>NC_088101.1:10223837-11425521 GCF_036370855.1 Dromaius novaehollandiae | reverse complement strand
AAAAGTAGCAGCCTGCTGTCAGAAGGAGCTTTTGCTGCAGGTTTTCAGCTGCAGCAGAGGGCAGTAGCAGCAGCATTGTCCACTACCGGGGATCTGGAAATCCATCTGCTTTGCAGTCTCTTGGAGAGGAAATGTTAACTACTCCGGTTTTGCAGTTTTTTTCCCTTTTTTTTTTTTTTTTCCTCCAGTAATCCTTCCTGTTTGGAGAACCTTGAAGATTAAACTTTAGAATTACGAGAACATGTCCTTATTCCTTTTTGTATTACTTTTGCAGTAATGAGATTCTAGGCTTCGTTGACTACTCTCCATCTTAACTCTGCCTAACCATGTGTTGTCGGCATTAGATGTATATATTTGTCTATATTCATATTCATGTATATTCTGTAGTTGCAGTAGAAATAGGTTTTACTGAACTAACATTAGCAGCACTGAGGTCATTCTGCTGTTCTAATAAAGTTTTAATTTTGATATTACGCTTGTAAGCAGTCTTGTTAACTTTAATAGGACCATTCACATGCTTAAAGTATGTGCCCAAATGTTTATTTAGCACTTCTTAGAGGTAATTTCTGTCAGTACCTAAGAGACACTTTCAAGAGTTAGCTCTTTTGTTGACTCCTGTTACATCCTGTATCCTGCCTAGAACTTGAAACACCAGAGTCCTAGGTAGTAAAGCTCAACCTGCTGATTTCTACCCTGTGATTAGAAGAGGAGATGAGTCACAAGTGAGAGAGGTAGTTTAGGAAGCTGCTCTGAATGGTCTTTCTCTGTTATAAGCTGTTGTCATTCACCTGATTCTTGAGCCCTTTCCTTTGAATGGGAGGAAGGAAGAGGATTGCTTCCGGAAGTCTCCCATATGCCTAAAACTTAACTTTTAAGAACAGCATTTGCAGAAGAGCTACCATTTCCACTATCATTCTGATTTGCCCTCAGTTTGGCTCACCCAGGGTGTCTTCCAAGCTCTCATCTCCCAGTTCTTTGCAGACTGCTGCAGTCTTGTCTGGCTGGAATTGAAAGAGTGGCCTTTGAGGCTAATCTCTTATTTTCTGTATATCGGGCAGTGAATAAGAGCCTGGGGATGTAAGATACACAGGCACGCTAGGTGCTCAGATATATTCAGACAAATAGATGTTTTGCTGGTGCAAACTGGAAGTGAGATAAGAACTTTACAATGATAAAAAGTGTTTTGAAAGGATACTTAGGAAAACAAGAGAACCTATAGATGGTGACTGCTGAGACGACAGGAGTAGTGGGATTGGAGAAATGAGAGCAGATGATGGAGGGACAAGAAGAAAATCTGTAGAGGAGGGAAGTCAGCAGGCAGTGGTCGCCAGGAACTTTCATTTCACCTCTGCGCTTGAGTTGCAAATGCTAACTATTTTAACTTCACAGGAAGTAATAGTACCCAACCAGAACATTTTAAGCAAATATGTAAATGGGTTAATTACTATATTAGATCATATCCATGCTGCATCTGATAATGAAAAATATCAGGTGCTTTAGGGAAGGGGCAATAGTGAGAAGTCATCTAGTTTCAGTGAAATTTCTGTCTAAATATGACTAAATTGAATGAAATACAGTGGAGACAGGGACTGGGCTTTGAACCCAAAAAAGAATTAGAAAAACACAGGTCACATCACAATGAAGAGATCTCATTTCTAGGAGGAGAAGATAGTGAA
The DNA here is from genome assembly GCF_036370855.1 of Dromaius novaehollandiae. NCBI lineage: Eukaryota > Metazoa > Chordata > Aves > Casuariiformes > Dromaiidae > Dromaius > Dromaius novaehollandiae. The sequence goes on along the minus strand of NC_088101.1, from coordinate 11,423,845 downwards.
TCAGCTGGAGAGGAAAATGTTGTCTTATGTTAATGGACATTACGTAGTGAAAACCTGAGACTGGGAGGGATGAGGAAAGCATACCAGGCAGGTGAAAGCAGGATTGAAAATTATGGAAAAGGACTTTAAGGGGAGTTAAAGATGTTATTCAGTCTATCCCCCTCCCTCCGATATCCTTATCAGCTCGTCATACACTAATGGAGTGGTAGAGAGCTTTCAAGCTGGCTATACCATCACAATGGTTTTAACAGCTTCTCTCAGGCTGGTGACTATTTCCTCCAGAGATTTCGGCAGTTCTTGCAAACTAAAACTTAAGTAATTGACTGCAATAGGTAAGGGTACTTCTCTACATTCTCTGTTAAAGAGGCCGAAGGACTGACTGATGTCGGCTGTGTAAACGCATGCTTCTGGCCGCTCGAACAGCAGTGTGAACAACGCATAGGAGTTCAGCTCTCTTGTATATTCTCCATCAGCTCCCTATTAAAACATGGTGAAATCAGCTGGTGTAAATCATAGTATTTCCCACTGTGGAACTACATCACTCCACACTCAGTAAGAGTCCAAGAATTCAGAAGCCAGTTGAAATTTGAGAAGCCATTTACCCGTACCTTTGTGTTCATCACTGCATTTTACTAGTATGTAATTATTCTTATACCAAGTACTACTACTTTTTTTTTTTTTTTTTTTTTTTAACTCTAACTAAATATTCTGGAAAAATAATTTCAATTTTATTCCATGTCCTGGGGCTGTGTGTAAACTTTTCACAATTCTTCCTGTGTATGATCTCCTAAATTACTGACTAATCAATAGAAACCTTTCAAAGAGGAGAGCAGTGCATAATGGAGAGATTACTCTTAGGAGGATGTTAATACAAACGAGAATTCTTTGCAAAAATTATGAAATGACAGGTCTTGCAAATGTTTACACATATATTTGGCAGTTAGCTGGATCACAATGAATAGCAGCACCCACAGAAAAACAGAACCTGGCCTTGCAAATCAGATGCTCAAATCAGCCCTTTTGCTGTCTGGCCAGCCTTCTTCTTGGATGTTACCCTAAGTGTATGACTGGAAATATGGGGTGAGGTACAGTCTTATGCAGTTTAAGTGTGTCAATTCCAAATTACTGACACAGATTCAGTGTCTGAATTAAATTGTTCCACTCTGGAGCTACACAGATTGTGAGATTCAAATTCTTTGGTACTTGTTCCACACTTGTAACTTTTGTTTCTTTGAAAATTCAGAAGCCAGTTGAAATTTGAGAAGCCATTTACCTGTATCTTTGTGCTCATCCCTGTATTTTACCAATATGTACTTATTTTTATACCAAATAAAGGACTAGATTCAATTGTGCACCTGTGCCATTCCAAAATGAAAAGCAGCTCCTTACATATTCAGTTTATTTCTGTCGCTGGAGGACTTTAAAGCATCTAGAATATTGTAAGAAATTTACAATCTCGTATTTTGTAAAGTGATTTAAAATTAAAATTCTCTAATAAGAAGTGAATATGTGAACTGAGTACTACCTGGGTGAATGGTTACTGTATAGCACCAACCTGCTGTGCTTTTGAACAAATACTAGGAAAAAAGAAGCATGGCTATAGGATTAGACTTGATGACATTTTTGTCTGATGCCTTGAACCCCTTGTTTGTAATTTGATAAGGAAATTTACGCAAAACTTTATCTATTTGGGTGCTGGAAGGTTCAACGTCTTCAGGACAAAAAGGTCCAGAGTAAAACATAATAAACAAATAATATCAAATTCATTTTTGGCAAGGACATTCTAAGTTTTGTAATCTCCTTCAGACCAAATGGAAATCTACAAATGCCAACTGTAAGGTTAATAATCTACAGATGGTGTCTGTAAAGAGTATATAAACAAATGCTTTCCCTTCAATCTTCCTAGCATTTTCTCAGTAATTCAGCCCACATAATAATCTGCAGCCATGAAGTGGGTAACGTTAATTTCACTTATTTTCCTCTTTAGTTTTGCTGCCTCTAGGAATCTGAAAAGGGTTGCTCGAGATTCAGGTAAGAAAGGACTAATTAATTGTCTTTGCAGTCTTTGTTATATAAATTTGATGACTTCAATGCAATTTCATGAACAATTTTTGAGAGCTTGATCCAAAGTCAACTAAAGAGAACAGAAAAATTTGATTGACTTGGAAAGAAACTAAACAAAGTAATCTTGAAGGGATAGGTAGACCACTCCAGACAATTATTTAACTAGGTGAGTAAGTCTGGTAACCTGTCCTTTTGCAACATCGGAGTATTGCATGAAGAAGTGTTGATCATTCAGAATCTGTTACTTTCAGCTTGGAGCCAGTGGATTCACTGTGCTTCTGGAAGCGCTCTCTTTTGAATGATATTTCAAAAGTTAGTTCCTCACCAGTTCAAGGCATCAGTAGGTCACAGGTTAAAACCCCAAAAATCTAAATATCAGTCTGGGCTGTAACGATGGCTAGCCAAAAACTTCTCATTGGGTCATTTTTCCATGTGTTGAGAGATCTTAATCAAACAAATATATCTACAGCAAGTGCTAGAATTTTTCTCATTTAAATTTTTATTTTTTGTTTAAATATGAAAATGCCCAGATTTAACAAAACTGAATTTTCAGGAGCTGGTCTGGAAATATCAGTGAACAACAGTAATAAAAATTTGAATTGCAATTTTCAGCACTATATCTGTTATTATCAAAACAGATCTATTGACCTCAGTTCAGGTAGAGGAATTATTCTCCACTTTTTCTGAAAGCTGTTGAATGGTACTTCTAGAACAAAGTGACCCACATCTAGTTCAGTCAGGACTGTGGCCACCTGCCTCAGTATCTGCTTGGAAAGCTTTGGGGGAGCCTTCTGATCCGGAGTGTGGTATAACTACAACCTGTTTTATTACCATCAAGACCAAGTGAAGGGTTTTTTTCTGCTTTCCTTCTCATGAAGAACACACATGATGTGCATTCAGTGAAAAAAGAATATGAGTTTGCCAAGTTAATAATTTTTTTGTTTGAAAAATGATAACTCTACTAATGCATAAGCAGTCAAACTGCAGCTGCATTGTTTTATTTATAATGTAGACATTGTCATATTGTTGGTTTTGAAAAGTACATGTTTGATAACCCTTAAAAATAACCAGCAGCAGTCATTTCGAATATTTGAATTATGAATATGCTTACAGAGTTAAATACTATATTAGAATCATACCAATTGCACGCTTGGGTTTCCTCAGAAAGATAAGCATGTGCAAGAGTTAGGTATCTGCAGACAGATGGAAAAGCTGAGACAGCACAGAGTTCAAGGTGGCCTGGAGAAAGCTTTAGATTAAAGTTCTCTGCAAAGCAGTACAGAGTTTCCAGGATGATATACCATACAAAGGTGGGAATTTTACAGGTGCTGAGTGTTAGCTCGGTCTGTTCCAAAATAATGGTATTACTCTCTTAAGCACAGGAGCTGGGTAAATGCTGACCACTTTTGAAAATCTGCCCTAGCGTGCCCAGAATGTATTCTTTGAGGAATTTAGCAAGCAAATATGACACTGAGCATCATTGTTCTTTCCTTTTCTCCTAGAGCACAAGAGTGAGATTGCCCATCGGTACAATGATTTGAAAGAAGAGACATTTAAAGCAGTGTAAGTGAATGCTCAATTTGTGTTCTGCTTGTTTTTCATCTTTCTGATATTGGGCAAAAAAGGAAAACTAAAAAACCTTAAATAAGCTAGCAAGGAAAATAGGTGCCTCACTGAACCACAGCATAAAGTTAGCCTTCTTACTGTTAGTATACATTTTGTAAGCCTAGAGATACTTTAAGACCTGCAAAAGTCATGATGACCTTCTTGGTCCTTGGGAACACAACCCCCTGCAAAGTTTATGAGAAAATCTGTGTTCCTTATGTGAAAATAAAATAGGCATGAGTAATGCAGCTTTGATAATCTCTGGATGAAGAGAAGTTATTCAGGATTGAGACATTACCAGAAAAACTGAACAACCCCCCAAAAAAACCTATGGCAGGCTTTCTGAGAGAATTCAATTATTTGCTTTTGAAAATAGTTTGGGGAATAGCAGAGGGCGCTGACAGGAACATAACTACTTCTGAAAGAAGCAAGCCTGATATTTTATGTAACAATGGCTAAAACAGCTTAGGTTATGGCACTTTTGAATGAACTAGGTAGAAGGGGTAGAAAACTCATATTGCAGTCTTTTGTGTGTTCCTTCTAGTGTGTTATGACTTTCATTCTTGGGAAGTAAAGGTTAAAAACATTCTTCAGAAAGGAGTTGAGAACATGAAGGAAACAGAACTCAGTACTATGATCTTCATGCTATTCTTTTTAAGCATTTGTGCATATCATTTGAACAAAATTCTGAATTCAGAAGCATCTTTGGAAATGATGACTGTCGTTTTTCTTACCTACATGTTCCAAAATATGCTTTGGGTTTCAGCACCCTGGTCACATTTGCCCAGTATCTCCAGAAATGCTCTTATGAGGGGCTGTCCAAGCTGGTGAAGGATGTTGTTGACCTGGCACAGAAGTGTGTGGCCAATGAGGATGCTCCTGAGTGCACAAAGTCACTGGTATGCAGTGAATCCTTTGGTATTGTGTTTCTCCTCTTCTTATGCAGCTACCAAAATCATCCTGTCAAGGATTTATACCCGATACTTTCAGACTCTCAGGTTTTGATACCGTCAACTGCCGATGCACAGATTTTAGTGCCAAAACAAAGAACTTTTTTCTGTCAGGTTCTGGAATCATGCCTTTCTGAAGTGCCTAAATGACCTGCGGAGTCATACATTGGAGCCTAGTACCACACTTTGGCACATTAAGTTTAGCGTTGCCTAAAAGTAGATGTTATCTTTTAGTACAAATACCCCAGTTGCAAAATACAAGTCTAATTCTAGATGATAACTCCTAAGATCAGGTATCAAAAAAGGTCTGCAGGTACCCCAAATCCCTGCATGTCTTGCATGTTCAGCCAGACTTCTAAGAAAGTTAGGTGACTGTGTTCTTGCCAGCTCTAATATTCAAGCCAAATGATGTGATTATAGTCATTCTCCACAAAGGTTTCCCAAGCTGTTTGTCAACTAGAATATCAAATCCTGCTTCTGTAATTCACCTGAAAATTCACTTATTTAGTCAGAATAGAGGTGAAAGGAGACTACTATATGGTACAGAGTATTTTTAAATTATAATTAAAAATTAGAATTTTTTTTCTTGATAAAGCACTGTAACACTTGACACTGCATCACATAAAGTAAAACTTTATTAAATTGTTTTGAAAACAGTGGATTATTCTGATTTATGGTCTAAATCCTATCTAGTAAAAATTTACTTTTTTAATTTGGATTTTCTTTTACACATAAAGAGAATGTACATTACACTTTTCATAAACAATCATAGTTCTGACCCTCATCAATTTCTCCCTTTTAGCCCTCAATTTTCCTGGATGAAATCTGCCAGGTAGAAAAACTCCGTGACTCATATGGTGCAATGGCCGACTGCTGCGGCAAAGCTGATCCTGAAAGAAACGAGTGTTTCTTGTCATTTAAAGTTCAACAACCAGATTTCATTCAGCCATACCAAAGACCAGCTTCTGATGTGATATGCAAGGAATACCAGGACAGCAGAGAGGCACTTCTGGGACAGTAAGAAAAGCACTGATGTTGTACTGGTTAAATGTTTAGTTACACAAAAGAGGAATATTCCCAAGGTATACAGAGTGTGTAGACATACAGAACATCCTGTATGCCTCTGCAATCCTTAGTCTGGCATGCAGTCTCCCATCTGCATGGATAAAGCAGCTAGTCAGTCATTAAATATTCTAAACTCTCATCATATATTTTCATTCCATGCTAGAATACATTTCTCCATGCAAAGCTCAGTTTAAAAAAACGAAAAATCGCATTTTTTTATAGATAAATCTTTGGTTTTATTTTTGTTGTTATTGTTGTTGTTGTTTTGCTCAAAAAAAGCCCTGGAACTATGGGATTTTTTTTCCAAAAAAAAAAAAAACCCTGGAAAACCACAGTGTTTCCATTATTGATTTAATAATTTACTTGCTCCAACTTCTGCCTCCCCCTCCCCATTGTAACTGGAAAGGTGACAGTAAAGAGAATATACTTTGGCAATAAAATATTGAGAAAATGGACTTTGATGAATGTTTCACTCTCAAAATCAAAATTTGCAAATATTTGACAATGCATTTAAAAAAACATGTATAAAATCAAACTAAGTGGCTGAAGATATAGGGAGTTCATCCTTCTGTCACTGTTACTGAGTTTACTAATCTTACTAAGATTGGAAAACTAGGTTAAATTTCTAAACTAGAAATATAAGTTAGAAAAGCCATACAGAGATTTGATGCCATTTGTTATTGTTGGAATACACTACTTATGCTTTTCTTTCAGTTTCATTTATGCTGTTGCAAGAAGAAACCCTTTCCTGTATGCCCCTGCAATCCTTAGTCTGGCTGCTGATTATGAGCATGCACTTCAGAGCTGTTGCAAAGAGGCGGATGTCGGTGCTTGCTTGGATGCAAAGGTAGATCAGATTTTTCACTTTGGGTAAAAGCATAGCATTCTGGTCTGCCACATAAAGGTCTCTTCTGATCTTGGCAGCAATTCTCTTTAAGTTTAAAAGTGATTTTTGAAAGGCCAATGTCAAAGCACGGTTTATAGTTCCAAAACAAATTCTGCTTTCCCATGGTGGTTTTCAGTAACCGTTTGTCTATGGCTTTGCGGAAACTAAGATGGTCAAACAAAAATCACATTTTGATTTTTTAAGTGAAGAAGGAGCGTATCCAAGCCAAAGTGTAATGAAGCTTGCCTTTTTGTCCCTTTGCTAATACAGTGTCAGGCAGTTATGAGTATTGTGCACACATGCTGAATCCAAATAACATGTAGCACTCGGGATTTTTCATCTGCAGCTAGACTGTAGTGAGGTCTTACTTTGCAGCCGGGTATGCCATCTCCAGAGGTCTCTCCTATTCTTCCCCTATTCCTTGCCCAAGCAAATGGAGAAGAAAAAGTGAGAAATGGGTGGAATCTGTCTCTTCTTGCAAATCTTTGCATTAATAACTTGCTTAGAAGGGTCAGGATTAATCATGTGTTAGCCATATGGCTCAGTGTCAGGTGACTTCCACACACCTTTGCTTTTTAAGGAACAGTAGCCAAGATTTCTGATTAACCATCAGGATGGCAGGAGCCAAATTTTTCCTTTGTCTCATGCTCAGTCTCAGTGACTTCCACATGGTCACTGTGATGCTTTGAAAGACAGCTTGCACTCCTTTGAGGCCAGAGTTTCAATTAAATTAATATTTGGTGAGCAATGGAGAATGGGTAGAAGTATTGTACCATGCCATGGGGTGTGTAGACTAGGAGCTAGATGCTGGACCGTGAACTGGTTAGGACTAACTAAGAAATTCTCTGCTTAACTTTTCACGGTTAACCAGACAATAATCTGTTGTGTTTCTGAAGTGGGATTTTCAGATTATTTTTTTCTTGGTCCATTAAATGTAAGCAATTTAATGTGACAATGTGCATCCTATTACCACAGGCAGCTGCCATAAAAGAGAAAGCCAAGAAAATAAGCTTGAAGCACAAATATTCTTGTGGAATCCTCAAGAAGTTTGGAGAGAGAGTTTTCCAAGCAGAGTAAGTTACACTCACTGTTTTATAAAAAGTAGGCTGATTATCCTAAACCAGAAAGAGGTTACTCAAGAGAAAAATATCAGCATATATATAATTCAACTCCATCTGCAGAGCGTGAAAACTATACTCACAATACTTCCTAGTGTGCTTTTGCCTGAGGGCCGTTCTCCAACAAAATAGAAATTAGCAGGTAAACCTCTCAATCTAGAGTGTGCCTGCAGTGGTTTCTCTGCCTAGCTATTTTTTTTTAAATATGGAATTTAATTCTGACCAGGTTTCTGTATAAAGACAGTAAGCAAAGGGAAACCTGTCTATTCTGTGTTGACAGTGAATGCTAGTAGAAGAAAGGAGTTTCATTTCTTTTAACTTCCATGGCTACCTGTAGATAATTTTGGAAGGTATGGGGTATTTGAAACGGTATCACTCAGAACGAGACATTCCAGTGTGTTTAATCTACATTTTTGCCAAAGTTGTGCCCCATGCTACGCTAGTAGCTTTTCCTGATAGGCATAATAGTAAACAGCAAAGTAAAATGCCAGTTTGAACCTGAAAGCAATACAAAAGTCAAACTTGGCAGAATCACAGTTCTTGCCAAAGGCAAATTTTTTTAAAATTAAGAAAGACTTTTTGCAGTAATGAATGGATCACCTACCTGAACATAGAGAACTGCTTTCATTCTGTGGCTTGTCTGATATGCTGAGATTGACTAGGACCACTTTATGAGATATAGTTAGCTTCATCTTAAAAATTTAATTCAGACTGTGGGTGTCTGTGCTAGGTAATCTAGAGATCCTTCACAGATAGAATGGGATGAATCACTCCCTAGAATCCCCTAAAGTAGGCATCTCAGATACACAATCACAAACTTGTCTCTGTCTGTCTACTTTAAAGGAGCATTGAGTGACTGAGCAAGGGTAGATATCTTATTTCTAACCAGCTCAAGTTAGTTGAGAAGAATGCACGAACATTTCCTTCAAACATTGCTAATTTAGAGTATTGTAAGTGTTAATGACTTGCAAGTTTTCTGTTCAATATTGAGCTTTAAATCAAATGTATTTTTCTTCTTTTCTTTTTCTAGTAAACTTGCTTTTCTTAGCCAAAAATATCCCAAGGCTCCATTAGCAGAACTTCGTAAAGTTATAGGTGATGTTAAGGGTATCTACAAAGAGTGCTGTGAGGGGGACATGGTGGAATGCATGGATGACAGGGTAAGCTAAATATTTTTCAAAAATATTTACATATTTGAAAAGCATTAGGAAGACAATAATTTCTACAGCTGTTCTTTCACAGTCCATGGCAGTTGTATTCAATACTGCTGGCTAGTTCCTCAGCCACTAAAAAAACCATGGTCAGCTTAACTGGTTATTACTGAAGTTTGGTTTTTGACCAGTTCTGGGTCGAGTCTTTTGTAATAATGATGACAATGAATTACTCCTTACGCTATAGTACGTTTCTTTGCTTGAAATTAAAACATTCATCAGGGAGGTTGTTTGATGGTATCTATTCACTCCAAGTCAACAACCAGGTACACAGGGCAAAAGGAAGCAGAGGAAAAAAGGCCAGAATTTTTTTCCGGTCTTGCTGTGTGTACTACTATTATTCCAGCTTTCCTGTAGTGCCAGTGAAATCTAGAGGGCAGCTCACATGGGAAGGCTTGCAAACTGCAACAGTAACTTTATTTAAATATTGTCTGGCACCCTGGGACCTAAACATAGCTCTCAAACCTGTAAACAGTTGGTGTCCTGGGATGGCTTTATGACGCTCTAGGTGTTTTAATGTTACATCCTTTATCAGAGGTGGGCATATGATAGGACTAAAAGCATGAATCGAGTCCTTTGTGACAGGCCACTCAGTGACTTCCACTGCCATTCCAGACTACTTGTCTTCTCAATGTTTCTAAGATCAGGTAGGGGGCCTCATTCTCCCCAGGCACAGGAAATGTCAGTCTCTCCCAGATTTCTTTTTTCTGTGGAAACACCATTTCTTTAGGAAACGTAAGTAAATTGGTAACCTGAACAAAAAGGGGAGAGTCTGGGAAAGAGTGTGGAGCTGAATTAATCTCATTTTAAGTTATTATTTCATAACTTGTCTAATAATGTTTTAATTCTACAGGCAGAGCTTGTGAACTACGTGTGCTCTAAACACGACGTTTTCTCAAGTAAAATCAAAGGCTGCTGTGAGAAACCACTTGTGGAACGAAGCCAGTGTATTATGGAAGCAGAGTTTGATGACAAACCTGAAGATCTCCCTTCACTAGTTGAAAGATACATACACGACAAGGAAGTGTGTAAACACTTTGAGCCTGACCATTCCTTATTCATGTCAGAGTAAGTAATGATAACAATGTGTGTGCTTGGGTTTGAACACAGAGAAGTAATGAGCACTGAATAAATTCCATGACTAAAATATAAGGGCAAGGCCTTCTGCTCTTTCATCTGCTCTCTTTTCTGAAATATAGCATTTTGCAACACCAGAAAAACTGTCCTCTTGCATGTTTCAATTGCACTTGGAGATGCCCAAATGGAAGTCCAATGTGACTAATGTCATAAATTCAGCTCTAGTTTCTCGTTCATGCTTTGTGACTGTTCCCATTTAACACTGTCCTACCTATGGAACCTGTGTTTATCAGTGCTGTTCTTTTATTCAGGGGCTTTGTGCATGTCCATGTGCAACACATCCTTAAAAAGTATTCTATTCTGGGAAAGTGTTTTGTTCCTCTTGCTTTCACTCTGTTGGCAGACAATAGAATGACCAGAGCATACTACCAAAGTGAACATTCAAGATTCATTTTCCACCTTACTTGATCCTCTCTGAGTAACTGTCATTAGTTATTGTTCTGTGCATGAAGAACATAGTAGGTTATTCGGTAGCTCTAATGCTGTCAGATTGTGTCTTTCAGGTTTCTTTATGAATACTCAAGACGACACCCCGATTTCTCCACTCAGCTGCTTCTGAGAGTTGCTAAGGGCTATGAAACGCTCCTGGAAAAGTGCTGCAAAACTGACAATCCTGCTGAGTGTTATGGAAGTGCTGTAAGTGCAATGCTTTGTTTGCACATAACTAGAGTACTTGGCTGGTTCCTGTCAATAAACAATTAGACTGAGGAGCTCCAATGGAAGAGCAGACAGCAAGCATTTCAGGCGACTAATCTCAGGGGAAGTTGAGATTCAGAAGGGAGATGAAGCAAGCCAGAGCCCATGACAGGGATATAGAGTCTTCTCAGAGCAGGGATCAACTTTATTGGTCACCTTATGAAATCTCAGACTAGTCTAACTCGACCGACTGATGCATCCCTTTCTCCCAAGTGATTTAGCTTATTCTAAATGACAAGACTAATAGCGGGTTAGCTGAATTCTTCTATGGGCTCCACTGCATATACTGAGTGGCTGTTAATTGATTAGGATGGGAGCCTGCACGGCCAGCTCACACAGACACTCCTAAAATTAGGTGTCCTTACCTTCAACTGAATCACACACCAAATGACAACAGAAGTTGATCTACTGGCAGCTTTGGCCTAGAGATAGAAAGAGGATGCTCCCCTCATAGTTGTTAATCCTATATTAAAAAAATATTCACCTGATTAGAAAAGGGGAAAACAAATCCTGAATAGGGATCAGACAAACATTCTCCAGGCTGTAAATCCAAAGGATAGTTAATTTAAACTAAATTTTAAAATCTTGCTGCCTTTTTTATTGAATTTATGTTAGAACTTAAGACTCATGTGAGAATCAAGTGCTCCCCACTCCAGCCAGGCCAGGCACAAACAGTCAATCTGTTATGACAGCCACCAAGATCACATTACTTAGTTAGTGTTGTGCTCTGTTTAAATAGAGACAATTCAAACAAACACTATTAGAGGTTTAAAGAAAAAAAAAAAGAAAGAGAGAGAGAGACAAGTTGCACATAAAGAAAATGTCAAGTGATTAGAAGGTCACCGATGCTACAAAGAGTAAAAAAATATGCATATTTTAACTAGCCTCTGAAGCTATCAACCCAAGATAGAGTATGTTGAAAACACACTTAGATCATGCAAAAGAAAGGAATAGCAGGAAACTGTTCTGGCTCAGGAGGGAGTTTCTTTATCCTAATGCATGGAGAGCTAGGTGCATTTTTCTTTGTGTGCATTCATAGCTGCAGATGCACTCTAGCACAGGTGCTGAGCTTAGGCAGTCCAGAGAATTCTGGGTCCAAGATGTTTGCTGAGAAGGCAAGGCATGGTCAGATTTCAATGGTGCGCTAGCTTTGGCAGTCTTAGTTTGAGGAAACTGCTCCCATGAAGTAATTTTAAATAGTGAGCAACTTTCAACAGATGAAAGGATTGTGTAGTTATTAGGGCTGTGAAGCAAGAGAACAGGCATTAACCTTCACTCTTGTGCAGCTGTGGCTCGAGAGCCACCAACCTGCAGTCATCTAAAACCGTGATTTGCAGCCTGAGTTAACTGTCAATATTCCCCAAATAGTCAATGGAGAGAGAGAGGGAGAGAGAGAGGGAGAGAGAGAAAGAGAGAGAGAGATACTGAGTGTGGCATGCCAAGAAGGTGATGCATTTCCCCTATCTCAGTTATCAGTCTAAGGAGTCAGTGGATTGCCTTCATGGAGCTGCTGAATCTCTTTATTCATTACAGAGAAAGTCCAGACAGCAAACTTAGGCTACACACCTAACTCATCTAAGTATCAGCAATACAAACCTCACCCCTTACTTTTCAGCTGCACACTGGAAGGACTTGCTCAATTTATAGGATGTGGGGAAGATCTGTATATCAAAACATTTTAAGATTCTCAGTTAAAAGAATAATTTTGACTTATAAAATGGATATCTAACAGCTAATGAGATTTAGAAGAGACCAGAAGGTATCTTTCTATGATTGTGACCAGGATGTCCTGCTGTAATGTTAGTAATAAATTTGATACTCATTTGCAGGAAGAGGAATTGAAAAAACATGTTAAAGAAACTCAGGATGTTGTAAAGGTAAACTGCGATCTTCTTGCTGCCCATGGTGAACCGGACTTCCTCAAAGCGTAAGTACTTTCCAGTAAGCATTCTCAAGTGTAAGCAATGATCCTGACCTGCTTTGGGCAGATCGATTTGGATTTTGCTTCTATTTTCACTTCACTGGTCTAGCTCAGTGATTCAGTGCAGAAAACATTCTTCAAATGTGAACAATCTTTTTGGTATGTTTCTTCAGAATTCTGATCCGCTATACTAAGAAAATGCCTCAGGTATCAACTGACACCTTGCTTGAAATTGGAAAAAAAATGACAAGTGTTGGTGTTAAGTGCTGCCAGCTTCCTGAAGACAGACGCCTACCTTGTTCTGAGGGACACGTGAGTGCATTCATTAATTCTCCCTACTCCTTTTTACCTTTCTTCTGTTCTCAAAAATGTTGAATTCTGACACAATGGTAAAGATGCACCAATTTTCTTCATGAACCCCAAACTAAGTGTCTACATAATGTAATTTGAATTCTGTTCATTTTTAATGGATTTGAGAACCCAAGTAGTTCTCTCCAACTGTAGCCTGTGAAAGTTTTAGCTAAACTTTGTTCTCCCCCAGAAAGCAAAAGTCAGTTTGATTAGGTCAATGGCAACTTGCATTTGGGAAAGCTAAACAGTCTCTTAAAAGAAAGTACTTACTGAATTTAGCTTAACGGTCAAATTGTCCGCAGAATAAGTGCCCAACTCCAGGAATACATACCAAATACATCATTTTAAGACCGTGTTTAGATCTGATAGCTTCCACTTGAAATTATTCTATTGTGACATAAGCATCATGCATTCCTTCTATTACTGTAGAAGGTGTAACTAGTGTTTGTCCTTCTTCCTTTCTTTTCTCAGCTGAGCATTGTGATTCAGGAAATGTGCAAGAGACAGGAGACCACACCTATAAACGACCAGGTTGCACACTGCTGCAGTGACTCCTACGCTTACAGGAGACCGTGTTTCACTGCCTTGGGAACAGACGAAAAATATGTGCCTCCACCATTTGACCCTGAAGTGTTCAACTTTGACGAAAAATTGTGCACTGCTGCTCCTGCTGAACGGGAAGCTGGCCAGATGAAGTAAGCTAAAAAAACCCAACAAATTTATGTAGAAAAAAATCCTGCGGTGTAACACTTAGGGGAACAGGAAGCAAGCTACAAGAACTCTGTTTTGGTATGTGACAGGGACTTCACTGGAGAGAGAATACTGGACAGAATTACATGTTTGTCCTGAGCTTGCCAATGCATAATGTCATGTGGTTGAAGAGAGGCAAAAGAAGGCATTTTCTTCCAGTGAAATCCACATCCTAGCTGACCAGGTTTATGTAGGTCCACTGCCAGTGTAAGCCTTAGGGCGTACTTAGTTGAGACATCATACAGATCATTTTGGTAAGGCTTTCCCATCTGTAGCTGCAGGAGAGAGGAGAAAAGGAAAGAAAAGATGATTCTGAAAGACAGGGAGCTTGGAGTCACAGGCAGACATAGGCTCCTCTAGGCAAGACAGAAAGCCTCAGAAATGATCCATTTCTGTATAGAATGGGATATGATAAATTGGGAAATCAAACTACAGCAGGTAGCATTAATTGCTTATTTTGGCTTTCTTTCCAGATTGCTTGTCAACCTCATCAAGCGCAAGCCCCAGATGACAGAAGAACAAATAAAGACAATCTCTGATGGTTTCACTGCCATGGTAGACAAGTGCTGCAAGCAAGCAAACATTGAGACATGCTTCGGGGAAGAGGTATTTCTTATCTCCCTTATTAAAAACAGAACAAACAAGTATACAGGACAATCAATAGGAAACCATGCATTAAGTGATTCTGCAAACCACAATGACTGCCCGTCCACGTGCCCTTGCAATAAATTTGCCTATAGACCGTAACATATATCTTGATTTACACACAGATTGTAGTCATAGAATAACTTCATTTGCAAGTGATGTTGGAGGTCCATCCTCTGCTCAAAGTAGGACTAAGGTTTAGGTTAGAAGACATTGCTCAGGGCCTTGTCCAGAAGAGTTCTGAGTATCTCCAGGGATGGAGGTTCTACAAACTATAGTTGAAAAATGTGTGTGTATAGAATTGAAACTAAATCTCCTACAACCATGAGCTTCCTTTTGGGCTACAGATTCTTCTAGGGCCCTAAGGACTACTGGTGAAGAGTGCATCTGGATGAATTATCAGAGAGTTCTAGGAAATAAAGGTATATTGGCAAGGCAAGTCTAGCTGATTATGTCCTACGAACAGTCATTCCATTTTTTTCAAACCAGTCAACTACAAACACGTTCATTCGTTTGACATTTGCTCTTTCCTAAAATAATCACAGGAACAGCTCATCTATAGCCATACTGCTGAGCAGGCTCCAAGCATTTGCAGGAAGCATAAATGTCAGTTTCCAAAGAGCAATCATTATCATTTGAAAAACTGAGGATTCTGTATTAGCGATATAAATTGCTTATCCATTGACTCTTTTTTCATTTATAACCCAACTATTACATAGGTAAGTATATTAGGAAGACCTTGGAACAATTTACTTAGAACTCACTCTAAAAAACTTATTTTCTACCTTTGCAAGATTGAAGAATACCCAGCATACAGGAGTGCACAGTTTTTGAATTTAGAAAGTACTGTTACAACTATCATTTGACCTGTAACACAGACACAAGATTCAAGGTTTATGAAAGGTTCATGGTCAGGCACTATACACTTTGCTATTTGGTTCTCTCTTTCACCACTGCTTGTATTCCTTTTTCTAGGGTGCAAACCTAATAGTCCAGAGCAGAGCCACATTAGGAATTGGAGTTTAATACACGGTAGGTAACAGCAATAGAATATATATATTGGGATATTTATCTAACCCTCCCAGCCCACCCCTCAACATATTTAATTGTTTCGGAGCAAATAATTATCTAGCTTCTCTTTAACCATTAGATGTTTGCTTTTTCTAATGTGTGGTTTACCATCTGCATATAATGATATAGCATACAGAAGGCTACAGTTCTAGCAGTATGCTACTGTTTTACAAAATAATCCTTTTCATTTCTCCCCTCTAGGTTTCCAGTGGGGAAAACAAGAAGATAAAATGTTTCTGTGCAACTTCTCCTGCCCATGACCTTTTTTCCTTTGTATTGAATGACTGTTTCATAAATTTTCAGTGTTTTGTCAAACCACATGCTTTTCCAGAAACTTTTCAATTCTATTACTTTTAAAAAATGAATAATAAATAAAAGCTTTATAGTTCTGCATCTGTCCTGGTCTGCTGATGACTATCATAAGGCACAGATCTGCAGTACTCCCTACAGTACTGCTATAGCAGTGTATTTATGGGCAACATAGGCATTCCATTGTTTTCTTCCTCTTACATTTCTCGCTCTGTGAATTATGTGCATGTCCCACCCATCAATGAATATAAAAGCAAGTAAGTAGCTTAGTCAGATGTTAATACCCTAACTCAATTACAGGAACACTTTGCTCTTTTACTTCAACAATTTTATTTATATAGTAAAAGAATGTTCAAAGGAACTGTTCCATCTGAATAAGGTGACAAGCAACTTGCCCTTAAAAAGAGAAAAATGTTTTACATCAGCCAAGACTCAAGTATCTCTTAACTCGCAAGGAGTTGCATACAGATCTGGGCCACTTCTATTTGTGTCTTCAGTTCTTCTTAAAGAGCTTTTGACTTTATAGAAAGCCTCTTGAGAAGCCTACAGTCTAAATCTTGCCCTTCATTGCAGGAACTTCCTAACAGAAATTTTGGGATTCCATGTCACTAAAGCACTATACTTTCCTAGTACATACTTAGTTTCAGTCCATGAACACCGAAAAACAGGTCTACTACACCAGAATTAGGGCTGGTATTTTTGATTAGAGCCTTTCTGAACTGAAGACATTACACATGGGTACTTTTCTCGGCCTTGAAACTCTTCATGAGTTCTGCAGTTCACAAATGGTGAATCTTCTGCAGAACTGTAGAAATATGCTCAGAATGAAACATTCAGAGACATGGGTCAGTGGGGTTGAAAATTTAAAAGAAATTATCAAGAATCTTAATATGGTTGAAAATTTTGATCTTCCAATCACTCTAAGTCACAGTTATGCATTATTGCAGAAGAATTTACATGACTTCAAGGCAGTAACAAACATCTTGCTAAAGACTTCAAGTTTTGCAAATTTGAGCAGGAATCATTAATGGGTCACAGTTAGGCACATTTTTCTTTTATAGCTCAATATTTGTTGTTTTTCCCTAATTTATGGAAGTACAAACAGCCATCATAAAGGCCATTCACATTATGTAATTCGCCATCCAAAAAGCTGATATCTGTTCACTACAGCTAAGACTAGCCTGCTCTAGAACCATGTCATTGTATTTCATTAGAACAAGTCAAGCTTGCTTCGGGAAAAAGTTCTGAAGCATCAAAGTCGGTGCTAGCAGCATAGGTCTGTCAAGAAGTGTGGGTTTCTCCTCGGTTTTCCCATCTTTGCTGAAACCCAGGCTACCTCACATTACAGTTCTTACACATGCTAGTTAGATTGCTCTCAACTCTAGTATGTCTCTTCAATTGCTCTTTCTCAGACTACAGATAGAGTAATTCCACATACCAAGCACCTTAAATTAAGGATTCAGTTAAGAGATAGAGACCAAAAATCTGTTTCTAATGAATACTTTTGTAATTTGCTGTCTCCAAAGAGGTAAAGAATTCATATACAGGTGATTTTCAGGCTGTATCTATCAATGCTGAAACGAGTAATGAGCCAAGGAGCAGAGTCGAATCAAATATCAATGTACCAAAAACATCTGAAAAGAATGGAGGGGAAAAAAGAAGCAACTTCTAGCAGTCATAGGAATTCATGCATTGCTCTCTTGCACGTGACAGTGCCTTTCAGTTTACAGAATGACAGATCATTGCAGCTGAGCTACGGCATTTATAGTAGTATCTCAAGCCCCATGGATGATGTAGCTTTGAACAGACCTTCCATGGGTTTCCTCAACTGACATATTTTTGTTTGTTTGGTTGAGTTCTTTTTTGTAATGAGATAACTTTCCTCTTTCTCTTGTAGAGTCTGAGTTCAGAAGGCAGAGGAGTAAGCACACCTGCAGCTCTGGTTAAGACTACACTGGTACAAAAGTATTCTTTAACCATGTAAGAGTCCCCTAAAGAGGTAGGGAATCTTTCAGCTATTTTCTGGAACATATTTGAATTTCTGCTCTCAAACCTGAATGATTACTTCAAATTTCAGAAAGGCTGACCTTTATGATAACTCTTAGTATGATACCTGCAATTTGTTTTCATGCAATGGCTTCTGTAGACAGATGATTTCAAGAGATTTTTAGTTTTCCTGTCCTTTCTATCAAAGCTTCCAGCCCCTAAAACTCACAGAAGACTACAGAAATATTTCTGAATATTCAAGGGAGGAACAATACACCAGTTTAAAGTCAATAGCATGGGTTTTTTGAAAGGCCTGGCTCCTTGCTTGTGAGCAGCCGAGTTAGCAACAGCCTGTCCAACCAGCCAAAGCAGTGCTATACAATCCATTTCCTGTGCTGCTTTACTGTGACAATTCACTTGGCAGTTTTGCTGGTACATGATGTGCCCTGAAGAAAGTGAAGAGTCCTAGGAAAGTAAAACTAACTGGTAATAGATAACAACCTGAAACAATGAGGCCTTAGTTGTGCCAAGTAATACAGAGGATGACACGCTTCACAGTCTGGTGCTCTTTGTAAGCCCTGTTTATGGCTCTCTCGTTATAGCACAGCATCACAAACTCATACTTAGCAATAGTTGTTCATCATCTACTATAACCCCTCAGTCATGTGGAGGCTAACTTTTGCTTTCTCTGTTTTTTTTTTTAAATATACACAAGATATCTCTCCTTTCTACAGATCTGCTGTAAAGTCTAGCAAAGCATTGAACAGTGAACTTTCACAGGGATATGTTTTGTGATAATTGGATCACATCGTCCAGTTGTTAGAAAAATCCTGATAGGAGCTCACACCCATCCTTTACCCGAAAGACACTGTTGACACCGTCAGCCATTTCCACTAATTAACGCACACCTCCTCAGGCCTAACTCCTCTAAATTAATCCATTTACTATATTTACATAACTTATCATATGACAAAAAAAAAGCACCCTCAAATAAACACAAATCACTAATTCATAACACATGCAAAACCTACCATTGCTGGTCAAAGAAGCTCTTCCTGCAGATACCAAAGTTTTCAGAAAAACCACCAGATCCAGAAGTTAAAAATTCTCCTTTTCTCTTAGCTGGTTAAAAAACAAAGTCTTGTCTGCTCCTTGGGTGAAAGAGTAATGAGCTATATCCCTTTCCTTCTGCTTTCTGCCTCAGTCTTTAACTGCTTCACCTGACACCCATCATCTACACCCATCAGTTCCCCCTCCCACCTGCCCAAAACAGCTTATTATGTTAACCCCGTAATTGTTCTTTTTCTGCCTCCTCCTCTCCCTACCTATGTCTTGAATCATAATGTGACAGGTGTCTATAAGCATGGTTTCCAATCTCTTTTAAAACAGTAGTTATTAAATCTTTTAAAAGAGTGGGTATTGGTAGCAGTCTTTTTAAGCGCATCCCTAGAGAGTGTGGTCCCCTCTTGGTCATAGCTTTTCCGTGTTACTTCTAATTTCTCATGGTCTCTCTGAGGTTGATGGAATATCTTGACTTCTTCACTCCAGTTGCTTTGTCTTGGTATTTGGGAGCTGGGGGTTCGTTTCATGGCTCTGGAGTCTCTCTTATAAGAAAATCATTAGCTACAGTTTTAATGTACAGGGATTCCTTCAAGCCTTCAGCTTTCATGGGAAAATCTGAGAACATTCTGATCTTTGGAAACATTTATATCCAGTTTGTGATGAAGCAGATAGAAAAATTACCAGGTAACTATAAAGTTCTTCCAGTCCTCCACACCAGCTTATGATGTAGACCTCACAGTGCTCAGCCCTACCAGAAATACAGTGGGGTGTCTCTGGGCACTTGGTAACGGACAGTGGATTTGGGCAGGTTCATGGGTTCCTGAAAGATTCCTCCTGGTTATGCAGCTGCTTAGCCCCTTTCCATTCCCAGATCCATGCTATGAAGCTTTTAATGGTCCTATGACTGCATCAGATCAAAAGCACATGTGGTGTGGGGGGCTTTATAAGCTGTACAAAAGGGTCTAACCACCCCACCCGAGAGTGTATGTTTTCTTAACCTAAAGCTATATAAGCTACTAGACTGCCCAGAGGCAGTTCTCTCTTACCCCATACTAAGAGTATCATTGGACATGCTGCCCAGCAGCTGTTGTGCTTTTTGTATTGCTTATGAGCACAGTACAGTTTAGTAATCAGTGCTGTCTGAATGACTGCATTTTTTAATGGTTTCTGATCCTTGATTTGTTATTGTTTTTGCCTAAAAATCCAAGAGTGACTTTTCTGCATATCAGCCATAGTGAATTGCATTTTAACTAGCACAAAGCTATTACATGTCAGTGGTACCAGGATTAAAGTGCATTGACTTTTCCTTTGCCCTCAGCATTGGATCCTTTAAATCTGCCAAATCTAACCGTATGCAGCTATTGAGCCCTATTCACAAGTGCACTCTCTCTGTTTTGGGCTGCTTCGTGAAAAAAATGAAACTGTTTTATTTCTTTCTTTGGAAGTGATTTGCAATCCTAAGTGAATTATAAACATCATTTGCAGCTCTGCCTGAGCCATTACTTGCCAATACCAATACAGATCACTTTCAACAAATAGTTCCCCCCCCCCCCCCCAAAAAAAAGGACAGCACAGTTATAGGATTAAACCAAATTTCATTTTACTGGAAGACCTTGTAGCCTACTTTGAATTAGAAAATGTCTTATCTAGATGGGCAAAGCATAAATATGAATGTAGAAGGTCTTTTCATAACTGTCAGGTCAAAATCAAAAGCCTAATAAAGAATTTTGCACATTTCTTTTTTGGCAAGGGTGGGTCCAGTTTGGGAGCCTTCCCCAAGCCTGATAGAAATTTACAGCAATTTACATCTGTATGGTTAATTCTTTACAGGCACTGCTTGGGAATAAAATATAAATAATTTCATTGCTTTCTGCCTTCTTTGTTTCCTAGCTCCCTTGCATAATCTATACCTGTAAGTAATCCACAATTATGAAATGGATAGCTTCATTTCCTCTCTCTCTCTCTCTTTTTTTTTTATTAAAACTTTTGCTACATGCAGAAATCAGAGATTTACTAAAGATGCTGGTAAGAACATTCTAGCTGAATTGTTTTCCTTCATGTTATGTCCTTACAAGCTTTGCAGCTGTGTCAATGACTGGTTGGCATTTGTTTCACATAATTTTATAGTGGGCATGAAGCAAAATGCCCTAATTTGCAGCCCACTGAAGTATGTACAAAATCTTGACTATGACAAGCTTTGAATTAAATGTTACAGGGTTTATTTATTTATTTTAGTATTTTCTTTACAGGAAGAAGCTGCACTTCTTTAAAGATTCTCTTTAAAAGCAAAACAAAAAACATGAAATAAGTCTGTCTGAGTGAAAGGTTAAAATCTTTTCATTTTCAATTGAACATTCACTGCTTATAGACAAAATAGCTTCTTAAGTAAAAAAAAATTAACCGTCCATGGAAATCAACAAAATCCCAGAATAAAGTCATTTTAAATGTCATTATTCAGTGTGTGGGATTCCTCATTATCTAACAAGTTCTAATGACTACAGTCTAGGTGCTGAAAAATTTTCCATGAATGGTAGGTGAAGGAGTTATAATTTACATATTGACGCACATTGCTGTACGCAAAGAAATATCTTCTTGAAACTCTCATTCACTGTATGTGGGACAAATCAGAAGCTTCCAGCTGATCCATGTCTTACAGAGGTCTGATGCTAGTGACTTGCCTCAAATGTAACCAGGATCCCATCTAACTGTTCTTTATTTTCAGATCCTGCAAAATCAAAAGCCTAACAATGTTTTCCAAATAAACTGTGGCTATATTAGTTTATTTTACACTATTGGCTAAAACAGAGAAAATCTGTGCTTGTAGGTAGTACATGCTGATTGAGATGAGTTATTTCCTAAGCCTGAATTAGAAATGCCATAAGGGTGGGATTGAGCTTTTCCAGACAAATGTGCACATGTTGAGACACCACAGAGCTCAAGGGACCTAAAGAAGCCTTAAGGACACAGAGTTATCAAACATAAATACCCTAAAACCAGGCAGTCAAAGGATGACATATTACGAAATACTTTAAATGGGCTTGGTCTGTTCCTGCTGAAGGCAAAGGTAACACTCCCTTCAGGAGCTGGCAAAATACTGGCATTTTTGAAAATTGCAACCCCATTCCTGTAGTACATTGCCAAAAGAATGCACACACCGTGTGCATCAAAGGCACACAACATCTCTCCACAGCAACTGCAGAGCTAAGCCCCATTGTTCCTTATTTTGTTCCCTAGAATACAGAAGTGAGCTTGTCCATGAGTTCAAAAATTAACAGGAAGAGGATTTTAAAGCAGTGTAAGTGAATCATCAGTTTGATGTTTCTTATTCCATTTATATTTTTCCTTTGATAGATGCTTGTGCTTTATAAAAATATCAAGCTCAGAAAGAAATATCTAAAGCTTGCTTGAATCCAGAAGTGATTGCCACCTTATATATCCTAAAAGCAAACGATGAAATTACTGGCTAAACTTCCAGGCAATACAACCCTCTACTACATGCATGATAGGACCTTGGGGTACTTGAGGAGCAGATAGTCCCTCTGTGATGGGAAGAACAACTAGGCACAGGACATTTGTCTCTTCTGAGATTATCAATCCTAACTCGTAGCTTTGAGGAATGAAGGGAATGCATAAAGATTCCAGAAAAATACATCACATGACCATTATTTTTGGTTATTATTAACAAAGAAAATAAGTGTAAAGTACCTAGAAGCCTCTCAGATTCAAGCAGTGGGAAGCACACAGGAAGGAGTCCTCATCTGAAGAGTTTATAGTCAACACACAATTTGGGATAGGAAAATAAAGACCAAGATAACTCACTGGAAAGAGAAATGCACTAGAAAGGACACAAATTTATGGCACCATGTTGTATCATTTCAATGAATAATTCACACAGCTAGAAATTTCCTCATGAAATTGGGTGTAACAGCATCAAAGTCCCTTGGTAATTTTAGTCCCAATGACTTTGCTAAGCCTCTTGTATTTAACTCTTATCTCTCAGCTCAATCCCTACAGAATGCTGCCAAAGTCTCAGAAACCAGAAGTCGGAGTCCCCAAAAGTGAGAAATGTGCTTCTGTTCAACAATGTAGTTCCTGTTCCACGATCTTGCTTCTCTCACTATCTCCAGAAGCGCAGCAAAAAAAACGTAGTCCAAGAGATCAAAAGCATCGATGATCTTGCCTACTTGTGTGCTGACAACGTGGAGACAGTGGAGTGTTTGAAACCACTGGTAAGAAACTAACACGGATTATGGCTCTATTTCTAGCCAGTCCAGACTGACAAATAACAGTCACTGAGAATCTGTCCCCAAAGTTTTTTTTTTTTTTTTAAAAAAGCACACTTTTTCTTTATTTGTTTGTATAAATATACATATAAAAACAAAAATCTAAATTGATAGAACTGTACGTTAGACTTTCTATACAGTCCCATAATTGTGATGCTCTTCCCTGCCGATACATTTTCATACAGCCCACCGTTTCTTGGATAGGATCTATTAGATGGAAAAACTTCATGAAGCATATGGTGCTCTGGCTGACTGCTGTGGTAAAGCCAATCCCCCCAAAAATCAGTACTTCTGGATATTCAAAGCTCTCAATGAAGATTTCATTCCACCATACCAGAGCCTAGATCCCAGCATGCAGTGCAAGGAATACCAGGATAACAGAGTGTCATTCCCGGAACAGTAAGGCAATTGCTGATTTTATACTGCATAAATACTGTTAGTTAGGATTGTTAATAGGACAGCTTGAAGAAAAACTAGTATGCGCTTAGAAAAGGTTGCACACGCATTTCAAACCTTTGATTCTTTCACCTACTTCTGTCAAATGACATTGGTCTTTTTTCACTCAAAAAGAGTTAAAAGAAAAATATTTTTTCAGAAACATCATCCTCTTTATTTCTAAATTTCAATATTCTAATAAAAATGCCTATATTGTCCTTGCTTCAATTCTTGTTCTCTCTACATTTTTTAATTTTTCTAATAAATATAAGAACTCTCAAGAATCCTTGAATTTAAGAAGCAAAAAGGGGAGGAAATATTGGAGAGAGGAAAGCAAAAAAGGGGAGGAACGGTAAATATTGCTGAGAGAATTTCTCCATTAGAAAGCTCTTGAAATGTTTGGAAAATTTCATTTCGTATTTTATAACATGGAATGTTGATAATCATTTGGGATTTCCATAATAGATTTGGGCCATCAGCACATCCAAAACCAGACCTGGTGTTTTCCTAGTAAAACATTGCTTTTTAGAAACTTTGTAGAGCTTGATAACGGTTTTCAAATTTTCTTTTCATTTTCGTTACATTCAAGAGGTTGCAAGAACATCTTTTCAGCTGAATCTGAGAGCTGCTACGGGCTATGAAGCACTCCTGGAAAACCGACAACCCTGCTGAGTGCGAAGGCAATGCTGTAGGTGACGCTCTTAGCACAAAACAGGAAGAGCGGAAGGGCTAAGAATTGAACTGTTGTGAGTCGTGCACGTCTCAGGACTCGGAGCCTGTAAACCAAGGTTGGAGGTGCTTTTAAATCATGGTATAATTCTCCCAGGCAGTCCAATTTCATCTCCGTGGGACTGAGTTCCTTTGCTCAGAGATGCTGCTGACAGGGGTAGGAGCCAACTTTCAGCTCAGATCCTGAGCTCCAAGACAGCTTCAAAGCTCAGGCTGAGTGACTGCTAGAAGCAGAACCAAGCTGTTTATTGTAAACAGTCAATAAGGCTGAGTTCTAGGACGAGTTTAATCCCGACTATTTGTGAAAGAAGATGACCCTCTCTGCACATCCATTCCCCACCCACTGCACCAACAATACTTTTCTGCCCTGCAAGATCATGAAAAACAAAATTTTGTAGGACTCCCAGCTGCAATAATGACAGGGTCATAGATGTTCTGAACCTTAACAAGATTGGGAAGAGGCTACTTAATGAATAAGTATTTCATTGTGAACAGCTTTTCCTCAGAAAAAGTTGTGTTGCTAACGAATATTTTATTTTCTTTCAGAAAAACGATTTGCAAAATCCCATTCAAGAGATACAGGAACTTCTAAGGATAAACTGTGAACTCTTAGCTGTGCAGGGAGAAGCTGAATTGCTCGAAGTGTAAGCATTTCCTGATGAGCACCCTCAAGCATAAAACAGTGAATATCTAGGTGTTTGTAAGCGTGAAACCATGCTTGCAGACAGCTTGGATGAGTGCATAGCCTGTTATGATGCCCAGCTGAGTTTCCAGGAGACGTCTGTTTCCCAGTACATGGTATAAGATTTTAGCAGCTTGAATGGAAAAAGCATCCCATTCTAAGCTGTAGATCTATAGCTGCTACTCTTAGTAGTAAGAAAATGCAGTTGTTACCTGGGCTTTGGGCAGATCTTTTTGTACTGTACTGCCTGGTCTGGCTCAGTGATTCACTGAAAAAACCATTCCTCAAATGTGAACCATCATTTCAGTATTGTGATTTTTCAGAATTCTGATCCACTTCACCAAGAGAATGTCTCAGGCAACAACTGATGCATTGCTTGATATTGCAAAGAACATGACAGAATGTGTTAAGTGCTGTCAGGTACCTGAGGAGGGACACATACCTTATTCGGAGCCACAGGTGAGTCCTTTCCTTCTTCTGTTCTTTGCTTCCTTGTTAGTGAATTTTCCATGCACTGAACATGCCCTTCACCATGATGCAGTCTCCTGAAGGTACAGACAGAATGGCCATGTTGTCCTCAGCCTTTCTAGCCTATGCACTTTATCAAAGATACTTTTCAACAGTGGGAGCTTCAATTGAACTGAGGGCCTTCTGTTTTTTCCAGTGCAGTTGTACAGCCAAGCAGATCTCACGTTCATTCCTGAGCATCTTAGTTTGGATTTTGGATCTTTTTTCAGTTCTCCTTAAACAATGGAAAATAAATTTAGCTTCAGCCCTGCATTAGATCCTCTGGTTGATCCCCAGCACAATTGCTTAACTAAAAATAGCACTGCAAACAGTAGCCAGTAGATTATCAAAGCATCTAGGTTTGGCAGCATGCTCACTGCCAGCCTGGAGATAATTTTTCAAATTTTCCATTATGCTTTAAGTTTTTACAGTTAACCAGAGGAAGAAACTTTGAAGGGCTGAACCAAATACATGAATGCTCCTTAGGAAATACAATTGTCTGTGATAATGAGACATCCAAAATGACCATCTACAGCATCTGTAATTCTCTGCTCGTAATGGAGCTCTGTTTACCGGAGTCTGACAATTCCTAGAAGTAGTCGTTATACTATTGAGATATGAAAAAAATTTTTTTTTTTGCTTCCTCTGAATATCAGAAAGACTATTGCTGTGGTGTTTTCTCTCTTCTTGTTCAGTTGGACGTGGAGCTTCATGAAACATGCAAGAATCATGAGGCTGTACCTGTAAGTGATGGAGTCACTCACTGTTGCAGAGAATCCTGTGCTCACAGGAGACCATGTTTTTCCACCTTGGATGAGTGGAAGAAAGTTTTGTACCATTACCCTTTGACCCTAACATATTTATATCAGGCAAAAAATTGTTTACTGCTCCAGCAGAAACACGGTATGCAGGCCAACACCTGTAAGATGCCTATTAGTTCAGTAGATATCACCTTAGATTATGGCAGAGAGAACATGCAGTTTGTTAAACTCAGGATCACCTGCTGGAACTATGCTAGAATCAAGTCTTCAACCTAATTTACCAACTACAATTATTCTGAGCAAAGCCAAGCCTTCCAACCCAATTTCAGCAATTCTGCAGGTGGTTATTGAAACAAATCTTCAGTGGGTCCAATTGACTCAAAATAGAGAGTTTATGAGTACAATTCATTCACTTCACAGTTGATGCATGAAGTTCTGCTTGTTTTTTCTTTTTGAGGATGAATTGGAACATCCACTTTTTTAAAGCTTCCATAGGCTAATAAAGACATTAGTGCAGTGATATTCTCAATTGAAAGATACAATTATTAGCACAGGCCAGTTCATGACATAGAATACCGAAATGCAGGGAAGGCAGAGCTTCTTACCATGTTAGTATCTCAGTTGGCTATGCTACAGTTTGTATCCTAGCAGAAGCAGATCTTACTGAAGGCCTTAACTGAAAACACCATTGTGGATATGTAAGTGTACTCAAGAATAGCATTCCACCACTCCTTCCGCAGTGAAGGAAGAGAAAGGAAGATGATGGTGGGAGAAACAGAAGTGTAACGGAAACAGAGCCACAGGTGACAGTCACAATGTGTGCCCTTCTGAACATACAGTACACTCTGTACACACACACTCATGACTACAAAAGATTACATAGCAAATGTCAGTGAATACTTTTAAATCAAGTAGTTCAGCCAGTTAGAGTGGCTGTTTGTACAGATGGTTTTGTAATACATTTGCCCATGAATAATAAAAACAATGTTTATGTATACATGGACTATTTCATCTCTACATTAAACTGCAAGGTATATATTTGTCACTCACAGTATGTGTACGGTACTTTCAACATGACTGATCCTCTTCAGACTTGTAGCACAAGAATGTTAACAATTACAGGAAAAGGTGGTGTGTGTAGAAGGAGGGATCCAAAGAACAAAAACAGAGGGTTAGCCAAGCTGATTATCTGAAGACACACAATCTACTTTTTCAGTCATTTGGTTTCGACAGCATTCATTCATTTTTTATTACTCTCTCTGCATGCTGTGCCAAAACAATTCAGTAGGAGACATCAGCATAAAAACAAACTGTGTACACTAAACATGGCTGAGAAGTCTCAAACCACAGTTTTGAAGAGTGTTAATAGCAGTTTCCAAACCTGAATTTTTCTCTGAAGAGAAATTATGAACTTCACAGTATTTCAGACTTCCCAACCATTTTGGGAACATTTTGTTTTCATTATTAACCTTATCCTTCAGTGATAAACTCATTAAGCAGCTCCAGAGGAAACACTTTTCTCTAATCAATTTTGGAAATTAGTCTCTCTCGAACTGTATATTCTGTCTTTCTGAGAACTGGGAATAAGCCTATATAGAAATATGAACATTTTGATAGTAGAAAGAAATGCTGGAAACATCTGCTTGATATAAGCGCAGACATGGTAGAAGGAAAAGCCATTGCCTCCTTACTCTTTGATTTCCCTTCCTTGTAGAATATCTGTAGAGTTTGATAACGAATCGCAGTGATGGCAACTAGTTCCACTGACTCATGTTTAGGAAGCAGGCTATTTTAGACTCCTATCACTGTCTTTTCTAGCATGCATTTCTGCAGGGTAGATGCACTTGAATACCCCTGTGAATATGGGGAACAATTTTAATGAACTCCACCATCATAAACTCAAGAAGCGCACACAGGGCTGTCTGCAGAAAACAAGAAGATGTACATGAAAAAAGTAGGCTCACAAATGTTTTACCAAGGACAAGCTTTAAATTCAAGATCTCTATTTATCAGGGCTTCAAGTCTGTTCTTCAGAACTATTTATTCAACCATATTCTTACAGTTGTCAGGAAAAGATGAAGAAGCGGTAAGAGCCGTTGGCTCATTCCAGTCTTGGCCTGCTGAAAAAAAGAGTACAGGGTAAAATTCCACTGAAGGACAGGGTCCTTGGCTGGAAAGAGTGTCCCACAAAGTCTCTTACTGAAATCTGGTGGAGTGGAAGAAGATGAAGAAACCTTCCATTTGCAGGTGCAAGACCAAAACAGCTGCTGCGTGCGCCTCAATCAAGGCAAATCCCCATTCCTTTCAGGAGGCAAGCTGAAACAGCAGACAGCATGGCTTCCAAAGGAGACTTGGACTTGACAGCACTTTCTGCTCTGTGTGGCTGCTAGAGGAGTTGGGCCAGTTTTGGCTGAGGAATAGGCTGCAAAGGGAGTTCTCTCAGGAGACCTACCCATATTAAAAACCAATCTGATGGCAGAATGACTCTGCTAGAAGGAAAACCTCAGAAAAACCCACTCCAGACACTGAGCAGGAGTCAAAGGGGAATTCGCACACTGAAACCTACGACTCTAGTAGGTCCAGACTGACCTGCGCCATGCTCAGTATCTTCAGAGAAGTGTCTTTTACCAATCAGCTGAGGGAACTAATTGGGCCATCTGGAAAGTGCATGTATTTTGTTTTGTGACCTGAGGGCAGCTATAATAAGTTCCTCGCTTCACCCAAAAGTGCTGTGTAAGCAGGTCACTGCAATCAAAGTTTGTGTTGTACTAAGATAACGGTGACTGTGTTGTGTTAAGATAACTTGTTTTGACACACAGCAATGGTGTTTCACTTGGCCAGACCACCTCGCCTACAGGTGCCAGATAAAGACAAGGACAAGTTGTAAATTTCACCCTTTGTACTTTGTTGTGTCCAGTTCAGACGTAACCGCCCCTTTCGGGATTGGGAACATAGATAAAAGCAGGAGTGTTTTGCTTAGGAAGTTCAGGAGAGAAGGAAGAAGAAAAAGGTTTTAACTTGAAGATTTGCTTACTTCCTCCCTTCCAGGTGTTGTAGGTTTGCCTTCTGTTCTCATACTTAGCTAACATACATACCTCACTTCCCAATAAAAAGTGTTTTGTTGTAGTAACAGGTGTGCAACAGCCTCTACAGAAACAGCATTTCCTTAAAGCTTTCACACCAAATGCTGGGTGGCAGATCCCTCTTGACACCCACAATCCCCCCAGGATCAATGGTTGCTTCTTTCTTCCTTGGGGGGTAATGACTAATCAGTCCAGAGTCTTGGAAAAGTTATTCAGTGCAACAAAGAGGGAAAATAGAAGAACTGTTCCTGGAAATGATCCTCACCTAAGACAAAATAGGGTTACTTCCAATGAGATCATGTCACTATGGTGTGAAAGACCATGTCCTGTAGAGCGAAAGCAGAGGATCAGTTTTCTTGATGAAACCTTACAAGCACCAACACCACCACTTGAACTAGGCTGGGATTTGAACCCCTGACTAGAGGTGTCAATCCTCCACTTCCAAGATAGGTATTTATTTTCTATTATCTTTTACTACCAAAAATGATGGCTATAAAAGAGGTTTCCTCTGAGTTGAGCCATAGCTTCCAGAGTTACTGGAGTACTCCTTTTCTGCTCTATAGGAAAAGAGTATTTTGCTATTAACGTGGTTCTGGAATGGAACAGGTGAGGACGAATATGGTAGGTGGAAACTGGAGTAATAAAGTGTCAGGATACAATTCAGTTCTCATGTCATGGAGGTGACAACATACCATTTCAGATGGAAGCTTCATGTCCTGTGTCTGGAAAGGCTGAAGTAAAATGTTGGCTCTGATCCCGTCGATGAAAACCTGGCCATGCTATGGGAAGGAAGCGGGCAGAGCGCAAGCTGAGCAGGCATCAATGGTGGGATGGCTGGCTGCTTTTTTCTTTTGCACTCTCTTGGTGCTTCTGCCATGCCTGGGAAAAAGGCACAGCTTCACACAGCTGAAGCTGGTAGGTTAAGCCTGAATGTGGATGAAACTCTGTTTTGTAGAAGCTGAAGAGTAATTCCTTCAAGAACAGAAGGTCCCTCAGAAGCCTTGGCCACATCTAAATAACACCACATCTGTTTGGGCAATAAGGTGACATAGTATATGATTGCTGGCTGGATCTCTTTGGGAAAACCAGATGGCAGTATCACCATGGTAGCCACATTGAAGCCACATCTTACATGGCCTGCAGAGTTATCCTGGCTGACAGCCAGCCCTCCATCAGCATCATGTCAGCATCACAGCAAAAATCCAAGGGATGAAGGGAAAGAAAAGTCATGAAGGAAGAAAGGTTGTAAGCTGTAGATGTATCTGGCAAAGAAGGCTATAGCGTCTGAGGCAAATGAACATACCCTATTCCTGAAGGTACTAACTGTCTGCTGCTTAGAAGACTTTGTTCCTTCTTGCTTCTCTTTGTAATACTCAAGATAATTTACCAGAATGGAAGAAGCTGACGACAAGGTGAGATTTCTAGCGCTTGACCTTGAGTGCAATAACACCGAGCAAACTGTAGCACTGCTGGCAACCCACTGTTCTGATGAGCTTCACCAGTCACTTTAATGGGCCAGAAGGTCTTACAAGTGGTACGCTAGAAAATGAAAAAAAAGAGACCAGTCTGCTAACACTAGTCTTCACTGGGGCACTTTGAGTGCCAATTGCTGCCTTTCACAAAGGGAAAGCTTTTAAAACAGACCAGGACTGTAACAAGAAGTTTTCCTTTCTCCCATGTTGACGTGCTAATAGACCCACAGTACGAACACCCACAGACACAAGTGCTTCTGGGAAATCTGTCAATTTATTTCAAACAGTGGGGCCATGCAAAGCACGTAGTGCACTTTCCAGCGGCATGTCACTCTCTGACACAATACAAACAGCAAATGTGTCCTTACAAGCCCAAAGACAAAGGGCAAAGAGAAAAGCACTGCCAGAGAAGCGGCGAACCAAGCTTTTTCATTCCCAGCCAAGTAACTCAGAGGAACTGAAGGACAGAGGCATTCAATGCCAATTTATGGCAGCACATAGGCGTACGTGGCCCGGGCATGCTCCCACCTGTGCTGCAAGAGGTTATCCTGTCTCCTGTGCTGACATGCTTACACACCCACAGCATAATATGCACAGGAACAGTACTCAAGGGAAGTCTGTCAATTCATCCCAAACACAGAGGCCACGCAAAGCACCTAAGGAGTCACTTAAAAAGAGAGGAGAAACTAGATATTACACATAAGTCTTTTCATTCCCTCAAGATAAGAGAATCTGAACAGACTCCTCTTAGCTAAATACAGTTTTGTCTACATGACACCAGCATGGCTATCTGTGCAACAAATATTGGCAAAGAGGCGGCAAGGCTAGGGAGTGAGAGAATATTTTAAAGCCATGTCAAAAATTCCCTATTTCTCACGATACAAGTTATATTTCTCCATATACTGGACGATCCATTAATTTTAAAAGGCTTTCTAAATTAAACAGGTCTGAATTACAAATATAGTAAGAAAATAGGTTAAGACATGCACTTTTGGCAAAATATTCCCAATCTGGAAATCATCTCCAGGTCAAACAGAAGTTCACAAATGATTTTGATACAGTTAGTCATTTCCACAGGCTGAAAAGAGCTGTTCTTTACCATAACACTTTGCAGTGCTGCCAAGTAATTTCTCTGTTAAGTAATCTGCAGCTATCAAGTAAACAACTTCAGTCTCCCCCCCTTTTTTCCCTTTCAGGTTTGCTACATCCACCAGAAAAGACTTGTTGAAGATAAAGGTAAGGAAGTTTTATATAGTATGTCCTGTAACGTGCCTTAAGTTTTGAGGTATAGTTTCAGCGTTAATCATCAGTGTTAACTGTCATACTGTTGTAATTTATCTTAATCTGTTAATGTTAATAGAAAACCTTCTACTCTCTTCAGTAAGCTTTGAAGCAGACCCTAAAAACCAAGTGCAAAATGCTGATCTGCTTCACCAAGCCTCAGGCTGTAACACTGGCCACAGACTCTCTCATGCACATTAGGCTGGATTTGGCCAGTACTGCCATGATATGCCTAGTAAATAGTGTGTTGCAGCAAGAAGAGCTGAGCATAGTCCCAGTTCAAAGCACTTTATTTGAATGCCATCTGAACACCGGTACATCACTCCAGCGAGAGGACAGCAGAGCCCTGATTTGCTTTCTGAACGCTGAAGACAAAGTGCTTGGAAACCTGTTTGGACTAAAGATCTCTCAGTTTTCACAGAGACAGGCTACCTACTGCCCTGGGAATGGCTAAATCTTGTGGAAGGTTTAGGGTTTTTAAAATTGACTTTTAAGCCTAGAAAAACCCTCTCTTTCCTAGAATGTGTTTAAGGTTTCTGAGGGAATCTGCAATTCACTAACTGGGTAACGTGGATTAAAACCAAAATTGTTTTACCTTTCAATTGAAAATTCTACAAATCAGGTACCAGAGGAGGAGGAGGAGAAGGAGGAGTTAGAGTTTATTTCCTTTGTCACAATTTTTAGCATATAAAACAAAACTTACTTTTTTTTTTTTTTAATCCAGCCATTACAAGTACTTGCTCTTCAGTTCAGGGAGTTAATCTCCATTTCCAAAAAAGTATTAAGGTTTGCTGCTAGGACAGAGCAGCCACCACACTTCCAGTCTAACAGTGACTGCGCTGCCACTGTGGCAAACATACTCAGCAGATCAAGCAGCTCATGCTGCATCTTACATATCAGGGGTATTGCTGGATCAACATGGATATATAAGCTCAAGTCAGTACAGACAGGACAAACAAAATATTTACAGTCAGGGCCAGATGCTTTACAGATGAAACAGACTGTTTCCATACACTTCAACAAGACTCCACACCAGGTGGATTCTTCATTTTTAAAAATACAAAATTAAATCCCTATGAATCAGGGTTTCTAAGGCCATTCTATGATCACTGCAGCTTAGCTTTAGCCTCTTGATGAATAAAGAGATAAAAAATTTAGGGGGGGGGAGCAGGGTTGGGAAGTTTAAGTCCACCCTAAAGTCCCAGATTAAATACACAGTAAAGCAGGAAGAGCTACAAGATGAACCCAGAAGTGACCTGTTGGACCCATCTCTTAGTTTCCGAGAAGGCAAGAGAGAGAAAGTGTTCCTTCCCTTAAATCATTGCCTCAAAATACAAAGAATGGCATCAGAGAACATTCAGATTTTACTCTCTACTGATCATCTTCTATGTTTTCTTCCTTTTTTTTCTAAATAAAAGTCAAAACAGGTATGTGATAAGAAAGGACACATGAAGCTTCATCAAACACAGAAAGTGGTAGGTTTAGTCTTATAAAACAAAACCAAATAAAAACAAAATTAAATATGGATAGAGCTTTCATGAGCAGCAAAACTGTACTCCTATTAAATGGAGCAGAAAGTCTGAATAAGGAGCGCTCATGAGTGAAACACAGACTGAGACTATTAGATGGCTTGGTTACAACAGACTCCTCTGTCCAGGCCATGATCTAAGCCTTGTCTTTCTTGGCTGTGCAGATTGTCTCACATTGCTATTTCAAGTTCTCCTCTGGCCCTCTCCTCAGCTGACCAGCCAAAAGAAAGGCAGAGGGGAAAAATCTGGCCTAGATTCTCCGCTAATGTGAACTGCGATAGCTGCGTTACCTTCCACAGAAACAATTTACACAGGCAGGAAGTGTCACTCTTCTCGCAATTAGTATAACATTTTTTCAGAATGTGACCTGATCACATCTTTAAATTGAAACCAATCCATCGACCAAGGCTGTGTGTTTTCCAGGGTCATAAAGGAAGACAGCCTACCAGACTGAAAGAGATGTTGCTGCAACCCACAGGAGCTCCTCCTTACCCTAGGCACGGTGAGAGGCCCCAGAGAGTTGAGCTTGTCATCAGCAAACAGCTCTGGACATGAGATGGCAGAGATGGCTGCTGAAGAACTGCTGCTGGCCTACTCGCTCCGTTCACCCGTGCCAGCCCTGCACCACGGTGTCCTGTTAGCTACTGGCAAAAGGTGCCCCAAGATGAGAAAGTAATTCTATGGCCTTAGAAAATTCGTAAGGCATACAGCCATTTGGGTCTGCAACAGAGACACGCACCAGAAAGGAGATGGGGGGGGGGATCATCAATTCTTATTTTGTAATTGTTACTGTATCATATCTTCTGCAGGCAGAAGACCCTAGCATCCAAGTGAGACATACTCAAAAATATATGCTTAGATAAAGTCTAGTCCACTTTCTTTTATAATATTTCTTCTGAAAATACGAACATGAGTGTGAACGGAAGTTTTCTTGGTTTGGTTCTTAGGTTTTTTTTCCCAAGATAGTTTAGAGAGCTCCAACATGCATCTTACACAGCACATCCCTAACAGTAATTAAAACTATTTACAGGGAAAAGAACTCCCCAAATCACATCAACAGAACTCAGAATTTTGTAAAGACAAACTGAGACCTTGTCGCTACCTGGGGAGAACTTGAATTCTTCCAGGTGTATGAACATTACCAAGTTTAGAGTGAATGTTCAGGATCTAATAAGAATGAAACTCACAGTGCAATAAAGCAAGAACGTAATTTAGTCCTATGTTTGTATTAGTTCTGCTACCAGAAGACACCATTTCTGACTTGCAGGAGTAAAGAATGGAAGTACACATACAAGCATAAGGAACACAGCCCATGCAAAAAAAAAGGTTCACAACAAAAGTAGGCTCAACAGCTCTTCGCACTAGCAAAAACAAAAACACTTTGTTAGCTTTGAGCAAACCTGGTTGCACTTTGGGAATTACAATCACTGACTCAAGTATGTCATGACCAAGGTCCAGCTTAAGACACAGGGACCTCTCAGTAAGGGTGATGAGCATTGTGAAAGAAAAACTGACAACAAAATCCATTTAACCCACCTCTTCTGCTGTGGTGACACATGAGTCAAAAGCTTCCCACACAGCTACTGCCCTGGCATTTCATGGGCCTGCTGAACATCCCCAACAACCACCCCCAGCTGACAGGGATTCACAGCAATCAACCACACCCTGGGCACAATCAGCTGCTTTTAGCCCTGTCTGAAGCTTGCAAGACGGTTTCTAAGATGGAAACAGCTGGAAACAGCTGTGTCCTCAATAGGTGTAAAATTGAAGAGGTCAGTACAGTTTCTGTGCTGAGAAGAACAATAGAAACTCTTAATTTGGAACTATGTTCTTTGTCGGAGCTCATTTCTAGTGCTTGCCATACTCTTTCATTCCAGATTAATACTATACCTAGATTTCCCTCCTGCAAATGACAGTATTCATTGTAAATAGGCAGCTTGCCATCCTAGCAGCAGCAAGTATTTTGAAGAAGAGCTAGGAAGGATCTAGCCATCCTGTTGAGCATGGAAAAGGAAAGGGGAGGAATTAAATTTACAGATTTTAAACAGAGCAGCCAAGTAGAGCTCTCTGAAATATGTAGGACAACATATTACTCATACATAATCTCAGAAAAACGCTTTTCTGGGTCAAAGGAGAACCTGCTATAAAAAGTCTCTGGCCTCAGCATCCCAGCTGTTTCTGCAATTCTTCCTCAAATAAATAATCCCACTTTTTTCTTATAGTTGATAGTAACAACATTGTGTTAGGGTCTGAAAATGAGAGGAACTGCCTTAACCTTTCCTTACTACCCGTGGGGAAACCAATGCAGGAACTTCCTAGACAGATAGTGCCGCCCCAAAGAGACCCCAGGTTGCTTAATGCCCCCACAGGAGCTCTGGTCCGGCTGCTCGCAGCCCACTCAATCCCCGCTGGCCCTCGGCTATCTGCACACAGGGTGCAGCCAAATCTGAGTGTCCGGAGGGAGGCATCCGCAGCTAGCACAAATGAGATAGCACAAAATCCCTAGCGTGTGGGATAGTCCGCTTTTTGGTAACTCTATCTGCCAGATGAGAAAAGTTTTCTGTGATCTGCTCCTGTGGGCTTAAGGAGGAGGACATATTTAGAAATATGGTCAATAATTTCTAGACCAGAGACATCTTTCTTTCACTCAGATACATCTATTTCCTACAGTGTAACAGAGCTTGTTAGTGTCTTCCTAGACAGATGTGCTTTCACCTCAGATTTCAGGTCCCCTGCTCTAAGAAATATTCTCCCATCTTCACTCAGAATCCTTTTTCCTTTTGATACTGTCTCATGTGATAACGAATGACCTTCAACATTTTCTTTGAGCATGGAACAAGGAATACTTCCAGGCTAAAGGAACAAAAAACTCTGTCTTTGTCCCTTCCGTCAGATTTAAGATACATAACCATGACTACCTGCCTCTTTGCTACAAAGATCAGTGGCTCTTTGAAGCCACTCTGTTGCCTAAAATTTGGCATTTCTACAGTGCTGTTGACCATAACACACTTCCTTAAAAGTCACAAAAACGACTTGAATTATTAACTTGAATGTTAACTTCATTTTTTCCCTTCATTCTACTGTTTTTGTTTTCTTTCCAAATTGCAGAAACATTTTGATGCTGCTAATGACGCAAACAGGGTACTTAGGCAGCTTTTCCACTAGGACAGCTCTGCAGCTGGGATCAAGAGATATAGCTTGTTCAGCAAGGAGGGATGCAAAAATCTTGGGTTAGCATCTGAACCTGGGATCCTTCAGTCAACAGTGTGTTACCAAGGCTCCTCCTATACAGCATTCACCTTTGAACAAATTTGTAAGTAAAAGAGATCTATATGCATGATAAAGAACACACAGAATGTTTAACTTCTTGTTTGAAGTATGATAAGTTGAAAATGTCTATTTGCCTGAATTTTGTGAAAAAAAGGTTCTACAAGGTCCTTTTTTTTGCAACAAGCTGGTCATCATACTGAGCAAATAATGGCATGTTTAACAATTGTGGGAATATTCTAAAAGGTCTAATCTTAGATGTGACAGCAAAAGGGTTTTGATTAACCAAAAACTGCTTGGGAGAGTATAAAAGAAACTCTTTCCTCTTAAGTCTTTCTGCCTTTCACAGATAAACCAAGCCCAGCTCAGGCCCCTGCCAAAATCTGACATTATGAATTGGAAAACAATCGTTTATTTTATTTTGTTAGTAAACTTTACTGTAGCCAAAGCCCTGCCCAGAAGTTATCGGGATGTAGGTAAGAATATATCTCATATTTTACTCTATTCTTTTGTGTAATACTGATGACTGCAACTTGTTGCACATGGTTATTTGGGATCTCATTTTAACACTACCAGTTGTACGCTCATATTTTCTTATGAGTCAAAGGTAAACAACAAAATTATACTTGTATAAATTTTTTATGCGATCAACCTTAGGTGTGTTGCTTCTTAATGTTTTGAGAATCCATGCATTCAGTGCCTACTTAAAGGATAAATATTGAAGGGTATTTTAATCCACATGGATGTAGTCATGCCACTTAGTTTCAGGTACTCCAAAAGCTACTGAAATAAATTCTGATTGCAGTTTTTCTGGCTCCCTCTGTAGTGCGTGGGAGAGAGAAAGAGAGAAATAACAAGAGGGAGGTGGTACCGCCAGATGATTATTCAGAGTAGCTAAGTTATCCTATTGCTATGTATTATCCTTTGGAGGAGTCTTTCTCTCTCTACGCCGATTGCTGAAGAAGCCTAAATGCCAGAAATGAAACAATCAAAAACCTCCCATGGTGCAGGGTTAAGATACTTCTTTCATGTTACGTGTTTTTGTCAGTCAGCTGTTTTTTCATCTTTAGGACTTCCAAATGCATTAAATGGCCCAGCAGTGTGAAATAGAGCAGATGTTAATGCTATTTATCTCTTGGCACGGTCTCATTTTATACCTTCACATTACTCAGAGTGAGAAGCTGGTTTATGTCTTCATTTTTTGGCCCTTTTATAGTGATCTCAACCCTGCCCACAAGGGCATGACAGGATACCATTCTGTTTTGGGAGCAGGCCCCTTACATTAAAAGTAATCTTTGGGAAGATTCTCTGACAAACGAGGAACTTCAAAAATTCTTGGGAATAAGTTTGGCCACTAGAAAGAGCCCACTGGCAAAGGAAAATTATTTGCACATGATATTCAAATACATTAGACCCTTTTGTTTTCCTCTGGGCCAATTCACAGCATGTACAGAATGATGCATCTCCATTAATTTTTTGGTGCTTTGCCTACTAGTGTAGTCCTGAATTTAGCCCAAATTTTCCAAAACCAGAATCCCTCATCTGTAGCCAGCTAGTGACCAAGCAGCCTTTAAATGACTAAGGCAAGGTTAAAAGGTATTATCATCTAAGCTGCTCATACAATGATTGTGCCTTGCATCAACAAAGCAGCTGAACACCTTCTAAGTTTTAGCATCTTCCTCCCCAACGTGCTTCAGGTAGACAGAGAAATAATGCATTCTTCCTGTGCATAAGTCAAGTAGGAAGTCTGATCTCATGTCTCTCAAACCCCAGTGCTAGTACCTCAGGCACTAAACTATCATTCTCTGAGACTCCAGCACCAAAAAAGAAGTTCTCTTATGAAGCCTTTTTTATTCAAAAACCAATTATCTTTTTTTTCAGAGGCAAAACCCACCATTGGCCAACGCTTTTCTCAGCTGCAGGAGAATAATTTTAAAGCCATGTAAGTTGTCCAGATAAAGAATCTTCTTACAAATTTGCTGCTAATGAATGTTCCTGCGGCGTTTTGCTTCGTTCGGAGATAAGCAAGTACCGCGAGTCACACGCTCACCCGTCCCCCCAGCCCACACCAGCTCTGCCAGTGGTGATATGGATCCTCTTACTGTCTGAATCAGGCTGACCACTGGCACGCAAAAGTTACATGATTTGGTTTTAGGTAATTTATTTATTTAATGGTATGTGTTCTCGTTGTAGTGCCATGATCATGTTTGCGCAGTACGTGCAAGAAGGCACTTTTGGCAAAGCAGTTAAAATGGCTGAAGACGTCACAGACCTTGCCAAAAGGTGTGCTGCTGCAGGCAAAGACAACCAGGATTGCCTGAAGCCCTTGGTAAGCACGTTTGTACTTCTAATGAGGCAAAGATTTTCAGAAGTGACTTGTAATTGCGGAGCCCTAATACGTGTTTTTCCAAAGAGGAGTATGTTACTGACAGGTGACTTTCTTGAGTATGCCTGTCTGGTCTTACCAGCTCTTTCCTTCTCGAGGCTGCCCTGTATAAGGCATCTCCAAGTAAATGCAGGGAAGCAAAGGTGCCCCCACAAAATTACAGTAACTTTTGAAATTCTTCTCCTGTATCTTTCAAAAAGATGTTCAGAAAGTTGTGCATTTATGGATGGCATAACAAAATTCAGTAGAAGCTGAACCAGATATTTCTAGCAAAGATGATGCTTACAGGTGATTTCTCTACCCATTAGTTCATATTCCTGTTTTTTGATGGTGTCTGCACTAACACAGCATATGCTAGTGTCCTTAAACTTTTGGAGCTAAGAGATTGAATACTCAAACATGAATGTCAGTCTGCATTATGACACGTCTGATTTATTAAACATGCTGAACCAAACCCTGGATTAAAACAGTTCCCAGCAGAGGCATGACTGAGAGCTGACTCTTGAATATTGTTTCTTGAACAGCAAATGAGACACTTTTCACCCAACAAACCTCACTGAATGAAAAAGCACAGATCCTGCTATCCCAGAAACTGCAGTATACAAAGCCAAGAATCATCTTAATTGTTATCAAGGGTCTGAATATTGTTGTAAATGCAGTGGGAG
The DNA here is from genome assembly GCF_036370855.1 of Dromaius novaehollandiae. NCBI lineage: Eukaryota > Metazoa > Chordata > Aves > Casuariiformes > Dromaiidae > Dromaius > Dromaius novaehollandiae. Next base: position 11,383,938 of record NC_088101.1, on the reverse strand, counting down.
ACGCACAGTGTGTTTCACAGTCCACTTTGAAGCCTAGCTTGGCATAAAAAGGCATTCGAGTTTGAGAAATCATCATTTACATGTTTTAGAAGTTAGTTTGATATTCATTGCAATAAGAGCAAAAGGTAGTACAAAGAGAGAGTCTATAAATTTATGCAGATAAGGGCTTGTTGTGTTAAAATACTTTCCACAGAGAGCTTGAAAGAGTAAAGTGGATTTTTTTTTTTTTTTTAATTTTTCACAGGACAGGATTTTCCTTGATATGCTATGCCAGGAGGGAGATCTTCCCAAGTTTACTGACTGCTGTGCTAAAAAAGGCTCTGAAAGAAATGACTGCTTCCTCTCCCATAAAAACTCAACGAGAGGATTCATTTCTCCTTTTGAAAGGCCAAATGCTGAAGCTGCCTGCAAAAATTATTCACAGCATCAACATTCATTAACAGGGTAGTAAGTAAATAAACCATAGATCGGTTGTTTAGCTATGATGCTTAGCAGCCTAGAGACAGCAAATGCAAGAAAAATCCCAAAGGTCAATATTAAATTCTCCATAAACTCATCCTTACTTTTCTTCCCAGTATGAGGATATTAGCATAATTTATCTAGCTGTAATTATCATTACATGAATCCTTCTCTGTCACCCCTGCGTCGGATATAGCTCCAAATGATAAACGCTCTGGCCAGCTTCAATATAATTTACACAAAGGCCTCACCTGAAACAATCAAGTATCTCCCTTCAGATCTTACAAGCCAAGCAGACGTTTTGCTGCCTCTAGGCCAAAATTGGCAGCATATAAGCTTTTAATTTCCATGACAACATCTGCCCCAACAGAAATTTGCAGAAATAATCACTGCACTGTACAGGCTGCTGTTATGGCAGGAAAACAGTTGCCTTTAGTAGCTATAATTTTAAACATGCTGGCAGATGTTACAATAGCATTGCTGTCCTCTGCATGTAGGGGCTCACCCTGAAAGTGAAGATGTTTCCCTTCGTGTTTTAGTTTCATCTATGAGGTTTCCCGAAGGCATCCTTTCCTCTACGCCCCAACAATCCTTTCTGTGGCTATCCATTACGATGAGATGATGAGAAACTGCTGCAGAAGTGCCGACGACCCCACTCATAACGTGGACGAATGCTTTCGGAGACAGGTATTACATATTGCAGGCGTATAGTTTACTAATGTGCAACCGGTGACTTTCGTACAGCTAAACAAATGCAGAAGCAGAGCTATCAGCCAGCTGCTTCTCTTTCAGCCATCTGAACCCGACACTAAAATTCACCTTGTTAAGGAGAGGCAGAAACGAGACCTAAAAGCTCTCTTGAATTATAGTTTAAATTCTTAACAGAAAATGCCTTACTTGAGGATGGTGGGCAAGTGTAGTTTTACTGGGAACCACGGTCCCCACACCCCCACTAGGGTGTTGTTTCCCACCCTGGCTTTGCTACCTGCCCTGAGTTTGTTGTGAACTCACCAAGAGAGGAAGTGGTACTGTGTAGACTGCAGAAGTCTGATGTTTTTCTTCCTTATAGCCCCGTGACACAGCTCCTCCCTGGCCAACTAACTGCACTGCAGAGATGCGCCCCACATGTGGCCAGTGTCAGTCAGTTGGAGAAACCTACCTGTAACAGGGGAAAACAGGCATGGGGAACCCTTCCTTGCTGAATGGCTAAATAGGCCTTTTATACAGTTTGGCCAGGCTGCAATATATTAAAATACTAATACAGTTTAATCTTATCTGATAGCAATGCAAAGGCAGGCACGTGGCTCCCAGGTGAAGGTTTCTCCTCCTACGCTACAACCAGCAAACTATTGTTCCAAAAGGGTGCCAGCTTCTTCTCATATAACTCTTGTTTAACAAGTGCTGGTGACTAAATAGCAAGGACGACAGTTATTTCTTCTGCTTTACTGGATAGCGAACAGCAATTTTCTTTCACTACTAAAAAAAAAGTCTCTTAAAAAATCAACAGAGTAATTTTACCATGAAGCATTGTCTTTTCTTTTCTTGCATTTTAATGGTTTGCATATTCTTTATACCAGGTACCAAAGGTGATGAAGCCGATAAAAGAAGATGGCCTGAAGCAGGAACACACATGTGGTATCTTAAAGAAATTTGGAGAAAGGACTGTAAAGGCTCTGTGAGTCTTTCCCCTTTTTTTAATCAGAAGAGGCTTCATTTTGTTTGCTTTGGCTGCAGAACAGCCTCACTGACTGCCAAGATGTAAAGCCTTGTTAGGGTCGCTCCTTTGAATACCTCCTAAACTGCTGCAGTAGACTCTCTTTGGCATGTGTGTTGTGAAATAAAGCGTGGGTGTCACATTTTAGCTGAGAGTGGATCCACACCTGCCCATGGTACAACGGCTGTGAATACTGTTCGTGTCAGTTTTGCATGCAGATCACCAACAGCATTCTCCAACAAGGACTGCAGATTAGGAATAGAAATGTTTGCATGACTCTAGTCATCGTTTCCTTAGAAACTGCCATTAGCTTTGAAAAATTAAAAAGCAAGTTTGAAATGAACCCAGTTCTCTGTAATGAAAGTCAGAGGGACTTGGAGCAGAACACAGCCCAGCTGTCTTATCCAGTTTTGACACAAGGTTGCTCCTGTAATTTTGTGTTCAGCCTGAGATGGGAGAAAGAAATGTGGTAGATCAACTTCACCTAGGATCCTTAGACAACGCTGCAAATGTCAGCTCTTGGTTTCAAGAGACATTTTATTAACTTTGGGGAAAGCAGGGAGAGACCATTCCTAAGCAGTCTGGATGCCACCCTCCATAGCAAAATGGTAGCTATCACAGTCTCACATTGTGAATATAAACAATACCTATCTTTATTCTTTTTAGGAAACTTGCTCAGATAAGCCAAAAATTCCCTAAGGCTGATTTTGTTACCATTAGCAAGCTTGTAATAGATATTGCTAACACACACAAGGACTGCTGTCGTGGAGACATGCTGGATTGTATGCACGATAAGGTAAAACTCTTTTAATGTTTATACATTTCCAGAAATTGAATGCATTTTTTCTTGCATTTTTTTCCTCCTGTGCTGTATCAACTGCTCTTCAAAATGGGAGTTTAATCCTTCAGCCTAAAAATTTGATTGATTGTCCCATTTGACTCTTTCTGGCATGATAACATCAGAAAGGGCAGAAAGATCACCCCATGACTAAAATAACCTAACTCCACTTCAGTGGATTTGGTTGCAACCACTAGTTTAGCCACGTATTTCCTGCATAACTTTCCACAAAACATGGTATCTGTCTGTCCTGTTGTCTAGCTTCTTCTTATATATCAAATCCATGTATCTCACTTTTTGTCCGTGTTGTCTATCTAGACAGTTAACTTCTTCATTCGGGTGGGTACCTGGCACCTTCCAAATGGCAGGTAAGGGGCTGCAGCAAACAGAGCAATAAGGCTGCAGTCTCTTTCCTTGTTCTGACAAACAGCTACTGCCCTGCTTTGAGCAAACCGTCTCTTCTCTCTGGGCGTCACCTTCTCTATCTGTGACATGGAAATAACAATAATGACCCATATAAAAAAGAAGCACAAGTGGTACAAGATTAACCTAACTGCTAACTTATTTAGTAGCTTTGCAGGTATTAACTGAGGCCTGAATTTAGCTATGTGTTCCCAGCCTCCACTACATTAAATATTGTAATAATGGGATGGGCTGGTCTAGACAAGGCTTCAACTGACCGACCTTCCTGCTTGGGGGAAAAAAGAAACCAGAATCAGTCAAAATTTCCTTTCTTCATTTGTTTACTCTACAGGAAGAGATTCTAACCTACGTCTGCACCAACCAAGACAGCATATCAAGCAAAATTAAAAACTGCTGTGAAAAGCCACTGTTAGAGAAAAGTGAATGTATAATTAATGCAGAAAATGATGACAAACCTGCAGATTTGTCCCTCCACATCAGAGAGTTTATAGAAGACAAAGGAGTATGTGAACGCTTTGCTCAGGAAAAAGATACCCACTTAGCCAGGTAACACAGGTCTTCCTCTACTCTTCTCCAATTTTGCTGTTTCATGACTTGGGTCAAAAGATGTCAGTTCGGAAGTTAAAGCGTGGCTCATCAGCCTCAGACTTGCCTGCTCTGTGAGCACATAGGCACATGATACTATGGAAGTTTATCTTAGTAAACACCTCTCATCCCTAGAGGGCAAGGAATGAGAACAAACACAAAACAGGGCACGACTTATTTTAGGGACAAAACTGAAGAGAAGGACGTGAAATTTAGGTACTATCAATTCTTATCTCAGGCTCAAAATATCACTGTGATTCAGTCTGAAGTGGGAACTCAGAACCACTTGTCTAAGTCAGACTCGCATCTTTATTCAAACAGGTTGGCCCATTTCTGTTTTAACCTAGTTCCTTAGAGCTGTGAAGCTTGATCCTACCTGTACCCTCAAGGGCAAAGATTCCACAGGCTGCAATAGAAAAAGTTCCACAGACAAAGAATTCACTTACTTGAAACAAAATATATCATTCCCATTTATGAAAGGGGCATCTAAAATATTGGGCAAGTTGCAGCTAAGTAGGGTAATTGCTTCAGAAGAGTGAATTCTGCTGCATCTATTGAAAAATTGGTCTTTTATTGGACATTATTTCATCAGCATTTAGCTAGGATTAAAAACAAACAAACAAACAAACAAAAAAAACCCCAAACTCTCACACATCTTTAAGGTATGCTTGACCCAAGCTAACCCTGAACTGGGACAGTCACATGGCCAGGACTTGCTCTGGCAGTGCTGTGCTCAGTCAGCTGCGTTTCGTTCAGTTTGACTCCCAGGCTGGGTTTCTGTGAACTGCCCTGTTCTGCAGGAGGTCAGATAAAGCCATCCTGAAAGCACCTCTGCTGACTTTATCATTCCCAGTCTCTTGAGGGCACTTATTTTGCCTTATTTCTAATTCCTAACGCTGACATACTCCATATGTTACAGGTTTCTCTATGAATATTCCAGAAGACACCCTGAGTTTTCTGCTCAAATGCTTTTAAGAATTGGTAAAGGATATGAGGACTTACTGGAAAAGTGCTGCAAAACCAGTTCTCCAGACGACTGCTGCAGGAGAGGGGTGGGTGCTATCATGCTTCATACAGTGTGCTGATGGTTTCAAGCATATAACCACAGCACTGGTTCTGGCTAATGAGCGAATTTCCACACACTGGATCTAGAGCTGGAACCCGCAGCTCCTTGTAACAAAACCAACAAATATTAAAAGGCACGACTGACTCCTGTATGGAAAAACAATCAGAGCCCTTACAGTCTTCAATTACTTGAATGAGTTTAGGATTGCTGGGGAAATGAATGTGGCTTTGCAGAGAACAGGGCCAGGATACGTCCCCTGGCAGCCCTCTGCTTTCCTCCCTTGGTATTACCTTTCCCCCAGGAGGAGGCTGGTAAATCGAAAGAGAGCTGGTAGGTGGAAAAGGCTCCGGGCCACCAGGGTAAAAGGGACCTTCTCTCTGGGGATGGGACAAGAGCAAAGCCCTCTCCTTGTGCAAATGTGCGGCTTCAGGCCTCTGACCCTCTCTCCCTGCAGAGGTGTTGCAAGACGCTGTTCCTGGCACGACAGTGACACACCCTGTGTCTCAGACCTAACTTTCCATCAGTTATATGAAATGAAGTATGTCAAGGTAATGGAGGGTGGACATTAATCACGTTCAGGCAGTTTAGCAGTTTCAGACAGGTGAAGACTTTCTGATGGAAATACAAAGGGAGTGGTATCTATCAGGTAAGATGAAGCTAGGGATATCAAGGTCTCATGATACAACAAGGGCATTCTGCATCCCCCTGATACAATGGTTCCTCAAACTAATTTCTTTTCCTCAGGAAGAAGAACTGAAGAAACACATTCATGAAACCCAAAGTGTGATGAAGACAAGTTGTGACATCTACAAGGAGAAAGGAGATTACTATTTCCAAAACGAGTATTACGTTTTTACATGTTTACATTATTCCTGTACCACCTGGGCACAACTTTGGCTGGAGTAAAACCATGGATGTCAGAAAAGCTAGGCTTACTGATATCACCTGAATGTTCAGTCCAAAATATCGATAGCTTTTAGGATTTTTTTCTTCCTTTTCCAATATAATGTCATGCCCCCTCATGAATTCTATTCTTATCCCAACTCATGAAGCAATGCATTGACAACTTGTTTTATCTCCTGTGTAAAATACCAAGTTTTCTAAGCTTTTCTTACTTTCTAGCTGTGTTTTGAGTTGTAAGCTGTTACTTAAAAGCTGTAAAATTGGCCAAAAGGCAGTTGTTGTGCCCTTTGCAAAAGGTTTATCTTCACTTATTTCCTGCCTCAATTGTAAATACCAACAGCTGTAGCAAAAAATCTGACTACTGTAGACAGAGCAAAGCCTGACTCGAGGAGCCATATGTTATGCTTGAGTGGTAGCTCCTCCACAACAACATGCAGGCACAAGCCGTGTGGAGCAACTTTGGCCCCGATTAGCAACGTTAATGAGCACATGCCCAACGTGAAGTATGTAAGTCATCTCAGTGAAACCCATAAATTGCTTGCATACTCAAAGTGAGGCTTCTGCTCTTCTTCTCTTGAGAGATATATAGGGCTTTTTGTATTCCCTAGCACATTTGCCTTTAAAAGACTTTTGCACTTGGAGGTTTCCAACAGGCAGGCATGCTTCTTCTGCCTATTGTATCAATTGCTGCAGTTTTCCTGGCCATGTTTGCTAATAAGCGTAATTTTTCTAAAAGAAAAAAAGTGAACTTGTTTCAGTTTACCTTCTGCCCTTATCTAGACTGTCAAGAAGTCACTTGAATTCAATTTTGCTCCTAGGCAAGCTCGCTACATTCCCACAGAAATCAATAACACAGGACAAATATACATACCGTTTCATAATAGGGCTATATAATAACATATAATTGGCAATGTTATCATTAATTTTGTTTAACATGGTAAGAGACTCAGAGAAAGGAGAGCTCTCAGACAAAAAGAACATGCCATATTTGCCTATATATGTTTATAAACACCAGGCTTAGTCCTGTCCTTGTACAAATGAGTGATGTTCTTTGGGGCTTGGCTGAAGCCTTACATACGTGGAGGCAGTGGCTGGCTCACTACTGCCTGATGGAAATAAAACACCGCTTTAAAAGATGTTATCATTTCAGGCTTCTCATGAGCTTCACCAAGAAGATGCCTCAGCTAACATCTGCAGAGCTGATAAAATTCACCAAGCAAATGACTACAATCGGCTCCAAATGCTGCCAATTAAGCCAAGACAAGTTATTGCCTTGTGCTGAGGAAAATGTGAGTATCTTTTCTTCTCAGATTGGTCCTACTTTTTCCTGAAGCTCTGGCACTATTCCTGCTGCCATCATGTTCCAACAACCCAGAGTACTGCTGAATGAGTAAAGTGTTCACTGAGCACTTGAGCTGGATGGGAGAGATCCTTCCAGATATGTGGCTGAAGGGAGCGTGACTCAACTTCACTGAAGTTAAAGCCTGAATTGCACTATCTGAGGATCAGGAAATTGTCAGGCTAGCACTAGGCAGTTAACAGTTACACGGGGCTGGGGATCTGACCCTGCTCCCTTTGAAGTCAATGATCTCTTGTCTGAGAAGTTAATCCTTTCTCCATGCCTGAAGCCATACTGCCCTATAGAAAGGATCAATTCTGTATGGTGCTCTCATAAGAGTTCTCCGGGCCCACATGCCCAAGGACTTGAAAAGTATCAGCGTGCCCTCAGGCATGCGTTTGTATGGTGTCACTTTTACGTGAATAGTAGAACATATCCACAGAAACCCTGCTGGTGAAAACAAATCAAATGCAGGTCAGGTTTCATGAGGAAATAGCATAATTTGTGCACACAAAGGGCAGTGCCAAAACCTGCATATACATATGCATTCTGAAAAATCTGGGCCAGTTCTGCAATGACAGAAGTCACCATTCAGTAGAAAAATAGAGTGTTATTTCTATTACAAAGTATAATTTAAATTCTCAGTTACTATTTAAACTTTGGTAAAAGTAGCATTTCAGGAATTCGTGAAAAATGAAACAGTAATGTGAAATTGCTTTTTTTCCCTCCCTTGTGGTAAAGCTGGATCTTGTGCTTGGAGAAATATGTAGAAGACACCTGGCCAATCCTATAAACCCAAGCGTTTGCCACTGCTGTAGTAGCTCCTACGCTCTTAGGCGGCCGTGCATGGGGAAACTAGAAATTGATGAGAATTATGTGCCCTTACCATTGACTCCTGGTCTGTTCACTTTCCATGAAGACTTGTGTACAACTGAAGAGGAAAAGTTACAGCACAAGAAGCAGGAGTAAGATATGCCTGTTTACTCTGTTATCCCTACGTTTAGGATTCCCCTCCTGGGGATGCTCACCTTTCCCTTCTTGTTCTATTATACTGCACGTAAATACGGCCACTACGACCCCCCGCACACACACTTCCAAGCTGCTGCTTCCTTCCCTCTCACACTATGTTTCTTTGCTGTCTGGCTCAACCTACACTTGTTTTTGATCGGAGGAAAGTCATTTTCAGAGCAGCTGTACAGGTACATACACCACCAGAATGGAAACAGTGCGATTCATCGCCCTACTGACATCAAGCCAAAAATTTCAAAACTGATCCCTTCACGTTTGGGTGCCTGAGTCAACAGGCGGTTAAGAAATTTACTTTTCATAGAACAAAGACAGTGTTTTCTCAGATTTAGTCCTGCTTAAGAATTATCAAGTGGGTATACGATTTTAAAGTTTTAGAGAACTACGTGGACACGTTCCTTACATTTGTAGAAGGGCAACTGAGTTCACGTTCAGATACAAACGTTATAGTAGCAAATGGTAGAACTGGGCCTCTGATATTTGCATGATGCCCCTGATTCGTGGTATTTTAACCCGTTCTGAAGTCTCCATGTCAAGCCACCTGCGGGAGGCTGGGGCAATGCTATTACGACAGAGCTTAAAATACTGAGATCAGAAACAGCCTCATCCCCCACCCGCACGCCTCACCGAACCTGCACGAGACATCACAAAACACATTGCAGAAAAACAAGGAAGCTGCTGCCTCAAGTATTGCATTACCTTTACGGCCTGAATAATGCTAGTTTGCCAGAATGGGACAGCCCATGTATTTTTCTCATCCCAGTGACTCCTTCAGCCCCTGAGAAGCTCTGGGTGCTTGGCGTGCCTTTGTCACAGAAAGCTGTCGCACTGGAAACCCGCCCTCCCTCCTCCATTGCAAGAAAGAGGCTCCTTGGCTATTAACTTGGGCTGTGGTGAACCCATACAGCCCTGAACCCTCTGGAGGGGCACACCAACCCAATTGTACATCCGTTCACAGTGGAGCAATTTCAAAAATGAATGTTGTTTTTTAATTCACTGGTGCACATATTAGCTCCCTTCTGCCAACTTGTCCCGGGGTGGTGTTTAAGAAATATAAGACTATAGAAAGGAGGTAACGAAAGACTGGTATTGCAGGATTGGTGTTGGAGAAGTGCTTCTGTGCGTCGCATGCTTACCTCCCTGCTTCACCGGGCTCGCTTTGCTTGTCTTGCAGAATGCTCATCAACCTCATCAAATACAAGCCCTACATCACGCACCAGCAGCTGACGTCCGTCACCGCAGCTTTCACTGCCATGAGAGAGCAATGCTGCAAAGAAGAAAACCGTGAGGCGTGTTTTGTGAGAGAGGTATCTCATTTCTGTTTTCACCTCAATATTCTGAGTCAAAATGGAAAAATGCAATATACACAAGAACACAGATTTCTCCATTAGTAAACAAAAGTCAAGTGTGGCTAACTGGTGTCCCTTCAGCTACATTTCCAAGGACAAACCTCATTGCCTCCATAGGTAGATATATGTTCCAGTTCACTCACGAATGATCACTAGAGAACATACCTAATGAACCTTGTGTTTATATGCAGCAATTTATACGTATAGAGCTTGGCTACATCTACAGCTTCTGGAGAATCACTGGTATTTGCACTGTTGAAGGATACAGGCTAAATTCTTTCTCTAACAGAACTTGACCAAATTTCTCTCTTCCAAAGTTCCTCTGTGATAGGGAGGGAAAGGATTTCCCAAATCCTAGGTCAAAGCAGTTCCTCTATTTCTTCCCTTCCCCCCCACCCTGTTTTTTCCCCCTCTATTCTTTACTATATTATTTTAACTCATTTAACTTTATATTGCAGAGCTACTTTGATTTCTCTCTACTCGCCAGTAAATCTGCTTCTCCCTACTTCTCAACTCTTTCTTTGATATATTCCTTAACTATCTCTGACCCTTGACTCAAAAGTCTTGCTCTCTCTTTTCCTAAATATCTACTGTGCTTTCCTTTAAATGATAAAATTCAGAAAAATACTCAATTTGGCCAATAAGTTTCTGCCTCTGAATCAACCCAAAGAGCATAGCTGCAAAGATCCATCTTAACAACTCTTCATCGTAGAACTCTATTTCAGTCCTTTCTTAGCAATTACCAAATCTTCTCAGACAATCTGAGCTGAGCAATAAAAGCAGGAAGTATATTAAACATAGTAACATATGCAAATGCACTCTGCATATACAGTCTTTGTACGCAACTTGCAAAAGATCTAAAATATTAAGTAATTGATTTACTGCTGCCATACTCATATAACTTGTTCACATGTACCTTACCATCCAGATTCTATTGCTCACAATTATTTTGCTTTTTTTCAGGGTCCAGAACTTATAAAAAGAAGTGAAAAAATGCTGTCAGCATGAAATGCTTGTGTAATGTACTGGAAGGTATTTACTGAATGATATGAAGTCGCAATTTTAACAGTGAGAATACCTTTTCTGAGTATTCATAAAGTACAGATAGAAACCTATGAATTGCCATAGTGGAGAATACTATGTTTTTGCTCTTTACTTGGTGTAAATACAAATCTAATGAAGTCATGACAATTTACACTAGCTATAGTTCTGTCACTGATCTTCTACTATGACCAAGGTAAAGGAGGTGCCTCAGGAAAAAAAACATCAAATTCCATAAAGACTCTCCTAAGCTGTGGAGCTGTAAAACTGCTCTGCCTACAAAGCTCAGCTTAACTGAAAATTAGATGTGTGCCTCAATTTAATTCAGATAGGGGAGAAACTTGTGTGCAAACTTCATATCTGGCTCATATCCATTTCATTCAAAATAATTAAGCATACTTAAAAGTTAATTGAAAGAAGGAACTTAAACCCAATTTAGTGTGTCTAGGCAGATTTTGTATCATTTTAAATAAATCCACTGAAAAAATAAGATAAATAAATGGAAATTCAGGGTTTAGATACAGTCATCAGCTTATGTAATGGATTATTCTTCTTCTGGTACCGAACAGTCAGAGATTTAAAAAGTGTTTCAATCTTAAACTTATCAAGCATAAATACAAATGCCACTAAGAAAATCTGCCTTTGATCATTTCCAAATTGTTTTTGAATCACCAAGTGATTATTTTTGCATTTTTATAGCACTGTCCTTAGAGTACAGCACATTCATTCATTAACACGGGCTGCTGTTGCAGCATAAGGGCTATTATAAAGGCGCCTTCAAGCACAGAAAAAAAATTATCTTGGGAACCCTGAACAGGACTATGAAGAAGACAGATGAGCCAAGTGTCATGGGAAGGACAGAATATGAAACACTCAAACTCCTGTTCAGCAGACAAATGTTTAGAGAAAGCACTGGAAAGCTGCCCAATTTACACTAGAGGTGATTTGACATGCAAACAGCATTTGGATTTTTATTTTCTATTTATATTAAAAGAAACTAGAAGGGATATGTTAAAAACTAAATTTCAAAAACTGATATTTAAAAGAAATATACCTTCAAGCCAACGGTTTCCAGAGAAATAGGTACCTAGGTATCAGATTCTGTAAGCAGCTGTAGCTAGATGTAGTTATCCTTTACTTGGAGTTTGCCCATTTGAAAATATACATAGGGTAAGTAAAAACTGCACAAACAAATCTCATATAGGATACAAACCTGGTCAAAGTATTACTACCAGAGAGAAGTGCTTAGACTCAAACTGAAGAGGTCGACCAAACAGCGTTCCATTACGCTCTATCCTGTATCTATTGCTAGGCAATATTTTCATTAGCTACAAAAGTAACAAAATGAAAACACATTCATTAAATTTGCAGCTGACAACAAGCTGGAGAGAGACTGTTGCAAATTTATTTGCAACATTTTTTATATCAAAACAATTTTGGCAAATTACAAGAATAGCCTAGAAAAACTTATATACCCTATATTAGGACAAACTTAACATCTAACATTGGTATGATTAAGCAGCTGCAGAATTTTAGTACAGGAAAACTACTTATTAGGGACTTGTGTGGATAACAATGCAGTTGCAACAAATCAGAAGTTGGCCAAGTCACCAGTGTTTTGCTGGTGATGAAAGACTGACATCTTGCTTGCATCCTGGGGTATAAACTGGAGCATGGCCTGTAGCACACATAGCATCATCACTCCATTTTCCCCACCCCTGGTAAGGACTTTGTTGGAGTATTAAGACAAATCTCAGGTACCTCACTTCTAGAAAAAATTTCAGCTGAAACAAGAGCAAGGGGTAACAGTCAAGGATTCAGAAAACAACAAAAAAAAGGAAAGATAGAATAGATTAGGGCTGTTCGGCTTAAGGAAGAGATGCTGCATGAACATGCAAATCTTCATATACATAGAAGGCCAATCTCAGGACGAAAAAGGACCTGACCCTGTGCGCAGTCAGGGGAAAAAAGCACAAGGATTAGCAGCCTGGGAAAAGCAAGGAGCCTCCATCACTGTGGAGCTCTGAAAGAGACACACACACACACACACACACACACACACACACACACACTGCACAGGCATTACTTAAATATCAGTGATGTTTTGAATACAGAAAATGACTAAAGAACATCTGAGGTTTCTTTTAGCACAGTATTTTCTTAAGATTTTATGTTCTGATGAAAATCAGTCCTCTGGAATTTGTGGAGGTGGTTTGGGTTTTTCCTTTTTTTTGAATTCCAGTGATGACGTAAGGATTTTTCCTCACTCTGTAGCATGGTAGTAGAAAATTAAGATAAATTCTGTACTGTGTGTGTTTGCTTTCCTTAAATTGTTCAGGTCTTAGGCCCTGGATTAAAAAGAAACCCCCATTTTTTATTCACTTTCATTTTTCATTACTGTGTTACTTTCAATACCCAATAATGCCTTGGAATAAATTCTTCCCTTGTCCTTCTCTATACTCATCACATAATCCATTAAATGATTGCATTATCCATCAAGAACTATCACCACAGCCATGTGGCAGCTTTATTTCATTAGCGCTTAAAACCCAGCATGCCCTATAGATCATCTGTGCTCGACCCCACAGTTCTTTTCCCAGTACCTTGGGCTTGGTCCCAGTTCAGCCAGACAAGTGAACTTAATGGGATTCAAGTGTTTAAAGCCAGATGATTGCAAAAATGCCTCAATTTAGAAACTGTGTACATATATGAAGAACTGGGGAACCGGGTTGAAAACATTTTCCCTCTTTTTCACATGGTCTGTACATTGGACACTTATAATTCAGGCCAATGAATTATTAAAGTTTCTTACTCCAATATTTTCATAGTATACCTTCATACAACTATTTAAGTATTTACTAAATGGAACCCATAACAGAGAAATAGACTAGTCTGCATAAACAACTTGAAATACTTGCATACAGATTATATACAGAGAAAAAGAACACTTAAAAAATATTTTAAAAAGTTATTCAGAAAGTAAGAATAAAAGATCATTCGCATTTTTTATTTATATATTTTAAATATTTTGCCTGTCCTTCACTAGCTTGATGGGATCACAGACTGCTTAATATACTTGTGGTGAAATTGTGCCTCTCCACATGCTCCCATTGAAGGAAAAGGGCAGTTTTGCTCTGGTTCAAACATCAAGCACAGGCACAGAGCTCAGGAGCAGCTGGAGGTCTCTAATGAGTGCAGAGTATCTTTCCTCCCTGATCATCAACTCAAGCTATCTGAATACTGCTTTCCAGTTGAGTTGTGATTTGTTCTGTATAGCAATTTAGACAGACTCGAGACAGAAATCCAGGTAAAGGGTCCTGTTCCTATATTAACTCGAGCACACTTACATAGTGCCTGGGAAGAGCCCGCTAGTGCCTAAGACATATCTGGCTTCAGATGAACCAAAAGCTCAACACATGACTGCTAAAACTGCAAACTTCTGCCTGGTTTTGGGTAAGAGCAATAACTGAACTGTAGACTACTTCAGACTTGCTTAAGATTTGACCTTACTTTACCTTGCAAGTATAACATCTGATGTTTCAAGTAGAGCTTCATATCTCCTGAAACCTGGCAAATAAATATTTGAGCAGTTCCCTTGGGAAACTTCATTGACACTTGCATGCATGCTTTTGTTATTTTAAGGAATTGACATTTGCCCCTCTCAGGCAACTGTTACTAAATACCATGTATCTTGACTGCTGAAAAAAGTTCTCCCCTCTGTCCTCCCCGCCATAAATCATCTTCATGGATAAGACTATAATAGACTGTACATTAAAATAAACCTTTTGCCCTGATTGACACAATAATTTCTATTGGAATATTTGCTTTTCATTTTTGACTTACCATCCAAGTAACAGCCTCTCAAGGGGAGATAAGTTTTTTTTTTTTTCTTATCTCATTTATTCCACATGATTTCTAAGTGAGACTTTCTGCACACTGTGATTCCCTCCCTCATGCCATGTTTATCCTGTGTCTTCTGCATGAGGAAGTGACAGCTGAGGAGCAACACAGGTACCACATAACAAAAACAAACCAATACAGGAGAGCAGTTTGTGCGTGACTTGAATTTTATTTACCTCTCTGCAACTTGAGCTTTTCTGCTTGGCATGACTTGACCAGACGGGACCAAGAAATTGACTCCTGTGCACTGTGCTGGGGCCACAGACTGTCCAAAGACTGCATCTCCGGGATCACAGAGGAAGGATGCCAGCCCAACCCTACATGCCCCATCATTGCTATGACTAAGATTACAATCCTTTAACCTTTCTTACTGAATACTTTTCACTTCAATCTTCTAATATTAAACACACGGAGGAGCAAATAATCACTTACATTTCAACAAGAAAAACCGCTGAGGTGTCATCCAGAAACAGATCAAGCGGACGCAACGATATTTCAAGAGAGCTCCTACTTTGCAGTTTAAGAGGCATGTGAGAGAGAGATTCACTGCTATGTTCAAGAGCTTAGTAGCTATAAAGTGGAAGATTTTCCATTTCTATTATTCAAGTGGAAGCTCAAAGCTTAAGTGAGTTAGGTAACGATCAATCAGTGATCAAAGCAGTGGGATTTCAGGTACCTTGCTTGTGTAGGTGGTTTTTCAAGTTACCTGAAAAGCCTAAGTGCAGCCTTAGGTACATAAATATCCTTTGTCACTTAAATCTACTAAAAAGCTTCCTTCTAATTCAGTTCAAGATTTCTCTAACAGAAGAAAAGTCATGTACTTTCTTTTCATTGGTATGTTTAACACATGGCTAATTGCAACATTTTTCTTTTATGCAACACTTCTGGTAATGGCTTGGAAATAAGTAGGTTTCAAAGCCTTGTGCTTTTCACAGGACTTTTTCCCCTTTTGAGTTTTGAGTTGGACTCAGCATTTGTCATTTGGAGGGCTTCATGCATCTTCTAAGGCGGTTCCCAACTTGTATTCCAGAGCTGTAATGAAGTAGGTTCAGTCTCAGTTGCATAATCAAAAGAAACTTTAGGAATTTAAACGCCCTTGTGCTGTAAGTGTTCTTCAGTTATGGCACGTTGGTAATATTTCCAAGATCAAGACAATATACTGACTGTTTTTTGGCACAGGTACATGGGTAGTATTCACAATAAGCCATTCATATCAAACAGTAGTCTCTGTTTTTTTAACAGTTCGACTATGAAGGTGCTGGCATATCATACTCTTCTCTTTAAGATATCTGAGACAAAGAGAGAGGATGCATTTAGTAACACAAAACCCTGCCAAAATTCTACCCCAATTTTAGCATGCTAGTTGAATAGGTGAAAAATACTTCAATGAAAGTTTTTCTGAGAGAGAATGGCAAGTGTTTCTTTTTTTCCTTACATTCCCTGGCCATTTCTATTCAAAATGATTATCAGATGGTTGTTTAATAACAGATCCTCAGCTGGTGTAGACTCGCATTGCTTTTGACCTCAGGTCTCCTGTATGTTTAGAACGACTGGTGCGTTTCTAAGAGGCCCTCATACCTGTTGTGTATTTCAAGCTACTATCAGAAGGACCAAGCCATTAATTAGAATGGAAGTTTTAAAGGGGTACTAAGGATTTTGTACCTGTCTACATGAAATGCTACGCTACCTAAATACCATCACAACAGGGAAATAGATCACAGCAAATAGAAGCTCAGAAACTAATATAAAGCTGAGAAGACAAATGAAGTAAAATAGAACTGACCCTTGAGCTCCCTTATCTTTGGATTATTTCTGTCAAATCTTTATCTAATGTCATAGATATAGTCTAGCATTTATTCTGAAATCTTTAAGAAGAACAGCTGATCTAGGAATGCAGGATATAAGAAGGATTATAAATCCACAAAGTTTAATGCACCTAGTCACAGTACAGCACAAACTGCCCCCTACTACATAAATGCATTCACCTCTTGAGCCAACCCGTAACTGTAATTCTCTTGAACTGACAGTGACCCCACTAATTTTACTCCTATTTACTTTGCAATTGTCTGTTGAATCTCCTGTTCTTCTTCTTCATTCAGTCTATGCAGAATTGACTCCAAAAAGGGAAGATGAAACTGGATATATTGAGCAACCTATCATGAAGACAAGAAATGCACTTCAGTGAGTAGGCTAACTGGGCAAAATACTGAGAACGATTAGAATGATGATATACGTACATCACTGCTAACCTCCTCTGCGTCCCTGTCCATGAGAAAAAATTGGGCAATCTTCTCTGAAGGCCCCTGTAAGAGTCTGTGCAGTAAGGGAACGTCTCCACCCCTCAGCTGTTTCTTTTCTGGGATGCAAAACAAACGAGATGTTGCACAGGACATAAAACCATGTTTCCAAATACCTCATGCAATCAGTAGTCTTTTTTTAGTGGCAAAGATCCTATCTTTGACTAATACATGATTATTAGAGAGATAACAAGTCTCAAATACATATTTGCAGGAGGATGTGGCACCAAATGCATACCATACACTTTGAAAGAAAGTGGTATACACAGCAACAGACAGGAGCTACAGTTCAGGTGACCAGTATGCATTTAAGAGACTGGTTCCAGGCCAGTCAGCCTGACCATAACTCGCTAAAACAAAATCTACAGCATATTTTTCACAAGTATCCTTTCAACTTCACATTTTGACATTTACCGTAACTCCTCCTCAGTCTTCTCTCTCATTCTTTCAGTTATTATTTTAAAGAATGATAAAATTTCCTTTTTCCTGATGAAACACAGAGTAGAATATGTTGCAGAAGTATACCTTTTCCCATAAAAATCAAGTACTTCTGACTAGACATCTGGGATCCAGGACTACAATCCAAAATTGTGAAGTCCAAGTGAAATATGTTTAGGAAATCCCTTTATCAAGCTAGCATTTCAAAGCCATTCTAGGTATCTCCTAGCACTCTCTAAGAGCCTTAGACCATTACTTTAAATAAAACATGGCACAAAACCATCACTTGGTGCCTGCCATCATTAGATACCATGTGGCTGTACAGAACAAAAGTTAAGTCTGAACAGCATCTCAAAGTCTTTAATTACAGGAAAAACTAAGGCCTACTTGGCTGAGCCAACCGTACCCGCAGAACTCCACAGGAGAAAGCACCCAGGAAATGATTATTCTAGTTTTCCTCTCCATCAGAAGGAATCTCCTGATGCGCACATTTCTCAATGTCTCCACAAAGGTTGAATTCCCACCCTGCACCCAGGACATCAGGGCAAGGACACATGACACTAACTGATCCTGTCACTCCTAGGGGAGCGGTCCCCGCACATGCACAGAGGATAATTAAAGGGGAAGTGATCATACAGCAATGTCCGGCTTACCTCCTGATGCATGGATAATATAAAGTGCAAATTCATGTGGACTGTTTTCTATCTGTTAAATGCAAAAACCAAAGTCAATTCAAATGGATGGATATGCTTCCCTAGCATTTCATTGTCAGCAGATAGTCAACATGATTCTTAGCTCAGAGGTCCAAATTGAAGTCCGAGATTGGGCCTCCCTCTACAGAAGAGTTAACATATTCTGTTTAAATAAGGTGTCCAACTACACTGCCATTTTCATTGTCCCTGTGCTGAACAATGTCATGATTACAAAAGCTACCACTTTATTTCCCAAAACAGCAATAGATCATCTCAGAAAACACCAGATCCTTACAGTCTTGTTTCCTCAAAAAGTCCATAGTAAGTTCTTAGGTGACAATCAGATTTATCAAGAGGCATTAAGACAAAAACCTGGGATCTCTTCCCATCCACTAGCCTGCATGACCACGTTTGGAAAACAGCAGGCATTTTGAACATACTTACTTTTTGATTTATTCTCTACAGCTTTACAATATTCTCAATATCATCATTCATTATGTTACTATTCATAAAAGTTAAGTTCTCCTTTTACTGTTTCACCTCAGACTCTTACTGTCTTGTATAAGGTCATTGTGCAATAGCAACATCTCTAAATAGCTTATTATTTTACTATTATTTTTGCTAATTCTCTGTGTAGCTTAAGTAGAATAAAACATCTGAGATAAACAAAGCACCAAAGTAAATATATTTCTGACCAAATATAACTACGTTAACAGAAAACGGTACCAAATAAACTCCAGAAGAAAAGGAATTCCAGACATTACGGCACTCATCTTGAGTGTTATTTTTAACTAACTTTCTGGAGCTTCCTATGTGCCCAGATGTACTCTAATTCATTAACACTTGGACTAAATTAAATTAGAATTCCTTTTGTTTTTAGCAAAACACTATTACCAGTGCCTGTCACTAGCGGGAAGCACGGCCATGTGCATTAAACAAATGTCATCTCTCTGCTGGGAAAGGCTAAATATGTAGCAGTGTTTTCCCCTCCTGTGAATTAATTATAGAGTCTGTTCTCTGAAAACTGTATACTTCATATACATTCTCTAGAGTCAAATAGCCTTGAACCATTTGTAAAATAAAACCTATCCTCCTCCTTAGAAATGGCCCAGGTGGTTTTTTTTTTTCTATGATGTGTTCTGTGCACTATCCTTCCAGTTATTTCCATTTTTTTTGCAGCAGACGGCACTGGTGTTACATTCTAGAGTTAACTTTTCTAGAAAGCAGCCATACTTGCCTTTGCAGACACAGAAACTTACCTTAAACTTTCGAAGCAATTGCTCTATTACTTCTCTTGTTCTCATACGGCTGTTTATTCTTATTTTGGTTTCTGATCCAAAAGCTGGAGTGAAAACCGATGTCTAGAAAATAAGACAAGCAGCAAAATGGCATGAATATGAGAACTCCTGTATTCAATGGCTGCGACCTAAAGCATCTAAAACACGGCAAAGCTCTGGGATAAAGAAAGCAGCCAGGTATGCTGCCGCTGCTGCCATAAAGAGAGGGGCAAGCGGTGTATTCAGGAGAAGGGAACGGACTCCTCCCGCGGCATGCAGGACCACCACAGGCACCACTGCCACACAGCGGCCATGCACACCTACAACCTGCCTCCCTGAATGGATCCAAAGCAGCTGCGAGCCGGACCCTGGAGGCAGAGCCCGAGGCTCAGTGACACAGGCCAGGCCAGGCCACGCAGAGGGGATGGCTCCACTCTGGCTACGAGGAATCCAGGGGAGGTCCAAAAGCTCTCTGGAGATATCCATCCGCCCCGGTACCCAACTTCAGGTGAAGGAACACAAGCATAAACAGGCAAGTTTTCACACCTCGTAGTTGTAGAAATGGCCATTAATAGAAAACCTGTGAGTTTCCACTTCTGTTCTTGCTATCATGGGGAACTTGGTCCTCTTCCTCACCGCTGCAGCATCGCTTAGGGTTCTGGGCAGGGTAGCAGAGTCATGTTCCTGCTCGCTCTTGGACTTCAGAGTGTTGCTTTCATAACATGAATAACCTGGACAAAAATGAAACTGCATCAGCATATTGTACAGCTGCTCTACCCTCCTTGCCAATACTATCACAGGATGAAGGTTCTCAGTCAAAAGCTTTTTTGGGGGCAGGAAGGAGAGAGGAGAAAGGGAAGGACATGCACATCAGAGCCAGAGCTGCAGCAGCCTCAGGCAACAATTCACTATTTTGTACACTTTGTGGGAATAATATCTTCAGTGAAAAGAACCCATTAGCATGGGCCATTTGGAAAATTACCTGTACAGTACTGTTTTCACTAACCAGTTACACATCAGTATTTCTGTTTCAATATTTCACTAGCATGTAATAGATGTTAAATACAGGAGAAGGAAGATACCCCTTTACCTATGGGGAAGGCTTACTAGGTTAAATTATTTTTGCACAGTCGTAGAACAAAGAGCTTTCCAGTGAATGTAAGAAGAACACCAATACTTACTTTTCTCCAGGTTTGACTTTTCTTCTGCAGATTTCAATGTCTCCCCACTAATATGATGTAGATTATCAAATTCTCCCCAGCGTGTCATTCCCCTGAAACACCAAACATAGTTGATTGTTCTTCATTAGCTCCGTGAATTCAATTTATTCTGTAGCCAGGCATCATATAATACATTCCTATCCCTGTTCAAAACTTTATAGAGCATGATTACAGACTTCTATGTGGTATATGAAGCCAGTAATTCTAGTTCATGCCACAGTAGAACTACAGTAAGTGAAATGTGATATGACTGGAGATCCCAAAGGCAGCACATAATCTTAGTTAGGGCTTGTTGAATGCTGAAGCAAGATGCCTCTTAAATTATTTGCAGCAATTCTTTATCTGTTCTATAGCCAAGTCCTAGAATGGTCACTGGTAAGATACCGTACAGACAGACAGGGCAAGCAAGCAAGCAAGCAAGCAAACAAAAAAAAACTTTGTGGTCTAAATATTCACAGGAAACATGTTATACATGAAATAATAAATTACTGTACTAGCCCCTAGTGCCATCCAAACCAATTCTGTAGGAGAACAAGAATTCAATCCAGCTCTCTCAGTTCTGAGATAAACACCTTGGTTTTAAAATCCAGCTTTATCCCATTATTTCCATAATTGATTGAATACATTCTCTAGCAAAAATTCTCTGGCCAGTTACTGTTCGGACCAAGAGCAGTAGATAAACCAATTTATAGAAAAATGTATTTTTAAATTCTCTATATATTTAAAATAACTTTCAACCAACTCCAGTGAAAATGCCAAATGACTATCTCAGTTTTCTCCATGCATTTAAAACATTCATTCAAGATCAAACAGTCAAGCTGTCCTGCATACCTTAAAGGCATGTCCAGGCAGTTTCACATTTCTGTGATCACGAATTAATATTTACTTTAAGATTCAAATCTGTTACCGGTAGTGTATTTTTCAAGAAATAAAAGGCAGAGCAAAACTTTAACTGCCAGAATGGACTATACCCTACAGGCCACATGCACACAGTATCAGCAAGACCTATTCAGGGTAAACAAAGCAAACAAGATTTGCCTCAGACTCGAGTTCTCTGCTGATTACTCCTGTTAGGTTACCCATTAATTTCAATATCAAGAGATAAGAAGATTGTCCATAACTTTGCTGGAGCTGCACATGCACAATGAGCATAGAATTTAATCCATAATTCGCTCATATACTACATGCAATGCAAGACAATGGATAATGAAGATAAAGAGCTCTTAAATGTGTAATTTATTTATCAGGAAATCATTCAAGGTAAATACTGGCTCAGTTTCCATATTACAGACTACTCTGCTTCACCTCGTCGGATATAATCCAAAATTCACCAGCCAAGACCTGAAAAATAACATTAGAAATAGAAAAGAAAATATTCTAAGCACCTCAACAAGGTTTTAAATATCTGGCAAATCTAGCAGGATCCAGATCAATGCAATGCACTTAGATATACAATCTCATAGGCAATAGCCTGAAGGAGCAGCTGATCTGTGTGCATTTATAATGCTTTATAACATCCGATTTAGCATGGACAAAGCTAGTTTTCATTCCCCAATTAAAACTTCGCCCTGCCAAGCAATGGTGTTACACTTAGAATATCTGAGAAAATAACCTGGAATAGGGAATCACTTAGCACTACATTACCAGCTTTTTGCTTCCTGCTGTACAATGCCTACTAGCACAGGGTCTTTCAGAGCTAGCACAGGTAGGTCCAATTGTGGCAGGCGGCATGCTGAGCACATGTGAGCCTGGGGAAAGATGCAGATGTGGGAGCTTCACTTCTCCTAGGACTTCCTGGGGGAAGGGCTAAACATTTGCTGCCCTTGAAGTGGGAGAGGCCAAAGTGCCATTCCTGAAGCACAGTAAGATGGATCCTTCTGAATTACTCACTAATTATTTGGAAACAGTCAATATAGAAAAGAGGAGGCTCTGCCTTCACCTTCTTAACCATTTTTAAGCTAAAAGGTAGACCTATTACAAAGATGTATCCTTTCTGCACAGCAGAAGCCATCAAAAGGCTAGAGCAGCCCCTGTTATACGTGGCACTGAGTCGTACTGTGCAAGCGACTGCCACAGCCTTTGGAAAATCTGGGATGCAAGCACCATACCCAATGCAGCCACTCATGCGAGCTGTCTTGAACTATCAGCCTGCCTTCTCCTTACAGAAGGGAAAACATTACCTTTTACTGGCAAACAAACCCACATTCTCTGTTGATTTAAGGGTAACAAAAGAAGGTATCTGTTTCTCATCCTGAATTTTTAATCGGATAGGGTGTCGGATTCCCCAAAATATTGACAAGATTCCTTCAATAAATGGTTTGCTGCCTTCTGGCTGAAAAACAAAAAAAGCAAAGAAAAGGGAGGGATGATTAGTACTCACTGACTGTAATAACAAAGGCTATGAGTCCAAGTGTAACCTGTAGCCATCCCCCTTTTGGATGCAACTATAACTGCTGGCTACAACTATAAAATTAAGGTGCTAAGGAAACGGTAAAGGGGAAAAACAACTGCAGGTTAAAGAGGATTATGAAATTAATAAAATTGTCCTTGCTCACGCGGGGCACTGCATCACCCCAAAAAGACCTTATCAGTACCCGTTCTTGCTGCGATACAACTCTCTGTCACTGCAGAGCGAGTCAGGACAGAGAACTGAGGACTCTCCGTTTTCATACTGTTTTTCCGCAGGATTGCTGCGAGTGCTCCTTTGGTTCCTGATAACAGCTGAAGAATAGAAACCTAACCTGTGAAAGGGTCTGGACCTTGAAACCAAGGAGTCTGTGTTAGTAGAGACAAGATACATGCATTCATCAGTCCTTCAGCTTCACAGTACAGCATAGGCCCTCCCAGCCTCCGCTGAGGGGAGATACCTGGGGCTATTGTAGTATGTGTTTTGACTGTATTGGAGGTCCACATTTGAGGGGAGACTGGTAGTCTACAAACTGACCCGCACGGCAGTGGTCCTGCCATTACACTCTGTTCGTTCAAGCTGAGGGGGCAGGCTGGGAGTTGCGTGCTGCAGGAAGATGTGCAGTTATACTCCTTCTGAACTCAGGCTTGAGAGGCAGGCCCAAAGAATGATTTTCTGTCATACACTAAAGAGCGGGATGGCAGGGAGATCACACTGTTATACATTGGACACCCCTGCTAGTCTAAGCATACCTGTTTCTGCTCTCTTCTTGTCATGAAATTTGGCTTTAGCACGTGCTTTTGTGTATTGTGAGGTCTATACTTTTATTAAAATGACATCTATTACACTGATGTGCAACAAGTGTATTCTAGACCATTTGTAGTCCAGCTGCATTCAACATCAGCACCCATTAGAGCTTTCCCTACAATAACATTATTATTTTTGAATGAAACATTGTTCTTCCGTGCATTCCTTACCTGATTATATGACAGCTGCAGGTTTTCTTGATCAGAATAATAAGAGTTATATGTCCTCAGCAGAGAACTGAGCTGCTCTCTGGAAGAAAAGATCACAATGAAAGAATCATTTTTATCTATCTATTCCTATCACTGCAAAATCCAGGTGCTAGGGGACAGAGTAACACCTTGTATCTGTTTGTTACCCACACTGAACCTTTATGTGGGTTTGTTAGTGATTAATACAATATCCTCCAGGAGTAAAATTTTGTCTGGAATACTGGGTTGCTTATTAGTTGCTTCTTTAAGGACCTGATAAAGAGAGGAAATGAGTTAGTCGCATTCTAACATGACGTTAATAACACTGCCATAGAATAACTCGTACTTTGGACTTCCGTAACAGTCATGAGCGCAGAAACAAACAGGAGAAACACTCCCATACAGAAATGCTGTAAATGACTTCGTTAGGTTACAAAATCCTTCCCCCTCTGATTGTTTTCATTGAATTTTTCTGGCTAAATATTCTTTTTACAAAAATATCTGTGTTATGCCTAGGGAAAATATTTTAGTTGCCTTCTGCTTGCAGCATAACAGCTTTGCATTTAGTCTTTGCTCAGAGGAGCGGGGATAGAGATGAAGAGAACACCTGCTAATAGACTTTTGGCAAGGGTTATAAACATGCCCGTCATCTCGGATTTCAAACAGAAGGCCACTCTGCAATAAAATGAAATTAAAAAAAAGAGCACAACATTCTGCTGTGAAAACACTGCATAGAGACAAGGAGGTAATCTGAGGGCTAGGGGTCCTGATAAAGCTTAATATTTGAGAACACACTTCAAAGACAACCATGCCCATCTCTATCCTTGCTTGGTAAATTCACAACACTGCAGACCAGTCTGAGGAAAGGAGAAGGTTTCAGAAAACTTTTCAAACTTTATGACTTTTCAAAATAACCAAATTAGAGCTACTATATGTCCAAGTTTCCAGGTCATAGCCTTCTCTTCCCTTTGGAAATTTTGTCTTGAGAGAAGCGCTGTGGCTACTTGATTTTAAGCATGGGATTTCTAGACCTCCCGGAAAACTTCAGCAGTCAACTTGGACCGATAGCTGTGACTGCGCTACTCAATATCCAGAGACTGTCAGCAGTCAGTGGGCACACACTGCACACCCATGACATTCCCGGTGGGTCAAAGTCACAGTGCATGGGCAGCCCCAGTCCAACCCACAGCATGCGCAAACCCTGCACCCACCTGTGCTCGCTCGGCACCTGCAGACCATTAGGACAGCTTTGGTGCAGCAACCAGCTCACACTGCTGACAGTGCCCGTACGGGCCTTGTCATTGAGGAAGCAGCAATAAAAGACACATGGGATAATCAACTGCACAGACACAGGACAGCCAACTATTGCTCAGGCAGCAGCCTGAAGGTGCAGAAGAGCACCTTCTGGTTACTGCTAAGCACCAGCTGATCACAACTCAGCAATGCCATGCTGTTGCACAAAAAGTAACCACCACACAAAGATGTATATGCAGGAACACAGTCTTCAGAGCAAGTCTAGTTGAATTATACCCGTAGGGCTTCGGTGAAAGGACTCTGCTTTTGAGTGCTACTGTTCAAGAAAGCTACGCAACAATTTCAACCAAGTCCAAAGGAGAGCAAGGGAAATGTCAAGTGGTGTAAGCTACAAGGGGGGGGGAGGGGGGGAAGAGTTTGTTCCAGAGAGGACTGAACACAGACAGAATTGTACGCAGTATGTGTTTCAGAACCATCAAGGTGAAAATACTCTTCCTCACACCAATTATTTCACAAGGAAGATCTAGACTACAATTCAAGAAGGGTATTTCCAACAGCAGGGGTAATAAAGCTTGGGAAAAGACTGCCTGGAGAGATAAGGATTCTTCCTCACAATCTTTAACAACTAAATGAGACAACTCAGGCTGACAAGGTTTAACGTAGTAGTCTTGTAGTGGAGGGCAAAGAATATGACAAGTCTGTTTCCAAATATTGTCTATAATTTCCATATTTTTGTCTAATGTGATATATTAGAGCAGGCTAACTGTAGGCAAAACAAACAGCATCTGCAAATTCATCTAGTGGTAAGTTCCATAGAAACTTGCTGAAATTATTCAGTATGTGCCTACTATCAGAACTGATATTACAACTCCTACACCAATTTTGAATTAACGTGGAAAAAAACTACAACAGACTTATAGCAGTGTCATTAAAAAAACAAGCCATATGTTGGAATGATGCACCACAGAAGGTACATTTTAAATATTTCAATAATAACAGAATTCACCTAGAATCTTAAACAAAATAACATATACAGGAAGATATTGACAAAGGTAATATGCAAAGTATTACACACTCGCTCCTGAGAAACACAGAGAGACTTCACAAAACAGCCTTAGTAAACACTGCCACGAATGCTTTCAGCAGAGTCTTTAACAGTTGTTTCCTTCCAGCAGTCAAACTACACCACAGTCCCAGAATGCGCATGAAGCCAGTATTAACAGCTACAGTGGCAAGCTTATCAGAGATGGCAAGTCCAACAGAAATATCCCCCCTAGGACCAGGATCAACTTGTCAGGCATTGCAAACCAATCAGGAAGGATATTTTCATGCATTAAATGAGTATCATTAAATCACATCTCTGATCAGACTGTGACTCAGTTGACCTAAACTAACTGTTAAACAATTGCACTGTTGATTGTTAACTGTATAAATAAGAAAAAAAAGTGTTCAGAGGATCTCACTTAAGACAAATTCCATGAAATCAACACAGGTAGCGGAGATGGAAACACTTGGGCTGACTGGTTGCTACGTATGATTTTAAGTGTATTAATCTGACAACAAAAGCATCTTCTCCCCTGACTCTATCATACCATCTTACTATTACCACATATACCCTCTTCCGTGACTTAAGAGGCATGCAGTCACCTTCCACCTTCAGCCTCTGTTGTCTACACTGTCTTTGAGATCTCATTTCAAAGCAGGTGCCTTCCACTCTGTCATGTTTCTCATTCACCTCTCATCCATTTCCACGTACTCAAAGCATCTGGACAGCAGACTGTCTGGATGACACTAAGCAGAACTATACCATAGTGCGTTTTTCTGCGTGGGACACAGACCTGAAGTACCTGCTCCTTTTTTGGGGGCGGAGGGAGGGGAGCAGGAGGCTCACACAGACCACTGGCACCACGCAGAGGCAGAGCACTAGAGGCCGAACTGATGCCCCCTGGAGCTGAGCTGCTGCCCGAGAGCCCAGCACTTCAGCTGGTCAGCACGAACGTCACCTTCCCCCAGGCTCGACCCTGCGATGCACTGAAGTGGGAAATGGGGGAGCGAGGAGGCTCGGTAAATTGGGGGGAGGAGGGTGGGGGCACGCAGGTTGTACAAGTGATGAAAGGCTTTCCCTGGCACAGCGTATCCCTCACTTATTCCACTTAATAGATTAAACTTAGCAGTGCCATGTTGCTCAGTGCTCCCCCACCTCGTGACAGGGAGGGAGAAGGGAGAAGAGATACATGGCTTTTATTCAGCTGGTAGGATTAGGGCAAGATCTTTTACCCACTGAACCCCATAAAATTAACTGCATTCCCTTCAAAGCACTCTGGATTTAAACTATTGACTTTGACAACCCATTATACCTCCTGAAATGAATTCCCCAGTGGCTTTATCAACAGAGAGTTGGGTTACAAAGCAGCATTTTCAACTTGGACTTCAAGCCACTTGCATTTTAAACCCCAAGCCACTTGCATTTTAAACCCTATTACTACAGCTGGTGAAAACCTTCGTTTCCACCATACTGGAATGGCTTGTTACTGGTCCTTCACGTTTAGTGAGCTATGAAGCTACAAGGGACTGTGTTTAGGTTATCCTACCAAAAGGCAACGTTACCATGGGATCCTACCATGGGATTAGGTGTCAATCAGGTACAAGCAAAATTTTCATCACACTGGCTACAGGTAAGCCAAATTAAGCATGTCTGAGCGTCACACAGAGGCACAATCCAGATACAACTGCAGATTTAGGTGCAAGTATGAGATGCATGTTCTTGTTGGAAATATGTAATGACAGACCTTCTGACCCTGCATGTGCAATGCATGAAACATAAGTCTGCTTATACTTGGCAACCTAGTATCTTAGGCAATCATGTCACTGACAGCTGTTAGTTTGCAAGCATTTTCCAGGTGGGAAGTTAGGCGGTCAGTTGCTTGAATGTAGATTAGGAAGTACCTAAGGACTGGGTCTGACAACAAGGCCCATCTATTACTCCTTGCCCATTTTGGCTGCAAGGCCAATTTTTTAAAAAAAAGAAAATCACAGGCTAAAAGCACTAAGTGCTGTGGCAAAGGTTATCTCTGAGACAGATTCCATTTAACCTTCTTTCAACAGGGCAAGCCCTGAATATTTTTTTTAGTTTCTTGCTTTGCCCAGAAAAACTTCCCATTAACTTCCACTGAAGTTTGCATAAACAAATCCTTCAGGTTTCAGTCTTGCGTTAGTGCAGTGGACGGTGACAATCCATGCAAGCCATTAGAAAAGCCCTGAGGGAGAAGTTTAACAGTTTAACGCTTACTGACTTGTTTGTCCTTGTGCAGTAGAGAGACCTTAGAAAAGTAAATCACTGTCTTTACTTTTTTTGCCCCAGGAAGGAGTAATGCATGCACCAGCTTACTAGTTCCAGAATGACACTTAGTGTAACACACCTTCACACTCCAAAGGCCCATAGATTGCCCTAACGAAGAGGCACACGTTCACCTCCTCAGAGTTACACTGTCAGGAAATCAGCATCCCAGTTGCATTGCAATACTGTTCCTCATCGCATGCCTCTGGGACAATAGCCAATTGCAGATACTACAGAAAGCCAAAGCTAATTAACTCAAAGAACTAGTTAGCGGCAAACCTGAAAAAGTCAACATTTACTGCAACTCCACCAGTTTCTTCAGCAATGAAGGCAGGATACAAGAGAGTGGTAAGGTCAAGCACTCTGGTGGTCAACACAACTGAGCCCTGAATACATTCAGCAGAAGCTCTAATCCAGGGGAATCCACCTGTGTTTCTCTCAGCTGAGCACTATGCATTTATCCATGGATATTATCATCAGTTATGCTTAAAGACACAATATTTAGACCAGCTAGATAATTGCACATGCTTTGTTCTCCCTTTTGATCCAGCCATCGTGCAACTGCCAAACAGCAGGCTTGCCGCATCAGCATGATTTGCATAATACAACTGAAAGAGGAATTGCATAATAACAGCAGACTCAAGTCACCGAAATGGTAAGATAGTCTGAAAATAGCATTAGAAGCAAGTTTGAGTGCACATTCGGTATGTTAGCAAATACCAAAATGCTTATCTGCTTTTTCTCAGGGCAAGAAAACTTGAACAGCACTTAGAACCACGAACATAACACAAAAGCATCTCTACCGTGCTCCAGATTTCAGCCAGTTACACTTGCAAACACATAGGGACAAAACACTAAAGAGGTTTATCTGGTGCACTGACAAGTGCTTTTGTATGCTAAGTATATAAAAGCTTACACTGGTTACCTCTGACACAAAAGCACTACATCCCAAAGCAGAATCATTCTAAAGGGAATGACTATCTAGCAGGAGGGGAGGGATGCATTTATTACTTACCTACATGCTCTGGGGCAAAGCTCTGATGCCATCCCTTAAAAAGGGAGAAATCAATGGCACTGCTCATACAGCATGTAAGGGTATCAGGATTCAAATATAAGTACCTATGACAGTATGAGGAAAAACCTGTCACAGTCCCCATCCTTGGGTGCATTTACAGTTGGCTGCTTCTGCATTCCCACAGGACAATCGGGAGGGAGGGAAATAAGACAAGATAACAGCCCTCTCTTCCAGGTCCCATGCTCTGACCAATGCAGGGAAAAAGTTGGGCCATAGAAAGGTGATGGAACTATGCACAAGGAGGCTGAGGAATTTTTCCTAATGCTGCGTAAATCCTAACAGCAGGACTTCCCTGTTGAAAAGCATCCCATGGAATACAGTTCTAGTGCAATTCCAAAGCTGGTATAAATAGGTTAAAGAATGACTTTCACTGACCACAGAACAGAGCTGGCAATCTGATAGGTCTTTCTGTAGAGAAACATTGCCACCTGGGGCTAGATACTGGACTCCATAGGTCAGACAGGTACAAGTGAAGTTAAGCTTTGGAATTCATGCTCAAATGCAACAGATTTTGAGGACAGGAAGGTCTTCTTCCTTAATTTGAAGTTTAATTTCAGTATCCTCTGAAAGCACTGTTCTACACTTTTCTACCTAATGAACAAAACCTGCTGTTCAAAAGGTTTAGGCTCAGTTCTCTGAAAACCATATGAAGGGCCGCTTTGTTTTGCGGACACCTTGCAGAAAGTGAACTGTAGTTGCTGCTGCTGCTGCTACAGGCTCAGCTCGCTGTAGGATCCACTGCTAATCTAATGAGTAAGTATGGAGTAACTGGAATTGGACAAAGTAATTAAGTGTCTCTATGTAATCATTTACCTGCTTATAGACTTCTCCTCACTGATGGAAACAGAAGGTAGATGCTGTGCTTTCATAGTCACTTTCTTCATTTATTCAGAAGAGATGAAACTAAACAAAACAAAATAAAATTGTATTCACTCAAGCCACTAAAAAAGACTAAACAGTAAACTCAGTAATGAAATCTTAGTTTCTAAGTAAAGCAGGCTCGATCTCAC
Organism: Dromaius novaehollandiae; assembly: GCF_036370855.1. NCBI lineage: Eukaryota > Metazoa > Chordata > Aves > Casuariiformes > Dromaiidae > Dromaius > Dromaius novaehollandiae. The sequence continues at coordinate 11,353,293 of NC_088101.1, read as the reverse complement.
AAGCTAAGCACTTCCAACTACACCGTATGCGGGCTATTGTGTATTTAGCTTTCTTAATACCCAAATCTTCCTCACTCCTACTACAAAAACCATAATCCATTCCCACCAAGCATATCACAGTACTTTAAATCCCAAGTATTACAGTTTCAAACTACAGAACTTCTCCCAAGAGTTTTGGGATTACTCTAGTACTCTATGATTATACTTCACTCCTCTCAGTTCACTGAGACTACAGCCCACTTACTGGTGAAGATTCACTTGTTAACTATAGATTGAGAGCTGCCCAGGGTCACACACACACACACACACACACACACACACACACACACACACACACACACACACACAAAAGTGACTCAGCAAACCACAGCTTTGTAAGACTAGACCAGGAGAACATTGATCACTGGTGGAATCCTGCAGCACACAGAGAAAGAAGCAGAGATATTAAAGAGAGAACAAGGCTATAATTAAAAAAATGTAGCAATATAATTTACAGATTTCTGTCTCATGATTTCAGCAAAACCGTGTAGGCAAAAAGCCAGACCAATGAGACTCCAACAATGCATTCTCCAATAAGCTTAATTACAGAGTCCTGGCTGCTTTCATTCACCCTAAGGTGTTAGAAGAAAAGGCAGACTGATGAAAGCAACTGACGAGAATCAAGATTGACGAACGGTACTTCACTGCCAAAACTTAATCTCCGCTCAAGAAGTGGCATCACACAGATAGGGAAAAGCTTATCACATGGAAAGCAGTAAAATCTCTAAGTATTGCATTCTAAGTTGATTGCTCCACTTCATTCATCTCTTACTCAGGCTCTATGATAGACAAATTTCCCTAACGCAGAACTTGATGCCCATTTTCACTTGTGCCAGGATAAAACTGGAACAATTTCATTGAAGTTCACAGAATCATTCTGGGGGAAAAAAAAAAAAATCTATCTTTATAAGAAAGCCAAGCTGTAGCTCTCCTGACCTGAGTTTTGATTTCAGACTGCATGGGACAGAGCCTAGTCAAAGAGAAGTCTAAAAATCAGTTTATTGCCTACAGTACTAATGACAAGTGTTCAGAAAATCAGTCTAGAAAGGAAAGGAAATTAAAGCTTGGAAATATCATGGCTAGCCAGAGAATGACTGCCTAGCCTCTGCAGAAGTTATCCGATTTCACTGAACCTCCTTTCTAGAAGCAGTTACACAAAGTTTCTATAGTCATAAATGTATGATTTTTAAAAAAATACATGTAGGCAAACAAGAAGTTGTGCATTCAAATACAATGTATTAAACCTATGAAATATGTAGGAGAGAGTTGTGCTAAGCTACCTTACAACCTCTAAAACGAAAGTTCACAATGAGACTGGGGTGAGAAGCAGCAGTTTCTACCAATGCATAGTAGTGGAAGCGATCCCATCCAATTACTGTGCTTTGCGTGTCAGCCAGAAGAAGGGGAAATATCCCTGAAAATTAGATACAGCCAGTGACTTCTGTACAGAAGCTTGTATATAAGGAAGAGATGGCAGCACTCCAATATAGTAGTGTTTCTTAGCATCTCGCACCAGTTCAACAACCATTGGCCATATTCCAAGGTCAGCTTTTATGTCATTTAATAACACCTTGAACTGAATAAACTGCCTATGCCAATCTACTTTCAGAATAGTTTTGAGAGGTTCAGAGAAGCATATGTACACTGGCATCAGAATAGCTGGATATAGACTTAAGCTAATCCCTTCAATCTGTCAGGAAAAAGCTTGTTTAATAAGAGTAGATAGCCAGGTTGCCATTATTAAACCTAGAACAGCTACTCTCACAAACCCTGTAAATGCTTCGCTGCTCATAGCTGCATATTTTTAGATATAATTTGACCTTAACTTGGTTCATATGAAGGAAAAAGCTGATCTCCACAGATTGAGAGAAATGATCTTTACGCTTAGCTGACTTAGAAGTGGCATGTTGGTTAGGCTAACCTCATGGCCTGAGAATTAACTATGAATAAACTTAAGGCTTGGAGGAAGGCTGACTGCAGCCTAAGATACATCTAGAAGAAAAGAGCAGCAGCAGAAGCAAAATACAGGAACAGACAAGGAGCAGGGCAGATGCAAAAGGAGAAAACTCCAGATGAAGATAGGAATGGCAGGAAGAGTCTAAGAAAACGAAGGAGGCTGGGGGCAGGGGAGGAGACCATCTACCCACTCCTAAAGCTGGGAGATCAACAGCCCCGTCAGGGTACAAGACAGAAAACTAACAAAGGTAGGGAATTTTCCATCTATGTAAGACCTACATTTTACCCGAAATCCTTATTTCCATGAAAAACTCAAAATGTTAGTGGATAGGGATATGAGAGAACTTGTTTAATTTTATTAAATACACTGATACTTGCTTAAAGGAACAGAACTATGAAGGAACGACAAAAGGAAGCATAAGAGCTAACAGCTAGGCAGACTTTACAGAACGATAAAAGGAGGCGACTGTAGAGGGAGGCTGGTAGGAGAAGGACCGCTGACATGACAAAGGTAAGCCAAGCAGGAGCAGCAAGGCAGTGTTTTTATATATATGTAGTAGTCAGATTACTTTTTGGCAAGTCCATACTTAAAGGTTGGGACTGCAGAGTGAGCAAAGTGCTGCAGAGCTCCTACCAGCGTGAAGGAAAACTAAAAGCCCGAAAAGCCCCGCTGATCTCTGTGTATTGTTACTCAGTGCTTTTAGAAGCTGTTCCAGAAATACAAGACATTAGGACAGTGCAAGTGTTCTCAATTTACCATGTACGAACCACACGGCTCAACTCTCCCTATTAACTTAGCAATCAACAAAACAGATATCTAACACTCTGGACGGCACAAAGAGCTCTGCCCTGTAGCCACCACAGCACATAAGTATGCAGGTCACTTCCTAAGACTCACAGCTGTCTGTTTTTTTGTGATTTGTTAGTCCATTACATCTTTCTATAAAAATGAGTTTAGGATTAAATTCATATATTGCATAAGAAATTCAATTTCAGCAAAATAAGGTGTTGAGCTATATTTCTGAGGCTTTATTTATTTATATATATTTTTTGCAATTAGGTATCCTCACCACCAAAGCAAAGGTCACATTCAAACGGAAATTACTTATTCCCAACACTTGAGTGTTTCCCCACTGAAAACATATACATTTTGTAGTTTTGAAGACTTCTTCATATTTCACGGCTGTACAGAGCAGTAACAGCCCTACTTGAATACAACAAGCACAACGCAACTCTTCAGCTCAGGCGGGTTCAGAACAGGGTGTGATTACTGAAACCAGAAGGAGGTCGGTATCTGTCAGTGAATACGGCCCCTTAGCTTGCAGGGGCATGAAGGAAGGGGTCTCCATGGTTGCTCTCCTTGCACAAACTAGGAATATAGAGCAGGGTTTGATACCAGCCTTACTCTACCAAGTATATTTCAAACACCGTATGTAAGCCATTATTATGAAGACAAATAACTTTTTATTTCAGGCAGCTTAGGAAAGATAGCTTTTACCAGATAACAGGAACTGACAAGGTCACCAACATAACCTTTATGGTCACACTGGCAACTGAATGAAGGGCAGCAAAGGCTTATACCCATGTTTACACGGAGCAGCAGCACTGTTTATTATCTACCTATTTTATCACAACTCTGACTCACGCAAGCCACCTTGAGAATTAGGGACTTCTTTTGGGATGATTTCTGACTGACTGAACATTTTTCCTTCCCTCCGGCACACCAATTACCCAAAAGGAATTTGCCTCGAGTTCTGGATGACCGCAAAGTACCTTGCTTTCTACTGACACTGCAGGTTACACCGAAAGCAGAAGAACAGCTCCAGCTTTACGTTTCACTTACCTGTACGCAGGATCAAACAAGGAGAAGCAGAGGAGGCGTTTCACACACCTTTCACCGAGCCCTGGAAGAGGCATGACAGCATCGCGCTAGGTGTCAGCTACCCTGGCTACTTCACGGAACCCACGGAGCTGTTAATTACTACTTTGCTCAACAAACTGGGAGTGCTGGAAAGCCAGGCCACTCCCCGCACCTCAGTGCATGTCGGGAATATTGACCTACCCACTTTCCTTCCTCCAAGCAGCTGACAGGAGCACTCTCTTAGTCACAGTTACACCTACAGGGAGGCTCCAGTTAACACTTTAATCGCTAACTTTATAAGGAGAGGCAGCTTGCTGACTCTCAGTAATTATTTGCTGACAGGGTGCACCCTAAAACCTCTTGTGCTGAAAGCACTGTTACACTTCCAGCTCTTTTCATGTTGGTTTTCTAATCTATAAAGTATTTTCTCCTTTTCCAAATGGACATATGCCCTCACTGTTTAATCTGATAACCAATATATATAGTCAGTTGAGGCTTAAGTACGACTATATGAAATCATAGCATTGTGGCAATATTCATGACAACACAGTTTGAGCACCTAATCACATGCAACTATATTATTCAATCATTGCTTAACTGCATGATAGCCTTATGCATATTATTCATTAGGCAAGAGTTGTGTCTGGAAGATGGACTGCATCACTACCAGGTTAATTTCTCAGCATCTAATTGTATAAGCAGATATTTAAGCTGGGGGGGTGGGGGCAGGAACCACACACCTTATTGATTGCTAGGTCATTTTGACCAAGCAACTTATCCACAAGATCAAGCCTGAAACAGAATGTTATTGAGCCACAGAGAGAAGAACATGAACAATACTGAGCTGGAGTTTGCCTTCATACCAGTCCCATGCACTGGACCTGATATCAAGTGACTTCTGCTTTCTATCAGTTTACACAAACGGGAGTCAGGTCAGACCCATTTCTATTTGATTCCAGCTCAAACCATTACCCCCTGATGTATTCCACTCAAAAGCTAGACTCACGGCCATACATAAAATGCAATATACTTCATATCTGGAATTGCAGTTTATGCTGTAGTCTCTAGCTCTGCACCAGAACAATATTCAACAACGTATTACATTAGCATGTTTAGCATGGAGAAAACTTTCAAGACACAGTAATAAGTAAAGGAGTTTTTGACTCAATTCACAGCAGCATAGAAGCTCCATGTTCTGGTAAGCTTGGGGCTTCTCATCAAGCTCCACCTTTCCTGTACAGATAACACAAATCCATGTAACTTCCAGAGCTGTTTACATCCAGAGGTTTGGTCATTACTATCACAACTTCAGACACTTAAGCGTTTTTCCTGACACTCCTGGATTAGACAGCTAGAACAGAGAGGAAAAGCAGGGCCTACCTTCACACCTGTAAACCAAGGTAAAGTTGAATCCATCTGTATCTGACAAGTATGCTCCTCTGACAGACATTTACATTAAGCACTAGGAGATAGTTGAATAGCTTTCCAGCTGAAGGCCAGGTCATTACCTTATACTAGGACTAGCTTATACTAGGTTTACCCTTAGGTAAGTCTAGTCCTGATTCCCAACACCGTAGTAGCTCATTTAAGTTTTTGGGGATATCTAAGTCTACAGAAGAGTTTTGAAGTCCTGATGCTTCAATTACTTAACTTAGATTCATGAGACGATGTCCCACTAAGAAATAAATTTAATAAAGCAGTAAAAAAATTAAGGTAATAAAAGGATATAGTTCTTATTTCCAATTAAACCAAGTGGGTTGATTTTTATATTGGCTTGGTGAATGCGGCTTGGGCTTGTTTCTAGTTTTCATTTCCACGCTTGAACTACTCCTACCTATGGTCTAGTTCTGATCTCATTTGAGTTAAAGTCAAACGCAATTAACTTAAGTTTCTTTGTGGAGATTACTCAGTGCAGAGCAGGAATACATAGCACATAAAGAAAAGATGTCTTTAGGACCACAAAGCAGAGAAATGCTAGTCTATTGTGAATTAAAAGAATGAGAGAACACTCCTCTTCCTTTCATAGGGAGAGAAATGAGCATGTGCAGAGGAAACATCATTTCTTGTCTTTCATAATAAACATAGTTTATATGCCTTAGAAATCTAACAAAGTCACAACTTGGTTATATTATTTCAGCCCTTAAAAGAAAGGTCAATGATGATTTTTGTAGAACAGGCAGGGAATGTGGCAATCCCGAGTCTTTAAAGACTAAGCTACATTTTGGACTTCTTGCAAGATTAATATTCAAATAACTTTAAGTTAATAAATAATTAGCAGTTGGAGTTCAGCTGTTTCACAACTTGGCCTCAAGTCATTAGCAAACGTATCGTTAAAACCACAAAAACTACTAAAAATTAAGAAAAACCCTCAGAGATTCCTCTTCTCTTTTTATAGTACACAATCAGAATAAACAGGCTGGCCATGGAAAGATCATACAGGCATGCTGGACTTGGTTAAACTGATTTTTTAGAAGCACAACCCTGTACACACAAGCTCACACCAGATTTCTCTGTTTCATAATGAAAACAAAAATTCCAAGCATTGAGTGCAAACAGCTGTGCCTGGACAATTCCTGACCCTCGACTCCAAACACACAAAATTCTTCTTGGACCTTCTGAGACAGATACTACAAGACAAAGATCAACCCAGATCCTCAGCTGACGAGATCTGAAGTTTACGTAAAATGCCAAATGATCGCTTCACCAGTTCTTTCCTTTGTACTACAATAATGACCGGGAAGATTATTTTGCTAATAGTAACAAAGCAAGGGATTCAAAACAACTGGGTTTACCTTGCAAAGGATCTACTATTCTTCAGCAAGATGATTTGCTGTTTTCCCACCAAAGTACCAACCTAAACACCTGTGTGACAGGATAGGGTTCTTTTGTAGACACAGCTGATAAGCATGGCCCAGAAAAGAAACAAGGAAACAGCTCATTAGCTTGAATCAGTAAATATGTAAAGCACACGCATCCAATCTAACTCTTTCCTGTCTTTGGCCAGCTATACAACTATCCCTCACACATCACATTAGGAACTTGTGACCCCCTAGAATTCACAAAACAAGTGGAAAAGGAGCAGACCTGAAGTTTGTGGCAATTTACGTGCTGAGGGCTATGCTTTCCACACTTTTAATGGAAATGACACTTCCCAGACACTGACCTTCCCTGTGTTGGAAAGCCTTTGGTAAGTATCAGGCCCTTGCGAGTCATCATTGGAAGGGTAAATCCTACCTAATAGGCTGAACCCCTATTAGTCAGGCATCATGATTTTGCACTGATTATATCTCATGAAGTCATCCATATAGAATTACAGAGATTTATAAAGCCATAGAAGTATTTTCATGGCCTGGAGCTATGAAACAAAGGGCAGAATCCGAGAGCACTGGCCTGTAGAAGAGAGCTATAGTCATGCAGCTTCTTGCTCTAACCAGGAGCACCCAACCAGAAACTGGGTCACAGCCTCACCACACTCAGCTAACTTACAGAGCAATTCTAAGCTGTGATATCTCTGCTCTCAAAAGATCTTCAGATCCAGACCTCCCTCAGCTGCCACATTCTGTGCAAAATATTGTTCTCCCATAGCAACTCTATCCACATCTTTCCTCAAATCTCTTGGTAGTGTGTCCTTGTACATTTGCACACTTTCTGCCTTCAAGGCAGGAATCCCCTAGACCATCTTTCTTCTTGGATCTTAGCTTGAGAGCGAGCAGGTTTCCCAATAAACAGCACAGCAGCAATTTTTCCCCCCACCTGTACTTTAGGATCCTCTTATGCACGTGGTTACTCCTCTGTAATGCTCACTTGAGGGTCACGTGACTGTGGCACCTGACTCCCATTTCCAATATTCTAGGGAGCTTTTCTTTAATTCTTTCTTTCTTAAGGGAGTTATGTCTTATTACAAGGTGGGCTGTCTGCTATTTTCTACTCCCTTTAAAAATGCCCATCTAGTCTCCTCCATAATCAAGTGGTCATACTAGATCTACACTCCCTGAAACTTTGAGGAAGCTTCAGATTCAGATTCAGATCTAAATTCCCCCTTGAAACTCTCCCTACCATGCCTGTGAAGGGGCACCTATCTCGCTGCAGCTGGAACTGTCATTTCAAAATAAGTAGTTATTCATTCTGCTACTTCTACACTTGCCTTTAGGTCTGAGTACAAATTGGAGGATTTGCTCTGCAAAGTTTTGTGTGAGTATTCAAGAGAGGACAATTATTGTGTCCAAGTTTTCCTTGTTCTCCTCATCCAAAGATATCCCAAATCATAAAGCAAACTTCAGTGATAACCACAATTCCAACATATTTTGAATCACCGACTTACACAGATAGGTATCTATTTTCCATGTACTCCATGAAGAAATGCAACTGTCTCAGCTGTGCTCAAAATCAGTCCAAGAGTCACATTATAAATACACAAACCTTAACAAAAATGTTTCTTAATAATTAGTATGAGTTATATTTATAAAGAACACAATGCAAATTGGACATTTTTTCAAGACTTAGGAAGGAGGCAAATACTGTTCTGCAGTACATAGCACTGTCTAATGAAAGATAACATATCTCTAACATACAGTCTGCAGCACTGTCCTGAGCCTTGTTGAACATGCCTGTCTGTTACTGAACTCAAGGAGATCTGGGAAAGGCTGCTTACCAACGTGCTGTCAGTGTTTACTACCCTACTGGCCAGATCTTAAAAGACGTTCTCTCTTTTTCTGCAGATTTTCATCTTCTGAAAATGCACACGGTTCTAGGTCCTGAGATACTCTCGGCACAAACAAGTCTCTGGCAAATCTCAGAGTAGAGCTCAGCAGCCCATTTCTTGTATATAAACTGCAAGGTATATTTGAAAAAAAAATTTTTTTAAGTAAGTTACGCTTCAGGATTGTCACTATTACATACCATACAACTAAAACGTAAATGCTCAGATAAATATTCCTGCTGCATAGCCATTACGCTGAGTCATAGTTATAAAGCAAACACCTCCTAATGTTTAATTCATTAATTCATTCAGTGCTAGGTTGGACGTGAGTTAAAGAGCATTTATGCAAATATCCTTTTGTCATAGTCTATTTAAACACTTGAGTGGTTAATAAAAAGTAGCCTCGATTTCTAGACATCATCTTGTTCACACTTGCCAGTGGCAAGCATAATTCTTCACACAATACTCTGCTTCCGGGCACCCAATGGAGGTGACTAACAAAAGGAGAGCCTATGCTCGCAGGCATTACTAGAATTTATAAACTTCAAGAAAATTGTAAGGATGAGGGAGGATGTGGAAACTGGGTTTAACAGACATTACACTGAGACTGAGATTATAATACCATTTTAATGAATAAAAAGAGTGTGTGACACAAAACTTGGTTATCTTCTTTTCCATATTTTACAAGACTGTAATTTTTTGGGCCAAGTTTCCTCATGGTATAAAATGATGAAATTTGGCCAACACTAGAGAAAAAAAAATCTTTCAGTTAGAAAGCATCATTAGGGGACCTAGAGGACCTAAGAGATTCAATCACAAGTCACCAGATAGTACTAGGAGAGTCAGTTAACTTATCTTGTGCATTCGTTCCTCACTTGTGGAATGGAAATAACATTTCTGACCTTCACAGGAGCCTCTGAAAAAATAAAGTCTATGCATGCCTGGAAAGAGCTCAGCTACTGTAGTGTCTTCTCGTATCAGGTGCCCAGATAAACAACATGAAGAGCATAAAGGCACTTATTCCACCCCATTTACTCAAGCACCCAATTTCAGACTTTGTTAAAGAGCTGTCACACACCAGAGCGTCTCCTGTACAGATAAGGCCGTAATTCTGGCATGGCAGCAAAGCACGCTGAAATGATTTTCAGACAGCCTTACATATATAACACTCTGTTGAATACAAGTTTTCAGGTTGTAAAGGAATAGCATGAGAAACAGTACTCTGTAGTTCTTGCTACGTAATTATGAAGTGAGGAATCAGAGGCTGGTGGGAACGGAGGAAATGCATGGCAATTGCAGCCTGCCTCTGTGTCTGACTAGCCCACACTCCTCAGCCTGCGGTTGCTGTGCAGTGCAGACATTCTTCAGATTGTCTCCTAGCGGCTCTGTACAGTGTACAGTTCTTCATTGCATGCTGCTTTGTACAAGTAACTTGAGTGGTACATCAAACTGCCCTGAAGCTAGCGTAAAAAGAGGAAAATTGGAGACTTGAAAACACTTCCATAATGAATATTGACTGCTTAAGCAAGTACCACCCCTGCAGTACACTGTAAAACTTGTTCAGATAGGGAACTTACTTTTTACTTTTCATACTGCATAACATACCTCAACAGACATTAAAAGAGCTGATCTTTAAGTGTCTGTGGCTTTTATTTATTTAGCTGCTCTTGAAAATTATACAGAGGGCGGTGCAAAGGGGAGCGCAAAGCAATACAGATGGGGCTGACTCAGTGAGGTTCTACCTTGTGTCTGGCTGTTTGAGGAGCTTCTTGACTCCTCAGTTCTCCCCACGAATGTCCAGCCTCTACCACGTATATGACACTGGGACATTCCTCAGGTCTAATGACTCTTCTTGCTGAAGCTTACCTCACAGATGCTGCGACTACCTGTTCTGAATCCCCCCTGTCCTTCCGTAATGCTGTTCTTATATTCCTTTGGGAGGAGTTCAGCTCTCTAGCATCCTTTACAAAGAGTAAATACATTTATATACTTACTGTTTCACAGCATTCTCATCCAGTTTGCTCTCATAGATCACATTTCTGATCATATTCTACTGTTTTTCTTCTCATTCAGACAACCGAATCCCTAACCCTTCTGAGTAGGGTCCTAGAGCACAATGAGTGCTGTGTACTGTGGATGGCAGTTATATGTCAGCTCCACGGCAGAGGCGGTGGCATTTCAATGGCATTGGATGAAACGATGCTCTCTCTCATCTCTGAAGGGCTAAATTCTCTCTTGGTGCTTGGTCACACATGTGAAACTTCTGCTAGGTTTCATGAGAATTAATGAGGCTAAAATTTGATCTCATCGTTGCAGGTATCTGAACAGCTTTCTGGTCTAGAAGTGCTTTGGAAAAACAAATCCAGATAAGAATGGAGGCACCTGGAACACAATTGCATATAAAAGCACTATCTGATTTGGACTATGAACTCAGCATGCTCCTGTGTGAATCAACATAAACAAGTCAATAGATGTTTAGAAGATGCTGAATTTCTGGGAAGATTCTTTCCTGCACAGTTGTTCAGAGGGTGTGTCTGCAAGTCTGGAATCTGATCCATCTGAAACTGTCATTCTCAGCCCTGCAGGTGATATCTTGTTTCTAGCCAACACACATGCCCCTACAAGTGAAGAATCTGAACAAGCTGCCCACTGGAAATGAGAATTCAGCCTCTGGGATGGTGTCGTCCCACCTCCTACAGAGCATTTGGCAGCAGGGAGAGGTACCACACTCGCAGAAGGCAACCCTCACCTTCGGAAACTGTGGGCTGCTGCACACTGAAAGCAGTGTTCAAGGAAGAGGAAGTTCAATCAGCCAAGAAGCTGTAAAGAAATAGGAGTGTCTTTAGGACCGTGAGTTGCAAGGTATGCTCCTCCAGGTCTGTGCGGAAAGCACAGGTTCTAACAGGTGCAGGAATGGAAGCAACTTCAGGCTTGAAATTTTATGCAAAAGACATTGCAGAAAGGGGAGCAGCATCTGAGCAGTAAATGGCCTGCTGTTACTGGAGGCACGTGAATGGGGAGCTGAATGGCCCTCTTCCAGAGCACCTGGTAGCTGCACAGTTCCTCACTGGCCCCTGCGTACTTCCATAGTAGTTACTTAAGTAGCACTGCCAGAGTTGCCACTGGATTTGTATGCTTTCATTTCTGACACTGTATTTTAGAAAAGAAACGTTTGTGAAAAACTAAGAAATATCTACTGAAATACCTCGAAACTGAAGACTCATAGATCAATGACCATTTTTACAAGATGGATCTGAATGTTCATCCTGGTACCACTTTCTTGACATATGATGTTACACAGAGTCACAGAATCACAGAATGGTTGAGGTTGGAAGGGACCTCTGCAGATCATCTAGTCCAAGCCCCCTGCTCAAGCAAGGTCACCTAGACCACATTGCCCAGGGTTGTTTCCAGACAGCTTTTGAATATCTCCAAGGAAGGAGACTCCACAACCTCTCTGGCAACCTGTTCCAGGGCTCAGTCACCCTCTCACTAAAGAAGTTTTTCCCCATGCTTGGATGGACCTTCTTGTGTTTCAGCTGGTGCCCGTTGCCTCTCGTCCTGTCACCAGGCACCACCGAGAAGAGGCTGGCCCCATCCTCTTTACACCTGCCCTTCAGATACTTATATACTTTGATAAGATTCCCCCCTCAGTCTTCTCTTCTCCAGGGTGAACAGGCCCAGCTCTCTCAGCCTCTCCTCATACGAGAGATGCTCCAATCCCTTCATCACCTTAGTAGCTCTTCGCTGGACTCTCTCCAGTAGCTCCATGTCTCTCTCGTACTGGGGAGCCCAGAACCGGACACAGTACTCCAGATGTGGCCTCACCTCACCAGGGCTGAGTAGAGGGGGAGGATCCCCTCCTTTGACCTGCTGGCAATGCTCTTCCTAATGCAGCCCAGGATACCCTTGGCCTTCTTGGCCACAAGGGCACATTGCTGGCTCAGGGTCAACTTGTCCACCAGGACTCCCAGATCCTTCTCCGCAGAGCTGCCTTCCAGCAGGTCAACCCCCAAGCCTGTACTGGTGCATAGAGTTATTCCTCCCCAGGTGCAGGACCTTGCACTTTCCTTTATTGAATTTCATAAAGTTCCTCTTCGCCCATCTCTCCAGCCTGTTGAGGTCCCTCCGAATGGCAGCACAGTCCTCTGGTGTCTCAGACGCTCATCCCAGTTTTGTATCATTAGCAAACTTGCTGAGGGTGCACTCTGTCCCTTCATCCAGGTCACTGATGAATAATTTGAACAACACTGGACCCACTATTGACCCCTGGGGGACACTGCTAGCTACAGGCCTCCAACTAGACTGTGCAACTGAGCACAACCCTCTGAGCTCTGCCATTCAGCCAGTTTTCAGTCCACCTCACTGTCCACTCATCTAGCCCACACTTCCTGAGCTTGCCTATGAGGATGTTACAGGAGACAGTGTCAAAGGCCTTACTGAAGTTAAGGTGAACAACATCCACTGCTCTCCCCTCATCTACCCAGATAGTCATCCCATCCTGGAAGGCTATCAGATTGGTTAAGCATGATATCTCCTTTGTGAATCCATGCTGAGTACTCCTGATCACCTTATTCTTTACATGTTTAGAGATGCCATCCAGGATGAGCTGTTCCATCACCTTTCCAGGATTGAGGTGAGGCTGACTAGCCTGTAGCTCCCTGGGTTCTCCTTCTTGCCCTTTTTGAAGACTGGAGTGACACTGGCTTTCTTCCAGTCCTCAAGCACCTCACTTGTTCTCCATGTCCTTTCAAAGATGATTGACAGTGGCCTAGCAATGATGTCTTTCAGCTCCCTCAGCACTCACGGATGCATCCCATCAGGGCCCAGGGACTTGTGGATGTCAAGTTTTCTTAAATGACCTCTAACCCAATCCTCCTTGTCCAAGGGAAAGTCTTCCTTTCTCCAGACTTTCTCCCTAGTCTCCAGGATCTGGGATTCCTGAGGGCGGCTCTTAGCAGTAAAGACTAAGCAAAGAAGGCGTTCAGTATCTCTGCCTTCTCTGTATCCTTCGTCATCACAGCCTCTGCCCCACTGAGTAGCAGGCCCACGTTTTCCCTAGTCTTCCTTTCGCTACTGATGTATTTGAAGAAGCCCTTCTTGCTGTCCTTGACATCCCTGGCCAGATTAAACTCCAAATGGGCCTTGGCCTTCCTAATCCTATCCCTGCATACTCAGACAATGTCTCTATATTCCTCCCAAGTGGCCTGTCCCTGCTTCCACCTTCTGTACACTTCCTCATTCTGTTTGAGTTTTGCCACCCATATGTTGGATTTGCACTCAAATAACAATGTTTTCAAAGATTAACAGTCCTTTTGTCACTACTGTTCATGGTCAACTGCCTTTGTTACCTGAAATTTCAGCAAAGGTGACATTCTTCTGGGGCTGGATCCTTCTGCTCCCTCCACTCCACAGCAATAGGCAAGGCCCTACTGAGTCCAGGGTATGTTTCCTCCCAGCACAACAGACTTCACATGGTTACAACATATGCGTAACTGCATGCTGCAAAATGAAGAGCAAGATCTGTTTCAGTGTCAGGTGCTTGAGTGCACCCACTGGTCTTGGCCATGACCAGCCTCAAATGGGACCTCCACACACCCCCTCTGCCCATAGGCCTGGGAACCCATTTAAGCTCAGTCTTGGCCATTAAGTCTCAGTCTGAGCTATGCTGCAGGAGTGGTAGTCCTGTGCCTGGTTCTGGACTTTGTTGGCCTAGTCTCTGACCTGTGGACTGGCTCCTTGGCTTGACCTTGGATTGGCTTCATTGCCATGAAGTTACCTGATGATCTGGACTCTGAAACTAGCCGTGATCTCTGGGTGTGCCCTGTTCCCTTGCTCAGCTACTGTAGCATGGGTCCCTGCCTGGTGAGGCCCCTGCCTCGCTGGCCACAGTACGGCCCTTGATTTCTGGTTCCCTGTCCCTTAGGGACCTGCCAGCCTTTGCTTTGCCTGGACATTCAGCATACTGCAAAAATAGGTGGTGTTGCAGAGCAGGGGGGTGTTTCCTTCTTAGGAAAGTCTCTTTTCCTTTTGGGCATTCAGGGGATCAATAATTACACTTCACCCTTAAAAAGCTAATAAAGAAACCCTATCTATCATTATTAATTGATTAGGATCAGCTCACACAAAAGTAATTGTGGTAAGTGGGAACAAGAAGATATATAAAATGAAAGAGGCAGGGCTTTTGAACCACACAGCAAAGGAGGAGCAGCCCTTTTGCACTGCAGTCCGACGGCAGCCTAAGCTGATATAACTGGTGACTGCTGCAGGGCTCTTGCTGCAGCCCATGTGTGCCTGTACTGGCAACTTTTGAGCCTTCAGTGCAGCTGCTTAAAACCCCTCACCTTTCTTCTTTTAAACCAGGCAAGGTTTTTGCAGGTGAGCTGATCAAGCTGTGCACTGAACTGTTGCCAGAAGCGGTGGGGCAGATTGTTCTCCAGAGCCAGTTGGGCTTCGGCGGCAGAACATGGTGAGCTGCAATGGCCCCTCATGGCTTCTGCAGCAAAACGTGCATCAGAGATGTATTTGAGACTGCTGCTCTCCCGTGGCTTCCTTTTCCAGAGTGACTGGCTGCAATGCCAAACATCATGCATCTAAGATGAGTTCATTCAAAGGGCTTCATTTGTAACCGTGGGTTTTTGCTTTTCTTTTGCACTAGAAAATAAAAACACATGACAGAGAAGTAATTAGAAGAGTATTGAGCTAAGATGTTCAAATGCAGGTCTTCTGTATTCCAGTATTTGAATATGATCTAATCTACCAAATCATACATGTCATTCTGCAACATTCTTAATTTCTGCAAGCTACTAGGGCCTCTGCACTTCCATGTAAAATCATTTGAATTATTAGCTGCGGAAGTCTTTTCAGGTGGGAAATGACTTCTGATGGAATGAAATATCCGTGCAAACATTCATTTATAACTGAAATTTTCCAAACTGAAAATCTGGTCATTCATCTTGCAAAAATACATACATTTATTTTTAATTCAGCAGCCAAAACAAGAAGAAAACAGCTGCTGGATTTTGCTAAAAATCTTTGAGAATGTAAAAACAGAAAATTTCTGCCAGCTCTCACATAGGCTGTCTGTACTGATCTCATCTGATTTTCTTTGGTTCTTTTCTCCACAAGGGCCCTTTTCAGAAAAACATCTTACTTCAACCTTCCCTGGTGCATTAAATAACTTACAGAAAATGATGTTGCATTATAAATGGTCTATGCAAAAATCATATACTAATGAGAATAACTTGATATGCCAACCACTTCTCTCACACTGGGCTTCTTCCCACTACTTTACCTTTCCTTGACTCTATAGACTATAAACTGCTTTGACTACTTGTCAGCCTTTGACATGGTCTGCAAAGAATTGAAAAATGTGACCATAAATAAATGCTAATACTAATAAATGTTTAATTTAAGTCAACAGTACTGCAACAGACAGAAAACCCCTACAAATTCTGCTGTGAGGCGTGCCTGCCCTGTAGTTCTAGGATAACATAGATGCGGTCAAGTGAAAGTACCACAAGATGGTGCAACCCCAAGGATGCTGCTATTTGGCTGATACAATTCATTTGCACAAAACCACATGTGTAACTCAGTGAAGCTGGAATAAAGTTCCCACTGACAGAGAGTACAGAGCTGCCTGCTTCTCCCTGCACCAGAGTTACCAAGGCACTGGTGAGAATGTCCTCTGACTCTCAGGAGTCCAGAGATAATATCACAACTATGTTAAAACTTATGTTGGAGAGATGCTTTAAAAGCCCACATAATTCAACAACAGTGTAAAGGAGGCTCTTAGAATTTTAAAATATATCTTTATAAGTTCAGGGAATGGTCAAATGGAGAAATGAAGACAAGAATACAAACTCCGACATACTAAATGTCAAGGCACAACAGGGCAGACACAAAACTTCTCTTTTAAGCTTGTCTTGGCACCAGGTTGGAATATAGCAGCCAGAACGACTGATCCCACAGGAATCAGTGAACGTGCAGACCTCCGTGACCCAGGCGGAACAGGCACTTGGGTTCCCCAGAGGAAATGAGCAACATCCATCACCGAAGACTGTTCAAGAAACTTGGGGGAGGAGAGATGATTCTTATGTAGAAGAAAAATAATTAAAAGATTGAAAACAGAAGGAATAAATGGACACTTGTCATATCGGAGAGAGTGGATCGAAATCCCACAGAGACACGTATTGGGGCTTGTGCTATTTGATACATAGACAATCCACAAGGTAAAAACTTTGCTCTCCACAATCCGCGTTATATTAAAAGGAAAAGTCTTGTTCTCCAAAACTCCTTAAATGCCACGCAAGTACTGTATGACACATAGCAAGTCTCCCATCAGTGACCTCTTGAGGATACAGGCACTCATATGTGATCACAGTTGGAGGAAGGTGTTCAGGACAACTTCAGTCATGGGACAACTGCAGGTTCCAGTGCAAGAGGAGAAGTATTCTTACAAATAAATAACGGTCCAGGTGGAATGAACTCCAAACTAGTGAAAAGCTCAGTGTTAGACAAACAGATTTTGGACTTGATCTTGAACTATATCTTACCCTTGAGAAGAGCAAGATGTGAACTCCGTACAGTGACCAAAGGCTGCTGTGCCAGAATCCACCTCAAGGTGGAACTGTGGACCTGCGTGGGCCCACAGAGAAGGAAAAGCATTAATCAGAGAGCTACTCATATTTTTTTCCCTTTATAAATACTTGCAATCAGTATAACACCAGGTCTGAGCATTTCTTACCTCGTTTTAATTTTTCACAGAAAACTGAAGGGGGACAAAGCTCAGAGAGTGTGTTCCTGTGTGCAGGATGTTTCATGTATAGGTACTGTTGTGTTACCGGTCTTCCACGTACTTCCTGGCCAAAAAGGACACACGGGGAAAAAACTGACTTCATAATTAGACTATTTTATGAAGCACTATAATTATATTTTATTATGCTGCATTTTACTGTGGCATCCTGGGGCAGAAAAGAGGGAGGAAAGGAGAAGAAAAATGTAGGGAGGGTGGGGATGGACTTGGATGCATGTCTTTGATACACTCTCCACAGTAAATTGGTAGTCAGCTGGCTGCACCTGAAGAACCATATTTAGCACTACCCTACCTGAGGGGGGGCTGCTCTAAATTAGAGGCTGTGAGAGTAGATGTGAAACAGAAAATGAGGCCATCCTCTATCCTCTGGGATATAAGAAGATCTTCCTGGGCAAGAAATAACAAGAGCAAAGAAAGAGCACAAAATGTCCAGTTTGAGTCATAAGCTTTGGTTCAATGACAGAAGAGGTAACTGATGCCGAAATGATACCACAGTCTGCTGCTTGCTGGAAGTTGTTAGTGAAGCACTCACAAAGAGAAGTCCCAAAACTCCTAGCAAAGCCAAACACTACTGAAGAAAGGGGGGAAAAAAAAGCCCAAACCTGGACCCAAAACGCTGATTCCCGGACAAAACAAGACATGGGTATGTCCATTCTAGCCCATACTTTCATAGATGCAACAAGGCTCCTTCTGCCATAGCTGCAGATAGGAAAAATATCCTTTTTTAACATTGGAATGAATGAGTTCCTGGACTGTGAGGACACAAAATACTCTCTTGCCCTCAAACACTATAATGACACATATAGGGCTGAGCTCTTATCTGCTGGATCTATCAGCACCTAAAATGATTGGGATGCTGGTGCACTGCAGTTCCTAGGAGGCATGTCAGCACTGGATCGCCTGCATCTACGAGCATGAGGTATAGATTTTATTTTTTCTCCCGGCCATTGTCCTCAGTAAATGAACAAATGGAGAGCAAAAAAAATCATTACGTGACAGATAAGGGAATGATACTGGGACAAGTGCTAGAAAAGGATTCTGTTGAGAGGACTTCTACTGGGTTGAGACCCCCACTATCTATCATGCACCACTGCTACTGCTGCTGCTTCATGACACTTCATTAGTAAATATGTGCTTCTGATCAGTTATTATCTGTATGGATAATCTGATAACTTCCAAGACCAGAAAAAAGCACCCCAAACTGCCACAGTAAAACACTACATGCACCAATTCCAAGACAAACTTTACCTATTATGAAAAGAGAACGGTCAAATAGCAAGTAAATAACTTGCTGTTTCCTGGGTGATTTGTCTACGTGTGCAGTAGCTCGTTCCTACATGTTACTTTTAATGTAATATCATAAATGATGCTATTTCTCATTAAATAAAATATGAGCAGCTCTAAGTCACCAGTTCTGAAAATCACATAATCACATGATTATTTTACTCACTGAGTAAAATACTTGCTGAATAAGGCTATCCTTAAGAACACAATTTAAGTTCATGTTTGCACATTTTATTGGGGCAGGACCTTAAAACAGATTGGAAAACTTTTAAAAATGCAGTTCAAAATCTGACAGAGAAACCAGTCTTTTATTCTAGGTCTTATTCTACATTTCTCACACGCACATCATTGGTGACATTTCTGACGTTACCAAAGTGCCTTGCTAATGTGTTATTGTATCTTCTTCAAAAATAGGTACCAAGTCAAAATGTGAAGGCGGGAAACACTTCTTAAATTTATTGTGTATGATGTCTGGGGGGCATACTTCTTCAATCTTTCTTTTTTTCTGCTACAACAGTAAAGGCAATTTCCCTACAGAAAAGCGAACAATGGTTGGTAATGGTAACAAGCTACCTCTAAGCAGCACCTTTCTTTTGGGAATGTGAACAAATTGTTCTAAAAACTCAGCACCGGTGACAAAAGTTTTATCATTAAAAAACCAAGGAATGGTGAAATTAATGGGTAAGGGCACAGACTTTGAGGTTTAAATTTACTGGCTTAGAGAAAGAATTGGAGACTGCACTCTGAAAATCACACCACTCTCCAGCTTTTAGCAAAACCAAAGGCATTCACAATCGGCAACTGGTATGAAAAACTTTGGCTTCCGTGCCTTGCCTGAAGTGACACAGACTGTTCATTGCCCACACCTATATCTGACTCAAAGGAGGTCAGCGGCATCTCTGGGGATGCTAGTTAACATGGGTGCAGCAAAAATAGCATAGGTTTTCAGTCAAGACTGTGAACAATTACTCATGCTAGCGTTCAGAGGATTCATTTCTTTTCCTATAAATGAAGCTGATAAGATGGACAAACCTTGATCCTGAATTACTCAAGTGACTAGGAAATTTTGCCACTGGTGACGAAGGACACCGGATCAAGCCCAGGGCAAGCACGTGTGACTTTAAATCCCTTCAGTGTCTGGCACTGAGCAGATAACTTCACATAGCATAGTAGTAAAGGACTGTTTACATTGAGAGGTATGTATTGGATACAGGTCAAATACAGCAGTACTTCTCTACAGCCTGGTTGCCATTTGAAGATGGAAGCCACGAAACTGAGAAAGGTCTGCACTGCTGTTCTTTATTGCTGTGCCAGAATTTGGAAGAAAATTTCTGTATTTTTCCTTTGCTGTTTAGAAATGATTTAGATTCAATTTTATTTCTATGCAGAGGATTTTTGGAAGATTGGGTATGAAGGCAGACCTTCAAGAAAGTCACAGAAAGTCTCATGAAGCTGAAAGTGAAGGAAAAAAGACTGTTGAGTCTTGAAAGTTTTCCTCCTTTAGTATTTCCAGCTGAATTCGTTAATGACCATGTCAGACTCCTCCAGCAAGAACAAACAGGCCAAAACACAGTATTTCCCACATTAAACAGTGATGTCGTTGCAACAGAGGTTACCCATGGTCAGGGCCCTGAGTGCACTAATGGGTCTTAATGCCCTGACAGCCTCAGCTGGGGCCTTCACCCAAACCCCTGCCTGTGGGCACAGGAGCCCATTTAAGCTCAGCCCTGGGTCTTCAGCCTTTCTCTGGGCTATGTTGGAGGTGTGCTGATTTCCAGCTCTACAACAGCTGTGCCTGGCCATTGGCTTCCACTGGCCCAGACCCTCAGACTAATTTCCTTGCTTGACTTTGCACCACCACGATCTTGCCTGATGATCAGGACTCCTGGCTCACGATGTCTGGGTCTGCCCTGCTCTCTCACTTGGGTACTGTGGGACCGGGCACCGGCTGCCGAGGCCCCTGCCCCGCTGGCTGCGTTATTGCGTTTGTCCCTGTGTCCCTTAGGGAGCAGCTCGCCCTTGCTGTGCCCTGACACCCATGTGCTATTAATTTGTGCACTTCCTGTATACATGAGTTTTGATTCCTGACAGCTTTTTTTCATTGCTAACTCAGTAGATATAAAAAATCCAGCTGATATTAATTAGAAATAACATAAAAATGTTTAAATGTTGGGATTCCACTAACAATGGGGAGGTCTTTTTTGCTCTGCAATCTGTTAGAGAATCACTCATTTTTGATTCTGTATATTTATTTCTAGTGCACAGAAGAAAATTCTCAGGTGGTATCCTCCTAAAACATCTCTTTCTTAACAGTTTCTACTCAGATAATGCTTGATCTCAGGCCATTTGAAGTAAAAGACTCCAATGAACTTTAATGTTTTCTGGATCAGATGAGTTCACCAGACTTGCATTTTCTGAAATGGAATAATTAAACTTCTGAATTCAGGAAGAGTGGTGAACCGTATGTATGTAAGAGGAATTTGATGTTGTAGGAACAGCACTAGCAGTGAGACTTTAGGCATAACTACAATCTAGTCATATAGTTCTTTGGCACTTAGGTGCCTGAAATTTCCACTGTGTTACATACTGGAAAAAATCCTGCTAGCATTAACTTTAGAGATCTTCTTAAGGCACGTGAGACAAGGAAAAAAAAATCTCAGATTTCACAAGAGAGAGGTGGGATAGGGAAACCACCCCAGTGACTTCAGTGGGATGAATAAGACCCTTGCAATCCCCAACAGTGTATTAGATCAAGTAATGCAAAAGAGAAGTCAAGTCCTTCAAGTCCTAGATCAGAAATGTGACCTCCTTCAGCTTCTGGCAGGAAATTCAGCTTTCAGCTATTGTCTACAAGTAGCATTACTATAAAAACAAAGTAGGTGGAAATGAAAAACAGTGTGTCAGCTGTAGCGGAAATTCCTGTCTCGAGGGTATGGAGCAAAACCATAATTCAGCTTAAATATTGTTCCCTGTGCTAGTTTCATTGTTTGCGACAAGCAATGAGGGTGAAATACCTTGCTCGATTCCTTCTCAGAGGGTTATAAGAGAGATTTATTTCACGAAGAATGCAAGCCTTTGCATTTCTAAATTATAGATTTTGTTTCCATTTAGTCATTGTATTTCCATATTACAGATTTTTTTTCCATTCTAAGGTGTTAAAATGTGCAGATAATAAGCCCATAGCCGTAAATTGCATATCTTCAAGCAGAATACGCAGAATGAAGGTGATGTTTCTTTCAAAGGTGCTCTGGATCACAGTTTTAAAGTCTACTTGCCAGCTCACATATACTAGTTCTGCAAAAAAGAAAACCCAGTTTCATTTACATTGGCTGAGATCTGTACCCGTTGCATCTAAAAACTGTGCCAATGCTTGATTTCACATAGCCTATGACAATCTTTTACTCCTGTTTTATTTTAATAAACCATATATACATTAACAAAAAAACGAATTGCCTAGTTCTCGTGGCATTGGAACCTAACCTTCCCCGATGCTATATACTTCAGAGTGTTTCTTTTTCTGAAACTCCAGGAAAGAGCTTCATCTATCTAAGGTACTCCTTATTGCCATGGTAACTCAAATATATCTCAGGAGACAGGCAGCTTCAATCTAGGCAGCTACACCATTTTACAATAAGGAAGCTGGGCACAAAGGAATTAAAGGCTAAATCCTCAAAGGTATCTAATTTGCTCTGGAATCACCTTTGAAGATGACAATCATCTCTGCAGATCCTGACGTGCCTATCCCGGAGTCACAGAAGTCTGCAGCAAAGCAAAGAACTGGACTGAGGTCTCCTGAATTCTAGGTTAATGCTTCAGGCATATGATCATCTTTTCTTTGAGTTTATCAATCTTCCACCTTCTGTACATGCAATAAATCTAATTTACTTGCTGACTTTGTCCTGGATTATTCTTATATTTTTCCTTCACAAGGGACTCACTTTAAGCTGAAAATTCCTAATAGGGTCATGTTTTCATGTGGGCACTTCTAAAGTAAGATACCTGAATAAACGGTCGTGGTTATCGCTCACACAAATATCCAAAATTTCAACAGGAGTTATGAATATACAGCAGATCCGAAAATTATGCCATTTAAGTATCCACACATGGATTCAGGCATACAGCTTCAAATACCAAAGGGCATGTTTGAGATTACATCCCATACCAGATACACACTACATAGAAAATACGCTTGCCTAAATATTCTTTTGGTAAAGCCATTATAGATCTTTGGAGAGAGCCTTAGGCAAAATTTCTGCATTCAAATACCCACGCAGGAATAAGAGACTCTGATCTCAGCTTTGTGATTCAGGCCTGCTTTCTGTTACTTGGAACAATAGCAAGTAGTTGCTGGTTGTGCAAGAATGCTGAAGGGCGTGGAAAGGCCATGTCCGACTTCGAAGAGCTGTGGCTCAGCATGTGTGCAGTGTGCAGAGCACCTTTGGGCTGAGTCACTGCTAGTGTTACTCATTTTCATTGTGGCAGTGTGCAAAAGCTCTGCTTCAGAGGAATAGCCCCTTATTCTAGATATTGTTCAGGAAAACAGGATTCTTGCTATCATGTGCCAGAGTCTTACAAGCCATGCTAAGTCCCGCATTAAATGCTCAGGTAAGCCAGCAAGTGCTAGGTTTCTAACCCTCCTGACTTTTATAGTGCCTGCTACTTGCTGGCTTTATCCTGGAAGAGAGGATGTAATACATTCACTTACTGATCCTCTTACAGGGACAGATGATTATTCTGAACTCAGTAACGGGTTACAGTAGGACCTTAAGCTGAAAGGTGGTGAAATGCTGTCTGCTCAAAGCAGAAGGATTCTCACTTAGTAGAAACGCTACAGTGCTGACTGTGGCTTCTAGGCAGGAAGCTGCTCTGTCCTCCTTAAAGAAGCACCAGTGCTGCTCTCTGTTTCAAAATGACAGCTTGCGTGCCATCAGTGCAGAAGTAACTTCTTACCCAAAACTCTCAGGCTGACCCTGTGTAACAAAATGAGATTGCGACATGATGCGAGCATGATTTTATTGTCTTGCTGGAACTCATTACAAAGTTCCGGCCTTGAAAGAAAAGGATGACATGAAAATGGCTTTTGCATGTCTCCACAATGAATGATTCACTTTGAAATGAGTGATGGCTGGCACATCTGTTTGAGGATGGGGCCCCGAAAAGCAGCAAAGATGCGATGTCACTGTTCTGCCTTTTGCAGATATACATCACCAGGAAAAATATTCAGAGTCCAAAAGAAATAAGCATGTCTGTCAGTGGCTGTTGCTCAGCACAGGCAACAGCTGCTCTTCTGCGTCCAAACTGCTCGTTTTCTCTTTATATTAGAGCAGTCGCATGCAACATAAAGCTCTAGTTGTAAAAATATAGTTGATAGTGGTTGTAAACTCATTATAACAACAGTTTGATCTGACTGCTTCCTGAGCAGTACTGAGTACCTGACAGGCTCACTGGTTTCTGTTGAGGTTAATGGGATTCAGCATGTTATCACAGACGTCCAATGCTTCCTTAATTCACACCCTTTGCTGCTATTGGGAAGAGTCAACATGACTGAACTTGCCATGAAATGAAGTGACCTATATATTAGTAAGGCTTAAGAAATACAGCTTTCCTTCTGTTATAAAGATGTCATTATGGCTTACCTTTTTAAACAAAGCCTTATAATTTATTTGATGGTGCTTCAGTTCTTTACCGCCTTAGAACAATCATGGCTAATCCATTAGCTATTACCTGTCAGCTAATAAAACACGTCTGATGCTTCAAACAGTGGATTCCAGTAAGTAATTTTCTAGGCTATGTCATTCCAAGTAAGGACGTTGCTTGAGGCATACAGCTTTAGGGAAGCCAGCTTAAAAAGCTCCTACGCCTTCCACAGCCCTGGCCATTTTTTCCCACCCCTACACTGCAGCTTTTCCACCATCTCCTCAGTTACTTCACAACCACTATCAAGCAACCACAGTAGGAAAAACAGAACAGGATTATGCTAAAAATAAAATGACCAGCACTGCACTGGAAAAAAACTGTCTGTTAATAATGAGCACCTCAGAAATCTCAGCCCATTCCTATTCCCAGATTTCAATACAAGTCCCCAAATCCCTTCACAGAAACTCTGATTTGACTGCATGTTACTTAAAAACCCTATTCCTTTCCAGATTAATCTATCCAAAATGTATTACAATAGCACAGTAACTGTTTCATTATTGGGGAATCTCTTTGATTCTGAGAATTAATAAGGAGAGGCCAATAAAGGAGGACTCGGAGGAACTCACCATGGTACAGGACCACCTGCCTTAACGTTGGCCTAAACACCAAAAGGTAGTTTTTATTGTCTTCAGAAGGCAAGGCCATCGGGTCCACATCCTTACTGTTGACAAATCACATGAGTACTTCAAAAATCAGTATGAAAGACAAACTTAGGTGCTTTGATTCACTTTGCAACAGACATGTTTTTCATCTGGCATTTCTTCTTGTGAATGATTACCAAAATCTTTGGCATTTCCTTTAAGACTGGGCTGCAAAAAGAGTAGGACATGCACTGGCTTATATGGCGTTACATGCATTCCTTTTAGAATGCACTATGTGAGCTTAAGCATGACACACAATTGTTAATTAGTAAATTCTTAAACAAGTTTCACAAAACTCATGAAAAAATAAGAACTACTGGGATAAGAACTACTGTTTCTCATGGTAGAAGTGTTAATGCCAAAGCAGCACAGAATACATCAGCTTTTTCATTTTGAATGTATATTTCAGTAGACAGTGCTTCAAAGCTCAATGATAAATTGAGCTCCATCTTGAAACTAGGCATAAAACACTAAAGATTGCAATGAGGCTTCACTAATGCACTCTACAATTCAGTTTTTTCCCCCTTCCTGTCCAGTTCTGTACCTTGAAGTTCAAGACCTATTACTTACTGACTGTAATAACAAAGGATATGAGTCCAAGTGTAATCTCTAGCCCTTTTCACCCCTTTCTCACACGTTTATAGAGTATTTCAAAAACTGATGTGAAAGGTGAAGACTGACTTGCAAGTCAACAAGTGCACATCCTGCTCATTTTGCAACATTAGCTGGAAGGAAATTCTTTACAAATTCAGGTTTAGTAATGATTCACTGATCAAAAATACAACTAAATTGTTACATCTCCCTCACTAACGAGCAAACAAATGCTTAATACTGAACCAATAATTGCATGGGGCTTAGTAGTATCCAGTAGCTGTACAGAATGAGACAAAGCACTTGAACTACAGTCACTGCTCCTAGTACACAGAACTGGACAATTTTATTATCCACAGTACTTTCCAAAGTGACCTTCATTTCACAGAGAAAACCTGCATTTTAAAATTCTGAGAGATGCACTGTGGCTGCTGTACCTTTACAGTTCCAGAAGTGCAAGCTGAAGCTTTCACCAAAGGCTGCTCCAAGTTAACACAATTATAAATAAGTACGTGCTTATTTAGGCTGCACAGCCAAAGGGATTTGAATATAACACTAGGCACTTGCTCTTTTAGATGCAATTGCCTGAAAAATGTTTATGTCCTAACTATATTAGCTTGATGAACCTTCTATGGTCATGAAGGATGTCACGCATGAAACACTCACCATGGTCCACCTGTGATCAATACTGAATTTGCTTTGAATGTAAGAGTAACTATAGAGCTTGTGTACAACAGCAGGAGTGTTGGAGCAGTCATGTTAAGTGTGCTATAAGATCCTGATGTTATAACATACTAGCAGGTTCAAGCTCTGAATGTCATGAATTGCTAAAGTAACTGTCACCACTTACTGCTTTGCCAGCTTTAATGAAGCTCCAGTTGTTACAGGCGAAACTGAGTCATGGAGACAGGTTTTGGCAAAAGCTTGAATAGAATATTTATAATGGTGCTCCTTGCTGGCCTGGGAAATGTCACTCTGAGGTGATCCTGTTATCACACCAGAAAGATTATGCTATCATCATATATCGTATTGGGGCAACCTTGACTGCAGCAACCATGAGATGGTGGAGTTCAGGATCAGGACAGGAGAGAGCATGGCAAAAAGCAGGGTCACAGCCCTAGACTTCAGGAGAGCAGAATCCCATGGGAATCTTCCTGCTTAGAAGAATCTCATGGGAGATCATTCTGGAGAGAAGAGGGGTCACCAGGGTCAGGTGACCTGGAAGGACTACAGAGACACTGGCTGAGCATGCAGGGATAGGTTAGGAAAGGCAAAACCCACCTGGAGTTCAATCTGGCTATGGACATGAAAGGCAGCAAGAAAGGCTTCAAACAGGTATATCAGCAGTAACAGGAAGACTAAGGAAAATGCAGGCCCGCTGCTAAACAAAGAGGAACTTGTGGCAGAGGTACTCAAGGCCTTCTTTGCCTCAGTCTTTACTGGTAAGACTGGCCTTCAGGAATCTCTTTCCCCTTAGACCAGTGGGAAAGACGAGCAAAGAAGACAGCTGTGGTGGAACAGGATTGGGTTAGGGAACATTTAAACAAACTGGACATACACAACTCCATCTAACCTCAAGGGAGGAACCCACATGTGCTGAAGGAGCTAGCCGATATCATTGCGAGGCTACTCTTGATTATTTTTGAAAGGTCGTGGCAATCGAGAGATGTTACCGAGGACTGGAAGAAAGCCAACGTCACTCCTATCTTCAAGAAGGGCAAGAAGGAGGATCTAGGGAACTGAAGGCCGGTCAGCCTCACCTCAATCCCTGGGAAGCTGATGGAGAAAATAATCCTGGAAACAATTTCCAGACACGTTAAAGACAAGAAGGTATAGTCAGCATGGATTTATGATGGGGAAATTGTGCTTAACCAACCCGATAGCCTTCTATGATGTGATGACTGCCTTGGTGGATGAGGGGAGAGCAGTATATGTTGTTTATCTCGAGCCTTTAGCCTTTAGTTTTCTGCACTGTCTCTCAAACATCCTCACAGGCAAACTAATGAAGTAAGGCTAGATAAGTGGACGGTGAGGTGGACTGAAAGCTGACTGATTTGCCAGGCTCAACGGGATCTGATCAGCAACATGAAGTCTAGCTGGAGACCAATCACTAGTGGTGCACGCCAGAGGTCAATATTGGGGCCAATAACATTTAATGTCTTCATTAATGACCCAGATGACGGGACAGAAAACACTTTCAGCAAGTTTGGAATGATACAAAACTGGGAGCAGTAGCTGATACACCAGATGGTTGTGCTGTCATCCACAGGGACCTTGACAGGCTGGAGACACGGGCCTATGGGAATCTCACAAAGTTCAATGAAGGGAAGTGCAAAATTCTGCACCTGAGAAGGAATAACCTCATGCACCAGTACAGGCTGGGGGCTGACCTGCTGGAAAGCAGCTCTGCAGAGTGCCGATGAACAAGTTGACCATGAGCCAGCAATGTGCTCCTGTGGCAAAGGAGGCCAAGGATATCCTGGGCTGCATTTGGGAGATCATCACCACAGGTCAAGGGAAGTGATCCTTCCCTTCTACTCACCCCTGGTGAGGCCACACCTGGAGTGCCGTGTCCAGTTCTGGGCTCCACAGTGCAAGAGAGACATCAACCTGGAGTGAGTCCAGCAAAGGGCCATGAAGATGATGAAAGGATTGCACTGTCTGCCACATGAGGAAAGGCTGAGAGAGCTGGGATTATTTAGCCTGGAGAAGAGATGGCTCAGGAGGGAGCTTATCAGTGTGCATAAGTACCTGACTGGGGGAGTAAAGAAGACAGAGCCAGACTCTGTGGTATCCTGTGAAAGGAAAAAAAGATAATGGGCACAAATTGAAACACAGAAATTCCACTGAAACATAAGAAAAGGCTATTTTACTATAAGGGTGATCAGACACTGGAATAAGTTTCCTGGAGAGGTTATGAAGTCTCTGTCCTTGGAGATATTAAAAACTCAACCAGACAAAGTCCTGAGCAACCTGCTCTAGCTGACCCTGCTTTGAGCAGTGGGGGCTGGGCTAGATGATTTCCAGAGGTACCTTCCAACCCCAACTATTCTGTGATTCTGTGATCCCACAATTCTGTATCTGGTCTGAAATGGGACCAAATGTACTGTATATTTAGTCCCAATGAGATGATTAGGCAAAGAACATTAACAAGTCGTATCTTTACATACATCTTTACATACATCTTTACATGTATATATTCATATATACATATAAATACATGAAGGTATTACAAATACATATATAAATATATATAGGATCTGTAATGTGAAAAAACTTCACTCTGGGATTTGAACAATGCTCAGACTGGTAGGCAGAAGTATTCTGGCTCTGGAAGATGTCTTGTTAGATGATAATTGTCATGCCTCTGGACATCAGTATTTCCAAGCCAGAGTGCGCATGCAACAATTTGTTGAGGAGGCTGTCTGAATTAAGGAGTGAGAAATCTATAAAGTCAGGCATGGCGTACTTGAATCTGAATAATCCTGAAAGATGGATTTGGAGGATAAAGGGAAGTAGGGATCTTTCTGCAAAATAAAATGAATCATTTCAGAGATAGAATTTGAGATAGACGACAGCGAACATCCAAGTAACATGGTTTTGTTCCCATGTCAGCTTCAGAGAAAGGGAAAACATTTTTAGCTGTGGTGATAGATTTAGTACTGGCATCAGGAAACGGTGAAGTGCGGAAGTTCTGTCTTTCAGGGCTATGTTACAAATGAGGTGGGGAGTGGTGAGCATATAATCGTTGCATTTATTTTTTACCAACTGTGAGGGATCCCCAGTCTACAAAGTTTACTCTGTCAGACTTCCTGAGTGGTGTGAAAGTCAGAGTACTTTTAGATCATCTCAAGGAATCCTACGAAGGAGACATGGAACACAAAGGAGAAACACAGAATATCTCAATATACATGAAGTCCTATAAGACTGGCAAATTTGTAGTGGATTTGGTGTAACAGAACTTGGCCAAATGCCTCAGCTAGAGTATAATTGGTATAAACAGGTATAATTGGAATACATCACAGTAATCTTTGCAGGAGAAAAACTTAATTCCTCACCTTTAAAACCTCACCAAAGCCAAAAAGGAGATGTAAACACAATGTCTAACCGAGAAAAAGGGGTCCTAGGTCTCTTGCTTTTCTCATTTACTCTCTGACCATCAATGAGAAACTCTCCTGGAAGACACCATTCTACCTAAAGAGTTATTGTCCTCCAAAACTGCAGTATTGATGGAGATTTTGCAGAAGCAATGGAGAATGTTTTCTGAAAAATTGTGTGATTGACAGGATGAACCTTACAAAAGACTATCAGTCAGTGTGCAGTGAAGCACACCACTTCAGAAATGAAGTTATAAAAGACATGCTGGGATCAAACCTCATAAAGACTTTAACAGTTCCCAGTGGTTATTACACTTAAGAAGAGTGGGGAGGGATATGGTTTTGCGTAGGTGGTAAAACGTTCAGCTCAGTGACCATCTCCAGTGCATACCTTTTGCCCATAATGGATGATTTCCTGGTTAACAGTATTAGGATCAGACATCTCAACAAGTTGGACTTAACAAACAGGTATTGGAAGACCTCCAGGAAAAAAGTGCTAGCCAAAATCTAATTCTGGAGTGTACGATTATAGCTTTGATTTACATTTAAGGTTCACATTTTTTTTCCTGGTTTGGGTTTGGCACAGACCACTAACAGCAACACACTTGTTTATACTAAATTAGAAATGAGCAGATTCCTGTATTCTGATCGCATTACTTTATATGAAAGTAAATTAGCTCTGGGCTAGAAGTAAAAGAAAGAGTGCTATAAAACAGTAATTTTCATATCTTACATTGAATCCCAATGACAAATATTTTTCCTACAATAAATGGGTGACGATGTCTTTTGTTCAAAGATCTTTTTCAATAACAGCCATGGTTGGAAGCTGGATCCTGATGGCAAGACCAGCTATCACTGTCTTTTGCACAGGGCTGTTTTCTTATGCAGTACTAATGCTAGACTGCTTTGCTGCAGTTAGAAAGGGAAAGGCATTACTACACAATTCAAGGAAGTTCTTGAAATTTCAGTAATGAAGAACTATTGCTCTGGTCCTGTGTGCAGTTTCTAAGAACAGGTCTGTTGCACTTTAGAGCACATGAGAATCTAAGCCTGAAAAGGGCAAATGCTGAAGAATAACACTGAAGAGAGGGTAGGGTGGGAATGGCGGAGGGAGATTAGGGCTTTCAGAACTTCAGGAAACACCTTAGCAAATCACAAAAGCATAAAGCCATCTGCAATCCTGACCATGACAGTTTATGCTAGGTCAGATCTTGATTGATGATGGTTTGATAAAACATCAGACCCACAGTCATATTGCACAGAAATCAGTCATGCAGAAGATCTACCTCAGTGTCTAGATCAGATTGTGAAATAGCTACTTTCAGTTGTCAAGTCACTTTCTTTTGGAGAATTAAGGACTAGCTTCATCACTTTCACCAAAGCACTATTGTGAATTGCAAATGCGTTAGAAATGCAGGATGTGAGCAGATATGACTCGGAGGACTATTAAGCCAGGATGGTTAGATAAGTATTTACACTGCTAAACAAGTGTCTTCTTAATTTCAAGCTCATGAAATCTTGAGAAACTGTGCACACAAATGGTGTTTATAGCACAAAAATACTAGAATACTGCAGGTAGCCCACAGAGGCTTAAACTGTTATTTCTGTCTATATCACTGGGCTTTTAAAAAGCTAGAGAGCTTCTCATAAGTACCTGAAAAAAA
The DNA here is from genome assembly GCF_036370855.1 of Dromaius novaehollandiae. Lineage (NCBI taxonomy): Eukaryota > Metazoa > Chordata > Aves > Casuariiformes > Dromaiidae > Dromaius > Dromaius novaehollandiae. The sequence goes on along the minus strand of NC_088101.1, from coordinate 11,321,949 downwards.
TAAGATACAAATTCACAAATTCTCCCATCACCTAAGTGTTCTGATCCGCTATTACACACCTATGAGGAGTGGGAGACGGCAAAACAGGTCATATGTAAAGTATTCGTGTTTCACTTACTGCTGAAATACATTGTTTCTATCTTGTTTCACACCTTTGGCTTACCATTAAGATTACTGAACTGTTACTCATCCTTTATAAATTTTGAAGTAATAGGAGGTAAAGGCAGCGTGGAATTTTGATCAGTGTTACCAAATCTGTTGGAGTTAAAGGAAGTTCTCTATAGCAGAAGCTGCCAAGAAGTCAGAATAACGTGAATTATTCCCTGGGGTTTTCAGTCTCATACAGGAATAAAATTACAGCGTTAAGTGAAGGAAAGAAGAGGGGAAGCCAGTAGCAAGAAAGATGAGGTTGGTTCTCCTGAAAACCTAACCTCCTAGCACAGCATTAGTAATCAGAAAAGGCATATGCTGGAGGTGCTGCCATTGCTCTTCTTTCTTAACAAGTGGGACTGGGTGGGAATAGACAGGACCTAGGTTCTGTTCCCATCTCAGCTGACTTTCCTGACTTCTGTCTAACATCCATAACAATTGTAGGAGCAAATGGAACAAACAGGTGCAAGTGCAATGCAAACCCTAATTTGTATCTATTAATAGGGGAAGCCAAACTCTTCCATAGCAAATATTCAAAATCAATACCCCACAGAGCAGAACGAACACAAGTGTTAGTTTGCAGAATCTGAAAGAATAGAGGATGTCATGCAGTCAGCCAGGTAAATACATTTAAAAAAACCCAGTAAATAAATGGGAAGAAATCTACTTCTGGGGGAATAGTTACCTGTTTGGAGCCAGCTAATGTTTCTGCAGTGTCCTACCAGGAGGACTCCAACAGAAGCAGACTCCTTATGATATGTTTGTTCCACTTCGGCACAAGTACAAACAGCGTTATTCACATGGCCTTGGTGTCACACATATGCTGTTCTCACTGGATTCTGCAGAGCTCAGCAAACGAGAAATCAGGGGTAGGTGGATTTTCAAGCTGTTCTATGCTCAGATTTCAAAATATTGGCTTCATTCCTTTTTCCTATTCCAGTTCTCCCTTACACAAAGGGAGGAAGTAGGGACTTGAGGAAGAAACATTCCTCCCTTGAAGTGTCACCTTTCCAAAATTTCTAAATACACTTTTGTGTATTTGTGTGAATATACAGTTCTATACTTCTCAACTTCTTACCTCCCAGTGTTTGCTCCTTCATAATCTCAGAGGAGGTGCAGTGTTTGTAGCGTGTTTAATACCTATCATGAGAGAGCAAGAAGATTCAGAGATTGGCTAGGGGGGTCCCAGGAAAAAGGGAGAAAAAATGAAAGATAACCTTAGTGATTATGAAACCTAACATCTAAGCCGTGAAGCTCCAAATTGGAGCAGAAACATTTGCCACTAGGTAAGTGTGAGCTCTGATGAACAGGCTCTTCTGGCGAGCACTTCTCTCCTGCTGCAGATGTTCCATTTTGAACATTTCAGGTGAAATTTAAAAAATTACTTAGCCAGGGGTAACGTATGATGGAGATTGGCTCTGTAGCTGAGTAGCTGCATGGTCAATCTTACAGGAGACCTTGACCCACATTGCTTCTCCATATTTGGCGAAGCAAGGATTTAATGCGTGAGTCTCCTACATAACTTGGGAAAGTCCTCTTGAATAGCATGTGACTCCATACGCACTCCCTGCTGCTTTTATGCTGTGTTTTTATCCTGCGTTTTGCAGACCAGTGGTCTGTAGCTATCTCTCTGGATACAGGATCACACAAGTAACAGACTGTCAGCATGCTCTGAGCAAACACAAAGCCTGTGCCCCACCTCTCAGAGAGGTTTCTGCAGTCAGGTCTAAAGTTCCAAGCGCTTCCAATATATTAGCACTTACACATTCCTAAACCTGCCTACAGTATTTAGGTGCATTTTGTGCTTCATATGTTCTGAATTGTACTTTTGAAAGCAGCCTTGATACTAACAGAGATGAATGGGAATCTCTGCCTTTTCTTACTGTCGTTCCCAGAAGCCATTTTGATAAGACAGAAAGCTTCTGCGCTTGGTCAGCATTTGTTTGGTACTTACTTGGAACACAGGAGTGTTTTCCTTCAGCTCCAAGGTCAGAAGTCTTTGTTTAAGGAGCTAAAAACTCTGTCTTGGTTTCATATGATGTAAACATATATACATACAGTCTGCTTAATGCAGATCAGTTTCACGAGGAGCCAAAATCCAACACACTGCAAAGAGAAGGCCCTCATGGATGAAATGCACTATCATTCCCTTCCTCTCCAAGTTTCTGTCTTCACCCTTTGTTCCCTTAGGTGCAGACAAGAAGGATATACATAAGCCCTCTACGTCCTGTTCAAACTGATTTTTCCTCCATACGGCTTTGGAAACAAAAAATGCCTTGATGATTCACACACAGGAATTTGAGGTCAACACACCCTCTTCTGTCTCCTACTAGGTCTTATGCTTTGTGTCTTTTTACTACATCCAAGTTTAGGACCTCTTTTTGTTCATAATTAGATCCAGTGTAGAAATGTGACTCCATCGATTTTAATTCATTCCTTTCTTATACCAGTAGGCAGCCTATTAGAATTGCAATAATCACGTGTCACAGGGTTGTTAATCCTGCTTTGCTTTGCGAGCCTAACTAGCAGTAGATTTGAAAATACAGTAGCTTGAGAAAAACTATCATTATTTCAGCCTCCTCTCTCAAGTAGATGAGGGATACCAAGAAAACAGATTTCCGGTTTGGGCACAACTATGGGGGCATAAACTTTCAAAGGACAGGAGAGGAAATAAGTGACTGAGTGTGAGGACAGGAGCAAGGTCTACTCCTAAATGTTCTCTGTTCTCTTTCCTTAGACTCAAGGACTGTTTCTGCTCAGTCCTGAGTTCACAGTACAAGATAGATATGAACCTACTGGAGCAAGTCCAGTGGAGGGCTACTCAGATGATTAAGGGAGTGGAGCGTCTCACTTAAAGAGGAAAGGCTGAGAGAGCTGGGACTGTTTAGCCTGGAGAAGAGAAGGCTTAGCGGGGAGCTTACCAGTGTGTATAAATATCCGAAGGGAGGGTGTAAAGCAGACGGATCCAGACTCTTCTCAGTGGTGTCCAGTGACAGGATGAGAGGCAATGGACAAGGAAGTTCCGTCTGAATCTAAAAAAAACCTTTTTTATCGTGAGGGTGAATAAGCACTGGATGCCCAATGAGGTTGTGGAGTCTCCACCCTTGGAATCATTCAAAAGCCGTCTGGACACGGGCCTGGGCAACCTGCTCTAGCTGACCCTGCTTGAGTGGGGCTTTGGACTAGATGATCTCAAGGTTCCTTCCAACCTCAGCCACTCGGTGATTCTGTGATCACTGGAAGTCTTTGCTTTGTCAAGCTAAATAAAATATTTGTTTGAGAAGCTCTTTGGTCCATACATTGTAATTGGTTTTCTGCTACTTAAGATGATTAATAAAAAGCATTATTTAACACAAACATCTTGCAAGACAACATATGATGATACTGCCTGAAATACCGGAAAGTCCCTGAGTAATCCTACTGTAAATTTTTTTCTTAATAATGCAACTAATGCAATTAAACCATAGTGGTCACTTTTTCTCTGAAGAAGTAGCTGCATGTTGATCAACATGAATATCCTGATCACACTTCAGGCAGCATCCTGTCCACGTTTTTTTCTTAATACTACTTCCCTTTATGGAGATGACCTCATTTGCTATGCAGTTACTACATACCCAGGGAAAACCCAGGAATATACAAAGGCAGATATTTTCCATCAAAACCGATCCGTAAATGAGATTTGATTGTATCATGAATAGGCCACAGGGCACAGTAAGGAGTGTAATTTTGGACTCCTTTGGACTGCTGAAAACTGTGAATAGAATTTTGAGTCAGCAACAAATGTTCCAACTGAGGCTCAGGGACTGCTGAAGCAATGCTCAACCTCATCAATAAATTTTAGGTGCCCAGCTAAAAGGGTGGAAAAAAATTCCTATACAGGGAATGGGGAGTATTAAATGCATTAGACTGAGATCCAGAACAACCAGCAACATTAACAAGGGGAATTTGTTAAGCCGACTAACAAAAAATGCAGAAGAGAAAGATGATTTTATGCACAGCAAGAAGTGATAGTGTTGGTTTCAGAGGTATTATATAATTGTCTATTGCAGGAACATTTGCTTGTGCAGGGGGAAGATCCACATTCCAGGTCCTCCCTTGAGAGAACTCTGAGGCACTTCTCCTGCCTCCAAAGCACAGATTTCATCATTAGTGTAGGTGGAAAAAACTAATCATCAGCCTAGGTGTTGAAAGTCTGTTTTCTCTGCAGCAAGAATCACGGGGCCACACAGAAAATGCAGGAGTAGGGATCATTACCGCCTGTGGTGTGCGGAAGTAGTACCGTGGGACGGCAGAGCTCTGCCTCTCTTCCTTGTTCTCAGAACACTTTGTGCAACTTCATGACCAACTTGTTAAGTCACTTCCACACTGACCTTTGTAACACCTGCCCAAGTAGAGGACGGCTGTAGGAAACAGACTTCATTCTATATCTCCAGCGTTTTTAGAGACAAATGAATGCAATTTCTACTCCCATTAATGGTTTTGAATGTCAAGCAGAAACAGCTTCAGGAAGAGGGGCACAGGAAACTACAAGAATTTCAATGAGCTTTTCCTGAGAAGGGCTTGTCAGAATAAGTAAGGCTTTCAGAATCCCCTATTAACGAAACAACAGCTAACAAAAGGAAACAAATTAGTTGGGCACACATGTAGAGGGCTGATCCAAACACTATTGAAGTACATCAGGAAGATCAGGTACTAAACACGTATCTAACATGTCACACATATATCTAGCATGGCAATTTACAGCAGTTTATTCCATACCTTTCATACAAAAATCTTTCAATGTCACAGCTTGCAAACTTGAAATCTTGACTCTTCTGTTGCTTTTAGATTAATAAATAATTAAGGGTATATTTTTAGAATTTGTAACTATGAGATAAATGCTTTATTAGGCCATCTCAAGTCAGTCAAGTTGTCTTAGGTATGGTTCACAGTAGAGGCTGTCTCACAGCCAAGCAAATACAGATGAAACTAAGGATCCAGACTGCCAGACAAAGAAGCAAAGAAGCTGAGACATTTTCCCCTTTTCAGGTCACAAGTATGCATAGATTTTGCATACTGGGTCACAGAAGTGTAACAAAATAAGAGGAGTTTGTCAGAAGAAAACCTAAAGCTCAAGCAGGACTACCCTTTCTTGCTGAGTCTCATGTTAATAAAAAACAAAGTTGTCATTTTCACTGACTCAGCTATTCAGCTATTTCTAAATGATATTTAAATGTTTGGATCTAAAATCCTAGGCACAGAGGCAGAATTTCTAAAGACATCAGTGAGCAATCGTTGAGGGCAACGAGGACAAAGCAGTGAAAGGGGTCCCCAGGGGAAAGAAATATCCCAGCAGTCACAGGAGTATACAGACATGTAAAGCTCCAGGTTATGTGCTCTTAGGCCAAGAGAGTTCAAGCTTTTTGAAAGCCATATTTATGACACTTAGGACAAAGAAAATGTTTATTCAACTGGAGGCTGCCAGATATAGTTTATGATACTCATATTTAAGGCTTACGAATTGTTCCTTTCAGTAAGAGACTATATGTATTAAAAATTCAGCAGCTTTTAATTCTTGGTATTACCTGTCTCACTTTTCCAAACCTGGGTCCTTGTAAATAAATCCAAACAACGATTCATTTCTTTCCCCCAAATTACGAGTGTTTAACAACAATACATATGCTCTTTTCGTTCATGGTTCATCTTTTCTGACTTCTCTCTGTAACCATGAAAGGAATTTTGCATTTCCTGCTTGTGGGTTTTCTGAAAGCTGTGTTCCACAGAAGTATTCAACTACTTCTTGCTTTTCTTTGATTTTTAAATTACATGTCAAAACACTGGCTCCAGCACTCTCTCTGCTCAATTGTTCTCACTGCTCCATATATTACTGTATCAAGATTTGTTATGCCGTAATCATTATATCATACATGACAGAACTAAGACATACAAGCCCTCTCTTTGTATTTGAGTAGTAACAAGGTACAATAGCCACGAGCTTAGCTGTCTGGATCAAGAAGGCAGAAATAATGTTTCCTTAAAACACAGCAGGCAGCAAGTTTTACACAAAGAAAACAGTATCACCTTCATTGCATATATAGTACAGAAGCAATCATTACACTTCTGAAATTAAAGGGAAAGAACAGTTTATTTTGTTTGTTTGGAAAAGAGAGTTCTACACTCCAGGGGCAATGGAAATTCATACTTCCATTTTCTTTCTGTATGTATGCACTTCCATTGATACACTTATTTACATTTCTGTAAAATGTTTGCTGTTCATGGTAATAGTTTGCTGGAAAAACAAGTCCAGAGATAAGAATGAACAATCAAACCATGCTCCTACCAGGCAACAGGACAACATTTTGTAAAAACAGGTAATCCGAGGGAGATGTGATAGAGGTCTATAAAATTATGAAGGGGATGGAGATGAGGGATAAGGACTGATTGCTCACTCTCTTTCCCCAACAAAGAACTAGGGGGTATCAAACGAAACTAGGCTTAGAGTAGGAGAATACTAGAGATAAGTATTATATACACTTGACCTTTTCTTACACATTCCTAGACATCTAGCAGTTCTAGTATCCATCATTTCCACAAAATGATACTAGTTCATAGTTCTACCAGTTCTTAAAAAAAAAAAGAGAAAAAAACCCAAAGAAACACAGATGGAATGTCACAGATCATATGCCTTCCACCAGAACTGGAAAGTCATAAAACATAACATAATAATAATAGAAAAAAGTATGACGGTACAGAAGAAAATAATCACAATAATCACAATACTTAAGAAAATGATTTATACAAAAATCTCTACATTCCATGAAGCTAACCACAGGGCAATACTACACGTATTTTATGTTTTTATATTTCTTTAATTAATAAAGAGTTCTCTGTTAATGAAAATCAATTTCATGGTCATCTAGGGAGAGGGGTTTACCCACTTGAGTGTGACTCATTTCATGGTAGCATCTTACACGTTCAGGAGTTTCCATTGGTTTTACCCACATGCAATGCAGGAGCACAGGCAGGAGGCCAAGTCGGTATATAAGCAAGGTAGGTCCCAGAGCACAGGCATCAGCCACCCTCTGGGCTACAGGAGCTCACCTCTCCATACGACCAGAGCCAAGAGACGCAAGGGAGAAAAATTCTTGCACCATCATGAAGGGGAAGGTTGTTGCCGCTGTTCTGACTCTTCTCCTGATCTCCGTGGTTGGAGCAAAAGGTAAAGTCCTTCCTAAAACTTTCATGACTAATTGCTAGTGTGAGTGCTGACACGGAGAGATATTGTGCTTTCTTAAAAGTGCATCAAATAATTTTTTGCCCCAAATATTAAAAGAACTGGTGGTCAGATCTTATTTTCAGATGAAAGGATGTAAGTCCACATACAATCTGGCGCAGCAGAGATTGGCCATATAAAAACATAGTTCTACAACTGCTGGCATTGAATTTCTCTAAACCACTAGCTGCTGTAGCAGTCATTTTTGGATAGGTACTGTTATTAGGTAACCTAAAAGAATGAGTGAAGGCCAATTTTTCAAGTCCTCAGGCTCCTAAAAAAGAGAATTATGACTACTAATACTGTAATATCTACCATTTTTTTTTGTTATTTGCTATTCCTGTTTTACAGGTAAAGCCCTGGCACGTTCAGGGATTGAACTTCGATGCCAGTGCATAAGCACCCATTCCAAATTCATCCATCCCAAGTTCATTCAGAATGTGAACCTCACCCCAAGTGGACCACACTGCCAGAACGTTGAAGTCATGTAAGTACTTTTGCAATATTCTCTCTGTTTCTTAAAGAGAAGGAAACAGCTTTTACATTAGTGTTAATGGGGTTATTCTCTGAAAGATGTCACAAGCTAGTAGGCCCGGCGACTCAGAATCCAGAACGGTAACAGTCATTGCTCTGCTCCTACAAATGTTTCTTCACCTGTTAAAGGACATTTTTGCCAATCTCCACATTTACCTTTTGAATACCCAATGCAAGATGTCAACTTAAACCTTAAACTTTCTAAAATTCTGAATCTCACCAGCATAAGAGAGGAGAATTAAACACACTGAGCTGTGCTGATGAAGTGAATAAAACATGAATTTTAATGAACTAGGCCAAAAAATGAATGCACTTCTACCTAAGTGAATGAAGAAAATTCCAATAGCCTGCAAATCATAAAATCAAGTCACAATTCCTGAAGTCTTACTGTGAAAAAATTCCTATGGGAGAGCCAGTATAGTTTCTGAGTGAAAACAGAAAAATTTACCCCTCAGTTAAAATCCATTATGAATACAAACAAAACTATGTGAAGATTCCAGCAATTTTGAAACCATAGAGAATCTTGCAAGTGATTTAATGCAAGCTGACATAAGAAGATATGAAATAATTTAAGAAACTATATATTAGGCTACAGTTCCAGTTGAGACAGCTTAACGTAAAAGAGAACATATCAGTGTACACCTGCTATCCTGGCATAAACTAAGAAAAGTGCGATGATGTCAGGAGAAAAGGAGAATTGCCTTGGAATTCACCAAGTTGATCTTTTGCCTTCCTTTTTTTCTCTCTGGTGCAGAGCTACTCTGAAAGACGGCAGAGAAGTGTGTTTGGAACCCACTGCTCCGTGGGTGAAGCTGATCATCAAGGCAATTTTGGACAAGTGAGTCTTTTGTTCGCAATGAGAACTGATTATTTGAAAGAATAATACTATAAAAGAGGTAGCAAACATGCACAGCATAAATTATTCAAAAACTCTGTCTCCTCAGGGCAGTTGCTATCCTTTCTGTTCACTTTATCTCTTCACTGGGACACATATTGTGACTGCGTTGAGCTTTAATTATAGCATTAGGTTCAATCTCCTACTGGACCACACACCCTCTGTAAATGTCAGCTCCATCTCTGGTGAGGCAGAAGCATACTGAAAACCTACAGCTCAGGTGCTCAGCTCTTTTGAAATTCAGGCATTAACTGACTGGTTTTACTCTTGTTTGCAGTGGTTTAAAACAAGAATAACTCTTTCTGAATTAATAGCATTTAGATGAGTGAGGGAGAAATTAGGCCCAACAGTAACTGAGGCATCAAACCACAGAAGCGCACTGAGTTACTGAATACTTGCAGAAAGGTGAGAATGTATCAGCTTCCCCTGGGTTCAGTAACAGCTTTTAAGGGGTTTGGACACAGAAGCACAAACCCTTAGCTGCTGATTTCACCTGACTGTAGTGAGTGATAGCAGCTCCATGGGCAAGTTTTAATTGTCTCTTTCTTTGCAGGGCAAATGACAACACTGAGTCAGTGTCCTAAGGCAAAGAAGAAAAATGTCCTACCTCCTCCATGAAGGCAAAACGGGAGACATAGCAATCAAGCTTCTGGCAACTGACCTCCTCCTACCTCCTACGTTAACACTTTAAACAGCTTCTGGATAGTATTCATTCCCTGTTTGCGTACTTATTTGAAAGCAGTACTTCAAGTCTTTTTAAGAGTTCTCATTGTGTGAGAGAGAAACCACTTAAACTTGAAAATGCAGACGGAAAAATGTCTTATTAAGAGTGAGATAACTCTGAAGTCATTTCTGCTAAACACAGCTATATTAGCGCAGTGCACTCTCAGCACAGTTTTTGCTAAATGACACCCTCCTTTTTAGATTAGCAACAGACCAGTGACTTGGTGAGAGAGAATGACTTCTCTCCTAGTATGCACAGATAGGCAGCATCAACTGCACCTAGGTCACCATCATTCAGAGAGTGGACTACTGACCAGAAGATGCTGGTTCTCAGAGTTAGAAAGCAAAAATTCATGAGGCATTAGTTTTTGTGTCATCGTTTTCAAGTTACTATGAACCAATGTTAGGAAGGTTTGAATACATATTTTAATGCTATACTTTGGTTTAGAAAAGCACAACTTTATTTATTTATTTATTTGGATTTTATTAGATGTTTAATATTGTTTCTCTGATATTAATTACTTAAGTTATACTTTTGCATAAGAATGTAGTGGGTTTTATTTATTTATTTATTTATTTATTTATGGAAAACATTGATGTTCATGTGCCTAAGAAATGTTTGTTGCAGTGTTTTTATTTCCATATTGTATGTTATTAATTTCCTTATTTAAATAAAGAATTAAAAAGAGGACGCATTTTTTCTCATTTTGTGTCTCTCGAATGGGTCTTACAAGGGCAAGTGGCAGCTGAGTTGTACGGACAGCTCATTATCACAGCAGCTGCTTGCCTCCAATGAATACAGATGATTTTCAGTAGGAAGAAATGTAAAGGAAAGTGACTGACTTGCTTCCTCTTTTTCTGCCAGATTCAGTGTTTTCAGTGGTCTGGGTGATCGTTCTTGAACTGTCACTGATAATAATCTTGAGTGCCAAAAAAATTCACAAAGTGATGAATAAATAACAGTTAGTCACAGAAATTCCCAGGCTATAGCAGTGGTGGTGCTCAGGCAGAACATCACCTGAGAATTTGGCACTAAACAAGCTTTTTCATTAACTTCAAGTATCCAGGGATACCTGACAGACATTAAGGAAGTCACTAAGCATCCTCCCTATCTCTAGAGGGGAGGGAGGACTACATCAGGAGAAATCCTAAGAAACTGAGTTCAGATTCTACAGCCATGTGTCTGTGACACAGTGATGCAAAGATACAGTTGAAACGCAAGCAGCAAACACTCGAGAAAATGAGAAAGTTGAGCACATCTTCTGGTACTTGTTTTTCTTCCAATAGGGAGCCTCCTCATATTCTGTGCAAGCAGATATGTTTGCTCGTGGTGCAAGAAGATAAAGAGCGAGTTTCTGCTATTGCTTGAGCAGTCTTTTGTGCAATATGACAACTATGCCAAGCACACTTTGCCCCTCAGCCCCACCTCTGCCGCTGTCCCATAGCATTGCATTAGGCAGACTGCCAGATCTCATCCTCAGAATGTAGAGGGCAAAATTTCTCAAGGGGCCAGGTGTTGTTTGGACTTGTCTTAAAATAGGAGGACTTGCTGGGTTCTGACTGATTTTTACAAGCTGGCTTCATTCAGAAATCTAATTCAGAGGCAAGCATGTCAGAAATACCAGGCAAGAATGGGCAGAAGTGGGAAAGAACCACAGACGGACCCACTTTACATGCACATCCATAAAGCATGTGTGTATATCTATAGGATGGGCACTGATTTCAGTGCTACATGGATGTATACACTAAGTGCATAACCTTTTTCACCAGTAGCATCCCAGTCATGTTACTGGGAGCTAAATCAGGGCCAAGGGCTCTTGTCATAAATGCTTCTTTCCAAAATGGACAGATGGCTGTGCTCCCAGGACGCCAGCCAGGACATCTGCCTGCACGGCAGCTGAATCATGTCTCTTCTTTTCTCCATAGGTTCTCACTCACTAGAGTGAAACGATTCAGACGTTGGCTTGAAATAATTAAATACTGTATTTCTATTCTACATGCACTCACAGGATACCTTTCTTAGGAACATACTACTAATCCTCACACTTCCAAAAACACGTTTCGGTGCCCTCAGACACCCACCACAAACTAAGAGAAGCATTGCCACTTTTCTGACTTGATGAATACCTTTGTCAAATGTGGGTTGAACTTCTGTGTTGCCTCTTCTTTTGCCACCTTTTTCTCTTCAAAGTTGAACTTGGATTCTATGAAATGAGTAACTCTCCAGGCAAAATATTTTTAAGTTGAGACACTTAGAAGTCAACCAGTTGGCTTTAACTACCTCCTTCCTATCAGTAGTATAAAAGAGAGAAACATGAAACGTGCAGCCAAATTCAAGCCAGTATGTGGTCAAGGGAAACAGAACTGTACCTGTACTAGAAGACAAAATTTAGTGCACGCACAGTATTTCGGTCCAGCCATGTTCCCTCTCACTAAATTCAGCTTACTTTTTTCCTGCGTTTGTTGCTACAGCCTGTGTCCATCCAAATCCTACGGTGGGCTCTGCTAAGCATCTAAATGTGCAGGTCTTCAAAAGGTACAGATGGTACATAGATGTCTTGTCACTGCATTATCAGGGTAAAAATGACTGTGCATTAAGATGATTTTACAGTCCAGTACCATCTCAGTGTTTGAAATCACCTGCTGTTATATCAGGTGAGATACTTTTGAGCTGTAACTCATCATTCAAAATATTCCCCTCCTCCGGTTTTTGCAGATTTCTGGGAATGGCAGATCAGTGGCATCACCTCTGTGAGAACTTAGGTCTTAGAAGAGATATCTACAAGTGTAAGTGTATAGTTTGTACATCCTTCCTTCACATCCTTTGGAAACAGCAACTTGTTTGTTAAACAGAAAACTTTTACCTTCATCCCAAAAGAAGTCTGTGTAGTAAGACTAGTGGTATCCTGTTCTAGCATAAATTCCTGTATTGCAAAGAAACCACAGCACTGATCACATATAGCGAAAATCTGGAGAATCAATTTATGAAGTCACGTTATCACAAAGATAGAGAGTTGTGAATGAAAATGTCATGGGAAATCAGATGAAAGGGCTAAAGAAAAAGATCTGACGGGCAGTGAACTCTGAAGGTTTTCTCCATATCTGTATGAAAAATTCTCTTCCAACAGCAAAGACATTCTTTCTCTTCCTGCCTCAGCAACTCTGCAACACTTCTTGCTCAAAGCTCTGGGCAAACGGTACAAACTAGCTTTCGACATGATTACATCCTGGACAGCTCTGAGTATAACTGTGCTTAATCAACTCTTAGAGTTTTGGAGAATAATTCCATCAAGAATGCTTTTCTCTTGCTGATCATTATTTCTGTAACTGAACACTAATACCTGAAGAGATATGAAACAATAACCAGATGAGGTAAACGAGAGGTTACATTGTCAAGATAGAGCACATTTCTCAGGTTGTTTTAATCTGATGGCAGTAATCTTGTTAAGAAACTAAATGATACAGCAACTGACTGGTGTTCCTTCAAAGCAGCAAAGTTCCTACCAAACTGTTATCAGGCCTGGCCTGGAAACAGCCCCTTCCTCACTCTGCTGCTTACTCTTGCAGGGTCATCAAAATAAAAGTCAGTCAACTGGCCTATGTTTTCATGTTGTGATATGGGACTTCGGAAACCAAACAGCTTTATACACTCACACCAGATTGTAGGGTACAGTTTATTATATTCATTATATACAGTTTATTATAACCCCTCTGCTTTAGTCATATCACAACAGGAGTGACAGAGAAATAAGACCTCCACTACAGGCTACAGAACACAAATTTTTCTTCATAGTAATTGCTTAGTGAAGTGCTATTCATGGTTATTTCTTAAAATGTTACTTTGTTACATCAGTTAGGATGGTATCTCTGACCAAGGAAATGAAATGACGTGAAAAAAACAATCTTCTCTAAGCTTTTGTTATTAAAATCAGAAACAAAATGAATAGTTAATCTTCTACCACACTGGAGAACTCTAAAAAGCCATTTTTAACTTCCTTTTTATCTTTAAACTAATTTACATTTTCATTATTTAACTATATGTGCTATATATGAGCTCACAATGAATTCAGGGTACCATACTGGCTACTGAGTTAACACACCTGAATTTGTATTTGTTATAGTAATATTTCATCTTTGTTTACTTAAACTTACACACTTAGCAGATGTGTCAGAGTCATAAAAATTAGTTCCACTTAGTTAAAAACCATTCCAATCCTAATGAATTAATGTATCATAAGCGCTCTTGTTCTGCTCCCCAGTTAGAAAAAGCTAGAAACTATCTATCCAGGATAAACTACAATTTCCCCTACATACAACATCAGGGCTCCAGTTTAGTAGGGCCCTTATTTTCAAAACCAAATTCCTCTCTTAATAATCTTAGAAACATACTAAAATTACTTTCAAAGGACATCATCTTTTACCAAATGAGAATTTGATGCAGTATGTCTTTCCCTGATACCACCTTTTTTACACCCCAGAAAAGACATGAGTTTCTCAGTCTCCCAAGGGATAAACAGTACACATTCTATAAAGGGATTCTTTACAGGAAAGATTCAAGAGGTATTTCACTTCTATCCGACATTTGTTTACCTTCTGTTTTAAATACCCATGATTATTCTAGCTGAATGTAGTTAGAAAGAAAAACAGACAGCTCCCCAGGTGCTTATTTTAATCAGGTGGTATTACAGTTCTTCTTGTTAAATACATTCTCTTCAAAGTCAGAACTAATGAAATTTTCAAAAGGACTTAAGCAACTTAGGAGACAGTGCCTAAATCATTTTAAGTTCATCTTTTCCTGTTCAGTGAGTACAGAAGCTTTTCAAAGCAGTATAGAATGAAGTATCTAAATCCCTTTGGCTAAATTGAAAATTATAGCCAAAATCCTTTCACAGAACAATAACAACTAATGACATTTTGCCTTCACAAGACACTGGATAAACCCCTTTATCAGAGGCATATCAAAATACAGTCCACAATACTGGGATGAAAATGTATCATTAATTTCCATTGGCTCAAAGTTTTTGCTCAAAGCATTTAAATACAATGCAAAGAATTCAACAGGAGTTTCTGCTGAATTCAGGGAGAAAATAAGCCTCTATTTTGGGTTTTGGGGGATCTAGTTATGCTGTATTGAATTCAAAGTGCAAGGTTAGCATTACTGTTTAAAACTAACATGTCCCACACAGAAGTTCAAACAGAATGTCAAGAACAGTAATACAAAAGAATATAAAGAAATATTTGAGAAAACACAGCAGCAAAGGTAAGTTACGGAATTCCAAAGTGCTATTGAATGGACTACACAGAGATTTTGATTTGTTATGCAATAGTCTCACGTATTAGGAAACTTCCTTGTACAGAATCCGCATAATGTGTTCGAGTGTACTTGTTTAGTATTTAGGCTGGCAGGAGTACACCTTCTGATATAAAGCTAGATGTGAAACAGGACCAGAGCAGAAGAGTCAAGAAGAAAACTTCTGCACAATAATGGACAGCAAATTTGTTGTAGTCACCTTTGTTCTTTCTCTGGTCTTAATGGCTGTGTCAGAATGTAAGGCAATGATTTCTTAACGCTCTCATGACTAACGAATATATATATAACAACAAATTCAAGTGGACTTATGCTATGTTAATGTCTATTTTTTTGCAAGTGATCTGAATTTTCAATAAACTTTGTCATTCGTAAGTAAAAAGCAGTGTTTGTATTAGCATGTGTTGGGATGCTGTGGCAATTTCTGGGGGAAAAATCCACTTCTGTCAGGACAGTGATATTTAATGTATGCCTAGACCTATATTTTAAGAAATGTTTCACTGTATACAGCATGCTTTTTCTAAACGTATCCATGTATCTCTTCCTTTCTGAATGACAACTTTTTCCTATTTGTGCTTTTACTCTTGGTAGGCAGGCCAAGGACAGTGCTTCCTAAAAGCAAGAACTAGGCAGTTGGGAGGAGAGACTAAACAACATAACAGATGATCACGGCAGAAACTAATAAGGAATATGTGGACATAGCTGACGATGTTAATCTACATTTTAAAGTGATTTAATTTAGGTGCAGAATCTGGCCAGGCACAAGTGCACTACGAAAACATGTACACATTTTCACTTAAACAAGAGATGCAAATGTAATTTTAAATGCATCGGCATACCAGCAGCTCTGAAAATTAAACTTCTGTTGCTGTGCAGATTCAGGTAATTCTTTTATCTGAAAGTCTTCGGAAAATCATTCTGCCTATAATTCATAAAAACAGGATTGGCAGAAAGTAGTGGTGTTCTTTGCATCATAGGTTCAAAAAATTGATAGGATCCATTTAACCAGCCATAACTGCATTTTTCTTTCACAGGTAAGGCCTTGGCAAAGACATGGGAAAATGACTTCCAGTGCCTGTGCATAACACTCATTCCAAGTTCACCCCTCCCAAGGCCATTCAGAATGTTAAACTAAATCGAGGTGGACCTCACTGCAAAAATGTGGAAAACGCGAGTACTTCTGCAAAATACCACTTTTCTTTTACCAGAAGAAAATGACTTCGCATTTGGATGGAATTACGTATTCCCTGTGATGCCTCAATAAATGCTAAATATAAAATTAGCCTTTTATCTGAAGGAACTAGCTAGTTTCCTGACAATGTTACTAGCCGCCTCCAGACACAATTTTAAAAGTCTCTCTATGTCAATACCTTAATTATGACCAATGCCAGAGGACAGAATTAGCTCCCCCTACACACATCTGGGAAATAATTAATAATCTGTTCAATGAACAATCAAAGATACAATGCTGACCCCACTAACATGAATTCAAGTAATTTCTATTAACTTCCTCTACACGTGGCGAAGTTTTGAAATGCTGCAAGTTATTCCTTATGTCAAAATTCCATACTGAGCATTTTCTTGAGAGAAGATGTGTTGGTGTGGGACTTTAACAGAAACTGTAAAATCCATGTGGGCACAAAGTAAAAAACATTGTAAGTCTGCACACATATAAAATCATAGCAGGAAATTGTCGAATTGCTTGAATGAATGCACATTCATAAATGGAGGAAGGGGGCTTTCAGGGTTTTTTTGTTTTCACTATGGTTTCATAAGCAAACAATACTTGTGTGATCCAACCCTCTGCGCAGAATTGTGCATGTTGTCCACTTGTATCTCACCAGTAATCAGTAATTTCAGCCAGGTTTGATAAAAAGAAAGAAGTCTCCAAGATAATAAAGTTCCTAAAAGATTTGCTAAACTATGGCCAGAGAGAGGAGAGAAACTGTATAAAAATTCCACTAGATTCATGGGAAAAAGTTGCACCATAAGTTCTTACATTATTTTACAGTTTACATTGAAGAAAAAAATTATAAATGCCCAGGTATAGAAAAAAATCCATTTGTGGTTTGTAATCAAACTATAGGACATAGACTCACATGAAACCGTGTTCCCTTAGTACTCACAGAACTACTAGTTAGAAAACATAAAGCAACCTAGATAAACAAAAGTTTGGACCAGCTCCTCCATTTATTTTATTGCCAAATATCTAAGATATATAAAAAATGTTAGGAGAGTAGGAAGGATCCATCTACCTTAACTTTTTTATTTTCTTTCTTTGCAAAGCTACTCCAAAAGACGGCAGACAAGTGTGCCTGGAACCCACTGTTCCGTGGCTCTGGCTGACTGTGACGGCTATTTCGGCCAAGTAAGCTGTGTATTCGTTATTAGGCCAGCTTCAGGCAAAGCTCTTTAAAAAGGACAACTGTGTAACATCTTGGCATGAAAAATGCTCTCCCTCTGCAGGCATTAGTAATTCTTTCCAACAGCTCTCTCTTAATCAATATTGTTAAATGACTGAGGACCAGTCATGGGATTAAAATCATTTCCTGGCTCTAATACAGTCCCTGTGAGTTAAGGCACCCAAAGGACCATGTGTACCACGCACACACACATCTGTTAAGAAGATGGCAGATTCTGTGAGTGTTTGACAGTTCTAAAAATCAAACTCTCAAAGACTCATTTTCTCTTTCCATATATAATTTAGAGCTACAGCTGACATTTCTAAGTTAATTATCTTTCACTGGTGTAAATGGGGAGAGTCAGATCTCAACTGTCCTGAAGTTGGATGTACACGTATGTCCATTCTGTTGGAGCAAAGCTGTAAACACAGGATTTTTTTTTCTCTGTACATCTGTCAGTTGGATGATTGATACAGAAAAAATAGGTCATTAATAGATTTGCACAAGTGAGCACAAATTCCTAACTGTTGATCTCTCAGTTCCTGCTAACAGTAATGGTTCCATTAGCAAGTTTCTTAACCATTCACTTTGTACCTCCCCCCTTTACAGGCCAGCGACAATACTGAGTCACAAATCGAATAAAGGTCAAGGGAAAATATGCCTTGGAGTTTTTCATGGATCAAAAGAAAAATTTCCTGATGAAAATGCTAGGCAACAGATCCCCTCCTGCTATGTTACTACCTTTGCTTTTTTTCTGAGACTGTTGCTAATTCTATTTCCTTTGCTGTCTCTCTTTCCAAAACCATATCCAAGATAGATCAAGCCATTCAAACTTAACTGATGTGTTAATTAGAGCTATAAGGATCATAATCAATGAGAAGAAATTAAGTTATACTTAAATGGCCATACTTAAAGTAGAAATATAAAGAATAAAATCAGTCAACATAAATAAATATCATACAGTGAGGAAGCGTCTAAGTAGCTTCATTAAAGGGAAGTCTTCTTTTGTGCACCCATTTCTTATACTTCTTTGAAGGTGACAAGAAGCTTGTGGAGGTGGAAGACCTGATGAGTATAGCTGAATTGGGTTTCTGAAATCCTTCCACAAGCCTCACCAAACACTTCTGAGATAACTACACAGCAGGACTAAGAAGGAAGTCTTAGAATGGATAAATAATAGATTAACACATAAGAAATAGAGGGCAGGAAAAATAAAGGTCATTTTTCATGGTAGAGGGAAACCATGGAGTTCTACATTAACTGAAATCTGATGATACTAAACGAAGGGTAGTAAAGATTAGGGTCAGCTATGAAGAACTGCAGAAGGGCTTTATGAGACTCATTGAGTGGGTAATAAAAGAACACATGAAATTTACTGCAGAAGGTTGCATAAGGGATTCACATAGGGAAAAAAATTCCTAGATTCATATAAAAATGAGGCATTCTAGGCTGGCCATTAGCACACAGAACAGAGATCTCGGGATTAAGCTAGGTAGTACCTACCATAGAAATTTCAGGTCAGGACTCAGCAGTCCAAAAACCCTCAAAGCTCAAAACCAAAACAAAAAAACCCCTAATGGTAGAAGTTACCAAGACGTGAATAAAGAACAAACCACGGAACTGCATTACGTCACTGTATATCTGCGTGATTCACCCACATCAGGAACACTGTGTGCAGCTCTGCTCTCCCACCTCGCAGAAGACAGAGTAGAGTTGGGACAGTTTTAGAGAAGGGCAACAAGGTTGCCGCAATGCATGGAGCGGCTCTATACAAGAAGTAGATAGGCACACCCAGAGCTCTTCTGTTTGGAAGTGGGATGCTGGGGAAGTGGGTAGGCATGACAAAGTGAATTCACACCCATTTCTCCATGAAAGAACCATGTTTCAGAAAACAGCAGTGATCCTTCAACAGGCACTCCTGACAGATGTAGTAATGTATTCTACAAAGACCAAAGTTGGCTTTATCTATTTTCTGTGTGCACAAAGAAAATACATTTTTTGAGAGTGTAGCTGTAAAATAATCTTTTAAGAGGAGATTTAAATGTCTGTGAGACGTGCCATTCACTGACATGCAAAACACTAAGTAAAATGTGACTGACCGAAGGAAATGAAGAGCATTCGGAAGTGACTTTAGCTAAGCAGCATTTGAGTGTGATGCACCTGCAGCATGGCTGCAAGCAAATAAGCATCGACTCCTTACTACTGTCAGAAAACTGGCAACTAACCTACCTCCTGTGAGGTGCTTTGTTATGTCTCATCAGCAGCTCCTAAGTCACTGGCAGCCTCAGGGCAGGCGAATGACTATAAAATAATGGCTTCCAGAAGTAAGCTGCTAAAATTAGTGATACTAAATTACATGTGTTATTTCTGAAGTGATACTCATTGTGCTGCAGTTTCTATATATAGATAGGAAGACACAATGTTCTCATGTTAGTTCTACCTGATGCTATAATAGATCAAGTTTTTACTGTTTTGCAAAATGATTTAGCTAGGATGGGAGCTTACTTATTTATCATGGAAAATGTTAATGCTCATGTGCCCAGGAGACTGTTTAGGAGACTAAACATTGGTTTAATGTTTTCATTTTCATAGAATTTACTGTCAAATTATTTCTAAATTACAAATGGTGTTAAAGATGTTTTCTCTTAACTATTTGCTACACCTAGTTTATCCCTTGCAATCTAGAACTAGTTTCTGACAACAGCAAGTGAAGATTCTACCAGCAATCACCAGACCTGAGCTGTGTGATCAGAGCAGTGGAGGACCATAGGCAAAAATATCAGGACTGCTTTGTGGAGTTCGATCCTCTCAGCTCCAGGATGGGAGAGTTGGGTTTGAGGTTTGGAGGACAGCTATAGGCTAGACAGAACATTAGACTGCAGAAGGACATGTAAGAAACTCTCACAACTGTCTAGTTTTTAGTAGGGACTGACCCCCACTGCAGCCCTCAACTGGAACAAATCTGGATCCAGATCTGAATCTGTATGCAGACACACTGGTTGCTCCTTCTTGCTGACTCTTACCCCGCAAGTTTTGCTGAACAGTAAGATTTCATCCATCCAGGGGCTTGAGTTTCGATGCATTAGTAAATTTGTATATAACAGCTTCTATGCAAACCAGATTTCATTTATAATACTACTCTATATTTTTATCCCGGACATTTTTGCATTTCTTTCCCAGGCAGGCAATCTAACTACTTTCTACTGAGTGCTACAGAGCAACTCTCCATCTCTGTGCATACCTTGTTCAAAAAACACACCTGATATATAGGGCTTTTTGCACAAAGAAGCCATCTGCTCCCATTACTCTCTGGTCTCTGCCACATATTTAACATCGGTCACTTCAGTGTGCAGATTATATCCATGGACATAATACGGACAGCGTCTCCACAGACGGTTCCTAGCGAGTACTGCCTGGTTTAGGCTATCCTTACATTACCATTACTGCTGTGATGGCAGCTCACAGGCACGGCTAGCTAAAGAACTGAGGGTACATTACAAAGCCCAGCACACCTAGCCCTCTGCAGTTTCTTGTAGGGGGGTTTCAGCCTGAAGGGACCTGCCATGCCTCCGCTGCTGGGAAGCATTCAGGCTAACTTCTACAAAGCTACATTGGTTGTAGTTTAAACAAACAGTAAGATAACAGTCAGTGATATTTTAAGAGCCAGAGATAAATACATGACATATATTTGGTCTACAAACCACTTTCTTCTAATTTAATCGGAAGCTCCCAAGCCAAACTTCTTAAAATTTATCACGTGTTTCCTCCCATCGTTTCTGTTATCTTACTCCCACTGTCTGGGTGGGAAGAAAATGCTTCCTGCCAAACACTAGAAGAGGAAATGCAACTAAAGGAATGAATGCAGCTTTCACATAGCAGTTAAAACTGTAGCTGTTGGTCCCTACAAAATCTCTAGTGGGACTTAGAATGTCTGTTAATATCAGGTATATCAAACATATTTGTTAAAATCAGTACCTGTTAATATTTGCTAGTATTGTCTATTAATATTAACATATTATTTACTTACTAATATTGATAGATATTTAATATAAATATTGTAAGTGGCTGTTCATATCAAATTAGATCAAATGAAACATTTAACTTAGCCCACAAAAATTATTTTGTTTAACTGAAAACCTCAACAAAGAACAACTGCTTTCAGGCAGAGCTGAAATAATTATCACAGAAAAATATATCGTCAGTCATATAAATATATAATTGTAATACTGTATTTATAAATATATAAATTAAAAGGCAAATAAATTAAGAAGCAGCTCTGTTCTGTGATTCCAGAGGTATTTAGGAAAGTCCAGCACTTGCTGTAATCAGGCTAAGGCACCTATATTTAGGCACTCACGTTTGAAAAAAAACCCAGACTGGCTTGAGTGCTTGTTCCTTCTTTGTTGCCACTTCCTACACACAGTGAGTCAAAAGACAGATGTTTAGGAGACATTCTGCTTTCTACCTATTGCCTCATCAGAAACTTCCACAAAAGCCTGCATAACAACACGCTCCGTTTTTGAACAGAAGCAGAGATTCTTTCCCAACCCGCCAGTACTTGCCCCTTCCCCACTCCACAGGTCAAGTGGAATCACTGGACAATGGCAAGCACTTTGCAGGGAAGAGGAAGTGACTTCAGAAGACAGAGTGGGATTTTTTCCCTGGGGAAAAAAATGATTTAGTTGGTAGAAAGGGCACAGAAGAGATACTGATAGAGCCTACCTTGTGAAGGCTGAACTCACATTCCAGTGAAAGCTTTGGCTCCCGGGTCTTTAGGGTCTTCTTGTGTGCGCAACTTTTCATCCGAGAGGTTCAAATCTGTCAAAAAAAAGAGATTATTAGTTTTATTACATAGACTGACCTTATAAGCCCAGTTGTTAGAGCATTCATCTGGAAGAGGGGCAACCTAAACCAGGAAAAGTCTGGACCTCAGCTCTCCCACATCCCTTATGGTGGTCCTGGTGAGAACACATGACCCTCCTTACTGTGTCACTTGTTTTTGGGCATCCCTGCTACCTGAAAAGATCATAGCCAAGATCACAAATGATTTCCTTTGACTTTTGTGTTAATTAGACATGGCAATGAGTCATGAAAAAGAAGAAAAGCTTCCATCGTGCAGCACGGAGAACACATCCTATCCCCTGCCTTAAGACTAAAACGCAGGCAAGGGAAGTATTTACTTCCTTTTTTTCAGCAGTCTTTCAGTAATTGGATTATTGCATAACTTTTGTTTTGCAGGTTACGCAGGAATGCTTTAACAGGAGTAAGTATGGAAGGTCTCTGCTCACAGCAGTATCAGCTCAGTCACTGACGTTATCCTACAGAAGGAGCAGCAATTCCACTCGCATAAGTCATCTTTCATGGCTGACGGGAATATATATGTTGCCAAAATCAGATAATGGATTTGCAGTTCCCACAGGCAGCAGCTCGGATGAGATATTGGGCAAAGCATACGTGTTGAAGGGATGCAAGGAGAACTTGGGTGAAGCCTGTTCACTCCCAGGAAACGGAGTTTCGGAGTGCCTGGCCTTCGGGCTTGTGCTCATGTCTCAACCTTTTTATGCTACTACCATTTCTACTACATCTCATTCACATTATCCCAATGAAAGCATGTCATGTTGAAGAAAAAGTGTAAATAAAGGAGAAACTCTAGCTCTTAGAAGACATACTGGATTTTTATCTCATTACAAATATACAGCTCTCTTAGAGTGATACTTACTCTTAGCTCAAGGGCAGGGTTAATCATGTAGGTGGAGCAGGCTCTTGGCTTCACTTTTGACACTGGGGATTTCTGCAGTTCCGTTACTGCCACATTCAGGAAGTAGCTTAGTCTAGTGGTAAGGAGAGTAAGGAGTCATTGATTTTACTTGGGGATTTGAGGGGGATTTTTCTTTTTTTGCCTCGGACATTAATTACATTTCAGCACACAGCAAAATTAGAAAATAAAGCTGCAAATAATAACAAAAGTGGGATTTCTAATCAAATTTTAGTTAGTTTATGTGTGTGTGTGCATACCTATATATAGACACAGAGAGAAAGAGAGAGAGATCCTAAAATAAGAGAACCAGCAAACACATTCAGAGTAAGCTGATTACAAGTTCAACATCTACAATTTGACACCAGCGAAATCACACTGTTAATTTAAGGAAAACATAAACAATACATCACAACCTTCAATATCTGGTAAAATCCTCTCCTTTCTCATGCCTTCAAAGAGTTAAAGGTATTTTTCATAGGTATGTTCTATATGACATAGACCTAAGGAGAAGCACCATTTCAAGTCAGAATTGGTATCTTTTGTTGACTCTTGACATTGAGTAAGTGGTAAAAGAAACAAACTTCATAATGTCTTTTCTTGGACCAGCTGATACAGTGATGGGAGATATGAATTTTCACCACAGAGTCCCTTTTATCAGGTAAACTCATGACAAATGGTGCAGAGTAAATTATAATACTTTACAGGCTAAAGATAGGTTGGGTTTCAGTGCACCTTTGAGACCCCCTTAGAGTTTGGGAGAAGTACCTCTATAAACCCACAGATCATAGAAACATTAAGCTGTGAAGCTGGAGATGGCAAGCAGCAATAGTCATCATGATCAGGACAGCCATTTAACAGTGCTGAAACAGAATGGCTTCGCTTAATCACATGCACTCCAGATGGGTTATAAAGCAAATCTTTGTTTAAGCGACAGATCAGCATTTGATCTCAGGTTTTCCCCTGAAATTCTTCCCTTGAAAAATAATATTTCTACTAGCAGATAAACACTCAGCACTCATGCAGCAAGGCTCCTTAACAGAAAACACCACAATATTTAATGTTATCTCCCTTTGTTAAAACCTAGGAGTATTGTAACTGAAAAAGATTACAGAAAACATTATTTAACATACATAAAGCCAACAAAAGCAGCTGCTTTGAGTAGGTCATAGCATTTTGCTTGCATACAGTTTCTTCTATTTTTCATTCCTCAAAATGTGTGACATGAAAAATGCAGAAATGATTTTCAAAGCTGCTCATAATTAAATATCTATATCCCCCAGGAAGCTTTGAATACTGTAGCCTCAATTTCTTTGCTGAACAGAACACATTAGAGATTAATTTGCTTCATAAGATGCTACTTCAACAGAAAAAAAGAAAAGAACAAAATATTAAAATCAGTAGTATCAAAATAATGCTGAGGTAAAATCCTGACCCCAACAAAAAAGCCAAAGCTTTTGCTGACTTCAGTATTGCCTGGTTTTCGCTCCAGTTGCTTAAAATCTTTTATGTAGAAGCAATCACCATAAACAGAGAAAAGAAATCAAATATCTCAAACATAGATCTGGCATCCCTATGAAAAACAGGTATTACTCTGAAGAAAAAAACCAAGAAGTTATAAGAGAAATGTCACCAAAACCATCATAAAGTTTTATTACCAAATAAGAGTATGCATTAAAAAACCCACAAAACTTACAAAAGTTTACAAAAGAAACTCAACTGCACAGATATTATGGACATCTTTTAATAAAATAATAAATTAGTTCATTTGCAGGATAAATAATTCCTCAGTCATCTAGGAAGGAGTTTCACAATAGTTATGTGATGTCATTTTGCTGCATGTGGGAAATTCCTCTAACGCAATCTACTTGCTAGCAGTGCACACATCTGCGGATAAACACTATATAAGCAACATGGATTACCCGGTTCAGACATCAGCAATCCTCCGAGACAAGAGAGCTCACTGCTCCAAAGAATCAAAGCTAAATAACCGAGGGGAAAACTCTTGTCTAATCATGAACGGCAAACTTGTGGCTGTCCTGGCTCTTCTCCTGGTCTCAGCAGCTGTGTCTCAAGGTAAGTAACTCCTTCCCAAGACCCACAGGACTGTAGTATTGTCTGGGCATCTACCAGGATGCATGTCCTTGCAGAGAGATACTTTTGTACTCGTTTCAGCAAGTTACTTTATTTTGAAATATTTTCAGCAACTTCTCTTCAGTCAGAAATTTACCACGTAGCCCTTGGACTGTTTTACCCTTGAGTTACTGACACCTTGTGGAAAAAATTTTAAGGATGCTACTGCAAATGTTTATTGTTACTACGTTTCACTTTATGCAAGTTTGGCTAAGGGCAGTGTCTGCTTCTTAAAAGTGTTTGAATATTTCTTTACCTTCCTACACAAAGGACGGTATTTTCTAGTTTACAATCTCACATTTATTAATTTGTGATTATATTGCCTCAAGCAAGTAATATACAGCTGGGAAGGGAGAGTAAACAATATGAACACATAAGCACAGACACGCCTTGAATTACTGAAACAATAAAGGACTCTCTTCTTTACAGTTGCCCACTTGTAAATCCGGATATGGAATGATGCAACTAACTGTAGAGTGTGGTCAGCACAAGTAGCCATAAAATATATGTTTTCGTTTTAAAGACATGTGAATTTATTTTTAAACGTATATTGGCTCCTCTTAAAAATAAGCAACTGATTTTTATACTGTGAGGATTTAGGCAGCAATGTTTTAATCCAGAACAATGTTAAAATATAGCAGTCATGCTTTATGTCAGATATACTGATGATAAGAATGCCTCTCAAACTACAATTTTCCTTTTCTTCTCAAAGGTAGGGCCCTGGCAAGGATGGCAAACGAGCTCCGGTGCCAGTGCATAACCACTCATTCAAAGCTCATCCACCCTAAATCCATTCAAGGTGTAAAGCTGACGCAAAGCGGACCTCACTGCAAGAACGTGGAAGTCATGTAAGCATCCTTGCAAGAGCCTGTCTCTTCTTTAACTATACTCTGCGCTATGCTGCTGCAGGGACTTCTATGTTTCCTGAGAAGTAAGACAGCTAGCAGGCTGATGTGATTTAGCCAGAGCTGCTTACTCTTACAAGGAACAAAATTTAAGTATTACACCATGTTTTTCATAGTCTTTATCACCTTTCATATTGCTGAACTGATCATTATTTATCTATCATGGGGCATGCTAAATAGTTATTCTAAGGTGGTAGAATATGAAGTACAAGGACAGGTCAGTTTTTAATAAACAAGGTAACAATTTAGATTAAACCCTGCATTTGTTAGGTAGGCAAAACTCCCACTAAAACAGTTTTGTATCAGTCTCAGAAAGAAAAATCCCTGTGAGTGGATTTGCAGAAATGCTGAGACCAATCTGGTCTTGAGGCACATGGAATAGAGACTAAAATATTTATGCTATCAAAACTCCTTTTCGTACCAGAGGTTTCAACCTTTCTTTAAAAAATCTTTACTAATGTAAACAAAAGAAAAAAGATATTGTATCTGTATATATGGAGAAACATTTCTGGGAATGTGTCAGTGATTCAAGTGCAGGCACACAGACTCTCAAAACTTCTGTATGATTTTACTTTCTCAGCTATGGAACACATATAACAAAATATTAGGCCAAGTTCTAATCTAGAGCTGGGTGAGGTGAATTTATACTAAGTCAGTACATGTAAAAATGCAGTATTACATTATGAGAATAAAACAAATCCACATAGTAGGTGCTTGACTTTTCTTCTTTCTTTATTTTGCAGAGCTACTCTGAAGGATGGCAGAGAAGTGTGTTTGGAGCCCACCGCTCCCTGGGTTCAGCTGATTGTAAAGACAATTTTGGCCAAGTAAGTCCCATTCACTCTCAGGGCAGCTGAGTGGTAAACCTCCCCCAGAAAGCCAATTTATAGGATTTCTTAGCAATAGTTTCCATTTTCTCTTACTCAGATTTAAAGAACAAGGAGACTTGTTGTTTAATTATAGGATTAGGTCCTCTTTCTGGCTCTGCTGTGGGGTCCCTGTCCTAGAGCTGGTCCTGGAGCTGATATGCCACTAGTAAAGATTTGAGTACCAGTTATCTCCATCTGGAGGCAAAGGCACACAGAAGCATTTGGCTCCAGTTGAAAAATGAGGCTTTAAAAAAAGTCGCCTTCCTCTTGCTTGCAGTACCATGTGTTAATAAATCATACTTCCAAGTTAATGAAGTTTTTGATGTGAATAAATGGAGAAACTCGGGCCACAGAAGTTTCCTAGCTCGGCACCCAGATATGCAAACCCTGGGATTTCAGGAATTACTTCTGAAACATTGTCTTTATTTTCTCTATGCCTCAAAATAGCGAATAGGGTTGGAATCAGACCACTCACCCTTAACTGTTCATGTAATGCTAAGCAATGATAATCATTCTGTGGACCTTCTAAATTATCTTCTTCTCTCAACTCTTAACAGGGCTCAATTCAATACTGATACACCACTCTAAGAAAAGCCAAGACAGAAGAATCTCAGAACTGCTCCCACTCCTCCACAGAGAGAAACATCTTGGGGAAAGCGTCAATCAACTCTCAGGCAGTGTACCACCTACCACCTCCTGCCTCGCTGTTATTAAGCAAACTGTAGATCACTATATCCACTTATTTATTTATTTATTTATTTAAACTGCATCTATTTAAGGAAGTCTCTCAGAATGTTCGAAGTTGTCTGTGGGACATGCTGTTCCCTGGAAGTGAAGACACTGGATAAGAGAAGTGGTTTGCTAAAGGAAATGAAGACCCTTTGGAAGCCACTTCAGCCAAACACAACTGGTTGGCTAAGTGCTATGCACTTGCAGGACAACTTATTTGCACTAAGCCTAATTGCTTTGCTACTACATCAGCGAATTGAAAAATCCTCCTGCTCCCCCGGAGTGCACTCGTATGTTGTGTCAACAACAGTTTCCTCAGTCACAGTCAGCCTGTGGTTAGGCTGTTTACTGTGACTTTATGACTACAGAAATATAGCCTACAGAATCTCTAAGACTGTGGTTTTGGTATTTATTTATTGTGATTAACTATGACATTTATTTAATAATTTCTATACAAGAAAGAAAAGAGCTGATAATTTATTTCATTTCTACTGCATTTTTTTTTCTATTCCTAACATTAACTTATTAAGAATGTATAATATTTCACAGTTCCATTGCGCTGTATAAGGAGTTAGTTGTATGTCTAGTTAGTTATCCAGCTAATGGAAAAAACTGAAGCTTACATACCCACTCACAATTTGCTTGTGAGAATGTTGTTATTCCTATCAGTATACTAATAAACTTCTCTACATAAAATCTCTGTTATCTGTTTGTTATTCTATGTTTTATTTGCTTTATTTGGAAACAGTTTGCTTCGTTTTTGCAATCTAAGTCCAATCTCTGCAGCTGAAATGCTGATTTGTAACACATGGAGTTAATAACTCACTGTTATGGTAACCTGACTTTACTGAATGCAATGGTGAACTCTGAGTTCTGGGCAGAGCGTAGGGTAAAACTCTCACTCTCCTATCTCCAGGCTATCCTCAGTCCTTAGCCTTTCTCTCTGTTGGACTGTAGGCCAAGGCTGCTTATTTAGGTCTCCTAAATAGAAGAGGGTTTTATCTTCAGATGCCTAAACGCTGCAAGTTTCCAGACGAGCCCCAGAGTTCTAAGTCTTTACTATATCAAAAGGCCACTATCTGACTGTCAAGATGGGAATTTGTGGCCTGTACTTTTGATACCCAAATATCAAGCATTTGCCCTCACGTAACAACTGCTTCTTATTCTGCTCCCTGAAATGGAGAGTGCTGAGTACAGTACGGCTTCCTTTCTTAAAAGGCTAGCGTATTCCTCCCTCTTGCGCACAGTGGCTGATGCTCAACCCCTTTGGAAGAGAAGCACTCATCCTGTATAGTAATGCCGAGGAAGGATTCTGGCAGATAAACTGCTGATGCTACAAACTGCTCTCACTCCCATCTTCTGTCCCACTGGGGCTGTTGGGATTACAGCCCCCATGGGTGTAATGTACCTTCCCATAAAGAGTCCTAGTGCAGTTCATCAGACACTGGTGCAAACCAGCCACCCTTAACAACTCTCCGAAATTGTCAGCTCAAAGTGTAGTGGCAGCCAGACAAAAGCCAACAAAATGTTCAGCATCATCAGAAAGGGAACTGAAAATAAGAGAGAGAGGGCATTGTTTTGCTGCTATATATAAAACTTCGTTGTGACCATATCTTAACTGATCTGTGCAGTTTGGATCTCTGTATCTCAAGAAGCAGGTAGCTGAGTTGGAACAGGGCAATGGTAATGATGAAAGGGATGGAGCAGATGCCTTAAAGGACAGACTATAAAGGATTTTCAGTTTGGAGAAAGAGAGGAGAGAAGGAGAAAGATCCTTCTCCTTTTCAGAGGAGAAGGCTGCAGGGAATCTGAGCAAGATTTACAAAATCAAGAAGGCAATGGATAAAGTGAACACAGAACGGCGATTCTTCAGTTCACAGTATGAAAGCTATGAGGCACTTGATGAAACATGCAGTTCAGTGTAAAACAGATAAGAGAAAGTACTTCTTTACACAGTACACAGTGACCAGCTGGCAGGAGGTAGACAGGATCAGTTACTCGAAGGAATATGCAGTGATGTACTTCTCTCACCCCCAGTACCTGCTATACCGTGGTACCGTAGGGGGAGTACAAGGGAGGAAAATGGCCAGGGTTGCACGGTTGACTACTGTCCCTGCTGGCCACAGATTGGTGGGCTAGAGGGACTGTGGCAGTGGCCCACAGGGCGTTTTGTACGTTCTTTGTTCTGGCAAATCCAGCACTAGTAACTAATTAGATCAGGTTTAGTTGATTTGGAAACAACTTGTTCATGTTTTTCTCTCCTCCTCATTGTGACTTGCTGGAGTGAAAGGAAGGAAGCAGAAACTGATGGAAGAAACAGCCCTCCTCACGTCACCGCAGCACAGTCGGGTTGGCAGCACAGTTAACATCTGTGCAGAGCAAATGCTGTTCTTTTCAACCCATTGCCCACCTCTCTTTGCCCATTTCATAATCAAGGGCAGAATGCCGTAATAGCAACGGACCTACTACTTCTCTTGGGAGAGGAAAGGGCCTCAGATTTGGGGGGATTTCCTCCTACTTAGGAGGAAAGAGGAATGCAAGAGAATTACTGAGTGTTTTGGAAACTTGAAATCTACAAGGCATCCGTTCAGGGCCTTGCCCTGTTTGATCGGGAACAGGGACTCGAATCTGTATGTGAGGGAGATCCAATAGGCTATTCTGCATGTCCTTCCTCCTGTTGCGAATATTAACATCTCCATGAAAAATGAAATAATCATATGGCAAAATAGAATATGCAGAGACTACCTACACTACAGCCCCAAATAAGAAGTATTTACCCATGACACAGAAAAAGCAAGTCAGGTCCCAGCTCTGTACCAGGCATAAAAGCAGCTAAAACTGAGGTGAGTCCCTACCAATCAGACAGTGTATATGCTATCTTTCTGAAGCCCTTAGAAATCATTTTATTTCATCAGATGATACAGTCTGTTTGGCTGAAAGAGTCTTAACAAGTAAGCAGCTGCTTGACAAAACAGCAGCATGTCTTAGCTGGACCAAACTGTTTGTGGAGCAGATGGCAAATGCTCAGGAGATACAGAAGGAAGCCTGCTGCATCACTGTCCCAGTAGTTTTAAAGTAGTATTTACCTGTTTATCTGACACATGCTCACTTTTATTTCACCTTACCTATGATATAGATACTTTTAAAACAGCAAAACAATCTTTTCTAGGTAACTCCATGATCATAAAATACGAAAGCTGTCTTCAGCTTGTTTCTTCCCAAAGTCACTACCCAGTAAGATTGCTTTCAGTCCTGTTCCCAACCCATATTAGTTTTGCCTTGTATGAGGTGTTCAGCCACTTGAACTCTTGAACTGTACAGTATGCCACATAAGCATCCAAATACCAGGTCATGCAGAAGTCATATGAAAAAACCTGCTCCCTTTGAGAACATGTAGACAATTTAAGTAAGTGTTTATATGTGCATGTGTGTGTACAATATATTGGAAAACTGAGCAGAACCTGAGGAACAGTTAGGACATTTGTACCACAATTAAAGAAAGACCCCTCAGATTTCACCACAGATATCTATATATTTTTGTTCATCTTCTCAGCTTCCCAAATGCATGTGAGCTGCTTCTCTCCTTGGCCCCCCATTCTGCATCTAAACTGTATTACTACAACCCTGTCAGAAGGCCATTCCATAGTATAGCAGCCATCTGTATCCATCCCCCATTCATTTCTCTACTGCCATCCTGATAATTAAATGTAATGCAGGTGTCTGCATTGTCTTCCTGTGCGCAGCTGTTTTCCTGGTCCCTTATTCCACCTTCCTTTCAAACCACTTTCACCTCCTTCTTTCACCAATAGTTTCAGTTTGGTGGCAATAGGACAGTAACAACCATGAAACAGCATAAAAACAACTTCCTGTCATTTCCCTTATTCTCAACCTCCCCATCCTAGGGCAACTGCTTGTTGCAGTTCTGTTCTTGTATTGTGAGCTCTCTGAGCCGTGAACTGTAATTTGTTTCACTGCGTTTCAATTATATTGTTCTTAAAATAACAAAAGTACATTGCTATCTAATGCGGAAATGCTGAAAAAATATAGGAAGACATTGAAAGAAATACTGGAAAGTCCCTAGAAAAGATTCTTAACTCTTCCTTAAAAGAATTCAGAGAATAAAAAGAGTGGTATGCTGACCCCCATTTTTCTTTCTGTGATGAATGTCAACTAACACGAACATCCTGGTTATGTCTCAGGTGACCAATGCTTTATCATTTTTACTTTCTTTTTTTTATGCATTGCTTCCCATTTTGGAAATGACTGCCTTTCTTATGTTGTCACACTACACGGGAAAACCCCAGGAAAATGACACATAGTGCTGGCTTGATATTGCAGACTTGTTCCAAGCTTTGTATTTATTCATGTTTATAACAGCATATTATGACGGACTCCACAGGAAATGGACCCTTTTGAAATCATACAGGCTCTAAAAATTCCACAGACATTTCTGAGTCAGCAAATAGACATTTTGGCTTAGCGTGCAAAAGTGAAAAAAATAAGAATTTTGCCACAGTAAAAGTAAGTCTGTGAGGCTTATTATTGAAAATCATTGTGAACACTTATTTTTAATATTAACTACAAAGTCAGCCTACAGATTTCTGTGAATTTCTGCAGAGGAAGGTACTACATGTGCAAGAATCTGGAGTGTAAGCTTAGAATCAAAGTGTCATGAAAGGAAAGGAACAAGCTGCTTTTCTTCAGTCTCATCTAAAGATTGCCATGGAAACGTTGAAACCCTGTACTATTATAGCTACATACCTACAGTACTTTTAATGCACAGCTGTACCCATGTTTCTTTTCCAAACCCTTCATACTTTTGGCCTGCTCAGCATCTTATGACAATGAATTCCATAGTTTAATCACACTTTGTTGGAAAAGTACACCCATTTAATTGCTTTGAGTATGACACGCAGGATTTTTTTAGTTACCCATTGAGGGTAACCCACTGAGGATGAGGGTTTAGTAGTATGAGGATGTAGTATGAGTAGTAGAGTAGTATGAGGAGTAGATGAGAGTGAGCAGAGGACTTAAGAAAAATCATTCTCTGTTCTTATTTCACATAACATTCATGATTTTATAAATCTTGTCATATTTTCTTTCAGTCATATCTTTTCCAGGCTGATGAATCCTTGTCTGTTTAATTACTCATGGCAAAAAACACGTTGCATACCTTTGAGCAGTCTTGTCACTGTTCTCTGTATGTTTTCTAGTTCTACTATATGCCTTTAAAAATGGGATATGTGGGTAATATCCAAGAAGTGGATGCAAGTTCAGCATAATCATATTTTCTCTTTTTTTATAACTCCTTTCTGAATGATTCCTAAAACTCTATTTGCCTCTCGGACTGCCATTGTACACAGTTCTCTACAAGCAGCAAACCAGTGACACCTAGATCTACTCCTTCAGTGGCAATTGCTAATTTGCAAATCCTCCTGTGCATATACAGGCAGGTTATAGGCACAATTAGGTGTACTGATACTGAGTTACACCTGTCCTTTCATGGAGCAAGCAGTATTGTGACATCTTTCTATCATTCGTTGCAGGCAGACATTGATATACCTATGCTCAATAATTTTGTATCTTTGACGAGTGTTGTCATCTCACTAGCACCGTATTTTCTAAATAGTTTATGAATGTGTTGACCAGAAGAAGACCCCCTTGTTGGCAATCTTCATAAAAAATTACCATCTATTCAAACTGTTATTTCCCTCTATTTTAACTCCTTATCAAGCTATGACAAGTCCAACCATCTTATTCCATTAAGAGCTAAAACTCATGAAGAACATTTCAGATTTTTGGAAAAACAGCCATATTACATTGACCAGACCCCACTCGTCTGTATCTCCACCTCTAGTGGATATGCAAAGTAAGACTTTCCCCTTCACAGGGCACACTGGCTTCTCCAGTACCAGTTTATCAGTTTCTCCTATTCTCTGTTAGAAGGCAGGGAAACTGGGAAAAATCTATTATGTCCTCCATTCACAGATCATTATTTTTCATAGATACACACCCTAAAAATTTGTGGAAATAAAAGCTTATTAGATAAGTAGCTTGCTTTGAGAGCATATTTGGACTAAGTTAATCACCTTTCCTCCGCTGAGCCTTCAGTTTCCAGAGAAGGCAGTGGAATGAGGAGAAGTAAGCAGCTTTTCTGATTCAGCTAATACCATATGCCAGAATTTCAAAACCAATTTTCAAATACTGAAGCAACACTCATACTGAGTGAAAGCTACTGCTGCTGAGGTTGATCTTTTCTGGCTTTTTCCTTGTGACCATTTGCTGGAATGATAGATCCACAGCTCCTAAGAGGATCAAATGAGTAAGTTTACCGCCTAAGTTTGCCTTCTTTATTAAAAAATATATATTGCACACTCCCATAGAAATAATGAGACTTTAGAGAGATTGACCAGGGGGCAGTTCTCTTTTTCCTCCTGTTTTTTAGTTGTTGAGGTCACATTTTCAAGACTGAAAGTAGACAAGAGAATCAGAAAGATACCAAAGATTCTTATCGTCATTATGCCTTCAGATAGCCCTGCTAAAAAATAAAATGGCAATAAAACTACAAAAGCTTGAAACACTCAACACTTCTATTTACCTTGAGAGAGCTACTCCAGAAATGTTCCTATCACCTTTTTTTTGTTTTTATTACATAAGGATATCACTGAGAATGTAGCCTTCTCTCATATCCAGGGGCATGGATTTCATCCTTCTCTCGGCCTACGGTTTCGACAAAGTCAGGGAAATAAGAGTATTTATGGTTCTTGGTTTCGTATCTGTACTTTCTTCAAATCTTTTTGTTGGTATGAAATTGGGATCAAGACAGAGCTGTGAAAATGCTAAGAGGAACTGGAATGAATCACTTGTGCTCCCAGAACTGAGAAAGAAGAACACCAGGCCTGCGGGCTGGGCCTCCCATCTCTGCCCTTTGAACTATCCCTTGGACTGTTATGGACCATGCAGACAGCCTCGATGGCACTAACCAGGTTAGAAGGCTGCATGCACTGTCCTCACAGCCGATGCAAGTCCAAAGTTTCTCCAACTGAGCGTTCATATTGTATTTCAAGGCAGCAGGGAATCCATTTGTGCCACTAAGCCTTTTGGGTGAAGAAGAAAGCAGGTACTGCTTGGCAGGGGCTAGGATTATATACTGGGAAAAGCACAGGTATTTGGATGCTAGAAGTGTGATTGACTTGAGGATGCTCCCAGCAGTAGAGCTGAGGGGTATCTGGCCCTTGAGTTCCTGCTCAAGCCTCTGCCCCTTAAGCTACTCTCTTTTTTGTTGCATCTCTCTTTAATAGTCTTGTTACCACAGCACACTTGGTGAATTACAGGAATTGGGTGGTGCCAGGGAGAATTTCCCTCCAGGAAATACTGAATGACTTAAGAGAAAGATAAAGGTAGGTAGCTGATAGGAAAGCAAGCCTTAATTCTGAGAAGAGAATTTTTTTTAACTCTTTGAAGTGTATTCTTTCCTTCTCTACTGTTTGATGAAGTGTATGACACATATGGGGCACACATTTGCCTGTCCTCTAGGCTATCATCTCTGTTCTCCGTTTTGACAGACTTTCATACAGGTAAAAGAGAAGTGATATCTTCCAAGCACAACAAAGGATTAAAGAGCATAAGGTGAAACATCATCTGCCACCATCCCAACCTGGCTGATGACAGAACTGGGTTGTATATCCCTTCCCCATACATCCAAACTGAAATTTTCCAGGGTGTCTAAGCGACTTAAGATTCTAAGCTCCACTGATGTCCAGCTTGGGTTTTTCCTTTAACTGAAACTACCCTAAATTTATGTGAATTAAAACTAAAGAAGGTTCTTTGGGAGAATCTGGAAGTATATATCTAAAACCTTAGGAAGCTTTGAAACAAATGGTCAAAATCCATTTGCAAACAGAGACAGTCAAGATGCTTGTATTTACGCAAATCTCCTTGGCTGACAAGAAATGACTTTTGACCGCAGTAGGGGAAGCAGCCATAACAAAAGAGAGGATTAATTTCTCGATTTGTTTAGGTGGGCCCCTCTTTCCTTACAATGTGCTTACATCAAACAAAGTGGGCCATTGTAGGTGCTTTTTTCACATAGGCAGAAAAAAACCCAGAAATTAGCTTTATGTTCAAATCTACAACACTGATTTTGAAACATAATTCTAGAATTTTTGCTAAAACCACATATCCCGGAAAAAGTGCCAAGTCTTAAAACTTATCAGCTATTATCATACTAAAAATACAAAATGGTGAGTTGATATGAGTATGGAAATATGTTGCCCAAGAAAATAAGTTACAGAAATCACTAAGTAAAGCTATACTGCTGATAAATTTTGAATGGATTTTTTTCTATAAATTGTGTGTATCTCATTTTTGTTTACGTTTCTTTCATTAGCAAGTTTTCTAACATGAACAGTAAGTTCACTGGAATACAGGATGAGATATCACTCACATGAAAGTTTTATCTTTTGCAACATTTAGGAATTTTCTGTTACACAACTAACCACAGAATTTGAAGAGTGCAGTATATAAACAAGAAGAATTATACTTCTCAGATGTCCATAATCCTCTAGAACAAGAGATAGCTCCATAGATTGAAATTTTTTATCTAATCATGAATGGCACTGCTGCTGCTCTTCTCCTGATCTCGGCCACTGCATCCACAGGTCAGCAAATTTTTCAAACCCTTAGGACTATAACCAGAGTAGCTTTCCAAAGCGCCCAGTGAATTACTTGTTAAAACATGAGTGTGTTTTATATGCATAGGCGGTGACAAAAACACTGAAAAATGATCTTCAGTTTCATCAGGTTACACTCATTCAGAAACTCCATACTTGCTCTGAACAAACACCTGGTACACATTTAAAGAAACAGTACATTCATGTTAGAAAATGATTTCTGTGCCCTATTTTCTACTTGTCTATCCTCATTCTCTTCAACTTAAGTAAGATCCTTCTGTATCTAGTTTGTATCTGTTCTTCTTCTTTTGACTTCGGATAACTGAACCACAGTTTATTGCATCACATTTCTTACCCTTTGCAACAATTTTTATACATGAAACAGGATTGTACAAATAGAAAAAGCATCCATATACTCATACTCAAAGCAATAAAAAATAAATATTTGCAAAGGCATAAATCTAGATTTAATATGACATAATGCACCACAGACTGTGGAGGATGGATTTAAAAACAGATATATAATATAGAAGAATTACTTAACGTTTTGCTTTTAGTTCTAGGCGCTTGAAGATAAACCTTCAGATTTTTTAAATGTTTAGGCACTTTAGCACAAGGAACAGAAGCAATCGTTCAGTCAAGTTTTGTGAATATGAGAATGATTATAACAACTACATGCCTTACCAGGTCCAGCTGATGAAACACTCTGCTTAACAGCCACAATTCCATCTCTCTTTCACATGTCGGGCCCTGGCAAGGCTGGGCTGTGAGCTCTGGTGCCACTGTATCAGCATTTCCAAGGTCATCTCTCACAGAGCCATTCAGGTTGCGTGACGGATCCACAGCAGAACTCACTGTCAAGTGATAAAGTCATGTAAGTGCCTTTGCAAAAATTTTTTTCCCCTTAATTTAGCAGGAATCAGCTTTGGGCCACATTGGTGAAGGAACTTCTCAGAGCTGCAGGCAGACTTCACTAAGAGGAAGGATAATTACCATTTTAAATAAAATACTGTATCTCAATATGAACCTAGATTTTCATAGTCTTCAACTCTTGCTATTTTCCTGTAATAGGGCTTATATATCCTCAGGGATGACCACTATAAAATTTTATAATCTTCTTTAGATATACTGGTGAGCTTTTTAAACATTCAACAAAACAGTCTAGAGCCATTATATAGGCAAATCTTCGTCAAAATTTCTTAATTTATACTGATTTAGGAGAGAAGTATTAGTTTCCCTTTATAGGAATGGGCAAGCTCTGATGAAATACTGCCTTGCCTTAGTGCTAAAATTCTCCTCAATGTAATGAGAACCTCCTTGAAGCTTGAGCATACAAGATCAAATGCCAGATACTGTCACCCTTGCTCTCACAAACTCTGTTAAGTAGGTACAGTGCTTCCCTGAGTGGGAGTGAAGAATGCATTCCTCTGCTGAGAGATCAATGAGAATAAAACAAAGCAAAACGAAAGTAATTATACTTACAAAGTCAGGAAACATCCAATATACACAAAGACTCAGGAAAGGGGAGAGCATACAACTTTGTTTTCATTTCACTTCTTGGTGAATACAGGTTATTACATTGATGAGGTCCTCACTGGCCTTTTAAAATTTTTTCATGACTTAGTTTTTAGACGCATCAGCTTCCCACTCAGGTTCTGTGCCATGGCTACA
This sequence comes from Dromaius novaehollandiae, assembly GCF_036370855.1. Classification (NCBI taxonomy): domain Eukaryota; kingdom Metazoa; phylum Chordata; class Aves; order Casuariiformes; family Dromaiidae; genus Dromaius; species Dromaius novaehollandiae. The sequence goes on along the minus strand of NC_088101.1, from coordinate 11,283,951 downwards.
AAAAGAAGGCCACCTGGAAGTATGGCTATATGGCTAAGGGAAAGAAGAGAGTGGCAGCTGATCTTCTGGCAGCAGTAACAGTTTATGCAGGCTTACAATGACAGCCTAAAAACAATCACTAGATAGATATTTGGCCTTTCTTATTTCCTCTCTTTTGCAGTGCTGCTCTGAAGAAGGGCAGGGAAAAGTGCCTAAATGCTACTGTAGCATGGGGTGCAGCGCATCAGAAAAAACACATTTGGCAAAGAGCCCAACAACACAATTTCCATATATATCTCATCCTTTCAGGCAACATGAATGTTTCTCAAATTTCTTTGTCTATTCAAGGCTAAAAAAAAGTAAAAAGGAGAAAACAATACCATCAAGTCAAAACCTACAGTTAAATAACTCTGACAGTTCTTAAGATGAATTTCTCAAAGACTGATCCCTCCTCTTGCTCACATGCGTCTCTGATGAGGGAGGGATCCCACTCCCATGTTTTTTCTGATTTGGCAGGCAATTGTAGAATTATGCTTAAGTACAGGATAGTTAGGAAAGTATGATTTTTGAATTAGCTTCTTTAGCCTCTTCTCCTTCCAAACAAATGTTCAGACACTACTTGAAGACAAGAGAGGAAAACCTAATTTCATTCAGAAGGAAACATTCTGTAACAGTGTAAATTGTGTTAACTTCCTACTTCTAAAGCATCCTTTCAACAACATCTTCAAAAGTTTTGATGGCTCTAATATATGCCATTCAGTGTAACTGGAAGGACTGGACTAGAAAAAGGGTGCTGCTAAGCCAGATGACAACTGGTAATCATTTAACAAGTTTATCAGTGCCATACACTTGCAGGGCAGATGTATTTATATTAAACTTTGCCTTGCTGTTCTTCAATCAGCAAACTGGGAAAGATTTCCCTTTCTAAAGTAGCTCAGGTACATTGAACCAAAAATATCCTGAGTCTCAGTCACCCTGAGGCCAGGCTGCACAATACTGACTATGGAAAAAAAATCAGTCAAATTCATGAAACAGCAGTTTTGATGCTGTCATTTGGGGGCCCTATTTACTGTGTTCTAGAATAATGTTTTTTATACATTTAAAAGCTCATAATTTCAGTGGAATGCTATTTTTTCCCCTCCTGTTTTAATTTTGATTTTTGTTGTCTCATTTCTGTAAGCATTCAAAGTTTTTTCTCTTTGTGTGAGAATTTGGCTGGCAGGTCAATTTATTTATGTGTATACTTATTTTGTTCAGCCACTGTAATGTATTGCAGATAATGTGCCTACAAAGTGTTTGTTCTAACTGAATCGCTTGCAACAACTCATTGGATTTTCCTACAACAAAATGACACACACAGTAAATATGGACATGTTTACTTTCTTAATTGGTCTTTTTTTGACTTGAACTTTTCTGGAAGTAAGAAGAGCTAAACTGTGCATTTTCAGCAGTTTGCATTAATAACTGCAAATTAGTAATGCTTATCTTTGGTTCACAAAATTTCATCAGATCAGAGCTTCATGAAGAGGATTAGACACAGGATTCTGGAAGAAAAAATGTTGTTTCCATAGTTTGTCCCTAGCTCTTTGTTTCCTTAGATGAATGTTCATTTGGGATTGGCCTCAGAGGTCCAACAGAAGTGAGTCCCAAGCCGGAGCTTGGGAATGGCAGACTACATTTCTATTCAGGTCCAGGGGTATAGCTGAAAAGCACAAGTGACCTTGAGTGGCCCATTATCTTTAGGAGTGAGGGAGCCATGGCCATAAAGTTACGGTTGAAACTACAGACTATATCTATCGACCAGAAGGTATCACATGAACCTCGTAGATGGCAATTGAAAATGAAGGAAAGGAAGCGGTTCTTCAAACAACATTTGATTAAGCTGAAGCACACAGAAAATGAATCAGTTACTCACTCTCTCTTCTGATCTGAGAACTATGGTCATCACACAGAGCTGGGAGAAGCAAAGTTCAGATAGATAAACAATAGGACGTAGTTCTCCATGCACCAGATAGTTGACTTGGGGAACTCCTTACCTAAATATTTAGTGGATTTCAAAAATTTACAGGGGCTGAAGGTGAAATTCAACAACAACATAGAAGAAAACCCAGTGAAGACACCTAGGTGCACCAAAATGTCATCCTGATCAGTAAATGCCTGCTCTGAAAATATCTGAATATTCTGAATACTCTGGAAATACTAGAAAATACTCTGATTTGAATCCCTATTCTGAAAGGGTGTGAGAGTATTCTGGACAAGTAGCACTAAATGCTTGTCCTATTTTTTCCCTCTTTTCCTAGGCATCTGCTACTGCTACTAGCATACTGCTACTGGTCCAGGTCAGGGACAAATTACTAGGTTGGATGTATCTTTGCTCTGATCGAGCATGGCCATTCTTATGTTTTTTGAGCACACATCAGGATCCAATACAATTTATAAACAAAACGTAAAAGTGATGTCAGAGATGCAAGCACTAGGGTACTTGCCTGAGTCAGATTTATAAAGATTGTGTCTGATAGCAGCTATTTAATAATGTTTTCTCAGAGAACAAAATATTTAAAGGTTATTGTTCAATCATTCTTCTCTTTCCCTTACAACTATTATTAAGTGTCAAGAAAACAGATATGAAGCATGATATATGCAGTATCATTTCCTCATAATTTCAGGACATACTCAGAAAGAAATTCAGCAAAATAGCAAGCTTCTGTGATACTAACTCAGTTTCACACTAGGCATTATGAGCACTGTGTAACAGTGCCACTGACTCCACCACTGACCTCAGCTCAGGCTTTTACTGACTGCTCCGATATCTATAGAGGGCCAAGCAAAAACAAAATATCCTTACTGTCCTGTTCCTGGCAAATTGTTGTTCTAGCTCTTAAGAGCTGTGAACACCATCTGTTGCTGATAAAGAACCGTCTCCACCTACACAGAAATGCAAGAACCAGTACCTGAAGCAATTTTGTATAAACATTTCTGCCTCACTGACGGGAACCCGAAGACAGTGTTTTGCTGTGGAAAGGCAGTAATCGTTTTCAAGCACACAGGCTTAATCGCTAAAACACTGTGACTCACTGTATAGATTGTTTCCTTTTACAGCATCAACAATCAGATATGACTGATATAAAGTGTACTTTGTGACCCTGCATTCAAAGAAGTGCTCTAAGCTGCAATGCTGGAAATCCTGCATTTTCTAATTTTAAGAAAGGCTGTAAATTAAGTGACCATATTCTGAGTATTTCTGAACACCAGGTATGTGGTCTGAGTCAGAAAACAACTGTTTTCATTCATTATTTTTTTCCCATGTTACACTAATTTTTAAGATCTCTGACAGCTTAAGAATTTTCCAATTCAATTATATCACTTTAAATCAGAAATGACTGAAATTCCATTGAATTCCAATATAGCTGGGCCCTGATATTAAAGATTTACATACATATTCAGGGGAACTTTTTTCACAGCACTTACAGGGCAACGGTACTTTATCAATGGACGTGCTTAGTTCCAGTTGATTTCAATGACAGTTAAGTATGTTGGGTTTCCAGAGGAAACACCAGGAAAAAAAGGCTCTTGAGGGGTACAAGGGGAAAGGCATAAAGAGGATGCATTTTGGCTTCAGTACGGGAAAACAGTAACAGCAGACAGAACGGTGTTGGAAGCACAATGCATAACACAGTGGCAATTCTAGCAGGGTTTTTAAAAGCACAGATTCACGTTAGGCATCTAACGTTCTTTGACATAAGAGATGAGCAGCAGTTTGTGGAAAAGGACATAAAGGTTTTAGCTGTGACCCACAAAGTGACGCTAACTGGCAAATGACAGGGAGAACAGTTCACATACAGTGGAAAATACTTTGCTCTTTTTGCGCTAATGAGGCATCCACTGGAGCATGGTTTTAATTCTGAGCACTGAAATAGCAGAGAAGGCTCAGAAGACAACATGAATCATACAATTTTAAGGAAGTCTGACCTATGAGGAAATAATCAAAGAATTGCAAGTTCTTAATCTAGTCTAGAAAGGAGAAGCTGGAGAGGAAACACTGATATATCTTCTTATATGTAGGCAGTCTGCAGAAAGGAGACAGAGGTCAGTCGTTTGGTTGCTCACTGCAAGGGTGGAGTGAAAAAACAGCTTACTTCTCCACGAAGGAGGTACTCCTCAGACGCTAACTTTCTACAAGGAAGTTAGGGGAAGTTTACACACTGGGATAAGTTATCCAGGAAGGCTGCTGAATCCTTATCATTCTTATCTCCACGAAGGAGGTACTCCTCAGACGCTAACTTTCTACAAGGAAGTTAGGGGAAGTTTACACACTGGGATAAGTTATCCAGGAAGGCTGCTGAATCCTTATCATTCTTAAACACCTATCAGGGAAGGACTGGGAGATCAAAATCTTCAAGCAGAGGTTAGACTGGGCCGTCCTATCAGGTCCGTCAGCATGCTGCATTTCTGGCTTTCTATGGAAAAAAAAGAAAAAAGGAGGAAAAAAAGCTTTCCAGATGCTACTTTGCACATTTTCAGCACATTACACACAAAGATATGGGGGGTGTGATAGCGATGAAAAATCCACTGCAGGTATAATAAAAACTCAAGTAACATTTTCCTCTAAATGGGTTGCAGGAAACTGTCTGCTATGGTTCCTTACTGCTCATTGCCAGTACACATAACAAACATCTCAGCAATTATGGAAATGCTTCAAATAAATAACTACAAGTAAGTTTCTCAGTCCGCCATACAATTAATGAAGCCTCATCTCCTCTGGAGTTGGATTAAGCCTTGAGCTCTGATAGCATTTTTCCTGTAATTGGGGCATAGGGTCTCTCACTTCTGAATTTCAGAGTGGCCAATTTAGATTGAGCTTGTGTTGCAGTTTTCCCCTTATTGAGAGTATTGTTTACACCTGGCTGCCTATTTCCAAGAACTTCTTACAAGCTGTATCTTTTTCAGGTTCCTTCTTTTCTGCCTAATTAAATGACATAGTTCAAAAGTAACTACAGGGGGTTGGGGAGACAAGTGGTGAATGCAAAAGGTATATTCCCTCAGGAAATCAGGTTAAAACAATGTCTTAGAAGAGATAATAATAAAGACAATACTAAGGTGGGGTAAATGGCAATCTTAATTTGCCAAGACTTAAAACTTATAGATACTGTCCGAATCTGAAATGGTATGTCCTCAATGACAAAACGCACTTTAAAAGCACTTGATTATACCTATGTAGAGGAGTGTTGGTGACTATGTATGTTAGTGCCATGGCATATTCTCAAATAAATCATAAAATACATAAGGCACATGCAGAGTCAAATCAGTTCTACACTAGAAACATTTACTGGCACAAAGATGTTGGGAAAATGGACAGAAATTAGGGCCTAGAGGTTGAGGTCACTGTAAGACATCTAAGGATGCAATTATTTCAATTATTTTCCTTGATCCGGATTTGCAGCTAAATGAGTAGCTCATATAAGCATGCCTACGGGTGAAACAACTCAAGGCCTTTCCACTTGCTTGGTTCCATTCTCCATATTGCAGTACTTTTCAAAAAGATCCCAAGTCTATCAGTTCACACATCTAATTAATAGTGGAAGTTATTTTTAGCCATTAAAACCTACACAACACAACACAACACAACACAACACAACACAGGATCTTCTGATTTCTGCTCTGATTAAACTGAACACTTTAAAAACAGAGTGGGCATGGAAGATCACACAGGCACCGTGAACACTGAAAAACTGATGACATCCAAATAAAGGCTTTTTAACACCTTGAGTGAGTTCCAAGTTGGTAGCACTCCCCTGAACAAATCCTACCTGGGTTTTCTGCAGGCTAAAAAGCAGTTCGTATATAGCAACTTATTCCCCACTTCTTTGGGGATAACAGTCAAAAAAAGGTAAAAAGAGGCAGCAGAAAGCTATATTTCATCCCTCTTACTATTCAACAGCCCGCGGAACTGGCAGGAGAAGAGACAGGAGCAAGCTACACCTCACAAAGGCAGTTCATACAGGCCATGTAACAGTTGAGTGACAGGCAGTTTTATTGTTTGCACTGCTCTTTTTGCTATTAATTTTATCCGACATGTCTTTTAGAAATAAGAATATTTTTTTCCCTACATCAGGTCTGAAGTTACAAATCTCTTGAACTTTCTTATTGTATCTCAAAAACAAAGTGCTTCAACTCACATTAAGGAAATAGCAAGGACATTCAAAACTTGGGGAAAATCCATACATGCACTCAGATACCCAGTGTGGGAATTGTAGTATTAAAATAATACAGCTATTCGCCCTGGCACTTCAAATAGTCAGTTAATACTGTGAAATAACAAACAAGAGATTATCATTCAATACTCCAAGCTAGGTATTTCTAAGTAAAAATAAAAATCATACAGAATCTGATTTATAATTCCAGAAATTTTAAAGCAGTCACAAAGCAAGAAACGGAAGATGGGATGTGCCCAGTTTATCATCAACAGGAACCAAGGTCTGAAGTGCTTCATGTGGGAGACAAGACCTTCACCACCATGTGAGATGATAGTAACTGGTTTTGGAAGAAACAGAAATTTTATTGCAATGCAAATTTGTTTCTTGTAGAACAGCAAATAAAATAAAGGATATAGAATTGTTTGGTATTTGAACTCCACCCTGTTTCAGGTGAAACCAAAGAAGTTCAGTCTTTTATTTGCTCAAGGAAACTGAGACATTATTCAGAAAACAACCTAATCATAATTAGCAGAGCATATATCCTCATTTACTCAGTCAACTGCACTGTTTCACTCATTGCTTGTCTGTGCTATTGTGCATTTGGTACTTTGCTTCTACACTTACAGCTGATTTTTTCAGAAACTTTCATGGTAAGTGTGGTAGTTTGGGTTCCTAAAAGCATCCTCTCTCCCTCCTTCCTGTTTTGAATGCTCAAAACATTTTGGAGACAGTGTGCAAGTCCTTTTCAATCCATGTGCCACGTGTACTGCCCAAGGACATTGTTAGGGGATGGTTAGGTCCTCAGAGGTTCACAGCTTCACAGAACTGAAGAAGATCAACACAACTGTCTGCTTTTTTCTCTCAAGGCTGGCACAAAAGTAAAATGCAGCTGATCTTAGCTCAGTCTTTCTCTTCCTCCCAGCGAATGTCCTCCAGTGAGAAGGAAAGGCATAACACCACAAGAGAAGCACAGGAGAACATGGCACAATCACAGCAGCATTCAGGCAAATCTACCTATAAACCAGACAGACAGAGGTGCAAACAACTGCCAACCTTGTGGCATTATGCTTCAGAAGTAGAGAGTAATACATTCTGGCAGATCTCGCCTTCATTATCAGTCAGGTTTTCTTTCTTTTCTGTCCCTCCTTTATATTTAACTGCTTAAAGTTCAAGCTTTTTTCCAAGCTTTTCTCTGAGTTCACAAGCCTTAGAGGTATAGAACAATGAGTGGCTCCTAGATGGTCATGAGACACTAGGGCATCTGCGTCACTTTCTTATTCCCTGTAGGTACTTCCCTTTTTCTGAGAAGTGCTGAGGTATTGCACCAAATCCAAAAGCAGAACAGTGTGGCCATCTCAGCACTGCCACTTCCCTGCAGTTCTTTATTTTGACTCTCTCTGCATGCTGCTCAACATTGCGGCTGCAGTTACAGTAGAGAAGCTGTGTCAGCTATGACCTCAGGGCATCTACGCCATTGCCCCTTGGCAGTCTAGAGTCAAAAGGTTGCAACCTGAGATATCCAGAGATGTTTGCATAACACGTGTGCTACAACTAATAACTTCTTGCCTTCTTATTGCTTAGGCCAAGATGTAACTGAATAAGCTGAGAAACTGAGACAGCTAAGTACTGCTGATTTGCAATTGATATGTCCAGAAACTCTTCCACTTTAAAACACGATGAGAATACCTTCCTGAGTATTTCCCAGGTATGTACCTATCCCAACAGGTTACAGGTATTTCAGGTGGACAATATGTTTTGGGTGGTTTTGCATGTCACCTGTGTGTTTCCCTAAAATCTATATTAGTCAGTCTTTCATTATCTACATACAGAAGTGAGTAATAGCATGTTTGCTTTCTGAAAAAGTTTAAACTGGAAATACATTCCATTTCATCACAAATTTAAATGTTAATTCAAAGAGTAAATGTGATTTCCTCCTAAAAGATTGATGAGATGAAAGCAATTTAAAGTTAACAACGGGACTTCTCATGCAGAAGTTATTTCCCAGATGCTTTAAGCTTCAGTGTTTTATTTTCCTCCCCAGAAACAATGGCTGATATGTAAAGAAACTACTATTTCAGTCAAGCTATAGAAAATTTGCAGTTCCTCTCTTTATTAAAATACAAAGCTTATCTGTCAAAATCACCACGTTCTTCAAATTTCCAATCATCCATTTCTGAAATTTTCTACAAATGGAAGATTATCACCTCAGAATTCCAAACTTCTTGCCAGAATTTCACTTTTTGATTTCAACTCTATCCACCTGCATGATTTCTCACCAGCAGGAAACCTTCAGTGGAGACATCAAAGACCTAGAGTCTCCCACTAACCAGCCCAAGGTGGACATGGGTTCTGCACCCCCTTGGAGGCCCCTTCAGCACTGTTCCCCATTCAGGTGCAGGCAACTGCTATTCTTCCATCAAGGACAGCTGCTTAGACTGAGGGACACCTGCTGTTTTTAGATGCTCCGCTATTTTTCAATCCTACCATTAGTGTCAGAATTAAATGATTGCATATTTTTGTTGAACTTTTTTTCTTCTGTCTGCCTTATCTTCTTATCCATTCTTTTTTTTCATCATAAAAAGTTCTCTATTTTCGTCTCGGTTAAAAATATCAGAAATATAAGCTTACATCCAAATATATTTCCTCTGCAACGTAGCCGTTCATGAAGTAGTTTCACCTGAAGTGAACTGAAGGAGGAGACTAAGGGACGAGTCTCAGAATCCCACCTGTCAATGCAGAGGAATCACTGAAGCTCATATTTTAGGAGGGCAAAACAGCTTCACTGAACACCACATTTCCAGTGATCCCCTCGCAAGAAAAGGATTGTTGGAAAGCATGCCACTTCCTTTCTCTCTTCCTCATTTTCAAACAGTTTACTTAAAAATGCTCTCTTATCATTTGAGCAATGATTAGTCATGACCACTGGAAGAAAGAGAAGTGCAATTATTGAAACTCATTTAGATTGCTCAAATTATCGTACTAGATACGTGGAGGACATGGTGCAGGCCAGAGTCTCCCATATGGTCAGTTCCTGACTGCTTGGCCTGTGGGGCTGATGTACACATACAAGTCATCTCTCCAAGAGGAACTGTGTGTTCCACCCCAAGAAAGTTTATGGTCCAAATCTTGAATTAGAGGAGTCTCAAGAACACTAAGAGCAGTCAGATATGCAGTAAGCCCTGCAACTGTGGTACAAACTGTTTGGCAGTTTGCAAGAGAAAGAAAGTAAATTCCTGTAGTGCTCATATGATCAAAGATTCATGGGGAAAAAAAGGAAATCAATTACTTGTTCTGCAGAAAAGATAAGCTCAGCAAAGGAATGATGGAACCATCCCCTCTACCAAGGTCTACTGAGGAAAGATATACCAGATAATATTCTAATTAAGGGATTCACTACCTGAGGAGTTCATCTACTAATCCAAACATCTATGTATGCTTTTAAAGTTCCTTTCACTGCAGCAAGAACTGTCTTTTCCCATGGCAAAATCTTTCCAGACTGACATCCCAGCAGTTTCACATTTCCTACTGACCAGCCTGATAATCAGCAGCCTGTTTACAATGTGGCAGTTTCCCCTTCATGTCTTCAGTTTCACATTTTTTCACAGTAACTTGTTGAGGACAGATAGCAAGGCATATCCCCCAGCATTACACAAAATATTCAATATAGAAAAGTTTGGAGTAAGCAGTCGCCTAATAATATCCTAGGTACATACAATTTATTTCATTCGGTAGAACAGTTCTTGGAAACAAGCTGAGAAGTTCATCTGCCTTTCATTGATGACATTACTGTGAGACTTACGTACTTTATTGATAACCTACATAATGGATAAGACTGCTAAAGAGATATAAAGGATGACATGGACTCTTCCCCACCCGAATTTCTGAAAGAAGGCTTATCTGCCAGCTTTAAATACTCACCAGAATAGAAGCAGCAGCATCCTTTAACCAGAACCCTGTACATGATCAGCTATGCTTTTTCTGAGCTATCTTGTATTGTGCCATATGCTCTCAGAGGAAATAAGGCAGCTCCAGGATCTTGTTGGGCAAAAGTACCATGAAATACAGCCTTGGTAATAGCCATCCATCCCTCTTTCATACAAGCAGATATACCTGCTTCTCCTACTTGAGACTCCTACCATCTGCAGCCATCTACACAACCATACAAATAGGATTTGTTCCTTCTGCATTAGGAATCACTGACAGGCCATCATATTAACATAAACACAAAGTAAAGCATCTCACAGTACCATGTCAGGCTGAAAATTGCAGAACCTTAGCAGCAGCCTGACAAGTGGATCCGATGTCCCTACTTTGAGGACAGGAACCTCTGTCACGGCGATCCGATAGATAGCTGAACAAGCCCAGCCGGCCAGTTCTGATTCACTATACAAAGTCTGTCAAGACACCTGGTCCCCTTAAGCAGATAGGAAGCAGACACTGATGTATCCTGGATGATCTCTGCCTCCAGAACATTTATTCTAAAACAATTAATCTTGCTTTACGAGCAAGGCTTGCTTGATTTGTTTAATCCACAGACATCTTGCTTCCATACAGAACAAGCATCCAAATATGTACTTCCCTTCTTGCAATAAGCACGTTCTGGGACTGTTCCATCCTTTACGCTTCCTAACACTGGGACCAGATTCTTATCCATACCTCCCGTGCCAATGGCTTTTATAACAGATATCAGACCACTGCAGATTGGACTAAGATTACTGAATCCATCTGACAGAGGTCACTGAGTAGGCAGCAAGGTCTTTTATATTAGTATTGATTTTTTCTATCTTCTGTGAAGGATAAGAGAGGAAAAGCTAAGCTTTTTCTTTTTTTTCTCCCCAATCTATTGCATTATCTCTGCAGGAACCACTTCTACCATGCACTTTACTAGTAACTGCTGGCAAATACTGCACAAACAGTACATGAGAACTCTGGCTCACAAAAAAAAAATTACATAATCTACAAAGAGCTCTAAATGAGCATGAGGATTTCCTCAACACATGCATCTTTACAGCATCAGCTGCCTCATGCTGTAGGGGCTTGCAAAACCAACATCAAAATTGGTATAAATGGAGAACGAAGGGGAACATCCATGTGGAAGCACCAAGAGGAATGGCCAAAGAACTGTAAGAATAGCATGTACTGATGACATCAAGATCCCAGCACACCTTCGCATGGCTTCTCAGACACTCAGATCAGGAGACAAAAGGCATCAAGTAAATCCCAATGACTCACAAAGGTGGGACAGGATGGAAGGACTAATTACTGCCAGCTCCTACAAAAAGGCACATTCAAAATCAGCTTGTGATTGCCAAACTAAGAAGACAGAAACATGATGAAGACCTGATAGCCAGTGGCCTCTGTCGTCCGTGTCGTCGGAAGAAATCCTGAACAGACCACCTAGACTCACTGTAGCGCCTGAATGCTGGACGGACCTCTTAGGCACATGCACCTTAGCGTTCGTGAGTGTGTGGGTATGAGAGTGTGAATGAGTGAAATCACTTGGTTTTAAAATAAAATCACCTTCCCCTCCTGTAAGATCTTGCGCTGAACTTTCCTACTTTGCTGCATAATGTTGTGACACTTTACTGTAACTCCACAGTAAGGTAAACACTGGAGGAAAAAAACAGTGAGTGATCATCTGGCACTCCTCAGCCAGAGAAGTGGCACCATGGTCAATTGAGGCCTCTCACCAGAGCTCTCCAAGAGTCAGCTCAATTCGCTGCAGCTATTTGGTATAAACTTTCCCTATGGAAGAAGTTTTATAAAATGTATATACTTAAAAGTCATATTTTATAAACTTCAGCCTTTCTAGAGTTTTCATGTGCAATTTAATAGAATAACACAATAGAAAATAACTGGTTTAATAGAAGATATTGTGCAATATAATAAAAGAGATCCCTGAGGTAAAATTCTACCAGCTGTTTAAAGAAATTTGTTGGAAAGCATCACTTCCTCTTACATTTTGCAGTTTTAAATTTCTCTACACCTGTCTGCTCTCTTCACTGTTCAGTGCTTTCAGGTTTTCAAGAACTCTTCCATTCAGAAAGGTCTATTCCTCTCCTTACTCAGGAAGTTGTCAGAAATTATTTTTTCTCCACAAAGTCTGATGAAAACATGTCAGATTATGTACCAAAGAGTTTGCCTAACTATAAGGAATCACCTCCAATAATTTATTTTTAATCCCTTTAAAAGTCTTTAATGGATCTGTGCAGATATGAATACATATGTGTCACAGGTTAAGGTTAAATCATAATGAAACTGAGGGATATAATGGCTATCCTACATTAGTAATAATTTTATGATCAAGTAAAATCCTTTCTAGAAAAAAAAAGGCAACAAAAGAGAAGCACATTTCACCATTCAAAACAAAGGCATATGAAAAACATATGTGAGCAAAGGGATGTCACTGAGGCATATAAGCCAGACTGCGTAATATTCATTCCCAGCAGCTCCATCTAAACTGCCAGTTCTAAGAACACTTCTCAACTCTTGGAGCTGTGCAAATGACCCAGCTGCACCTAACTCTGCCAGAAGACATAGATGTTCATCATCCCTGTCCCCCCACCAACACACACACATCCTGCTCTCCATGGGAAGAAATCTGGAAGCACGGGGAACAGAATCAGACAGCCTGACAAAAACATCTCTCTCCCATAAGCTGGAGAAAATCTGTTGGAGATGCCGGTGAAGCAGGACACAGACAAATAAGGATATCCAGCCAAGAAAAGCATGGGCAGTATGGTCCTCAGAAAACACCAGGGACACTCTGGGCTAATTGCTGTCTGGAAAGAAGAGCATAAACAAAGTTTTTGCTACTTGCATCCAGGTGAAAATAACTCCATGGGATCTTTGTAACTAACAACAGTTTCATCAAAGCAATACTTGACTTCATCATGACTTTCTCCTGTTTCCTGAATTTACCCTGAACCCTGAATTAGGCTTGTCACTTGGCTCAAAAACTGGTGATACTATTTTCAGGTCCCAACAGGTTAACTACAGGTTCTGCAGTGAACGAAGAAGGGAGACTGGTCTTTTTGGTGGACATGCAGATAAGAACTTGCTCATTTGGCCCAGAAAACCAGAATCGTGAGCACGTGGACTGAGTGTCAGTGAGTGTGGACAATTGGGCACCTAAACACTGGCACATTATGAAAACACTGGCACATTATGAAAATCCTGCTTTTAGATCTGACCCTTAGAAATCCCTCAGATTTGGCTCATCTATTTGATACAGAAACCTGAAAACAGTTTTATAAGTAGCCATATAAGTTCAGAATTTCAGAAGGAAGGTATTTTAAATGACAGAAAAATGTAATGTTGTTTTGTTCTTCCAAGGTCTCATGGGGTGAAAGGGTTACATAAGTTAAATATACCTTCCAGTATACGATGGCTCCCTCAAGGGTTTGCTAAAAATCAAAAAAGATAAAAGGAAACATTCTGTATACTTATACATAACTGGAATATTTGAGGTCGTTAAAGATCTCACTAATGCACTGACCTATGCTTTGTATCCAGAGGAGAAAAGACAACCAAAGCCATTTTTTAAGTATTCTACAACACAGTAGTAAGCTTCTAGCCCCTGTCAAATATCATTGGCACCTAATTTGTATCTACTGAGATAGGAACATCTAAAACATGTTCACTGAGTTAGGTAGAAAATGGCATTAGCTTCAGTTAAAGCTCTTCTTCTGAAATGTCATAAGCCATTCAGGATTTACTTTAATGAGGGATTGACAGATATGTTTGTTTGTATCTATTCATAATTTTTTTAAGGAGCATTGACAGTTTTCCAAATCTCAGCTGGTCATAAACAACAATATAGCTGAACTTTTCCTAGCAAGTCAGAGTTCACTGGAAGCTGACAGTATCTTAGAGATTTAGATTCTGGGAAATACATCTGCTTCCTGCAGGCTAGACAGGTGCCTCACGATCTACCCAGTATGCAGTAAGAGAAATTGTGAAGATGCTCTGTCTAAGAAGTTAAAGTTTCTGAGCCTTTCCTCCAACAAGAACACACTCAGCAGCGAAGCAGACTAGTTGGTCTTGCCTCAGAGGCAAATCCAACCGGAGTTCAACGGTCCCATTCCCAGGTTCAGTGTGAGAAATGGTAATACCTCCAGATTATATAGCACTGGAGGTGTAATTATGTAGGTAATAGGACAATTACAATCTCATAATGTTTTGTAATCCAAACACAGAACACAAGAATATAGAAATGGTGACAAAGTATCTTCAGAAAGAAAAGCTGGAAGACAGGCCTCAAAGAACTATTTTGTGGTTTAGAATAAGATCCAAGCATTAAAACTGCAAAAAGCAGTTTTTTTAGGCCAGTACAACACTCTTGTGACTCAGTAAGAGACTTAGCAATATTTTGTTTGAGTTGCACAACGGGACTACGCAGGCCACTCCACCATGCCACAGTCTTGGCTTCATGGACAATAACCATGAGAACCAGTTCAAAATTCATTTTTGCATGAAGACTTTCTGGCCTGCTGGACATTAGTGGGGGAAAGGAAGTGCATATTCAAAACAGGAGTGGGTAAAGCACACAGCCAGGCAGGCAAGCACACAATAATCTGGCAAACAGAAGAGCCCAGTGCAAATTGAAGTAGTACAGTAGAAAAAAACACTAAGAGAGGGCTTCTGGCAGCGGCTAGACAAAAGGGATTTAAAGCTGGGAAACTACCCCTGGCTGCTTGGTTCCTCAAGAAAGGAATGTTTTATAAAAAATACATGGGGTTACATGAAAAATCCCTAATTCCATCACCAGTTCTTTTCCTCTGACTGAAAAACTACTTTGAACCCCCAAATTTTGACTAATCACCAATAACAAGAAAAGATGACACTGGTATGAGAGATAGGATCCAGTTTTCAGTGAGCTGCACTGTCAGCTAGTATTCCTGTGGAGTAAGATAAAATAAGTAAAGGAACTGGTTGCAAATGGATGGGGGGAGAAAATGGAAAAAATGAATTAAAAAAAAATCAAGAGAAAGTGGGACTTTATGAAATCTAAGAGATGGAGAAGGTTCAAAACAAACTATGATGTTCTCAAAGAGAGGCTGGATGTTTTCCAAAGAAAACTGAAAAACATCTGTGGTCAAAAGTGAATTTTTTTTTCTTTTTTTTTTGGTTTAGCAAACATAAAGCATTTGTTCAAAGAGCAAAGGCTAGCTGCAGACTTGCCAGTCTAAAGAGGTGTAGAAATTAAGGAGGAGATGGAAGAATTGATCTTCCCCTCAAAATTCTGGAGGACAGTAAACTTTTGCTTAGTCTAGATACCACCAGATCAAAGTTGCTGCAGAGATGTGAAGAGTTCATGAACACAAAAGGTCAGAGACACCACAGTGGAAGCCCACCTCTAGGATGCAGAACTGGGTTATTTCACTAAGACCAACAGGTTTTGATTCTCTACAGATGATCAAAAAAAAAAAAATCAAAAAAGATAAAAAACCTACAGAGGTCCTGAAATGAGAGGCTACCTGCACCTAAAAACAAATCTTCTTTTCTCTATATGTAATAACACCTTGGCTATGCTTAGTCAGTCGACATGAGTGATTGAGAAGATGTACCAAAGCTAGGCAGCTCTGTTGGGGTATAGCAGCAGATTTTGCTCCCAGAAAAGATATCACGTCATTCAGAGCTGTCACAAAGCCAGTCTGAGCAGCCCAAAGCAATGCCAAAGCTACCAGGGCACCAAGAAGCATCTGAAGATGAAAACCAGTGGTGAGCACACTCTGGTACCTCCAGTATCGGATTTCCTCAGGAATGTCCCCACTAATGGACAAATTTGGGGACACTATACTAGACTCTGAAAGGGAAAAATGAAGTCAGTGAAAGAAGGCAATGATGCTCCAAAAATTGTGGAATCTGCTACAGAAGCAGGGTCTTCAATCTTTGCACTGAAAGATGCCAAAGTCATCACTGGAGGAAAAAAAAGCTGACTGCTATGCCTTGTAAGTCCAGTTCCACATAAGAAATTTGATGAAAAAGGGAATCCTAATCAGGGTCAGAAGATCACTGAGTGATTAGAAATGTTGACGCATTAGCTCTGTAAAAATAAAGGAACTTCCCAATAATGCAACAGTTGCCTGTGTTAAGGCTGGCATTATGAAAAAAATGACCATCCAAAAATGTTACAAAATGTGAGGTTGAGCAGCACAAGCCAATACCAAAAGTGGAAAAGAAGGCAAGAAGATGGCAAGAAGCAGCCAAAAATGAAAAAAGAAAAAATCTTCTCCCACCTCAGGAAACATGGAGATCCAAAACTGAAGGGATAAAGCAGCAAGGCTTGAAGATCATTCCCACAGTCTAGTTTAGATCTCAGCAGCTAAACAGGAACTACAGGAATTTGGTCATTGATTGTGTACTAAAGTCTGAAATTTGCACAGTTATCCAACCACCAGTACAAGGACATGAGTCACTAGACCAGGTATGCTACAAATGTTAGCTAATGGGACACCCTGGCCTAATAATCTGATTCTTATCCACCATCTCAGGGGAGAGATGTTGTGACAGTTTCAGTCCGGCTTCCTACTATGCTCTAACAGTAGATAGCGACAAACAGAAACAGATCTAAGGTTAAAAGAAAAAGTGTTTTCACAGCAGAAAAAAGCTGGTGGCAATTCGTGAAGGCCTCTGGCTCGTGCAAGGTATCTGCTACATCTGAGAAGCTCACTAAAAGAGAAGAAAGTAGAATACTTTTATGTGCTGCTTTCTTAGATCCCACTAATGCTCTAGTGCATGCTGATGCTTTTGAACTTGAGCTGATGCACAGGCAAATAGTTGGGGAGAAACTTGCAGCTCCTAGCTTGAAACTGAATCCAAAGAAACATAAGCCATTCCAAAGAAAGGTAATTTACCTCCAAAGAACAATCAGTGAGAAGGCAATTTCCACTACCAGAAGAAAAACTGAAGCTATACAGGATTGGCTATGGCCTCTGCATGAGATGCAGAGATGCAGCTCGGTAGGTTTCTCATCCTGTTACACAAGAGGTATTTTAGGCTTGCTTTTATTGCAAAACTATTACACTGGCTGGTTGAAAAAGGGGAGTACTTCAGTGGTCAACAGTGTGTTTACTCAGCATTTTTACAGACTAAAAGAGCCTGTGACTGCTCCTGCCTTGACTTGCCCGTATTTCCAAATTTCTTTCACATCAAATGTAGATGAGAATGCCTATGGTTAGGGACAGTATTGATAGAACAACATAAATCCCAAGTCTAAGTTTTCCTCCACAGAATAATTGCACCCAACAGAAGCTTCAAGTTATTAAAATTTTCATTACTATTTGTATATAAAAAAACCCTTATGAGGTCGGGATAAAAATCCTGCATCAAAATCCTGAAGGACAACCTCCCTAGAAGTCACAAACTGTAATGCCATGATCTCAGTATTACTCACAAACCCAAGCACAAGCACGATAGTACTGGTATCTTGCCCAAATGCAATGCTATGCTAACAGCTTCACAAAACGTTCTGGCACTGACCCTCCAAAAAGTCATGTTGCTGTGACAGTAGCAGATGCTCTGGGAAAGTAATTATTCCTCACATCTGGGGACCTAGGTCGCTAAACAAGTGTCAAGGGTATTTCAGCAAGTTCATGGATTCTAGAAAGTTCATAAAACACATCCCTTGTCAGTGCACCTACACTTCGATCAGCCAACAGAACAGCTCAATACACACTGGGGAGAGCGAACCAGCTGCCTTTGCAGAATGGAAACACAGGAACAGGGACCAGCCTATGCCAGTCAGTAAGAGCATAATCCATGCATCAGGACAGCTTGTGTTTGGACTTTGCTTACCACCATATGACTATGATATCAGCATAAAATGGGTGCAAATGAAATCTGAATACAGCTTATATGCTTTCACTTTCTTCCTTCCAATTCAAAAAAAAATTTCAATATATTTGCAAGCAGAACACCAGGGTGAAACCCTCATTTCCACTTCACCATGCCACCTGGGGTCTGGGAGAAGTTTGTAGATAGCATACTGTACTGGAAATGAAAGGACATGCTTAAAATCAAGCACACTCCACACAGGCTCTATTCTCTTTCATTAAGAGGGCCTTATATTGCATCTTCTCCATAAGGATCTGAATGGAATTTGAACTCTTATTCAAAAATGACAGTTGACCATGCAGATGTCGGAGCTTCTTCTGAAAGGCATTTAGTGTCCCAACAGAAATAACGAACAGTGAGCAACTTGTCAAGAATTCTGACACTCTGAAAGCTTCATGTTTAATTATCAATACCTGATAAACAAACACAAAGTAATCCGGCCTGGTTCATGGGTGACTAACACAGACACTGCCAGAAGCAGAGCAGTAATCATGCCAATAAAAGCACATTGCCTGACTCACTGAATTTCTATTGTCAAAATATCAGCTCCTCTCTTTCTGATAACTCCTTCTCCAGAAAGTTCTGACAGGTGTAGTCCCAGTCTCCTTAGGCTCCTCTTGAGAGGGGTATAGTGCGCAACGGTGCACTAACCTCCCTTAGTTAGGGCTTGGATTATAGTTCTCCAGTCTCCTGCTTCTCTCTTCTTCCCCTCTGGGCCTCCTCTGTGTAGAACTTCAACTCTGACAGCAAGAACTTTGATTCCACGAGCAGTAAGTGGTGAGCACGAGTACTGCTCACCTTGAACGCAGTCTTTACAAAAACAGGGCCCAAGAAAACAGACATTGCAGATGGTTCCTGCTGAACACTCTAGCTTTACCCATTCCTGGTTAAGACTAATACCACAAAAAACAATGCTTTTTGCATACCCAAATCTTCCACTGAAGCTAGTGTGGGACTAGATTGAGTAAGAAATGCAGGAAGGAGCCAAAAATGTGTTTGCATCTCCTGGCAGGCCAAATCCTACAGGAAAATGTCCTTGTTGAAAAATTCTTATAGTGCTATTCCTACTTGGAGGTAAGGGTGTGAAGAACTGCAAATGTCTTCTAATACTAAAGTAGCTAATGAAAGAATTAGAATAAGTTATCAGTTGGATCAATAAGGTCTCTGAGAGTGAGCTTTCAGCAAGAAGCATGGAGATACAGTCTGTTTCAAATGATGTGTAGCATGAATACAGCCTTCTAGATGGAAAGTGTGTTGAGGGAACAGTGGTCCACTGGAAAATGAGAATTCAAACAAACTGGAAAACATCTCTAGAATGCACTGATTTTGTCAAACTCAAACATATATTCAAATGCCAACAGTAAACTGCTCATCTAAATTAAACTACTCTGATCTTACAGCAACACAGCATTTTGAGAAAAGTGAAATGATTCTTTTCAGTCAATGTCTTGATCAATTTAATTTTCTGGGAATTTTTATTATTTAGGATAAAACTAAGGTAAAACCACTGAATTCCAAGCAAAGCAGAAAATACTTTTTTCAGTAGCCTGTTTTCTAAAGACCCCATGAGGCTTATTTCTGCCTGCACTGTGTACTCACTAGCTCTTTTGTTAAAGAGAGGCAATATGGTGTGCTCACATTTGTTAGCATAATTTTTAGTATTCAATATTCCTGTACCTTTTTTTGTATTGGAGATATTTGAAGTCAAGCAGATGTTAGGAAATTTTACTTTTGAATCTGAAAGCAATAATGAAATAATGAAAGATAGTATAGTAATGGGTAATCTCAGTGATGATCATATTCATCAAAAACGCTATCAGTGTTTTTCCTCCAACAATTTCTTCTCTAAAGTCCTTGCCTTAACTATCCTAAAGGAGTTATCTTTTCCTCTTGCTGTTTTGTAAGCTATTTTACATAATTTATTGAGAATTATGCAAACTTCTCAACATCACTTCTTCCTTCCTGTGTACTAAGTAGCTGGCATTATTAGTATGTCAATGATTTTGCAATAGACTCCAAATATGCTGAAGAACAAACCTGCATGCAACACTCAAATTATTTTAAGAAACTATTCCCTGAGATGGCCACTTCATTATCTTATAGTGTGTAAGAGTCAAGTACAGCTCCTTCATTGCAACACAAGCAATGAAAGTAGTATGGAGGGTCAGTGTGTATGTGTCGTAAGCAAAGACTTCAAAGTTTTCATAAGGATTTCAAAGAGTGTTGCCATTTTCACATGCTCACGTCTCGTGTCACTGCTTTCTCAACTGATGTCATCACTTTAACCAAAAGACCACAACTATCCAAAGCAATCCCTCAAACATTGCTCATCTCCACTGAACCTGAAAACTTCGTTGGATTGAAACTGGTTTAACCCAGGTCTGTGGTTTTGTTTTTCATTTGAGTGAGAATTTCATTTGCTAAAAGACTCACATTTGCTTTACCTCAAACTATTTGCAGATTTGGAACTAACTATGTAACAAGGATTTTTTTTTAAACAGTTCATTTCCCATTCCAGGGAAATTTTTGCTATCTGGCTTAAGGTATAAGAATAGGAGGAGGACTTTGTTTTTACAGCTTCTTGGCGGGGTCCCCTTGGGAAGCAAAACTTTATCTTAGGCAACAGTATCCTGAAATGAAACAGGCATTTCAAAATGCATGAGTTGCTCAGCTTGAACTGAAAATGTTGTTTTAAATTTTCAACAAATTAAAAAAACCACAATTTTTTCATCAATCATTTGATTGTGCTCCCTGCAGACCCTCCCGTGTTCATAGCTAACATTGCAAAACATTCCTACCTAGCAAGGGTCAGCACAACAGCAGTGTAGGGGCCTCAGTTGCTACCGCTGGCTTTGCATCCTTTCTCCGATGCTTAGATATCACCACTGGAGCAACTTTCAGCTTTTACAGGATATGCTGTATCATGTCTCTACAGGCCACTGGCAAAGAACAAGTCCTGCTGTTAGATGTTAGAACCAGATA
Source organism: Dromaius novaehollandiae (assembly GCF_036370855.1). Classification (NCBI taxonomy): domain Eukaryota; kingdom Metazoa; phylum Chordata; class Aves; order Casuariiformes; family Dromaiidae; genus Dromaius; species Dromaius novaehollandiae. The sequence continues at coordinate 11,262,958 of NC_088101.1, read as the reverse complement.
TACAGAGTTGTGCACCAGGGTCAAGCTTTACGCGAGCAACAGCAACCAGCTACACATTCACTGGAATTAGGTCTGAATTGTAAACCGTGGAATCAAGATCTTTCCAAGCAATCAGAAAACTGCTTGCTTTTGACAGACAACCAGGACTTAACAGCCCATAGCAAGAGATCCTCACCACCCTTCTTGCAAAGAAAGTTATTCTTGATGTTTTTACAGATCCAAAGGCAAAACCTGCAGGGCAGTATACAAGTTCAGAAGATGCAAAGCACTTTCAGCTCCTGGTAAAGTCAACAGGAGCTCTCAACACCTTTCAGGAGTTGCGATGACCTCAGGGGCTTATCAGTTGAACAACGATGCGGGGTCCTCAAATTCTAACCTTTATCCAGGATGAAGTCTACCACCAAAAAGTCTGCATGTTCTTCCCACCTCAGTGGGGCATAGGACAAGTGTTCCCTTGAACAAACCACTCCCAACCTCAGAATGAAGCCCCTCTTGCCCTTATACATTAGGTATAAATTCACAGAATCAGTCAGCCCAACACCTACCAGTCAGTTTAAGCACCTTTTGAGGTGTCTAAGAGTCACCCAAAGTAAGATTAGGGGGGCAGTAACTGAAATCCCATTAGCTACCTTTAAAAAAGTAAGATTGGCCCTAGAAACCGAAATACATGGAGAAATGATTACCAAAGGAATTGATGACAAAGCCAGCCCTTTATATTTGTTAAGTTAACACTTGAGTAATGCAAATACATTCCTTTGCAGCTATTAACAGTGTGTTTGTTCATGCTCTCATTTCCACCACTGAGCACAGGTAAAGGAAAATCTCAAACACTGCTGAGAAGAAAAGAACTAAGGACTTCACATTTTAGAAAATAAATGAAGATCCAGGAAGATAAGTAAGAAAAAGCTGACCATTGTTTGCTATAGCTCACCCTTTTTGAACGCAAACATTAATACCTCAAAAGGTATTGTAGAAACAGGAGCACACAACAGTTGTGTCACAATGCAGAATGATGGGACACTTGTATTTCTTACACATTCAGGTGTTATTTACAAAGGAATATAAGCTGGGAACAGTTCAAACTAGCAAATTCAAGGAACTAAAACATCTGACAAATTCAAAATAGATATAAAATATAATTTTAACAAAATTGTAGGATGATGTTGAAGTTTGGTTACAAACTCCAGCAAATCTCCCCACGAGACTGAAAAGCCACAGTATTGGCTCTCTGTGAGCAAAGATTATTATGTGTTTGTACCTTAACACAGAGCCTGATCCACAGGAGGATTCATAGGGGATATCATCATAGTACTAGTACAGAAAATAACCATAATTCAATAAGGATGATAATAAGCGATATCGTCAGCATATGCCCTCTGACTGTAGAGACTTGTAGGCAGCAGTGATTTGACATTTTTATTACTCTCTCTTAAATATTAGAACAGACAATGTTCACTCATATCTCAAAGTAGAAGAGGCAACATCTGACTTGCTAGGAAACATCCCTGCTTCTTCTGAGATTGTCCATGTCAAGGGGTTTCTAGGTGATGTTAAAAAGCTGACCTAAGATATGTATCTGTGACATATCCCCCAAACTCTTCTTTGTGCCAATCAGGAAAAGGCCTCACTTGTTGAAATGAAAGAGGCATTGTGTCTTGGTTAATTCTCTTTTAACTTATATGGGCCTGCTGCCAGCGAATGCATGCTTTCACTGTAGGTGGTAAACCAAATACTCATTGTGGAAAGGCGACCAGCCAATGTGTGCAATAAAGCAATGGAATTGCTTCTTGTGTTTAAAGAATTAACAATGGGATAACTGGAAGATGATTAAGTCATGTGGCCAGTAATCCTCTGTATGTATTTCCTTAAGGCCTGTGTAAGTTGGGAAAGCTTCCCGTGTTCCAGTAATCTTTAGGCCCATGCTAAGGACGCTGAGGGATTTCAAGGTATCTTCAGACAGCAGTTCCTACAAAAATATCTGAGCTATGATCAGTAACTTGAGTGGTAGGACCACAGCTGCAGCTATACAACCTAGGTAGCAAAACCAGCTTGTCTCTCCCTAACACTAGGCAAACACACACGCTTTGGTGAGTTCTGTCATAGCTACATTACAAACAGCACTAAAGACAGCCAACTTAAACTTAACTCAAGCATATCTATGCCACCTGCAGTCAACGCATTACAGACATATCCATAATAAAAGAGATCGGGCAATAGGAAAGAATTCACCCTTCTGAATTCTGACTGACAAAATTCTGTCTCTCCCTGTCTTTTCCTTACTTCGAAAACTGTCAAAGGTGGTGAGGGGAGCAGGCAGAAAAGAACAGAATCAAAGAGAGCTCATCTAAAGCTCAGCATGTTTGTTGCGGTCAATTTGGACTGAAGAGTACCCACCCACATTCTCATAAAAGGTAGCCAGAGGTGATCTGGAAGTCTACAGTTACAAAGACTTGCTCATTCGGATGGTCTTGGCTTCTGAGATAGTCCCAGAGGTCTTCATTTCATGTGTGCCAGGCCCGCTCGCACGAGTACTGACTCACAGAATCAAGCTCTGTACTGCCTGCTGCATCTCAGCATGTTTATGACCTCTCTGAATACTGCTAATTTCAGCACATGCCTCTCCTGAATAACTGACTGCTGAGTTTCACACATTGCTGTTCCGTGTCCAAAATAGCCTCACTCTTCAGACCCCAGGGATTTCTGGAATTTCCCCAGCAGTAACCACTACGGAGTTACTCTGCCAGTTCAGGCATGGTGAACAGTCATCTGAGTATAAAACCAAGCACCATCACGTAAACTGTCCTTACTCATGTGTACTGTCCAAGAATAATACGTAATATGACTGTGTAAAAATGCCAATTGCTTAATCAAGAGATCTGCTCTCTGTATTTATTCAGAGCTATTATTTCTGATGTTATCTTCAATGACCTGCATTGGCTTCTCTGTGCACCATCCTAACTGTCTAATGCCTCAGTTTGCTACACCTGGGCAGATCCTTCTTCCTGGTAATTCTACAGCCTAAACCTAAATTTTGCTGTTGAGCTTGCAAGGGCTATATTTAGGAGAAAACTAGTTATGGGCACACAGAGGTATATGAGGGTTGACTACAGCACTTGATTCCCATAGGTGAAGATGGTGTGCATCTATCAACATAGCAATGCACACGAGCAACTAAAATCTGTGTTCGTTAGTGTTCTATTGCAGAGAATATGGCAATTCCTCGGGACAGCCACACTGGGAGCGCACAGAGCCATACTTGTGGTACTATAACCTGAAGGGAATGGCGGCTCCATCCCTATGGTCTGCAGGTATCCCAAGAAAGATTCCCAACTTTTCTGCTCAGTGGTCACGACTGAGCACCTGTAGGCTATTGCCCACTCTTAACAGCTGTGTTTCCTATTGTTATCTTTAGCAATCTCTCTAGTTTTCAAGGAAGCTATGCCACCTGCCTCTCCCTGGCTCCAGCCTCTTCCAATGCCACTCTACTGGTTTCAAAAAAACACATACAACTCTACCTTCTGGGGTCTACTACTCATATTACTACTTACAAGGGTTACTCAGGCTGCAAAAACGGACTCTGAAAGAGCACCTCTACTACACGGCTTTATCTTGAAGACTGAAGCCAGTTACATGATGCATCTACTTTATGCACACTTTCATATAAATATCAGTGGAGTATCCATTTTAATTAAAATTAACTAAATAACTAGTTTAATTAAACTAATTAATTCATTTTTAACAAACAAACAAAAAATACAGATGGTATTATATGACTCACAAGAAAGAAACAGGCCCTGATTTAAAAATAAATGCTTCCCGTAATATCCCCACTGTAATACCCTCCGGACTCCCACAGAACCTTTATGTCCTCCAAGAGACCTACAGGTCTTCCTTAGGTGGACAACTTCTGCTCTTGAAACATTTCCATTTCCCCCAATGGTCATATAAGCCACCCCACATTTCTGCAGTTTCTTTCATGTTCAAATCATAAGCTGGACAGGAGGCAGCACAGGAGGTGGCAAACTCCAAGCCGTGCAGTGGCTGCCAGGCAAGAACATATGGATTGGCAGCTGGCAAGGCAGACAGAAAACACAGCTTGTGCTGCAGACTTTCCCTTAGTGGCAATGCTGGTTTGGTTCTCTCTCCCTCTGTCCACCACTGACTCTCCACAAACTTGTGTCAAACCTTTCTGAAGATGGCCAAATGATACAAACTGTACTGGAGGAGGGGAATTGGGGGTGAGGGGGTGACAGAGCAGGCAGAAAGACAGTTTGATCATGTAATTTCCTTTTAAAACCAAGCTAAACGCCAACAGCTTGAAAGGATGACAGTAGCAAGCTGCAATTGGAAAGGGGTGCAAGTTAGTCATTCGATATTTCCTGATTACATGGAGCAATCACCATTTGCTTATGACATATAATCTTCCTGCATTGGTGATCTCCCAAGGGACCATCTGGGCCAAAAGCCATAGGAACTATATGATCTGTAAAGAGGATAAAGCTCAGGAATAAGACCCTCTGTGTAGCATGAGGTTGTCACCTAATTAAGCTCTCACTCGGACTGATTCATCTGCTACATCTTACCTGTTTTGAGTCCTGAGCTTGGTTTTGTTTTCAGACAGTAAATCTTCTAATGGGATTTTTGTACTGTGATCCTCTGTAATTTTAGAAATCACCTTATTTTGCTTTCCATGTTGGCATCCCTGCCAATACAGTTTTACCTACAGTTAATTCCTGTTCTGCCCTGTGACTGTTCTTATAATACAATGATTACCTGGCTTTTCTCTTAAAAAAGTATGCATAACCTACATACTTTAGTTGTAAGAAGCCACCTCTGTGTCAACAGTCTTCTTGTAAGGAAACTATATCCATTTTCCCCTGAAGATCAAGTCAAGCCAGTTCAAAATAGTGACTGTAGCAGGCTGGGGCTGAAGTCATTTCCATTCCTGGACTCATCTCCTCTTCACAAACCGTAAAAGCTTCAGTGCAATCTGTTTTTATCTGATTTTGCATTAGCTCTTACAGTTTGAGATATATATTCCACATCAAAGAAATATTTATTAAGTAAATAAGGGTGAGAAAGTTGGGGAGGGAGGAAATCTAGAAAAGCACTTGCAAATCTTAAATTCCTGAATAGCCATCAATATTTAACAAATCAAAGCGACACCTGGAACAAAAGTGCTGACTCAGGAGCTCGGGGGATATACAAAGTGTGCAGGCTGCTTGGACAAAGACCACAGCAGTCTAACCCAGGAACAATTTGCTTTGGTGAACTCCATTCATTTTAGCAGGTACCTGGGGAGGAGAGAAAGGACTGTCTGGAAAAAAAAAGAATTACGAAATTGTATTTTATACCAAAACTAAACAGAACAGTGTTTTGACCTTGTCTGAATTAAACCTGAGAGTAAATAAGTCTCTCTGAAACTTTCTATCTAATTATATCGAAGAGCTCCTAGAAAACTGCTTTTTTGGTGTTTTTTGGCAAAGGTTTTGGCAAAATGCTTTGACTGCTGCGAAGACAGAGTGACCTATCTGTGCAGTGTGCCTTCTGTGAGTGGAGTTTAGGTAAGGAACTATGCATGACTCCGAGTTGCAGGTAAAACATACTCCTGCCTTTCAAAAGACAGATGCAGACAGGGATGCTCAGAGGACCGAGCAGTTGCCTGGGGTTAGCCAGCAAGGCAGGCTCCAGAGCCCAAATCCTCCTCCAGCTTAGCTCCCTGCAGCAGGACTCACTGAAACCAAACTAAACGGAGGCCCCTGTGAACACGACTGCAAAAGAGATCCAGGCTCGTCCCCTTCCAGAAGATGGGGCGAGTATGCCTGAGGTCCCGTGCAGTGCCCTCCCTCGCGCAAGAACGGGCAGCTTTTCCGGGAGCCTCTTGGGGCCGCGAGGAGAGGGAAAGGGAGCTGCTCCCCGCCCTGCTCGAAAAGGGCAGAGCCCCAGGAGGTGGAAGGAGACCAGCGGGGCCTGCGGCCCGGCCCGGCCGCAGTCAAAAGGGGGCGCCCGGCCAGGCCCCCACCCCGCGCCCGCCTTGCCCCACTCCGCGCACGGGAAATCCCCCGACAGCTCCCGGCCGGGGATAAAAGCCCCGGCGGACAGCGAGGCTGCACCCACGGCTCCCGTCGCGCCTCCCCCGCCAGCGCTAGCCATGAGCCCGCACCTCTCCCTCCTCCTCCTCCTCCTGGCCGCCTGCGCCGCGCTCTGCTGGGGTAAGAGCGGGCGACCCGACCCGGCTGGGGCTGCTCCCGGCTCGACCCGACCCGCCGCGGTGGCGGCGCCCCCAGCGCCCGGCCGCTGCGGCGGGGGGTGCTGAGGGCCGGGGCCCGGGGCCCGGGGCGGGGGCGGGGGCGGGGGCGGGGGCGCCGTCGGGGCCGCGGGGCCCGGGCCGCGGAGCGGGCGCTCAGGCCGTGCCGCCCCCAGGGGCGCCGCTGGCCGGGGAGCTGCGCTGCCGCTGCGTGCACACCGTGACCGAGGTGATCCCGCCGCGGCGCCTGGCCCGCGTGGAGCTCGTCCCCGAGGGGCCGCACTGCGCCGTGCCAGAAGTCATGTAAGTGCCCCCGACCCCGTCCCCGCCCCCGCCCCCGCTGCCGCCTCGCTGCCGCCCCCTCGCTCACCCTCACCCCGCTCGCCCCCAGAGCCACGACGAAGCAGGGACAGATGATCTGCCTGAACCCCTCCGCGCCTTGGGTCCAGCTCATCATCACCAAGATCCTCAAAAGGTACCTGCCGCCGGCCGGGGCCGCGCTCCGCTGTGGGCGCTGCCTGGGGGACGCGCCGGGAGGGAGCGGGGCGGCCCCGGCGCCGGGAGCCTCAGTGCCGCGGCCAGCCCGGCCCGCGCTCGGCAGCAGCTCTGGGCAGCGCCGGGGGAGCCTGCTCGAACGGCCCTTCCCTCCGCTTGAAAGCAGGCTGAAGGCCTGCGGCTGGGGACAGTCGGTGGTGATACCTGTGCTCTTGGATTTTTGCTTTCAGCTGAACACAGAACAAATGGTGGGGAGAACAAACTGCTGGAAGGAAAATGACTCTGACCACGGGACTTAAGGGACAACAGAATTTCTTCTCAGGAATACACTGCGTTTGAGTCCACCCTATTTATTGAGCAGTTTAATTTAATGTAACAATATTCGATGGTATTTATTTAAATATTGTAAGTACAATGTAAGATCTACCTTTACTTTAGAGATTGTCTCAAAAGCACAATTTAACGTGTCATACTAACTTAGCAAGTATTAACTTGCTTTTGCAGAGAAGCGCAGGAGGGAGGATACTGGGATTATTCTGAATTCTCTCAGTGGAAGATCTTTGCCTGGGCTCCAGCATCAGTGAACTACTGATGGGGCTTCAGCATCAGCAGGGAAATACATTTCCATGCTACCCCCTTACATAGGGACTCGAGTAATTCACATGAAAACATTTTACATAGCAGCTATGAGCAGAGAAGGAAACTGCTGCCTCTCAAAATATGTCTTAGTTTTGTTCTGCACATCTTACAGCCATGTGACTGGAAAAAGCTTTCCCAGCTACCATGGGAAAGCTGTGCAGTCAGTGTGCTGTGCCAAAGCCAAAGTTTAACCCAGCAGTGCGAGCTCGCCATCAACATCAAATTCCCTTCTCCTGCCAGACATCCTGGTATACGCAGCACTGTTTACCTCTAGGTTTTGGATTTTGAGGGAGCTGGTGTTTTTTGCTCTTTGCAGCCTTAGACATCTTATGTCTTTTTTTTGTATGGCATAATGTCATAATTTATATGTAAGTGAAAATGATGTTACGCTGATGAATGTTTATTTATAATAGTCCATATTCATTTTTGGAATTGTATACATGCAGCTTCCCCTGCTCTTCATATTTCTGTCCAGCAGAAATTTAAAAAGAAGGGGAGATCTAAACCGCTTTAAGTGCTAGTAATTAAATGTCATCATGGCTAGACCATGTAATTTTTATTAAACTTCTCATAGTAATCTTTCCAAGATGTCAAAGAAACCCTCTTCGTTATATAATATGTATAATTATATATTAGATATATTACTGTAACAGTCAAAATTCAGAATAACTAAAGCAAGTAAATAAATTAAATGGAAGATTTCTGTAATGGTTTATTACTATATATATTATAATTAAGGGAGTTTCCTTTTGTGTTACTTACATGTGGTTTGGGGTTTTTTTTAAATAAACATTTAGTAAAATATGCATAGTGTCTGTTTCCATTTACTAAGACATCTTGCAACGTCAAATCTTGTCAACTTAGTTAATGGCTTGCATAAACTGTGCCCATCAATATACTTTCACCGCTCCAAACCTGCAAGCCTGATTATTTCTTCTCCTTAATGGGAGGTCTGGATTCAAACAGTAGGACTGAACCCCTTTTGTTGGGTCCTGCTCACAGTGAAATGAAATGATCTGAAAAGCTGATGTGAAGAGCACCAGGGCTCCATTTTCCTCTCTTACATTTCACTGCAGTGATCTCAAAGTGGAAAATAGGGTTCGAGACCCTACTGTTTGGAGCAATGGAATAATTCTTTCCTGCATACCAGCTTACATTTTTGTGCCAATTTCTGGGTCCTTTTGAAATGAGGAAAAAGCAGGATTTTATAAGGCAAAACAGCTTAAACCTTTTCTTCGGCAAGGCTATTGGGAAACATTTTAACGTGACAACCCCTTGCTGTACTTAAAGTGAGCTAGTGCTGCCACTTGGAGAGGCAGCACTCACTAGCTTTGTAGCCCCCCTACAACATCTCTTTGCAGATTGCTTGTAGGCCAAGGCCACGGAGAGCTGTGAGATGTTTTGGGATGAACAGAGCCAGAACACTGTAATCTGGATTGCATGCAGGTCAGGTAACATAGCTTCATCACTGATAATGGATTTAGACTTATTTAAGTGTGAAGCTGTGTGTCTGTCTCAGATGTCTCAAACCTAAGAGACCATCCTTTCTGTCTACAAAAACACTTCTGTATTTTGCCTACTGCAGACGAGCAACATGCTATTTTCACCATATTTTTAACACATCTTCCACGGAGATACAGCAAGAGGCAAGAGGTGGTTGGCTGTGGGTAAAGCAGAGGTGATACTATTTCAGCCCTGATTAGCCTGCCGCTAATTTGTTTTTCAGTCAGGCTCCCTCCTAAACAGATATTGGTCATGCCAACGTTGGTGATTATTTCATAAAGTAAATCCCCAGCCTCTATGACAAATGTGACCAGGGCTGGAAGCTGTCACTAACAAAAGCGAAACTGTTGGAGCATGGAATTTAAAGCGCTTACGGGACATGCTTCGCAAATCGTCTAATTGTTCCAGTAACACAACTACCCTGCAGACGTGCAATCTGACCTGTGTGTATGTATTACAGCACCTGCTGCAGGCAACACCTGATATTGCCTTTCTCAGTTCACACGGATGATGCACTGTGTGTAGCTGTTTGATGTGACTCAGCTGTGCAAACCTTTTCTGGACAAGAATGATCCCTTTGGCTTATGTTTGCACAGTGCTTAGGACAGAGGCTCCTGTCCCTGTTCAGGACACCCAGGCACTGCCTTAACACAAATCTGGCTGCAAGGCCATCATGCCAAGCAAATTCTTGTGCTGCAGTAGGAAAGGAGGGCACACTCCTCCTTTCTTCATAATTATGCGGGTCAAGAAAGGGTGGAGATGTGAAAGCTCTTAAGAGAGAAGCTGACTTTGGGGATGTTTGCAGGATTTTGGCATTTTTGTCCTCATTTGACAATCTTATTCCACCTCACTCCCCATCTCTCCAATACATGTATACATAAATAGCCCCTCGATGGCTAGATGTCCTTTTCACACTACCCTTGCTACAGGTTTGTAGCTGCCGTGGATAACAGGGAGGTCTTTTGTCTGCACATCTATTTTGCAAATCTGACTAATATATTTGGATGACTGCGTGGGTGTGGAACATTACCAAAATCCAGTTCCACATCTGTTTGGTAGCCTCCAGCCTGATTTTCTTAGAAAATAAGGCTTATTATGTGATGAAGCTGCCTGGATGGCTCTGCATTCCTCTGTTCCCCTGACAACTTTTGAATGTGTTGGCCATTTTCAAGGTATTAGGATCAAAGATATTAATTTTCTGGAAGTTTTCTAAAAGTCTATGGGTAGCAGTAGAGATTCCCATTGTGCTTACATTAAGGAAAAGACTGCAACATAAACTGAACTCTCATAACACACTAGAGAACCTGTAGCACAGGGAGAGAGAGAAGTTATGGATGCTGTAACTGCATGACTTTCCAACACATTCTTTGGTTGGCGTATGTACCTAATTAGACATCAGGGAATCCAATCACAAACCATAAGTCCATAGAAAACCAGGTTTCATTGGTTCTGGTACTTGCTTGCTCAAAGCATCTTAATTGTCTGCTGCAATAATATTCACTCAGTGGGAGCAGGGTAAGGTCTACAATTCCCCAATGTCCAGGAAGAGCTTAGCATTACTGGGCCTTCTTTCAATATTCTAAAAGGAAAACTGTCCTATCATCCGTGTGGAGTGACAGGATGAGCTGTGCTGATTGCACATTTTCCTTATGTCACAACATGCATTTTTGTTCTCTTCGTGTCATCAGATAGAACGCCTGACACACTAACCTCATCACAGATAAATGCTTTTAAAGTTACTCCTTCTCCTTGGGCTTCGCTGATTCATACTCACTGGCATGAGTAAAGTATCTGATCTGCCTCCCTTTCTTTTCCCTACTTCCAGGAGCCACCAGTGCAAGAGAGGAACATACCTACAGCTTTTCATCATGCTAACAAGCAATGGACCAGTCAGCCTCTCCTCTCTCTCACCAGCAACTGATGACCAAGTATTACCAACTGGTAGTGTCAATCAGAAAAGGGAGTGGGATCTCCTCATATCCGGAAAAGTCTGGCCAGGAGGTTGGGCTAACCCCAGTTGAAAAATTCAGCTAATTGCCCAGAGTGATGCAGGCAGAATCCTTCGAAGAGTTCATTCCTTCAGGATGATCCCGAATTATGTATTTATTTTTCTCTTAACTTCTTTGAGAGTGTCTACGTAAAGAGTGACAGTGTGGATTACATATGAATAATTTCAGCTGTCTCCTAGCCATAGCCTTCATAAAAGATTATTTTAAAGATTGCTTTATTAGTTCCACTAAAAAGGAACGCTTTCATGATATTCTGAGCACCACTGCAAACAGCACAAGGTGTTTTTGTTTCACAGGGACAAAGACAGAGTGGATGATGCTGATCTAATGATTTTTCATCATCTCCTTTTTTCTAAAACATGTTACTGGCAGTACTGCTTTGAGTATATCCTGGTGGGGCCAGACATGGAGGGTTGGCCTAACACAGCTTAAAGAGAAGTACCCGAGCAATATTCCTGGGCAGATGAGCCATTTTTCGAGTCTTAATACATTTCACGTTTCTTCTCATTCAGTTCATATGGCAGGTATTTGCACAAGACTTTCCCAAAGCTCGAGCCTGGACCAAAGTTCAGGGCAGTTCTTGAGGACTTTGATATGTCAGAGGATTAAGACATTCTAGACCATCATAAATGTTTTTGTGAACGTCAGATGAAATGGTTAATTACACCACAGGAAAATGACTGAGCAAATAGGCTTCTTCAGCCTCAGAAGTACTGCAGATGTTACACATTTGTCAAGAAGCCACGTTTGGTCACTGAAGAACATTTCCTTTTTGGCATGGTGAAGCAATCCCAGAGCTTCTTTCTGCAGTGAGTTGCTGCTTCCCCAACACATCACTGAAATTATTTGTTACAAGCGCTCAACGCTCAGATGTCCCTTAAAAAACAGTGTACCTCAACAGCTTATCTGCTGAATTCATACTGAATCACGTTGTAATTCATGCCAAGAAAAGTCGGTGACAAATAAATGTATGTGAATGAAACTTTTCCTAGTTGAAGAATAATAAAATAAATTGCTTTGAAAACCTGTACTGGCACAGAGAAGTGGCATCAGGCCCAGGAGAACATGGGCACATTGTCTACTCAATTCTATGAGACCTGAACAGATTAAGAACCACATCCCACTAACAGCTATCCAGCTCCAGAATTTGAACATGGTTATTTTATTAAAGAGATGGAAAGTTTCCCAGTTCACAAGAAGTGCAGTTTTCCTTGAAGATGGCCTGATTAGGACCCTTAGTTTTTTTTTATGAAATCTCCCACCAGAGACAAGAAAGGCTAGGAATTAGCTTTCCAGATGTTTGAGAAGGCAAAAGAAAGCAATGTTATTTAAGAACATGCTGCTGGAGTTGACAATCTGAAACGAACAGGACAGAAGGCACATTAAGGAGATTCTCGCTGTATAGGGAGTTTGTCACTGCTCTTTTACAATTTGCACGTTTGGTGGCCAAACTACTGTAATAATTGATATCGCGATATATTTCACTTTGCTCAGCCTATTCCTGGATATAAATTCCTGTTGAAAGATTTGCTTAAGACTGAAGCAGTTATCCTAATGAAATATGCTCTGTCCATGCAGATTTCTATATGACACAAGGCACTGAGCACTCTCTAACAGAAAAATGGGCCCCTGCTGTACTATCTGTAGTGATTTCTTAGCAGCTCTGCTACTGCTGCCCGCTATGAATCACTCAAAAAAGGAGTAAAAAGCAGGTCAGCCCTTATTGTTCTTACATCTCTTGTCTATTTAAAATGGCATCCAAAGTCAGTGATGTAAAGCTGGCTTGATCTAAGTCATTGGAAGCCTTGCCATTGACGTCAATGTGATGAGGACTTCACGCAACAGGCTTATTGCCACTGAAGTCCAAGAGGGCTTTGCCTTAAATTTCAGCGGAAGAAGGACTGAGTCCAGAACCAGGCTGCTATTGAGCTGGCACTTTCCAAACCAGAAAGCCTGTTTGCACAGAACATTGCTGAAAAAGAAAAACAAACTGATACCATAGGAAAGATTTCCCCAAATAAACAAAAGCCAGTACATAATGCCGTATTTTATAAACAGTCACAAGACAGGAATGTCAGTTTAATTTTTTTTCTGCCAAATACCTGAAACACAGGAAGAAAAAAAGAATGTCAAGAAACAATTCACACAGAGACTATGCTTTTTACATTTTAAAGCTAGTCTGTGTCTTTATTATCTCTTTGCATCTGGGACACCTAGCATATCACTTCAGTTTCTATTCTTAATATTTTCATTGGAGAAACAGGACTTTCAGCATGAAAATGTCATTGTTTCCCAGGTAGAGGTTATCTCGTAAGCAGTTCCACAATAACAGGAAGGGGTGTAGCTGAGTTTTAGTGTCCTGGAGCAAGGACTACCATCCAGACTAGTGTTCAATAGTTGGTGCTTATCAATTGGGCTAGATCTCATAGTCCTTTCAGAAAGCTCCTGAGCAAAGCTGAAGGAATTGCAGACTAGCAGAAATTATCAGTTTGCTCCCTACTCTTCTGTGGACTAAACACAATGAGTGGCTGGCACTTTGAAGAGGAATGCGAAACCCCACAGTTGTAAGGTCTGCCCGTCGTGGTTAGTGAAGCACTTCTGTAACTTCCTATAGCATGGCCAAAGCAAGCAATATTCAAGCGTCCCAAGGTTTACATATCTGATGGACCTAGAGCCACCAAGATTGCCAGGCTGTAATGCACATAACCAAGGAAAGGAGCTGTACCAGAAGGCTAGGCTGAAAAACTGCATCCTCATAGTACTTGAATCTGGTCATTTGCAATACACTAGATGTTCAGCTCTGCCCCAAGGGGAATGCGAAGCTGGGCACAGGAGAACAGTGAGTTCATACCCAGCTCCAAAAGGAAAAAAGTCAGCTCACTAACTGCAATGCAGTCAAACTGGTCAGCATGCAGGGAAATACCTGGCAGCCTAATCGTGAGTATAAAGTTATAATGTTTTCTGTTCTCATCTTCCCTCTTCCTGGGAATATTTTGCAATTAGAGAAATGGTTTGTGAGTTTGCAGACAGCCCGGTAATAAAATAGTCTGTGGAGTCATCTCCTCCCACCCCAGTTAAAAGAAATGAGGTGTCTATTGCTGCCAGATTAAAGAAAAATGTTAAACTGTTAAATCTTCAAAAAGATTTTAGAGGAAAACTGTTAATCACTCTACACCGCCTGAGAAAAGAGAACAGCAATTCGAAGAAGAACTAGAGGGCTGAAATGAAACAATGTACAGACTCCAAAGACTAGGAAGAGAGGGTGAGATTGCTGTGTCACCTTTGGACTGCACCTGCTCCTCATACTCGTCCCAGGAACTTCCTGCAGAATTTGAGCCTTGACATCTTTCCTTTGAGCATGACTGGGAGCACCTACCACCATTTGCCCCCTTGCATAGTATTCAGGGCTCTTCACTTTTCAGCTAAGAACTAAATCAATAATTAAATTATTGTGCACTTGGCAGAGAACCCCATACACAAAAATTAAATGTGAACATATCCTCAGATGCACAAGACAAGTGACTTTATGCCTCAGTCTCCACTAGCATCTTGCAAGCTTAAGAACTTCAAGAGAACCTGGACTAGGGTGAATTTAATCCCCAAAATCTGGTGTCTAAAACCAGTCCACTGGATGGGCTTCCATCTCACCTAAAATCTGGTGTCTAAAACCAGTGCACTGTATGGGCTTCTATCTCTGGGTGACTGACACTGGTGGGCTCCCTGGTAAGTGGAACAGGCTATCCAGACTCCTCCATCCAGAAGCACTGGAGCAGGGACAGTGGCTGGGGAACAGAAACTGACCCCACAGCCTGTTCTGGCTGCCTCACCCCACATGTCCGTGCCCGCTCAACACTTCGGGGGGACATTAATCCTGTTGCTGCCCTAGGAGTGGGTTTGTCTGCCGCAAGGGACCGGTACATGGGCTCTGTGTCAGCGACAGTGGAGGCTGCCAGGTGCCGGGCAGTGCCGTGCCGTGCCGTGCCGACCTGGCAAGGCACAGGAAGGAGAGAGGGCGAGCAGTGGCCGCCCGAGAACGTGCAGGGAGGAGTGAAAGATGCGTGACACGTGTGAATCACGTTTCTCCTGCCCGACAGCTCCCGGCCGGGGATAAAAGCCCCGGCGGACAGCGAGGCTGCACCCACGGCTCCCGTCGCGCCTCCCCCGCCAGCGCTAGCCATGAGCCCGCACCTCTCCCTCCTCCTCCTCCTCCTGGCCGCCTGCGCCGCGCTCTGCTGGGGTAAGAGCGGGCGACCCGACCCGGCTGGGGCTGCTCCCGGCTCGACCCGACCCGCCGCGGTGGCGGCGCCCCCAGCGCCCGGCCGCTGCGGCGGGGGGTGCTGAGGGCCGGGGCCCGGGGCCCGGGGCGGGGGCGGGGGCGGGGGCGGGGGCGCCGTCGGGGCCGCGGGGCCCGGGCCGCGGAGCGGGCGCTCAGGCCGTGCCGCCCCCAGGGGCGCCGCTGGCCGGGGAGCTGCGCTGCCGCTGCGTGCACACCGTGACCGAGGTGATCCCGCCGCGGCGCCTGGCCCGCGTGGAGCTCGTCCCCGAGGGGCCGCACTGCGCCGTGCCAGAAGTCATGTAAGTGCCCCCGACCCCGTCCCCGCCCCCGCCCCCGCTGCCGCCTCGCTGCCGCCCCCTCGCTCACCCTCACCCCGCTCGCCCCCAGAGCCACGACGAAGCAGGGACAGATGATCTGCCTGAACCCCTCCGCGCCTTGGGTCCAGCTCATCATCACCAAGATCCTCAAAAGGTACCTGCCGCCGGCCGGGGCCGCGACTGCTCTCTGGGATGGGGACCCATGCCATGCGGCAGCCAGCTCTGACACAAGGACTTTGGAACACTAAGCCTAGCTATAGGCTGGATTTATAACCAGAGTCAATGCTGCTGGAATAACAAGCTGCATGCTGTCATTGGCTCCTATGGGGAATTCTGTTCAGTTACACCACAAACTGGCCCAAGAACTGGCTTCTTTGGTTGGAAAGAGAAATCCTAGGTCAGGTGGAGTATCCACATCAAACGCCCGATCAAATGTGAATCTGCCTGCCATCATAAGGGCCAGCGCAGCCTCCACCTAGTACACAAAGCCGATGCCATAATTTTGCCATCACTGTCGTCTTTTGCAGAAGACGTATCTCCTATGGGGCTTACAAAAGGTCTCAGGTATCTGGGGCATGTAAAAAGCATTAGGGAGAAGTTTTCTAGTTTGCTTTAAATGTGATGTGAATTCTATCTGTTGCAGTCCACATAAGCAGCTCTGAGAGAAGAAGAAACAACTGTAAATGAAGCAACCTGTATTTGCAAGAAGATACTGGGAAATGGATGCTGGAAGGAGATAATAGGCGAAGTCTCCACTTCTGATGAGCTTGTAGACAGCTCTTCTATGTTCAGTCCCTTTGAAGCTCTCCACTCATCCTGTATTTATTATTGCCTATTTTTATGTATGTATGTATTTATTGACTCCGCTAAAGTGATTGAATCTGTTTGATAAGAAAGCATATGCTTTGCTAGGCACCTCTCTGGGATTTTAGTGCAGTTTTCACTATTTGAGAAGTCATCCCACCTTTGTGCAAGCTCTTTCTCTCCAAATATTTTTTGCAAACAAGTTCTTATAAGTAGCATTAATATAAAAAAGAAGATAGCTCCATTGTGAGGACCACTGTGTAAATGACACCTCTGTTCAGATAGTCTGATATACAGAGGTTCGAATGGGTAGTGTTGTTATTCTCAGTGCTGTTTGGCACTTTGCATTTTAGTACGCATTCAAGATTACACCAAAAGAACAACTGATTAAAGCAAGCATAGTACTGTGCTATCATGCTAAATGTGTTGCCTCAGGTCCATAAATGAGCCTTGGGCTCAGAATGCTTTGCTAAGTCTTTTTTTCTTTTTCCCTATAGCTTACTAACCTTTATCATACAATGCCTAGGATCTTGTTGCACACAATACTGTACAATGAAATCACAGAAAGTTTGCTCCCAAAGTCTCAGTCTATTCTCTACTTACCAGTTTAGGAATTTCCATGAAATTGTGGGGTTGTATGGCTGCTTAGTATGCTTAAGATGTTTTTGTTTCTAATAAGATATTTTTTTAGTTAAATGAGTTATTCATTTTTTGTTATTTATACACGAGATGTAAAAGAGCAGTAATGTTCTTAAGAGGCTTAGATATTTTATGTCTTACCTGTATGACATACTGTCATAATTCATGTAGAATAAGTTATTTTCCTTATTCTGCTTTAAATATATTTATTTTAAAAGGTGGACTTATGTAATGATAATGTAATGAAATCTAACGCAATAAAAATATTTACTTGTTGAAAAATATACTGTGTTTTTCAGTTAATTTCATGTTGTAAGGGGCAGGTGTGTCTGTGTAAGTCTGGCTGTCCAAGAGGCAGGGAAGCAGCAACCTGTGTGTCGGTGCAGGGATTTTCAGGCACAGGTGTAGTCCAGTTTTCTGTGAAGTGCTGGGACACTTTGTACTGAACAAACATGCTTTCAGATGCAGAGGTCCATTATTTAATTCCTTCATTTGCAGTTGCCTTTGTGAAGAGATACTACCATAGGATGGATGTACTGAATCAAAGTAAAACCTCAGAAATTGCAGGAACTTTTATGCTCGTTTAACTTTAATTGGAGCCATGCTTAAAGACAAATATGTTTTGCTGAGTGGGAAGGAGCAAGAGCCTCTGCTGTAGTAGGAAACCATGACATCTTCCAAGTGAAAACCGTCAATACGTTTCCACAAAAAACTTGTTCCAGTTCCAGCTGTAACAAGGAGTCCAGACACTGTTTAAAGCATACATTCTGTGTCCCTCTTATTTTTTATGTGTTGTTGGAGGTTTTTTATACAAACAATTTTAGTTCAACCAATAGGTACATCATACTTATTTAGTGATAGCAAACTCAATTGCTGTTCGCTCATGGAATTTCAAGAGGACATTATATGAAGATATAACCATATCCAGGCCTTGCTGACAATAGGAGTTACATAGTGTTCTGCTATGACAATTGAAGAAAGATGGCTCATCTAGAACTACGTATCTTCTTAATACAGTCTAGGTTTTGTTTGTGAGAATTCACAGAAAAGCAAATTCTTGTGAAAAAGTATTCTCCTTGTTCCTTATTTCTTCCTCTTTACCTGGAAAGTCAGATTATCTTGTGGCACCAGATGTTATGTTTTCCAGGTGTGGACATAGAAAAAATTATGAATTCTGAAAACTTCTTGAAGTGGTATAAAATAGCTTTTCCCTCTGCAATGCCACAATTTTAAAGTCCAATATTTAGGCCGTTACAGTTAGGAGAAAGTGTTACATCACTCAGAAAAGGAGAAATCCTTTCTTTTTTTAAGGATAGCATATTCTAACTATTGGTCTTGATGGGAAAAAGCCTTACTACATTCAAAACCTGTCCCAGGGACAAAAATTTATTTTGTCTGACTTATCCATCAGATGAGTGCAGCTGGTTAGAGTGTGACAGGGCTAAGAAGATGTTCTGCATCCGAGAAGAATACTGAATCCAATTCATCCATGTTTGCAAGAATTATAGAGATAGGAAGTCAGGGAAGAAGGTAAGCTGGACAAAGATACATGTCAAAAACAAATCAACAGAGAATCGGGGCGGGGGAACTCACGTATACGTATATAAAGAAATGAATAAAATTTCCAAGTGTGAATTTTACAATACAACAGCTATATATACTTATACACACATATGCATATATGCACACACACGTCTACCCAGATAAACTACATATTAAGAAATCACAAAATGACTGGAATTACAGACCTTCTACTATATAACTGGCAATTCCATTTGGTTATAACTTGAATTACCTAGAAGTTGAAGGCTTTTCATGAAATGACTTGCGTTACTGGCACAGTCATATGGTGAATCCTGGCTGTAAGGAAAATAAGTAGCATCCAAATGACCGTGATACTGTTTGGCAGACAAAAATATTCATAGAGTTTCCCCACTCAGTGCTCAGTTCCTCTCAGACAGCCAAGGCTGGAGCTGTTATTTGCTGTTTTCCCCAAGAATATTTTCCATCTCAAAATTTATGCTAGTAGACTGTCTCCTTTTTCCATTTTTTCTTTTTTTCTTAGACTATTTTTCCATTTTTGTTAGAGAACAAAAGAGAAATTTTGCTCTTCTTCCTCTCTGTGGGAGTCCTGTTTGCTGTGCATTTAGGTCCCTGTGTCATTTGGCACCTCAGTCAGAGGTATCCCTTCAACAATTCAAGGAGGTCATCTTCAATCCCAGGCATCTGCAACACTTCTGGGTACCAAAGCTCTGCGACTATTCACTTTGCAAAAACCCTAAAATTTTCCACGGTTCCAAGAAATAGCCTCAGTTGTGAAAATAAGCTTAGATCTGTAGACTGACATGCATTACTGTATGGTTTTGAAAACAAACGAATTTCTAAATACATATTGTTGAAAAATGTTTTTACTCATAATTTTGACTTAATAGCTCAAAATACTGGTAATTAGGCACTTCATAACATCTTTATCTATTGTTTTCAGTCATTTTCTAAAATTGCCATTTTAGTCATTTCATGAAATTAACAATTTCACAATATGCCAATATACACATACACACAAAACCACACACATCTGTTCATTTTGTGAGCTATCACTCTCTTGCATAATGATGCAAAGTGTTTCTATATTGACTAGATAGAATTGAGTGCCTCAGTTTCAGGAATCCTTTCTGAATACAATATTTGAGGCATATCAAAATCACCAGCAATTCTTTTTAACAGAAAGTAGGACTGGACTCAGATTGAAAGCAGCACGTAGTAAATGTGCCTGGTCATATACCAGGAGATGATACCCAGCCATGTGGCAAATGCATGCTTTTCTTCTCCGGAGAGACATCAAGAAAGCATTGGGAAGAAGAGATCTGAAAGAAGAGATGTGTTCAAAAGGGTTAAATGCAAAAGCATAATAAGAGACATTCTTTTTGCACTGAATTCCACTTGACATAAGCACAAGCAATCTTTTAAATGTCCACTTTGACCAGAAATCCAAAGGGACTTGCAAGAAGGAATTAAATCATCCTTGACTAAGAAGAACACAGCAACACCAAGGAGGGCTAAGGGCATAGAACGGTTCATGGGAAGATGGTGGCTGTTCTCAGCATTTCCACAGCTTTTTTTTTTTTTTTGTGTGTGTGTGTGTGTGATTGCACAAGCAGCTCAAATCCTCATTAACCAAATCCTGATCCAAGCGTTATTAGGTCTCACTGAAATGAATGGCAGCTGATTTCTTTACTGCCTGAAATGATAAAGTTAAGCATAGGTATAAGTGTTTTCTAACAGTGCCTCATATTCAGAGCTGTTGAAAACCTTCTTAAAATCATCATTTTTATTATTGTTTTTCTTATACAATATGAGTAAGTGCAAGAAGTCAAGAACTGTTCTCTGGACCTCAGAGCACGTGGCATGGCATGGCTCATGGCCATAGAGCTAAACTTGCTTTTTCCACACAACAGTGTATCTGCATCCACGCTACCTATTTGTAAGAGTCCCTGACCCATGCTGTCCCCTGAAGGTGCTGGGCATTATATGGGACGGTGGTACTTGGCATGGGCCAGAACTGTGCCAGGGAGCATGCTAATAATTGAACAGTCTGGATGATCTCTTGATGTTGCTCAAGTTCCATATTTAAGCCTTATTTAGTCTACTAATGTAAAAGGAACCCTATTGTCTCTTGCCTTACATATGGTTCCAAGTTCTCCAGACAGAAATGGTTCATTCTCTGTTGGATCAGCATCTAACTGCAAGGTGGTCCTGACCTCTGAATACTCCCCTGATCACATGAAGGCTTACCTAGACACACTGACAGAAGACCCACAGGACTGAACTCCTAACATAGACTTAACTATATGCAAGACATCACTGAGTATCATGATCTTAATGTGATAATCCTCTTACTTCCTTATCCTATCCAATTAATGCCTTTTATTTTCAATTAATTGCAATTTAATTAGTTAGATTTCCACTAATTTTCTACTACTAGGTTGATTCTGCTTTGTATTTCAGCACTCAGAGAGAACAAAGCAAGTAGTGAGCTAGAAACGATGACAAGAAGTGAAGCTTAGTATCTCTCTCACTGTCCTGCTTTAGCATGTTTGAAAAGCTTGGATTTTAGATACTTAAACATCTTATGCATTTCTTCGTTATTCTCTTCCAATTCATCTGTCCCACTTCAGCCAGGGAATCGGAATCTCTTCTCACACCAGCTTTGCCTAAGCGTAATTCCACTGATTTCACTGTGCTCACTTCTGAATTACACTGCTGAAGGGTGAGTAAAAGAGAACAGGGCACATGATGCTCAACTCTATAAACAAAACAGCTGAGCAAAAAGCTCATTCTCTCTTAGTGTTTCACTGTTTTCTTGGAATTAAGAAAAAGTCACAGCGAGCACAGTGGCCCCAACATACTGCCAGGTTACAGGTGTGTTAGCATGGTCTGTTTCATCTCAGATTTTCCCAGTATTTTTTTTTTGGTTGTGCAAAAAGGCAGGAGCGAGAAGTAATTCTATCTGCATGTGTACGTGTTTGAGAAGCAAATCTCAGAGTATAACAGTGTCAGCAGTCCCACGTGGGTCTGGAGACATAGCTGAGTTTGTTTTCAGTTCACTATAGGAAGGCACAGAGAGCAGTCATGGATAGCAAGATTGTAATCTCTCTCCTGATTCTCGCTTTTATGGGCTTCTTTCCTGGTAAGAAAATTTGATTTATTTTCCTTCATATTTCAATTTGCATGCAATATGGTCAAACTAAACAGAAGGTTTTCAAGGTGTGTAGGACTTCCATACTCACACTATCTTTGAGATAGCAGGTTAAGGAAAACATATCCACAGACTGTAGGAGTGGGCCTATTTCTTGTCTCCTATTGTTCTTCTGCTAGTGGAGATTCACTGACATTGGTAAACTTGTCCCTTAAATAACTCTGATCAAAATGAGATTAGAAGCAGGGCCTGAAAAAGGATAGCCTGCAATAACTATGGCATGTTGCATCACTACCACTTTTCAGAGGGCTTTTGTGATAATAGCCCCTGCAGATGAAAGCTTGGATATTTAGTTCAGTTTTGAGTTAATCTGCTTCTACTCAACATCCATCTGTTAGAGCTCTTTTCTGAGAAGCATCAGGATAAACAAAACCAAAGTCTGCTGGGAAAGCCCCAGAAGAATCTTGTGGGCAGAAAGTATGCCAAGTTTAAGGGTCTGTAATGCTTCCAAGCTTCTGCATCATGTGGATGTATGCTCCAGCTACATCCTAGCTTTATGTTGGGATGACACACACGTGCAGTCTTTCCTGGAACAGAATAGAGCTGGGATATGCTACGGCCAATCTCAAAACTGGAAAACTGGACACAGGACACTGTTTCATACACCCCTGCAGTGAAAGGCTGGCACATCCTTTGGGAATCTTATTCTCCTCTATAGAGTCTGCAGAAGGGATATTCTAAAGTTTAGATAGGGCCATGCTGCTATACTGTGATGCTCTGTGCTTTGCAGTGCTTGACTTTCAAGTGTATTTATTTCTGCTTTCTGTCAGGTAGGGAGGTAGGTGTTGCTCAGCCAAAAGAACCATCAGCAGTTTTAGCTGGACAGAAAATGAATAAAGACGGGAAACAGGTGGATGATCACATCAAGGTATAAAAGCTAGTACAGGGTGAGGTAAAAGGGTTTGCTTTACTTGTCTGATCCATATTGCACTTTTCCAAAGCCTGTCATCTAAAGAGAGTAAATGTTGGACATGGCCCAGAGTCCTGGGCTGTGCAGTAGCAGTTTGGCATTAAGGGATGAAAAGACTACCCACAGTAATACAGGACTGATGAACAGACTGGGATTTCAGCTCCTGGGGTTTTACTCATTTTAATAAGACCCTCTGCATCTCCTGCATCCAGCTATCTGGATCTTATCTTTGCTGCTTGTTGATGCTGCCTTAAACAGTAGTGAATGTCTCCTTTCACATATATTCCATAGTTCAAATATTGGGAAATTCAAGTTGAAGATGCAGCTTGTCTTTGTAGGAACAATAGAGAAATGTTGTGATCATACATTTTAACCTGTGATATACTGACTTGAAACCAGAAAGATATCCCAGTGTCTGTAGTGGGTGGAGCTGGGAAAGCCCCGGCCTTCATGGTTTGTAATCTTAGGTAACTTACTTCACCTCTCTGCTCAGTCTCTTAAAACTAAGATAAAACTTTTTTGCCTCACTAAGGAAATCTGGGTCTGGAAGGTCTGTCAGGCAACAGCAAATCCAGTTCTTGGTCTTGCGTGTTGTACAATATGTGGCATAATCTGATCAAACTCCATCCCAAAGCTTGTTAGGTTTCTTGCTCCTTGTACTTACACAGACTGGCTTCTTCAGAGGCCCCCACACCTTTCCTAGCATCTTGATCAAGCTCCTAAGCTGAATGTATTCATGGCTCTTTTACACCAAGCACCAGTGTGGACTTTTAGCCAAAACAGATTTCACCTCTAGGCTGTATTCATGTAGAGGTGTTGTCTGGCTCTTCAGCTAGCTTTTTCTTCCTCTCATAAGATAGGTCTCCCACACCTCTGATAATTCCAGTACTCTTTCATTGCACTTCATGTTGTGGGATGCTCAGATAATTGTGGTTGTAACTGCAGCCTAAAATTATTAAGTGCAAAACAAACAAACAAAATTTGCAGATCTCAGATACACCATTCTCCCTCAGTGAAGGTACTACCTCAAACCCATAAATAGTTAGCAATTGATTTACACAGTGAAGCATCAACTTTTTTTCCCTTCTGCATTCTTTACTCAATTTTTTTACTGTTAGTTTGGTTGAGTTCTAGACATGATGAGTTTCCCTCTCCTTTCCTCACAGAGATGATGCTGGCAGCAGAGCTGCGGTGTCACTGCATCCAGACTGCCAAAGGATTAATGTTGCCAAAGCACCTGGCCAACGTAGAAATCATTCCTAAGGGCCCACACTGCCACACAGTGGAAATCATGTAAGTAAAGCCAGCAGGCAATAGAAGGTGTGTCTTGTGAATGCTGAAAAGTTGGCAGACGTTGAGCATAAAACCCTCTGCCTGTCGGCATTCTCCTCTGACCTCCTCAGCTACCAATGTTAATTAGAGTGAAACGTTCATTCCATTGCAGAGCAACACTGAAGAGCAGCCAGCAGATCTGTTTAGATCCCCAGGCCAAATGGGTGAAGATGATAATTAACAAGATTCTACACAGGTATCTGTCAGAATTATCCAGTAACTGGAACTGTTCCACCTAAGGTCATATTTTCTCAGATTTTCAAAGAGCATTCCAAGTATTCCCTCTAGTATAAACATCAATGCATGTGTGATCTTCAGTGCTCTTTCTCTGAAAGCCATTTGAGTAATGAAAGGCTAGGAATACAGAAGGAGCAGAGTTAGCTGGTCTTTGGACAAGGCAGAAGCAAGGATTATCTCATATATCCCTGTAATTTAAAATGAACAACCAGACAAACTGTTATGTGTCACACATTTCAAATGAGTATATTGATCCAGGGTTCCTCAGGATAGTGTTCTGCTCTGTAAGAGAGTCAAGGGCAACATTTGGGCTTTGGGGAGGAAGAGTTCTAAAAGCAGTGCAAAAGGATTGCCCAGAACTGCCCCACGCTGACTGGTCTGCCCCAGAGACAGAAAGTAGAAAGATCAGTAGAACAAGCTTCTCTTGTGTCTATGGATGGATGCATCTCCTTGGAGATGAATTACACACCATACCTATCTGTGCAAGCTTATTTTAGAATACTTCTGAGTGACTTCCCATCAGTGCAAATAAAACAAACATTCAGCCAAAAAGGATCAAAAAAGTAAAAACTTTTTTTCCACTAAAAGAGAGTCTGATTTTTGTCCTGTTTTATATGTTCATAAATTAATCTCACTGTATCGTGCCTGCGGTAATTCATTACAATATCTGCATTACAGCTCTCCCAACAAACGGCATCAGTAAAGAAAACAGAGGCATCTCTGCGAACAAGCCAAAGCTGCATCGAAATACTATTAGCCTTTAAGTGTCTCCAAGGTCAGGGTATTCATAGTTCTACTCTTACTTTTTCTATTCTCACTCCTCTCCATGCACAGATCATTAGTTTGTGAAAGGAAAATGTTGAACTCAATAGCCTGTCACAACACTAGAAAACTCTGGCATTTTATGGCAAAATTTTACACTGTGCTTTGACTGCAGAGGCATTTAGAGCAATATCCTATGCAAACGCAAGCCTTAGCCCGGTCAGTGGGAAACACCTGCACAGGTTTAGCAACACCAGGGATTTGGTCTTCACTGAACTGTGGCTATACCAAATCATCTGCGAGTTTCATTCTACAGGGTTATGAAGTAGAGCTCTGTCTAGTTTAAGAGGGCATAGTTTTCAAAGAAAAGAAATATTAACCAAAGGAGATTCTTATTGAAAGTAAAAAAAAGGGGGGGGGGAGGGGTGAGAAGGAAAGGAGTTCTCCAACTTGCTTAGAGACATCATGTTCAATGAAGTGAAACAAATGCAGGATTTCACTGTTTAAAAACTGGGATTTTTTGGTCTTATGTATATTAAATAGATCACTAACTTTAAAGCAGTAGAGTTGTAGTAATTCTGGTTTTGTCACCAAACATGTCTGTTATTATACTATAGACTCTATAGTATTATATATAATACTCTCTCTATAATATATACTCTCTCTCTAATACATATGCTATATTGTATATAATACTCTATATAATACTGTAGACTCTTTTATATAGAAGTTTTTTAGTAGCCATCAATTCAACTTTTCAGAAATAAAATGGAAAGAAAATGTGTAGGAAATCTCTCTAACATTTCAAGCAGGATGAAACGTGTTCAGGGTTTTGCCACCTGCATACTATTGTGAGGGTTCATTCATAGTGTACCAGGGGCTGAAAAGCAAACAAAAATGTACAATAAATACAATTCTCTATGACTCTATGCAATATTCTGAATTGCTATGTCTGTTTTTTACATGGAAATAACCTAGATTTTAAATTCACTTTCAGTAATACAAATATTTTACTAAAATATACTTGCCATTTAAATAACGTATTTGAATACTATCTTCTTTTCAAAATTAAAAATGCCCTTTCTCCATCTGATCACAGACACATTTTTGGTTCTTATGTATGCAAAACATCCTGACATAATTGTTGAAAACTAACATTGTAGGTCTCCAGACAAATTTGAGAGATGACTTCTCAGCTGTGTAGCATGGTAGGCTATTTAAGGACTGCCTGACTACTTAGCAAATGAAAAAAGAAAACAGAACAAAAAACAGATTTGCCATTAGGCTCGTATGTTTACAGATAATTGAAAAAGTGTTTCCTGCAAGAAGATTTTTCTTCCAAATATTTTGAAAAAGATGCTGAGTTTCCACTCCAGTATTTGGATCAAAGCAATATTTAATTCAGATTTAACTAACTTAAATAAGGCAGGTGTTTCTGCTTAGTTTACATTGCCAACAGTATATGTTGGTATTGGGAGCACGTATTCATATTGCAGGAGGAGGTGCTAATGAAAAATGTCTGAGAAGCGTAGTTTTGTGCGACTCTGTATGCTATATCCAAAACTGCAGTTTTGGATTCTAACTCTTGTCTCTGCAGACAGCCAGTGACAGTGCTGACACAGAAGATTAACACAATATAATTATGATGCAGAGAAAAAGCAACTGAATCTCCTTCCAAACCCCCTAGGAAACAAAAACACATCTAATACCCAAATGTCACTGCCCCTCTCTGGGGCATCATCTTAAAAAGATTTAAGTACCCTGCCCTTACATCAGCTGTTAGAAAGAATCTTGTAGCAACATTGCTCCTTGGATACTTAGAAAAGCTCTTCTAATTTCTAATCTACCTTTGACCAGAATTAAATAAAAATCTCTTGATGTTTTTCTTCTGTAAACCCTCTGCATAAATGGTTCTTTCTTTCCCTCCCCAGTAATACATCTGTAAAAAGCCCCCCACAGCCCTCCTCAACAAATTCCTCTTATCTCTTTGCAGAATATAAATACTTCAATCTCCTAATCACCTTCAGAGTTTTTCTCTGCACATACTTCGATTTAAGCTAATCTTTCTTGAACATGAGTAATGATCGTCGAGATAAAACATTGATCTTGTCACAAAACGATGATGCCTAATTGCAAAAATATAGATTGCTGTGAGTGTTTGCAAGGCAGTTTAACTGCACTGTAGATGGCCATCCAGACATAACAGACAATTTTTTTTCTCAAGTAACCTGCCTTACAAAGATTACTCATGTGAAAGAAAAATAGACTTATTGTTACGATGCAGGACAGAATGTGTGCACAGAATGGCAATATTCCTTCAAGATGTGGCTTAACTCTCAGTGAACCAACTGCTGGACTCTGTGTTGGTAAATGAAACATACCAAGTCTGGGTCACTTCACAGCAGAGAAATTATTACATGGCAAACCTTGCTGTCTTTTGGCATCTGTGACAAAAATGTTGCACTCCCATCTAAAAGTGACACAGATAGAGCCACATTTTTAGCATGCCAAGGGATATGAGAATTGAGGGACAAACATATCGCTCCTTTGAGTGTACCTTCCAACGCACTGGCATTATTCAACAGAAGGAGAAAGCTCCTCATAGGCAGATCTGCTAAAACAGGTTAAATAGATCTAATCATATTTACTATGCCTAATCTGAGCTCACTTAAGTTTCATTTATGAAAAAAATCCATTCCCATATGGCTATTTTTGGTACTGGCAGCCATCTTGAGCTCTTTGTCCTTGATAACAGAGCAAGTGAGCTAAAAAGGTGTCTGTTCTCCCTCAGTATCAAGGAAATCAATCAGCAATTTTATTTCCTGTTAGGGAAGCCTCTGCAACGAAGTTACAAAACTATGTTCCTAGCAGTATTTTGCAATCTTCACAGCAATAATAGCCTTTTGATGACCACTTCTATAAAAATGAGGGAAATCTAAATCACAAAAATATGCCATCATAAAAAAAGAGAGTGTGCGAAAAAAAACAGCAGTGACTTTGTATATTGAGATTTCCACTGTGTTACTGAAGTTCTCTGCTGCGGGTGGATGCATATTGCAGTGCTCTGATAGAGTATGTTGGAAGAAGAACATAAGTAATTGAAGTGTTAAGACCTAAGAAGGGTATTTCTCCAATAGGATGAGCAGCTGTCACATGGATCAAGCCTAAAGCCTCCATTAAGCCTAAACCTTACCACTTCCAGATAGCACAGAGGAAAAAGCTTGCAATCCTAGGCAGTCATTTTGCTGCAGTGTCCACTAAAGCTGTTACCTTTAGTAAAATGTATCATCAGCTAGTAATACAATGTTCAATGCACTTTACACTGCTGTGTACAACTATTTCAGGGTTCAGATGGGTCTGTGTGTTACAGATCAGCAACTGTGAAATGGCATTTCTGCTGTCAGCTGGCTTGAGCAAAATTGAATCACCTTACTGAACTTCCTCATGGGTCAGTGGACCCTTCTAGAGGGGAATTGTAAAAATTTTCTTTATGAAGATTATCTGTTTTCTATCCAGAAAACTTAGATGAGATTTGGAATAAGGTGGTAGTGCCATATCACACGGTAAACAGGGTAACAGGGCAGGCCTGGGTGGAATAGCTAAACCAGCTAAAGACCCAGGCTGCATTCTATAAAATCTAGACTGTTCCTGTTAAACTGATCTTCAGGTCGACTGTCTCCTTCCCTACCACGAACTGGAATAGAAAAGAAGGCCCATTCACTAACCCAGGTGCAAACCTCTAATTACCAAGTGGATGTTAAAATACATTCCTGTGCAAATGTCTCGGTCACTTCTAAGGTGAAAGTAAAACCCCCGAAGGACCACATCTTCAGCTTTCACTAAGTGGCACCAGAGATTTAGTGGCTCAAAAGATACTTAAAACAGCCTCAAAAAAAAAAAAAGGTGAATAGTCAAGGCTAACCTTAAACATAAAGCAGTATTTGTTTGGAAGAAGTGTACTGGGGACACTAAGAAGGCCATGGGTCTGCTGCTAGGATCCTGGAAAGTCAGGCTAGCTGCTGAAGGAGAAATCAGAGTGCAAGCAACTGTGAAAACTCCTGGAGAGAGAGGACTTCCCATCCTCTGTGATCAGCTTAGGACAGCAAGCTTCATGCCAGGGTTCTTCCACAACTCTTTCTCTGCCCACAACAGTACCTTTCCTTCCCCCCTAGCAAGACTCTCCTGGTCCAATTCCAGTCCAGGCTCCTCATCTTCAGTACTGAAAAATTCAGTTTTGTTTACCTGGGCAAGGAGCCTTGAACTGGTTCTGCAAGGATTTCACTATGCAGTGAAATCCTTAGGTGGCTTAGGAGAGTAAATTGGAGGAATACATATACCAATTCCAATCATGCTTGAAGCAAAAAAGAGAAAAAAAAGAAGTGCATTAGCATGACCTGGGATATGTAACATAAACTGTTCTCCTAAAGTCAGCACACAGGCATCTTCCCATGACTCCACACAATGCATGTGTCAGAGAAGACAATGAGTGAAAGTTGGCAGTATTGATTGCGCTTTTATCACCGGGCAGATACTATATTACAAATGAGAAAGGCACAAGGCAAACTCCAAATAGTTTTGAAGTATCCAGGTTTTAAAGGAAGCAGGAAGGTGATCCAGCTAACTGTGGGAGGAAGAGAGCAGGAAAGGACATCAATCTACGGTAGAACTACAAAAGATTCAGAGGAAAACAAAGGTGGTAAGACTTATGGGATGGTTTCCAATGGAGAAATAATTAAGCAGACCAGGTCTCTTCAGCCTGGAAAAGAGATGACAGAGAGAATATGATAAAATTCTATAATGCTGTAAATGGCATGCATAAAGTGAACAAGGAATGATTGGTCACTGATTCCAATAGAAAAAAAAGTCAGGCAAAAAACAAAGGTAGCAGGTGGCAGGGCAGGTTCAGTGGAAGCAAAAGAAAGATGTTCTCCTTACAACAAATAAATAATCTGTAGGATTCTTTGCTACACCTGTTTGTGGACATTAAATGTTTACGTGGGTTCAGATGGAGATTAGACGAATTCATGAGGGAAAATCCTATGAGGCTTGTTCAATGCAAAGAAGTTCTCTTAGGCTCAAGAAGTTCCTTCTTTGCATCTGGAATAATATTTAGGAGGAGTGCTAGTGTAAAGTATCTTTATATGTTTTCCCTACTCTGTCCCAAGCATGCTTTATGGCTCATTATGATCGTCAAGATCATAATCTAACAAACTTTTCATGAGATGTGGTACAGCTGTTCTTATGCTCTTTTGTCCTAAGGCCCTGAAATGTCATGATATTTATGGGATACAAAGTATGGCCTCTGTTGGCTTGCGTGAGAACAGCTGAAGAACTCTTCCCCCTACACTCAGTGAAATGGAATAGGCAATAAAACACAGTGGTCTGTTTCACAAAGTATGCTGAGTCAATTTTCCGATCCTCATGCTGCTGATTTCATAGCCTAGATCCTAGATCGACCATATGAATATCAATGTCAGCATGAAAAAAAAGGAAACTCTAACTTCCTCTGTTGCAGGATGATTGAGAAACTTCATAACATGATGAAAAGAGTAACTATAGTCTGAGAGATTACACCACTACTGTGTACTAGAACCATGTTAGAGCTGGTGCATAAATTCCTGTTGAATTAATCATGTCAAGGAAATTAAAGAAAATGTACAATTTCAGAAGCCTCTTTCGCCGATTTGTTTTTTGTTTCCCTTGTTCCTTGAAGCACCATGCAATTCACCACTATTTATCTTACCAAGAGAGACATTTACCAGTCCTGGAGCATCTCATCAAATAATTTTTCTCTGGGATAGTTTTTTCACCTTTTCATGGAGCGCCAACAATTGGCCCAGCCAGGAAGGAGCTACTAGATGACATGAAATGTTACCCTCAGTACCACTGAAAAGCCTTCCACGGTCTGTTTTCTAGCTGAACATCAGATACGGAACATGAAGAATTTTTCCAATTCAGATTAGCAAAAATCAGCTGGGTCTAGAAGGTAAGAGGCGATACTTTGCCTAATGAATATCGTTTTTACTTAATTCCTTGGTATTTGATGTTTCTAGAATTGCAAATTCTTAGGACATTGGTAATGCCCTTATTGCCTTCAGCTCTTTTTCATCTGAATTTTTGCAGAAAACATGTAAGTTTATTTATCAGATTTGGGGAGAGATCTATCATTTGAGCCATGTTGGCAAAGATGGGGAGGATTCCTTGTGTATATTTCCAGACTACACTTCTAAACAAGCAGCTTCCTGTGAATGAGGAGTCAGGACTTGATGGCCTGTTGCTTTGCCCCCTGTTCCCAGAAGTCAGCAAAGAGAGCTTTTCTCCTGGTAGTTATATTGCACCTGTGATAGTAGCAGCCGGGAAGAACCTATTTAAAGGTCAGTTCCAATAAATTCAAAAAAATTTTAGATGCTGAAAGCCTCACAGGCAGACTTTTCTCTGCTTTTAGACAATTGTGCAGCAACATTCAAAAATTGTCCTTACTCTATATGCAATAGTTCCATAGACATTTCAAAATATGCTTCTCTTTTTTCTCTTTGATGAAATAAAAATCTCTCTTAAATCTTTTCAAACAAAACACAGTGGTCATTTCCTTCAAAAATAATGGGTAAGATTTTTCAAAGCAAATAAAGAAAACTTCTCATCAGTGTCCCACAGTCCTCAGTTAGCAACTGCGAAAAAAAATCACCCATTATTATGACTATTTCCATGTGGCATAGCAGTGCCATATCCAGTCTTTCCTGGGAAACTTTGCCCCTCTTGACATGATTATTTGCACAATGTTAAACTCTGAAGAAGCATTTTTTTGAGCCATGGTTAGAAAAAGCCAATGATAAATACAAAACAAACTGGCAGCATTCAAACTGTCGTCATCTCGGTGAATCTTTTCCATCTGCACATTCTGAGTAATGTAATAATCTTGTCACTGAGCTGAAACCACCCCAAAACAAGGCCAATTTATGACACAATGTTGGTGCTAAGTAAATTGATGTGGTGAGTGAAAACAATTAGCCACAGTTCCTCGGACACTTACTAACATAGACACCAAAGGTACATTATACAAAAGTACATTATATTACCCTGTCATAAGGGACACTTAGGACTCTGAAGTATGGTACCATCCATGTACTGCCACAACTTTTTACTGGAAAGGTAGCCTTGGTGTCTGAATTCTGCATTTCTTGTCCCAGCATTCTTGTTCCTGTTCAAAATGTCAAGTTTATGTGACACTGGCCAACAGACTGAGTATTGCTGTAGGTACACAGTAATGATTTCATAGGACCAGGGTGGGATCACATTCAGGCAGAACTAGCTGAAATGTGCCCTGCAAAGCCATATTCAGGATGCTGCATTCTTATCAGTGTTGACCTCTATGTGCCTTCTTTGGCCTTCTTGAGGCTTTAATAAGATGAGCTGCTATACAACTCTTTCGTAGTGATTTATGGGAGAAATTGTTCTGTGAACTTGAAAAATAGGAGTAAGTGATCATTAGACTTTTCCATTCAAAAGGCTTAGCATGGTCACTGCAAAGTTGGTAAGCTGTATGCTAAGGAATCAGGTCAGCATTCTGAAATGGGTCCAGATAATGAGAATGAAAGAACCAATAATACTGGATGAAAAGTCCTTGAGTAAGTCTTTAGATCAAAATCCTAGCAAAGTTAATAGTAGCCTTCTCATTTCCTGCAATGGGCTTTCCGTGAGACCTTTATTTCTATGGTGTTCTGCTTCTCAGCTACATGTTGTAGTGCTTAGTTAATACAGGTTCCACAGAAGAGCTGATATAAGTAGTTTCTTAGAAAACCTGAACAAATTAATGAGGAAAACAGATCAAACAGGGAAACCAGCTGGACAGGTCCAGATTAAGAGGAAGAGAAAGAAGGATGAGGAAACAGAAAGGAAATTTGGAAAAGAAGGGAATATTAAGAACGAAATAGTAAAGATTCCTTAGAGGGTGTGGAATCTTCCTAATCCTGTCTGCACTGGCCTGACTCATTAAAGCATTCGTTCTGGCACTCTAAATTATTCTCCATGTCATCGTATGTTGCAAGGAAATGTGGCATTCTGATGCCAGATGTAGGAAATTACGTGGGAAATAATGACACACTAAGGGACAAAACAGAATATACCCAACAGCTCACCTTTTAGGCTTGTGGCTAAAAATAAAGGCTATAAAAATAGGCTATAAAAATAGCCTATTTTCGGTACTAAATTAAAATGGTGAATATATGAGTAATTCTTTAGTCATACACAGAGAGTCAAAATCAGTAAAGAAATATAATGTTTTTTCAGTCATTTTAATATTTTGCATACCAATACTTGGGTTTTGTAAGGGCCACTTCTGCCCAATGCTTCATTCTAAGCCAGAAGGGAGCAAATGTCCACTGATAAGAAAGACAAGGTTTGCTGGTAATGATAATATCTCTATTAGACCAACTGGTAAAACCCGGAAACATAAATATATGGACACACAAACCCTTCTTTAGGCTACTGTTATATTTCCCTAGGTCGTGAAAATATTCAGGTTATTTAACTGTCAAATAGTGCTTAGTATTTTTGATACAACACTCAGGATGCATTTTATGAAACCACTATGTACTGTAGGTCGCATTTTGCTCTGTCACACTAGTACACCAATAGAGTTCCATTTAGATATATGAAAACAAAAAGAGCCTTCCACAGTAAGGGACTGAATCTCCTCTAGAGAAGGTAAAGACCTATTATCACCTTTGGTTTAATGATGGGGAAACTGAAGTTGTAAATATCCTAGAAGAATTATGAGGAGGGTCTCCTCCCTTCTGACACGGTACAGTGCTGAATGATTGTCCTCCCACTTCATTAAAGATTACTGCATTCAGGAATCTGTCCTACAAACACAGAACTGCTCTGTTTGACCAGTAAAACAGCACTGTGGTGATGCGACTCAAAAATTTTCCCGGCAAACGTGGGCTCTTTGCCAGTTCATTTACCTGAAGAGAACACAAAACTCTTCAACTGGATTTTTCATACTGTCCAGGTTGGGGGAATGGTAAAAAACAGCTCCTACTGAGAAGTACAACAAAATACATAACAAGATGTAAATTTATACCAAACTTCTGTTCTCATTTATTTTTATTTTTACTCTAAGTGACACACAAGTCTTTCTAGCAGAAGGATTGCCCCTGGGTTGCACTAGAGCAAACCTATTTTTTTTTTTTTGCCTCAAAGCTGCATCTTAGCACTCTCTTCTGCACAAAATAGCAGCTGGACATTGTTGACTTCGAACAATCTTTCCTACATTATCAGACTGTTTTCAAATCCTGCAGAGGAAAGTTGGGTGGTTAAAGAGTAGGTGTTTGATGCTAACCAGAAAAACTTCCTAGAGCTCTTCTTCAGTAGCTATGCCATGGCAAAGATTGCAATTTCAGATTTCTTAAAATTTATGGGATTTTTCCAATGATCTGAATTATTTGTCCACTTTTCCCATGACTTCCTGTCCTGCCCCACATGACATATTACACGTCTCCATCACGAGGTGTGAAATGTTATACGTGCATCATTACAAAAGAGTCTTAAATACCCAATTTATATACTGATATTAAAAAGACAAGTTCCACCTAGAAGTTGCTCCACTGAAGACAATGGAATTATTTATTACACTACAAGTGAACCCAGCCTGCAGATGCTTTTGCTTTTGTGTCATGATTGCCATATATCTAAATACTTGTCATGTGGATGAACTCACTAGTATTTACTACCAATAGGTTACCGAACTATGGAAAATACCAGTTCTCTCTACTTCCGTGCAATAACAATTTTTCATTTCAGGGTTTTTCCAAAGGCACGCCCTATTAACTAGTCATGATGTCTTAACTATTAGCAACATTTTCCTTCCACGGTACATGAATAAAAATGTACTGCAATGTTAGCAAGGAATTATATACCTTAAACTTGCTAATGGACAGGAACTGAGTGGCACATTCCAATTAAGTTTTATTGCCATCTCTCCTGAAATTCTACTATTCCGTGGGGCTTGCAATGTTCTTAGAGAAAGTAACTTTGAGAGGAAATTGTCCCCGTGCTGATTCTGGAGGATTTTTATAGACGGAAGGTTTTAGTCACATCTTTACAACGGCAATGAGTTGTTTTATCTAAAGGTATTATTACTCCCCTACCCCAATATCCCCTTGGTATTGCTGTGGTTGGATGGAAAAACAAAGGTCAAAAATGAACAATGTCAGAGCTGACACACCTTAAAAACCTACTGAGAAGAAAATTAATCTAAGGAGGAGATGCATAGGAAAGCTGAAAAATAATTATGATTTGAGATAAAAGGTTCCCGATAACCTTGAACATTTCCTAGAGTAAATGTCATTTTCAGAAGTGATGTAAGCACATAAAAGTCTAAGTCAAACTGAAAGTCAGTGGAATCTAGGAGCCTAAGTGAGCTCATCAGTTATGAATTTAAAATATGAGCGTAGTGGTATAACTTGCTGAGGGCACTTATTTTGAAATACAAATTTTCCAGTTCATTCTTACCACTTTGCAAGTAAGAAAAATCCCAAATTCCTTTCTAGAGTAATCCTAATGCAACTGTGCTGGTACAGTTACACTTTTGTACTTTGGCTTCATGTTTCCCCATTTAGACAAGCAAAATGTCACTTTCAAAAGAGTTATGTTTTTACAGTGCTACTAGATGTGAAAGTTAAAGTTTAGTACCTGTTTGGAACTAAAGCACATTTACTAATTGCACCATGAAAGACTTTGGGTGGCTCAGCATTTGAGGGTGCTGCTGCCTGAGACTTCAGATAATTCCATTGAAGGGTTTCAATCCAAAGAGGATCAGGTTCATTCAGATTGTACATAATGGCTAAGAGTTTTTAAAAGATAGATAGTTATTGCCTTCTTCCTGAGCATCTACTAGGGAAATGAAAACCCTGTCAGTGTATTTTCAGAACCCCAGTACAAACAATAAATAAAACTGATTTTGACAGGTTACTGAATTACTGGAAAACAGTAATATTTTGCAATGGGGTATTTAAAACTATAGTATTACTTCTTATTAGCCAGCACCCCAAAGTGTGTAAAGTGTTTATAGAAGAGGGCACAAGCCTATGTCAAAAAGTTCGGATGGCACCGTGCCTGCCGCAGTCCACAGTCCTTGCTGCAGGACTGGTGCATGATCTGCAGCTCTAATCCTCCTTTTGTGCAGACTGGGCAGCCCTTCCGAAGAGCATCGCAGCTCTCTCCTTGCCCCTTCCAAAGGAAAACAGGGTACCACATGCAGTAAGGACAAGGCCAGGAAGCACATGCCAGGAACAGGACTGGGGAATTGCATACAGTGCACAAGTCTGTTGTATTGACACAGCCAGCATGCTTCAAAATCAGAAAAAAATCATACTGCTAACATTTTGTTGTTTCAGATACTAAGCATGTATTTGCTTTTTGGCTAAGTTCACACTGAGTAGGATAAATCATACCAATATTTAGTCTTATTCTCCTCTTCTTTATAGCTAATATTCTCTGCTTGATGTTCAGGACCAGAAGCAGCCACAGTTCAGACTGGTTTCCTCAATACTTTTAAAACATATATTAAAGCTTGGAGTAAAAAAATCTGAAGGTTTTAACAGTGTAAATAAAGGAAAAAGACTTTTTTTTTCCACACCAGCTAATCTTAAGTTTTATCTACATTCAGAACTCTACATGTGCCATCTAGGAACATGGAATAAATTCACCCTGACAGAGCTATGTTATTCAAACTGTAACATGAACGCAAATTTTAAAAAAGCATTCTTTTGCCCAGGACATCTTTTTTAACATGGGGGACTGGTCTAAGACAAGGAACCCTGTGTTGTCTGGGTAAGTTGCATATTTGGTGAAAGGGCTCACTGGCTTAGCTTTCTCAGCGTGACAGCACCAACACTGCGCTGTCTGCAACCCGCTGGGAAGACCACCCTGGAAAGCCATGCTGCCAGAAGTTACAGTGAAGACTGCAGATGCTGCAAGGAGCATTTTTTTCTGCCAGCACACCTATCTCACCTACTGGAAGCCCTCTAGTTAAAAACTCATCTGCATGTGAAGGGCACATGCTCCTACAGTTAGGCCGCTAGGGCTGCCTTGTGGTGAGGTTGTGTCAGCACTCACCTTCTCAGCAGGTA
Organism: Dromaius novaehollandiae; assembly: GCF_036370855.1. Taxonomy (NCBI): domain Eukaryota; kingdom Metazoa; phylum Chordata; class Aves; order Casuariiformes; family Dromaiidae; genus Dromaius; species Dromaius novaehollandiae. The sequence goes on along the minus strand of NC_088101.1, from coordinate 11,225,901 downwards.
AAGCCATAAGTTAAAAGCATTTTGCAAGTAGCTGTCATAGTACAGACATTATCCACAGCTGTGCCACTACCAGAAGCTGGCAATGCCAAAGAAGGCGATTTCAAATAACTCAGCTAGTGTAACCTGAAGTAGTCTAGAAGAGCTACCATATGTTCTGCTGGCAGAGTAGCAGGGCAATGACATCTTCAATTGCTTCTTGAGATCCAGAAGAGGATCGCTGTCACTGGCCGGAAGCAGTGCAAGGGCTCTGCCGTGACCACAGGTAGGAGGGCTGAGGTACAACAGACCAGAGAGCAGGCACTGCAATGCTGTCACGCCCCTAGCTAATAGGGATAGGCCAGCTAAACCTCTCTGTAAAGAGCAGGGCTGGAACCATCTTTATGAGTTTTGGGGACAGCAATCAACATTATATTGACGTTGATATTCTTCATTAGCTTAATCAGTGTGACATGATCATTTTTTCTTACATCTGTCATGAAACTAGAATTGTTATCTAACTAGCCTGTAGAGTAGGTCTTCAAAATAAGCCCAAGTTTGCTGTTGAATGCTAGGGTTTAAAACTGTATCATGCATATGCACTGAACAGAGAATTCGGATATTTGGAATCGAAGTCATGAATAATGAGAAAAGCTTAATTTTCAGAATATTAAGAAAAATGCACCCATTTATAACATAGCTGGCTGGAGCTGAACATTATTTAGGGAGCTGACACCCATGTTTTGGGGGAAATACCCACTGTGGTCAGACTGTGTAGGTTAGGTCAGTAATTTCAGAATGCTGTTACTGATTCTCAGGAGGGATTTAAAATAAATGACTTATGTTGCAAATAATTCTCTCCATATCTAATATTTTTTAATTCACTTAGAGAATGCACATCCAAGTAAATGTGCCTGTTCAATAACCTTTTATTCAAACTTATTAACATTTATGCAGATGAATTTCACTAAATTTCAGTAATTTGCCCCATCATATAACTTTTGGGGCTCAACTCCGAAAATCAGAGCACTTTATATTTGAGGCTACAAGTGGCACCAGATCATGTGCTTGACCTTAACTATACACTTAACTGTTTCCCTGTATGGCAAGAACTGCCTTTAAGGAATTCAGCATGTCTCCACAGCCAATTCCTCAAACAGCAGGATTCTTGCTGTGTTTAATGGGTCATTCCTGCCCACCCCCACCATTAACCACAGAGAGCAAAATAAAAGATTCACATAACTGTTTACATCAGTTATAGTCAAATTATTGTCAGTGTCTCTTTTAATTAAAAAATACACAAATACAAAATTATATTTTCCACCTCACACAGACTCAAACATAGAAAACGGAACTTGCTAACATGAATTATGCTCCTAACTTTTGCCTTTACAACCATCTTTACCCTTGACGTTCATACTTCACATGTTTCTAGCACTGACAAAGTATCCTGAAATGAGTTCTGTGCAGAATCTCACGAATCTTCCATCAAACATAGGCAATAGTTAAGTCAATAGCACAGCACAGATCACATATTTCAACATCAGCTTTCTGTCTATTAAATGGCATTTCTCTAATAATAACACCATCACATTACTAGCTGCCATTGACTAGGAAATAGCTATTTAAATTAAAACCACGATAGCACATATTCAGAACCACAGACTTTTTGCCCTCCCTGCTCCATCTGCCTCTGCAGAACACTGAGCAGAGAACAGAGGTACAGTCAAATAGTATAAAATTGGGTCTATAAATAACACTGATGTTTTCCAAAGAGCTGAGCATGCAACGGCACTTTCCAAAGTCGTAAGAATCATTTGAGAGAATATTTAGGCATCTCTCGTTAAATCTTGGCTGCGGTGCCAGCCCCCTTTAAAATTTAACAAACCCTCTGCATTTTGAATCTACTTTAGGGATAAAAACAGGACTAGATGAATATTAAGGGAAAAGTTCCTCATGCTGAAGAGCCAGAAGACCTGCTTCTCATCTCGTTCAAACCCAGGTTTATATCAGTACGGTGGAAACACATCTGACTGACCTCTGCATGAGAGGACACAGAGAAAGAGCTGTTTAGGGCTATCCCTGTCACAGAATCTGCACTAGATGAAAACACTTCAACAGTCCAAGAGAAGAAGCTCTTTCTTCAGTATATGGATATTGGAGCATTATTGCATAGAAAACTGATCAGAGGGCTTTTTTATGTAGTTAATAGGCTCAATTTCCTATTCTGTCCCATTTGTCTGTTACAAAGTGGACTGTTGCTTGAACAAAATACTCAGTAGATGTAGCGCTCATGCTGACTGCACTCACCCTAGATTAAGTAGACATGGGGTAAAATAAAACAGGCCCTGTTACTCCATCTGATCAGTGTCACTTCAGAGAACCTGCCAGGTATTTGTGATCAAGCAAGTATTTGTGAACAGAACACAGCAGGGAACAGAGAATCCAGCGCATTGCTCGCTCACTTTGTGGCTTTTAATGCAAAAAGTAGGTATCACTTCGGCTTTGGATCATCTCACAGATATAGTGTACCAAAGTGCCAGACACAGTTATATCACTGCCCCAAACCTTTGGCCTTTCTCTGCGTAAGAATGAAAGCTTATAGGACATTGTCTCCTAAACACCTGTTGGTACGAAAAGTCATGAAGGCAAACTGACCATCACTAACATATCACAAAATCCTCTGACATAAACCACTTAAAATAAACCGTTCGGTTTTATGATTTTTTTTAGGCACGCTTTTATATAACTAGAACAGATCTTACAGGCAACCCAGGGAAGAAGTATCTCCAGATCCTTTAAAATTCTCTAAAAAAGGATATGAGTATCTCTGTGAGTTGATTCCAGGCATACTAATTCCCTAGGAAGAAGTTATGGATGTTTGTTCAAGTTGAAATGATTAATTAACATTCCACAATCTCCTAATCACACAGCGTCACTGGACTGTGCTTTCTTATCTAATTACAACAAGCTTAGAGTGATATTATACAGAGGAGGCCAAAAGGCCCAAAGACTTCCCCTTGCTGAGAAGTTCATTTACCCAGAACTCAGTATTTGGCATTTCTTTTCATTAGTAGGATGACTGATCTAGCACAATCTATTCTTATCTTTGACCTGTGAGTCAAAGACAGAAAGCTAGTGTGCTAGTAAATTATTTGATTAGTTTTAATTTAATTAAATATCTTGGAAGAATTCAGCTTATTTATCTGCACAGGGATGGCAGACAAAACATTAACAGGTCTGTGGGTATTCTGTGAACAAAGCTCAGTTCAGGACCACTCTGGAATGACACATCCATGGATGTCCTGACAGTATCAGAGAGCCAAAAAGAGAGAGCAGGCTGTGTGAACCCGCACAGGTCTGCACTGCAAAGGCCCCTTTGCCAAGGTCTATACCACTCTGTAGAACATAAAACATAATCCAGATCTGGCCTGGTGACGGAAAGGGATCAGAATATGAAGTTGCAAATCTTCCTGTACTTTTACCAGGAATGAGTAAACTATTTGTTTGGTTACTACATTCTTTGAACCCTGCTGTGTTCATGTATGGTACTTACGCGGTTATGACAAAGACAAGAATACAGAAGTAATTATGAAATCAAATACATGTTTCCAGTCTTTACGTATTCTGCAACTTACTTATTTCTTATTTTGGCTTGTTTTCATAATTACCCTTTGGTGGTTTGCTTGAAGGTATTCAGGGTACAATAAACAGCTTTTTACCATATGGTTTTACTACAATAGGGACTACACAGGCCATGCCAGAGGGATGAATGGCCCTTTGGTTTGTCGTGTGAGGGGCAGGAAGGTCTGAAATCCAGCATTCTATTCTATTTAGGTTACAGTGACAGATCAGGCTCTTCTGGGAGAGCATTGCAACATTTGTAAGAGACTGGAGAAGGAAGTGTATCCTATTTTAAGCAATGCTACATACAGATATTTGTACAGAAAGGCCGCTATAACAAGTGGCCCATATTTACTCTCTTGTATCTTAATACTTTAGGATTACACAGACACAGTCATCTGCTTGACTCCAGCAAACAGGCTGGAAATCAAAACAAGGTGGTTAATCACATAACATGTAACTAAGTCATAGCAAAGCATATTGTAAATATCAGAAGTTTACAGGAGTCTCCTATGGATAATGTCAGACATATGGCAAAAAGTCCGGAGACTGCTGCCTTGCTCAGAAAGTGCCTGAGAAACAAATTGTTGGAAGTACAGGGGTGATTCTGGAAAACTCTTGCTACATGTGTCTTCATATATTCTACCCTAGAATTAAGGGCCACTGTCAGAAACAGGAAGCTGGCCTAGGTGGATCTCATCCAAAACAGCCATTCTTATGAAAGCAGTATGTACCTGGCTCAGTGGTCTACCACAGTTAGGAGAAGTTGGGTTTACCCCAACTCTCTCTATCTCTCTTGTAAAAAACGGGCAGATGGACAAGTGGTGTCTCATTGAAATGCAAAAACAGAGCACTCTGCATTTTGATAAACCAGGTGAGAGCAAACTAAGGTACATGAAAAACCGTCTCCTTCGCTGGCACTCGGGAACTGTCGAAGGTAAGCAACCTCCTTCCCTAACGTTGGCACCACCAATCCACACCCACGAATACCATGAAACACGTTCTTCCCCTTTCCCCCACACTACTCCCTTCCTGCCATCCACAGATGACCTGAGATCACTGCTCCCTCTCCCCACCTTTTAGAAAGTCCTTCCTGCTCTGGCCACCACTGAATGAACTACAGTGCATCTGCACATGTAATAAGTTTTCCTCTAGAGGATGGAGTCTATCAGAAATCACCATCATCACATTTTCCTACCGCAACGTGTTTGTCTCAGGAGTAGCACAGATTACAGAGAAAACTACGTCTGGCTTCACTTGACCAGAGCAGCAGCAATTGGCAAAATCCCAAGTGTCCAAGGCAGAATTTTCACTTGTACATACTGCCTGGTGCACACCAAAGACTGGGGCTAAAAACTGGCAACAACCAGTTCTCTTCAAGAGCTAGAAGAGGTAATTTGACTCTTGGAATAGATGCCTATTTTATATGCCGTTTTTGAAAACTGTGGATCACTGAAGACTGTTATAATTCTTCCCTCCTGTTCTATGTCATATATTTTTCTTCACACACAAACTAATCTACTAAAACAGCAATGGAAATATCTTGTTGTGCAACTCTGGATTTTTGCCTCCCACCCAATTTTCAGCATGGGAGTATATTGCCCAACAACAAATGCTAGTAAAACAAGAAACATCAGAAGTCTACGATGTTTTAGAGTCCTTCACTAGAAATACGACTTCAGCATATCAGTTCTTTGAAATTCCCAAAATACTAAGCATGAAGAAATTTAAGCCTGACAGTAGGTTAAGAGCTTCAGATAAATGCCTGGAGATAGCCAAACTTGCACAGTCATATCAAGTCTGTTGTTGCAGCTTAAAAATGGATTTAACCCTTGCAGCTATTTCTTTTGACCTGTAATGTGGAACTGGAAGGAGAGTTTCCATCTAAAGTTCCAGCTTTAAGTGATTAGTGTAACAGTGTCCCAAACTCTGGTGGTATTTGTGCAGCATGGTAATAAACCTGATTAACTGAAAACATTTAAGATATTTAGAGGAATGGCCAAAAAATCGGTTTGTTCTCCGTAACTGCAGAACATAGAAGCAGAGTATTTCATTAAGAAGTTAGAAACTGCCAACTCACAAGAGTATTCAAAGATGGTTACTATTACCATCTGAATAACGTGTCAGTTGACTGCAATTACCTCTGGGGGGTAGACAGGAAAATTTCTTGAAAAGAATACTCCATTTAGCATTAAAAATAGAGGAACACTTGCTCCAGCAATGACATAGCCAAGTGTTTTGCTCAATGAATACCAATTCACCAGTCCTCTTTCACACGGAGGGTATCTCCCAAAACGAACAGCAATCAGAACTTAACCTGCCAAGCTAGCAACAGTTATTATAAGGTCTTGAGGTGGAGGTTGTCAGTATTATTTGAATAAAGTAGCTGAACACACATTCCCAGTGAAGGCCTTATGTAGTTCAAGCAGTTCCCACAGTCAGGCTAAATAACAGACAGGTTCTTATGCCCGGCGCAGAAATGGCTTTGCACAGAGGAGAAATTACATGCAAGTTTTCTATGCGAAACAACTGGCATCGCAAGCAAAGCTCATCTACTTATTTAAGAGAATTATACTTAGAATAATTTGTCTTTATCATTCCTGACTTTGCATGTCAGCATAAATTTGACTTTTCACCTCAATCCAGAGTTTCTTTCATACTCTCTTACCTGCTAGCAGCATAGCTCCACTTGTGATACCCACCCTAAGTATGCAATCTCAGGAAAGCTGCTCTACTTCGTACCTGCAGTTGGTGCTCCCTTTCTATGGACTGTTGATATCTCCATATTCTATTGCTAGGATGTATTGCATAGATTCTTCATAACTTTTATTGTATTAATGACCTTTCAATAAAGTGCTAGTTTCCTGACAATTTCCAGAGTAAAACTGTTTCAGTAACTTCCAGACAATAAATACAATATAACCCATACCGATTATTTTTACTAGCAACAACCTTGCTAGTCCTCTTTTCTTCATTAAAATCAGCTCTATAATTACATCCAAATTAAAGTGGTAAAGTCTCCAGCTTACAGAGCGAGGAAAATATAATTATGTCAACAAAGTTTTAAAAATCTCCAGGGAAAGCAAACACATGCAGATGCTGAGAAATATATTGAATAAAGAATTGATTTTAAAAGGCCTATTTATTCCTTTTCAAACTAAGATCATGTAACATACCAGATTTTTCTGGCTTTAACATGCACTTTCACTTTTACCTGTGTTTTCTGCTTTCCAGGAACATTGCTTCCATCATCATAAGGGTACTAAATACATTTTTATTACCACAAAGATCACTTTAAACACTTAAAAACAAACCAGAATGTTCTGAGTATTTCTTTATTAAGTTTTCTCCCATGCCCTTCTCTCCAAGAGACCAGACCCAAGATCAACTGCACTTCCTAGATCCATATGAGTGCTTTTTTCTGTAGTTGTGCTGCTGCTCATAGCCAGCTGCCTGCACCCGGGTCCTCCAACAGTGACACACCCAAGTCTCTTCTTACTCCATAGACACCAATTTACTTTGTCCGCACATAAAGGTGTCTTTCAAAAAAAACAGCACTCAGAGGCTAACTCGCCAAGCTAACCCAAAACTACCACTGTCTCTCCCCAACCCAGGTTCAGCAAACAATTTGTAGCTTTTCCCCAGCCTGTTTTCAGCACTTTACAGCCCTGCTCATCATGTTCAATCAGCCACTCACCTCAGCCATAAATGCCAGCTTTCTACAGTTCACTCTGAACAAAACACCTCTTCAGCCCCCAGAAATAAAGCATGGAAGGGACCATCTGCCCTTGCCTGAAAGAAAAACAGAACAAACAGTAAGTGATAAGAATTTTAACTCTGTATCGGACAGAAATTTTGTGCCATAAAAGAGCAGATACAAACTGATGGGAACTTTGCACCACTGGCACATCACTGTTGCTACATCCGTAAGCCCTCCAAAATAAAGGATGCTGAAATTGTAAAGCTGTATAAGAATAAGTAGCTGTAATATGCAGATGACAGCTATTTGGAGATCTATACATTTTTCAGTAAGGCTTTGGACAATATATATGTTTTCAATAAAGAAAATGCCAAGAGCTTGGAGACAAGAGTCTCATATGGATACCTCCAGCTATACTAAAACCTTATCTGAATTCTTAACATGAATGTCATGTTGAAAATTGTGACCTGACCTTGTAATTTCCTTATTTTTAGTTCTGCAAATGAATCGGAGCTAAATTACTTTCTGAGATTGGGTACAAATGAGTTTTTTGCCACAAATTTTAGTCATCCAGTGAGTAATCTAAAAAAAAAAAAAGAGCTGAATAATCTTTTGCCAAGTCACAGAAATGAAGGTAACTACTATGAGTTGGCTGGTGACCTCAATGTGGATTTATGTTGTTTTAAACTCATAACGATATCTGTTTTCTTCAGTAGCATTGCTAGTTATATCTGCATAACAGACTAAAAGCAACATAAAATGCTGTTCTTATGTTTTGCTGATGTATGCTATTAGAAATACAATTTCCCTGTGACTTTTTTTGAGAATAATCTGTAACATAAGATCCATGGAAGGATCTCTATCAGACATAATCTGTAGTAAGTGATTAAACTACAACTAAAAGTCTTGGCAATGTTTATACTTCTTAGTCATTAAAAAATAACCTACAAGAGAATACAAACTCAAATAAGATATGCTTCAAGCTTAAGAGACGCTTCCCAAGGCTGAAAATGTATAGTTCCTGCCCTTTCTGCTCATAGCAAAGAGCTCAAGCACCAACTAGATACCTTGCTTGTGCATAGATCTACAAAGAGTAATGATATTCAGAAAGAGTTATTGGGAAAAAAAAGTATCGCTGACTTGCTGATTTAGCTGATCCAAACTGGACTGGGAAATGACACAGTTTGGGTAGAATCTACTTAAACTGAGATCACGTTTTACAATTCTTGCAATTCATCAGCATCTGAACACATATGGTTCTTCGTTTGTTTGGCTAATTATGAAAAAGAGTGGAAAGATCAAAATATTATGTACTTAGGCAAATTTATTATGGAAGTTGGAGCTTGTTGCTATTTAGGAACAGTTGTCACTATTAGTAATAGTTGTGTAATAACACAATCTGTTCTGTCATTTAAAATCAAATCAAATCAAATTTCATGTAGCTTGTTGCTCCATGAAAACATGTATTTCACAGAACCACAGAATCACAGAATGGTTGAGGTTGGAAGGGACCTCTGCAGATCATCTAGTCCAACCCCCCTGCTCAAGCAAGGTCACCTAGAGCACATTGCCCAGGACTGTGTCCAGATGGCTTTTGAATATCTCCAAGGAAAGGGACTCCACAACCTCTCTGGGCAACCTGTTCCAGGGCTCGGTCACCCTCTCACTAAAGAAGTTTTTCCTCATGCTCAGACAGACCTTCTTGTGTTTCAGCTGGCGCCTGTTGCCTCTCGTCCTGTCGCCAGGCACCACCAAGGAGAGGCTGGCCCCATCTTTACACCTGCCCTTCAGATGCTTATACCCATCGATAAGATTCCCCCCTCAGTCTTCTCTTCTCCAGGGTGAACAGGCCCAGCTCTCTCAGCCTCTCCTCATACGAGAGATGCTCCAGTCCCTTCATCATCTTAGCAGCCTTCCGCTGGACTCACTCCAGTAGCTCCATGTCTCTCTTGTACTGCGGAGCCCAGAACTGGAAACAGTCCTCCAGATGTGGCCTCACCAGGGCTGAGTAGGGGCCTGACAATGCTCTTCCTAAGGCAACCCGGGATACCATTGGCATTCTTGGCCATAAGGGCACACTGCTGGCTCATGGTCAACTTCTTGTCCACCAGGACCACCAGAGCCTTCTCTGCAGAGCTGCTTTCCAGCAGGTCAGCCCCTAGCCTGTACTGGTGCATGGGGTTATTCCTCCCTAGGCGCAGGACTTTGCACTTCCCTTTGTTGAACTTCATGAGGTACTTGAAGCATTCCAATTGTGAAGGGCCTTATACATGTATATTGCTGTGGTCAATGATTTTTGTTTTATTTACTTTTTTAAAACAATACTAGAACCCTTGCTCAAAATTTGATCCCACACTGAACACTAGATTTTTCCTGTTTCACATAAAGAGCTACTCTCTATTGTTTCCAGTGTAAGGCTTTTTAGAGTGCATTAGTGCATTATTAGGACAGGGTACAGAGGAAAGGTAGGATTTAATTTATGTGGCAAGAATGCTTTAGCTGAAAGAACTATTTCAGAGTAAGAATAAAAATAAAAACATATCCTGCTAAAAGAAAGAAGTTAGTATCTTGCCCAGAAAACAGAAGGCTGATAAGATACCTGTTAGTATGAACTCTACTGAAAACTGAGATGGCCCTATGATATTTATAGTGGCATAAATCAGTAATGAGATAATATCAGAAAAGGGAAAACGTGACATAAATAACATAAGAAAAAGTGAAATATTCCATGGCCTGGCAATATTTTGTTGGCCTGGCAATAAAAGTCAAAGAGGCCCTGTATTAGGAATGTGAAAGCAAGAAAATCTCAAATAAGTCTCCTGAAGGGACTGTCCTGCTGATGAGGTAACTGAATGCATGGCACCTTTTCACTCTTACAGACATGAACATTAAAGTCCAAATCCGTCACTGTTTCATTTTCCTGAGCTTTATGAAAGTGATTTTAGAAAGCCACAGCTTTCAAGACAGTTGCTTTCTCTTCTCTTACCCTAACATTAGTTTGTACAGCCTCTTAATAGACAGCCTCTTCGAATCTCTTCAAGTGATATTTCTAATTTCCTTTGTCAAGTTAAAAAAATAAATAAAGAGGCATACTAGATAGCACAGATATAGTTTTAAACAGGTTTCAGAGCAGCATCTTTAGGGACTTAACATGTCACTATCATCTTAGGAAAATGTTTCAGTCAGGTATTGGCAAAATCATATTAAAAATATGTGAGAAAGAAAACAAATGGGAAATCACAGTATCCATGGGTGAGTACATACTTGACATTTAGGGCCTCTGTAGAGGTACAGAGCACTGTTACTGAATGACACAATCTACCTAAATCATATCATTGCTTCCAATATGTACTCACTTAAGATGACATTTCCAAGTGATCCATGCCAGACAATGGATGCTAGTTATTACTCACAGCTGCATCCATATATAAACTTCAGCCCTCTGAGAGCATTAAGTGGTTACTGCCTTGGAATCTATAAAAAAGTTAGGCCAAAATAACTAAGCTAAAAAAAATCTCATTACATAATAGACTCGACCACATATTCATTTCTTCAGTTCATGCCTTAAAACAGTATATTTGGGCCAAGGCTTTTGTGATGCATATGGTGTTGACTGGTAGCCTCATGACTCCTAATAGTTATATGGAAAGCAAAGGAAGATATTTTTTAAAGCATTGCCTATGCTCCAACGTGTGTGTTTCTGTTCAAGATCCTAAATACGAACTTCAGTCTTGAATCTAGCTTCTCTTCCATTTCCTGCAGAACAATGTGTGTTCAATAAGTGTATAGGCTCTGATTTATGTTACAAACTACCTAGAAATAACTGTAATCAAGGCTGTCAATAATGTTTTTGGTGACAGTCAAACCAAACTTTGACTTCCAAAATACTGCATTTATAAAGACACCAGACCGCGAAGTAACAGTGTAAAGCGGGGAATAAGGCATGGGATTACTGCCGCCTGGTGGCTAGCTTACAACGTGGCATTGAAAACAAGGGAAGGCAAACCGTTACGAACACAACATAAAGGCACAGTCTAGATTACCAATGGTGATGATGGCACAGGACACTTTAAGACAGGCAAGTTACCATCACGGTACATAGTAACACACATGCACACACGTACATATAAACACATAAACAGAATTGAGCATGTATTAATGAAGGAGAAGTCTTCAGGCTTTATGAAGTGTTCTGTACTGCCTTCTTTTCCGTTCTCTTCTAAATCAGCACCTCTCAAAAGAAAGCAGCACAGAACATTTCCTGAAGCCTGCACAGTTTTTCATTAATATGTGTTCAGCTCTGTGTGTGCATGCATTGTCCCTCTCTTCTTCCCATCTTTCCTCACACTTCTTCCACTCTGTTGGCAACTGCTAAAACACGAATGGAAAAGAACAAAACGGCAGAGAGGACACCAGCAGTCACAGCAGATAGCGGACAGAGGAAATGATTTTGGACATCAGGACCACCCACTGGTGGGCTTTTACCAGAGATCTGGTAACAACACTACATCTTAAGGTGCTTTAGGATGATGAACTCCCTTGAGCAAGATGATCTCACTGTAAGCAAAGTTTTGATCTGTAGTCCTTGATTATTGCAGTCCCTAACTGAACAGTGAGAGTGACTACATATGAACATATATATCACAAGGTTTTCTCTGTTGAGATACAAATGCTACAGTTGTCTCAGATTCAGGCTGAAGACATATTCCCTCAGTCTTTGCCATGCAGTCCACAACTGGGTTCATAATCCCAGCCTTTCCACCATGGTTTCAACCCTTACAACCTTTTGCAGTCAAACCTCAGGATTCTGCCCTGCCTTCTGCCAGACAGAAGAAACTGTGCAGCTGCACTTGGAGCATGAAAAAGCTTTAGGAATTCAGTTTAGGAATCAGAATGTTCTTTACTCAACATCTGAAAGTTCCCTCCATTTCCCGTCAGCCCTAATGCACTCATTTCTTTTGGAATAAATATTGACCCTATTGTTTCATGAGCATAAAGGGAAAATCTGGAGTAGACTGCTATGTAAATCTATGGTAGTTTTGTCAGTTTGACACTGAAAGAGGTCTGAATCTAGAGGCCAGGAGGCCTCACTGAGGAAGAACCAGCCCAGAACACATGGCTATGTCTACAACAGCATGGAGTGAGGTGCCACAGGAGTGTGGAGTGAATCCACAAGCACTGAGGACCCAGGGCCCACACTATACAGGTTTCAGAGAGATTAACTTCAGACTAATGCTAATTTGGTATCATGGACTGAATTCCTTTTAGCAGCTGTAGTGCATATTTGAATTTAGTGTCATCCAAAAGAACTTCAGTTGTATACACTGAGGCTGCTCTGTGAGATGAGCCAAAGTATGGTATTAGGGATGATTGGGAAATTCATTTCAAAACTGGATTCCTGATGAAAAAAAAAAAAATTATAAAATATCCCAATCTAAAACCTTAATGTAGATTTACTCTAAGAGAAGTTGTCAGCGTGAGAACTCTCTGAAGAACACCTACGTCACCATTACATTCTTCAGAAAAATACAAAGCCTTAGTCTCTAGGCCACCATATGATTTTGAGTAAAATTTACATCTGTTTTGATCTCTGAGACTAAGTGATGTTGGTCCAAGTTTCGAAATATGAAAATATGCATCTTTTAAATAAAAAGAGAAGACTCTGCAGCAGGCACCGTAAATGCCAAATCATAGGTTCTCGAGCAGAATTTGTTAAAATACATTAGTATTTACTTCCTCTATATTGCTGTCTTTTGAAAATGGTGGGAAAATTCAGAGATAATTTTAAGTTGAAGGAATTGTAAATGCCCAAAGCAGTATTTTTAAGTTATATATCATTACAATACCTACATAAAAATACACAAAGTACAATATATTCGAAAAGAAACTGTTAAGAATAACCACTTTCTTCACAACAGTCAATGCCTAACTCTCCCTTAATTGTTATGTAAACCAAATTGCCTCATTATCCTTTGTTCCAATTTCATTGGCACATTTTTGTGGATAATAGGCATACCGATATGTATAACTGTAGTAGTTTCATAAGATTTTCTATATAATATATTCAGTGGATCTTGAGCAATAGTAATGTGATCACTTTTTCTAGGCTATGCCCTGCTAGCTGTTCATTATAAATACTGTTATTATAGCAGTGATGCTCTTACAGATTATTCTTTTTAAGACAGGGTAAGAAATGGCAGTATATTAGTGTGGTGTGAAACAGCATTTTTTTGTGTGTACATTACTAAATGCAGCTCCAAGGACAAAGCCGAGCTGGCCAGTATGCTGCAATTTGATACATGTGAAAGTTAATTTAACATGGGCTTTTTAAAGTTTGGAGATTTTGATTCCAGACCTAAACGGGACCTAAGACCTAATCAGTTAACTCAGCTCCTAATCTCTTCTTTACCTGAGTTAGGGAAGGCCACCTACCACTAAAGTAATTCCAGACATTGTTCATTGTTAGTATCTACACACTGGGAGCTTTGAAGACTCAGTGCATCCCTACTAGGCATTTTAGAATACAGTAAATACAGAAAACAATTAGGTGCTGAATAGTGACCTCCAATATAGAATCCATTATTTTATTCCTGGTATTGATTTCCATTCTATATTGAGAAAATAATTTTGATAAAATCATCACCTTAGGATAAGATATTGATAACTCTTAATATGGCCTGACTATCTCTGCTTGAGAAAAGCTTAGATATTCCTTATGAAGCAGTATATAAAGTATATAAATGTCATGTAACCCACTTGCTTTAGTTTGCTTGCTTAGCTCTTTATGAGTTTAAGTAATTAAAATAAGGTATGTTAAAAATAGTCTCAATTTGTTCTCTGTCTGAACAAACAAGAATCATATAAAATGGAGGGCTGCTAGAAGAAAATTAAAACACTGGCACAAAAAAAAAAGGTTTCTTCCTCATACCACAGAAAAGGAACAACCTATTTTTATTTGTCTGTAGTGGTCAACATAAGTAGCTGGAATCCTACTCATAGCAAAGGTACGTTTGCATAAAAGATAATGGGTAACTATGCTTTTCTGTTGAGTTTAGCAACACTGAACAGAAGAAAATGCTTGCCTGTATTAGTCCATTCAGAAGAAAATGCTTGCCTGTATTAGTCCATTCACAACTGACGTACTTTTGAAATAAAGCAGTTCTCAAGTCATAATTGGTATATCAAATTTTATCAAAAGCATTTATAAAACAACTGCTTTTTTCGGATGTACTGATTTGCCAGGAAAGAATTTGGTAGACATTTTGTTTGTGGAAAATTCCAGCAACAGCAATTCAAAGTTCTGTCATCAAGTATACACCTCATATAAAAAACGAGCGGAGAAACTTTGCAAAAGTTTTATCCTAGACAAAAGAAATTTTTTGATGGAAATTTCTTCTCTGTAATGCTAAGTTTTAGGACTGCTGCTATTTCTTTCATCTCCCCATCCTCTTTTCTGGGATCCTCTTCAACTTTTCTTTCTTTTAATCTGTCTTAAGATCTTTTCATGATAATATTTCTCCTTCAAGTACCCTACTTCCTTCTTTTAAGGCTACTTTCATTCCTTTTCCCATCTCATCTGCTAAAGTGATGAATATGAGAATAAAAATTAACAGAACACTTAATACGGGCATTTAAAGTGTCAACATTTAGCTTTAGGATATATGTTCCCAGGCAACGTACTACACTTAAAGGAATTCTCATGATCTGATGTCATAGTATCAAACTGCCTATAGATAAAGGATGTCTCATTTTCCTCTCTAGCTTTGTGACCATTATAACTTTTTGCTTTAAATGGAAGATTGGATATAGGCTATATACATATATGCATTAGCTTAACAGTAGTGAGTTAAGATCAATATAATAAAATATAGGGAACTTTTATTAAATTATTATTTCTGAATAGAAATAGTCCAATTTGGAATGCTAAGAATTAAGACTAAATAAAGCACTAGTTAAAGTAATAGATTTAATAACATGGATTTAAGGACAAGTTAAATCTATCCATACTTAAATGTCTGTTTTTATAGAACCATTGATACCAGTCCTAAAAAGGATATTCAAAAAATGGTCAGATTTTTTATGAATTAGCCTAAATATTCAATTTACATTCATAATCTTCAACTCTTTAGATACTGGATAAAACAGATTAAAAATTAAAGATATAACTGTGTTTTATCTTAAAGATCTATCTGTCTAGGGCCATAAATTTTCATTGGACTTCCTATGTCCTCACACATTGTTTTATGGAAACTGGATACTAGTGAGAAATAAGAGGGTAAGGGACAGTGTATTTGGCTGTGTCAACGAATCTTGGGTAAAAATCCTTTTTAATAAGGCTTTAAAATTAAAATAGTCCACACAAGAGAGTGTGGAAAGTTTAATGTTGCTACTGCTTATAAAATAAGAGATAGCAAGCAAATAGGGACAATACATGTAGTATCTGCAATAACAGAAGAGAGTAAGACTCTAGGAGGAAAAAATATTAAAAAACACTATGCGCAGTTTCTGTGGAAGCACCTAAGCCATGTTCCTTACCTGACCACTGACCTGATCAAAAAATTGCCATAGCAGAAACTGCAGCCTCACTAATCCACTGCACCTTTGGAAAGCATTCAACAGCTTCAAAAAGGAATTTATCAATTGTCAGCTGCTTCAATACTGCAGATAAGATTGCCATTATTACTTTGGCGTGCTTTGAACATGCGATTTTAGACCTTGTTTTCTTCTGCCCCTTTGCACAGTCAAAAGTCTGCCGAAAAATAAGGCAGAAAGCAGCAGTAAGTGAGCTGCAGCCAAGACGACGAGACTTCCACCGAGAAAACAAGAGGACGTGGCGGAGAATCACGAAGCGCAGTGATGCTTTTCTCTCTCTGTAGCTCTCACTAGGCGTCGGATTTGCCCACGCCACATTTTAGCTGGAACTGAAGCTCACATGGACCAAAGGATGCAAATGAAGAGACGAGGGGCCCGAAAGCTTTGCCCGCCTTCCCGCCCAACGACATGATTTGCAGAAGTTCCCGCCACAATCCCGCAAAGCAATGCAGCGTGGCCCGGAGGAACTAAGCCGCGCTGCTCGCCCTTCCAGTCCACAAACCCACAGGTTCGCCTTCCCTGGCCGCGCAGCTCGAGCTTTGCTGAAAGATGTATTCATCGTGCCCCCAAAGCTCGCCTCCCCTGCCGCGGCGACCGCCGGCAACCCGCAGACACCGGCAACACCGAGGCCACTGCGGAGCCCAGCAGCGGCCTTCCCACCGCCCCGCCCCAGCGCAGCCCGGGCTCGCCACTTGCCTTGGCTCCTCCCTTCGCCGCTTGGCTGCGGCGGCGGCGCTTCCGCCCGGTGGGACCGAAATGGCGGCGGCCGGCTTTTCCTCCTGCTCCGTGCTGCGCCCTGGCTTGGTGCCGCTGAGGAGATGGCGAGCTCTCTCGCGCCCAGCGCCCGGGGCTGCCTACAGCACCAGCAGCTCCCCGCGCAGCGCCGCCAGGTATGCGACACCGCTCCAAGCATCTTCATCCTCCCTCCTTCATCCGGCGTGACAGGTAGCATCCTCGGGAATGGCCGGCCAGACGCACGGGCAGGCCCCCCCCCCCCGCGCGCCGCGGCCGTTGAGCGGTCGCGCGGGAAGCCCGCGAGCGCGTGAGGCGGCCGCGGCCGTTGAGCGGTCGCGCGGGAAGCCCGCGAGCGCGTGAGGCGGCCGTTGAGCGGTCGCGCGGGAAGCCCGCGAGCGCGTGAGGCGGCCGCAGCCGTTGAGCGGTCGCGCGGGAAGCCCGCGAGCGCGTGAGGCGGCCGTTGAGCGGTCGCGCGGGAAGCCCGCGAGCGCGTGAGGCGGCCGCGCGCCGCGGCCGTTGAGCGGTCGCGCGGGAAGCCCGCGAGCGCGCGGCGTGCTGAGAGGGCGCTCCCCGACGCCCCTGGGGCAGCGTCGTGGTCCGGCTCCCGGCACACTCGTCTTTTTCTCCCGAGAATCAGGCTTAGTTAAGTCCCTTGAAAATGGGGCTCTCCTGCCTCTGTGTGGCACCGCACCCGGCGGCTGAGGTACTGCGAGCGAGGGAGGGCTGTGAGGCGGGCGTTGCTTCAGTGGGGATTTAAATGGTAGACTGAAGTCAGAGAGCCCTTGCAATTAGGCCTTCCACCTTTAATCCTTAGTAAGGGAGATCTAGCTTTAAATGTGTTTGCGCTTGGTATTTCAAAGAGCTTTTCAGGTTTTTTACTGTAAACTACTGTACGTTAACATTTTTGGTGTCTAGGTTTATTTGTGCTGATAGGTTGTGAATGCATCTTTTCTACTTTGTTAAATAATTTTACTTTATGTATCAAGAGAAGTGTGATGGTGACTGCCCATCTCATTGGACCTCTCTGTCCCCAGAGAGACAGTGTGGGACTTCAGTGCTGCTTTGTTTTTCAGCACAAGTATGAAAAAATAAAAACTGTGGCCACTGCATGTTTCACGTAACACTGCAGCGTGCAGGGAACTGCCAGTTTCTGTGGAAAGATAGATCCCTAGAGGGAGGGGGATGCAGTCTAAGACAGCAGCCGTCCAGTCTGCCACCTCTGCTACGCTGCTTATTTCATTTAATATGCTGGTTGGACTGATCCTCTGGTGTTGGTATTGCAGCATGGCAACTCTAAACACTTGTCTGGATGTGGAAAGAAGGGTTTCAGCTCTTGCTGGTCAGTCCTTTGATTTATCATGGTGCTGTGTCTTAAATACTGACCTGAAAGTTCACCCAGTATAGCAGATCGTAACTAGGTTACGCTGAAAGCGTTGTAGTTGCTTTATGTTTTCAAACACAGAAAGCTTGGTGAGCAGTACTGCTATAATACAGTTACGTGTCAGACCTCGTAGGTGTTCTTTATGTTCTGGTGGTCTATATGGCAGAGGATTCAATTCTTCTGGTTTTGCCACAATTATCTGGATTTCCAGAACTGTGGGACTACTTCTGTTCTTAGCTGCCATTTACTGTTTTTCCAGTTCTGCAAAAAGTATATGCTCCTGTAATAATGATTTGACAGAGGTTTTCATTGACAAGTGTAGTATATATGAGACTGAGAAGATCTCTCTGTGATGCACTGTATCATCTTGGACTTATAGTCTATATGTTTATCTAGAAGGGCAGGTGACATCTTTCTTTCTGTAATGGCCTGCAAGTCACTGGCTGCACTAAGAATCAAGATGCAGTATATGAATTGCCCAGTTGTCAATCCACATAGGCTTCAGTGGCTCATGTTTCTTTTCTGGCCGTCTGTAGCATTCTGTCACAAAAGCTTTGGAATGTGGAGTAGTTGCAAAAGGAGACTGGAGATTACCTCTAAATTATGAATTTAAACCGCTAGAATTATGCTGGTACGTCACCATCTGATGTAGGCAATTCTAATTTAAAAATGCCCAGTTCTGCTCCTGTTGGAGTAAGGAGCGTCCATGGGTGCGTGGGATGATAATCGGGCAGAGGGTCAAGTTTGCCATGTAGATAATGTTCAAAGTAATTATTTACTTTTTAATTTCAATGACTTGACCAGCACGCTGGAACATAGCCGTTTTCTGTAGCTGATGTTTTGTTGTTTGGTGTACTTCTTGAGTAATATTTCCTTTGGAAGAAGTAAAGCTATCTAGATTCTATCCCTAGGAAGCCTCAACATATTACAATACTTTCTATTTTTATACTTGATATTTTTCAAGTCGTCTTTCCCTGAAAAGCTTGTATACACAGTCGTTTGTAATCTGTAACTAAAAAGAAAAGACTTTATTATAGTGCAACTAAGGAAAATGACAAAATATTTTGTTTCTACCTAGTTATGTATTTAAAGCATGACTTTTTGGCTGCCAGAGTTGATTTTATAAATAGGTGGTTAAGCTGAGATAGAGTTCTGAAAGTCCAGATAACAAATGTGATATTTGCTGGATCTGTAGCGAAGTGTTCTTCCTGGTATTTACTTTGCATATGAAAATATTGGAGATGACTCATGGAAAGCAAAAATGACGGTTGAAATCAGAAAGTCATAGACCTTTTCAAGGTAACCAGTATTTTTTTTTTTTAACTTAAATGCACACACACACATGCACACACACCCAATACATCTCTAGAATTAGAAGGTGAACAGGTTTTAAATGTTTCGAATAGCAGGCATGTATGTGTATGCTGGTGCTCCATGTTTCCCTGGTATACTCACAGCATCTTTTGTGTTGTATTTGGAGGAACACTCAAAGCTTTAATGGTAGATGTGTAAATCCAGAGAATTTTTAAAATATGGTGTGAATAGATGGTGACTATGTGGTAGAAAGCTGGTTCTTAACAGAAAATATAAATGATAAATGACCTATTTTATATTAAAAGTGATGTTAGTTAAACTCATCTGACATTTACAAGAGAGATTGCTGGAGTCACAAAGAAGAGAGATAATCTTGAAGAAAGGAGAAGTAGAAATGGCTTCTTTTGGAATGATAAATGACAAAGCATTCCTGCCTTTTTTTTTTAATATACATACATAGAATTTTTTTTTTTTTTTTTTTTTTTTTTTTTTGGTATTTGCATCAAAACCCAAGAACAGTTCCTGCTTTTAGCCACTGGTATTCTAACAAGTTTCTTTCAGGAATTTGTCAGGCTTTACCCAGAAGACTCATTTGGTGTTTTAGATGAAGTTAAAATGCATAAGCACTTTTTTTTTCTTCCCAAATGTGGTAGTAACAGCTGTTTCCAGCCATGATCTTATTTAAGCCAACAGTTCTTTTGAAGAAATGGATGAACTAAGTTGTGGGTAGAATGATATTGAGTCATATTTGCCAGGAGATATGGTAGCATGCTTATGCTTCTTGGTTTCTTTATCATCCTTCAGACTAGCAGAGGAAAGAAGTTCTTTCAGAACTCATCACTGTGTTTTTCTTCCATTTGGTGTTAGGATTTTTAACAATGAAGGGGCAGTGTTGGGTAAAGTTATAAAATCCTTCATGTTCTACCACGCATTTATATATATATAAAAAGTTTGAACATAAGAGTTTCTGAATACATCTGGTGTCTGCTGGCTTTTAGATACTTTTACCATGTTTTGAATTATTATGTCAGCAGTCAAACATGAAAAATGGTTAGAGACATACATGCGTCATATTGGTATAACAAAACATCAATCATCAGTTATTTTACTCCAGTTGTGTAGTTTCTTTTAGACAATCTCAAAAAGCTTTTTCTGGACGAAAATATGAGCTCTGGACTTGCTCATCCCCCAAAGTATAGTTCAGAAAGAGTAGAACTCCTCAGACTTGCAGCAGTTTAGAATCAGTCCAATTTTAACATAAAACAGAAGGCTTTATTGCTTTTTTCAAGTTACTTTGAACTACATTCATCATGGTAAGCTAAATTAACATATGTTAAACACCAATGCTGAATGTATGCGGGAACATATATAAGTTACAAGCTTTAAGTGTATGTATTTGTAGAAGGAACTGGAACGCTTTTGTTCTGGATGTTCACAGTAGGTAGGCCAAAAATTTATTACTGTTGAAGGATGACAAACTCTTATTACATTATAACAGCTAATAAAACTTGGGGGGGGGGGAGCATTACCTACCAGCTTTCTATTTTTATTTTTCTCAGAGAGGTATTTCACTGGAACTAAAACTACACTTGTTTTAAACAACAGATAATGCATGTTTCCAGAACATACTGAACTTGTACACTTGTCCTGGAATTCTAGATGAAAACTACTAGAAGTGATACTAATGATTAAAAATGATAAATATTGCTGCCTTCATAGAGAGAAGGAAAAAGAGATAAAACACCTTTCTACATACTTTCCTTATTTTATATTTGCCTAGCAGAGTTTCGGTAACAAAATACCAAGTGTACGAATATTCCATTAATTAATTCTGATAATTAAACCTAATTTATTACAAATCTTTTGTATGAAGAATGGTGTTTTGCCTTGCAATAATGATGATTAACAGAGACAATCTATTTTTCGTACTGAAATACTTGTTTCACCTTAAGGCGTTTCTTGATGGTCTTTTTTGTATCAGCTTCAGATGTCTTGAGATATCAGTTGGTTTAACTGAGCTTTGTATGGTTAGTTGTAAATGAGGAGTGTTCTTTTTAATTGCATTTAATAAAATGGACCAGCAGAATGGTAAGTTATGAATTGCTGCTAATCGTGGAATGTCTGAGTCTGTAATATAAAAAATAATAATCTTTAAAATGCAAGTAACATTTTTTTAATTAGCGTTTGTCTTTGGTCTTAGATGCCTAAAAGTTTAGGTGCTTGCTGAGATAAGCACCAAGTAGAACTTTTGCCCTAGATAGTATGGTGATGTTCAAGCAAAGTTGAAAAAGGGAATATTTGCTCTATGTGAAGGTGACAAAAACTTTCCAATCAAATTGAAAACTTCTGCAAGGAAATGTACACAAGAGGTGATAAACACTTGGAGGCAAATGATGGTTCATGTAGTAGCAATATTTCCAGTTTGGTTCCAGTGACAAAATTTCTCAAATTACAGTTCACTTAGTGGATTTCAGAGGTGTTTTTAATAGCTTGGGACTACTGTGACAGTTGGAACATTTGATTTCTGAACCATTATAAAAATTGTTATGCTCTGTTCCAAAAAGATTTGCATTAATGATATTGTACTGAGATATGTAATCCAGTGGTGGTTGAGCTCATGCAGATCGGGACAGGTATGTGATGATCAGTTTTGAGTGGTTTTGGAAGGGAGAAAGCTTTCCTTCCTTTTCCAAATGTTAACATTTAGAGAGGGATTAGCAAAGGACCAAGTCATAAGATTTGCTGTTCTCCCTTTCCTTTAAGGACCAAATAGTATCTCTGTAATTTCCTAGGCTTTTAATCTGTAATTCTGCAAAACACAAAGTTCACCTTTAATGCTCCATTTCCTAGTTATTTGGTGATTTCCATTGGTCTGCAGTTCATGGTCAGTGGCCAGAGCAAAAGACTGAACCTTTTATGAAAATATTTCTTTCATCGCTACTTTGCCTTCAGTGGGATTCTCCTTGAGACTTCAAGTCATTTTCATAGACATCTGCCATAAATTTACATAGTTAGTCTCCCTCCCTATCACCTTTGTTTTTAGGCTCTGAAATACAAAAATAGGAAACATGGAAAAAAAAAAAGACTAATTCAGGCAGTAGCTCTATTTTTCATGTCTTCAAAGGGTGTATGTAGCTGTTGAAATGCCAAAAGAGGAGAGGGCCATTCCACACCTTCTTGTGAAGGTATAATTTTACTTGTCTTCTTCTGTGTATTGAACTAACTTGGAATCATTTTGATCTTCTATACTTTGGGTGCCCTAAGTATCAATTGTTCAGATTAGTCTTAACTTGAAATCTTTCTGTTTCCAGTCTGGGGTTTTATCTGTTATGTGATAGTTTATTAAGCAGTCCTTTTCCTTAAGGAAAGGAATCTTAAACTTGTTTCTGTGAAAATCCACCAGCAATTTCATAGGCTACTCTTCTACTGTACTTAAGAAGGATAACTTTCAGAAAGTTTCCTAAGAGAACAGTAGAAATGATGATGTTAATGATTTCATTAAAATGCACTAGTTCTTAAAAAATACTGTGCCTTAGGCTGCTAAAAATATCTAAGGCATTTTAGTAGCATCAGAGGCAGCTCACATCTTAAATGCTTGCAGTGGCCTTGGAAACATTTGGCATATACAGTTGACTCTTGCTTGTGCTTGTAAAATTTACTGCATGTCGCCTTCAGAAAGATTAAAGTGTTATACAGCCGTATCACACTCCGTCCTGGCTATGATATATTACTAATATGCATTTTGTCCTAGCTTATAAGGTATTGTGTATAATTTGCATTTTAATGTATATATAGATAGAAATTAATAGAGCTAGATAGCAATAGATAACAAAGTACTTGTGGCTTTGCTTTTATAGCACTGTGTTTCTGTTCCCTTGTTTTGGGTTTTCGTGCTCCTTGGATAACTGAGAAGATTGAATATGATTGGGTAAGTAAGGGCAGATTTAGGTAAGGGCAGCTCTTCAGAACTTAATCAATGATCAGTTGAATCAATTTTTTTTATTAACTCTGTGGTTAAATTTTAAGAAGCAGCATGCACTTCCAATCTATTGCCAAAGAATAGGTGAAATAATCCTTTGAGTATTAATCCATTCCTTGAGAGTTAATCCATTTAGAGTAAAAATAGCATAAAAATGTGATAGGGATTTCATATGAAATGAATTTGGCTTTTAGTACTAAAATGTTTTCAAATACTTGTATCTTCAAATATATATGGCCTTGCTACACAGGTGAGCATTAATTATTTGATGTAATGAGTACATGGGGAAAAAGTGTCCTGTGCCAAAGGTGTGTAAAGCCAAAACATAAATAACGAAGATTAGAGAGAGCTGTATGAAAATGATCACATACAGAGCCGGCCATACAGGAAAAAAATAAAACCACATCTGTAGTCTTAAAAAAAAAAATAGTATTTCAACAATATAGAAGTTTGTATTGAGAAGCAGCTAAAACTGATGTAAAAATAAAAGAAACCAGCTATTCATATTTGTTTGTGCTCGGTGTATTTGTAGTACTTTGTTGCTTTACTGAAGGACAGTCAGGTAATTTGTTCTGAGCAAGTTTTTTTTTTTTTTAATACTAGGCACTTTGTTTTTGTTTTTTTTCCCCCAATCTGTTCTGTGTTGGTGTCATCATAAGTCACCTGGAGTCCTTTCTAAACCATGTTAGTCACAAATGGTAGTCATGTTAAATTCATTTATTCAGTTCAAAGCAGGGATTGTGATCTGTGTGTGTATGTAAAGCTATTAATCTCAAAGCAGGAAGTGAAGTGTGTTTGCAGAGGGGAAGCTCTCTCACACTCAGGCTTACTTTATAGTGAGAAGGAGAAAATAATCGGTTGACAGTCTTTGGTCAGGAGCTGATGAGCCATAAACTTGTTTTTTCTTATGATGCTGCACAATTGTGCTCGTTAGAAGAAGAATGAACCGTTCTGCTCTGTTCTGATTGTTCTGCTTTTAGGGAGTTGATATTATTTCCCTGCTTTTTTTTTTTTTTTTTTTTTTTTTGATAGAAGCATATCTGTTCTCTTATTATAACATCAGATATTTCAGTCAAGAGACACTGTTAACTGTATTTATGTATCATGCTAGGATTTTTGAGTTTCTTTGAGACAAGAAGAGGGTGAAATAGTGAAGGAAGTAGTGTAGATAAAAGCTTCAACTGTGGTGGAATATGTCACATGCAGTGTACAAAGGGAGGAGCACCTACTCTTATAGTGAGCAGACAGGCAGGAAGATGGAGAAGACTCCAGAGACCAGGAGAACAACCGAGGTAAGACAAAGCTGGCACATGGGAGACCTGAATGAAGTAGTACTTAGCAAAGTGCTGTTTCAGGAGAGCTGCACTTGGTCTTGGAGCACTTAGCTGGTAAGGTGAGCATGGGAGGTTGATAAAAGAAACCGGAAAAGCTCTTAAACTGTAAGTTTGGTGAGTGTTATCGTCACAGAAGTATCATTTATTTGTGAGGGTAGTGTTAATAAGACTAAGCGAAGAATTCAACTTCTGTTCCACTCAGCAGTTGTTCTGCTAACAGTGCTATTAAGATATGCCTTGTACTGCACTTGAAATAAACTTTATATTAAAATACATTTTAATGATTGTTGTCTTACTGCTTAAAGATAGCATGTTTATTAGAAGGGAGTGAACATTATTGAAAGTTAGAGAGAGAGAGAGAGAGAGAGAGAGATACTATTATCTCTGGTGCAGAAAGATGTGTTTTCATATATATTGCCCTTCTGTACCAAGGGGTACCAGTTGCAGAATGTTGATGGAACTGTTTTACAGTTAAATAACATGCAGACTGGATTTCCTCCTCTATCAGGCATATTGTAGCATTTAAGTTTGGATGACTTTTTCATGTAAGACCATAGATGGTCTCCCCCCACATTTAGCTTTTTTGGTCATCAAGACCTACTAGAAATGAGTGAAATTCCACAAACCTTTGAAATGGGCAAAATGCAACTTGCTCTTCTGTGCTGCTTAAAATGATGGCTTTGAGTCATCTGGAATACCTTGTTTCAGACGAGATCAATGATAGAATTTCTTGCTCTATGGCTTTCTCTCTCTTCCTAATTCCCCTCCCAGCAGTGAAGTTAGTGTTTAAAGGCTGCTTGACCTGGTTAAAAAAAAAAAATTTCGTGTGCTATCATCTGAAGGTTATGCATGCTAGAGTTTTTTGGTTTTGGTTGGTGGGTGTGTGGGTTGGTTTCCTCCTCTTCCCCCCCACTTCGGCTGTGATGATGACCACAGCAATGACATAGGGGGACTGAGGGGTTTAGGGACAGTTGAAGGAACAAGACACCTTCTTCAGTCTTCCTCTGCTTTTCCGCACAGGCAAGGGGATGGTGGTGGGGACTCCACCCTAAGAGGTTGTTTGCCTGCCATAGTGCTGGCTGGAGGAGAGGGTAAGATTTCTGGAAGGACAAGGGGATTGAAAGACCAAAATGGGAGGAGGGGGCATTTTAGGAGGAGAAGATGACAAAAGCTACTGAGTTATTCACCATTCACTTATCTCAGCTAGATCCTGAGGAAAAAGATGTTACCACCTATATTTGGACGAAAGGTTACTGTGAATAATTCCGTGCCAAATATGTTCTTGAAGTGAATTTGGGAAGGGAGGGAGTAAAAATTCCTTACAGTGCAAAATCTTAAGGGTGTAAGAATGTTCTCATGTTCTGTTCCCAGTCATAGGAATTCATAGATGTTCACCAAAACCAGGCTGACTGCATGTGTTGGGAAGGTGGGGTGTGGCAGGTGAGCTTCTCTTTTGTATGTATTCATGGCACTTTCATGTTCCTCAAATAAGAGAGGGGAAATCCTTTCTTTGCCAAGGTGGGTTTGTACTGAGTTCATGTCTTTCAAAAAGCATTTGAAGTACTATTAAATTCACTGATCAAAGCTTTTGAAAGTTTTGGACACAGTAGATCACACAGTTAGGTGTTTTGTTTATAGTATTTTAGATCTAAATGTTGTGTATCTTTTTGTCTTTATAGTGATGAAGCAACCATTATCTCGGGGACAAAGCTTGCTAAACAAGTCTTGAAAGAAGTTCAAAGAGATGTAGAATCATGGATATCCTTTGGAAACAAGAGACCTCATCTCACTGTCATATTAGTAGGAGACAATCCAGCTAGTCATATCTATGTCAGAAATAAGATAAAAGCAGCTGCAGCTGTAGGTATGTATTACATAAAAAAAAGTTTCAGTGTTAAGCACAAGATCTTTTTATTAAGAAAAAAAAAAAAAAAGCTGGAGGAACCCTTTGTATTTTCATGTCACTTTGCACTGTTTTTTTCCTCACCATTCCTGATGAACATAAAGTGAAAAAGTTGCACTGATGTGCAAAGAAAGTATTTTTCATGACACAGGAATGGTAGGCATAAGTTTTGATTCTATACCTTAAAATGTTAGGGAACAGTTTGCACCTTTAGCCTTAAAAACTGGAAACTAAAAGGAAACACTACAGAATTTTTTTTGACAGTTAAATATCTAGCTGGTTTTGAAAGGCTGGGTGAATAAAGATAATTGGAGGGAAGTTATATCAACTTGTAGTTATTAATTGTCTTTGCAAGGCACTGTTGATTTTCAAATGTGAAATATGTGCTTAGGAGCTTACTTTCTCAGCCCCCATTATATTCCTTCTTCTATGTGGATTCTTTGGTCCACTTACAACTGTAGTAACAAGTCATAATATTCTAGAATTGAAGGCATCGGAGTTTATAAACTAACCATTCTTACAGAAAGAAAAATTAAGAGCATCTTTCT
Organism: Dromaius novaehollandiae; assembly: GCF_036370855.1. NCBI lineage: Eukaryota > Metazoa > Chordata > Aves > Casuariiformes > Dromaiidae > Dromaius > Dromaius novaehollandiae. The sequence continues at coordinate 11,198,815 of NC_088101.1, read as the reverse complement.
TCATAACCTGAATAATAAACCTCTTCATGTGTGTTTGCAGTATTTCATGGAATTTGTCCTATTGAATGCTTTCCGTCCGCATTAAAGCCACGCAAGCCAATCCAAAACCAAGGTGTCATAGTTCTATATACAAAAGGCAGAATTTCAGGCATAATAAAATCAAATGGCAAATGTAAATAACTGATTACCTGGGGTAAGGCTCAGTCACTACAGCATCTTATGTCCACTTGAAACAGTATCCTAGCTTAAACAGGAAACTCAGTTTTTTGAGGTGCTAGGCAAGACTGCAGTTCCACTGACGGCAACAAAATTCATGTGTTCTAGTAACAGTTTTGTTCTTGTAGGAGACGTGGTGAAGTCATCATGTACAGTGGCAGTATTAGTGTAGCTTGATCTGTTTGGGTTTGCTTATAATTCTCAAGAGCATATTGGCAGAAAAGTTATTGTATGCCTTATTTTCCAAATATTTGTAGATCTAGTTTTAATTTTGGTGCTACTTGTCCAACTGCTGTTTTTTCCTGTATGATTCACTGTGAGATTGTACTTGACATCAGAAAATAGTGTTAAAGATCAGACAGTGACTGGAATTTTCAGTAGTCCTCCATTCTTAGTTAAGGCAGTTGTTGAGCATCTGGTACATTTTCAGACAAAATGACTAAGCTCACCTGAGATAAGTAATCTGATACTAATATCAGTGTCTTCTGTTTTTGTTTATTATCAGGCATTTCTAGTGAGATCATACTGAGGCCTAAAGACATTTCTCAAGAAGAGCTCTTAGATATGATAGTCAAACTCAACAAGGATTCAACGGTTAGTGGTTTATTAGTTCAGCTACCTCTCCCAGGTAGGTGCTGTCTGTTATCCTGCTCTTCAAATATGGACAGCTTAAGAGCAAGTGTTTCACAGAGTTTTTGATTGTGAGTGTATCTTAGTTACATGAGGAGCTCTTGAAAGCACATACACATAATGAAGGATGAGTCATTGAAATGATACAGTTCTATTGCATACTAGCTCACAGTTCTTACTAAACAAAAAGTAAAGTAAATAATGGGACTCAACAACCCTGCCTATTTAAAAAAAAATTGGTGAAAATGCTACTGCAAGGATAACTTTTCTTTTCCTCCTTTGCCACTTTATCCAGTTTACGTCTATTTTTTTTTTTTGCTAACATGTTGCACTGATTTGCCTTATTTATTGAGACCTTTTACTGTATCTTCATCCACTATAGCATGTCAGGTATGCTACCTAGCAGATGATGCTACTGCCATTCTCGCAGTGGTTCCAGTTTTTCTCCTAAACATCTGTTGGCGTTTTCTTCGTGGTCTCTAATGCTCTAGGGGAGCTCTGTGCTAAAGTCCCAAAAGCCTCTACCATATTCATGACTATTAACCGCCCACCCCTCGCACAGTGTACTGAAAGCTCTTCTAGCTGACCCTTATCAACCAGTTGGCAATAGCTGGAAAGATGGTATTTTGGCAGTGATTAAACTTACAACTTTTCATCTAAATCTATCTATATCAATTTAGTTAAACCAATGTAAGCTTCCTAACAGAGATGTACCTAACCTGCTAGATGCATTGTAATAAATTGACTGGCATGTTGGCTTTCGCCCATCTCTCTCTTTCCAGTCTTTGGCATGTGCAGGCATGATTTCTAGCACTAGTGAGAACTCCAGGGGTTGTTGTTCTAGGAATGATGGTTATGAAGTGGAGGATGTGTTTTTCATCCGCTTTTCATTTTCACTCTTACTGCTAGTCTTACTTTTTGTTTTCAGACAGTTCTCACTGCCTTTATTTCCTACTTGGAAAACATGAAGAAATGGGGCAGGTACTGAGTGTTAAGAAAGAGAATGATGTGTTTTGTTCATATTTGTAATTAATTTGGCATTTGTGGTTAGAAGGTTTTGCAGTTTCTGTTACTTAAACACTGGATGATGATAATCTCCAAATTTGCTATGCACTGAAGCAAGCTGGCCACAAGATGGAAGCATAATGCAAGTAAGGAGCACAAAGTTTTGAACACAAAGTAATGAATTCTGAGAGTTGCCTGAATGTACTTGGTTGTCTGAATGTGCTTGGTTGTTTAGTTTGAAGAATCATCTCTTTCAGTAAGAGTAGATGAGGAGAATTGGTTTTTTTATTAACTTTTCCTCAGTATTAAGAACTCCAGAGAAGATTTACCACTGGCAGCCTGGTGATGGAAATTCCTCTCTGAGTGTAGCATAGGAAACAAGCTTGTCCTCTGGACTCCCTATCCACTGCTGTGTTCCCCATAAATGGGAGGTGTGATATGTCACTTGACTGACTTAGGCTAATATTCTGAAAAATTGGTCAATACTGCTTGCAGAAATGCTTCCTTTTTGTTTCTTTTTTATTTGTTTGAGATGGCTATCAGTTCATGGCAATCTCCTCTTGAGTCTTCTGCTTTCATTATGCACAGCGATATATAATTTAATAATGGACTTAAGCATTGAAGCTTAGTGAATTTAAACCTGTGTTTAACATTTCAACAAAAACAATTTGAAGGTAATTGTAGATGTGTCAATTCAGATGTCTAATGCTAGTACACTTGAGTGGTTTAAGCCCTGATATAACTGGTTGAACATCTCTCTCAAGAACTATAGTACCTCACTCACAGTAACAACATTAAGAATAATTAGTCTTCCTCTAACCTGTAAAACTTGCCAGTTTGAGGCCTGGCTATTGCCTACCTTCAGAAAACCTTTACCGTAGTTAAATCAACAGCAGAACTGCTTCAGTGTTACATGTCTGTATAGGTATTTGTTAAGGCTAACTATGCAAGCCATTTTTAAAAATTAAGATTTTTTTTCTACAGTAAAGGTCAGATATAACTTTGAGTACTGTTTTTGTTTTCCTTTTCCTTTTCCTTTTTACTCCCCTGAAATATCATGTTCTCCCAAAGAAACTTTTAGAGATGGAAGGGCAGAAGACTGTTAGCTCCTTTTCCAAAATTGGTTTAACTTGCATTGTAATGGTAGGAGACAAAGCCCAGAAGTTGTAGACACTAGATCAGCAATGGCTACTTTTGTTTGTTTGTTTTATTGTTTTGTTTTGGGGGGGTTGGGTGGTTTTTTTTTGTCTTTTTTTTTTAGGGGGGGCTTAAACAACGCAGGTGTGGCTTTTGATCAACATTCGGTCAAAAATAAAAGCAGAAAATGGCTTTGTTCTTTCTCACTTTTGTGAGTTGTAAGAACTTAACTTTGAGGTTTATTGTCTTTGCCTGAGGAAGACTTACTTTCTATGCACGTTCTGAGTGCATTGCTTCTGATGTGGTAATGGTTTTGTGGACAGTTTCCTGTATCTTTTAAAATTGCTTGGGGTATGGCTATGAAATGTTAGGTATTTCTTTGAGATAGGATGCTAAAAACTAAATGTTTTTTGGAGGTGGGCAGCCATTAAGTATGAGAGAACAGCATATGAACAAAATATCTCTCCACTGTAAAGGACTGTGCTAACTGAAGTGCAGCCTGATTTGGTGCAACTGGGTATATCATTATAGCAGGGTTGCAATTAAAAGTGTAAAGACAGAGAAACTTGAGGTGGAAGAATAGCTTGGAATGATTGCTAGTAGGTTTGTATGACAATGTGTAGCGAGAAGGTTGTGTGTGTGAATAATGTTCTGTGAGACTGACACTAACACACTTAAAAGATGACTTCTTCCTCAGGAAAAAATTATATGGCCTGTAGTCATGTGCAAACAAAACCAGAAAAAATGTTTCTGAAGGGAAATAAAGTCTGCACTTGATGTAACGTAGTAATGATTTATACAATTGGAACTGTTTTTCTTGTATCTTTGTCTCTCCCCCACCCCAGGTTAGTGTTTTATGAGATAGCTCTCATTAAGGGCAGGGAAGAGAGGAGTGTCCACACCTCTTTTCAGGCCCGTTTTGGCCTGCCTGTTCCCAGCTATGCAGCTGCTATAAGCTGCAGTTTCTTTGCAGTGATACGTGCCCTTTTCTGAAATTCTGCAAATCAGTTTTCAGTAGAAAAAAATCCATGTAAAGCATGTTCTCTTTTGCTTATACATGAATCTATCTTATATTTCTGCCTCTGGGAAGCTGAACAGGAATGAGGAGGTCTTGGTTGGAGGAAAGTTCCGTCATATCCCAGGCTCAAAGAAAAGCATGGCAGCCAAGTTTTGTTTGCTGAAAAACTATTTTGGACAAGGTTAACTAGTTTCCTTTTGCAAAAACTGTTTAATAGGTTACTCTAAATTTCTTTCTTGCCTGCCTGCAAGTTATGGTTTTCTTTGATCTAGATTAGACTAGTTTGATTTTGGAAGAAAGACTGTTTCATCAATTTTCATTTCCACAGGTCTTTGGCATAAAGATTCAGAATGGAACTTTCTCCATTAGAAATTTTCCGTCTCTCCACTTTGAAGATGGAAAATTAAATCATAGTAATGGCTGTTTGACACACTCCAGTTGAACTCAGGTTTTTTTACTGGATATCCTTTAACAAGAGTTTACCATGTTTTAAGTTTTCTAACATATGATATCTTCTAATTAGCTAGTTCCTTTTTATGCAAAATCTCAAAGTCCGTATATAGAGCAAGTTAATTACTAAATTCAAATCTCACGTGTATGGGTGTATAAAACATGTCTACCGAGAATGTCTGAATTTCCTTGTGAACACTCATTTTGCTTTATTTGGCTTTTTTAAAACATTCCGTTATGCCCCTTAAATTGGACATGTAGATATATCACTTCAAAATAGCAGAGTTCTGTTAGCCATGTAGCCTAGTATAGGCATTGTATTATTAGACAGAAGATGGAGGGGGAAAAAAAAACTGAGATGGAAGTAAAGCTTGAGTGTAAGGCTGGAAACTGGGAAGTTATTAAACAGCGAAGCAGTAGATGAAAGTTTTAACTAACATACCACTGAGCAAATGTATTTGTTACATAGAAACCAGGCTTGCTTTCTGGATCATGTGTTGACAGGAGGTAAACATATTTCCTATAGGTGTTCTTCTGGAGTGTCTCTTCACAGCAGAATTTTTATACTTAGTTTTGTAACTTGTCTTGGCTGACGCTTATGTTGTTTCATAGTAAATATCAATGTTTATGCAGTATAAACTTTAAGCAGTTGAAGACTTACCCCATAAAAATAGTGCATGTGAAAACTAGTAACTGTGAAAAGTTAAAAATAATCATGTGCAAATATCATTTAAATCATATTCGGTGTTTTGAGCTCATAAATATCTCATGGTTTTATGTGATATCCAAGTTTTCCAATGAAAAAAGATATATTTTGATCCCATTTATTAGCAAATTATTAAAAACAGTTATCTTGTTACAAAATAGAAACTGAAGGCTAGATTTTTTTTTGATCCACTAGATTATTAACACTTCCAAAATGCAGAAGGAACTCAAGTGTCTTGTTTAAATATTTATTTTTCATAATTAGCATCATTGTCAGTGGAGTATCAACCTCTAATATTTTGACTAAAGCTGTTGCATAAGCAGTGTCACAAACAATGATTTTATTTTCAGCAGATGATTTGGAAAGTTGAAGTTGTAAATTAGTTGCCTTTTTTTTTCTTTCCTTCCCTTCTTCCCCAAGTATAGCGTAAGCATAACAAATAATAATCATTACCCTAGGTAGATGAAACTGATGTGTTTCTCCATGTAACAATTTGGCTATCATTGATGACTTTTGATAAGTGAAAGAAAAGTAATCACAAAGCAATGCATTTTCTAGATCACATAGATGAACGAACAGTTTGTAATGCTATTGCCCCTGAAAAGGATGTGGATGGATTTCACATTATCAACATTGGACGTCTGTGTCTTGATCAGCCTTCTGTAATACCCGCCACTGCTGCTGCTGTGTGGGAAATAATAAAACGGACAGGTAAGGAAGTGTATTCGAACTTTCTTTTTTTTTTTTTAATTACAAAAGGTGAATGAGGGGTACACAACATGGGGCAGATATAGGTAAACAGATGCAGGCTGTCTTAATATATTGGACTGATAAAAGAATAAGCATTTAGAGGAGTAATCTATATAATAATGAGGCACCAAATCGATTGAGGTCTTCTGCCAATAATAGAACTATTTATTAAGAACAGACAGTTGTACACTTAGAGTACTTGGCGAAGCATTTTTCATGGTCACTTATTTTGCACTTTTTATAATGTTGGAAGAAGCTTTCTGTAATACTGCTTACCTCATGATTAATTGTCAAATAGTTAATATTAAAGTTCTTGATGGGGAAGAGAAAGAATCCAGGACAAAAGTGAGACCGAATGAGAGGATTTATTTGCATACTAGAAAGGGAAAAGAACAGATACTTCAGATGCGTTAAATACTTTTTCATTTTATAAGTGTAATACAGATGCTCCCATTGATAGACGTAAGAGCTTATGTTTCCTTTATGGTTGCTGAAGAGAAACTAAGTCTCTCCAAAGGACGATTCAGATCACCTATATTAGGTGCCAGTTTTGTTTCTGTACTGTGAAAGCTGAAAGTTGTGTTGTGGAATCATCCCACAAGTTCAGCCCTGTGGGTTTTCAAGTAACCTAGATGTCAGCAATCCACAATAGCAAATGATTATATCTTGAGGATTGAGAAGACGGGTTTAGGTATCTCAAAACAGCAGAATAAAACTTTGTTTTCATTTCTTTTTTTTTTTCCCCCCTTCTGTAAGGAATACAAACTTTTGGTAAAAATGTTGTTGTAGCTGGAAGATCTAAGAATGTTGGAATGCCTATTTCAATGCTTTTACATACTGATGGAGAGCATGAGAGGCCCGGAGGTAAGTCCAGGAATATTGTCTGATACTCTAATGCTCCCATATGTGAAACTGTCAAAATAAAACTAAGTAGAGGATTCAGATGAAATGAGAAAGCTTTTGTCTCTTGTACAATATTTGCAACAAGAGGAAGGAAATTCCTTTGCTGATATATTTCCTGACATTTTCTCAGGAGGTCAAGGCAGTGTCTGAACTGGACTCTATATTTGTTGATATTTAATAGTTTTTGTCTTCCTTTTTAAACAGTTTCTGCTTTAACATTGTTAACATGGAACATTTGGGATAATACCCGAAAGTATAGCCTTAAAGAACAATGGAGGTTCATGTGATGTTTATACAAACTAATATAGCTATATCCCTTATCCTCACACTTACATAATATTAATTTCAGATTAGTCATATATATGTGCATGTGCACATACATACACAAAATACATATATGTATAAAATATACACACACATATAGTATTATGTATTTTATATATATTTTTATATATGTGTGTGTGTGTATATGACTATTTCTGTGTTGTACTATGTTAGTAAGGTTGTAATTATGAAACTATGTAGTTATGAAAATATCTAAATGTCCAAGAAAGTAACTTTGCAGTGCGAGTTCTATGATAGTACCTGTTGGCCTGCCATTTTTTTGTGGTTCAGTTCATACTCCCCTGGAAATTAGGGGCTGTAATGAAAATATTTTTTATTTTTTCTAAATTTCAGAAGCATGGATGTACTGCTATAATTGTGCTGTAGAAAGAATAACAAATAGAATTTAAATAGAATACTGCCCTCTTGCAACTTTAGTTTGATGTTAGTAACTGCCATGATGATGTGCACAAATGAGGTAAACGTGGATGTTTAATCCTAAGTGTAATTAATAGGAGTAGAATGAAATCTATTATTAATATAATGAAACACTAAAAGCTTCTTATTAATCACAGAGTTGGATTTTTGATTCAGCCTCTGTGGGAAAGTTGCTATTTGAAACTTCTCTTCATGTTTGAATTGTAATTAACATCAGTGCATGATTTTGGGCTCATCTCCATTCCCATGAAAAGCACTAGGATTTTTGCTATTTAGTGCAAGGATTGGGTTCTATATATTACTGGAAATGCAATTTATGGAGTTTGAAATATGCTTTATATAATGCAGACATAATGAAATTGATGATAAACAGAAGTATTGTGAAGTACTTGCATGGTCTGAAGACATGGTTTTGTTCTTAAGGCAGTCTTCCCCCCGCCTCCCAACCCCAAGCTGCTAAGTGGTAGTATCCAATGTAAAGCAGCTGACAACGACAAAATAAGAGCATATGTAGTTCTTTCATAAAAAAAGAAGCTTAAGGATGTATTTGTAGTGTTTGTTGTTATAAATCCTTTCGAAGCTGGGGAAGTCTAGCATAGTTCTTATTCCTGACTCATGGACTGGACTGTCTTTGAGTGTCTGATTGGTCTCCTGCAGTTAGTTCTGCTTCTACTCCTAGCAACAAGAGGCCAGCCTGGATGCAGCGTGGAAGGGAAGGCAGTATTGTTTGGCAAGCGAGGCTGTGGTATCAGTTGTTTGGCAAATGTAGTTAAAATTTCCCCATGTATCGTGCCACAGAAGAAATCGAAAATGGTTAAGATAATCTGAGATAGGTAGTATGCTCTGAGAAAGAGCATACATACTGCTGATGTTTAATTAGGTCAAGGAGGCAGAGCTGTAGGAAAGATTGGAAAAATGAGCATAATCAAAATAATAGCTTAAATGGAATAATCTTTTCCAGCAGTATTCTTAGCAGCTGGTATAAGGGTAAAATTTGCATGTCATAATCACAGAACTCTATCGGGATATAAGATGAGCTACCTTTGGCAGGCTTTTAAAGTTTCTGGATGAACTGCATTTTGCAGCTTAAGAGAATTCTGTATCTAGCGTTCTGGCCTCATGCTCTATCATAGTCAGAATTACGTGTTTTGTTTGTTATTAAACAAAGGCTTTCTTCTTAAGAGCATGTTTTGAATAGTTTTTTAAAGCTGGTAGTACAAGTGAAGTGAAGTGGAGGCCTCCTTTTTTAAACAGGGGGTAGGAGACCAGACAAGAGGCTGTAGGTGCTGATAAAGAACATTCTGAGGTTTATCAGTCAAGATAGGGTTGTATCAGCAATTGAGACTGATTTGGTGAAATCACGCTTATGAAAAAGTTATGCAAGTTTTTTTTTTTTGTATATTTACAAATGATAAAACTGAAAAGTTGGGGTCTGTCTTCATTTGTAATGTTTCGTATGTAGAAACCCTGATATCCTGCGGGTGGCAATAGCTGGCCATATAGGAAAACTGTCCATACTCTTACAAAAAAAATTGTTCTGTATAGTTAGGTCGTGAGACTATCTCTGTTTTCTGAACTAGTGGATTGACTCGGCAGTATCATACTTAATCTTACTTGCTGAATATTTTCCTCTGTCTTCTTTCAGCAGAAGTAGCAGTGTAAAAATAGTTGTATGTTTTCTGTTTTGACATGATCACAAATAAATGGACAGCCTACCCTTTCTGAGGTGTCTGTAAGCTTCTGGACCACTATTTGGAAGGTAGGGACCATCGTTTTTGGTAGTGAGAGCAATTATTGGGTTTCAGGAGCTGACTACAGACACGTTCTTCACTGAAATTTTTAGGGGAAAATTGCACTGATTTTGTATCTTAGAAGTTGGGAATATTTGTACCTTTGGACATGGTCAATTTTTTCTTCTCAGCCTCTATGCTGAGTGCAGTCAAAAGTACGTTGTTGTGTGTATATCTTTGGGAATTATGACAGTTGGTTTCAGACAAGGCATCCTTCTTTTCTGTCTAAAATTGGATGTTCTGTTTTATTGAAACCTTTCTTTCCAGAATCCAGTGAAAAGTCTGCTCGGCTTTCTTATGTGGAGCATGGCCCTTCAGAGAGTCCCTGAGTCTGCGTTGCTAGCATTTGCTAATTAACAATAACAGGGAAGTGCATCACACCAAAAAAAACCATGTGGGTTTTCTGCAGTGGGCCAAGTGATTAGTTTTAAAAAGCGTGTTTTGTTTGTATGAGTTACCACTTATTGATACCAAAGGCAATCAAGAGTGAAGGCTGAAGGAATATGGACATGCAGGCTTTATGTATTGGTTAAGATGTTGCTATCACAAGAAAGGTTAATGAGGAGATGCTTTTAGGATGGCGAGCTGTATAAGCTTTTGATGGACTTAGATCAATGGGAAGTTATGAAAAGTTGGTAAAAGACTTCGGTCAGCTCCCCTAATTTCATGGAACTGCTCGTGCACATTTGCACTTCCCTTTTGCCAGTAACTGAAAATGTCTTTGTCAGCTACTCTTCAGGGAGACCATATTAAGTGTAGAGACCGAAGGAGGAGAGGTGGTGCCTGAAAGAGGAGAAGAGTGATCAAAGATGAGTCAAAAGGGCAGAGAAGCCAGAGCACAGACAAGTTGAAGGTGAGGTGCTTAAGAGAGTTAATGAGATGAGGCACAGATCAGATCAATCAGACACGTTCCTGACGAAGCAAACATGGTGGTAGTGTCTGAGATGGCAGAAACTTTTAGTGGTTAATAATACGGCTCAGGAGTTTGTGGTGAATGGAAGGTGGAGACTAGGGGGTGTAACACGTGAACTGTATGTGGTACAAATAGCTGCAAGGGAGAGAGAGACAGAGAGTGTTGGCATCAGAATCTGGGACTAATCTCCTTCAATAGCTGTTGTCTTTGCTGTTTTCCAGGTCAAGGGATCGCCACACTTGCTCTTGGATGCAGTGTGAGACTTCAGTCCCTATGCCCGTGAGCCTTCAGTTTATGTGTATTGATTTCTCCTCATTATCTCCATCAAACAGGTTTTCCAAAACAAGGTTTTTCATGTCTTATTAGGAGGTGTTTTCTGTAGCTTCTTGCCAAGCAATGCGCATACCTGCAGGAGCGGGCCCCAGGGCGTCTGAGTTTGCCCAAAAGGTTGTGGGCTTCCATTTGTGATCACTTCAAACGCTTCCTGCTCTGATATAAAGTCAGGGTTCAGCAGTTGCTGTTTTATCAGGAGATGGTAAGACATCTGCAAAAATCTAGCACCTTTTTTTGTCCATTTTGTTCCATTCCTGTTACTGCATTTGAGCTGTGTAAAACTACTGCTTACTTTATTTCAAGTCTGTGGAAAAACACGTGCGTTTGGTGTATTTATTCTGTAAGCGGTTACGGTGATTAACATTCTCAGATCCATCCAGTTAGAATTATACAGATCATCTAAATATTGATGCTGCTGTTAATTGTGTTATGCATGTATGTTCAAGAATGCCGCTCCTCAATGAAATCTTTTGGTGTTCCAGTCAACAGAGGGATTTTACTATCTGCTCCTTGCATGCAAATGTTGGTAGAGTTTGTAAGAAAAGACCCTTGGCCCCAGAGTGCCATTGTTGCCATAGCTACTAGACTCATTCCCTATGCAATCAGATGCTACAAAGAGAAGAGCCTTGGCTGTCATCTTCTGCTCTGAAGTCTTGAGGGAGGAAATAGCAGTAAGAAGTAATGCTGGTTCACTTAATTTGGATTACCACTTAGTCCTTGAACACTCGAAGTCTGTCAAAAACACAGGACAAAGACTAAACTTTGATTCCAGAATAACCCTGTTACAGAGTTAGGTCAGAGAGGCAGGGAAGGCAATGGTTTTCCTTCTTCTCTGTACAACAGAATGTCAAGGGAGGCGTTCAGGGAGCTTCAGGACAGGTGAATGACAAAAGTGAACGACAAAAGGACCAGGGTATAAACATGGTCGTCTTGCACTTGGTGTTCTGTTTTGTCACGAACAATTTAGTCTTATGGTACATTACACAAAATGCCCTTAGTAGGGTAGACACCAGATTCTGTGCTGGGGTCATTCCTTGTAACTTCACTATATGTAGTGAAGCTGACTGAGGAATAAGTTAGTCTACATTGTACGAATGCATTAATCCAGTGCCGATTTTTAAGGATAAACACTTTTTTGTATGTGTGAAACACAGGTGTTGTAAACCTTCTACCTATGCTGAAATAAATGACGCATCCCAAGATAAATCTGATGAGCGTCTGTACTGTTCTTACTGTAACCAAAATAATTTGTTTGTACCTGATATAAGATTCCCGCATGGCGTTTATTATATATTGATTAGTTGTCCGTCTCTTAAATTTCAGGTGATGCTACAGTGACCATTACTCACAGATACACACCAAAGGAGCAGCTCAAGATCCACACTCAACTAGCTGACATTGTAATAGTAGCTGCAGGTAATATTAATTGTCCTTAATACTCCAATGACAATGTTTAAAACTTGAAAAGATCGGTGTCTGCACTGCTGACACTACCAGCTACTTTACTTGTCTCACCGAATAATTGGTGTTCATGCTTGCTGAGGGTGTTGCAGTGAGTAGGTTTTCTTGTTGTAAGAAGAGCAAGTGATTTGGCTCTTTGTTCTTGCCCTTTACATTTGCAGACTCATAAACTGTTTCTCATCACATGTGACACCTTTCCCTTAGGGAGACTTCAGGGTGAACTCAAGATTGGGAACCAGTCAGTGCATAGTTTATACAAGTATAATTATGTAAATTAAAACGTTCCCTGTACAGTGCAAAAATCATGAGTCATTTAAATGTTGACAGGAGGGTTTCTTTAAATCAGCTGGAGGCTGCATTCATAAAACAATGATATGTTTCTTTTGCTGTTAGGTTTAAGGGCAATCCTGATAAATTAAATGGTAGTTTTAGTAACACGTATGTTTTTCATCTCTGATTTTTTGTAATTACCATATAAAGAGGAAGAGAATAGTACTTGCCAAAAGGAGGGGCTTTGAAGGATCACTGGGTTGATGTTCTTACAGGAATGTAGAGTGAAATACTTGCAGTTTGACTTGTCTGTAACAAAGAAAGAAGCAGAAGTCTACTCTTGAGCAATTTTTGTTTTTAATATACTGGTATTGTTAATAGAAATTTAAATCAACTTATTAAAAAAAAAAAAAAAACTTGGTAAATTTCTGTGTCTCCTTGCAGCTCATAATATCTTCTTCCTCTCAGATGGCTTTGGAGGACCACAGGTGGATTGTATCTTTGCTCCTCTGTCCTCCCTTCCTCCCTCTTCACCATCCTTACGACCAGGTCTTGCTAAGTTACTTTCTAGATGCAGACAGATAGGTACATCTCTGAAGCTCACCATTTCCTGTTGGAGTGAGATGTTGCTTTCCTTCAGGGCTTAACTGCACTATCTCTTTCTCATGCCAGGTCAGGAACAAGAAACAGCTCAGTTCTCCCACATATGATTACCCAACTATTGGTCTAACCAGAATTCATACACTGTGAATAAAAAATAAGAATATGTGTGCTAAGTGGGAATAAACTAGCAACTTTTCATCAAAATTTACTGCTTCTGGATTAATCATAGCTTCTGGTTTTGCACTGAACATAGTTTGTCGTTGGCTACGCTTGCAGTTAAAACTATTCAGTACCAATGCAGCCATGTTTTTTCTTTATATTAGCTGTAACAGAAGCATGATAGAACACTCGTTACACAATATGAGATTTACTTGGAATAAAGAAAAAACCTAGGGCTAGATTGTGCAAACAGTAGGCAGCCCTGCCCCAGTGGGAGCTCAGGGCAGGATTACACTCTGGGAAAGTGGAATCCCTCCAAGCTCTCCTTGTTATGTGGTAACTGCACACGTTGTACCTTTGGGATAATGCTGGTCCTGTTCCCTGGAAATGTGTGGGACCTGTTCAGTGAGGGTCACAAGGAAGGTAACTCTTGCCCTGCTGGGAAGAACAGCTGCTGTCATAGGCCACTGTGTGAGGAGTGGGAGAAAGCTTTGTGTGTGTGTAGGAAGGAGATGCCTGTTCTGCTCTTCCCGTATAGTGCTTTTAGAAGAGCTACCTGCAGTCTGGCCCCTGGTTTGGTGACTTATTAAAGTAAGCGTGTTCAGTCTGATGCGGTACTCTGAGGGGGTTCTTGGTTCGCTTGCATTCAGGGCTCTCAAACGCTTCCCAGCAGGCTGTTCCATTTTTACTTTTGAGTTTGAGAATGCTCGTCTTTATAAGTTGTCCCTCTCGGTTGCCCCCAGCCTTTACACCCCATTTCCCCAGCTTTCTTGAGTGTAATTATCCATGCAATTTATTCCTTCCCCCCTTGTTCTCTCACGACTCCTTGCATCGCAAGTTCCAACAATGCTGCTCCTGTCTAGCCTAGCCTTCCCTGAATTCTGCATCTTAGCTTCCAGCTGGAGCTTCCTAAATCCTTTCAATGCCATGAAGCTTTTTGCATTTCTAGTCAAAGCATAACTTTTCCAATAAGCACACCCTGCACTTGGTATCCCATCGTGGTCTTCCCTTGTTAGTCCCAATCCATGCCCCTGTCTTTGGCTATATAGACATGTCATGGGGGCTCCTCCATCACCATCAGCCCAGGCACGTAGCAGAAGATAAAGTGCAGCTTTGTCTGTGGTGTTTGAGTAGCTACTGCAGTACTTCTGGAGTGGTGATGAAGGCCGTAGGTAGTCTTTACTTCTTTATTTTGCTGCTGCTGTCACAGTCACACTTTTCAGTTTGCCTTAGTTGAGAGAGAAGACTCATCTTCCTGCCAGACTTGGAGAGGAGGGCCAGGAGAGGAAGGGTTGGGGGTGCCAAATGCTGGATGAAATTCTTCTGAGACTCCTTGCAGTGTCCCTCAGGACATGGGCTGTGGCCCTCCTCTGTGGGAACTGCTGATTTGCCAGACTATATTTTATTAAGCTAGTGGCTGGTTAGTTTCCTTAGGAGTTTGTTCTTTTACAGTCTTTGCACATAAACTAGGATAATATATTTATTCTTTGAAGCATAGTTCAGCTTTTTCTACGGAAATCACTAATGGAAGATTTTCCCACATTCTGCAGTCAGTGCATTTTAGGAATAGGTGCTCTGACGCTTATCTCGTTCTACTTGGTATGTAAAATAGGGTTAAGTAAATAGATCTGCTCATTTGGTTTGGGGGTTGGTTTATTTGTTGCTATTAAGAATTTGGCCTATTATCAAACCATTTTACAAAGGGTGTAACTGTGTAACTTCCGTTAATATGCTTCCATCCCTATCACACACACATCACTTACCCCCATAAGACGAAAGCATTATCCAATTACCAGCCAGCTTGCAGCTGATTGCATAAGAGTATGATGAAGCAGACACAGCCAGATGCTATCAAATGGCATAGGAAAGAATTTGAGGTCTTGGCTTGCTCAAGCAGAGTTTCAAGCTTGTGTCCTATGGGGGAGTCAGAAATGGAAAGCAAAGAGCATTCTTACATTGCCCATTTCCAGATGATTAACTGGCTGAAATCCAGAACTTTAAATGAAGCCAAAGCTCTTGTACACCAACACTTGCCTCAAAAAAAACTACAGAGCCTCAGAAACAGATGGATTTGCACTCTTTTAATTTTTTTTTTCTCCCTCGAGAGAAATCTGCTCTGACAAAGGGGGTAGTTTAGATTCCCACTTTGTCTGCCCTGGTAATAGAGTATCTCCATTCCTCTAAAGGCATAGAGATAGAAGTGAGGGGATCACTCAAGAGGCAGGGCAAGATAAACGGAACTAAAGTGACAGGAAATTCCAACTTTAAAGTGAAGTTAGAAGCTACATAGTAGGAAGGAAATTTAGGAGGTCGTTTCAAGTGGATATACAGTAAAGATGGCTGTTGTTGCATTTAAGTTACAATAAGCTAACGCAGGTGATATGTAAGTAAGCACCTTGTGTTCTTGGATCTCCAATAGCGTATATGTAGTCGCTTTGGTCTCAAACACTATTTTGCCTTAGCATTTGAGGAGATGCTTCATTTGTTCTGTGTCTATCCAGGAATGAACTTTCGGGTCTCTGGTCACAAGTCATACTGCTGTTTGTAAAGCACTACTGATGTTTGTTTTAGAATTTTTTTTTTTTTTACTGTAATTAAAACTACTGTTTGCAAAGAGGGTTCCTAATGAACTCTTATTTTTGAAGAACAAGGCTTTTCTGTGCATCAGGTGGAGCATGTTATAAAGCTATGACCTCTCACTTCAGCACATTTGGAAAGCTAGATTAGAATGATCTTCAGAAAGTAAATATGTAGTGCTCCTTGCGGTTTGAAATGTCTTGTGGCAATGATCTTTAGGAAGCGGAAGGCTTTTATGGTCTAAGCCTACTCTCTAAGAAAGCAGTGTTGTGCCATCCCTTTCATTAGTATCCAGGTCAGATTGTGCATATAATTAAGTTGTCATTTTTGTGCTTAAATGTTGTTTTAATAGCTAAATCTTTCTTTTGATGTCTCTAGATACACATGCTTTACCTTTTTGATTAATAGCTGAAATGTGCTGATTGGAAATATAAGGCCATTAACTCATGTTCCTTATCTAGAATTTCAAGTGACCTTTTAGATTTTTTAGGTCCTGACTGTTGAACATTGTGGCATGAATGTCAAGATGCTTTGCATTTAAATAAGGGTTGAATAGAGCTCTTCTGCAGGGAGCTGAGGAGATCTTTTCTGTACATTAAAGCTGAGGAGGCTTGTTGCAGCACTTTGTTTTAGCTGGGGTTTCTTAATAGCAAGAGTCACACCTCAGGACACTGTATAGATACAGACCACTGGAAGCTGGTGAAAGTGTGTGGTGCTGAGGCCAGGCCCTCTTTGGTCAAGTGCGGAGGTCTCCTAATTTGCTCTGAGTGACAGAACGTGGTGTTATCTAGAAGCTACCTTGTAAAAGCTTAGTGTCACAGAAGTACCCATTAATACTCCTAAACTTAATAGCTGAATGTGTTTCTTTAACGAAAGACAATCTCACTGCATGCTTTTTTATAGTAGAAGTTAATGTAGAAATGCCTCAGCTTTCTCAGATTCATCCTCCACCCCTGAACAGAGTTTGGTAAACATATTTGCTAAATGTCAATGGCTTGGTTATATGAAGAGTAGAAGAGACTAACAGAGCATCTCCTGCATGTCAGTGGCATTTGAATCTAGGAGGTCTTCCCGGTTCTGCTTCCCTTCATCTGTATAGACATCGTACAAAAACAGGGTGAGAAGGATCTTACGAAATTTTATCCAGTCCATCCTAGTGCACAGAGAAGTGAGATTTCTGACGTTGTAGTCCAATCTGCCTTCTAAGACCTCCAGTGACAGAGACCTTTTTCTCTCCCCAGGCTGTACCTGCTCCAGTGTTCATCTGTTCTCATGGTTGAAACATTCTGCAGTGTGTGTAGCAAGGAAAATTTAAGTCTATTACTTTGCATCCCATCAATCAAGGACATGGAAGATGGATAGTTTCTTTCCTCTTCCCAATAGTTTTTTACATCCTTGAGGACTGTCATGAGATCAAAAAGGCTAATTCTTTGCATTTTTTCATTATAGTGCTTGGACTGTTCCTGTTGGTCTTCTATAAAGATGTGGATAGATAAATCAGCTAAGTCTGACACCCACAGAAAAAATATGGGATCCCACATAAGAGACTAAAATACTGAATAGATCAGGATTTCTGTTTCTTGCAGTAGCATAGTTGTATCTGCTTATGTTCAGTTGGTGATCTAATCCCCAGTTCTTTTTCTGGAAAATTATTGTCTAACCGGTTGTTTGCTATCTTGCCTTTGTGTGAGGTAACTATTTACGTATAAATACTGTGTCTTGCCTTCATTTCGGTTGAATTTCATATCATTTTCAATGCTTTTCTTCTTTTTGCCAGTGTCAGTTGACATCTAAGCTGAACTGCTTAAAGTACTTTCCAGCTTTGTCTTATCCACATTTAATAGGACTGTTCTCTCTTCTGCCATGTTAGTGACGTTATAAGTTAATAGCCGGCCCTTGTGGAACCGTCTCAACACACACTTTCATTTTGATAATAAACTATTGGTGCCAGTTATCCCAGTACAGTTATGCCACAGATTTTACGTCAGGTACATTTTCTTGGCTTGCTTGTGAGAAGCATATTTGGAAAAAGCTTTACTTAAAAGCAAACTGTTTCTCTCCGATGTACAAAACCTGATATTTGCAAAAAAGGAGAACAAATTGGCTTGACATTGTTTATTATGGGTAAATCTGAGTTAGCCTTTTTTTTCCTTGTTAGCTTTCTGGCACTTACAGACTGCTCCAGATTTTTTCCTAGAAGTGAAAATAAGCTGGTAGCATAGATAAATTCTCTCATCATGCTAGCGTTTGTTTTGTAACGGTGGTATTTCATGTAGTTTGTGCACATTGTTCAAGTAACCGCTTGAACTGTCATGCATCTAACAAGTATACAGGAAATTAGAAAAGCCAAGGAGAGTAATGCAAATCCAATGCAGATATTAAAATAGAAAAGATCCAAAAAAATCTGTGAGGATAACATCATAGATGACTTGCTTCAATAGTTCCCAACACTTCTGTATCACTGGACTGTTGACAAGAGTAACCATTTCTTGTGGGTCACAACACATTTATAATTCAGTTTTCTTTGGAAATGCTTTAGAGGGGATTTGCTAATGCAAACCAGCAGCACATCTTCTATCATGATCATGTTTGACTATGTTTATGACTACAGGCTTAGCTAAAAATATTTACTCATATTTAAGAAATGTAAGCTTTTCTCTTGAGACTTGCAAACTGTATGAAAGTGGTAAACTTGTTTTCTACATATAACTTAAAGGAAAAAAAAATTCAGTGAAAGAGTCCTCTTGCTGTGCATGCACATATGTGTGTGCACACCCTTTGCTATAATAGGGAACTGATGACCTAAGACTGTCTGGCCATGTTAATCAAGTATGTCTTGATGGTTCCAGGTATCCCAAAGTTGATTACAACTGATATGGTTAAAGAAGGTGCAGCTGTGATTGACGTAGGCATCAACCATATCCATGATCCTCTTACAGGAAAGACAAAGTTAGTAGGGGACGTGGACTTTGAAGGTGAGTGAACTGCTTCATATATGAACCTGTTGGGTGAATGTATTCCAGTTTGTGATATTCACTGATGATGAATACTTGGAGTAGCTTGTCTCATTTGAAGGGTTTTTTTTAAGTTTATATATCTGCTCTAAAGAAATCATTTTTTTTTTAAGAGAGAAAGTGTTACTTTTAATTGTGCGTATCAGCTACCTTGAAAAGATGTAGACAGTGTCCGATAGCAGTGTTGTGGTAGCAATTACACAGAGAAGCTTCTCTGCAAGTTTCCGTGCTCCTTTGTGAATCAGTCTAGTGTCTCAAGAGTGTGCTATAGAAATAGTTTCTGTTCTTTCACAAATGTAGGGTCTCCCGCTGTTCATAGCAAGTATTATCATACCACAGTTTCTCATGCATCATTTTAGGTTCTCAGTCTAACTTGTATTTGAAATGTTAACGTCTACTTCAGAAGTTTCCTTTATGCGAAGGTTTTCGTGTGGGCTGATCTTAGGTGCCTGAAACCCTTGGTCCAGGCAAGCCTAACTGAGATAACAAATCATGTTACATATTGATCTTTTTATGTTTAATGTGTTGCAGAGCAAGTTCACAATGTAACTTGATTAAATATCTCTGCTGTGGGGAAGCTCCAGACTGGAATAGCAGGATTCTTGCAGCTGAAAATTAAAGCTTATTGTCAGAGCTGTGTGTGGGAAGCTTAGACAGCATTTACCCACGTTATTAATGGTTCTCAACAGTTCCTTATTTTGATAAGTATGAAAATCACCCACATTTTTTTCCATGGTTATTAAAATCTTGGCTGGCATACTGTCTCAAAGCTTAATCATATTCAGAACGTTTCCAGCCAGCTGCTTATACATGAAATTACATCACTCCTTCAGTTCCTGCTTATTTTGCTCATACATGATACCTGTCTGTTAAAGTCAATGAAATTACCCGCACGAGTGTAGCTGAGTGATTGTCCCAGCATGTCTTTGGAAATGGATAACTGCAGGTTTAAAATAGACCTCCAGTAGAAAACTACTTTTGAAATACAACAAGAAGTATTTCTGCTGTTGTCCCACTTGTACAATCACAAGTAAAATGTACTTATACTATTCAGAACTGAACTAAAAAGAAGTAGAAGGAATTTTCAGGATTTTTTCTGTTTTGTTTTAGCAGGTGTGAAAAACAAAATGTAACACTTAGGAACTTAGTTGTGTTTGTTTTTTTTGCTTTTTGTTTGTTTTTTGTTTGTTATATATGACCTTCTGAATGTAATACAGGCCTAAATTCAATGGCCAGGCCATGATTCAGAGTTTCAGCAATGCACTGTATATGTCTCGTCATGTCTGCTGTGGGTTGTTCTCAGGATTTTACCTGGGGGGAGGGAAGATCCAAAAAAGAGGGAGGAACTTCTGCTTGGATTATGCCACTACAGTTCCATGTAGCATTTCGCTGTGCATTGCCAAAGGGAAATTGTTGTTCGTTAGTATCGGTGAAAGTTTCATTAAATCACTAGAAACCAAAAATCCAGTGTATACAGTTCTAAACACTAAAAAATAAATCACCCTTGTGAATTACTGGACAAAGCAGTTAGGAAAGGGAAGAAGCTAGTTCTTTTGTGTATTAAATGGTTATATCTTTTTCCTCCATCTCGTTGTTGGACTGGATTTATATTTAAGCCCAGGTGATGATGATTTTTGCAGTTTGAAGCCAAATACATAAATGTCTGGCATGACATAGAGCACCTGTTTAACACAATTCAGCCTGCCGATATCTGTTCTCTCATAATTCCCTCCTGTAAGTAGAAAAATGTGTCGGGGGTTGGGGGGAAGTCAGAGGTTTAATTGGGCAGTCATAGGTTAAACTTAATTTATAAGAAGTAGATTAGTATGGCTAACTTCACCAGGTGATCTGACTGAAAATCTCCTGTAGTAGAAATCCACTTTAATAGACGGATGACAACTGTTATTGTTCAGTTGTCATGTCCTAGCAACACTCAAATACTGTCCTCTAATCTCTAGGGGTGGATTTGAAACTGAAATTTTTTTTATGTCTTTAACAACAAGTGCTGCTATTAAAATTCTTTCTTATGTTCTCCATTCTTAAAATCAAGGCAAGGTTTTATTGCTTCAGAAATTACCTGATAATAAATTCCTACCACTGGCAAAGGGAATTCAGTAGCTATGCAAAATAAGTTTTGAAATTATGAAGTCAGTATTCTAAAATTTGCATTTGTTTGAGTTATGTCCACTGCTGCTCTAGGCAACTGAGTTGCATGCATTCACTCAAAGCCAGAGACCTTTTCCTTGACAGTGCTTGCCACAGTGGGCTGAGAGACCCTGGCTGGTCTGTGTGTGTATGCATACTCAAGCCAAGCAATACACTTCAGCTATATTTTAAACTTAAGTTAGCGATTTTGGTGCTCCTTCTCACACAGTCTACTTAAAACAATTAGGCTGTAACACACACATTCATGCATGTCACTTTTTTTTTTTTTTTATAGCTGAATTATTTGGCTTGTTAGTCATGGCATCCATATACCTCTGTGCTTGTCAGGGTTACCCATTCATTCCAGGCAAAAATATCATGCGGTGCTGTGAAGTGCCTTTAAATACTGTCTTGGTCATTTTCCTTATGTCCTCTTTATTTTTCCACTTTAAACTTTTTCTACTTTAAAAAAAAATAGGAATATTTGTTGAGACTATCTATCTGTGGACTTCCAAGATATCTAAAAGTACAAGACAAAGAACACTGTGCATGTGGAAGTCAGTTGTGAAGCCCAGAGGTACCAAATCTGATGTTGCTAGGATGCCTCAGACTGAATGTGCGTCTCCCGATAAATAACCAGCACAGCATGTTGAGTGTGCCCCTATTTATGTTGGGAATTTGCCAAAATACATGGCCCAGAGAGGGAAGTCCTGTAACTTCTAGGACCCACAAGAGGTAGGATCAAGTGGTGTCATCCTTAGACTACTGCCAGCAACATTTTTTTAAGTTACTTTCAGGCAGCAAGTTTCAGTCACAGAGAGGAAGCAGATGTTTCTACAAACAGGACGATGCATGTGTGGGTGTACTTGGCCCTGTTTTATAGGAGTTTTGTTGCTGCAGCAAGAAAGCTAAGGGGGGAGGAGGGCTAAAAGAACCAGGAGCATGAAATAAAGCAGCGACTTACAGAGAGCATTTAACCCGAACAGCTTTATTGGGTGGAGCACCATTTCCAGGAGTGACTGGTAGAGCAGGGTAGTGAGGCACCGGTGTAGTAGCTAACTTTTGTTACGGAGGTGCCTCCGCAGAGGGCCGCTCGCTTCTACGCTGCCCCTGTACCTGCCCAGTGGTTGCAATATGTCTGCAAGGTGGCAGTGGCCATTTTCCAGGAGCTCTGGATTCACAGCTCCTCCTTGAGCTGTGCACCAAGAACCAACTTGAAGGTTTTCTGCAATCTGATGGCCAAGTACACTGGCATCACCCATAAGTGATCCTACTCCTGGTAGTAGCTGATTAGATTTATAAGACTTGTGGAAACATGGTTATGGAGGCTTGTAATGCAATGAGGAAGGAGCTTCTGTACTTTATCTCCAATTCCTATTGCAATTTTGGCAGCTTATGAGGAGCTTTCCTTAGGTGGTGTTATTGCAGAATTGTCTCATGCTCTTTATGGGATCCACATATCTTCCTGGCATAGGGCAAAAATGTCAAAAATAAATTTCACTAATATTAAATGAAACTGAGCTAGAAAGGCCTATAAAACCACAGTGTACAGAAATGTGCGGTTTGTTTTAAAAAACAAGAGAGCTTTTGATACCTAGACTTCTATGAATTTGATTCTTCCCATATCTGAGAAAGCAGGTGGTAAAGCTGGTTTTCCAGGTTTGTGTCTCTTTTTTTCTATACAGATATGTAATAAAAACTTTATATTAAAAAAAATTGACTTTAAATTTCATATCTGATGTAGTTGTAGTATTAATTGTGTGTTTTATAAATGAGAATTCTTTGTCTCATTGGTATTTTGCACAAACTAGATAGTATAAAAGAGACTCTGGAGAATGGGTGCTACTAGGGGCAGTGAGAGGTTTGCAGTCAAAAGAGAGTGTCAGCAAAATGACCAGTGCGGTCAAGGGCGATGGACATGCATTAGGCATTTCCTTTCAATAAGGGATCATTGTGCATAACAAATGCAGGGAAAACAGGGAATTTGCGTGTTGGATACTATTAAGGAGAGAATGGACAAGAATCGCATATCACTTCTGGACAGATTGCCTGTACCAAAATGAATGTACTGGTTTAATGAAAAATGGGAAATATATCTTGTTCTGAACAGCTACAGGACTAACTATTACAAAGGAATGGGGTAAGTAGACAAGTTCCTTCAAGCATGTGCAGCTGTACAATTGAAGAGATTCACCATGAATATCCTCTGAGACAACTTGTTAGTGGAAATGGTGGTGGTGCTGTACAACTGCACCTTCTCTACAGTCTGCAAGATGCAGATATTTAATCCAAGCTTTGCAACAACAGTTGCTTCTGATAGCTGTTTGCTGCTGCCTTGCTTCTGTTGTGTTGCCTTTCCAGGCTGTATGTTCCTTTTCAGACCTTTGAATCCTTTCCAAACTATTTCTCCATGCAGCTTATCCCAACAGTGGTCATGAAAACAGAATGTAGATGGTCCAGCTGCTTTCGTTATTGCTGCCTATCGTTGCTAAACAAAAGTCGGAGGAAGCATTCCTGTTGTTATGGTCTGCTAACAAAAGAAAAAGTGATTTTTTGCAAGTTTTGAAAGCTTTCTATTCATTCTGCATATTTTGAAATCCTAGCATGCTTCAGTTCACTTCCTTCTCATTTAGACTACCTATTGCAATGGCTGGATGTCCAAGCTAAGGAGAGTTGTAAATGAATGGTTAGCTAAAGAGGAAGAACAGCTAGCTAAATAGGAATGCTGGTTTTAGGTTGTGGCTGTCAGAAGGGTAGACTAATAGGTAACTGGTGACAGCCAGGTTCTGGACTGAAAAGTCTAGGTACTTCTTCATAGAGGAGTACTTCGCGCAGGTGTGTAAGGAATTCATCTTTGGTATCTTCAGTTTCTGCTGCCACTGCTCGTTGTCCAAAAGTTATGGCAATATCCCATCCACCTGTCTGTGCTAATTAGCTGAATGCAAGCATAGCTGTTCTGCATGACTTTCCGTTTCATTTTTGTCCCCGAGATGTTTCTGTTGTCTGGCTTCTAGAGGTGCAGGACGAGGAAAGATTTATTTGCAGCAGCCTGCTGGAGGAAAGCTGTATGAGGATTAGAGTACAGGCCCGTATTTCCTTGCATTCAACTTACAATGTTTTTAGAATTACCTAAATAAGAGCAAGAGGGGTAATATTATCAAAAAGAAGGAACTGGGAGAGATTAGGGAGTTGCTGACTGGTAGTAGCATCCCACAATGCATAGTAAGAAAAATCCCAGAACATGTAGAGCAGAGCAGCCCAGCATGGGATATCTGCTGTGATTGGTGAGCATGTGATTAGCACTTATGCAGTGCTGCATGGATGCAGTGATTCCAAAGTGGCTTTACAGAGACTAATAAAGCTGTGTGGAAACAGTGCTTAGGCAGGAATTATTCTGCATTGGTTAATGCAAATACTCAAGACCCAGAACTGCTTTCAGGTTGAGACTTGCCCTTAGTTTGTGTGGTTAACCCTATTAGGTGTCTGATGTCCTTAGCTTTAAAGGAACCTAGGAATGAAGGCTGTTTGCAAAGCAGTGGATCCTGTTTTTCAAGGAAATAATCTACATTTCATTTCTTCTGAAGAATCAAAGGAAGATTTTAAGGTTGTAAAGATGCTGCAAAATAGCAGCTCCTCCCCCATAGGCACCTAATTTGTATACTAACACTTTCTGGATAGCCCGAGAAATGCCTGGGACAACTAGATATGTCTCCAGAAACCCGAGTTAAAGCTAAGGACAAAGATACTAACATTGCTGAGAATCATGAATAAGACCTTCTAAAGGAACTGATAGTGCAACACCTTATTTGCCATCATGCGATCTGTCACACTGGAGTGCTGTCCTAGAACTGTGCTTGGCCTATTACACTGCACAAGGAAAGGAAAATCTATTTACGTTTTTGAGGGCCAGACTGTTTTGGGTTTTTTTTTTCCCCACTTTGGTCACTGGCATTCATCTTGGAAGACTGCATTCACCATATCCATATTTACTATTATAGTTGGAGATTTATCAGATGGTATTTCCCCTACTTAGATGCCCATTGTTCATTTAAAAATCTGGGCCCTAGATGACTTTTTGTGAATGAACTGTCTGGGTAGTTGTATGCTAACTGATGCAAAATATAGATTCTGCCATGCAGACCCACAGTGATTTCCATAATGATAGAGTATGGGTAGAGAAATTTCCCAACATCTTGGGAAATGATACTGTGTGTGTCTACTTCTGAGTACAGTTGCTAGTAGCAGAGGCAATGAAAGTTGTAGATGATATTCTTTAGAAGCTTTCTTTAGCATGAACTATTGCCATGGAAACAAACATTTCCATTTAAAATGCCTGAAATCTTTTAGTATGTTAATTATGGTTTTTACTTCAGATGTGGGTACATTTCAGTAATTATGACATTCACCTGGGGATTTGTAGTAACTTTTATAATAATATTTATGATATTAACCATAAACACCAATCTCAAATGGTAGGTAGTTCTAAATAGTATAACTAATAAGAAGACAAATTGTTTGGGTTTGAGAATATTAAGAATAACTGCCATGTGAGATCTTAATTCATTGTTACCGTTTAAATGTAAAAAAACCCCACATTGTGATTTGTTTACCGTTCCAAATATTTTAACAGCATATCTGGTGATATCAGTCAACTGAGTAATTAAAACCCTCGCAGCTGTAATTACCAGCCCTCCTCAATGAGACTTAATCTTCCACTGCTCAGTTCAGTGAGGTATTTGCTGTTAACTTCTGTGAATGCAGTTATTAGGCCCCTTTGTTGGAGAATTTGGAGATGGTTTGCATTCCATTAAAAACGCCTGGAATCTAATAATTGTTCTGTGTAATAAAACAATATCCAGCTTTTCAAATTCTCTTTTCATAGTTCTTTTTGTTAAACTATTATTAACAGTAAAGCACCACATCCATGCAAGATGAATATACTTAAAGCAATGATAAGAATCTTATTTGTTCTGAAATTAAGCTGCATAATATTCCAGCCATTGATGACTTCTCATGGTCAGGTATAGGTTCAACTTTGTAGTGATTTGTGTGGAAGTATATGTGCTTGTGTCACATTTATGCTTGCTCAGTTTTTTCCTCTATGTGTGTGTGTGCGCCCTTTTAAAAATGATGCTTTGAAAATAGTAATGCACACTGTAGGGTTCAGCTACGTTGCAAATTTGCACCTGCCTGCCCCACTTCATTTTATACGCTTTGTGGCAACAGGTGGGGTGAGTTTACAGGAAGCTATTTCCAAGCAAACAAAAAAATCTCTCACAGTGGCATTTTAGAGAAAACTCTGTAGTAACCTGGTTAGTAATGTGCCATTTAGAATAACCTTTATTAGCAAATAACTGCTCATTACATTTTGTCATGTGATGAATTCCCAGCCAGTTACATGTAGTTCTTTTACAGGTAACCTGAAATTCTAGTTGATTACGTTTTGCGTAATAGATATGAGTATCAAGTCACGATTTATTGCTACATCATATTAATTCCTAGTACAAAGAAGTTAATTAGACAGGTGTGACCTTAAATCCTTTTTTCCTACTTTTTTCCTTTTTTTTTTCCTTTTTTTTTTTTTTTTTTTTTTAACATGCCCTATGTATTGATCTCTCAGTACTTGACATGAGTATTCAAGGTATACCCTTACTTTGGATAGTCTGACATCGTTAATGTTTGGGGCTAACTTACTTCTTAGAGTTTTCCTTGATTTGAAATTTCAGTAAGATCTGTGCCTCCAGATCCAAATTCAGTATAGGTGTCCTAGTAGCAAAGGTAAACACCAGCAGAATCTGAAGAAACTTTATGCGTAAGGCCAGAAAAAAAATCTCCCTTACCTGGGGGAGAAGTTTCACTCTGGACAAAGATGCAGTTGGTTTATCTCAGGGTAAAGCTTTTTTTCAAACCTGCATGCCTCAGTGGGCTTCCAGTGAAAGGGCTTCCCTCTATGGGCTCATGAGAAGGAAGGCCCCAAAACAGATTTGGAGATGTAATTACTTTGATCTGAAACAAAGATTCTGGAAGGAAAAGATACTGACCGAATGAGGTCTAGTCAGGCATATAAAGAGAGCCTTCTCTGGAGGAGCTGAATATTTATGACTTAAGAAAGATCAAAATCAGATTTTTTCAGTAGAATCTGTTTTTCCTCAGACACAACTCTTGTCTTTTGCTCTTTGTCCAGACTGTGAAGCCGAAAACAAGTCAGCCAGGAAAATGTGCTTTTTCCCACTGCAGTTCTCTGATTGCTGAATATCTCTGTTAGAAGCTGCAAGCCAGAGGGAGGAAAAGAGGCTGAAGAGGTGACTTGACTGTTGCTGATGCTGCGCTGTTAGTTTCGGTAGTTACAGTGGTAGTTACCTGCTCTTAGTGCTGCTCTTCCAGAAGACACACGGCTTTGGGTTTTGTCTTTTTACTTTCGGAATGAGATCCTCCGCTTTTATAGCTTTCCTGGTTACCATAGGTGTGGTGGTACAGCTGGCATATGGTGAAGCAAGTCTGTATTGCCCCCTTACGACAGTCCTGCCCGTGTGTCGCTCAAGCATTCCCACAGCCATCTGATCGGCCAGATCAAGAAGTTGAAAACTGCAAAACAAAAACAGTCCAGTGGGATTAACTTTGGATCTGGCTGACCACAGGCTGTGTGAACATCTCTGCTCTCATGAGGAAAGGACAGCCTTCTGCAAGTGGATCAGACTGTGAAACCATGCTCCAAAACTAACCCACTGGTAATAACAGTCAAATGAGGAATGCTACCTTGCAGCCCTGGTCCTGACTGTATCCTGAAACTGTTATGGTTGTAATACACTTTTCTTGTGTTCTCTAGTACTTTCCAACTCATAATCCTTTATGCTTGCGGACAGTTAGGCATACATGGGCAACTGGAGGAGAAAAGAAGTTTTTGGGAAACATTCTCAGTCAATACCTTTTTCTCTTTTCTCTTAGAAGTCAAGAAGAAAGCTGGCTTTATCACTCCAGTGCCAGGAGGGGTAGGACCTATGACTGTTGCAATGCTTCTGAAGAACACACTCATAGTTGCTAAAAAGCTCATTTACTAGAGCAAGCTGGCTACCTTGGAAGAAGAATCCAAGTTGTTCTATTTATTGATACACAAAACATTTATTTTTTACTACAAAGATATTTATTTCTACATTGTATTTATTTTTTCATGTAAAGTATATTGAACCTGATGGTTTACAAAATGTTAAAATACTTTGTGTTACCTCCTACTGATTTATTGTGAGCAAAGATGAATCAGAGAATGCAGCCTTTGCAGATATGTTATTGCTGGTCAACTGTGTGTGTGAAAATGAATAATACATGTGTATCTGGGGCTGGGGTACAATTTACAAAATGATTTAAGCCCTTGGGACCCTCAATGTTGATCAAGCTGTGTGAAAACTAGGTTTCAACATGGTAGGTTTCTTTTGGCAATATGATTTGGGATCCTCAGTCATGAAGCAATCTCCGGGTATAATGTGAAATTTTTAATGCCTTGGAAAGCACTTAACAGCAGAAATCTTGAATCTTTAAGGAATGAAAAACTGGAGTCCGTGTTTCAACTGCAAGGCAGTAATGTTGACATGAAGACAGATGTTCGGTACGCATTTTAAAACCGTCATGTAAGCTCAAACACCATGGACTAAATTCTGACCTTAAATGTATACAAGAGGTATGCATGAATGAGTGGCTAGAACTGAGACCAGAACTGTTCTTTAAATATCCAGATTTATGATTGACAAAATGTGTTAGTGTATGTTGCCCTTATCCCACAAAAAAAGCTGTGAATAGATAACCGAGCAGGATCAGGACCTTTATTGATTAAAATGTAGTTACAACTACTATGGAGGTATATTATATATAACACAAAAAAGAAAAGAAAAAAGCAAGAGTTGATGCAGTTGATGTTGGTTTTGGAGTTTTAAGTCATATACTCTCCTATCTTCTGAGACCACATTAAGGGTTCTTAGTTCATGTTGCAAGACTGGGTCCTGTAGGTCGTTGGCCTCGTTATTCTGCTGCTTACAGAGAACTGTGTGGGGGTAAGAAGATGCCTGCTCTAAAAAGAAAATAAAAACTGGGAAAATAAGTGGGAGAGGGATGATCATCAACATTTTTTTTTTTCTCACCTAAGCATTTAGTTCCAAAGGTGGGTCTAGAATAGTCTAATGCAATATAAAAGTTGGAGTGGAGTTACTGGTAGAAAGCCAGTTTGATGGAGTGTATGCACTATTAACATGAAGAGCCTACTCCAGTTTCCATTGAAATTAGTGGGAGTCAGGTTGAGCCATTAGCTTCAAATTTTTATCTCTGTTGGGATAATCTTGATTTATTTTAACAAAAGCCTTTAGTGTTTGTCAGTAGATTATAGACTGCCTGAAAGGAAGAAAAATGGAGTGTGGCTAAATACTACTTCCATTCAACAAAAATTGTGCTTGCTGCAATAAAAAAGATGGAGCATTGCTTCTGTACTGATTGTTCTTCTGATGGTCTTTTTTAGAGTTTTGTGTAACGCAGATTTTGCAAGAGATTGACAGAATCATTTCTAAATATATGAGCCCAATCTTGCAGGTGCTTGTTTATCTGTTTAAATTTAAGTAGTGGTATAAATGCTAGCATCAAGGCATATGAAGATAATACACTAAATGGTCAATCTCTCGGTTACTAAGGAGGAATAAAACTTGATCACTGTTATGTTAATCTTTTTGTTAGAAATGTGTTAATACAAATTTTTTGGTTTTTTGTTTTTTATTGAATTACTCTGTTAGGAGTGGAGTGATGGAGGTCTTTTGCTAGCCAGTGATTACTTTTTCTTTTTTTTTTCCCCCTAGCTGTTTACATTGCTGTCCTAGATTCATGTTCATTTTCCTTGTTTTAACTAAAATAATCTCTGCATTTTTGGCAGAATAACCATTTATGCCATTTTGCTTATGTCAGTTGAATGAGTGGGTCTCCTCCATATCCTACAAACAGCTTTTTGTGCATGTTCAGCTCTTTTTCCCTTTTCACCCCTCATGGGTGAATTAGCATTGCACAAAGGTAGTGACATTGAGGTTTCACTCGACTGCATGCTATGTTCAGAGCTGATGGACCCCTCTGTGTGAATGTGCTCTTCGTTGTGGCAGCCAGAAGGAATGGCCCGTCACCTGCGCGAAAAGCATGCTCATGCTGGAACCTGATGAGGTCTGATCCAGGGACGGATGCCCTGTGGCAGATCAGCCTCATCCACTGAACCCTTCTCACAGGCATACCGCACCCAGCTCTGTTGCCTAGTGGTGAAGCCACCCCTTGGATTCAAGTAGGATTAAGTTCCCATTGTGTATTTATGTGTGTTGAAAGCGGGGCTCATGTGACTTACTCCCTGCTTGGGACTGATAGCAGAGGTTATCGAGGTAGGCACAAACATTGCTGTCAATGTGGGGAGGACAGAAGCTGCACACCATCAGGGTGCTGGCATGCTACAATTCAGGCTACCTAAGGAAGGGAAAAGCCTCCTGGAATGCAGTCCATGCACAGGAGAACACTTAATTAAAACGTGCATAACTAGCTTGTGTTTTTTCCTGAACTTGTGAAGTGGTTAGATCACTGAGGAGAATACAGCGTAGAGGTATAAATTGAGCTAAGCAGTTTTTAGAGCATCTATAAGAAGATTTTGCTTAAAAAAATAAATATATTGTGAAATGTTTTTACTGCCTGGAGCTCACAGTTGAAAAACGAAGGCTGTTGCTGGGGTGAAGTTACTAACTTTGCTTGGGTGAGAGTTGGAAATGTTGGGGTTGTTCCTATGTTTGTATGTTACTGAACTGAGCCTTTCTGATGATCTGCTCTAGTATATCTGGCTACTTCAGTACCCTTTGGAGGGACCATTTCACTTGTTCCAAGTTGCCTGTGACCAAGAAAGTTAGACAGTATTTGGAGCTGTGAAGGGCGGTTTATTAAAAAAAAATATATATATATGTCAAGTATATCTTATAGCTGCAAAGAAATTTATATATAAATACAATTGTTTTAATTATGCATACCAACTTCCTTTAAAAAGTAGGGATGAACTCCGATGGCAGTGTAGTGACAGCAGTAACGAAGTGATCTCTTAATGTAGGAGGCAGCAATTTTCTTGCTCATAATTTCCTCCAGTGCTTTTTCAGACAGCGTTCTCTCTCGGTGCCCATGCTTTGCCAGCTCTCAGCTTCTGCCCTGCACAACCACACGCAGCTCCAGCCAGCAATCCCAAGCCTTGCACAGGGTTGGTAGCCTACCTTGCTTCAGATGTTGTATGCACGGGAAGTCTGGATGAAAAGTGGTTAGCATGCCCCTCGGGCTCTCCAGAGCCTGTGATCAAAGGCCTTGCTGGCAGTCACAGATGGAGAACATTGCCCGTTATCTTTGTGTCTGATCACGTCCTAATCTTTGCACTAGCTGTTCTTGCAGTTCCTCTTCTGGATGGCAGGGAACTAAGTATAGGGAGGACCAAGGAAGGAACCTGAGCAAAACCGGGGCTAGTCCTTGGACCCTCAGCTCTGCAGTAGCATCCTGAATGCTGATAGTCCTTCTAGAAGTAATGGAAGACCTACATTGCTCAGGGAAAGAGAGATCACCTTCATATCAATACATCACTTTTGGTTTTGCTAACTTTCGGTTTTTTGCTAACTTCGGTTTTGCTGTTTTCTGTGGATCTGCTCTGGCAGATACCAGGTCTCTCCTTAAAACTATATCTTTGCATGCACGATTATGCCCACAGGTAATAGGAAACTAGGGTTTCAAAAGAAAACCTGATCCCATTGCTAGATAATAGCAGTTTCCTACATAAATGTGTGGTTGCCTCGAGGCTTGAGGTTGTTGCCAGATGCACCTTTTTTTGATTGGTGAGAACAGCAGATGACGCTTCATGGTATATAAGTGCAAGAGAAAACACAGGAGCACAGATAAGCAGAGCAAACCCGTCATCTGAGAAGAAGAGCTGAGACGGTATTAAAGCAGCTGCTTGCAATGGCATTTGGAATGCTAATCTATATTTTGCTGAAAGGTAGGTTTGGAGGAGGTTTTTCCATGTCATAAAATACACGGTTTTGTTGAACAGTAGCTCATTCCTCCTGAAATGAAGGGAAGGGGGTGGGAAAAAAGATGTGAAAACGTTACCAAGCTGAATTATTTGAGTCATTTCAAGCCTGGGTGAAATTTTAACTGATATGGTATAATTTAGATTCTTTTAAAAGAAACCTACTTTGACCAGTAAGTAGGTGTAACATAGTCTGTAATACATTACAGGTGCCCGTGTCATAAATTGCATAAGGTAGTAGAATTGAGAACAGACTGGATATGTATTTTAGAACTCTGCAAATGGCAGTTTGTTTCTCCACAATTGTAATTATGCTGTGACAAAAGGAGGTTTGAGGTGAGAACACTGCAAAAAGCGCTGTTATTGTTTTGCTGCCTTACATCAGAATTGTGTTAAGTGGGTACATGTTTTCTGGGTGAAATGAACCTTGAATAGACATGCTGAGTTTTTCTGTTACAGTAAGCATCTATTTGCATTATACAGCAATGGGGGCACTGAGTGAAGAGTCAGCTATTACCATTTCATCCCTCAGCTCAGAATTATGGAATAATGGGACAAAAAACAACACTGAAGGTATTTCTTTTTTGTTCTATTTGTCTCTGTTGTCACTGAAAAAAGTAATAGATTTTATTCTGATGATAACTGCCATAGTGCTTCTGCCATGTAGACAATGTTGAATTGTGGTATTTGCTGTATTTGTGAGATGAGCTGCTTTTTTCATGGAGCCTTGAAAATCTCTCTGAGGTAATAGCTGTCACAAAGCTGGAATAGGCTTAGCACTTACCAGCTAAAGAGCTGCTTACCCAAAGCCAGTCATAAGTGGGGAAAAGGTATCTTAGGGCTACTTGGGGTAGATTCTCTGCACTTTTGATGGTCATTTTTGTTACTTTTAACTAGCGCTTGGTTTCTGACTATTAGCTCTCTTTAGTCTGAATCTCTCTGCGATCAAGTGAGAATGCAGTAAATGTAACTTGAAATGAGCCTCTCATTACTGTTTTCCAGTAGTTTCTTTGTTGCAGTTTTGCTTTCAGCTGTCACAGCTTTCACAGCCCTCCTCAGCATGCTAGCCTTCTCTTTTTTTTTTTCTTTTTCTTTTCTGATTGAAATGTGAACTCAAGCTATTTACCTGCCCAGATCTGAGACCAGAGTGCTGTGTTTATCCTGCAAGCTGCATTTTTGATGTTATTTCAGGTGCTAGTGGTGTCATTTCTTTCTGGAGAACAGTGCAATCTGGAACTGAGGTTTTGGCAGGTCAGTAAAGGAGGAAAGCATTTTAACCATGATACTTATTAACGTCTTTGTACTTTTGAAAGAATATAAACATGCATACAAATCATCTTCTGTTAATTGTAAGTCATCTCAGGGTGTCTTAGGAGCTTTTTTAGTAGATACATAAGCTTTTTATTTTCCTCGTAGTTCGAAACAATCCTGTTCTCTTTTTTTCTGTCCATAGTTTGTCACAGTGGTATAGTGTTACAGATACGTTCACACGCACACACACGTCTAAGTGTAAAGTCAAAGAAGATCATCATTTTTCAGTGCAGTAATTTGATTTCTTACCACAAGACTTGTGGTCTGGCTTAGTGGATTTATCTGTGATGTGGTTCTTCCAGAGCTGCATACAGAGCAAATAGCCATATAACAAAATAGAAGTGTACATTGTGACTCCTTAAGTAGTCTGTTTGTATTGTATTTAGAAAGCAGGAGTTATATGCCATATTTTAACAAATAAGGGGTTTGTTTACGTGAACACCACTAGGTCTGCAGTTGTCCCATCTACAATTATGCTAGCATATTTGCATATGCTAGCTATGTGCATATCGGCTAGGTGCCTGCACTTTTAGCTGAGTGCTCTCTCAGAGGTAGCAACACAAATTCAGACCCATTCAAGCACGTACTTGCACAGTCTGTTAAAGGTATGTGTAGGCAGACCTTTTATGCAGCCACTGAAAAGACAAGAAACAGCATTTCCAGAAAGAAGATGAAAAAAAATGCTTAAAGGGTCACCAAAGGAAGTGGCTGCATCAATATATCCTGTTCTTGTAGCTTCTATTTCTATACCAGTGAGGTGTATAATAAGTTGTAATTTGTAACTGAAGTTCAGTAATGCTGGATTCTAAGAAAACTGATTACCAAGTAAGTATCACTGGAGGAACTGGCAGTTTTTTGTAGAATTGCAAATCTTCTGGGGACTGAATTACAGTTTATGGAATTTACAGTTAGTTTCTGGTCAGTGAACAGTAAATCCATTTGCCTCCCATCTACTGGATGATCATCTATTCCTTTACTTTATATGTTGTACAGGCTTTACTTGCTGCCAGTGCTGAGGTAGGATAATGTTAGGCTGTCCGGTCAGCCGGGGGAAAGGTTGTGGAAAGGATGCTTGACCGGGGCTGAGAAGGCACAGATCAAGAACCTGGGGCATAGTTTCTGCTAAACAGAAGGCATAGTTCCTGCTGAAGGGGGAGCGTTTGCAGTGAAATAGTCAGGTAGGAGTTGAGAAGGCTGGGAAGGGCTTAGTTTTTCTGCGGAAAAATGCGATCCGTTCAGTAGCCACGAGCTACTTCCTTCACGTGGCCCGTAATGGTGGTCCTGAACTGGGGCTGACCCCTTCCCTCCCCGTCTTAATGGCTTACTCCTTTTATCACTAGTCTGTCAGTTTTAGCGTGCGCAGGTTTCCAAGCGCCTGTCATTTTGATCATCATGTCAGATCTTGCCAAGTGTATCTGTTTGAATGACTCAGTTGCAGGCAACTGTCAAGTGCTTACACAGCATGCTTTTTTTTCCCCTCACGTGACTTGAAAGGGCACATGGATGTGTTTATTCAACAGCTTATGTAGTATCTAGGTGGATAATGTGATATGAATTAGCATTATGTTTTAGAATGGGTTAGATAGAAAATCTTTGTTTTGAAGACTTACTATTCTTTAAAAGACAATTATTTCTACTTCTGCAATGTCAAAATACTTAGCACCTAAGATTCTTGCGTGTTCATTTCAGATCTGACCTTGCAACCCAGACTGGACAAAGTCTCACGCCCAACAGTGAAGGAGGAATGTGTTGTTCAGTTGTGGTCTGCATGACAAGCTGTTTGTCTCAAATGCTTTCTAGGCAGGCTTCTATTCTCGGCTGACCCTGGTTTCAAATGGCAATATTAATTTTGATTATACTCAGGGGAAGAAGTCTTGTATACTTATGCAAAGCAAATTTTCCTCTGGAAGTAGGTAGGTGAAATGCTGCCATCTCTCGGCAGAAGTGGAGTAAATCAAAACTGAAGCAGAAGGGATGTTTTGGCAGTGCGAATACATTTAGCTGAGGCCTGGATAGAGGTTGCTGGAGAGTCCATACCTTTTGACATATAAATTTGTACATTCCTCACTTATTTTTTTCCCCTTATGGCAGAAATCAGTGAAATATTCAACTGTCCGATAGAACTCTTTTCAGAACCCAGTAGAAGAGTAGTACATGCAACAGAGTGGCAGGAAATAAACAATAAAAGGTTATGTTTAATGCTTATATTTTGCTGTTGTGTAGTACATCATTTGGCCTCCATTGTGCTAAAATTGTGATGCTGATCCGTTGGTGCATGAGTGTTTGAAGAGAGGCGTAGGGAATTATAAATGTGCCGTTTCCCATTTTCTGAAGCTGATGTCTGCAGAGCTCTGTCTCCTGAGCTTGTCTGCAGTGTTCCTGAGTCAGCCAGAAGAGTGCCAGAGCTCGATGCTAGAGCTCGCGTGTACATAGCCCCGATTCTTTTCTGTGTGGAGTACAGGATTCAAGGCATCTGCCCAATGCAGGGCTTTTTAGAGTAGAGATATTGCGCTGGTTTCAGCATCTGGGGACAATCTAGCTGTGGTAACATAGAGCTCAGAGTTGGGAGATGCTGCATGCAGTCCTGGTCTGCGAGCTGTTTGAGGCATTTCTGTGCTGCATTGCAGTGTGTGATAGAGACGGGGCCTAAGTCTCAGCACATCCTTCAGTGTATATGTGTAGCCACTTGATGACTGAACTGTGACTGCATTATTAAACCAAAACTGTGTGTAGCATTATGTTCCTAGGTTTAGGGCTGCCTTTTCCAAAGAGTAAAGAGGAACTTGCAAACTTTTTTCTCAGCCCAAAGAAGTTCTCTTTAAATGAAGGCATGTTTTTCTACCTCAGTAGCTTTTTCTGAGAAAGAGGAGTAAGCCCACATACTCTTCGCAGGAAGAAGACTTGAATTGTTTCTTATTCTCTATATGTCCCTTCACAAGTTGGGGGTGTGATTTATCTCTCGGATTTTTAGAGCACACTGTTTTCAAAGTAATGTTGTGTGATCTGAGTAATAGTGACAGCCTCAAACCTCTTGGGTGTCCAAACCATTTGATTCACAACTGGACTCGTGAAGTGCCCTGAAATGCAGGCGTATGGGTTTAGAGTAGAGTAGCTGTTTACCGTCACTTGTCAACTCTTTGAAGCAGCTTGCATATAGGAAGAAAAACTTACCTACTAGAACACACAGGGGAACTCCTGCCATAAAATGACTCCAACTGGAATTTGGTCAGGAAATTGGGGGATTGATGTTGTTACTCCTGAGAAATGTGTAATGGGATCTTGAGTTGACCACAGCAGGCCAGGACAGCCTTAGGCTTACATCTCTGATAATCATTTCATCAACTGTCCTTCCGTCTCTGAACCTTGATTCAGTGCTTACTCAGAAAGGAAGGTTTCTGCTCACTGCACTATTGTTTAGTCACTCTGAGCAGATATCGTCGCTTTCCTGCCAGAAATTATTTTTCTTGTGGTCATAACTGAAAGCTGATGGTGACATACACTCAGTTAGGAAATCACCTCTAGACATCGCTGAAACAGGCCCCTGAAATAGTAGGGCATTGCTTGGACACTCCACCCCATCAGTGATTACTCTAATTGAGGAGAGAGACCAGTTCAAACAAATACTCCTTGGACTGTGAAGCTTTTGAGCTTTCTCTTTGTTTGCCCCACCCCTGCTCCCCGTGACACATTTTTGCTGGGCTCTGCACTTCTTCCGCACCCCAGGGTACATCACTCCTGGGCTCAGGCTCTGCTCAATCAGTAGATAACACTGATCTAAGATCCCAAAGAACACTTTTGACTTTTCTTTTATTCTCATTTGAGCTTTCGTGATTAGGAATAAGCTAGTCATTTTCTGTGCTTTCAAAACAGTAACATGCTTACTGACCTGGATGCGTATGATTTTTGTCCAGTTTTAGAAACTGAATCGTCATGGAGCTGCGTGCTTTCGGATGGGGAGACCGTTTGGGGAATCTTGAGTGCTTATAAACGTAACTGAACACTCAGTTAACATTAGACCATGAAGACCAAATAAAAAGAGCAGTCCCATCATTCATAGCTCAGTTGTAGCTGCAGAGCTAAGGGACAGGAATATTAGAAATGCAGTAGTCTTTTGTCCTTTGATGGGGAAAAGAAAAAAGGAATTAATCCATCATTTGAATTCAGCCTGGGAAACATACTGAGACTCTTTCAATGCTATCATTGTGTCCTGAACCCCTGATGTTCCTGGGGATTGATGTTCTGATGGATTGTAGGTTGGGTAATGCTGATGTTGTGCAGGGATCAATCTTCCATAATCCTTCTTATACATGCTCCTCAAGAGGAAGTACTTTACTTAAAATTTTTATATTTTTTCTCTAAAGCCATGCTGGAATGTTTAACAAGCTCATTCTGCTTAGCAATGTCTGAACTGGCTTGCAAGATATATCACAGTAATCTATGTTTTAAGTGTCTTTCTGCAGTAAATATCTGTCCATCTTGAATTGTGAAAATATTTTCAAATGATTTGACTCTTTCCAAATATAACATGGCATTTCTTTCCCTTTCACAGTAGACTACACAGAGCAACCGAGGCTCTTGAAGCTTATGCAAACCTGTCTTGAAGAACACCACAGCTATTGTATTAACGGGCTCTGTGCTTTTCACAGTGAACTGAGGAAACCCATATGCAAGTAAAGAACACTGTTTATAAATACACTTAGAGAAGTAGAAACAGTAGCACTGTTTCTTTGCTACACATTATTAATGTAATGTGACTACTTTTTAGCAGAACGCAACTTTTAAGTGCCAGTGAAGTACTTGCAGGCTTAAAGTTTGGCATGTGCTTGAGTGCTGTACTGTTACTGGACTGTTAATGAGACAGTAGTGCCCTGTCAGTGTAATACCAAGGAAGGGAGACTGAAAATACACAGCTTTCTAAATCGCTGATTTGACAGCATCTTGAGTCACAATTGGCACTAGAGTTAAAGGATTAGATTTTCACAGGGTATGGGGAAAGGGGCAGGAACTTCAAAGAAAGCAGCTGCAACTCCCTTATTCTGCAACTGCTTAAATACCAAGCCTGGACCTTGGTATATACTTAGAATTTTCTAGGTCCATTTTAGGCAGCTTTGGTCACAGCGGATGTTACAGCAGCTAAGGATCAGCAGAGCACAGTGCCCTTTGTCCACACCCTCTCAGATGAGGGTATGTTTAGACTGTTTGCTGCTGTGACTGTAGTGCTTGAGCTAGCTTTAAACTAGATAGACTGGGACAACTGGTAGTCTTGGTGGAGTTAAAAGAGGTTCTGACTGAGCGCTAGATTGAGCCTATCCTACTTTAGACTCACTCTAAATTGTTTAAAACTGATCAAGTCCAAAATGTATTTCTGGAATATAAAACAAAAGAAGTTCTGTATAATTTTGTTTGGTGTATATTTATTTTGTAGGTGCCTTGCAGGTTATAATGGAGAGAGGTGTGAACACTTAACACTCAATTCCTATGCACACAATTCTTACGAACGCTACATTGCTGTGGGAATTGGTATAGGAATAGTGACCAGTGGGATACTTGCTATCATCTACTGCTACGTAAGAAAGAGGTATGGAAGATAGGTAACCTTTTGATTACTTTCATCTGAATTTTGGTGGAGAGTAAAGCTGTGCGGAGTTTTATCAGGGACCCGGGAGTGTTTTCTTGCCACTGTTATTCATCTGTTGTGTGATCTTAAAGTAACTGGCGCTCGGTTTCTCTGCTTTCCTGTTAGCCAAAGGGGTAAAATAATTGTGCGACTGCCCAAAACATGAGTTTCATTGAGGCTGCTTAAATGAGCTGGGCAATTAGGTTTAGTTGTGTTCAGACTACTGTGGTTCTGGATTTGTCTGATTAAAATCATGTCACATTATCCATTTTAGATGCAGAAAATTGAAATCACCTTACAAAGTATGCGTGGGTGAGACTGCATTGTGAAGACCTGGCATTGGGACACTTACCAACTTGCCTGTAAACTAGAGAAGGTTCTGACTTGAGAGGCCATCCCGTGCCATCTAGCAGGTATCCCAGCCTCACTGATGAAGTGAGATAAAGGGAATGGCACAGCAAGTGCATAAAGGAACTCCTGCAGAACTGATGGGCTCCATTCACTTTTGAAGAAAGATTTCCTATCTTTAATAAAGGTTGCTGTATGAGCAGCTTGCATCAGCTGAGGATACCTCCAGCCTTCTCAGCGTTCTTCTGTGGCTCATATTTGCCGAGGGAAGGACTGATTCATTTTAGCTGTTTTCAGTCATTTCAAGCCCTAGCAGCATGGTCTGGCCCGATCTTCCTCCCACCCCTTCTCCTTTCCTTTATTTTTCCCTCTGGTGGAAAAGCGCAACCTGTCTCACAAGGGAATTGTTTTCTGAACATCGCACGCTGACAAGGAGCCACCTGGGTTCTTCTTTCACGAGTTCTGCTGCATTCGTGCCTGGATCAACAGCCCTCTTCCAATGCTGCAGGTATCTCCAGTGGGCTAAGCAGAGTGTAGGCTTTCATTGCCATATGGACAAAACTGTAAAACACTTCAGACTGGGGAAAATGTATGGTCCTCAGAGACTTACGTAAAAGTAAGAATAAAAATTAAACAGTTTCTGGAAAGTCAGATCATGAGATCTCAGGGCATTGCAAGTTCTTTCAAATTTGACAAGCAAAGAAGTTAGACATCTTTTTCCAAATGGATATTGAGTGTGCTCACTGACAAAGAACTTTACTCTTCCTTTACATCATATAGCAGCTCATCAGAGTCTCAAAACCTTCAGGCAAAACGTTGCCTTCCTGGACCATGATTTCAGACTAAGACTCCAGTTGCTAGGAAAGCTGAAATTTTGTTATGAAACTCCAATATAGCTCTGTCCAGGAAGCAAACTCACTTTGCTCCATTCTCACAGTATATACACAACATCACTGCTGAAGTAAGAAAGAAATGACCACAGGGATTTTGTTCTACCCTGGCCTGACAGATTATTTGCTAGATACTTAGGGTTGGCGGGGGGGGTGTTTTTTCGTCTTGCCTATGGAGAAACACCAAGGCAAAACATTTCTCTCCTAAGAGGAAGGAAGAGAATTGGTTCTGAAGACTGTGGCACTGACTGTGGCTTCCCACTGACATTTGGAGTATTTGCCAGTGCTGATGAGACTATCTCCAAGAGATTTTCATTTCAGCTACTGGACATTATAGACACATATCTGCTCTGCTTACTCATCTACAAGAAAGAAGCAGTTAGGTACCTCAGAAACCCTTGGAATTTGTATGGGTTTATGTAGGCTCCTGCGTTTAGGTGCCTTGCTGGAAAACCGAGTGAGTTTGTTATGTGAGTTCACCTTTAACCAAGGATGCATGTCGTTTGTTTAAAAACCTTTGTATTCATGAGCCTTCCACAGTAATGGTGAAATGTGTATGAGTGACTGGGGGCTTGAAAGGGGAAATGTGCATTTAGCACTTCAGTGGTCTGATATACTTGGTTTCTCACACAGGCGCATCCTTGTCAGTAGCTGAGTTGTCTCAGCTGTAGATTGATACCAGTAAATAATAACACGACACACAGTGGTTGGACTCCCTGTGCAATAGATAGGAGCCAGCAGCAAGTGCATACGCTGAAAGGATTGTTGGTGAGGAGCCGGATGGAGACACGTGCCAGTCCTTTCCTCTATGCATTGACATGAGCATTTTGCAAGATGCACTGAATTGGTTTCCCAGCTCTCAGCCAATTCATTTTTTTCCATCTCAAGATAAATCTTCAGATCTCTGTCTCGTTTGTTCCTTTCCATTCTCCTGAACCACTACTTCGTACCTACTGAAAGGCAAATTCTACTCTCCCTATTTTTAGGTTAGCTTTCAGTAGTTGCCCTGGTGTAATCTGTGTTATATGTAATGTAGTGAGAGAACAATTAGACCCTACTTAAAATGCACACACACAGCTCACCCATACTTGACAGAGACTGCACTGAAATACCTATTAGAAACGTGCAGGTAGTTAGGAGAACACAGGTGAGAGATTTTTCTCATCCATCTCCCACATCTAGATAGACTAAAGGAGAAAAAGCCACAAAACTTCTGGTATGGGTCGGGTCTCCTTATCCGGAGACAGTTGTCTCTTCCTACACTCACGTGGTGAGTGTTGCTTTCAGTTTTGGAGGAACAGTCCTTGGGCATCAAAGAGGCTGTTTCTTGGAGGAGACACAGTAACACAACTTTTTCAGGGCTTCAAGAAGTACTTACTGATAGCAAGGAGGTGCTGTGTACCAAGAGAAACACACACTGACTTTTTCTTTAAGGTTGGTTTGGAGGCCTGAAATGCAGACACCAAAATTGTGAGGTGTTTTTCCATTTTGTTTTCTGGTGCAAGGCAGCTCTGGAAAGGCTTCCTGTGAAAGTTAGCTGTGTTTTTACGCAAACTGGAGAAAAGCTAGTGAGTGAAATACCAGATGAATCCATGCCATGCAGAATGGGACTTTAACAGTACACGTGTAGAAGGAGATGAAAATGGAAGAACGGAAGGAGGAAGAGAAAGGAAGTCTTTGCTTTATTTTTCTGTTTTCTTTTTTCACGTGGTATTGAGGCTTTCAGAAATGCGTTCCTCACCACCTTGGTGCTGTATGCTCTAGGTACTAAAGCAGGATGTGCGAGCAGGTTGCCATCTCCATAGGCAACCGGAGCTGGTGGCATCAACACAGATGACTGCTTTCTCCATCACTTGCCAGAGTGTTTACAGGCTGTAGCCTGCAAGGGAGAAGAGTGCTGTCACTTCTGTTTTAAGGGTTTTCATCAGGCCCAAGCTGCGTTTGAAGCATCACTGCATGAATGAATCACTTGGCTGTTTCATGCAGCGACCCTGCCGAGGAAGTCTGCGCTGCCTCAGGTTGCTCTGTGGAGTCAGCTGTGCTGAGCCCTGCCTTGATAAGTGACAGATGCTACTGGGCTAGTAGTGTGTGTTGCTGCTTACAGGGTAGAATTTCCTGCAGAACTGGCAAGTCAGAGGATCAGGATCATCTTTCCCGGCTCATTTGTCAGGCTCAGACTCCTCCTCTGGTGGCTTAACAAATGGAGTGACAAAGTTGTTCTTCCCAATAGCTGCACATGCAAAAAAAAAACCCTGTAATTTCATGAGGAGACCCTGTGTGTGTGTGTGGCTCCAAGGCAGTCCTGCATCAGGCTTGTTGGGGCACTGCCTAATTAGAGCCAAGAG
The DNA here is from genome assembly GCF_036370855.1 of Dromaius novaehollandiae. Lineage (NCBI taxonomy): Eukaryota > Metazoa > Chordata > Aves > Casuariiformes > Dromaiidae > Dromaius > Dromaius novaehollandiae. The sequence goes on along the minus strand of NC_088101.1, from coordinate 11,156,406 downwards.
AGACACTAAGGACTGGGAGCTGTCACTCTGAGTGACAGAGCACTTGCCCCGTGTCTAATCCTGGCTGCTGGAAGCCAAACTGACGTGTTTTCCTGCAGTGCGTCTCTCAAAACTATCTTTTTAAGCCACCCAGCCCCTGCCCCGCTTCGCTGGCATCTGCCCTCAACATCTGCTTGTACTTTGTTGCTAATGCTTGACTGCGACTTGGATACCTTCTCTGAATTTGACTTCCATTTTCTACTGAGGTGCATTGCGTGGCCTGTTGTTTCCCTGAGCCCTAAAAGGTCCTTTTAAAATGACTGGATACAAGGCTGTGGAGAATATGGTGGTTCTTGAAAAATGCTGCTTTTAATCTTGGGTGGAGATGGATCAGTGGCTGACGTTTGGAGCACGCACAGTCCCTGTGCGCAATGAAAATGGTCTTATTGCCTGCTAGGATGTGCCGTTCATTGGCAGCGGAGCCCGTGATCTCACATGTCTGCATCAGCAGTCTGAGCTGCAGAGGCGCAGGAGCTGGCCCATCTAGTCCAATAGCCAGTCAGCGAAGGCAGACAGTGCCAGAGGCTTCTGAAGAAGGTCTAGGAGATCTGGTGGCTGGCAGGCAGGCAGGTAGGAGACAGTTTTCCCTCAGAGGTTTTCTCTAATCCTCTGTAACCAAAAACATGGTTTGCATAATAACACAGCAGGGTTTCTGATCCTTCACACTTATTATGACAACACAGCTGCTGCTTGTGTGTATTAAAAGAAAAACCTGATTTGTGTTAACATGGCCTACACAAGCTAACTAGTGTATGGGCTGAGCATAAGTACTGTGTTGTGTCTGAAGAACTAGCTGTGAAAGTGCTTACTTGCCAGTGGCTCTTCATTTCCTGAAAAAGTCATTTGACTCTGAGCAATATTTCATACATTTCTGTCATTCTTTACACCTGTTCTGTGTTCCGGTGCACGAGATACATTGCAATTGGAAAAAATCCCACAAGCATAAGGAAGTCTAACTTTGCAAAAGAATTAATTTAGTAATTAAGTTCATAATAGCTCTGGTTACCCCTGAAACTCACAGTCTTTAATGAATTTCTCTTTAGAGCATTCCTGTGAAGGAAGGCAGTGCTTTGGGGATGATGTGCTGAGGAGAACTAAGACGTAGAAGGATTGAGGTCACATGAATGTGAGGCGTCAGGATATCGAACCCAGGTTTATAAAGCCTTTTCGTAGTGCTGTAGCCAGTAAACAGTCCGTCTTCACCTTCTGGGTCTGTTAAGAAATGGTTAGCTAGTAGGCTCACTAGCAGTGTTTAGAGAGAGGAAAGAAGAGAATGTGCCATTGTTGATAGGATGAAAGTTGGAAGGCCAAAAAAAAAAGTTTGTTTTTGAATATTAACCTCAACTCTGTATTTTGTATGACATGAAGACAGGCCTTTTTTTTTCTTTTTGAATACTTTTGGAGCTATTCAGAGAACGATCATGACAAAATGTAAGTACTTGAAAAATGACAGTTCGTGTGGTGTAAATAAATAGTCTGAAGATTATATACAGTTGACTCTAGCCCATTGTGGATAGAGTCTTGAATAGTCCTATTTATTTCAGTGGTTCCTGACATGGAAGGGAACTATTTCATGGCAATAGGAGAGCTGAGTCCAGCCTTTTGAAAAATAAGCATGAAAAATTAGGAGTGGAGTTAAAATGGAATGGCTGTTGCTTATGTATCAAGGTGTTTTGTAGCTCAAAGACATGAGTGAGTGACTGGACATGCCTTCAGAGATACTGAAAGTGCAGTCTGTACAGCTCAGTGCTCTGTGGCTGCTCTGCGTTTCAGAGCTCTGAGGGCATCTGCAGTGACATGTGAAAGACGCATCATGTCATTAGCCTTGTTCTAAAGAGGGAAACACCTGTAGAGGTCCCTATTGCACTAAAAATCTGGGGAATTACTTGGGACTCCCTCACCGTAACACAGTTAAAGAATTGCAGCTATTGATTAAAGCTCAGTGTAAGTAGTCATTAAAAATCATGACAGTAATAAAGTCTCATACTATGACTAGACTTAGGGCTGCTCCTACTCTCGCTGAATTGAATGAGAGCAAGAGCAGGCTCTGTAAAAAGCAGTTCTTAGCAAGCTGAAGGAGCTGTCACAGCACAGTTGACACCACTGGCTTGTGCAGAACAGGAAAATGTTTCTTGTGGTATTACTTGGAGCACCTTTGGTATGTGCTGTACAGATGCAAAGAGGGAGGCACTGCACGCACCTTGGAGCTTACAGCTTTTTAGGCGTCTCACTTGATTGCTGGAGTTGGAAGCTGGGGCACTGACTGTTTTTGATTGAGAGGGGTGTTTTGACCCAGTTCTGTATGCCCATTGCTTGCATAGGCGGTCAAGCTCCAAAGTGAGACATTTAAGTTAGATATCTATAGTTAGAAAAGATAAATATCTCTTTTCAAGGAGACCAGATGAAACAATGCAAGAGGAAACAGAGGCACAGAAAAGGGAAGTCTCCTGATCTAAATCACGCAAAGCCTGAGTTTGGTATAGGCCCTGGATTTTTGGTCTACCCATCCAAGACCTGGGTGACTGCCTCTCTTCCCATCTGTAGGCCAATATTTTGCCTTTTTACTTATGAGAAGTATCAGTGGAGGCCAAAGGCTGGAAAGAGAACAGAGGATAACTCCTTGCTGAGGCAGGGTCGTGGACTGCTGAATTCAGTGGAAATCTTACTAGACCAAGGCCCGGTTACACAGCTGGTCAAAATCATTTGTTAGATTGGTTGAGTAAGACTCAAAGACAATTTAGGGTAAAAACTATTTTAAATGCTCATCTTCTGACACAGAAGGATCAGAGGTATCTAAATCTTTTTGCTTCCAAGCCCAGCATTGAATCACATAAAAACTAATTTTAATGAAGACTTTGTTTTGAATTTACCTGGTGAAAGTATGCAAACAGGTTTCTTGCTAATGATTCTCTATCTACATTTTTACCTATATTTTGTCATTTCCTTTAAAAAGCAAAAATATAGTTTGCTGTACTTTGAAGACTTGGTATTCAAACCTCAAGGTGTGTGTCCTGATTATGACTGACCAAAATGTGGCATGATGATGTTGCCATTGGCTGATTGAATGAGTGGGGAATTATTCCCAAAACACAGGCAGATGTGTGCAAAGTTGGTTTTTGCTTTTCCCTAACATTGTTTTATTCCACTGGATTTGAGAGCTCTTAGAAAGCAAACACAGAAAATATCGAAAGAAAGCATGTTGCAAGTCTGAGACAGGGTCAGACTAGGTGCTCTTCATTGCTAACTTTATGACAATTAAACTTGCAATTACTTTCCTGGTTTAATTTTTGACTGCCTTTACTTTGGTGCACTAAAAACCCATTTTTTGCTCAGGAATGTGTTTGTCTTGGTGGGAGAAGTTTTTTCTTCTACATTAAGGTTTTGGGGGAAGTAACTTCTTTCTTCTACATTACGGTTTTACTTTAAGGAGTGAGCCTTGGTATTAGCTGGGCAGAATTTAGCCCTTAGGACCTGAAATAGCTCCCAAGATATCAGCAAGGCTTCTTATTGAGGTTTGACAGCTTGCTGGTAGAGAAGTATTCAGCTCTGCCTCTCACAAGCCAGGACATACTGGTGTGGGGGGCAGTGGGGATTGGGAGCAGCCTGAGGCGGCCAGTGTTGAAAGGATTTGCGTCTAGGAAAGGTACCGTGTGTCTGTGAGCCTAGAGTTCAGCACACTCGCCTGCTGTGCAGGGGTTACAGACGTGAAGACCTAGAGGATAGTTGTTGCTATTGCCAATTTATCTACCATGTCTTTCAGCTTCCCAAGGCAAGGAACCATGTTATGACCCAGGGATAGGAGCGTTAGGGCTTCATCACTGTTGCTTCGTGAAATAAAGAATAAAATAAAAAAGGAAAACTCCCAGAACCCTTCCCATGTCATCCACATACTCGATGCTGTGGAAAGATGCTTCTCAGTAGCTCCTTCTGAGAAACAGCACAACAACCGTGACTGAGACATGAGAAGACAAGGTCCATGCTTTGTAAGAGCATCTGACTAACTCAGACAAAGTTAATTTGTTTGACATAATTCCTGTACGTAAGACTTAGTCTGTTTGTATACCATTGTTAGGGCAAGTGCCATGATGAACTGCATTTTATTGACTTCTACCAGTCATTCGATAGAGACCAGCAGCAGATTTGAATATGACCACTATTCCAGGAAGCTCTCTAATAGATACTAACTCAGAGTTTAAAGGTTGCTGGGCAGCAAATAGGCCTAGCAGGTAGCCATGCCAGCTTTATGTAACAGGGAGGATCCAGGCACTTCAGTGCGTCCCTGCTCTGTGGGCCAGGCAGCCCAGCAGCCACCTCGCAGGTGGGAGAAGCAGGCTGAGGTGACTCAGTTGCAGGCAGGGCACAGTGTGGGGACCTTGAGTGACAGGCCAAGCCACATGGCCAGAACATGAAGTATTTGGCTGACAGTTTGTGACTTTCCCCCTCTTATCAAGGTTACTACCTCACACATGCATGTGTGTTTATTGGAGGGATGCCATTAGGACAGAGCAACACAGGGAGGGCCCCCAAGTGGCCTTGTCTGTGTTAGTGTTTTTCAGAAACCTGTAGCATCTAAAGCATAGGTTTGTTGTCGGCTGCTGGGGACTCTGCTTGAAAAGGATAAGAGTTTTTGCAGTGCTGGTACAGCTCTTGGTGGTCTCTGGCAGCTCAGTCTGCTTTCTGTCTCTCTGGCAATGTGAGCACTAAAGCTCGACAGGCTGGGATTTGTTGTCAGTGTAGATACAGGCAGGGGAGGGACAGGAGCTGCTGGCAAGAGAGGGAAAGCAAATGCTGCAGTTGGACTTCGGAAGGGGACATTGCCCTGTCCGGATGAACAGGACTAACTTACGTATGAGTTGGTCCCAATCTTGGCTGCCTTCAATTAATACAACTTTACTGATGCCCGCCGTGTTGTGTTGGTCTATACTCGCTGAGGGTTTCCCTTGTACTGAATAATACAGGTTTAGAAGAATAGCCAGCCTGTCTTTTTACGGTTATATTTTTCTCTTAGCAATGAAAATAATTTAGTGCATGGTTGTCACCTGACTGCCTGACAGCTGTGGCAGGGGACCTAATTTTGTTCAACTTGGGATGAGACCTGAGTCCATGGGTAGGAGAAAAATCCTTTGATACCTGATGGCTGTAGCTGGTAGAGCAGTGGCTATGAAAACCTGCAAGTGGGAGTTTCCGCTAATTACTCTTGCTGCCTTATTCTCAGGGGGATGCTGAGGGGCAGAGAGCAGAACTAGCACAAATTTCAAGGTAAGCAGTGAACATGAAAACGAAGGCCGGCTGAACGTGGTGAAAGGCAGTGTACTTAATGAGCCTTCCAAGTCAATAACTTCCAGCCTGATGCTGTAAAACAAGTCAAAAGAAACAGGATTGAGTGCTTCAAAGCAAAATGAAGTCCAAGACCCAGAACTGTATGTGGGGACAATTGACTAGTTCTCCTGAAGCCAGTAAGATGCAAAGTCATAGGAGATCCACCTCTTGTTGCAAGGGCCTCTGCGGTTCAGCTGTGTTGTGATTTCAGGATTATGATTTTAAAGCGGAACTGCTAGTTATAGCCCTTATGTGAGGGTGAATTTGTGTGGCTTGGCTTATGTCATCCAAAACAACAGCTCTTGATTTCCCTACAGGACATGTGGACCCCTGTTAAGTGAGTGCAGATGCCAGCACTAGAGCAGGTTTTCCTAGTTATCTATTGAAGACCCCCTATCAATAGTTCATAGACTATTGATGTAAAAGATATAATTGACCAAAGGTACATCTGATTCTTCTCCAGTCGCCAAGCAGACCAGAAAGCTAACTGTGTTACAGCAGTGCCTGTAGGTCATCATGCCCTCTCATAATTGGGTGTCACACCTAATTAGACTGAGGCTAAAACATGATGGTTTCTCATTTTCCAGTTAAAAGGAGTTTTATAAATCCAGTGGCCCACAAATGATTTCTGTAGTGTCTGCTGTGATTCTCAGAGCAGTCTGTATTCAGGCTCTCTGGGTTTACTGGAAGGAGCCAGCATGCTAGACTCCCAAGGAGCTGAAAGACAGGAAATTCTGTTGCCCTTTCCCCTTGTCTTGTTAATACTTCTCTTGACTTTTTTGGTGGCACTTTCTTGACTTCTCATGTGCAAATATGTTTGAAGGTTCTCTTCCCTCAGGCACTTCTCAGCCGTCTCCTAAATTCCTTCTTCCATCACTAACTACTTTTCCATCAAGATTACAGCAGCAAAAAATGTTCTGTATGGCCTAGGTGCTCCCCTATGCATGAAAAATGTGTGCCGGAGCCAAGAAACACCAGGAGTTTCTTCCTGATTGTTCCAAAGAAGAATGGGCAGTGACGCAGGCAGAGGGCACGACCTTGCACACACACGCACACACACAAACACACTCTGCTGCTGCTCTGAGATCTGCACAGAAATTGCCATGACCTCAGCAGAATCACAAGAAGCTTGGGGGTAGCCAGGCTGAGTTCTGTGGCCTCGCATGCTCCTCCTCACCCTTTCTTTCTAGTCTAGCATGGTTCCTTTCAGAGCTGTCCTTCTTGGCCTACGCAAAACAGGTGTCCTCTCTTTCCACCAAAAGTCAATGCCTGGATGCACAAGGAAAATCCCTTCTCTGTGCAAGTGGCTCCGTTGAACAGGTAGTGGGGGGAGAGTGCAAGGAGCAGTTTTGTCCTGGTCCTGAGCTCTGCCAAGGGCAGAGTTGTCCCCCACTGGGAGGAATCCCCAAGAGGTTTCACAGGGTGGGGAGGAGAGACAGGGCATGCTGTTCTTGCTTTCTTCTTCTGTTACCTGTGGCACATTCACACTCATTTGACCTCCTCTCAGTTCATGTAAGCAGAGGGAAGATGTCCCAGTGTGGGATACCACTCTAAGCTACTCCAGCACACTCTTGTAAGTCAGGTGCTATATCGAACTGCAGCCTGGTGAGTCTTGAAAGAAGTATTTCGGATAATTCTGCATAGGGTTAGTTTGCTTGTTTTTTAAACCATTAAGCATTGTGAAACATAGTTACTTAAAGTGTACACTGAAGGCTTTTTAAGAGAATTAACCATAAAGTAGAGATCTGAGGTTTTCCCAGTTAGCTCTGGCCTAACTCCAAGCCCTGCTGCAGACTAGAGTAAAACCTTCGTTGACTTCAGTGGATACAAACTTTGGCTACTTGTACCATCTGAGTCATAGGATATTTAGATATTTGTATGTTTTAGAGTTCCATGGGATTCTTAGAATTTCTCATTTGATTTTCTAGTAAGTACCACCATGAGAACAAGATGAAAGGTACAGGCCATATGCTATTCAGTAACAGCAGATCATAAATGTAAACATGCTCTGTTCTAATATTATTAGAGGCTTAAAAAGCCTCTGGATGGGGGAGAGACCTCAAGGCTATTTGACTGTATATGGACACAGTCTGGACAGAGCCCGTTGAAATCCTGGGCATTTTTCCATCAACTTCATTAAGCTTTGGAGCAGACTGCAAGTGGCTCGTCATTCCTGTGACACAGGAGAACCTGGGGACATCTGTTGTCCTCAGGCCAATTCTGCCACTCCTGTTCATGCAGACAAAATTATAGCAGAATTCGTGTTGCTAGTATTGAACAGTGACTTGTGAAATATTATCTGAGGACAGTGGGATTTAGACTTTGTGTACTTTCATAGGATTTTTGCACTCGCTGTCCATCACTTAAGTATGTTTGTCATGCTTAGCATAGGATTTCTGGAGATTGTGTACACTATCCATAATGCAAGTGAATTCCAGCTTCTCTGTACTATATCTATTTGTATTGAAAGAAACTATTACACATTCATGAGCCAAATTCCCTTTGTCATCAAAATATTTGAATATGTTTGTTTAAAAATGTGCACTGTTTTTTTGTTATTTGCTAACTGTTCTATAATCCTTGTTTAGTAACAGTTTGGTCTTTAGATGTTAACTTGCGTGTTTTTATGAACACTCATACTGCTGTTTGAAACAGTGCTCTGGAGCAACACATACAGCAAATGAAAAAAAAAAGAAAAAGAAACAATACACTACAAAAAGGAACTTCACATGTCTGCTGCCACACACGTACCATTTCTTTTATGCCAGATGATATTTTCTGTGCTTTATTGCTAGCTGACATGGAAATACATAGTCAGACATTGACAGAGGCACCTTGTATTTATGATAGAAAATGTCTCATTTTAATATACATGCCCTGCCTTGTGCTGCTGCTGCAGCTTCTGACTTAGGTGTCAGAAGTTTTGGAAATTTTGAACAGCAAGTTTGTCTTTTATTTCTCATAAAAATCTCTGTGTTAACGTGGAAGTCAAGTCCTTGCATATCAGTATATGTGAAGAAAACCCTTCAGAAAACATCCCATTATCCTTGAAAGAACTTACAAAACCCACTGGTTTGAGAGAGATTCGGGCTCATGTCCACACTGCTGCATCCCTCCAGAACCATGTGTGAATGCTGGGAGCATGGGGGTCCGCCAGAGAGCAGAGGCAGGTCCGCAGGCAAAAAGAGGCTAGACCAGGGCCTGCGTGTGGAACAGTTCTTGCGATACCGGACTCCTTGGGCTATGGTATGTGTGTTACAGAGGCTACAGCCTTTGGTGCCTGTGGTGGGGCTTGGCCCAGTCCGGTCATATGTGTAAATGTTGTAGTATGGGATCAAGGGTAAAATAGGACAGGGGTTTGATGACACTGAGTGGAAAGGCACAGAGAGCTGTATATCCAAAGCAGTGTGGAGAAGTTTCTGAGTATACATGGAAAAGCTTTCAGAGATTGCTTCTGGCTAATAACTCTAGTTGTCTCTGTTACCAGTGATGCTGTTGACTGCCAAGGTAACACCTCTTCTGTTTCCAAACAGAGCGGAATTTCTCATATTCTACATAAGATCTTTAGTCCGGTCCTTTCCACGTGTTAATTTCCCCCAGGGATTATGGCCCTATACAGTATGCAGAATGATAGCTTAATAGAAATAATACAAAATTGCAACTCCATATGATTTAACACAGGTAACTTCCAAAGAAATCCAGGCATAGGTTTTCACTCATCACAAGATAATAGCTAGTAAAAAAGAAACTTGCACCTGCTTCAGGAGGCCTGCTATTTCAGAAGCTTGAGCTCAAAAGCATGTCCCTCTCAAACTGTGGACCTTCTAAATCCCATGTTGCTTTTGTAAGGCAACAAGCTACTTGGGTACAAGATCTGAGCTACAAGGTACTTGGCCTGTGCTACAAGTGAGGCAAGCAGCAAAGGGAAAAAAAGCATGGCTTCGTTCTCTGAGACCACTGTGTGCAGCATCCAACATGTCCCAACTTGAAGAGTGAATAGGCCCAAGGGACAGAGTGGTTGCCACATTTGGATATGATGGCCAGACATATTTGCCACTTATAAATCTCTCTCATTGGTTAGTTTTAAGTGTTTGTCTTCCTACAGCATGAATCTGGGCTGTAGCACCAGGAAAAGGAGTCTAGGAGGCAGCCAATGCTACTGTGACTAACGGTCATAGAGGAGGTGATCTATGAGAAGGGCAGTAGTCTGGATCACGGGAGGTGCAGGTACAAGTCTCTGCTCCAACATGTGCACCAGGTAAGTTGCATACACCGTATGTGCCTCAGTTCCCCATCAGAGAAGTAGCAAAATAGCTACAGGGATGCCATGAGGATAAATATATTAAAGACTGTGAAGGCAGTTGATAGGTACTGGAGATGGTAAAACAATGTTTTGTTCTTATGTTGCGCTTGGCATCAGTAGATCTGAAACTAGCCCCTCCCTCAGCACGAACTGTCAGGGAAGCAGCCAGCATTTCAGCAGCCAGCAGAAATTATACTGAGACTCCCTGGCCCCTCACACTGCAGAGAGAGGGAATGCTTCTCTGTCTGGGCCTTTGCTGCTTGCCTCCCTCAGCCCTGCTGTCCATAAACAACTGGGGGGAGTTTCGGGGTGTTATTAAAATTAATAAAGTGGTTTTAGGAATGTTTTGCCTCTCTGGAGCTTTCACAACATAGACTAATAGAGGCTTTTGGCAGGAGCAGTAAAGCAAATTGTTCCCACCCTTTCTTAGCGTGTGGTGAGCAGTGTCTATCCCAGCAGCCACGTGACTGAAAGTCTGAACACAGCGCAGCCCCTGGTAGGCAGGGAATGCCCTTGTGAAACTCCCAGGCCTCTGTGTCCAGCACGGAAGCGTGAGCCTTGGCCCTCACACGCTCACTTTTCCCATGGCCTCTCTAGACCTGTGCCGTTCTCCAGAGCTGCTCATTTTGAGCTGCTTGGGAATGTTCTGTCACTAGGATTGCACATCCTCACACCATGGCTGACTGTAAGCCTTAGTTTCCTTTGCTTTTAAGGGCTCTCATCAGACTTTTAGGCATTATTGAACAGAGACATTTCTGTTTATCTGTCTGCCTGGTGAGGGAAAGGTAAGCAATTTTTATGCTTTAAATGCTTCTCATATCTCCCCAAGGGCATCTAGCTATCTCATTCCTTACCTGTAGATATGCTTGTACTGGGTGTAAGTGATACAGTTTCCTTGTGCTTTATCTGCAAAGCAATCTGGAAATATTCCCTGTGAAGTCCAGCTGAGTTCATAGTGCAATCACAATGATGTGCTTTATAACAGGTAGCGTCAGGACTTTACACCACTGCTTTTTCCTTTATATTTTAAATTTGAAAGTTTACGTTCATTTCATTTGCAATGAACTCCTTATTTAGATGCAGTAGTCTATGTTCAGGTGCTGTTACTGAAGAGTAAGAGATGGGAGAACTAGGCCCAACATTTCCCACTTGTGGTGGCAGCAGGAGTGACACCAGAACAGCCTGTACCCCCGCATCAGTGCACCCAAGGCTGCTCTTACTCACGGCCAGAGCAAAGGCTGCTCTCAATGGCTCAGAGCATGCCAAAGCCATCTTTCTCCTTCCCTCCCACTCCTCTTGCCCAAGTGACTGGCATAGTAGCAGAAAAGAAAATGGGGGTCTGTTCTGAGAAGACTTTGGTGACACCACCACCACTGAAGTCATTCTGGGAAGTAGACTGAAATGAGACAAATGTTCCAGCTTTTCGTTCCTTGTGACACAGCATGTGACTCATATGCTTTCACCAAAACTCCTGGGGGAGTGCGTGTGGGGAGGGGAGGAGATACAAATAGGGACGCCATGAAATGTAGGAGAGCTTTTCTCAGTCTGTCTGGATTTTTGTTCAGGATAAGCAAGAATGTTACTTACAAGTCCAATGCCTTTGTCTGATATATACCTAGGACCATTGGAAGAAGGAAAAAAAAAACCTTGCCAAGACCAAGGACCACTGGAAAAAAAATCATCACAAGACCACCAGGTGCCAGTGTGTGTTTTGTGTGAAGCAATTTTGATTTTATGGGCTGCAGTTCTGCTTAGTTGCCCTTCAGGATTGCGATCAGAGAAGGCAATGAACGAGGGTCACAGCTATACCTGGGGATTGGAATTGGGAAGTGGGAGAGGATGGGAATGTTCTGGTGACAGAGAAGATGGAGCTGGAAGACGAGCTATTCAGCATCTAGTGGGAGCAAGGGGAAAAGAAAGAATTGATTTCAGAGTGGGCCTAGCTAGTAGCTGACAAGGATTGCTACAGAGCTGCGCGTGGCATTAGAGGAATGGTCCCAAAGAAGAGGTGGCAAGGCTGGGAAGATGATACAGCCAGTATTCAGGGACAAAAGTATAGCTAAGGGGCTGTCATAGTCTCCTAAAAGGACTAAGGTAGTAAGGTATGCCCGCTTTACCTCCACAGCTGTCTTAAACAAGGACAATAACCTGGTCTAGCTGAGACAGACGGCCTCTACCACAGGGTGTAGGTTGAACGAGTATTTCTATGCGGGCAAATCCTCACAGCAACACGAAAGAAGGGTGTGGGAGCTAGGGAAATCTGCTTACTCTCACAGAAGCATTAAAGTCCTAAGGGACAGTGTTAGGAGCTGTGTAATGCACAGACCCCAAGGGTTTGGTAAGAAATAGCTATAACTTCAGAGAGCACCAAGTAGCTGAGACAAAATCTGCTCTTTTACATGCATCACCTCTGGGCACCACAATGATGCCTATTCTTACAAGGACTCCCTCAACTGGCCAAGTGGTATTTAAGGTTCCTGTCGGTCCAGCTCTGTCTCCTGAACGCATATGTTATCACAGCTTGAGCCTGAAGTTACAGTTCCTTAAGGCACTTGTTTTGGAGCTTAGAACATATTGTCAGACTACTTTTCATCAGTGCACTCCCAGCACTGGGTTATTCACGCTTGGATTAGGAGTGACACAACTTTGGGCTTCTAATGCTCCCCCACCAAGTGTTGTTATAACGGTTTTTCTGTTACCTTCCAAACTGGAGGTTCGCTCTGCACGAAGGCAACTCCTCCGTTCCACAAAGCTAGCCACCTCTTTTAAAAGCATGCCACAAATCAGGGGTAGGTGTGCATTGCTTTTACTATAGTATTTAGTTCAAAAGGAACTTTCTGCCTGTCTTTTTAGCTCTGCTGAGATTGAGTGATGGGACAAAAGAGGGTTGTGTTAACACTTTTCTTGAAAAGTATTTTAAAAGTTACTTCATAACTGCCCATAAATCTATAAATTTTATCTAGTTATTGACAATCAAAATGCCTATTCTGCAATACCGAAAGAAGACCCAAGAAATTTTTAGAGACAGAGATATTTCTTTATATGTGTGTCTGCATGTGTACATATACATGTCACCATCTTCATTAATTTGGAAGGGAAGTTTCTATTTAAAAAAAAATAACTGAGTAAAATGGAGCAAAGGGAACTCGGAGCTGTGCAATTCTCTTGCTCTCTAGGAGAATGCTGAGAATTGTACAATGCAATGCCTATGGAAAATGATGATAATAATATATTATTTCTTTGATTTATAGTTCCCCAGGAAATGCTCTAAAGATGTCCTGACTCGAGAACCAATCTGTACAAGTTATGAAGTAGAAGCATTGGTACGTACAATTAGAGGCAATTGTTGTGGTCACTAACAGTTGTGCAATGTTACCAGTGAAGTTTTAGTAGACTTATTACAGATGGGCATATATCAAACTGGCCTCTTCTGAGTTTGCAAAGCCACAGCTGACGGGTCTGCAACAGGATATTTACAAATTGTTAATATCCTGTTTACAAAAACCATATAAACAATTGAAGGCCATTACCCAAAGGCACTAATGTTATTTAGATTTACGTAAAAGACAATTCCAACATTTGCAATGCAGTTGGCAGCTCTGATGATATGTAACATGGTTAATGCATATGCTAATCAAAACTGCCCCAATATAATCAAATGGATGCCACAATGTGCAGTGCATTGCATAAGAAGGCTCTAGAAGAGAGGATAAACAGACTTCCATAAAGACCTCTTCTCCAGTTCAGTTAACCTATGTGCCCTTTAAAATGGTTGATTTGGAAAGACAGGCAATTAGCTTTGTATACAGCAGCCTTTCCTGGAAATCTCTCTTCTACTCCATGAATGGGAGTTATGATACGTTATGAGAAGAAAAATGGGGGAAGGGTCGGGAAGCTGGGATAGAGGCAATAGAGTTAGACTGCGTTCTGCACAAGTTGTCATTTCTGATACATTTCACCTAAGCACAAGCCAGCTCCTGTGCTAACTTCTTGTTTTGTTTCTGATCTCAGGTTGCTCGTATGCTTAGTTGGGCAGGATAGATTAATCCTGGTGTGGAACTGGAACATGAGTGTGTTATGTATGAAGGGGTGGCCTCTGCCACAGGCATGCATCGAGTCAGTGGCCAAATGTCTCTGATCTTGGGTATCTAATATGAAACCTCTGGGCTCTTTTAGTAAAAATTGGTCTTCAGGGATTCCTATTTTCTGCAAAAGTCCTTAGAGGGGCTGTTGTTATTTAGGAGTTAGAGTTAGACTTAGAGGTCTAACTTGTGTTTGGCAGCTTTGGCTAATGTTTCCCTGAGTGGATTCCACTCTTCCTCACTCCTTTCCCAATATGTACCACACATGGCATTTCACCCTTAGCTTCAGTTCCCATTGAAATTACCATAGTCTTATCCACAGCCTTCTTTTTCGTCTATAAAGGGCATTCTTTGGGTTCCCTGGCTGCAGGAGTGTTAAGAACTGCCAACCGTAAGTTCGTGATGTTCTTAATTTAATAACCAACACTAGTCTAATTAAACCCAGCCCTGGCCTTTGTCCTGTCCCACTCCATTTACACCCATGCACTCTGAGAATCATAAAGGAGTTCTCCTGCATCTCTTAAATAGCATCAAGCTGCAGGAAGCAGCCTGGCAGAGGGGGCAGGTTGGTAGATGCCATGCAAAGGAGTTATCCATGGAAGTGTCACAGTCAGCTGACCAGCTGTAGGCATCTCACCCTCAGGGCTTTCAGTTGACGGTTGCAGATTCCTCTCCTCCCATCTCCCACACACGCGACAAGCTACCGGCACCCTCCCTACCCATGGGTGGAGAGGTGGGGACCTGTGGAGTAGGCCTAGGCCTTTGCTCCCCTCAGCCATGGGCAAACCCACAACTTCTTGCTAAGAGAACAGCGCGAATGTGCAGTGTCTGAACAGTTCCTTTACCCGGGGAGGGATCTAGACTGCGCTTCCAAGACTGTTTGTGAGACAACCAGCTCTGACCAGAAAATTGGGGTCTGTCTCCTTTCCTGGTGCCTGGCAGCAGCCACACCTGCAAAGGGTGGGAGGAAAAATCTGTGTCTCAGGCGCATGGTTTCTCCACATGTGATGGAAATACCTCTGCCCTTTTCAGCTCCACAGATGGCTGCAGTCTTTCCCCACAGCTCCATGTTGGTACCTAGCCCCTGGCCAAACTAGCTCATCCCTTTCTTCAGTCTGTGACTTTGGGACTGTCTCTCTAGGGAGGCTGAATACTACAGGTGATGTTCAGACTGTGAATGGGAGGGGAAGGTGACCGAAAGATGATTTCAGATACTCTTGTTCTTTCCCAAACCAAACCAAACCCTGGAGGTTTCCGCATACCATGTGACTCATAGTTGTCTCTCAAGAGTTGGTAATACTAAGTTCACTGGAGACCAAAGAATAGGGACTATTATAGAAGAAGGTTGGAACCATGAAGCAAAAATATAGAATGGAAACATCTTATTAAGTGTTGCAACCCCAAAGTATTCCTGATTAGCTACTCTTATCTTTCTCGTTGAATTACAGTAGAAAGTGAGCATGATATGAATGGACTGGCTCCTACCTAAGGCAAACTTAATACAATTCTTACAGCTTAGCCCAAGGGAGCGCCACAGTCTGTTTTTGCTCAAGCTGTGGGGGAGCTTCATTGTGGACCCCAGTGTCCTAGTTTGAAATATGACTGTAGTGATGAGTTGAGCACCCGTGTTTATAGGTTCCCTGGGGCAGACTGTCTCATCACCTCTGCATGACAACAGCTAGCACAATAAAGGCCTGATCCTGACTGCCTTTTTTCTTTTTTTTTTGGTCACTACAGTAATAGTAAGGATTAACAGTAATTATAATAGCAATAGGAGTGTCCCATGATGCTAGTGGATGGGGGAATTCCACTAACTGCATCTGCTCTTGTGCCTAGCGCTAGTTACCAGGCCAAACAAATACAATGTGGACCTGTAACTTTTTCCTAGATTCCATTTCTGGAACGTGTGTTAGCTAAGCTGGTTTCAGGTGAATTGTTGTTTACTCCATCATCTCCAATGACACATTCCTCGTGTCGAGGGTGCCCCAGCTCCCGATGTGCCGTTCTGATGGCAGTATGTGGCCAGTATGAAGATGACAGTCTGAGTCACAGGCCAAAATGTGGGGTCTGTGGCAGTGGCAGTACAGGACTGGGAGCACAGGACAAGACACAGCTTGATGCTGCTTCTTCCCAGACTGTAGGCTAAGCACAGGAACTCTGGCGCTGGGAAGTAGCCCACACCTCGGGCTCTCCTTCTCCCGCTTCCCTGCTTTCATCCCCTTGCCCCTGCAGCAGTGAACGAGTGCAAAGTCTTCCTGTCAAGAAAAGCCAAAGGGATTGAGGCCACCTCAGCTGAAGCCTGCAAAACTGCTCAGCTGACTGCCTACATTCCCAGCTGAAGAAAATAAGGAGGCAGAGGGCTCTGCTGGGCATATGGATGTGGCATGTACTGTTTAGGCTTTAGTATAGGTCTTACAAGGCTGGCCTGTAGTTCGGTCCAAGGCAGGCTATTTCCTTCTCTCTGATGGTGGCAAGGAAGGCCTTGTCTTCCCCATACTAGTGCCAGCTGTCCAGATGCAAGGTACAGGTGAGGGAAGGAAGACAGTGGTGTATAGCCCACAGCCAGGACTGACTGCTGTGGTGAAAGCCCAACAGAAGCGGGTGAGTGTCTGCTGAGTCACGTCAGTCCCTACAGTGGTGGTTCTTGCCATCATTTCACTGTCCTGAGACGGACGTTGCTCTCAGGGCAGAGCTGCTGAGCAGAAGCACCACATGGTCAGCTGCCAGGAATACACCTTCACGTAACAATTTGCTTGCTTGTTGCTAAAAATAAAATGCATTTAAGTCACAAGAAAGGCAACTCGAAAGGATAACAGTATGCTTATTGGAGCCATTACTGAATGTAGGCACTAAATTAGAATTTTGAGACTGTACGAAGGGAGGAAACAAGTCAAAACACCTGAATGGAGCACAGCTTAATACCTGCCCAAATCGGTCAGCTCCATGCATCTTACTTCTGGGGGATCTACTCTGAGAACAGAGCTGTCTAGACTCTCCAGCTCTGGTGGTTATATTGGCCACCTGTCAGGGAGTCTGTATGCTGCACCCAGCTGTATGCATGATGGACCTTCACAGAGGGCAGTCATCATCATATTTGCGTGTGGTTATATCTTCCTGTGGTTAAAATACATCCTCCTGGAGAAATGCAGTCAAGAGAAGGCATACGGCCACATTTATGGAAGGCCGTTTTAGCCAATGCAGTATCGGATCAATGCAAAATACTGTTGAGGAGATTAATTTATGAGGTATGAAGACGTATTGACAGACAGGATGGAATGCAAGACTGACAGTTAAAGGGCTGGTGTTCTTTTTCCAGCTGTGCTTGCCACCTGCTACCTGCTGTGGGGAAAGCCATTTTTCTTCCACCCTGGTCCCTCTTATCTTAACAGATGAATCATTTGGAGGAAGGAGAGACAACTGCTAGACATATGGGCAGTGATATAGGAGGGACTTAGTTTGAGAACACCCTTTACAGGAGTACAAATAAAATGTTTGCACAGGTTCATTAAGCAGGAGGTAAAGGCAGAAACCATGGAAAGACTGAGCAAATGAAAAAAGGTAGAAACCCCCTTGGAGGCTGAGAAATCATTCCTCATGGAGCACCAAGGTGTAATTAGGAAAGGGAAAACACCAGCTGAGCATTACAAAGCTCTTCATGCCAGCCAGATGTGTTGGGCCATTCAGGAGTTGCCCAGGGGAGAGTAATGGAAATTTCATACCAGCCAGCAGAATGAAGCTTTAAAACTGCCCTGTAGGCAGCAATGCAGCATGAACTGGCAGATTTGTCTGCCTTTTCATTGCCGTCTTGTGAATTTGCCCCTTTTCTCTTTGAGTTTCTGGTTAATGCTGAGCCAGTGAATTGGCTAAGAAATCAGTGCATTTTGGGGGTGTGGGTTTTTTGTTGTTTTTTTTTTTAAACAGCGAAAGATCTGTGTTGTCCAATAGTCCAATGTCTTTACCCTTCATTTACAGGAAGAGGTCAGCCACTTTGAGCCTTGGGGCAGCATTTTGAACTCTCATAATTTACAGTAAAGCCTGACTGTTTAAGAACATTGGGCCTAGTTCATACCTCGCATATGTGGCAGATTTGAAGCTGACCTCTATATGGCATAGGTTCGGCACGAGGTGTTGCCATATTCCATTCCCTCTAGACTAATTCATCGATGCATCCCAGTAAGCCATACTCCCTTCTTGGGGTGTTTGTGGTCACGTGCAAGTCCCATGCTCTTTGCCATTTAAGATTTTCATACTTAATACTAATCTTCCATAATTCAAAATGTTGTCTAATGTGTTGCAGTCCACTTAGCCTACCCATCTTCCAAGAGAACTTCTTGAGGATCTCTGATACCCTGCAGTGAAAACTTGCTGTAAATGAAAATTTGACTTATACATGTACTGAAGTATGCATTGATGCTGTTTGAAAAATGCTGGCTGGTTTTCTGGGAATGTATGAATATGTTGCTTTTTGTTACCTTTTTTGTGTGAAGAAGTCCAGTCCTTCACTGAAACACTAGGTATGATTTGGTTCCAGTTTCAAAAATACTTTCTAACAAAGAGGTTGGTTTTGGAAATAGATGCCGTTCTTAACAGACAAAAAAAATGAAGATCCGTCCTCAAAATGGCAACATATAAAACTAGATACAAGTCCTACAGAAAGCAGCTAAAGTAAGTAGTAGACACCTGTCTTTGATAGATGTAATTTAAAAATGCATACATAAAGTGACAGTTCATTACTATGAATGCACTGTAGTCTTTCACGGGAAATCACTGTGAGGGACAGTGTTCTCGGGCATAGAAAAATGTACATTTGACCTGTATTTTCCTTTCTAAGTTGGAAACAGTATTTTGTTCACATGAAATCCTCTATACTGTCAATGATAGATAAGCTAATAGACAAAGTCCATTCAATAACCTTGAAATTTTCACTGCTTTGAATCTGCTGCTGTCTGAAAAGAATGAAGAGAAATACTTGACATTAAGAGGGGTTTAAGCATAAAACGGACCTGAGTTGAGGCCGTTTACATTTTAAATAGAGGCTTTCTTTAAAGATGCTCATTAAACCATTGTAAGTTAATGGCAGCAAGTTTTTTGCACCAATTCTTAAGGTATGTGCAGATATCTTCATCACACACTGTAAAGAAGAAGATCCTGAAATGTCAAAGCATCCTGGGGGCTACAGGCTGGTCTGCTGCTAACTGGTATAAATCCATCATTAACTTCACTTGGGTGTGCCAGTTTACCCCAGCTAAAATTCAGGCCACTAGCAGAAGTACACCCATGATGCTCTATTGCCCAATCAGTGCTACCTTTCAGCATTGTACAGACATGTCACTCCATACTCAGACCTGTGGGATGCAATGAATCTGACTTACTGTGAATCCGTCGGTGCAGGAAGGTACTACTCATTACAAATAGCCACTTGGAAAACTGGCTGTTAAAATGTGTATCAGCCTTGTTCAAAGAGGCAACCTCCACGTGGAGGATGGAGAAAGGATGGTGAAATCTGTAAGTGGGGATGCCTGCTGAGAAATGACATGCTGTGAGAGGAAGAAAATCACACAAAGATGAAGCAAAGATGTTTATATGATAATTGTTTTCCATATATTTAAAATCTGACAGAGGAAATTCCAGTGAATTGATCCAACTGTGTCAAGAGTTGCATGGTGTCCGGATATCAGTACAAGACTGTAATTAAATGCTTTCTTTCAGAGGATAAATCTTGCAGGAATTTAAGGGTGAAATTTACTGTCATGTCATAAGTGTGTAGAAGTTCAGTAGTGATGCTGCTTTTGTGGCATCTGGAGAAATCCCCACATACAGGAATGCTTTACTAATCATTGCAATTCCTTTCTTTGCCCACTGTGGTCCCTGAAAAAGCAGATGATAAAGTTCTTAAAAAGGGGGATCAGCCCAAATAGAGAAGCAACACAGTCATGTGACATCAGAAAAGTTACCATCTGCTAACATTAAAGCAGCAACAGGGTTGTATGGGAGTAAGCCAGGGCCCTAATGCTAAAGGGAAAAAAAAAAAGGACTTGGAAAAAGATTCAGGCTGTATCGTGTCCCACTTATCTGCAGAACACCAACTTATAATACTACTGGAACGCTGATCTTTATTACACTGATCTTGCCAACTCTCATATCAATTTGATACTTCACAGATTGTATTGATATATAATTCTGTAGTAACGTTGCTTTTTCCATTTTTCAGTATCACTACACTTTCATAGGATCTCTTCGCCTAAGCAAACTTCTCTGAAATAAGATGGAGTATGATTTGTAAGTACCATATCTATTCCAAAACTCCCTGAGTTAATGTATTTATTACCTTGGACCAGGAATCTGAACATGAAAATATGGTAGACTATCATATTCTGCAGTATCTTTCATAGTTAATCTTTTTGTATCAATAGCCCCTTATAAAATGGAGAAACTGTGGATATTTGAGTCATCAGCTATTAAACTGTACGTTGTCAATACTCACATTCCTTACACAGCAAGATAGGCTTATCAGTTCTGCAATAAATTGGGTATTTCCTTGCTTTTTCTGATGACGGAAAAAGGTAAAGCAGACAAAGAAGGTTTTTTTGCTTTAAAAGGATAAGAAATAGCCACTCTTTCTGAGCAACTTGTTCAGATAAGAGACGACTTCTATTTCAGGCAAATTCCTGGAGTAGGGATTTGGGGGTGGTGGTATCCATCAAATATCGGATTATGGGGTGGAAGCCAGGGCAGGACAAGGCCTTGCCTAATGCAGCAATAGAGCACACAGGTTTCAGCAACATGCATGAAAGGAATAAAAACATGCAGCGGGAATAAGTAGACTAATGTCTAGGCAACTAAGGAAACTGTCAGTACTAATAACTGCCCATGCTACCGGGCTGTGATGAAGCCGAGGACGGAAGGGGCAAGGTGGCTTTAGCACCCTCTGACCTTGAGCCTGTCACTGCAGGTCAAGGTCTCTGGGTGAGGTGCATTCCTGTGGCCTGTGCTGGAACTTAATCGACCATTTCAGCCCCTGGTACCGAGGTTCCCTGGCACCAAGATGCTTGTGCCAAGGATCGCTTTAGAAATGCCGGTAGATGGGAGATTAGAAAGGGCAGCACATTTCCGGCTGCTGGCGCTGCGCTCTTTTCTGAACCTTGGTTTATTAGCAAGCAGCGTTCACAGCCACATGACAGCCCCACAGCACTTCCTACGCAGAGCCACCGCAGCAGGGTGGACCCCGTTCGCATCGTAGTCTCACGCCATTACCCCTGTGCCAATGAATTTAGGGCAAACAGAAGCTAACGCTGACGATGCTGTGCAGTCACGGGACTTCGTGGCCGAGGAAGTCCTGGGTGCAAGTGCCACGGTTGGATTCCTTTCAACGGACAGGTAATTTTATGGCCACGAATGACATTTGCAGCAATGTTTGGCCAAAACAGGGATAAAGCACGTGCTCCCGGGGGGCAGCCAACAGCCGCAGGGGTTGGAAAGTTCGTCCTCCCCCCGCGTGGTGCAGGGCGCACCCGATGCCCAGTGTCCGGCACTGAGGCCCAGGCCTGCCCTTCGCGCCCAGGCCTGGGGAGGGGGGGTGCGGGGGTCGCACCCGTCGGGGAGCCAAGGCCGGGCCCAGCGGGGTCCCGGCGGGTGCCCGCGCCCCGGCCCGCCGGAGGCGGCGCGTCCCGGCCCGGCCCAGCCGGGGGCGGCAGGGCTGGTGCCCGGGAGCGGCGGGCAGGGAGCGGCGAGGCCGGCGCGGGGCACCTGCCCCGACCCGGGGTTTCATCACCGCCGAGCGCCGCCCCGCCTCTCCCGGCGGCCCATAAAGGGCCGCGGCGGCGCGGCCGGCACCCACAGCGACAGCGCTGCAGCCGCTCCTGCCGCAGCCGCTCCTGCCGCAGCCCGGCGCCTCCTCTCCGGCCGCTTCCCTCTCCTGCTCGCCGCGGGGACCATGGACGCCGGCAGCATGTGGGCTCGCAGCTTTCTGCTCTTCCTCGGTGAGTGCCGCCGCGGTGCCCCCTTGGGAGCTGCGGCTCCGTGCCGCCGCGAGGCAGTGCCGCCGCACAGGGAGGCGGCAGGTCCCTGCTGGGACCTCCCGGGTCCTCCTGGCACCGCTGCCTGGCCCGCATGGGGTGGGATGCGGCAGCTGATGGGGCAGCGCAGGGTGCAGGCAGAGCCTGACTCAGGGGCTGGGGCGCTTGCTTCTTGCTGGAAAGTCTCCTGCAAAAGGTAGGGCTAAGCTTGTCTTCAGGTGAAGGTGACGCATTTCTTCTTTGACACGAAGGTATGGGCAGCAATGGGTGTATGTGGGTGGCTGTATGACAGGAGGAGCAGAGCACATGGGTTTCGCTCTCAGATTGGTGTGCAGTAGCAGGGCATGTCGTTGCTTGTTCGGTGTTCAGGCTTGACCCTTAAGTGAATGAAAGTGAGTATCTGCTTTCTCTCCAGCAGCGCTGTTTGGTTAAGGCAGCAGGATCTGTTCTTTGTCATATTGTCCTGTTTTGCCCATAGTCCAGTCCTGCAGCTTTCACCCAGACCATGCTCTGGGTGAGCTCAGCAGGTAAATCCCCACAGCAGTAGAGACTTCCTTCTGGAAACAAAACAGGTCATGGCCTCTCTTTGCTTGACACTTCTCCACCTCCTCACTGGGAGCGTGTTACTTTATTGCATCAACAGAAGGTACCTGAAAGTCTGAAACGTACACGTGTATTGTTAAGCCTGGAGCCTAAATGTTCTGTGAAGCAATGACTGATCCTTGCCTTGCACCTCTGCTGGGTCCTGGTAATGATGCACACTGATTGCTGATAACTGTCTCTTTGAGGTGGCTTTAACTGTGTGGCAGGGAGCATCTGAGCCAGGACTAGTCCTGGAGCACTCACATGGGCTGTTGTAATGACAAGACGTATTCTTACATCTGCGGTGCTGGGCTCAGGGTCTCAGTCCATGAGGAAACTGTTGCCAAGCCCTCTCTTTTGGAGCAGATGTTCCCTCATCTGCTAAGCTCACTTCAGCAGGAGCTCCTGCCTTTCATCTTGGCCAAGTATTTCTGTAATAGCTTATGGGTCAGTCACTGCGTAGCAGCTTATTTGCAGGGACAGCGGGTTAAACATTTTGTAGCCTGTGACTCAGATATACTTGCACAAAGCTGGCACTGAAAAGTACTGGTAGGGCTTTGTGGATTTGAATAGGGATTTATTTATTTCCGGGGCAGGCATAAAATTTGATAGTAAGAGATAGATTAGTCATAACTCGATGGCCTCATACATAGTAGTACAAGTTCTTTACTTCCTTTCCCTCCCAGGTCAGTAGTCTTAGCAGAACTAAGTGCCATTGGCAGAAGCTGGGAAGACTCTCGCTGGTATTATGCTGGACTAAAGAGGTTCACCTCTGAGTGGCTGAAACCGAACTGAGGTGAAACTCATTGTCAGCTTCATATCCTGGGTATCCTGGGCTTGAGGGCTGCACAGCAGAAAGGCAGTGGGGAGAGAGCTGTCACTCACCCTGAGGAGCTGTGGCACTGTGAGGCCACAGGGAGAATGTGAGAGTGATGGAGCCAAGCCCAGGTTCTGCTTCTTCAGTGGGTCAGTAAGGAAGCCCTGGGCAAGAACTGGTCCTGGTCTCCAAGCAGTTGCTTTAAAGCTGCTCGAGTGGGGAAGGCAGGCCTTGGGTCTCCAAACACACTGGGAGCTGTCAGCTGTGGCTTCCTTTGTCAAGTTTCTTCTGGCTAATGGCAAGTGGGCTGAACACAAAGGTTGCTGAGCCTGGAGATACAGATTTTTTTCAGTGTCTGGCATGTCTGGGCACTAACAGTAATGAGTTTCTGCTTCTGCTGCAGTGTAGGGACCTCTCCCCCTCTGCTCTGCAGCTAGCCCCCTTGCATGCGATGGAAAGTTAGAGTGATTCAGGCATAGGAACAGGGGTAGTGTGCAAATAGGATACCTGGTGTGGAAGTCTTCACAGGGGTGGAAGCAGTACTGAGATGACTGAGTGCACATACTACATAATTATCTTTATGTCTCTACTTAAGGATATGTCCTGGTGCAATGCCCAAGATGGTCATGCAGGTCCACAGCAATATCAGAGCACTAGTCTTTCAGTACAGGCTGGTGTTTTCAGGACTACCTCCGAGCTGGCCTGGCCTGGCCTCGGGCCTCCATGACTTCAGGTCTGCAATTCTGACGTTATGAGTCCAAAATGCAATATGGGGAAACTTGGATGTTCTTCCTAGAAACGTGTATAGACATTTCTGTCCTGTTGCCCTAAAGGTAACTGATTTGAGCCTCTTTCAGCGCCCTCACTTCTGGTGTCTCCAGTTAGAGAATAAGCCAAATACACAGAGACCACAAGGTGGTTGCAGGGTGGAAAGGACTAATAGCATCTCCCTTCACATGGGTGAGAAGAGCAACCTGTGCATCTTGTATGTCTCATCTCAGGAGCAGGAGTGTCAGGCATCTGCTCTGCTTGGCATAATCAAGGAACCAGGCAGCAGGTACATCCTGCCTGAAATATCAAGCAGAAGCCAGATGTTACATTGGAAGTGGAAGGATGGGGAGGTGTGTTCTATGTGAGGCAGTTAAAATTACCTTGAATGGCCACTTCTCCTTTCCCAGAAAACATGCTCATCCTTTGTGGATGACCTGAACTCCAGAGATGCTGTGGTCGATGTGAACAAGGGAGCTAGTTGCACAGCCAAATCCCGAATAAAGGCAAGCTATTAGTGAGGCTTTCCCAGATAACCCTACACTTCTATGATCCTGATCTAGAAAACAGCCACTCACCCAGCCTTTCGTATTGCCAGAAGTGCTTGCTTTGTCTGAGATGGCCTGCAGACTTCTGTAGTCTATTGTATGGCTAGCTAGGGAGGTTAGTAACCGGGAGATTTTGAACGTGATGCACTAGAGTTAAGTGGTGATAGTAGTGATGCCAGTCAGATATGTCCTGGATGTCTAAAATCAGGTGATGGGGATCCACATTGAGTTAAAATCAGCAGAGATTCACCAGGCGAAAGGTCAGCTGGACACTTCTGCACTTGGCGTTGCTTTGGAAGTGCAACTGAAGTTAGAAGTGTAGGTGCTGCCTCTGTGGTGGAGGGACCACAGAGATGCCAAATGCAAACTGATGCCAGGGATTCTTCTTCAGGTAAACTAGTATATGACTAGTGATCTCAGCGAAAGGGAAAGCCAACTCAAATGCTGATAGGACCTGAGACCTCTCAGACTACAACAAAACTCCAAAATTGGCCTTTAAAGTTGACATAAAACTTGCCAAAGGACTAATTCTCAGTTATATACATCCTGTATGCATCTCCCTCATCTTTCATTCTTCACACTCTTTCTCTAACTGGAAACAGTACCTGGCTTTGAATGGCTGAACTGGTAACTAGCTGTTGCGTGTCATCTTTGACAATGGCTGCAGGAAGCTAAGGCAACCAGTTGTCCCTTATTTTCCTTCTGTCTTTTGTAGAAGAACCAGTAAGCAGCAGCATTACTATTCCAGTAAAGCAGCTGCTGCTGTCAGTGTTAGCCTTGCTGTAACGCCAGACACAGTATTGCACTTGCATTCTGGCAGTAGCAGTAAGTGTAGAATTTGCATTCCTGTGAGGCATTAACCAGTATCCACCATCTCATTACTG
The DNA here is from genome assembly GCF_036370855.1 of Dromaius novaehollandiae. Classification (NCBI taxonomy): domain Eukaryota; kingdom Metazoa; phylum Chordata; class Aves; order Casuariiformes; family Dromaiidae; genus Dromaius; species Dromaius novaehollandiae. Next base: position 11,131,049 of record NC_088101.1, on the reverse strand, counting down.
TTATCTTGTACTCTGTAGAGTATTTGCTTAGTGAACAGTGAAGGAATAAAAATGTAACTACCTCTCCCAGGTCCTGTGTTTGATAAACATCATTTGATAACCATGCAGGGAAAGGTTCTCCTTGCCGTTCCAGAGCGTGGATCCCTTATCCTCCCACAGGACCCCCCTCCCACTGACGTCAGAGGAGGAATAAGTGCATGGGGGAAAGGGCAAAATATAACAGTGCAGAACAGGAAGAACTTTGCCCGAATGCAGAAAACACTTTAGGGTGTTAGCAAATATCCACACCTGCACTCTTGGGCTTACTGTGTTTGGCCTGTGCGTCTGCAGTCAGGCAAAGGAGCCTATCAGTTGTGCATGGGTGGAATGGGACAAGTCTGAGTTCTGCTTTGTATGAGGTGGTGTATTTTCATCTGTCCTGTACAGGTGTCTGAGTTCTGGCGTTTCCTCTCTAGGGACAGGTTCAGTTGGAAACTGATCCCTCTTTCTGGAGCAAAGATAAGAGCTGACCTGTCTCTTACATGTATCTGGGCTTGAGTTTCTTAAATGCAAAAGCCATGTTCTAATATCTCTTGAACTAAGAACTTGAGACTAGAAAACAACTGCTCAAATTACACTCAGACCAAGGAGGTAGGCAGGCCAAAACTGAGGTATGTAGGACAAAAAGAGATCTTCATTTATCTTCTTCCATCTACTTAGTAAAGAACAATAGAATTGGATGTCTCGGAAACATCTAGCATATTTTGGCTTGATTTCTGTTCGTTATAGTCATGTGGGCCCCAGATCAAATTCTGCCATAGTCTTGTCAATGGAGGTGACAGCAGCAGTATGTAGGGAACAGGAGGGAGCCTCAAGTCACTGACTGTCACGGGTTTCAGGACTCCGGTATCCCTTCTTGCAAAAATACTGTGTTATTCAATGTGTCAGAGCTGTCCCATCCTACAGCTGCTCACCAAGCTGCTGGGGGAGCAGCTTGGTCTGTGGAGCACTCCTGAAAAGTCCTTCTAGTTCCTGGGAAGAGGGACTGACTCATTGATCTGCTTTGCCCAGTGTCAGTTGGGGCACCAGGTCCCTGACCCAAAGCTTAAAGCCTGCAGTTGTAGAGCAGTAAATGAGCTGCAATGGTCCGTTAGCTGATGGCCTCATCCATCAAGCACTTTAACTTTCCTTCGTGAGGGTCAAACTGGCCTTACAGAAGTGCATTAATTGCTGCTCCTGGCAGAATCTATAGTGAATGCAAAGTGCTGTGAAAAATCGCACCCTGAAAGTAAACTTGCTGGTCCTGCCCTATCTCAGTGAAAGGCAGGTCTTGCTGAGTCATCCGAGCAGAAGTAGATGTCTGACTTACGGTCTCCTTCTACAAGTCAAAATTACTGTATCGTTGCTGTGTTACCATGGCTCTCACTTTGGCAAATCTAGGCTTTGTCCTTTTTTCTAAAGCTCGATAGAAATCTGAGTTACTAGCTTTGCAAGAAATGTGGTGGAGAGGAAGGGAAGGGAAAGAAACTGTGCTTAAAAAACAAAACCTGTCCCTTTAAGAAGGATATTCTTGCCATTCTTATATCTAACTGGAATAAACCTTAAAGGAAGCCCTATTAATCATCCAGAAATAGATGAGCTGCAGAAAATCCATAAATCACTACTAGATTTAACCCTGAGATGTAATGAAACTTTCTAATAACCAGAGCTGAATTAGAGTGATAAAGAAATTATGAAGGCACACTCCCTCCATTAGGCATGCATGACCTGACAAGTTAATAGAGGCAAACAGCCCAAAGACACAAATTACAGACTTCAGTGGAATGGGGCCGATGACTAAACAGTTCATGAGCAGGTTAGTTTGTGACCACAGCAGGAGTGTTAGCCAAGTGGATTTCATGGCCAGCTGGGGCAAACATTAACTGTTCTTCATGGGGTAGCCATGAAGCTACAAATACTTGTGATTGGCCTGAAATCCTGTTTGGAAATGCTTGTTTGGCGAGCAGAATGTCTGAAAGCTGTGCCTGTGCAGGGCCTCACAGCCTGAAAAACATCAGTGTGCTTTAGAAGCTGAATCTCCAGGAGAAGGGGAGTCCTTTGACCCCAGCATAATGCAGCTGGCACTCTGGGCACCAGACTCCTCATCATGCATGGTGCAGTCCCCTAATATTACTGGTACCCATTATCAAACCTGCTGAGCTGTGGTCTTGATGGTGGACGGTCTAGGAATGAAAGAAACGTAGCTGTTGTCTCCTGGAGTTGAGATGGCTGACACTGACCGAGGATCTCTAAACTGGACAGTGCCTCTGAGACCCAGTGACTACATGTACAGGGCTTGGTACCTCATGTTAGCTGTCTGGGCAAGTGCCTGTTTTGCTGAGTAACTCTGAGGCAAGAGATGGTATTAGTGCAGGAACTGGCCAGCCTTTCAAGCTGGTTACAGCAGGTAGAGGGCTGAGGCCAAGCAGCTTTTGCGTAAAGCCTTCCCAGAGCTGTATGTGGTCTCTAAAGCCAGTGGCGGGCCACTGAACCTGGCTCAGCTCTGTCCCAGGGTGCCCAGTTGCCAGCCACGCTGACTTGCTGAGTGTGGGGAAATCATTTCCCCTGGGACTGCTGTTGATTCAAGTTCTTGATTGTGATCACAACAACTCTTCCTGCAATGAATGGAAGATTGCCATACCTCATTGTGGGACCCTGCCTGAGTCTCTTGCATGGGTGCTGTGCCAGGCTAGTCAGAATCCACATAGGGATCTAACCACAAAGAGTTGGACCAAATTCTGCCTCTCCTGTTGACGTGTGCAACCTGTCCAAACCCATTCCTGCCCAGCCTCCTCAGAGCATTGATGAGAGGTGGTCATAGATGTGGAGTTTCTGTTTCGTCTCTGTTGTACGTTTAGAGTTTGCATTTCAGAGCTTATTTCTTTGGGTTGCCTTATATGATAGAGGCAGCAGATGTCTGAGATCTGTATATTTTTTTTCAGCTTACACTAGGTTTAAGGTAGAAGGCTTCTGCTCTTCTATTATTAACTTGAAGACTAGACCAGCTGGAATACAGAGCTAGACTTAACAAGGATCTCACTTTGACTCTTCTTTCTATTCTTTTGTAGGTTATGTGTTGCAAGCAGTCCTGGGCACAACAGTGATTCCGTTATGTGCGCCTGGTGAAATGGACAACTGCACAACAGCACTAAGTAAGGATTCTTTATAGCTGTCTTTGCAAATAACAAGCCTTTGGTTCCCACCTTCCTTGGGCTGGTGACCTCACTGAGGTGCCCTGGGAAATGACTTTCACTATAAGGATAAGTTACAGTTGAGCCACACTTCCAACATCCTGCAAAGTGCTCGCTGTTCTTGCACAACAACCATCTGTTAGCCTATATTTCCTTTAATATTGCTTCTTTGGCAGAAGAGCTGGGTCTTAGATGAGAATACTACTGTAGAAGCAGAAATAGCTTATGTGAAACTCCCCAGAGAAGAGTCAGTATAACTCTAGTCTGGGAAAATCCTCTCCCTGTTCTAAAGCCTTGCCTGTCGCAATGTCTACTGCATTGAAGGTTTGCTGGTATCTAGGCTGTTAGCTGTACTTGTAAAGCAGTGTTTGGGAAAGATGAAGGCAGAAGAAGGCTGATGAGATGCTAACCAAATCTCTTTACAGTTCAGACAGAGAACAGTCCACGTGTGGCTCAAGTTGGGATAACAAGATGCAAGCCTGAAATGAAAGACTACTGCTTCCACGGACAGTGTGTGTACATAGTGGACTTGGATGAGCACTATTGCAGGTACGGACAGAATGCAATGTGTCTTGTTAAAATGAATTCATGAACATGGACTGGCTTTGACCTCACTGGTACCGATGCTTACCTGGAACACCAGTCCAGCAAGTGATTCAAATTTTCATAAGGATTTAAACAGGAGCAGTATATCTATAACAGACCTCAGCTGGATTTAAGAAGGCATTAAGCACATATGCTGGCTGCTATGAAACTTGTATGGGAGTCTTAGACACCTGAAATGAGTCATCAACCCAGCTTAAATATGGGACATTCATTCTGATGTACCTCCCATTGTTCATCTGTATTTACAATAGTGTGAGATCCAGAGCTCAGACAAAGCAGCAAGATCTCTCCTTTGATTCAGCCTGCGAAGTAAAGACCCTGTAGGCTTTTTCAGATGTGTTCCTCACTTGAAGGATTTACCTCTGTTTCCAGAACCATATGGATTTCAGTTATCCCAGTTCAAGTTGCTTGTCCCCCGGGAAACAGTAGGCCAGTGGGGGTAGGGTGTCCTCAGCAGTTCTGTAAAAGTGCTAAATTATAACAGCGCAGCAGTGTCTCTAATTCTGCCTCTCTTCTGCTCAGGTGCGATGTAGGCTTCTCTGGCGTCCGATGTGTGCATTCAGAACTTGTCAGACAGCCCCTCAGTAAGGAGTATGTGGCACTGACAGTAATCCTAATTCTGCTTTTCCTCACCGCCCTCTCTATTGCAAGCTACTACATCTGCAAAAGGTAAGAGAGTCTCTCTTCATGGCTCGGGAGGGCAAGTCAGTTATGTGTAATAAGATGTCCACTGAGGACCTCCAGTTAGACTGGGATATCCACACTAACTGGATTGCATGGAGGTCAGTCTGATAGGCAGGCCTGCACTTAATGAAGTCATCCGAAAAGTAGTGTGCTGTATAGCATACCTCAGACTGAGGGTTATGTTATGCCTAGGCAACACTGCCCTCAGATGTCCTATGACCCTGTCAGAGGACTATATCGGTTAGCTTGTTGTCCATCATAGAGGGTATCTCAAGGTAAAGGAGAGAGCAGACACGGAATAGGAAAACTAGTTCGTTCTCCTGGTAATGCTGTTTCCCCAGTCAGCAGGAACTGGAGAGCAGCTGGATGAGTATTAGGTAACTGCTTATCTGCCATATTACTGTGGTGACTAAGCCATATCACTAGCATTTCCTCATCAGCCTTACCAAAGAGGACAGTAGTCTTCTCCATTAACAGACCCCAAAGCAGCAGGAATCATTCTTTATGCTAATAACGCTAATTGTAAGCTGCTGTCAAAGAGCCAAGAAGGTGGAACAACTTGGCTCTTTTCCCACAAGGTGGGAAAGCTCGGCTTCACAGATCTGAAAGCTAGACAGTAACTGCCTTAATTCCTCTTCCCTATGTGAAGACTCGGTGAAACGTCATCTCAGAACAGAAGATGGCCTAGTTTGTTAGGGTGTTCAGCCCTATTTCAGGGACGGACCCAGCAGGATTTCTCAAAGACAAACCCAGTACCAGCAGCAAGACTTTAATGCAGATGTGAAGTCTTCAGTGAAGAGTTGAGAAATGAGACTGCATGCAAGTCATCTCAGAGCCCAGAAATGAATGCAGAGAGAGCCTAGCTGCTAGAGTTAAAACAAACACAAGGAGGTTATATAGAAGTTTTTTTTCTTCCTTTCCCCTCCTCACTCCCCAGAAAGCCATTTGGGATGGCTGGCTTTCCAGAACTAACACCTCTCTCTGCTAATTTCAGGTACCGAAACAAGAAGAGACAGATGAACACCAGTGAATACAAGGAAGTTGGTACCCTGTAGGAGAATCCGTGGCTTCATACAGTGTTCTGTTCATCTGGACAGACTCAGTGGCTTCCCATCTATTTAAATGTTATTTTTATTAAAAATATTTACAATATTTATGTTCTCTTAAAAATTTCAATTGTTTGGTGATCCAATCAGTATAGGTCAAGCATTTTATTTTCAGTGTTTTATTTTTTTATTTAATAGTATTTCTCAATGAGAATCCTACATAAGTGGCTCTGTGGGATAGAGATATATTTTTGTAACAGTTAATCTTCTTGCCAGTACTACCTGGCTCAAACTCTGAAGAGTAATTTTATATTTATTCTTGTGAATATTCTGAAAACAATTTTACTCCTCGAAATAAAAGTTCTAGACCAACTTAAGGTGTCTGTGTGGTGTACTTAATGTGAAAGTTACACTTGGTATGGCTGAGCAGGATGTTTCAAGTCCCAGCAGTTAATTTGGGAGAGAGAAAACAAGTATCATATTATCTCTAGTAATATGTACATCTCCGTTCCAATGAACATGGATATTAGCTGGCATAGTCTGAGGAAGACTTAAAGGAGCAATGCAGCTGCTAGCTTAATCTGTCCTCAAACATACTAGGAATCAGCACTATGGATCTCAGCTCGTCCTGACGGTCAGTAATGTTGCACTGGATATATCTTGGATTACATCAGAGAAGCGAAAGTATAAATTGATCATTCTCTGCAACTGAACACACTAACGCATGGCAACTCAGGGTATGAGCAGCTATAGGAAAATCTACTAGCTGACAGCAAGAAAGCTCTCAGAAAAGGTACCAACACTCCAGTCCTCCCGCTTGTTCTCCCTGTGTTTGCTCCTGTTGTGACTGTATTGGGAGGAACTTTGAAGTATATTACTTGTTAATCAGAAGCAAGTCAAGTGAAGTAATCTAGTCGTCATAATACGAGTGAGGAGCCATATTTTTCTACTACTTCACCCAATTTGAGAGTCTTAAGCACTTAACGTAGATATTTCATTGGCCTAAAGTAGTAATAGAACAGCCCACTGAGTTTAGCTGCACCCCGCGTGGCTCCCTCTGAACAAGGAGTCATACAGCATCTGACTTGTCTGTATTAAGCCCATCACTTCAAGAACATTCAAGAAGAAGCACCACCTTTGTCATTCCTTGTGTTTGCTAGAGGTTAGTGCTGTCTGCCTCAGCCCGAATTGCTTGATGTTCATGGGTGCAAGACCTGTGATCTCTTGACCTGTGCAACAGGATGCTGGTAAGGAAGAGTGGTGGGACCCAGAACATCACAGATGAGAGTGCTATTTCAGAAGCTCCCACGTCTGTAAAGTGAATTCATACTTGGCTGGCATTTTGCAAAAGCTGCCAGCTCAGTTAGCCAGAGGCCCATGCGTCACTCCATGGAGGACTGAACTGGCTCTTTTGCTCTTTCCTTAAACTTCAGGCCTGTCTTCAATGCTCTAGAGATCAAGCAAATGAAAGGGAGATCTTCCTCTCAAAAGTGACTTCCTTTGTTCTCCTGCTGTGTGTCATCCTCTAACAATTTCAAGCCCAGCTTGTACGTAACAGTGCTTAAGTCAGCCTTGCATCATCCTTGATAGTAAAGCCCATATGTGACACGCCATGAGAGGGAACCCACGAGTTCTTCCATGTGCACGTACAGCAATCTAGAGAAAAGAGGCCAGCTGTGCCAAGTCATTTGGCAAGCAGTGGCCTCTAGGAACCTAGCCATTGATCTCCAGTCTGGAGAACAGATGGGTTGTGATTTGGGAACTGAGGAGAGTGGCTGCAAGGTGGAAAACGTTTGTCCAGGTGCTCTGCCCCGACAGCGTGGCCTACTCCCCTTCCGTTGGAAAAGATGAATCATGTGGAAGGATAGCTCTGCCTCTTTCCTGGCTTGATGCTCACTTCCTGACCTCAACTTACTTTCCCTACTCTCTTCCTGTTGACAAGCACCAGCCACAGCAAAGGAGTAATTAGGCAGACTAGTGCTGTGGTGAAATAGCTCTGCCCAGATTCTGCCAGTTTTCATTGCACTTCTATCTCGAAGCCACCTGAACGGGGAGCGTGTGAGGTAATGGGGAGGAGGAGCATCCACTTAGCAAAACAAAGGCGTGATCAGAGCACAGACTGACATTACTCATGCTAGATTACTCCAGCAGTGCAATTCAGGAGAGCTCAGATGCCCCAGGCCCCTACATGTGGGCTCTGGCTGCAACAGTAGAGTCTGCCTGCGAGACTTTCTGTGCTGCCATTTCCCCTGTTGCCTACAGATCTTCTAGCACATGCTGCTCTTGTGGTCTCTCTCTGTGGCAGCTATACTACCAGCTTCTGAAATGCTGTGACCAGCAATGTAATTTCTGCCTGCCAAAAACCTACAGGTAAATGGAATGCAATCAAGCCCCATGCAAAATAAGCAATGCTTTGCTCATCCTCACTTCCCAAGAGGAAAAGCTTGACTAAGCCACATAGCCCAAAAAGAAAAAATCTGTCAGGTTATGTATGGGAGTTTAGGGCTGCAAGGAGCCACGTTTGCATTCCCTTTTGGCCCCATGGAACCTGGCTGTCAGGGCTTGACTGGCAATGTGACACAGAGCAGCCCGTGTTGATCTCGTCATGGAATACCATGCTCATCTTTTTTTTTTTTGAAACATTGCATTATCCTGTAGGGTTTACGCTCTTTGTGCTTGATCTGTTTGTAGCTGCACTCAGAAGTAGTCTGTGCTAACTCTGCTGTCTTCTGAGATGACTTAAGCACTCATTTTTGGCATTACTACAAAACAGTCCTCATCCAGCCCTCGATACAGGTCTGTCAACATCTTGGATGGGCCCGGACAGTACAGTTCTTTCCCTGGCTTACCTGGTCCTTTGTTCCTCCCTTTGTCATCCAGTTAGGAGGGTATCATTGGTCATTGCTATTAACTGGGCTGTGTCACAAGGTCCTCATTAGCTTCTCTTCAGCTTTTCACTTCCTCTCTCCTTCTCCTGGGTAATCCAGTTGTCATAGAGGAACCTGTTCTGCCAGGTGACAGGTAATGGCAACTCCAGCAACAGCCTCACTGTTAGCACAGGCTTCCCCCATGGGAAGATGGGGCCAAAATCGACTCCTGGAGCCTCCTCCTGTTCTTGCTGTGACCCAGCTGGGATCCGTGGTGACACATCTTTGTTTCCTGCTCAGGCTTTTTGGCCTGTCTGTGAAACGCTCCGGCCTGTCTCTGTTCATCCTCCAGAAACTTTTCCTGGACTCCATGGAGAGACTCAGCCCAGAGGCATTCTCAAGAGAGCTCTGTTTTGCTCAGACTCCTACTTCCTGCCCTTTCTGTTCCTCTACCCCGTATTGTAAGAGCATCACAAAAGGGGTATCCGTCCTCTAAACTCATCTTCTGTAAATTATGATAAATACATGGGTATTGAGGTCCTATTAGCAGAGCTGCAGTCCCCAAAGGGCGTTAAGCTGGACACCCTTCTGGGTCTCCACAGATCTCTCAGCTACTCTCTGCTGGCCCTTCTGGACCTGAGAAGCGGTAGTAGCTGAGAATACTTCCTTCCTCTGCAACATGTGGACTCCACATTCCCATTACTGCACTCAGAAATTTTTAATTGCATTAAGGGCAACAACCTGAGGTTTATCATGCCTTTAGCTTTCTAGATCAGGCAACTCTGAGAGGAATAGTCCAGTTTCAGGCCTGAGTGGGATTTATTTTTTTATCTGTCTCAGCTTTTAGCTGACTGTCTTGGTTTGGCTTGGGCTTTCCCTACCTATCCTGTTGCTCATCTTACTCCCAGCCTGTAACAGCCCTTCCAGACCCTGTATTTTTCTCACTTCTGCACATGATTGAGCAACTGAAAAGCTTGGGGCCACATACCAGCCTGCCACCTCAACAACTTGCTCGCTGGACTTAGATTGCCAGTCCAGCAACCACGCAGTCGGGCCCTGAAGACACACCCCAATAATTTGCTGCAGAGAGTGAACCTCCCTCATTCCTTCCATCGTTTTTGCAAGCACCAGCTCCATCCCTCTGGTGCAGCTCTTCCTCACCCGCACCGCCCACTTCCAGCGTCACCTTTGGCTGCCTCTTTCCGCCGATGGGAGGGCCTGCAGTGTGCCTCCAAGGCTGCGCTTTGTAAGCCTTCCTTACGAAACGGCTTTGCCTCATGTGCAAGTGTTACAGGCGCCTGTCATGGAAGTTCTCTGGTGCCCCCACCAAACTGTATCAAGGCAGAGTAATGAAACTGGGGGTGATGGGAACTAGAGACTGGTCCTGGAGAAACCCACTGGATACCATAGTCATCTATGTCCTCAAGGCTACCTACATATCATTGCGTGGTTGTTCCTCATGGGGCCGAGGGCGACTACAACTGCGGACTGCCTTGTCCCGCAGTCCCTGCTCTGCTACAGCCCTTTCACCAGCAGCCCTCTGGAGCACCAAGCGAGCACAGCTGCCATCAGCCACAGCAGGGCGATGTCTGTTGCACATCTCCCTATCATTTTAAATCCAGGCCAGCCCCCTCAGTAACCCTGCTGTACAGTTCATGGTCACCTGTCTGTGCATTTGGTCTGAAATCCGTTGCAGCCTCTTGGGATTCAGGCAAAGGATGCCAGCTTTCAAATCTGCAGCTGTTTGACCAAGAAAAAAATGCCAACACTTCTTCTCTTGGTGCTCTATAGGAGGACAGTCTTTTCTTCGAGGTAAGGTGTACTGTAAACTCTCTGAAATGCTATGCGTTTGTGCAAAATCCACTCATGTTAGTATTTCCCCTGACCACAATATACCCTTTTTTTTTTAAAATAAGAAGGCATTAGAAGAAAAATCTTGCCAAAAGCAGCAGCAAGCCACAAAACTGCAGAGAGATCAGAACAGAAGTAGTCACAGTAAATTAAACCATCTTTCACTGTGTCAGTTCTTGAGGGGTAAACTTTTTCAGTGTCTGCTGTGTGCCTAGTGTTGCCAAACCTGGAATTATTATCATTACCGCAGTGCAAGTGGCTGTCCGCAGAGGTTAAAACCAAACCTTACTCTAGCAACCTTCTTTAATATTTTCTTCATCTGTGGCCTACAATACAGATGACACAGTAATGCGTTTTGCTTAGGAAGTTGACCTTTTTCTGTCCAGAGGCCATCTGCCTGTTGCATGCTTCACACTAATGTCACCCAGAGGTGCTTTGGCAATTCCAAGCCCGTATGAGTCACGTGTTCCCCTCAGCAGATTTCCTTGGAGTGTGTCAACCGGCAATGTCATGAGTTTGCTGAGAACTGAAGGAAGCCTCCATTATGATCTTGGATTACATCACAGAGGTGGAGAATGTTTGGACAACTGATTCTAGTCCCCAGTTATGCAAGTGTCAAATTGCACATTACATCTAGCACCTCATCCTGGCTCTACTCGTGAGAAGGCCGAATGTGGGGCACAGGGAGGAGAGGAGGTGAAAAGGACTGGAAAGACTCACAAATTACCTACCCATCGGAAATCTCGGCTGAGTCAATAGCAGTTGTTCTTCTCTTCTATATTTAAGGAAGGACGGACGGATGAAAGGAAGGACAGAAGGACAGAAGGTGCTCCCTCAGTAAATATAAAAGTTTGGTCTTGCACAAATAGTCATCATTATTTTAATAAAGCTGGTGCCAAACCTAAATTAGCCCAACACTCCCATTATATAATTCCGTCCTGTATGATTAAAAGCTCTCCCATGAAACTGGGAGATCAAAACAACTGATCAAAAAATATTGAGAAATCTCTCTGCCTTACCCTGATGGACGCCAGTCTGATCCTTCTGACCCAGTCATCGAAGGACATCAGCCTCTTCACAGGAAAACTCAGTAGGAATTTAGGAGAAGAGATGCAAAAGCGAACAGGCAGCAGCTGCAGTTGGGAACCACTGGTTGCCATAGCATGTTTGCCAGTAGTCCCCAGTGGTCCTATGACGATGGCTCTTTCTGCTCCAGTCTGCTAGGCTGGTTGTCGAAGCCCTTCATTATAACGGAAAGCTGAGGCAGTTGTACGAGCCACACGGATGAGGAAGAGAAGCCAGGTTAGTTGCCTCTCCTACAACTGTTGTCATTTAAGCAGTAGAGGAGGGGAAATAGGGGTTATTTTCAAGAGAGAAGGCTAGCTGATAGGAGATGGATAACCATCAAGACAGCGAACACACAGGAAGAGGGGAATAAGTCTTCCAATTGCTTCTGAGGAGGACAGTGGAACCAGACTGGAGAATCACAAGGGGACAGAAAATCAGGGAAGAACAGAGTTTAGATGAGGGCAAGAAAAAACAGTAAGGCTTTTAACTGCAAAAAGGACACAATATTAAAGTCAGCGGGAAACAAGAGAAATCAGTACCTCACAAAACCAATGCACCTTTAGCCTCCCAACATTTGGAGTTCATTCATCAGGTCCAGCTGCTCAGCCCACCCATGCCAATAACAAGCATCTTTGAAACAGCAGAGCAAGACGCAGCAAGTTTCAGCCCTTGTCAGAAGTTGGCCAGGAGGACAGACGCATTGAAATCAGGGCCAAAATCAGAAGATAAAGCCTGATTTACGCCATCTGGAAAACCCAGGCAGAGTGAGTGCAAGCCCTCATTTTCCCAGGAGCAGTGCTAGGGATGATTGTGAACCCTTCCCCCTGTCCTTCCATGCCGGACAGCAGCCTGGTTTCTAACCGGCTCTGAGAGGTATGGCTCTGCTCCTTCTCGCTAGCAATTTGTTTGTGTTCTGAAATGGGAAGCGAATACCCCACTCTGGGCTATTCCCAACCCCGAGCATCAGCAGCTGGAAAGGCATCGCTGCAGAAAGGTTACTGTCAGCGCTACCGGAGCCGGTCACCTCTGCTGACTTCCCTTGCCCGTCCCCTGGCACCCTGAGCAGTGCCCCCATCTCCGGCGACACTGCGGTTACTGCTCTCCTCATGCAGTGACCTTGTCCTGACTCACCGAATTCCTCCTTGGCCGTTGCCTCAAGGACAGTCCCATGTGTGTATTCTGACAGAGCAAGACAAGGCAGCAGCTCCTCATAACGAAGCAAGGCTGTGTTTCTGCAGTGAAGTATGCTGGAAATTTTTCCATCAGAAGGACTTTTCTAACAGAAAATACAGGTTCTGCACAACGCAAGTTATTTGGCTTCTGACTTTTTTCTTTTCTCAACACTTTTATCTATTTATTTGGTTTAACTTTCCACTAGGATAACTAACTGGAATATTTCATTTTAGCCAGTTAAGCACTAATCAGAATCTTTCTGTTTTTATAACTCACCCAAGCTTCTCTGTTTCAGTGAGCTTAGATCAAGCAAACAGAAAAAAAAAGTACATCCATTAGCTGGTATTCCTGGATGGTTCAGAGCCCCATGAAATTTCTAGCACTGGTTTCATTCCCACCTAGCAGTTGCCTTGAAGGCTACACCCCCCACTTCGAGATCCTGATTTTTTTGTGATGGACAGCATGGATGTCATCCAATTGTGGCACACGTTGGACTCAGAGATGGCACTCGGTGCAGTAGGACGGATGGCGGGAGTGGACCCTCCCGAGGACATCCTGCCGTGGAGAGTTAGCTGTCAAGAGAAAGCAACATTTAAAAGTTACCTGTTGAAAAGAAGCATTTTGAGACCACTGTGAAAACAGCACAAAACATACAGAGTTTAGAAAAACTGACTTTTTTTGCATGCATCAAAAAATGTGGGCAATAAGTTTCGACATTTTCTTAATGCAAATTTTGCAGCATTGCCAACCCCTATGTGGAAAAAATAATTTCAGTTTAATGTCCTGTTTTGGAAAAGAAATTGAAGTTGGAAAGGCAGAATGTCCCATAGGGCAGACACGTGGATTGGTCAGCCCTGATCTGAAATGCATAGTATCTCTACCAGGTTCTCATCGTTTCTTTTGCATGCTGTCCTCAGTGTGATTAATCATTAGTGCAAAGCTCCGTTTCCCAATATTTGCCAGCGAAGTCTTCCTTTCTTCCAAACCAATGGCTAACAGCAGCTGCCTAAGAGCTATGCAGCCACCAAGAGTATTTTGTCAGTCTTGTCTCTCGCAGCCCCCGGTACCCTGAGCCTCAGCCTCCCTTCAGTGGAGGCTGGAAGCAATGCCAAATGATACGACGGATTTTATTGACCCCACAGCCGCCCTTCCTGCAGATTCATCAGCTCGAGCTCATGGTCTGAGAATGCGAGAGTCACTGTGTCCTCCCAGGGATTTGGCAATGACCTCAGCCGTGATGCACTTAGCCCACCCGCGGACACCCAGGGTGGCAAGATCTCCGATTGCCGCGGCGGTAATTTGGCATTGTGGGTGGTAAGGAAACGGCACGTGTGCAGTTTGCGGTTCTTGTAGCGCTGGGTGCAGAGCTGTGTCTGAGAAGGTTTTCCTTCAGACTCTCCTCTGCTTAACAATGAAGCGATGTCTTACCTGTCTGCCTTCCTTGCAGATTTTTGCCTGCGGTACAACAGGGAGTCACCGTTTCCAGCACCGGTGCTCAGGAGTGGTGGAGAGGCTGCCTTCATGCCCCACTCGTCTAGCTTGTAGGATCACCGGGCGAAGGATGGCCAGTGTGGCAGTGCCCCAGCCCACAGGGAGGGCACCTTGGGAACACAGTGCCTGGCAGCCATGTGCAACCGGCCAGGCCTGGGTCAGTCAGAAAAAAAACATGCAGATGCGGGGTAGGACCTTGAGGGAGGGCCCTGGGGATGTACTCGCTTGGGCCTGCCTGCACTGAGCCCACGGACTTGTGCCCTGGTCATTGCCAGGTCATCCCCTATCCCTCAGCAAAGGCAGGCAGATGCTGCTGAGCTGCCCCAGCCTTTCATCTTCGGTTGTGCTCAGCCAGAGTGGGCAGCTGCTCGCTCTGCAGGAGCACGGAGGCTTTGGACCTCTGCACAGGCACACCAGGCCCAGGCCCATGTCAGGGACACCCAGAGAGCGTCACCACCCCAGTGGAGCTAATAGTGCAGGAGCAGCAGCTCTGCCGCTGTGGGCCCACACCAGGTGAATAGTGGCTCTCTGTTTAACAGCAGGGACGGACGACAGCCCTGCTCCCTGCAGAGACAGCTCCTGGCCCTGCTGCCGAGCATGCGTGGTGGGAGTTTGCTCTCTGTCTCTTCGTGTCTCGGATGATTGACCCCACACGTGCGGTTGTTCCCTGAGCAAAGGGTGTTTGCTCTCTCGGTTTCTGACAGTGACTTTTTGTTGGTGCCAAACAGGTTGATGGTTGCTGGTGGATTTATCTGCAGGCAGCAAATAAAAAAAGGACCCGAAGGTCAGGACTGGAGGGACAGTGCCCCTGTGAAAGCTGCTTTTGCAGAGGCATTTCTAAAGCTGAGCGTGAGGTGGTTGTAGGTCAGTAGGGCCCCAAGCTGCCTCGGTTCTCTTCCTTTCAGTTTCCTCCAAAACATTTAATGTGCTTACATAATGTGTCACTTAGTATGGAACACTTAACACTTGCAAAGTGAAGAATTTGATATTCATATGGGTCAGAATACTTGAAACACGAATCTTGATTTGAAACTATGGCCATTTCTGAATTTTCGTACAAAGTCTGTGCATTTTTTTTAGCTCCGCTCCTTCTTTTAAGTGTATTTTTTTTATTTGTCACCACTGTACTAATGTGGGGGAAAATGGCTTCTGGTTGCAAGGTTTAGTGACCTATTTTGTATATGTTACAGCAATATTTATTTAAATCCTAAAATAATTTGTTTGGTTGAATTCTATTAAATTTTCTCTTTCTGTCTGACATAGAAAGGTGTTAGTTCCAGGCATCTCGGGCAAGGTTGGGAATAGCCTTCCTGAGTTAAGAATTGAAGGGGATTGTTCATTATCAGCGAAGCAGGTAAATCTTGAATAAAGACTTCAGGAGATGATGTTGGGAAGGGGGACAAATCCTGTTACCAAAAGCTTGTACATTAAAGGAGTCCCTAGGGAAATTAAATCCATCCTGTAACTCAGATCAGAATCACCAAATGAGAGGGGATAAAGACAAAGATCTTTTTTCCTCCCACACAGCTGATTTTGCCTCGAGTCACTCACATGACCAGCATCTCCTCTCAGCTCCTGCCATCCGGTACTGGCTCCTGCACTAGCTTGAATCCGGTTTATTTCCCATGGTGTAGCTGAGATACTTCTGTGGCAAGGGAACAGAGCTAAGCTCAACATTTTAGGGAAAGCCTCGAGTGGTGGTGTCCAAAGAGCAGCGTTCAGCGGCGCATTTGCAAAGTCCAAGTTCTGCCGCCACTATTCGAAGCAGACCTCTGCTCCACAGCTTAGCCCTGCTGAAACCTCCTGGGTGAAGCCAACAGGGGGAGACGGAAAGATACAGATGCTCGTGTTCTGGCGATGCTGAAAAGCCTTTGAAGAGTGGCATGAGACTTCTTGTGAACAAAGTGCTGCCCATGTGGGTGGGATACCTGACCCCAGGTCACAGCAGAGACTTGATTTTGCTTAGGAGGGGCAGGATGAGGCCCCATGCAGTCGGATGGGGGAGGACAGGAGCATGCCAGGAGGACAGGTCCGTGGCACGCCGATGTAAACAGGTCTCCGTCCGAGGACTCTGAAAGTAGCGTCTTTTCTACATGAAGGCAAACTTACCTACAGACGGAAATGAGAGAGCACTTAGGAAACCTCCTTCGCAGCACCAGGATGCAATCGCTATGCAAATGAGGCCTTACTCATACACCGTATCTCAGCAGTCCTCTCCTGGGAAAGCGCTGGCCCCACACTCCAGCCTGCTGGGGACAGATGCAACATGCAAGGAAGAGAGGACACAACGCGCACCGCCTGCACCGGTTGCGCTGAGGGATGCGTTTGGCTGGAAGCAGCCTCGCACAGCACTGCCTCACTGGCCCTACTTCAGCATGTTGAAATGAACACCCAAATTGCCATGGCTCACTTACTCCAGCGGCACCTTTTTAGTTTGCCAAATTTCATGCTTATTTGCTAGCACCCCGGCACAATTAATTAAAGGCGACCAACGTCACGTCACGAGGGCCCAGCACTTGCAGCCAAATGCAGGCACTACCAGCAAACAATGGGATTTCCAAGGAAGCATAACAAACATGCCCATGAAATAGTGTGTTCTCCTGAGCTTCTTTGCTTACTCATGGCCTGTGAAAAAACAAAATCCAGAGTGATCTACGTAATCATTGTTGTGCGTAGGAAGGCTTGCCTGGGCTTTGTTCTAGGGAAAATATCTAGCTCTGGCAAACGTGAGAGGAAAGGAATTTCTAATTGCTTTAGGCTTCTCTTTGTGATTCATTGTTTCTTCACATACGAAATGACTTCAAATAGGTGAAGAAAATTCACCTCCTGATGCACCGAAGGGAAGGCACTAGGCAAACACTCAGCTGTGGTAAGACGGCACCAGGTGTCCTCCTCTTCCCGACAGTGGGGTGAATCAGAAGGAAATCCGTTCAAACCAGGGGAAAGATTATGAGTCTCACTTACACTGAAGACCCTTTGCTCTGCTCCAGCCACAGGAAGCTCAGCAAAGCAAACCTGAGCATAACTTGGACTTACTGTAACGGGCCTCTCAAACATCTAGGCAAAAGGCTTTTCTGGGGGCAGGTGATCAGCCCCAGACAAGCGCATGTGCTGTCAGGAGGAAGACAGGGTATTTGATCGTCAGTGACTACAGTGGACTTTAGAGCAGGAGCATGTGTTTATTTCTAAAATTTGTGTTTGATTCTCATGTCAGATGATAGGACTTGAGCTTGAGCTTAAAGTTAAGACTCCTCCTGAGGCCTTCCTAAAGGGGGCCTTGGCCGTTAGCTGTTTACTTCAAGTTATGCACCAACAAACCAGCGTACACAGTGGAGATGGGAAACAGGCATGGAGCAACAAAACAGCAGCACATCTAACATGCCATGTGCTGAATGTGTCTTTGTAAAGATGATGAGACAAAACGCATTCAGGCTGCCTGCATCTACCTACAGTGCCTATCTTCAATATGTGCTGGACAAAACCTGCACTGCCGAGCAAGAGGAACACTCTTAGGTGACATCCTGATGATTTTGCTGTGGGGACAGCGTCTCATGAGAAAAGAAAGGTAACACAGAGCAACATAAAGCCATGCGATCTGAAAAACTGCCATACCATTTGGACAGGAAAGGCCCCTTGATTGAAGGGATTTGCCCATATTCCTACGGAGAACTGATCCAGCGAGTTCATAGCACTTCTCTGCTGAGACAAAATCCTTTCACGCAGGAAAACCTCCATGCTCTGTTCCTCTGTGTGTATTTATCTGCCTCACCAGCCACTCAATTTGGGAACCAGACTGAAAAACACACTGTGCAGGTAAGATTATAAAGTAAAAAGCTAGAACTTTAGCTGCACTGTCAGAAGAAAATTGCCAAACAATTCTCACATGTGTTTTATTTCTCTGTTACTCTGGACTCTATTTGAAATAACATGAAACGGGAGAAAAACATCACACTATTTCTGTCACATGTTCCCAGTCCTCGTGTAAGACTGTAATCCCTCAAAATGCACAGTACCATATAATTTACTGACATATGATGTGCTTTCAAATTAGTTGATACACATCTCCACAGTGACTTCATACCCAAGCCACTAAGATGAGGAAAGGGACTATTATTCACCCCACTTAACAAACTCAGTTATTCAGCCTACCCATTGCAACTTTCATTGGCGCCAACACACTTTAGGTCTGCTGGACTTTCATGCCGAATATCCTCTTAGGGCAGACTTATATGTAAACCCCAAATTGTTGCCTCTCCATCTGTACAAGACCATCTTAAGAAACTTTGTCTTGCCTTGTGACTATAAAAGATTGCTCCTCTGCTGTTATAACCAGTGGTTATATTTGCCCTGATTATAGTGCACAACACTCCTTAAAAAAGAAGGCTGAAGTCAGCCTGCGATATTTAAAGATCACCTAAGTGCTTGTGCCTCAGAAAGTTATGTTATTACAGTAAGCAAAAAATGATCGTCCAGAAATTGTATGGAATGAACAAAACAGAAGATTCACAACTAACATTGCAGGTAGTAGAGGTAATCATGTTCTAGCTCTTAAAAACATCTTGCAGGTTTTTTTGGGGGGGGCAGTGTTGGAGGCTTTTCTTCATGTGAAGATTTCTGCCCTGGCTCTTTTTCTGCTCAGTCTCTAGGAGGCTAAAGAAAAAAAATGCCATTTTTTTCCCAAGGGTAGACATTATTATTCCAACAGCCACACTCAGCATATAATTATGCACATTTTCCAAGCTGAGTGCATTCTGTGATTGTGCTGGGGGACCACCAAAACTTAATGAACAGCAGCCAAGCAGCTCCACATTTAAACAGTTCTTCTCTTCTTTTTAAAGTGACTTGGAAAAGTTACTTGGAAAATGACACAGTAACTGCATACAACTTTGGAAGATGATGGGCTGGATATTCTCCCCGTAGGGGTCCTGCTGGGCTGCAATCCTATAAACTTCACAGAAAGGAGGTAGGATATGGTGATTTTGTCCATTAATAATGAAATGGTATTTTGAATATACAAAGTAGCAATCACTTTCTCTCCCCAGTGCAGGCAACAGGTGATGACATGCTAATTAAAGGGCCAGAGTATGTTGTCTGGGGTAAATCAGTGTAGTGGCATTAGTTACAACAGCCACAGGTGACTGCAGGGCGGGCAAGAGAGGGTTGGATACTGGTGGAGAAAGACACTCAAGGTTCATAAGGGGTTAAACAGGATAGAGTTAATAAAGGACTTACACCCCAAGCTGCAAGGGGAACCACACCGAGGGGTTGCCGACGGGAGGCTGCTGGAGGCAGAGGTCGGACACATGGGTCAGATGCCCAGGTGGGACTCGACTTGTTGTATTCGAAGCGCCCCTTAAATCTACTAGAACTGTTTCCTTATCTCAGCTGTGCTAACCCTGAGAAACTACTGCCCGGGAAGCAGCTAGATGTTGTTGACAAAACAGAATATGGATGCCCGGCCCTGAGGGGAGTTCGGTCAGTGTGTAGTTTCACACGCTGTGCCTGCTACCACGTACTTTGCCAGTCTCTGCCTCCTCACCAGGTCTTCCGCAGGAGTTCTCCCTACGCTATGCAACACCTATGCCTTTTTGTCCCATGGGGCCAGGCAAGCACTGCCAGGAAGGTGGTATCCCGTTGTGGTACCGTGGAGAGCTGGGCCTGGGGAGGAGCGCCAGGTCCCTGGGCAGGGCCACGCGGTGGCCTTTGCCGGGGAATCCTGGGGCAAGTTTCTGTGAGGAAACAGAAGGAAGGGCAGCAATTCACAGGGCTCCCTGGCATGGCCCGAAGTGGTATCAGAGAGGGTGATTGCCAGCTGAGGGCCAGCTCCCCGTTCGAGTATAAATCTGGCATTGCTCCACCCAGCTCACTGCTGCAGGCCCTTACAGCTACCGCCAGGGTCAGAATCTGCCCCTGAGCATGTGCCCATGGAGCCACTGCACACAAGTGAGTGGGTAAGCACTGCAGGATGTGTTTGGTCAAACGAGAGCTGCTCAGTGCCTGTTGTGTGGAGAACAGAGCAGTCACAGCCCGGGGCAGAGCACTAACGATGGGCAGCTTCTCGAAAAACCTCCCAGCGTGTGGCAGGAGTGCTGTCCCGGCCTGACTCGTAGCGTGTTACCCACCACCAAAGTCCCTGGGAGAGCAGAGGGATGACTGATACTTGTCAGTGAGACCCACAGCTGCTGCAGAGCCGTGAGGATGGTGTACAGCCAGCCCGTGGTTTTGCTGGATCTCCTGGGCATCTGGGGGAGAGATGAAGCTGGAAGTGCCATGGACTTTGAGACAGAGACTGTCTTTTTGGCCTCACTTATGCTACCACCTGAAAGCGGTGAATCTGTTAGAAATTCCCCACATGTAAAGAATATCTCCAAAGTCCTGAGAAACAGATTTAAAAGTACAGTTGGGGAGATTTGGGATCCACAGCCTATCTACAGCCAGGCAAAACAGATCTTTCCCCCAAAAGTCGGAGCAATGAAGAACTGAGCTGGTCCTCTCCTGCTCACCTGTATCTAGTGCAAACAAACAGGCAATATCAGGAGCCATGGCCGGGCCCAGGATATTCTGCAAATATTGGGCATTATTCCCCATTGCCTAACAGTGGTGAAAGCCTGTGGAAAGCAAATGTAAAATCCCACCACTCTGATTTGGCCACGTGAAAAACCTTAGTGCTACTGCATGCTTAGTGCATCCCTGCAATTAAGCACACACTGGTGAGGCCAAATCCTCATGCTATATAATCCTCAGGGTCACTGGAGTTTGCACTGAATGAAAACGTAACCCTTGGATTTTCTGGGGAGCTCTTTTTCATTTATATTGATATAAATGAGAGAAGAATCCAGATCTTGCAGTCATGGATGCTTGTATTTTCTGACCTTTTTGCTATGCTCTTTAGATATGCCCCAAAAGATTTTGCAATCAGATGTGGAGTGAAAATACATGCCACCAGGCAGACTTCCCTTGGATGAACAGTTGATGCAGCACAAGTATGTAAATTATTCCCTTTCTGGACGCTTTCACTCATTCAATCCATGCTTCAGCCTAATTCTCTGGGAAAGGAGTGGAGAGAGACTGTCGCCGTTTAGAAAAATTGTACCTGTTGAGAGCTCTCAAGGCGGAGATGTATGGTCACCTGAACACCTGCGTATCTCAGATGCTAGAAAAATCAGTACTGATTTCAAGAAGTATTTAGGCCTTTCCCCTTCAATCTCCCCCTACGTGAGGCTAGACATCTCCATCCTCTTTATTACAGCAATCTTGATTTACATCAGCAGGAACTGGAGTCACGCATGCCTGACCTCAAAGCTTTCTCCCCGTCTATGAGGTAGATGCTGATAGCAGAAGATACTGGCATCTGCAGATCATAAGTCAAGTGAAAGTCTGTGGAGCTGCCCAGATAGACGGCAGATCAGTTTGAGTCATTACCATTTTCCACCTGTTCTCAACTAGATGGATGAGAAAGGATAATGTTCATGTTCAAACACCCAAGTCAGCTCCACCCCTCCTTAGAAAATAAACATTTGATGTCAATGAAGAAAATTAATGGGCAGGTAGTTCAGCCACTTCCTTTGCCTTCACGCATTTCTCTGAGGTTTTATCAAAAGTAAAGAGAGTGAATAACGAGATCGCAGTTGGCGGACAGACTCTTCTGGAGGACATGATGCCCAAGCGTGCTCCGTCAGGGCCAGGCAGCTGTCAAGGTCAGTGTCACTTTGCCTCTGTGAATCACATCTGTGACTGCCATGGCGAGGCTGGGAAGGGACGAGCCCTTTGCTGGCCGTCCTGTAGCAGGAGAGAGTGGGGTGGCTTTGCCTTCAGAGGTGCTGCAGGTGAGCTCTGAACATGGTGTGCGCGTGGGGGAGGGAGGTAAGACCAAGCAATATTGGTAAGACCAACCTACTGGTTTAACAGCAGTGACTTGCAGACCACACCTGGCATGGCCTTCATCTCTGGGGTCACAGCACAGGGAAATCTAATCCAAATGCTCTGCCAGTCTGGGGACTCCCGGCATAATCCAGAGCTGGCAACATGTGACTTCACAGCATGGGCACATCCTCCTGTCTTTGTCGGCTTAAGCTGACAGATTGTGGTCCGTGAGAGGGAAAGCAGCTTCCAGGGGGCTGCCACTCAAAGCTGAGGCTGGCTGAAGCTGTAGAGAAAGGAGAGCACATTAGTGTGAACTCAGCAAAATTTGGTGGGATTCACCACAGAGCTGGGAAATCCCTGTGTAGCGCAGTGTGAATCACAGCGTTGGGTCATCATGTCCATGCCAGCGTGCTGTCACAGCCCCAGGGCTGTAGGTAGCCAGATGATGTGCTGCCCTTCGTCAGTAAACACGGCTACTGAGTTCATCTGGGGGATGATTTCTGGAGCCACGCCTGGGAGAAGGGAGACAGAGCGGCCGAGAGAAACCTCCCCTCTGATGTGGCTGCTGAGTGTGTGCAGTGCTTCAATCCACGAAAGCGGCAGAAGGCCAAAGGGAAAAGAAGTTGGCACCAACACTGTGTGTGCAGTGTTGTCAGATGCTCTGTGAGCCCTGGCTACACTCAGGTTTTTCAGGGTTAGTGAAAGGACAGGCAGTGCACAAGAAGGATCAGCCTGGTTCTCCCAGTGCTCTTTTCCAAGGACAGGGATGAGGCAGTGCTCTGCCAGCGCATCTCCTCCGGCTGCGTGGCTGGCCCTGCAGAAAGCAAGGCCTGGCTCAGGACAGACACCTGTGAGACACTCTGGCTGCCGCACGCAGCTCCCTGCACAGGCTCCCTGCTAACCTGTTAGGCTTGCCAGCCTTCAATGACATCCCCTTTGCCCTGGGATGGGCAAGACAGATCACAGCCACAGCTGGAAAAGGGGCTTCGGCCACCAGCCCGGCTGGGGCGACCGGCCGGGAAAGCCCAGGAGCTGCTGGGAGTGGTGGCTCAGTAGGTGGCACTCTTCTCTCTGCATCCGTGGGGAGACGGTGTCTCCCCAGCTGTGAGCCCTGTCCCACCGGCCCGGCACCCCGCGCCTCACGGGCCCCACAGCAGTGGGGCAGCCCATGGAGAGGAGCCGGGCAGCTTGCTCACAGCTTCTTCTCCTCTTGCCACTGCTGGCGGCTTCCTGTAGGAGCTCTAGCATTGCGCAGCACGACAATGTCCTGCCAGTCCTGCAAAAAAGCTGTGGCAAAGCTTAGTGCCTCCTTCCAGAGAGCATGTGGCAAACAGGGGCTCGGAGCACAGGAATCACTGGCAAAATCAAATGGCCAGAAGTGAGGCGAAAGAACACATCTGATACCTCCCTGCTCAGAAAATGTCTGATTTAAGTGATGTGTGAGCAGATCAGTTTGGCCCTGAAGATCTCAAAGCGGGAGGTTTCCAAAAGTTTTGGCCTGCTTCTGCTCCCTTTGCAGCCAATGGAAGTTTTACTGGTAATATTGCAGGAGGAGAACTGGACCTTGCTGAGAGATCCCCCCTGAAATATCTTGGAATATTCTGGAGGATGTTTTCTCTGAGGAGAGGTCAAGCAGGGTTTTGCTGGGTCACGGTTTAGAAACAGCTCCGATACACAGGCAAGTCTCCTTATGCCAAACTGCTCATTTTTCTTTAAGGAAGCGGGAGGGGCAGGAGGAAGTCAGTTAAATGCTTGACAAATTTGAAACATGCTGAGCCAAATCCCTTGCTTCTGTCAGTCAGTGAAATGGAGCCATCGGTTAGAGATTTGAGGAGAGAGGGAATGTGTAGTGAGTCAGGCATTGGATATGCCATGTTTGGTTTCTAAACAGTACAGGTAACACAGCCAATTACACTCAGGTCATTCAGCCTTTCCCCTGTGGAAAGCCTCTATTTTCAGTTGCTAAGGAGTTTGCCAAGCATTGCTGCTTGGGCTGAAATTTTCAATGCTACATATGTTCTTCAGACTAAATTTTAAAAAGATTATTTGGAAATGTTTCCAGTAAATCTTTCTCTCTGAAGAAGGCCAGGAGGTATATTTCATTTTAATAGCAGCAAAAAAAGAAAATTCCATGGAGAAGCTGTAGTACCACCACTTAGCTTGAAAATGTCAGGTGAGCGGGGAGAAAAACTTTCATCTTATGAACCTGTCTTTGGCCATTTTCACAAAACAAACTTAGTTTTGTCTTGCCGCCTTCTGTGCCTTTGGAAAAGGTCCATTCACACATGCCCAGTCTCTGTTCAGGCCAGGCATTGGGACTTACAGAGATCATGGAAAGGAAACTCAAGTCTGAGCTGGGAAGGAGAGAGCCACATCAAGCCCTAGGTTGCTCCCAAATGATGACTGAGCCGTAGCCCTAGAGCTGCCCGGCCGCTGTCTCTTCATGCTGCACTGAGCATACTCTGTGCCAGGGCTGCAGGAGATGAGGAGGATTTGTCTTTTCTCTGCTGTGGATGCTATGCCAAAAGGCATGGAAAACAAGGGGAAAAGCAACGATTAGAAAAAAATAGTCAGTTGTCACTTAAATAAAATCTGTTATCATTGTGCATATGCACAAAGGGGCTGACTTAACTTTGCCAAGGCATTCTGGCATAGCCTAATGGCCAAGCACCTGATTTGGCAACTTCTTTTACAGAGCGCTTGGACTTAGCTTCCTAAGATTTACTAATTCCAGGGCACTCAGCAGGGAACCTGGCATGACCCTGAAAGCTGAACATGTCCTTGGGAGCTGCATATCCTCCTTCAGCATGTGTAAAAGAGGGGAGAAGGTTCAATGACTGAGCAACTTGGATCACAGCCACCTTAAACAAAGGCTCTGTCAGCTTCCTGAGCTGTAAATAGCATTCCAGCCCCTGTCAATTAAAAGAGAAGGTTTTTGGCCAAGTATCCCATTACACAGCCATCCCACCCTCTTCTGCTTCCTCAGCCATGCATGCTTTTGCCTTGCAGCTGAATCCCTGGGGGGTGAAATGTTGCTCTCGCAACACCCCCCTCGGCAAGGAACCTGAGACAAGCCATACGCACAGAGCTCTCCTGGTGCAAATCCTTGAGGCAAAACCTTTCCGTGGCTTACACCAGTGGAAAGGCCCCAACCTTCCTCCCTCGGCCCATCCGGGTGTCCCCTGGTGCCACCTGCGGCACCTCCAGCTTGCTTGGAGGGGCTTCTTGCTTCCCACTTGAGATCAGCCCATTACAACCTGTTGCCCTAGTTTTTCTCCCCTAAACGTAGGTCTGCTTCAAGCTTTCTTACACAACAGCTCAGTATACTTGGCCGTGGCAAGGCACTCTCCGCTAAGGGCTACAGTGGCAATTACGAGCCAAAGTGCCCCCAAGGAGCACTTTTGCCTCTGCCTGGATACATGCCCACCCTCCTCTCCACTACTTACTCAGTCATTACTCATGTGCTGCTCCAGCAAGCACATGTGGACTGAGGCTAAGGCTGATCGCTGTAGGTATTGGTGAGAAATATTTCTGCCATTATCTCACCCGCTTCCTCTCTGAGGAGTAAGGGAAGAGAAGGTAGAGCAAAGGGCAGAGTGACCAGACAGGTGTGCCCACGCAATAAACTCCTTGTGTCTCTGTGTACGCACATTTCCATGGCAACCCTGTGCAATGTTTTACCTCCATTGCTAAGATGCCAACACAGATCCTGAGGAGGAAGGCGCAGATGGCAGGCACCTGTGACGTGCACCTTCCGGCCCCATCAGTCTGACAGCCCCCAGATGTCAGTCGGTGCTTCAACCCACTGAATTTTGGAGGGTCCCCCAAAAGGCCCCGCTCGTTGCCGGGGCCCCCATCGGGACACCGATTTGCCGCCCGGAGCCCCACCTGCCCGCAGCTGCTCCCTACGGGACCCGGCAGCGCCGCCTCCCCTCCCGCCAGCGACCGTTAGAGCCGTTGGGGGCGGTGTGTGTGTGGGGGGGGCGGGAGGTTGAGGCGAGGGGCGCGCGCGCGCAGCAGGGCGGCAGGTGCGCGTACACCGCCCCGCCCAGCCCCGCCCCGCCCGTACCTGCCGCGGGCCGCCCCGCCCCGCCCCGCTGACGCCGCTCTACGTCCGGGGCCGGGAGCCGCGGCCGCCTATAAAGCGGGCGGCGGCGGCGGGCGGCTCCTCATGGAGCGCTGCGCACCGCCGCCGCCGGGTTTCGTGACACCCGCGCCTCTCCCGGGACCGTCAATGCGCGCCGTGGTGCTGCTCGCCGCGCTGGCCGCGCTCGCAGGTGCCTGTGCGGGGTGCGCGCGGCGGCGGCGGCGGCGGTTGGTGACCGTTGGTGGGGGCGGGGCGCGCGGCTTGGGGGGGTCGCGCGGCGACCGTTGGGGCGGCGGTTGAGGCGGCGCGTGCCCCCTGCTCACGACGCCATCTCCCCTCACAGCGTGCCGGCTTGCCGCCGCCGCCTCGGCCAACGCCACGGAGCCGGAGCGGCGCGGAGGGCCTGGCCCGCGGGAGCCCCTGGCCCGCGAAGGCGAGGCGGTGTCAAGCCCCGACTACGAGGAGGATGAGGAGGAGTATGAAGAGGCGGCGCCCGTCCACCAGTACATCGTGGACGACTTGATCCGAGGTGAGTCGGCGGCGGGAAGGGGCCCTGGTGCGGGGGCCCGGGCGTGTGGGCTGTCCTCTACCTGCGAGCTGCCAGCTTCTTTGGCCCTAGGTTTGCTGTCAGGCTGCTACATCTGGCTTGTTGTGTGTGGAGCAGAAGTGCCTTCCTTCTTGAAATTGTTGTGTTAAAACTATGCTGATGGGGATGATCACTTAATGTGAGTGTGTGAAAGCTGTGGGTTAGTTGAGTGCTTGCAGTACTGCTGTTCTTCTGATAAACCTGGAAGGAGAGATGTGATAGGCACTGCTGCCTGCCTAGTATGAAAGCATCAGCAGGATTTCAGGGTACTGCTTGACATTAAAGGTGGGTTTTTGATCAGGCTGCTTCTCCTGCTTTAAGGCTTTTCTGGGTGCTTTCTTGTTGCTGGCTAGTTTGGGTTGAAGTTGACTAAAACTTTCTAGGGGTGTGCAAGCAAACAAAACCTCAGATCACTTCCAGAAGTATTTATTGCAGTGTCTTTTAGGCAAGACTGTTGTCATAGCTATTGTGAGAATTTCTTGTGAATTGGCTACTTGTAAACTCTGAGGAGATCTGAATGGTCACCTGACTGTTGATAATATGGGGATGGGAGGACCCCTTCACATCTGGCCCAAGCACAGTTGTTAAAGATAAACAATATGGAGTGAGGCTGAAGAAGTACCTGTAAGTGACTTGCATGTGAGCAGACATCCACAGATGGACACTGGTCATCCAGGATGTGATTTGGCTGCTGTTTTTCCTGCAGAAACACCCAAGATTTGAATGAAAGCGGAAGAGCTGTTAGGTGTTAGAGGGACTGTGCTTCAGATGCTCAGTCTAGGGCACTTAGACTGGTGCTGAAATTTTCCAAGATCTCAAGATATTCAGGGGAGATGGAAATGTCAGAGTTCTTGAGCAGCTTGGGCTGTAAAACTACTATTGGCTTGGTAACTTAAGTTTTGTGTAACTGCATAGAAAGCAGGGTTGTTAAGAAAGGTGGTTGGTTTGTAGACCAGCTCTTCTACTTGGCATGAGGTTTATCTGTGAAGCCTTCAAGCTGTTGTTCAAGTGGGGATGGCCGTCTTTACTGTGCAGCTTGCAGACAGGATCACTGAGATCAAACTAACAGGCTGACCCTGGAAGAGGGATGAATGTTAATTGCCTCAGCTATGAAAGTGTGAACTAAATGTCAAGTCTAACTGAACAAAACAGGGGCCTCAAGTCAGCAGCAAGTTCCTATGTCTAGGGTAGGAAATCTGGCTGCAGGAACAGTGTTCCTCATTTACATATATTAATATAACTTGTATCATTTGCATCAGACCTCTGGTTGCGGAAGGCATTTTTGCTTTTAAGTAACTTCAAGCCAGGCTTGTTGCTCTAGAACTTAAAATGATCAGCTGTCTAGACAACAGCCAGCTACACCTTGTTTATTGTACGGGATCTCTTGCCACTAGAAATACAGGGTTATGAAGTAGTCAGATCAAGTTGCATCGTATTGTAGTGATTGCCTATATGCATAGTGCTTTGGGGAAAACAATAATCTGGGAGTTACTTAGATTTTTGTCTGCACAGCACAATAGAAAAATAACCAGCTTGGAAGAACACTGGTAAGAGCACTGCTGTTACTGAGACCTGTTCAAACTTGATCGGTTAACTGTTTTTCCTGTCCTATTCCTGAACAGAAGTACCTTGTGCTGAGAAGACTTGCTTTATGGCAGTAACAGGATGGTCTGAGAACCAGTGTTTTAACTGGTGCTGTGCAATAGTGTTTTTAGCTTTGACTGCTGTTAGGTGACCATGGTGCTGAAGACCCTTAGTCATTGCCTGGCTTGGAGTGCCCTTCCTTTACATTCAAAGCTGCTAATTCACCAGCCTCTTAAACCACACTCTTCTAGAGGCTTGTTCTAATTGAGATGATGGCCCACACTGAGTGGCAGAGCAGTCTCTCTTGTGGAATATGCAGCTTTCACTCCTTTGGAGCACTTGGTATCTCTGTCACAAAGTAGGAGAACTGGAAACAAACCATCTGCTTGCCTACTAAAGACAGCACTGCAGGTTATTTGGGAGGAACAAGTATGCTAAGTGGGATTGCAGGCTGTCTAGCCTCTACAAGTGCCCAGGACTATCTAGCAACTTGAAATGCTTTTCACCACTGATGCAAATAGAGTTGAGAGCAATGGAGGCTGTTTGCTGTATTTGAGTCCATATAAAACTGCTGGCTTTGTTCAAGGTGAATCCATAAAGCGCTTTCTGGGTCTCTGCTTCAACCTGTAGAGCTTCACTTGCCTATTTGATCCATGTGGAATGCTGCAGTCCTTGAAGTCTGCTAGTCACCTCTGGTGGCCCTCAGCCCATCTTCTTGTGCTTCTGTCTGCATTGCTCAGGACTTAATGGTGGCAGAATTTAGCTTAACAATGAGCATCTGAAATTACTGCCCTTGTGCTGGATGCAAAATGCCCATCAGTGTGCTCACTTGCATCCTGTATTACCTAGTCAGGTATTCCTGTTGTGACCTCCAAATCCAATTATTCAATATTAGCAGAAAATAACTGTTTAGCTTTCCTAGACTGAATGATCTTGTCCTTTTCAGTTGAACCGGTGGTTAAGCCCAAGCCAACAAAGAGGGATGGTGAGAAGAATGCTGGCAAATCAAGGAGAAAGAAAAACAAAGGGAAAAACAAAAAGAAAGGGACTCCATGTGAAATGGAATACAAAAACTTTTGCATCCATGGTGAATGTGTGTATCTAGAACATCTCCAGATGGTGACCTGCAAGTAAGTTAAAAGTGCCTTGCAAGTTGCATGCGGTTTGCATGAGCTCATATCATATGAGGGCTTAGAGGGAAAAATCAATGTGAACTTGGCATAGATCCATCTCCTGCAGTATTTTGACTGAGAATCTTTCTGCCATGTAAATTAAGTGATGATGGAATCTGAGATGCATAACAAGCCACTGAACTCATCAGTTGGTCATAAACTCAAACCAAAAGAATGAAAAGGTGTGTCTTCCTGGAACATCACGCCCAAACTAATCTTGACTTGTTGAAATGCTGACAAACCTTGTGCTAGAGCAGGGACTGCACTTCATGAACATGCTTTAAGCTTGCATATAGAGATTCATGTGAAACTGAAGATGTCTAAGTCAGGTTTGAGTGTGTGTGGGTGTCCTTGGCTCCAGACAGCACCAGAGCTGATAAGAACTTCTGTTGATGTTTGCTTTCAGGTGTCATCAGGATTTCTTTGGCGAGCGCTGTGGTGAACAGTTCATGAAGACTCAGAGGAAGAATGATGTGGCAGACTACTCAAAGACTGTGTTGGTGGTGGTAGCTGTTCTGCTTTCAGGCGTCAGCTTCATTACTGTGCTTATCATTGTGATAGTGCAGTAAGTATTATTCTCTGGTGTTTTCCTAGCTTGAGGAGGGCTTATGTCTAGTCATGCCAAAATGTGCATGGCTTGTTACCTATGCAGAACATGTCCAAGAGGGTCAAGTTCCTCTTCCAGCTTGGATAAGGCTTGAGGGTAGAAGTGAGATTTAAGGGGTTCAGAAATTGACTATTCACTTATCCTGTTACATGATTGGATGTGGGCAGCCTGTGATCCATGTCCTCTAAAACAAGAGCCTTTCTGTTCTTGCTGCAATAAAGGTAACTATAGTGCTTCCACATCAGCAGAAAGTGGAGGAGGAATGTTAATGCTGATGCAGGGGAGTGCTTTTCCTAATTCTTGTGGAGAAGAAGCCTGTGAGGAGTAATGTAACTAACTCTTCACTGCTCTTCAACACCTGGGTGTGCAGCTGGAGGGCAGGAAACAAAGCTGCAACTGTCCATTTATTAATGGAGCTTGCTGTGCTTAGATAGTTCTGTGGTGGGGGGGGAACCAAATGGGGAGGAAAAATACTGTTAGTACAAAATACTGTACTGCTTGCTTAGAAGACTGAGGACCCAAGAACTTGAAAACAAACTGCTGGCAGTACAGCATGGCAGGTAACCAGAAACTGGGCTCCTGCTGCAAACTAAAAGAGCAGTTATGGGTGGTGGGTATGTCAAGCCTTGCATAAAGCTCTGCTCTTGCACCTGGTAACAAGCAGCATGTAGCTGTTTGACTTGCCTGCCTGTGCTTCTGCTCCCAGTGTGTTCTCCAGGACTGGGGTGGACATAGGTAGTCTGCTCTGCATATCTGACTTCAGTGTTAACTGAATATAGGAGCAGTCCTCCAGTTCTCACCCTGCAGCTGTATCACAGTAGAGCTTGGGATAAGGGAGGTGAAACTCAAAAGTCCAGTCTAATTTTAGATCTTGGCAAAGTACATGAACTGAATTGGGTACATGCTGTACCCTTTCCTGCAGTTCAGGAAACAAGGTGTGCATTTGTCACTTCACTGTTGCTTCATCATTAGATCTGAACTTGAGCGCTGTGAAGAACATTGACTGTCTGAACAATGCTTTTCATTCCTTGTTGTGATGAGAAGCAACCAGTTCTGTAGTGCTGTAAGAGCAAGAAACAACTATCATTAGGTTCTAGAGTGATCCATGTAATAGGATGAAGTTTGATTCAAGCTCTGAATTCTCACAAGCTTGAATCATGATGCTCATTCATCTGTGCCTTCATCTAAAGAAGCTAGGTGGTCCATCTGGAACATGTATTAGACATGAGTTGAGAAATGGACAAATTCAGTAAGCAGCTGTTGGGGTGTTAAAGGGATACAAGCATGTGAAGGTCCTTGCTACAAGGAGGGCTCTGCTGGGGGAAGGAAGAAGGCAGTCTGGTCTTGGAAGCTGGTTGCTAAAGCCACCAGGAAATCAGGCTCAGCAGTGCTGCCCTGTGCCCCGGAAAGTCTCCTGGTCTGTTGCTCAGCCCTAGAAATAGAGCCTCTTCTTGCCACTTAATCAGGCTTGAACCAGGAAGCCCCAGCTCTGTGGTTAAACTACCTGTGCCAGCCCAGGAACTCCTTGATGTTATTGTCAAATACTGCTTGTTGCCAAACGTTGGAAAAACTGTCCTGCTTGAAACTTCCTTGTGCTGAGGAGTTGCTTGAGGATTCAAAGGATGTGAGCCTTAACACTGCAGAGGATGTGTGGGTTGGTAACAAGAGAAGATATGTCTAGGTTCAGAATGACCTCTAACATGCCCTAATTCCACAGGGTCAGGAAAAAGTGTCCTCAGTATGAAGAAAAAGAAGAAAGGAAAAAACTTCGACAAGAAAACAGGAATGGCCATGTTGGTGTGTAAATGAGGAGAAAGCAGGTATGAAAGCTGACCTGTAGCTCCTTTTGGTCTTCCCAGACTGGTGTTACGTGTATGAGAAATGCATGCTTTGCAAAACTAATGTTAGCTTTTGCTTGACACTAAGTGCCTTGAAACATGAGGATTACATATAAATGACTTGGTAGCTTTCTGGGTTCCCAAACCCACCTGAGGTCAATTGTGTGAATTCTTTCAACTTTAACAGTATTGATGTCTTTCTGGCTGTTACCATCTTCCAAGGGAAGGTGAGAATAGAAAGCCGTACTGAGATGAGTAGAATTCCTTTGGAAAAAACTAATACCTGGGTGGAGGTAGCAGGGCACAAGAAACAGTGAGAGACTTCACATCAGAGGAGATGGTGAGAAAGCCAGGTGGATGGCTGGACCTCATAGAAATACTGAGCACTTCTGCCTTTTTTTTTCTCCAGGGCATTAGAAAGCTTGCAGTGCTTAGAGGCTATAGGCAAAGACAAATTTGCAAACTCAGGGAGCACTGTATATAGTCCCTCAACCAAGTTCCATACTCTACTCACAACTGAGTACAAAAGCTCCTTGATCTGTGGATTCCTCTTGGGAGAAATGTGCCTTTCAGTGAGGCAGCAAGTTGGCATCTTTCCTCCTAGCAAAGGTGTTAACACAAAAAATCCAAGGACTTGCATTGAACAGGAGCCTACTACAAACTGAAGGAAAAACTAGAAAGGTCCTTCTTGAGGGGAAAAAACCCTGGCTTGCAGTTCTTTTGCTTTCCCTCATGTCAACTACAGAGCTTGGCTTTATGCAGTAATGCTTGCTGTGTCTTTCTCAACTTGTCTGAAGCTAAAGAATTTCTAGTGAAGTGTCCCTGTGTGTGTGTGCACATCTGTACCTATGTGCCTTGGATGTATTTTGACCTAGTTCTAGTGCAGAGTGCTCATGTCTTGGGTCATGACTAATGTGCCTGGTCTGCCCCTTACAGAAAAATTCTGATGTGGCCACTGCCAAGCTGCAGGGTACCTCTGGCTACCTGACATTCCCCCGGACACTGGGCTGGAGCTGTTGCCATTAAGCCCTGATTCATCAAGACAGAGGCTGCTGCAAGTAGATGTTGCACGTGTCACTTGCTGCTGAGTAACTTGCTGGGGAAGACAGTTACTGCTACATCTTGGCACAAAAATATGCAAGGAGCTGCCACTATGGAGTAGAGGACTTGCTATCAAGACCTGCTAGAGACTACTGCTACTGAGCCCTATCTGATCAGTGCTGGAACTTCAGTTTCTGCTGTTATGTGGATGGAC
This sequence comes from Dromaius novaehollandiae, assembly GCF_036370855.1. Lineage (NCBI taxonomy): Eukaryota > Metazoa > Chordata > Aves > Casuariiformes > Dromaiidae > Dromaius > Dromaius novaehollandiae. Next base: position 11,098,062 of record NC_088101.1, on the reverse strand, counting down.
TTTCTTCTGGTTGCACGTCTCCTTTGGCAGCTTTGAATCCATGGGAGACAATTTGCTGTGGCTTTCAGGAACATGCAAGGTGGTGGGGAGAAACTTTTCTTGCTTCTCCCTGAAGTTAGAGAACGAGCTCTGGATAGCTTCTCCCACTAGACCTCAGTGGGCAAAACCTAATTTTGCTTTTGCTAAGCTCCCTGTTGGTATTGGCTTCAAAGAACTTCATCTCTAGTTATGACTTGAAGGGTGTTGGTGACAGATCTTTGTCAGCCACACCTGGGTTCTGTTACTGTACATGTGGAAAGTAATCCCTCTGAAATCAGTAGGACTTACTTTGAGTGGAGCTATCCATTTGCCTGTGTGCTAACCTGGGTTAAAACTAGTCTTCTCAGGATGCTGAGACAATAAATATGAAATCTGAAGCCTTGTATCTGAAGGAAAAAATCCATGTTCAAACTGATAAGCCAGGACACTAGTGTGAAAGCATCTATCAATTAGCAATGAGCACTAAGCTACTTCTGTTATCTAGATACTCCATGTTGCTTTGAGCAGCACTTGAAGTAAGAGAATACTTTGAATCTGTCAGTTGAACTTGACCAAGAACCTGTTTCTCTGAAGAACTAAATTGATGTACTGATACTCTGCAAGTAGTGGTCTGTTGTGCTCTACCTGCTGGTGCAAAGAACTCTACTTCAGACCCTTTTGGCCTAAGTGTCCTTAGTTTCTTGAACTGTCCATGCAATCTTGAGCATCAAGTATTGAGTTCAGTTTCTTCTTGGAAGAACGTGCTCTGTTTAAACAGAGCAGAATTCTTGTTAGCAGAGCAACACCATTAAATGTCAAGTCATATCTGGATATGTGTAAATATTTATTACTGTATTTAATATTTAATGTTTCCATAAAAAACTTATTTATTTTCTAATTAAACTTTTTACATAACCTTTGCATGATTTTTTTTCTTGCACTCTGTACTTTCAAACATTTCAACCTAGACCTGTGTTTTTCCTCTAAGCTGGATTTAAACACGCTTCAGAGCACAGAACAGGGCTGGGAAGAACTGTGGCCTTGTGTCAAGTATGAAAGCTCAATCGTGTATGCACAAGAGTGCAAGCTGTTTGTAAACAGCAATGTGCAAATGCAAGATCTGTTCGACTAGGAAGTCTATTTAATTGAACTACAAAAGTCTCTCTAAATTACTGGACTAGAGGAGCCAAGTGAGTGAGTTACTTGGAAGCAAAGTCTCAAACTGAAGTTAAAACAAACAAATAGCCCTTTGCAGTGGAATAGAAAGCTGCAACTACTGAACAGGAGCATCTTTCATCTTTGTGTAGTCAGAGTGAATTTGGACAGCTGCTTGGAATTGTCTTACATAAAGGGGGAAAAGCAGAACAGCTTCAGGCTGATGGCTCCTAATCTGTAAAGGAAGCCTTGGTCTGCACAGTCTACCTGTGGTTTCTGTACATCCCAAAGTAGCTGTTAGTCCCACTCTATGCTGGTGTCCTCTTCAAGCACATCAAAGAGAAGCTAGAATCTGAGGTCAGTTTACTAAAAGTAAGCACTGAAATGATGAGGTCTACATTAAAGCCATTTTTTTTAAGATAGAAGATCAAGAAACATATTTTGAGGCCCTCTTCTAAGAAGGTTTCCTAATGTGGCTTACCTTGGGGCAGATTGGAGGGGAAGAATGATATGCACGGGAACTAGGGTTGTATACCCACTGCATGAGTAGGACAACCAAGACTCAGTTGCTCTGGTGTCTTGACTAAGCCTTTTTTTTTCTCAGACCTTGACTCTGAGACCAACCTGTCTGTAGCCGAGGTGCAGGTAAATGTATTGTAACGTCTCTTGGGAGTAGTGCAGTACTTCATTCCAGGGAACTTGCTTCATTACCAAAATAAATAGTACTTCTCCAAGGGGCTTTTCCACAGACATTTGTTATTAGAGCTCTGGCAAGAAAAGCTGTTTCTGTAAGTCATGCCAAGGTTTTTGCTTTGGAGTAAGCAAGCTCAATATCAGTGGTATCAGAGCAATACCCTGGTGAGACTCAAAATGGATTATACCTCACTTGAAAGCAGTGATACTATCCTTCCAGAAACTCTTTGCTCTCTAGTCTTCTCTCTAGAGTAAATACCATGTTGTCTACTTGATATGCTAGACAAATGTCACATCACAGAATGCTGAGCTGTCTTCGTTCTTCCCTCTCTCTCTATCTTTAAAGCTTAACAGGATTGAATTTATGCAACAGATGGAATTTACGGTTTGTGCTGTAGTATTTTTCATACTCTCGTGATTACTGAGTGGACTGGAGCACATCTCGCAAAAATGTGCAGTTAGGTGCCAGACTGAGCCATTTCTAGGAGGTTGGACTCTGTAAAACTTGAGTCTTAGTTGGGGTTGTCCTGACTCAAACCTGAACTCACATCACTAGTCATGTAGGAAGATCGCTGCTGTGTGCCACCTTAGCCAAAAGTTTGGAAACAGTGGAGGATGGGCTTCCTATAAGACGTGCTCTTCTCTAGGCATTCAGGTTAAGAGTCAGATTTTCTGAAAAGTTAAGGCAGCCAGCAACAGCTTCCTAGAGGAAATTTTTGCTATGGGTTAGTCACACCCAGTGTTGCTATAATGCTTGCTGTGGCAGCTGAGCTCTTCTACACCTGTGGAGGTGACTGCTGCAATGTGGCTGTATGTGTGTTAACCATTGTCCTGTGCTAGTCAGGGAACTTCCCATGTTCCCAGGGGTCACCTCTGAGCACTGTAAAATGTGTTCCATTTTTGCTGAGAGAATTGTTCATAACAAATTTAATGCAGAGAATAGATGGAGATTTACATTGCCCAGGTATGACCCAATTTTGTATTCAGAACTAATGCACAGCTTTACAGTTGTAAGAAATTCTGAAAATTATGTTGTTAATGAATAACAACTCATAGTAAATAGCTATAATTTTATTTTCTTAGCAAACAGTAATGTTTTTCTACTTGGGCTATGGCCCTGAGTAATAACAGTTTGTTACTACCTTCTTAATGTGAATCTGATACACAAACAACATCAAGACCTACCATGTCCGGTAGGTTGCTTTACAAAAAAAAGCTGATGAATGGAACTATTGTGTCTGATAGTCTTCTGCTGTCCAAGGATGCTCTGCCTGTGACAAGCAAATCTGATCTGCTACTGTGCAAGGTCCCAGAGAAATTTTACTGGCGGTCCTGCACAGCCAGGTCTGCTTTGCAAGTTATACATCTTCTGGCTTTTAATCTGCTCTCCTGACCCTGAAGTTACCTTAGTTCTACTAAGCATGCCTGGGTTTGTGGTTCCGCATCTTATTAATAAGTTTAGCCTCCATTTTTTTCTTGGCCTTCCACTGGTAATATTACTTTGACAGCAGAATTTTTGTGTCCTTGTCACCTGTAGCTGCTTCTGCTGAGACCTGGAAGTGTAGCTTGGTGTCTCTTGTGCAGTTTTCTGCCTACGCGGCTGTTTTTGCAAGGTGTTTTCAGTATCCAGCTCAGTGTCCAGGAATTCCAATAGTGTGAGGGTCATGTTTGTTTGCATAATTCCTTCCTCTTTCCTAAATGTTTTGTTTTCAATAATCTTTAAATTAAAAAAAAAAAAAAGCTAGTTCCTCATGCTGTTTTCTCTTCTGTGAATGTTGTGGCATTTTCGCATGTTTTACAGTTGTCTATGACCAGAATAGTTTCCTGTCTGCTTTTGAACTTTCCTTTCCTCTTCCTACCCTGCCCCCAGCAGCCTGCTGCTCATTCAGAGCACTAGCACGTGTTACTCTGAATCTCAGCCTTATGGATGTTATAGGATGTCCAGTTCTTCTCACTGGCCGTGAAATTGTACAAGATTTTTTTTCCTGCTGCTTGTATAGCTAAATCCAGATACACAGGGACATCTGTGAAGGTGTTTGTATTAGCAGTTGCTGTAAGTAGACATTGTGCGGTGTTGCCTAAATCCTCCTTTTGAGATATTCACGCCATTTCCAGCAACTAGTATAAAGTTTTGTGTTCTTAAAGTAACTTCTGACCATTTTATATCAATATGCTTAGCTAGCCTCTTATCATGACAAATCCTTCAGTGAACTACTTGAACTGAAGCTTGTTAACAGGGACAAACAAATGCTAGCCTGTATTTGAAGAGGTTTTCTCAAACTGCTAACAGTATTCTGCAGCCACTTTGCTCTTGAGGAGCAATGGCTTTGAGTTCTTTGTGACCTGATAGCAATAAGTGAGTGTGCTCAAGGAGCAAGGACCAGTTGTCTGTGTCAGTGATGCAGCCTATTCACATGAGATAAATCAGTGGACAGAAGGGTCAAACAACCTTTAATAAGCAAACCTTGATTCCTCCTCCTATTCTGAACAAAGCTGTACATACCTATCATTCCTTTGCTGGTTACGCCTTCCTTAAGCGAGTTATCCTCATTTACTGCAGGTCTGGCTTTGCCTATGGCTCGTGAGATTGCTTGATTGAAACAGCTACGCCTGTGAATGTTAGAGGGAAACAGCTATTGTTTGCTTCCTGTGGATTTAGGCATGAAGCCAAGGAAGCAGGATTTCTACCTTTTTCAACCAAAGGAGACCTGTGAACTGGGAGATTTTGAGTCCAAGGTTAAAAAAAAAAAAAAGAAAGAAAAGAAAAATGCTTTTAAAATATGTTTTCTCAGTAAGAAGAGTGGCAATTTTTCTTGAAAAACAAATTTTCATCTCAGACACTTAATTTTTTTAATGTATAATTCAAAAAAGCCGCTTTTCATCTTAGTGCTTTTTGACCTAAATATTGCAGGCTATTCTCTTTGCCACTGTTCGGGACAAAACACAAAACTAAATAGGCTGAGAACTTTCTCTCTAGTACAGCAATTCTGCTACATCTCAGCATCCATGTCTGGCCTTTATTCCAGTACCACGCATGCTAACTCAGATAACGCTATTGTTGCTTCTAACTGCTTTTGGATTCTTGCCTACAGAAACGTTGGTCCAGGCTTTGAAAAATAGCTTCCTTTTTGGAGTGTGGTTTTCCTTACACAGTTGATGATGAGTTCCTATTTGGGTACCAGATTGCAGTCACTTTGAGATTAAATTAGTTAATGGGTGGTGCTTGAAACCTGCTAGTTTCTCAGAAGATAAATAAGGAAATGTTTCAGCAGCTGTTCTGTTCCTTTTCCGTAGGAAAGGAAATCCCTTGAGCACTGCAGGTAACTAGTATAAAAAGAGCAGAAACAAAAATGACTTTTAGGTGTTTAAAGCAATGAGTGTATTTCGAAATATCTCTATTAGCATGTCCACATGTACAGCTCCTGTCAGTGTGTGATCTGAGCACCTCAGAAACAATCCAGATCATATAACATGTTGTCAGACCTTCATTCCACTCCTTATTTCACAGCCAGGATGATGAGGTGAATTGGTGGTGGTCAAACAAGAACTGAACCTGGTAGCTCCCCTAAGGTTTAGCCACAAGACTTTCCTTTCTCTTGCATCCTTTGCCCTCACATTTCAAAGCCGTGTGATTTACTTTCAAAACTAATTAAAGGTGCACACACAAAATGCAGGTAGAAGGAGTTGCAAATGAAACTTTGATATATAATTTTCATAGGTACAGTGTAGCTGTGGCTCCCATTGATGTCTGTCTGCATTGCTTTCATACGGTATCTACCTCTGTGGATCTTGCTCCTTCCAACTAAAGTCGCTTTCCTGTCTTATGCCCTGAGACCATTACTGTCAGGATGAAAGGCAGGCACCTCTTGGGTGGAGTGGAGCAGAGCAAAACCAAACCAGGGCTTCGGGCAACAAATGTCCTGTCAGGTCTTACTTCCTCTCATTTATGATGAAAGCTTTTCAAGAATATGAACAGTAGCTATTTGTTTTAGTCCTGTTTAGACATTCTACACAAACACTAGAATACTGTCTGGATAAGATAGTAGCAGTTGGGATTTCAGCTGTTGTTGATCTGGAAGGGGGTGTGAATTGAAAGGATATAGTAGCAAAATAAAGCAAAATGGGTCAGAAGTACAGTATTTTACAATTTTATTCCCCAAGAAATACCTCTGCTATGAAAAATAGTAACTTTTCTTTCATTTTTAGGGACTGATATAGGACAAATCCTATGAGATCTGTTATCACCTATGAAGGGGCACTTAAAATGCTAAATTCAATGAATATCTTTGTCAAACCCATACAATCATTAAGGAATGGCATAATATTAATGGCCCCTGTGCTATATAAGCACAATGATAGTGCCAGCATTTCAGTATCCGTTTTAGGCTCTGCAGCAAGCACCTCTTACCTGTCTGCAGTGAGCAGGAGGCAACAAGGCATATTGAGACAGTGATGCGCACTGTGACATGGATAAAAGCAGAAATAATTACCACATCTTTGAGAAATTTATAATAGCAGCAGCAATGAGAAGAAAAGGATCCTCTTCGAATGGCTACATACTTATTTTTCTCTGTCACATTTACTGTCTTTAAGTTTGTGAGACTCTATATAGAAAAGAGGTGTTACCATCAGCTACCTAACTGTGCCTTTAAAAGATAAGGTTTCAAAGCAGATGTGAGGTCCACAGCCAAAAATGCTAATACGTTTCAAACTTCTAACTAGGTGCACAGAAACTGCTATTGTACATATAAGTTTGGTGACTGCACTTGCAAATAGGCAGCTAGGGGAATTTTGTGTGGAATTTGCAGTGAAAGATACTGACTTCTTACATCATTAGCATCTTTTCTTCTCCTCCATTCTGTGTCCATTGCAGCAGTGCAGACTGAAATTGAACTGGTTTTTCCGTGGGCTGGCATAATTTACATAAGAAATCGCTTACTGCAGCAGTAATGAGCAAGCACTGCAAGACACAGTAAAATGTGTCTGTTGGCAAAAATATCTAAAGAAAAGTTGGGTTGGGGTGGTGAGCAGTGTTGGAAGGGACCTTATTAGCCATCAGCACTCTCGAATCTTGGTCCCAGTAGCATCAGCATGAGTTCTGTCATTGACTTAGTGGGAGCTCAGGGAAGACAGCAGTGTTCAGAAGATCCCATTCCTCTGATGGGGCCTGCTTTAAGACATGATTAAAGCATTTCATAATTCTCATTGTCAAGATTATCTTGCTTGTACTAAGTAGCTGCTTTCGTTCAGAAGACATGCGTAGTTAAGTGAGACCTTCCTAGTGTGTCTGAAATACAGTTTAAACACGCTGTTGTAATTTGCGTCTCTCTCCCTCTGTTAAAATTCTGCTTCTGGTTTTACCTGGTTCTGGAGTATATTTAAACCACCTTCACAGTTCAGCTATTTCATCTCTGGGATGCATTTAAGTCCTCATTCTGTTGCAAGGCACATTGCATAAAGCTGTTACACACTAAATCCAGAGTGGGAATAGGACGAGTGTTGCCACTGGAATAACTCTGTGCTTTACTGTCTCACACTGGTGTTGCACAATAGTCTAAATGATTCCCACTCATGCTTCTGAAGTGATTGTGTTACAGTTCAACACTATGATTCAACATCCATGGTCTTGCTGGTGCTGGGGAGATGCTCCACAGAACAGCAAACTTGCAGCAGAACAAGGCAGCCTGGGGTTTTTTGGGAGGAGTCAATTAATAGCAAGCATTATCTTCATCAAGTGTTCTCAGTTTTAATGAAGGCTGAAGGCCTTTTGTCCCCTTGCTCAAATTTTATCACAGCCGTCCCCAGTCTTGGCTCGGTGTGCAAGCCAGTCTGGAGGGAGCTCTTTGGACAGCAGCCAGCTGGTTTGCCAGGAGACTGGATTCAGTTGCATCAGCATGGGAGCAGGAATGCTCCCTGGGCTGGCGGGACCAGTTCTGACTGGTTTTCCTAAAGCTCCTCCCATGGGAGCTCCTGCAAGGATATCCACTTACCTCACCAAAACACATCTCACTGGGTGATCCAGGGATCCTGAAAGTAGAACAGCTGTTACCAGGTAAAACCAGGGAAGGGATTAACCCTTACCCAGGCTCCAAACCCTGTGACAGAGTAAAATAAATGGAACATCACCAGAATGCTACCAAGCCGTGCTGTCTTTCACCATCACAGCTATCAAACTATCATGGACAAACATCTACCAAAACCAAGACAAGCCAGGCCCTTGTTTAATGGAAGGTGAAATCAATTGGGCTGTGCTGATTAGCAGCTGAAGATATGGATACCTTTATGGAAGGTGCTCTTTCAGAAAGGATGTCTTGGACTGACTGTGCTTTGTGCAGGGTTATCAATAGTCTTGACTTTACAGTGTACCTTAGAATCACAGATGATGCAGCAAGGAGGAAATAATTGTAGATTTTGGTCTTTTCTACTAACGGTGTTTCAGTGTGGAGCTTTGGAGAAATTTAAAGCTTCTGGTATTTTGTGTGTGTGTGTTTGTATGTCAAGACTAAATATCTACAGTTGCCTGGTACTGTAGAGGACTACACTAGGCAGTCCCTTCAATCCCAATCCCTGGAGATGCTTATTGGTGTATTGCACAAAGCACCAGCTCCTTGAATTGAGACATGGCCTGAGAACCTTAAATTTCAAGTAGTTATTCTGAGTAAGGACACTTACAACCCCTAGGGACAAAAAGGAGGAAGTTCAGTGTATGAAGTGAATGTTACCCTAAGGATTCAAACTCCTACAAAAAGAAGAGTGACTTTATTCCCTCTCCTTTTTTTTAGAGTCAGTGTCATGATTTGAGAGGCCTGTCTGCTGATGTGACATAAGTTGAAAGCCAGACACCATGAGGGCGAACCGTCTTCAACCTTGGTAGGTAAGTTTCCACCTTCCATCTAGGCAGCAGGGGAGTGTGAGATGGGCAGACATTGATCTCAGGTGCTCTGAAGGGAAGTAGGACAGGCAGCAGACAAACTCTCAAGCCTGGTTATGAAATATTCGTGTATAGTAGCTCCCCACGTGAAGCATAGGGAGGCCCACAATTACTGGGGGAGGAGGAAGCTGGGGTAGGAGGAAGGTAGTTTGCAACTGATGCCACTACCTATGCAAGAAGCAGCCTAGCAATTGCTTCTTTCCTCCCCCCCCCCCCCCCCCCCGCCACCTTTACTAATTACTATTGGAAAAGCTGTCTCCAATGCAAAGTGTTTGGGATGACTTCATAGCATGGCGAACACTGATTAAACAGATGGTATCATTCACAAGTGCTGATAAGCAACCGGCAACATTGGACGTATCTTGGGGAGAAGCAGGATATGCCACACAAGAGAGTGCTTTGCATTGGGTTGCCATGCCCATGTGCCTTTTGCCATGACCTGGCATGGCGTGTCTGCCTGGCCTGCCAAAGGACACTTGCTCACAGCCCACAGATACGCTGCTCTGGCTCACATGGGAAATTGCAGCTCAGAAGTCTGGCCTGTGTGATTGGAGCCACTGAGCACGATGACAGGATATTGCGCAGGAGAGAGCTACTGACAATGATTTTTTTCTCTTCAGCTGCTCTGCTGGGGAGGGTTCATCCTACCTGTGAAATAGCCTCCTGGCATCCTTCGTTTCTCCCTACCGTGTTCTCTGTCCTGCAGGCAGTGCAATACCACTGTGCACATCAATAGCTGTTTTCTAATTTTCATGATTCACTTGTGACCATCAAAGTACTAGCACAGCGGATGTCCTGACCCAATTTGCAGGATAATGGTGGTGCCTCTCCTTGACCTCTTCGCTGTTCCCTTCAGGCTCACACTGTCTCAGCTCTTCCCCACATTTTGTCCTGACCTCTGGCAGCATGGTGTGCTCTTGGCTCATGCTGCAAGACAAAGGTTGACTGGAGATACCTACAAGATGTGGGCAAGTTTTCCAGTGTCTGGGATGTTACCTCGCTGTATGGAGCCTACCTTGAAGAGATTAAGCACCCAAGGGCTCATCACACTGGCAGCAATAGCGCTATCTTACTACCTCCTTTTGAAGCAGTAGGAAACCACTGACTCATGGTTCTGTCAGCCTGTGCAGCTCCTCAGATGCTCATGTAAATTATAACTTCCAGCGGATAAGCTGGGATTGACCTGTCCCCTGTAAAGGATCTTAGACTGGTATACTTCTTGTTCGTTGATCATTAAAGGTTCTTCCAACAAAACGGGAAAATACTTGGAGCTCAAGAAAGACTCTGGATATTTCAACCCACCCTGCCAAACCTCCCAGGAAGTTTTTATTCCTGCTTTAGCTAGGTTGGAGGGAGCCAAGTTCTCTATTAGTGAGGTGCCATAAATACAAATCTGTTTTTTCACCTCTCAGCTGATGCGGTCTAAGGTGCAGCTTACAAAGGGGGCACCAAGCCAGGCTTGGAAAGCCCCTTTTCATATTGACTTCCTGATGCAATCTCACATCTGTCTTCAGGCGCTGGTGCAACCAAAGCATGGCTGCCTGTACTCACTGCTGTCTTAAGTCGTATCAGTTACCCCCATGAGCAATTCCAGTTGCCACAGCTTAGCGCCCGGGGGAGAGGGCCTGGTCGAAGATCCCGTTCAAAGTCATGTCCGTCTCAGAGGCTGCAGCTCTGTAGGATTTTTGCTGAGTCACAGAAAACAGGTAAAGAGAATTTGCCGTGAGAAATACTATGTAGTCATTTATTCCCAGCCTACCGTTGTGGGTTTGTTTTTTTCTGCACTACCAGGACAATGCGTAGAGTCTATAACTGGTTCTCACCCATCCACTATTTCAGGATCTAGGTGTATCTCCTTACTAGCAAAAATTTATATAGGCTAATTCCCACACTCCCAATGAGTGAATCATTAAGGGAACAAAGAAAGGTGCCTCCTTTAAAGTATCACTGCCACCTGCATTGTGAACATACGCCCAGGTTTACCTGTGCATATTTAACCCCTTATCAGAGCAAATAAGTGACAGTCAGCTCTGGCACTGGCTGCACCTGTGACATGGACGACAGGAGGAAACACGTTCCTGTACTTGAAAGTGGTGTGCAAAATTCAAAAGAATGCTGAAAGAAAACAAAACCCCAGGTAGGATTCATTTAACTGCACAGCTAGACCTGGCCAGAGGTACATCCCCCCCACAAACACCCTTAGATTTCCAGGGGCATTGAGGAGGAGTGATGTATTGCAGAAGCGGTTAGCACCTGGCGAAACTGAGCTGGAAAAGAGTACCTCCCACCAGGCAAGCCTGCAAGTCTCTCTTGCTATTCTCTGCCCTAGTAATCGATGGGCAATTTGTGTGGGGCGGCTGACAGTCAAAGCCAAAGGATGCGGTAGCTTCTAGGGGCAGCAGCTTGTTTCTTCCTTCCTGAATGCAGGTAAGAAGAGCATCCCTTTCAATCGAGAGCTGCAGATTGGCCTGAGCTGCACAGGGTAGAAAGGGGACAGCTGTAACTCCTGTGTATTTTTCCCGCTTGCTTGGGTTGTCAGTATACAGCCCTGTGAAGAGGTGTGCCCCAAGGATGTGAAAGGAGATAAGCTGCTGAACTGTATTAGCACATGAAAGAAAAAACAGTGGGAGCTTCCAAAGGATGGCAAAGTTTCAAAACCTGCTCACAGAAGCACATAGTTGTGGATGATTACTGCAGCACACTCCTCCAGCCGGAGGTGTGGCAATGTAGCGTGAGATGAGAAGGTAACAGTAAGTGAGTAATGCCAGTGCCATTCTTAGTAAGGAATCCTATTTTTAGTACATATCGTCTTCAAATAAAACAGCTTGAAAAAGCAAAGAGACAGTGAAAGGAGAGTTTCAGTGAGAAGTACTGAGTGCAAAGATACAGGTACGGCTTCCCTCTGAAGATGATCGAGATGCACATTGGCAGAAGCTAAAAGGGGTAGACTTGTCAGTCAAGTGCTCTTCAACTGCTCTGTGCCCCTGCCTTTCCTTCCAGAGGCTGTCTGAGGCAGGATCCTGAACTTTAGTTTGAGCTCTGCACGCTGCAAGAGCCCAGTCAGGGACTCTTCTTCGTGCAACTGGGGAGACGGAGTCACAACAAGGCAGCAGACCTATGCAGAAGGTAGTGTCCTCGTGTTATATGTATCTAGGCTGGCTTCAAGGGAAGCAGAGAAATCCCATCTTTTGTTTCCTTCAGTGAGTCAAACGTGAAGGGGGAACACTGCAATAAAATTTTCCAAAGTACCCAACACTGGGTACTCCAAAGGGTTCAGTCACCAGATGCCTGCTGAGGTGCTGGCACTGAAGGGAAGTTCGTGCCTCAATCCTTTTGTGTCCCAGCTTCCTTAGAGAACCAAGTCATGTAGGAGCAGTGGCGAGTGCTACAATAGAATCACCAAATTATAGCAATGTCTGGATAATTGTGGGCAAATTATTTTCTTCTGGGTGCCCAGTATGTTCCACAGGTTGGCTAATTCTGGGGGAAACAGGATGTTTGCCAACATGTGTTGTGTTGGAACAGCTGCAATCTACATGAGGCCCAGCTTACTCAGGGCAGGAAAGAGACAGAGAGGAGTGGTGCAAAGGTTTCTTGCTTTCTCTGGGAGAAGAGGTTTGCCTTGGAAAGGCTTTGACTTGTCATGTTTCCTCTGGGTGATGGCTGGAAGGGTTCAGCTGTCTTTATTGATCCAGCAACAATTATATCTGAGGCTGGTGGGTTGTCATTACTATGCAAATACTGGATGTGAGGAAAGGAATGTGACCACACACTTTGCTGAAGTGAAATGCCGTTAGTCAGGGCTGTGCAGAATGTAGTTGGGTGAAACAGCCATTCCGGTCCTGAGCTGTCCTCAGCACAGCTGTTAAAAGCAAACTTTCGCAAGCTCCGCTTCCTGCCACTGCCCCTCTGGCTGCCTTGGACCTGAGAGCCCTTCTGCCTGCTCCCTCCATCACGTCCTCAGTGCTAGAGCAGCGGGATGGACCCGGGAGCCTGTATCTGCTTGAAATGTGTGTCTCCAGCAGAGGAACACAGATTTCAAAATACTCAAAGTCACTGCTAGTTTGAGACCAACCACGTTTGTAGCACGCCATGGGAAGAGGGAGTGAAAGCCTCTGGGTGTCTGTCTGGGGCACCCTGCATCTCCACAGCAGAGCGGAAGGGAGACGTCCCCAGATCCTTTGCGTATGTGTAGACCATCTGTGACTGTGGCAGGATCCCAAATTAACCGGAGCTTTAACGTGGATCTGCCTAGGCCCCCTCTGTATAACTACCTCTCCAAAGATCAACAAGGCTTTAAAACTCCAAAGTTGGTTATATTAGAGTATAAACTAGAATAATTAACTTCTTAATTAGAACCGAAAGTACGAAGGGCAGACTGGAAATAAAAGCTGTTATTGGCAATAACACCCCCCGCCACACACACATGCCTTCTGTCCTTGAAAGGACTTGGTTTCTGTGAACTCAGTGGCTTTCTGGATTGCAGCAAACTCTGCACAGTCCATTCTGACCCCTAGGAAAAGCAAAACCTCTTTTCCTTATCTCTGGGGTCCAGCTGTGGGTCCACTATTCAGCAGTCTCCCTTTTAAAAAGAGCATGATGCACAAATGAGAACTAAATAGATAAAACACATACTGTCTCTCACTGTGACTCAGACATGGACAGGCTGCCCAACAGTCTGCACATGTGCTGCAGACGTGGCTGTGATTTCTGGATATCTAGTCATCTGACTCATCTGTAGGACATCTAGAAATCCTGGGCAAATATCCAGAGGCCTCACATTCTACCTGGACACCATTTCTCAGCAGAAAGGAGGAAAAAGCTGGGGAAACCATGACAGTCTGTGAAACTTACAGACAGATCTGTACATGCACACAGATCTGATCTGCCCACTGCGCTGGCTGACACTTTGCCTCACTCAGCTGACAGACATACAGCTGCCTTGGCCGTTCTGGTTCTTTATAGTCTTTTAGTGTAAATAACAAAATAAAAACCTCTGTCCATATCATACTGCAATATGTCTGGGACCCTGGAAACCTTTAGGAGTGGATTTTGCTTGAAGAACAGTTGTTCAGATATGGAAGACAGAGGGATCTAAGAGGTGGCTGAACCGCTCTGGAAGGCCTATGTTGAAGAGGGGTTGGCTTGGGAGCTTTCCGTTTGTGGTTTCCTTTGCTGTAAAATCAGAGGTGCAATTTGGGATTTCTCTCCATTTCTAGTTGGTGGGACATGGGGCAGAATTAGGAAGTTGTCTAACATGAAATTTATCAACTTCTAGCTGGGCAGCATGGAGCCATGCTCTGACTGAGACCGTGTCACCAGGAACTTATTTTACATGCATAAACTGTACACAGTTATTGCCATTCCTTTCTCAGGGGCCTCTGTCCTTTGACTGGGGGGAACCTGTCAGAGTGAGGAGTCTCTTCAAGAGCTTGTAAAATGGCAACCTTAGTGCCAATAAAGAAATGCTTTGCTCTTCTCTTTGCTGGAGCAAACAGGTATTCCTTACCTGTGTACTATGGGTCCAGTACTGGTTACAGCCAATGGGATGTGCGGCACGTGGGTTAGCAGCGAGGTTCCTAAGTGACGTCCCCGTTGTTGATGCATGCAGCTGCAAGAGTACTAAGGTTCACGTGAGAAGGTTCAGGTATGCGAAACAACGGGTGTGATTTGAAGACTTGTGTGTTTGTTTTCGAGGCAAAGTGATGCAGTTTAATACTTCAAGAGCTCACAGTCCATCTCCTTTGATTAACATATCTTACAGAGCTACCATGGGGAGACTGTGCAAGGTAATTTCTGCCTTAGGATCAGCGAACAGAGTTATTGGTGCCTGGCTGCTAATCTTTAACCATAATTACATGTGGGAGATATTTTAGGGAGCAAACTGCTTTTGTTTTTTATTTCTGATCGGAATGTGTATATAGTAGATTCATGGAATTGGTCTGGGAAAAAAGAAATGTTGCAGGAAGGTCTAATTTCACCTTTTTCAGACCAAAAATCTTGTACTTATTCCAAAAATGATAATTTAATTTTTACAAAATTATTTTTATTTCATTTCTTGTAAAATGGAAAAAAACCCACCCAAAGAAACAAAATGTTTCATTCTGAGTGGAACATAACATTTCATTTGACTTGCAGTTCTCTCTTTGAGTGTGTTTTCGTGCCAGTGAGAATGCAGAGGAATATTCATTGTGGGGGGAGAGTTTTCCAAATTGTCCAATGGGGAAAGAAAGCAAAATATATATGTACACATACATACACATTCATCCAGTGCTGTGCATGATTTGAAGACATCTTTGTTTACAATAAGGTGACTTAAGTGTATAGCCTTGTCCTTGCTGCTTACCCACCCAAACACACCTCAGAGTAACATCTAAGTGACTATTAATAGTTTGGGATCCTTTAAAGCAAAATACAGGTGCAGTGTAACCACATCATTTGGTCCAGGTTTCACAGATGACAGAAATAAAAATCCTCCTGAAATCTGTGGTTAGTTTTCAAGAGCCTGGAGCACTCCCTGAAGTCAGTACCAGTGCTGTTTTCCCGCCATACTGAACACTTTTGAAAATGCTGCCCTGCAGTTGTGCACGTTGCCTGTTCATTCACCTCTTGTGTGCTCACTAGTGTTTCACCGTTGTAAGACATAGCAGGATCTGGCAGCTTTACTCATCTCCAGCATAAGTGGTTAACAGATTTGGGTTAGTAACTAAATATACAGCATAATTGCTACAGTGCCCAAAGCTCTTAATAACAAGTAGTGTCAAATTTTTATGTTGGGAAGCAAGAAAGTACAGGTAGATAACTGTGCTCACATTGGAGCAGTTTGTCTGGGTTTACATGGGTAGTTTGCAGTGTACTGAGTCATGATGTTTTGTTTGTTTGTTCTTTGTTTCCCCCGTGATTGTGTCTGTGTGCAAATCCCTGGGTTTTCTTAGAGTGTACTCCAGGAGTGAGGTGAGTGAGAGGAGCAAGCTCTGCTGGGAGGGCAGAAGCAGGATTCAGATTGGCTTTTGGTTTCAGTAGGAGACAGGGAAGAACAGCCATGAGTTTAGATGTGCAGGAAATATGTCAAGACTGTGAGCCAGAGCTGGATGGCACTGAAAAGCAGGGAAGGCAGGAACAGAGTTGATAGGGTCTTGTTGAAGCCACCTGACAAGTACACCTGAAGGGGAGTGGTGTAGGGCCAGCCCACAGAAAAGAAATAGGCCAGTGAAGAGGAGGAGACTGAAGAGGTGCTTTTAAAGAGAAAGAGTTAAGAACTGATACCTCTGCCTGTCAGCACTAGGCTGCTCTTGTGCTGAGGGCAGAAGTTTTCAGTCCCGCAAGTTATGTTTTTGTGCAGAGTTAAAGTTGGAGAAATAGAAGAACAGTGCTTTGTGCACCAGCAGGCTTCCACTTGGAGATGCCAAAGCATTTAGTTTCTGATGGATTAATCTGGACCTGGCAGAGTTGCTCTGGTGCTGCTTGACCTCCGTCTGCTCTGTGGGCTGAGCTATGCAGTCAGGCCATATTTCTTGTGGTGCTGCAGCCAGTCAACCACAAGTGATCTGGGTGTCCTGCAAAGGAGAGATCAAGAGGCCCTGTGACAGCCTAGCTGCAGGTTGAATCGAGGCTTTGATTCTAGTCCAGCTAAACCATTTGATTTGGTTCAAACTGGCCCCTCCAGAATTCTGGGAATATTAAAGTTTTGTAAGGGAATTGCTTGGCTTCCCTTTTTCCCTCCTTCCTTTGTCTGTTTGCAAGAGAAGGTACTACTCAGGAGAAAGGAATGAGGAAAGTGCAAGACATTGTCTCCTCATGTAAATGACAGCCCATCCTATAGAAAGGCTGATGTTCTTCCATCTAAGTTGTTGTGTTGGTCTTGGGAGAGTAAGGCATGTTAATAATCATGGCTTGGACTGGGCAAAGAATGAGGTCTGCATTCCCCAGCCTCTTTTCCCATGACTGGGAAGAACCTGCAAAAATTCAGAAAATTTCAAAAATATTGTGAAGTTGAGGGCCATTCAGAACACAGGTCACATATCAGGCAGACCATGTGTTCTTGTTTTAATACAAGCATGTGTACAGGAGGTGGTCTTAGCCTCCCTGGAACTTATCAAAAGCATAGAGGGCACTCGTTGCTTCAGAAGGCTAACTCTGAAATTGCCCAAAAGTCAACATATATTGTCTGTTGCTGTTTTACTTCCCCAGCCCCAGTAGATTCTACATTGTGTTGGCCAAGGACTCTCATTTGTCTGCGTTTGTTTTTTATTTTTTTTTCCTTTCAAACCTTAAATCTGTCTGCAAGGGAATTAAGTGGTAGTACATGTGTCTCAGTATGCATGCATGCACTCTCACACTCATGTACTGCAGACACAACTCATCTATGTCACAGACCGAATCCAATTAATGAAAGGCTCCCTATGCACAAAAGGGAGCTGAACACTTTCTTGTCCTTTAATCCTGCAGTGATGCTTGGGCTTACTTATGAAGAAGTATAGAGGCAAGATGCCTCTAGGATGCCACCAGGATGCCAGTCTTCCTGAGTGCTTGGGACTGGCTGTCCTCAGCCCTCCAGAATAACTCCCCAGAAACCACGCAGAGTTGTTGCTAGTTAGAGTGAGCAAAGTCAGAACCAGGTCGCTCAGTTCCTTTATCCTGGCTTTACTGAGATATTTCAGGCATGCATGATATAATGACAGTGTGCCCACAGGTGTGGTGGAAAATCTGGTTAAACGTGCTGGCTGAGCTGCTCGGTGGATTCTCAGCTGGGACATGCTATACGGCACAGCTCAGCACTGTTAGCACAGGAAAGACAAGAGCTGGTTCTCTCTCACTTCAGCCTGAAGAAGCCACATTTTTCCATTTTCATTTTTTTTTTTACATCTGCTCTTGTATCCCTACATATGTGCTGGTGTGTGTGTTTGTATTTCCAGTTATTTCATGTTATTTCACCTTTTTATTATGACCATATCTTGAAGCCCCATTGGGTTCAGAGACCTGTTGTATAGTGCCATTTGTTTCCTTCAGATGCAGGTTTTGGAGACAAGTTATTCCCTCAGTGGCTGGGCCTCTCTAGCTTGTATTCACCGTCCTGCTGCTGGGTACTCTGGCAAATTGAAGCCCTATAAACTTTGTATGTAATGATGTGACGGCACAGAGGGTCTGTCTTCAGGGAAGTTACTGTAGGGTCAGGTGTTATACACAGGGTGTTACATGAGATGGAGACTCAGAAATTAGAGAGACAATCAAAACAATACTAGAAAGATATGATCTGCGGCTGTATCCTTAAGGGATTCTGCAGGTCAGCTGCCTTAACATGGAAAGCCGGGATAAACACTGGTGTCCAGCTCCTTGAAAAAAAGAAAATGGTGTAGCAATTTATGTGAACTCTTTGTATCGGTCTAGCTGTGCATGGGTTTCTAGAGACTTAATGCCACATCCTGAGGTGAAGCAAACTGGTGTGGCTGTTCTGGTCCACTTGGGCATACGTCAAGATGTGCTTTGGGGAAAACACCTTGATAAAGAAACACCTCCCTCAAAAAATAATTCCACTTAGCCCAAATCAAGACCAACAACTGCTTTTTATTTATTTATTTAACAGGAATTTCTGACAAACTATAGTGCGTGAAGGATGCAGGAATGCAGGACGGACTAATCCATCTCGATTACATCAACCTGAAGTACTTCAGTGCAAGTCAGATCAATATTAAGCTGGATTTCCCCACAGTGGCATATTGCCTTATGACACTTGCGTGCCTCTATGCTGTTATCTCTGGACCAAGCTCTCACTGGACTACATCCATCATAAGGTACCCAAAATCATGTGTTTCCCTGCAGGGAAGTCCAGTGATGTATTTTGCTGTGTTGTTTAAAAAGTTCAAAAGTGAAAAATTTCTGTTAATTTTTCCTCAATCCATAAGCTTAGTTTTCCTAGGGAGAAAGGGAACTTTTGAATCTGGAGAAATTGAATTTGCAATAGGAAGTGCAAGAAGCTTTTCAGCTTTTTTGAAGACTTTAAATCTATAACTGCCACAAAGTTTTAGACAAAGTATCATAGAGGAAATGGAGAAAAGCCTAATTTTACAGACCTCTTATTGTGGTGTCAGTTCACAGTCTGAGCTGGTTAAGTTAATGTTTTCATTTTTAATGACTACAAGTCCAGTGTGGTTTGGTATTCAGCTGGGTTTTTCCCCTGGTTTCAGGCAGCGGGACCAGCTCTGCTGACACGGCTGCGGAGGGGCGCCACGTGCACCTGCCCCATTGCCTGCTGCCTGCCCTCCGCTGGCTGGTGCGCGAGGGCTTGCCCGCCAAGGAGATGGCAAAGGTGCACAGCGTCCCCACAGACAGGGCTGTCTTGGCCTTGCAGCTGTATGGGGAGATCACGGGGACTCGGATAAGGGTCACAGATATAGCTGGCTTCATTATCATCATTAGGCTTCTTCCAGAGACTGCTGGCTCTCTTGGGCTCTGTGTCTTTGGGCTAGTACCATCAGCTGGGAGTGAAAAATCCAGACATCCTCCCTGCTGAGCCTTGCCAAGAGTGCTTCTTGTTGGTGCTCGTGACTTTCCATGCACACAGCCATTCTGGAGGAGAGGAAATCAGACTGCCAGGCCCAGTGGCTGACCTAGGGATTGCTACTCAGGGCAGCAGGTGTCCTGTAAACGTCCTTATCTGCTGCCTCAGTTTCCCTGTGTGTAAGTACGATTAATAATCATTGTCCTGTAAGCTCTTTTCTGGAAGAGGAAAAGCGGTGAGAATGGAGAGGGCGTAGGTGCTAGAGCAACACACCTCATCAACAAAGTGGTAGGATCTGATGTTCCTAACGCCTGTTTTGCTAAGAACATGTGCCAAGGAGGCTGTTACTCATAGAGACTGAACTGAGAAATAGGAATAGATTATCCGTGCTTCCAAATGTTGATTTCTAGTCTGCAGGAGAATTTCTTACCCTTAGATCTGCCTTTTTTGTTCACTTTCACTGGAAAGACTGTCTCCCTACTGTAAACACACAGAAGTGCTTGCATAGGGGAAATTGGCCCACATCAGCGTTGCTCATTTTGTGCTTTCTTTTGATAAGCCTTACTATTTCCTTACCTTCATCCTTTCAAGCAATTGCTCTTCTCACATGGGCAGCGTAAACTGTTCTTGTAAAGAGTCCCTTTATTCTGGCATGCCTTTCCTTAAGCCATGAGAATGAAAACTTGCATGAGTAAGATAAAAAGAGAAATACAGCACCTAAGCCAACAAAGGAGACTTAGAGGAGGACAAATGGCTGGACTTGCTTTAATTCTGAATGCACACAGGCTAATCGGTGTTTGAGCAGTGTTACTAGGTACTCAGAATCAAATTTCATTTTCGTTCTCTTTGGCAGGTAGCGAACACACACACCTAAGGCAAGCCTTTGGAAGCCCCGTTTCAGTCAAAGGGCTTTGGCTCAGACCTGTCAATTTATGCTTGATTAGAGTATGTGGCAGGGGCTTAGAGTAGGAAGGGCCAACTGTTCCATGTACAGCCCCAAGATTTGCCTGTACTTGTACTTGGGCAGAAGTTTCTGCATACATGAGCAGCAGGGAGGTGACTTGCAATACCAGCATTTGTGACTAGAGTCAAGCAGAACAAAAGCCCAGGGTCTTCATATGAAGGGTACACAATTCTTAGTTGAGGAGCTAAGAGCTAGGAGGGTGCTTTTAAATGCACTGCTTGATAGATGGATCGTTCAGCAATTTTATCTAGAGAAACATGGTTCCGAACTCTCAAGCCCTGGCAAAAATATTAGAAATTTGCATGTGTAATGTTTACAGGGATGAATGGACTGATGGCCATCTGCTCACACTTACTCTCTTCTTGGAGTCACGCTTCTCTGTGACAATGCATTTCCATAGCAATGCATTATGATTCAT
The DNA here is from genome assembly GCF_036370855.1 of Dromaius novaehollandiae. Lineage (NCBI taxonomy): Eukaryota > Metazoa > Chordata > Aves > Casuariiformes > Dromaiidae > Dromaius > Dromaius novaehollandiae. The sequence goes on along the minus strand of NC_088101.1, from coordinate 11,077,385 downwards.
AAATGGGGGTTAATGGGTACATGTTAAAATGAAAGTGTGTGAACAAACAGACTTTTAGGAACAAGCCCTCTGAACAACCACCAGTAGAAAAAAAATGGACAAAGGTGCTTTGCCATTCAACAGGTGGAATCATCTCTTACGAGCATGCTTTTTCAGATATATTCAGGCTTTTTGAGTCTGCTAACCCACTTGTGTTGCATTGCTCGTGATCTCAATGTTTCCTGCACATGAGCGGGACAAATTCTTCAGGAAAACCTATTTTTGGATGATTTCGGGGAGCTGCAGTTTCACTGAGGGAACAGTTTCTGGGTGAAACTTCCTTGGGACTCCTCTATTAGCTGTTCATACGATGTCTAGGTAGGAGACAGGAAGACCCAGGTGGTGCGTGTCAGAAAAAAAAAATCATATTATTAACAAATGACCGGATACAGGAACTCTTCTGTGTGTGCTTAATTTTGAAACTTATGCCACTGCTTCCTCTTTGCCCATAAACTCCTTTATTAGGTTTAACAAAGAAGACATTAATAGGTACCTTATCAGTGAGAAAGATAGCTATTAAAATCAATCATGGAATTATATCCTCAATAACATGAATTGTATTTGTGCATGGAATACCAATGTAGCATTTGCATACAATTGAACTTAGGTTGTTTATATTGTGTTGCTATTTACTGTTAGCAGTGATAATTACTGGGCTGGGCAAAAGCTGTAAGGGTTATTTTCTGCTTGGATTCTGAAGGAAATGAGTCTGTCTCGTTTGTCAGTCTCCTCTTAATAGCTTTTGAATGCATTGACTAATTTCATCCAAATTTGACACAGGGGTAGAGGTTTCTGTGGGGATGAGATGAAGGGACAAAGGACAGAGGTACCCGGTGAAGTAGGATTCATTAATTCCACAGCTCAAAGAACAGTTTGTTTGGAATTAACCTCAGAAATTGCTCTTTCACTAGGCCCAGAGCTTCCTGCAAGTACCTGGTGGTTTTGACGATGTTTTACTTAAATCGTTGGAATAATTCTCTTTCAACCTACCTGGCAGAGAGGTTCGCATTTATCTTCCAAAACAGGTTTTCACTTATATGTTTATTAAATTTTGAAAAGTCAAATCACAATAAAATTCCTGAGCTGATTCAGAGAAGAAGCACTTTCTTACAAGTGTTATTCTCAAAGGGATGGGAGAGGGGATATCAGGAAGAAGTACTAGTCCGTCCTTTAGAATAGTTCCGCCATACATAAACGCAATTTTACCTTTAGAAATTGCTGATCCTAAATTCTGTTAGTAGATAGACAGAACTTGTGTAGGCCTCTTCCCTCAAGATTAAATCGCATCTTCTTCTTTTTCAGTTTAGAAGATGCAGGTATTCACAAAGCCATGGTGCAAATCTGATTCCTAAGATGGTTGTCACAACTGAGAAAGAAGGAAAGGACTGGCTGAGTTATGGGATGGCGACATCTGCAATCTGCCTTCTCTGCTGAGAAGAACACATGTGACCAGACCTTTAATAAAGACCACCTCTGTGTAAAGTAACTACCAGCACTGCATGGAGAAACCAGCTGAAGTGAGATGCCATTGAATGTGAGTAAAATAGCCAGAATCTAGCAGTGTATGTAGAATAAGAGACTATTTTTATGGGGTAAGGCTTGCAGGTAGTTTGCAGCTCCTCCAGGGAGGTTCAGATCATGTTGCAGGCCAGTTTCTCATCTCAAGACCATGAAGTGATTCAGCATTCATGACCATTACCATGCCAACAGGTTATCAGATCTCTAGGTTTTTTCCTTTCTGCAAAGGCACAGCTTCTCAAATCAATTTGCAACACAGTGAAAAGCATGAAGTGGAAGTGAAGAGAAACTACTTGCTTTTGGATGTTAGTGTCACATGTTTGAGGTAATTTGATGTAGTCTGTATGTCAAGCCCAACTACTCATTGCCACAGCACAAACATCAGATCTGTATCCTGCAAAGAATAAAGCAGAGATTTAACTTCAGATGGCAGGAGCAATCGCTTCTGGAAAGAGCACTGCTGGCAAAGTGACAACAGGTCGCAGCATCTGCCATAAGAACAGATTCTCATTTATACTTAGATGCTGCTTGAGCACAGCCACTTATCTGCCTTATCTCAAGGTCAGAAAGAAGTAAAACTTCTGCAGTGATCCCGTTGAGGATGATGGATGATCTGCATGGTCAGTGCTCGAAAACTGTAGCCTTTAATTTTCCCAGTAAGTCAGTGTAGACTCTTTTCCTCCCATTAGATGTGGAAGCTGTCATTCTACTGTAGAACCCTCTCTTTATCTCTCTGTATTTATGGATAAAGCAGCTAAATGAGACATTGTCCTGTCCACACAGGGTTTTTTTGCTGAAATAACTTTAAAAAAAAGTAATCAATAATATATTTTCCAGTAAAACTTCTAAGCGTACACTTGACATAGGGCCCCTTGAGTTTGCTAGAAGACACATTATAGGTCCACCACATAGTTCCAAGTTGCTTTTGTTCTTTAGGATTCAGAATGTAAACTTACTTGATACTTTTTCTGGATGGTACAATGTCTGAAATTCCAATAAAACCAGAAGTGTTCCTAGATGGAAATGCTAGGATATCAAAAAGATGAAAAACAAGGTCAAATATGTAAGAGTGAAGAAAGGAAAAGAGAGAAAAACAATAAATTAGAAAAAATGTTGATTTGTTTCATAAAAAAGATTCAAATAAGTGTTTTTCCCCAACACTTGGAGGGTGTGGGGCTGAAAGAAGGAAAATGCCTTTCATAGGTAAAAATCATGTGGAAGTTTTTATAGCTCTTAGTTATTAACTTGCTGCTACTGCTATTTCTGTCAGTTTCCCAAAGATGGAGCATAAGTGCGGAAATTTAACAAAATGAAATGCTCTCAGAACTCAGCCTTTGCCTTGTGCTTCTCACTGAATGTCGTCAGTCTAAATCCAAGCAGTATGAAGTCTGTTATTTGACGTTACCTTGAAGGCAAACTTTTGTGCCAAATTTGAAATAAAAGGCTGCGATTTGTATTTCCTACTTTTCATCAAAAATGGGGAATATGCAAATTAAACAGAACTTCCTGTTTCCAGCCTTTCAGCAAGTGCACATTTCAGTTTGCATTCCTCTCCCATTGCAGAAAAAAAGAGACACACTTGAAAAAGGATGGATCCTTGCCTTCATATTATGTCTGCAAGAATAAATATCAAACATGTCTGGACATGACACGATCTTAGTAAGGGCTTTGATTCATAAGTGGGAACAATTTATATTGGGACAGCTGTTGTTATTCCTGCCGAGCTCTCTGCTCCAGCCCTCAGAGGATACCGCCTCCGCTGCAGGGGTGTCTCAGTTGGTCATAAAGCAGCTGAACTGCCACAGTTTATAGGCAAACAAGTTAAAGTAAAGTGGGACTGCTTTCACATAGCTTACAATGTGACCAGATGCACGAGAACTTCATTAGTGCTAGATCTTCAGCTCGTGATTATCCCCCTAAGACATCAAGTAGACACAGCTATTCCAGTTACACCAGGTGAATATCTGGCTTGTGTTGTGTGGCCCACCTACAAATGGCATCAAGAACTATGCAGAAATTAACTGATGTAACTTACAATAGAAGATAAGACTGTAATGTAGTCAGTGTTTTACAGTTCCTGCCATTTTTCCACCGTTGAAGGGACACCATTATGCTAGGTTTTTATTTTAGAGATGGGTTACCAGTTAAAGTTCTCTAGGGAAAAGGCAAAGCATTTGGAAGCTCAAGGTTTGAGCCTGGCTGCCTGTTTTATGGACTGTGGAGGGACAAAAATATGAAACATGATGGAGGAGATGTGTCTTGCAGCAGAAGAGTGGCACCAAATGTGACCAGGCCTTGTGTTCACCACAGCTACTAGAAGTGGCGGGGATCAGTCTACAGAGAATATCTTGCAGCAGCTAATAGTCAACAGTGGTTCTTACTGTTTGTCCTTCAAGAGGAGCCACAGGCAACCTGTGGGTAGATGTTTGCTGCCTCTTGGTTAAATTTGCTGTTGTAGTCATCTTTTGACACAATACCTCGGCATATCATTAGGGAGTAGAGTAGGCCAAGTAAAATAAGGAGTTGCTGTTGCTTTCTCACAGTCCTGTCTGCAGGATTTCTGAGGTGAAGTGGCCAAGCTCTTTGTTTGGTGTACCTGCCCAGCACTAGCCCTGGTGGTACCTGAAGGCATCGCCACAAGGTGGGTCGCACTGTGGCTTGTCCCATGCCATTCCCATTCTTCTGGCACTAGAGCAGGGTCGGCAGAGGCTGCCAGGCCCAGGACTCCCGTTGCTGCTCACTCCCCTTTCCAAGCTCCGGTTTAATGCCGGAGCAGGAGGAGAGAACTTCCCAGTCTGGCTGTGCATTTCGCTGCAGTGATCAGCAGTAGCATGGCTAATGAGCTGGTGCTTAAATGGCTGTAATTAGGCTTCAAAGTAACCATTATGATGAAAGGGGGAAATCTCACATTCCTCTGCACACTATCATTTCAGGGTATCTGGCGGCACCCCAAAAAGACAAAACTGCATCTCTTTATACCACCAGACCTACATGTGCGCTAGGAACATGTCTCACCTTTAGTTTATAGACAACGACATTTTTTTCTGGAACAATATCCATGCACTTTTGAATGAGTATTCTGTTTTCTCCATGCCTGTGGGTTGTTACCTACCCCGCATGTAAGCATTTTGCAAATATTTGCCTGGAAAAGGCAGAGATAAGTGCAGGTGACAATCTGCTAGTACTGTAGCAGGCATGCCTCTACCAAGCTGCTTCGTAACTGCAAGATACTTTTCAGCTTATCACATCCTGCAATAAGGCTGTATAATATGGCCTTTACTAAGAGGTAAATCAGCTGTAGCCTGCACCTTCTATTTATTCATTTATCCACAGTCAGTTTAGTTTGAATATCAGAAATGCAGACAATTATTTATTGCACTGGTCCTCTTTTTTCCCCCAGCCACCGTTTCAGACAAACTGGGCTGTACAGTAGGAGGAATGAAAAGGATGATGTTGATACTGTTAAATGCTAGTGCTATCTTAGCACAGGGTCATCCTGAACAAGGACTTATTTCTTTCGGTGCCTCTCCATTTTGGGGGGAGAGCAGACTGGGGAATCTCCTCTGAAGTGCAATCTTTTGTTCTGTGTGGCTTGTTCCAACTCCATTTTGAACGACATTAGCAGTCTCCATCCTCCTCCTAATTCCACTGCCATAAAACATCCTTCTTACTCAAGAAGTAGAATGCCTAGATCCACCTTCTTGCCTCCTGGCTAATTACTGTCATTATCTGGCTAGACAAACTTGTCAGGAGATTAGAATCTCCTCACAAAACAGGGTCATCTTAGGAAGTTCTTGCTATCCGTTTTTGTGTAGATCAGTCACCTCTATAAACAAATGGCAGCTCAGATTCTTGAGAATTCACACGCTCCCAGGAGAGGAGCAGAAAAGCATTTCCACATAGGAGCTGCTTCCAAAGACACTGGGTGTTCCCACTGACATCAGTGGGGTAAAGACTACGCCCACTCTCTTGCACCTGCTCAAGGAGTTGTCTTTTAAAGATACTGAAAAGTACTAACCACTTGCCTCAATTTCATTGCCTGGATGTATCATTAATGAAATAAAGTCGTTATATTCTACTTATTGTATTCTTTATCCCCGTGCTTCTGCAGTTTACCTCAGCATAACTCCACAGCATGCTTAGACAAGGCAGAAAGAAGCCACAAACTAGGATAGTCATGGCTTTTTTCAAAGGCCTCAAATAATTCCAGCTTAAGACTCCAAACTAAAAAATTTTAAAAACACACTTAAAACAGAAGCTTAGCTTAAAGCTCACAAATAATTCTGTCAGTATGGTTCCCCTGAGATTACTCTCATGGCTACAGTCAACTTCTTCTCTTTTTTAAGGGTTCAGTACTTCACTGGTTATAGATACAGGGAGTCTTGCTCTCTCTGGGCCTTTCGTCTCAGTGTTTTTGAGAACGTAGGTCTCCTTGTGCTTAGGCAGCTGAAGAGAGTCAAGTGCCTCACACCAAAACCTGTTACCCAATTCCCTTTCTAAGTAGGTGAGAAGAAACAATCCTTCCTCCCATAAACCTTTGGTGACACTTCACTTTGCACACTAGCCCGCATATAGCCCAACATGCCAAAGAGCAGTATGTCACTAATGTTCTAAATAACTGTATTGCATTTTAACAACCCTGTGGCATCAAGGAAATTTGTATTACCCCACAAATGCTCTAAAACGGAAATGCATACAGTTATAGGATACTGTAACCATAGCTATAGCCAAACAAAACACTCCCTTCCTCAGCTATTGTAGCAACCTAAATTGCAGATAGTTGGGGCTGTTTTATACATCAGGGATGCTTCCTTGAATCTACTTAGGCTAGGAGACCTGCCTGAAAATAAATGGTTGTCTTCCCAACTGCCTGCTAAACCTGCTGAGCCCTGGTCTCTGCAAGAGCAGATCATGCAGAAAACAAATGCTGGCTTGGGGGGTATGTGTGTGGGGGAAGGGGAGTTTTTTAATTAGCTTACCTGGGAATAGACACTCATGGAGAAATGGGCTCTCCTGGAGAAGCCCTGTGATTCTCAACAGAGACAAACTGACTGGGAACAACAGAGCTGAAGGGGGGCACTGTAGTAGTGACTGTGAGGTAAAAAAGTAGAGGAGAGGGGAGATGAAAGAGCTGGAAAACCTGCAGCCACTCTTGAGAGAGACGACAGCAATGCCATGTGGCTAGAATATAATGAGACCATGCAGGTCTATTGGTTGCCAATTCTGTATTTGGATAATTGACTTTCACCTCCCAGTGCCTTGGTTTCCAGATCAGTAAAGCGAGAATAATAGTGATCTCCTTTGCAGCATGCTTTGAGATATAATGCTGGAAGAATGCCAGATTAAAATGAAGGTGTCTTTTATACACCCCTATGCCAGATGCTGGAAGCAGCTTCTCATTCTTTAGTAGGAGACACACAGAACTGCAGTGGAAGAAGGGTGCTTTGAGCACAGAGGCTGGTGCTGAGGAGTCAGGCAGCTGTAATCCTCCTTCCTGTGCACCCACACTGTGAGACAGCCTAAGCATATGAGGTATTTTCTCCCTAGACCATGTACAGCGTACGCAGGTACTCACAGGCAGCTCGTCAGTATTAAGTTCTCTCATTTTGCATGTGCACATATGTCTAGGCCTTGCTGCAGTCCACTATTCAAACTGTACCTTGCAGACAAAAATGATAGTACTCTCCTTGAACTTTTCTGTGCCCTTCGCCTGTATGATACCTGTGTGTTTCACAAGAATAAGTCTCTTGTTGAAACATTTGCTTAGACATTGATCCCTGTTGTACAGACTCAAATGAGACTAGTAAATGCTGAAGTTAAAAAAGATTATCCTTTCCTTTTGGTGACTGTTATTTCCTGCACTTTGGCAAGTCTAGTCCAAGGCTGTGAGATGAGCATGCAGCAAAAGGGGTGCACGCACACACAATTAATGAGCAACTCTGAAAAATCTTAGTTCATTACTTTTCTCAGCAGCAGCAGGATATTGCCAAGTCCTCAGGGCACCAACTGGCTGCCCTAATCCTTTCTCTTCCTACAGTTCCCTGCTTCACTTACATATCATAGTCCAAATTCAGCAGATGTTGAAGCTGGGATGCTACAGACAATAGCCTTCTCTGATTCATCCTTAGAGCAGGCCCTGTCCTGCGTAGCAAAGGAAGCAAAGTAAAATATTACCTGTGTGGGTAATGAGGCTGTTTCATAATGCACTCACACAAGACAGCCAAATTTGGGTTGTACAGACATGCTCTTTCCAAAGGTACCCAAATAAATTAAACATCCTACTTCCTTCATAATGGCCCTATTTGGACAGATTTGTGACCTGACCATCTCAGAGGTGAATCCTACCACCTGGCAGCCTTTACAGCTCAGGATTCAATACAGTGGATGGGGGTGTTATGTCAGGCTGCTGAGCCATTCTTCATGTAGTCACACTTCTGAACATTTGTATAGCGGTGCTGTGACTTGGCCCTGACGGGAAGGAGAGGGTCACAACCGAAAAAACACTAGGCACTAGTCCAGAGGTCTGTTAGCTCAGCTTGGTCCCTGCAAAAGACTTCTTCTAAAGCAGCAGTTCATAAATCTAATTTGTGTATCAGATCACAGCAGCTGCACCACCAGTGGAAGTAGGAAGTAGTTTGGTGGCGAGACGTTCTTTCAGGAGAATAAGAGGCTTCAGTCCCTGAGCAAGGGACATGTCTTGATTTCTAATATGCAAGCAATCAACCTTGTCACCCAGCTAGCTGTGAACAGGCCCTTGCACTTACTTATGCACCTCTGAAGGAGAGATGCATTCTATTTCGTACCCAAGTTTTCTTCACAGGCCCAAGCCAAGCACTGTGGTTTTGTGGAGGCCAGCTGTCTTTATCTTACCTGGGCTTCAAAGGTTCCTGAAGTTCTTCCTTTCCTTTAGGGCTTCCTTCAAGCCAGCATGCTCTTTGGAGAGAGCCCAGCCCGCTCTAACTGATTTCATTCAGCATATCTGGGCTGGGAGAGACTGAACTGAATCCGACTGTCCAGGATTTGGCTTCTCTTCTGCCCCAAGAAAGGTTTCTAACCTTTTCTGCAATGTATTGCCTGTTTTAGGCATGTGTTCTGTTTTTACAACTACCTATTTATCACATAGTCTCAAAACAAATGACTTTACCTCACAGTGCTTCTGTCACTGCCTTGGACTAGGAGAGACCCAAGTCTTATCCATCAGCTGTAGTCAGAGCTGTCTTCCCACACATAAGCACAGACATATTTCCTAGGCTTTTGGGGGGTCTTCTTCTGGTTCGCCCCCACCCCCAGCTGAGCCCACTCTGCTATATCAACCGTGCTTCTCCTAGAGTTTAAGCTTGGGCCTCAGTACCCCAAGCAGTTGACAGACCACCTGCCCCCTTCATTGCTGTAGTTAGATGTGCTCCATCTTTCGACTGCAACAGGTTAGGCCAAAACAGGAGAGCTCCAACAAGAGGACAGGAGAAAAAAGGCAATGACCTGAAGTGTTTATGGTCTTGTGGTAGCTAAGGTTGCTAAAGGCAGAGGAAATGCAGATGCTGAATATATAAAGGAGGCCTTTGCAACCAATAGTACTGCCGCCCTACACTTCTGCCAATATGCTGCTTCTGGTCCCTCCCAAGCAGTCATTCTCACTTTTTCATTCTTTTATAACTGGTTTCCATTGTACTAGCTAAGTATGACAGTACAGAGAAGAGCAAATGGCATATTCCAGAGAATAGCTGATGGAGTGCAAGCACCACTGAACAGCTTTCGAGAGAATGTTCTTACTGGGGTGCAGACTAAGGCCTGAACTACCTTCCATTCATGCTGAGTGAGGCTACTAACCCAATGGGAACTGCTTCTACACCTCTTATTCTCCCACTGAAGTGCTTCTACTTTGGTTTCATCAGCTCTCTGTAAGACCTGAGAGATGCTTGGTACATGAGTCATTCTCTAATGTAATAGCCCCTCAAACCAGGGCCACGCATATCTGAATTCTCACCCTCAGCTCAACTTCTTGATATTAGTGAAGGGGAACAGTTAAAGCGGAAGATACCGAGACAGGAGCCCTGCTTTGAGCGTGCCACAGTTGTAAAAAAGAACAGATTGCGCTTGTCTTCTAGTGAGCAAGGACACTGCTGGCTCTGACACAGATTAGCTCCTGATAGCTTTACTGGGTGGTGGAGTCAGAAGGAGGTAAAATAGACCACTAAGCACCTAAAGGAGAAGAACAGCTCCAGCAAAATCAGAGGGAGAGACAAAAAGCTCCATTACAGCCTGTTGGTCTATGCACTTGCCTGAGATTAACTGGACTAGTAAATGCTGTTCTGCTGGCTTCAGATCTCAAGTGATTTGTTTCTATCAGAGCCATCTCTCAGAGGGATGGAGATGCTGACCTTCTGGGTCATGGTCCCCCTTCCTCCCTATCACCGCCAGCTCTTCAGTTTGGTACAATACCATCAGGGGAGCGAGGGCTTCGGTGCCGGCTTCTGAGACATGTTGCAACTCTCAGCGCTTGTCGGGTACCGAGGCACGAAGAGCAGGTATTTCTCTTTGGTCTGAGAGGGAGGGAGAGGCACTCTTAACAGTGAGAGGGATTGTTGCTACAATATGTTTTCACCTGGGAAATGATTAAACAAAGATTTGTGTCTTTGCTAGGCTAGGCCTTCTGAGGGGAAACAGAACTTTGAACTTTAGTCCCCCAGACTCCTTTAGCCTCATCAAAATCCACTAGCCTTCTGCTAGCAACATCTCTTCTTTTTCTTCATGGCAGTGGAACAAGGTGAAAGAGTTAGAATAAGTGTCTGATACACTGGTCAGGCTGTTGGGCCAAAAGGAATGCAGAAAAGCTGGCCAGCTGCCTGCAGAGTAACATCAGCTCTTGCTACCTCCCCCATGCTGCTCAAACCCTCCACTACTCAAGCTTATTCTTCTGGATGGGATAGAAAGAAGGATTTCTTGGTCGTTGCTCCTGGTGATGCAGGCCCAGCTCTGTATAAGTTGGTCTTGCAAACTAGAAAAATGGGACAAGGCTAGCTGAAATTTGCTCTTGCAGCCTACTCTACAGGCATACCTCAAGGGCTGATTTCTCTCTGTGGCTTCTAGAAGTACTTTACAATCCACAGGTTGAAGAGACATCACTATTTAAAACCATTTGAATATGAGCTCTGTCATTCGGATATTCTCCAAGCCAGGATTTCACAAGTTGCAGCAAAAGAAGCTGTGCAATTTTATTCCTAAATAGCCATTTGTACCAGTGTAGTTAATGCCCAAAAATCTTTGCTGCTGAAGAGCAGGAAGATAAGGCCTTGGCCTAGATGCAAGGAAATATTCCCAAGCCCCAAGTCATTTAGAATCGCTAAGCGAGTTTGTTGCTGCTGGTACAGCTCTAACCATAGTCCAGCTTTGAAATGCTATGGCTTCGATTATTTCAAAGCACACGACAGCATCATGGTCCACAGAAAGTAAGTCTTGGTTGTGTTACAAATAAGGAGTGGCTCTTTCTCACCAGGGAGTAATTGCTGCACAGCATGCCCTGAAACTCTAACAATTGGGCTAGTGGAAAGCATCAGAGGCCTGTGTTTGGTTTTGCTCTTATACAAACACACCATCCTGCCACCAGGAGTGAAGGGATCTCCCGTCTCAGTCAGTGTGACTGAACAAGTTAAAAATCCACATGGCTGTGTTAAAGTAGCAAAGAAATGTGTGTGGTCTGTCTAAAAGCCGTTGCCTGGGACGCATCTTTCAGCTCGTGTTTGTCTCACATGGTCACTTCTCTGCATTCCCCTGTAGAGCACCCTGTCCTAGGTACAGCCTCAGCAGGTCGGTCCTCAGGGCTCTAAAGGAAAGTGACTCTGTAAGATCCTTCATGTTACTTAAGCCCATCAGAAGTCACACCCCTGCAGAAGCCAGAGAGGCAGGTTCTCCTTTGATACCCACGTACCATTCACCACACAGCTAGGATTGCCCCTCGCAAAGCACAGCCCTGGAGTTACACAAGCTAGATTCAATGTCAAGCTCAGTCTCAGGACTCCCAAATCAAAGAAGGCGCTTCAGAACTACCCACACTAGGTGCGAGAAACCTCTAGCCTGTTCAGCAGTCTCCATGTTCTCTGTGTTATTCTCTTGGTAATGTACACAGCTCTGTAACCATTTGGGAAGTCTGGAAGAGCATAAGCAAATTATATTGATGCAATTAACAACCCAAAACAAAGCTACCTGTCAACTCAGCATGTAGGTTTTGCATTCAAGGTGCAAAGTTAATGATGACCAGTGAAACCAGACACCAAGCCACGGATGCTGCACACACAGTAGCCAGATTATTCATGAAACTTCCTAGATATCCACCATGATCTCAGTCATGACTTAGAAATAAAGAGAACAAGTCACATTAATTTGTATTCTGGCATTATTTAGTCTACGCTTTTTTGTGGGAAATTCTTTTCTGCCCCCTCTGTGAAAACAAAGCAGTTGGCTTGTGTCTGCAGACCTGAGTGCTCAGATTTTGTGAAGTACTGAATAATTGTAGTGTTGGTTTGTTTGATTGTTCATTAAATGCAAAGTAAAAGCGCTCTTTAATCCCCTTCTGTCATTCTGGCTGAACAGGTTCACCCTCGGTTCAGAGGCGTGAGGTCATGACAGGAACGTTGCACCCCTCCACTAGCTTTCTTTCTCCGCTGACTGCTGTGGAAGGGAAGCTTGCCTTTTGCAAGGATCATTTGAATTTGTGCTAGGAAGCAGCGCCCCAGCACAGCCTGCCTGGTACTGCAGCTCCTGGTTTTCATTCTTTTGGCCTGCATTTAGGCACCTGCCTCCCAAAAAAGAAAGATTCTTAATGTCTTCTCTTCAGAAAGTAGGACCTCCTTGCCACAGTGGAAAAATGACTGAGCTGTGGTTAAAGCTGCAGGGCTGAAGTTACCTTCCGTTACCATTACAGTCACAGCAGAAACCTCTTGCAAATGCTCTGTATGTAGACTTGCCTTTCTGTATCTGAGTAAAATTGCATTGGGTCCATTCATCTCACTGATGAGGCTTGTCCACTACATCAGCTATTCAGACAGAACAGGCAAGTGTACTTATGCATTGCAACTGATCTTTCACAAATTGCTTGGATCTGATTTGTGGCTGAAACCTCTTCCTTCCTCCCCATCCTCTAACTCCTCTTCCTGCTCTGCAAAAGAACAGTGTAAGCTTCCAACACTGCCTCAGACAAAACACTCGAGGGTCTTACAAAGTTGTTGTAGTTTCTGGCGTACTGCTTCCTTTTCCTTCTGTCTGGAGGATTTAGAGTTTGGCCCTGGGGGAACTTATCTCCCTATGCCCTTTCCTCACTCTTGCGTCATTTACTAAAGCCGGTGTTATCTCCACAAATCCATGGGACAGTGATGGGGAAAGAGGGAAAGAAAAGAGTTAACGGCACTGATGTAAAACAGCAGTGTATTTGAGTGCTTGTTCAGCACTTCACAAACTATAAACCACCCTCTGAGGGGGCTGGAAATAGACATAAATGAAACTGAGAAGAATAACTTCATCAGCCAGGACTGTTGGCTTTGGTGGGTCTGTGCAAATCTTTTTCCACACTGGAATCCATGTCGCCACACAGTAGATGGCAGTTCTCTGAGCTGGAACACTGGTACTTTGTATGCTGGGCCATTTTTTGTGATGACAGCATCAGTACAGAAGGAACGGTCAAATGTTTTTTAGTTTTCCAGTCCAGGACCAAACATGTTACTGTGATGTGGTCACATGATTTCCTAGCGATCAGCAGTACTTGAAATCCAAGTTAAGATGACACTTAAAGTTGAAAAATAACAAAGGATCCAGTGAGAGAAATGCAACACCCAGGAAACACTTATTGGGCTGAGCACATTTTGGGGGGAGCGATATATTCACTCTACTTACTGACAATGCATTGTTCTGCCAAACCTTCTGATACCTTGAAATCTACTTTTTGGAGAAAAACCATCAGATCACGTCAGGTCATGTCATATATCTCATCTCATCTCATCTCATCTCATCTCATCTCATCTCATCTCATCTCATCACTGTTGGCTCTTAACTATGGCGAAACATAATTGTGCCCTGTGGCTGAAAGACGAACAAAAGAAGCATCTTTTCAAGCCTAAGAGTAACACTGAAAACTTACGTGTCACAGCAAATATATACGCTGAATATACGGATATTTACGAATACAGGATATATGCTGAAGAAAGTAAAAGGGGAAGGCAGGCAAAAATGAGAGAAAAAGAAGAGGAGAGAAGAAGAGAGAAGAAGAGAGGAAAAAACCCAATAACATAACATATTGACACCATTATGTTCACTAGACTTCGATAAGCCCTGTATGAATTTTTAGGTGATTTTTGAACCAGTTTATACTTTTGATCCTTGCTTCATCTTGTGGCAATGAGTTCCACAGGTGAAAGATGCACTAAAAAGGTGAAAAAGGATAATGGTCCCAGTGATCAAATTCAAGTGGCAGGCTTAAAGCAAATCATTGTGTGAAAAAGTTCTGTTTTAGAACTTCAGTGTAATAATTTTGATTATTGTTTCCTACTTCTTGCATTTTGAGAAAAAGTGAAAGATCATTCCCTGGTTGCCGTCTCTGTGTTGCTCTAGAGCTCTAGCATGTTCTTCTTCAGCCCTTTTCTTTTCAAGTTAGAGAGGCCTAATGTATTTCATCTCTCCTGCTACTGAAGCCATTTGATGTCCCTCATCAACCACGTCACCTTAGACATTTTCTAATTCTGAAAAAAAGTAAAGGGCATAGCAATGGGATGACCAAGACCGCAAATGGATTCAAGGTGTTACTGCAGTATGAATGTACACAGTGGCACAACTTTTTTTCCTATCACCTTCTAAAATCCTCTTTAGGCTTTTTTGACCTCTGCAGAGCACTGTGTAGGAGGAGGAGGAAGACTCATGCTTCATCTTTGCTGCACAATTTTAGGAAGGTCTTTGAGTTTTACTCCCAGAATCTGATGATAGGGAAGGAAGAACAGGCAAGGCTTTGGAGAAAGAGTAGGCAAGGCTGTAGGCAGTGTGGGAAATGGTGATGTCTAAGGGTAGAGAAGATTCTGCTGTAGCAAAGACCTGGTTTGCAAAGCATGGTTCATGTCATAACTCTCTCTCTCTCCTTTCTTAACTTATCACAAAGAGGGTTTATTTTCTGGTCCTCTATAGCATTCAGCTGTGACTGACCTGTAGATTCAGTGATCATTTTTCCTGTCTTCTGAATTTCCAAGGGACGTCTGAGTGAGGTTCATCAAGGGAGGAAGAAAAAACAAAACCAATCCTCTTTGGTTTGGGTTAAGGTAGCGCTGACCATAAGAGAGCAGAGCTTGAATATGAATCAAAAATTTGAATCTACCTCAGGTTCCTCCAGAGGCCTTAAGTAAAGCTGAAATTCCAAACTGACTGTCTAGACTACTATTGCCGTAGCACAGCTTGGATGCAGAGCAGGGCCGAAGAGCAGTGTGGGGTCTGGGACTGTCAGCACATCTCTGGCTGTCAGATCCACACTGTGGCATGATCTGGAGAGACTTGACACGTACATGCTGCCTTCTTTCCTGCATCTTTAGGAGCATGGTAAAAACTATCTCCATCACACCCCTGGTGCAACTCTGTCACAAAGGCCAATTAGTGACTTAAAATACATAAAGCTAGGTATTTCTGTTGCCTAAGAAAATTATTATGACCGCCCTTTCTCCCCAGGCCTAGAACGTCTTTGAGATGCTCTTTTCAGAGCAGTGTTGTCCTCAGAAATAGCCTAAGCAGAGTGACTGCTGCTGAGCAGATGTGCTTCCTATAATTTTTCAGCCATAGATAAGCTTTCATGACAAAAAGTGCCATTACTTTGAATGCACTGAATTCCTCTTGGCCTTCTAAATGCTGGAGAGCTAAGAGAAAGAGAAGTTGGTCCCTTCCTGTCGATTTCTTCTCATCCTTCTTTCTCCTCTCACCAAGTTTCTGTGAAACTGCACTTGTGTAAATGCTTCCTGAAAGTCAGTAATTGAAGTCAGGAGGTTGCCTGGGGATAAATGAAGACAGAGTTTGTTGTTAGTCCACATTACAAAATGCACAAAGAGGACAGAAACAACCAGGAGTCTCAAATTTCAAATTACATTTTCATTTCTTTGATTTTAAATGAAGTATATGCGACATGGAGTTGCTGAGACAACAAGCATGGCACTGCTGCCTGCTGCTATAAAGCGTGGTGTAACTAAGACCACATACTCAGCACTCACAAGGAGAGCCCTCACAACCCTCTTACGATTGGCTTAAACTCAAAGAGACATGGCATTTTAGCCTGCATAGTTTGAATTGCATTTATTTGCTAATTATCTCTCAGAATTCAGGGGTCAAGCATTTTAATTTCTTTCTGCAACCCTGTGGGCTAGAAGTGTAGTTCTTTTTGCTTTCTTCCTTTAAAGTGAAAGGTGGGAATCTCATATAAGATTGCTCTGTGCCAGTTGTTGTCTGCTCCAGCTGTAAATGAGAAAGATTTTCTGACAAGAAGAGCTGAGAAGAAGGTGACACTGCACATCATTTTCTGGGAAGTGCTGGATTAGGCCCCTTGCCAGCTTTCTGGGAAACCCAAGTTGTTGGTTCCTCTTTCTGCCTTTGTTTCATGAGACTTCTCTTTTCTGGTTGGAGATGGCCTGTGTTTGCCATCCCTGAAACCGATGACAAGATCAGCCTGAGCTCAGGAGGAGCAGCAGTAGGCTCCAAGCTGGTAAACAGACATCCCATTACACAGTACCTTAATCTGTGTTCATTAGCTCTGGCTGTCTCGTCTGTCAGTAACGATATGTTTTTTCCTGAGGACCTGGCATCCCTTTAAGCTGCAATTCTCAGAATACTTTAAAGAAGTATCATTGCTATCATTATGATATGACTCTTCAGCCAAATACCAAGAGCAACCATCAGTCTGTCTAAGGCTTCTTCTCAGGAGTAAATGAAAGTATTGCTCCTCAAACTTCACTTTCTGGAAAGGACAGCTAAAGCTTTCCAAGTCACTGAGACAGCTTTCCTCCTACTTCTGATTCTTCCCCAGCCCCAAAATACTGAGAGTCTGCTTTCTGCTGCCCCACTATTTTCTCTTAAGCAATTACCACTCCCCATACATAGCACTGGCATCTGGAGCAGGGGACATTCTTTGTCAGTCTGTATGGTCAGATCCTGCTACGCTCTGCAACTCTGCAGAGACTGCAGCAGTTTCTGCTTTAGCCAAACTTACAGCAAATTCAGTTGCTCCTGTCTGCTACAGCTAGATTTATTAAAACCTCAGGATGGAAGGAATTCTGTTGTTATCAAACCTGCTGAACACACTCTGCAAACATGCTAAGAAACTCTGAATGAAAAAAGAGCCTGTGAGCTAGTTGCTGTTCAGACGGAGCTGCAGACTTGCAAAACAAATTTTTTTCCCTTTCCTCTCAGTCAAACCCAAGCTTCTTCACCCAGCTCAAACCTTCTCTTTTGTATAGTCAGAAGGACCTCTCACCTGGGGCTTGCCTACCCAATTTGTAAGCCCTTTAAATAATGATAATCCATTACTGCTACTTTACACATCAAAACTCAGACAAGCTCCTGCCAAACAAGAGAACTCAGCAGATGAACTGTAGGTGCAAAGTGCAGTCATTTCAACAAATGATGCTATTCACAGGTATCTTTTCTCTTTCCCCTCAATAGAAGGAAGAGATTTCTGCCCCTCCAAATCTTGCAGAAGCAGGGTTCATAAATAATCACTGCAGTACTGAGATTACCCAGACATAAGATCATCCTGCTGTAAATGTACTATGTGCTAAGGATGCAGCTGGCCAAGCCTCACTGTGTCCCTGTGTCTCTCCAGGAGCACTTCAGAAATGGACTGCAGAGGAGTACTGGATCAGCACCAGCCATCCGAGACTTTGTCTTGCTGCTATGTTGTGTGCAGTTCTCTGCACTGCTTTGTAGCCCTGTCCAACTTTCCTAGCCTTTGTTCAGGTCTGGTGGTATCTCCTGCTTTATGTGACTATGTGGCACCTAACAGAGGAAGTTCTGTGATCTGAGCTGAGGGTTAACTGTCTGTGGCAAATTCTTCACCGAGGAAACAACATTATCACACTGCATTCCTGCTTCTCTTAGAGACTACTGCTTTTGGTATTATTTTGGAGTGAGCACTAGGAGGTGACAGTGAATCTGTACTCACTGCAGTCCCTTATAAGCCACAAATAACGTACAGTAGAGCCCCCTTGCATCCTGAGACTAAAAGAGGGTGGCCATCCTGAAGAAGGCAGTGCATGCAGTGGACATGCTGTATTCTCCAGGGGATGGGAAGGATTATTACTGCAAATACTTGGGCTGTTCTGCATAGCCCTTCTTCATTTCATCCTGCCACTTCAATTGACACAGATTGTCATACTTGCCATAGAGAACCTGTTGGCATCTGCTAGATCTATGTAAATCGTGGTGTTGATGTATTCAGCAGCTTCCTCTTGAAAAACTCTGTTGGTGACTTTCACACTGCCCCCACAGAATCCTGTTCCTTGAAGTCAATGGGAAATCTGGGTGTGGTGAAGAGTCAAGATCAGACCTGTAAACCAGATGATAGAGAGAAGTGAATCAGTAGGAAATGCTCTTGGGGAACAACATATTCCTTTCCCATAAATTAAAAGTGTAGGGAATGGCTCAGGAATAGCTTCTCTCCAACATGTAAGATATTATATTTCAACAGCATAATGGTCTATTAGGGCTTTCTAGTAGGTTGAGGACAGGAAAACACACTTATGCTAAATAAATTGTCCTAGCCATCTAATAAAATCCGTTTCTGGAGAAGGATATGCAAATTTGTGTGGTTGCTCCAAGGATGCTTTCAGGCCTCTTCTATAGTATTAGCATGTCCTGTGGCAGAGCCCATTCCCCAGCAAATTGACATGTTGTGTACTATGCCCCAAAAATGTTTGATGTGGCTATTCAGGCTTCAGGGCTATTCAGCCCTAGTGAATGTATTCTGATGTGTCCAAATCTCTAAGGTATGCTGAAAGCCTCCTCTATTTACTGGCTACTCCTGAAATATGTCTGGCAGGTCATTTTGGAACTGCTTCCATCCTTTTGCTTGCTGAGCTTATTTAATTATTGTTATTTCAACTTTCTTACTGACTTTTTTCTCTCTTCTTTGTTTTATAAACCAGTGGTACTTAGCCTAGTGTGGGTCATAAGTCATCAAAAGGTTGTCCATGACATCATTGCAAATAAAATAAAAACACATAAAAACATGTCTATGCATGCAGAGAACCAAACTGGGGAGACAGAAATAGTAAATGAGTATTCAAAGTTTTACTGACAACAGTCACAATGTTTGTGATACCGTTTGTTCACGTGAGCTGTACTGGCACAGGCTGATTCTTGGATTTTGTCCCCAGAAGATGAGGTGGACTTGCATTAAAAGACAGATTGAGAAACAGCGTTCCCAGCTCTGGAAGTCACCACTCACGTTGCCTGTGCCCAGATAGCATTTCTCATGCTCCTCCCCTGTCCCTGTTACCAAGGCTCTGCTTCTGCCACCTCCCCAACTTGGGACTTTCTATATTGCTTATGGGGCAGTGTTTGTGGAGCTGAGTGCCTTTTTATGAGCTGTTTCATCATGTTGTTTGAATCATGAACAGCAGCAGGGCTAATAAAAGAACCTTTGAGTGCTCTGCAGATGGGAGATGTCATACTGGGAAAATCAATCCGCAGATCTACTCTTTGATGGAATCTAGCTGCAGGCAGATGCTTTCATGTACGGCAGCGTCTTCCCAGACAGATTATTTCCTTGCGCACATTGTATACAGTAGTGGAAGTCCTGGGATAAGCAGCTTCACACTGCAGCACTTTCATAAATACAACTACAGAGTTCCTTTCTCATCTAAGTTGCTTCCCTTCTGTAGCGTTTTGGATGAATCAGAGAGAAAACAGACAGGCAGTGACCGTCTGACTCAGTAAATCTAGTTCCAGTGCTCACAAGTAGTGATTCAACAGTGGATTGCAGGAGCAACCCGTTCAGCGCATGCAAGGTGCATTCACCTCTCCCCCTAGCCCCCAGAGCAATACACACTGCAGTAAATGAGACAAAGCAGAAATTCAGTGTGTCCAGTTGCTCAGAAGAAAAGGCAGGAAGTTGGTTTGTCAACATTTCCATCTAGTTTCCTCAACATTTTTTAAATAGAAAATATACAACCACCTCCATTGCTAGGAGTGAAATGATAAGGATCAGGTGGGAACTGTTTGTTCAGACAGCTGTGCAGAAATGGTCTGGAGTTCTCACCAGAAGACACGATGTATTGAAACATGTTGTGACACTTTCTTCCATCACTCATTATTGCATTTGCACTTAGAAACTCGTGAGCAGCCAAGTGTTACGTGTGCCAACCTCCAAAAAACCTCCATAGAGAAAAGGAAATCCCTTTATACATCCAGACCTCATATTCCGTACTGAGACTGTAATGACCCCAAACCATCAACTTTTTTATGAGCCTACATTTTGTCCAGGAGTTTCGTCACGGTAAGATTTCATTCGGTTTCTATTTCTAGCAACTAAAGCTAAACTGGTAGATTCCCTGCTAATCTAATCTAGCCTGACTCAGCTACTTTCTTCAAGGTTTATTTGCTTTTTATCTCAGTGTCAAGTATCAAACATTAACAGCCTTCTACAAGAGAACCGCCATGCAGAGCCAGTCCTGGGGAAGCAGAGGAATACAGTGTAGTGAAGGGATTGTGAGCTTCTTGAGTGAGGACTGCCTCTTGCAGTGGAGATTGTCTCCTAGAGCCCCCTTCCACCCCACTTGCCTTTGCAGCCCCCTCCCTCCTACCCAGCCATGTCCTCAGCACCCCCTGTGGCAATGTGAAAAGGCACTTATTTACCTGGAAAAGCAACATTAGGAGAACGCCTCTGTGCTCTGTCTTTGGTATGAAAAGCAAGTGGTTTTTTGTCCTTTAAACAAAAATTGTTTCCTTTTTTTGCTTTTCTTTTTTATTTTACTTCTCAGCATACATTTTTCTTCCTTACCTCTTGGTCCCGTTTTGCTGTCCACAGCCCTGTCCATTCTTTTCTGGAAGCTGCCACTTCCAGAAGATGCAGCTCTGCATTACCCCGAGACTGAACAGTTGGCTCTCCTCCACATTGTGCATGAGAGGGACTATTAAAAAGAGAGAGAGAGAGTGAAATTCCACCCCGGGCATTTTCATTCTGACGTCCCCAAATTCCCCTGTAAATGTTGCTAAAGTTTAAACCCTGGCAACTCCAGTCATGGGGCAGAGCACTATCTCCAGCTTTCCTACGCAGGGCTTCAGTGATTTTCTCATAATGATTTGAACTCTTTATTGTTTTGCTGTTTGTTCTTCTAAAGTGCAGAAAGGTTATTTCACTTCAGATCTCAGAGTTAATGGCAGACAAGAGGAAGAGGGTGTGAATATATGTGTACTGAGAAAGCCCGATGCCCTTTCTATTTATAGCTCTTCTTGAACTTTCATTCATTTAGTTGCTATTTTGGTATGGCAAACATTCCATCTCTCGGGGAAAGTACGTTAGCAGTGCAGGTGAGTAGGAAGGGGAACACATTGGTCATGCCAACAAATATTTAATGGTTCTAGAAGTGATTGCCTTTCCCAGAAAGCATATATAACCAAAGCGATACAAAAGTGGAGTTTCCCATGTGTGTTCATTTAGCCACTGAGCAGAGCAACGCTTTGAGATAACCCCAAACCTGCCGCATTAATTTTTAAATCAAATGAATTTCTAATGTCTCTGTTCTCAGTGGAGTAGATCTTTCCAGTAAAATGAATACCCTTGGTCGCTTGCACCATGCTCTGCCTTCTGGCTAGACAGCTGGCTGACAAGCATTAAAAAGCTACAGGTAGGACTTTTAATCGTGGCCTAGTGGGGTTCCTTAGACATTCAGCATCCCACATCTTTCTGTCAGGGCACAGTGAGGGCTGGCTGCTGCCGCGGAGAGGGGGAGCCAGGAGACATGGGGGGATCCCCAGGCAAGCAGGGCAGGGACTTTGCCAGCCAGGGCCCGTCCCACCGCCCTCGCTGAGGTAGCAGGGCAGGCCGGGGAGCAGCCAGGTTCATCCAAGAGTCACGATTGCCAGACAGGTCTGTGCTGGTGAGGCAGGGCTGAGGTCAAGCCGGGAACATGAGTCAGGGGGTTGGGATCAGGCCTGGTGACAGTGACCAAGGTCAGATATGGCCTTGTGGTCGCCAGACAAGTCCATAGGGACAGGGCAGGTCCAAGGCCAGCCTGGGAGGTCAGTCTGCACATCCTGGTCTTGGTCTGGCCCTGGGCAGGCACAGGCAGGGCTGCGAGGCAGCGGGAGCTGTAGCTGCGGCGGGGGCCAAGCACTGGAGCCTCAGCATGTGAAAGCAGCTCCCCTGGGCAGGGGTGGGTGCTGGCTGTGGCCGCCCTGCAGCGCTGGCTGGGAGCCTCTCCAGGGTCAGCAGAGGGAGGGGACGGCCATCGGCCGTGCTGGCTCTGAGCTGCCCCCAGCCCTGGCAGCTGGAAGGGAGGTGTGCTCAGGGCCCTGCTCCTTCAGTCGCCTCGGAAAATCCATCCTAAAATCTCAAGGCCCCAGCTCCTGTCCATGAGCAGCTGTTTGCTCTGGATGTCCCATTCATTTGCATGGAGGTCCTTCTTACAGGAACGGCTGACAGATATAAAGGATAATTATTTCACTTCTAACAGAGCTAAACTGCGATACAACAAGGTTAATTCCCACATGTAGCACTAAGCAAGGAAGCATAGGTTTCTGGTGACCCAGAGCCACTCCCAAGAGACAGACCTAAACGACCTCATGCCTAGATGGTCTCTCACATTGGTTCTTGAGCCAGGAGCACATGTAGGCATGAGGGGGCTATCTGCAATTGCCCCTGACTGCTCAGCCCAAATGACCAGGCACCTGTCTGCAGCTGTTTGAAATAAGAACAGTCTTTGTCTTGAAACAACCCCCTGAATCCCTGTTACCATGGCCTCTGTTCTAGTAGCCTCTATGGCAATAGGGGCTACAAGCAGAGGATCGTCCTAGTGCTGCTTGCTTGCTTGCTTGATGGTGGGACTGCAAAAGAGGGAGATGGTTGGAAGTGGCTGACTCCAGAGTTATCGGCTGTAGCTAGCTGTCAACTGCATTGCCATCCTGTGTGTTGCAGAAGGCATGAGAAACTCCGTTAACCCACCTTGCCAGCAAGAATTAAATGATCTTCGTTAGAACTGATAGTCCTTGTGAGAGGTGCCAGGCAGGTATCACTGGCACAAGCTGTAGCCCTACGTAGCCACACTGCATATGGCGGGTGCAGTAGCAGTGTGAAAGGGAAGGTCAGAATTTTTCAGTGGGTGACCTGGTACGAATCTGTTCTCATCCCAATGTGCTGTGGACTGCATCATTAACTGATGTAAACTGGCTTTTGCGCATCTGTGATTTTCTCTGGCCAGAGTTCTAGCATCTTCCAAAGACTGAATTCTGTTTTAAGTCCTGCCCATTGCTTCAAAGAGAGAGGATGGGTGACATCAGGCAAAAGGCTGGATCCTTGCCTGGGATAATCTGCTTTAGCATTATTGCAGGGTACAGTGACTAATGATGATGCTGTTCCTGGAGGAAGCGGAGAGTTTGCTGCCTATATCCTCCACACTTAAGGGTCTCTGTACTTGATATATTGGGACTCCATGGCCATACTACAGCCATACTTGCAAGTAACATCTCGCTCCGCATTATCATTATTTAGCCATCATAGTCACAGAGTCTTAGATCTTTCCTTCACTCTGTCATTAGCCTGGCTAATTGAAAGACAATATTTTTAAGTAACTCAGAACTGGTTGGTTCCACTTCCTTTTCCTGTGCTCCAATAATAATTGCATCCACCAATACAGACCTTCTTGCACGCTGAAATGCCCTTTCACTGAGTACAGCACTGATGCCTATAACGTAGCGCAGCTCAAATGCCCGTTGGTTCTGCCTACCTCCTGAGAAGATGGGACTTTCTTTGGAGGAACAGTCTGGGCCATTGGCTTCCATAGAAACGAATTCATGGGAAAAATTCTGGACATGGTCTGATGTGGCCCGTAATTCGAGGCCTTATGTGAAGCCTATGTGTGAGCAGGCAGAATCTGGGTTGCACTGCCAGTCCTCGTTCTGACTTTTGAGCGCCTGACTTTGCAACCTCAATAACACTGCAAAGCAGGCTGGGGGAAGGAACTGTACATATGGCATGTCACTAGGGCTTGAGGCAAGCATTTTGAAATTTTAAGTCCAGAGAACTGTTCACTAGTCTGTAACGGGCCAGTCTGAGCTGTGCTGAACACAGTGAGAAGTGAAAACAGATGTGGCATGTGTCGCACTTATTGCGCGACAAGATGCAGATATACTTGTCATGAAGAGGTTAGACATTCAGGTTCAGATATGCAAAAGGTCTTTTTCTTCCAGCAAGAATTAAGGATCTTACTATCTTGGAGGATCTGGCCCTTCTCCCACAAGTTTGGAGGGAGCCAGCAGCATTCTAGTGTAACCTCAAGTCAGAGGAGACTCACGGATACTTTTTTCTGTCTGTCAGTTATAGTGGAGCTATTAAAAAGGTTAAAAAAAATTCAGTAAAAGATTGCTTTCCTAATTCATCACCTTTACTGTCTCTTCCCTGGGGCACAGAGAAATCACTAAGAAAACCTGCCTTAGGAGTTCCCTGGGTCAGGAATGAAGGGTTTGATTCATTGCTAATAAACAGTAGAAAACCAGGAGTTGCAAGCCAGCTTACAGGTTGAGGGACTCCTTAATGGTTTGGGGACAGACACTACCATCTGCTGCCTTTACAGGGTTACTCTAATCACTATGAACAATGTTGTAGCCAGGTTAGGAACCCAGGTGTGACACAAGACCTGCTACCAAAGTTCTCCCTCTTGCTCAGGGGAAAACATTTCCTTGAAATATGAACAGCCTCCCCTTGCAATCATGATCTTTATTTCTACTCAAGGTTTTGTAGGGCATGCACTGGGCTTGCTGTGTTAGCACCAGACTGCTTGGTTTGGTGATAATTCCCCTGATTTCCCCAGAACTTCCCCTGATTTCACTAGCCTGAAGGATTAGCGGCCCCCTTCATCCAGCTCGTATCCCCAACTTCCACACAACATCATCTGTTTCTTTGCATCTCACACGAGCAAAATGGTCCCCATACCTCAGTTAGGACAAGGAAGAGTAAACACCTAGCAACTCCGCTCTCACCCTTCTCCCTCCTAACCCATGACTTTGGGCTACAACTGCTAGAATCTATTAATCAATGAATTAATCCAGTAGTATTGATACACTTTTTCTTTTCTTCTGGTTATGGACACAAATGAGAAATCTTGGCCAATTCCTAGTAGATATTGAAGATACAGATGCAAAATGACGGTTGCAGTCAAGCTTTTTGTTGCTTTGGAAAAAGGAATTGAATAAACTCAGGGATTTTATGGCCAAGAGGAGCCCCTTTCTATTTATCACAAGCAAGGTCACCCGGTCATCATATAGGAGAATAATACAGAGAAGTCAGTAGTCTCAGTTTGAGGAAAACTGAGAACCCTGTTACTTCCGCCTCTTTCTAATTGTATATGAGTTTATCTGAAGAGGCGGAAGGTCTTCCACTAGCGAAAATAATAAAAGACAGAACTTCACTAATCCGTTTTTGTAATCAGTTTACAGAGGCAAACAACTTGCAAGCACTTTGTTCAACAAACATTGCACTTTCTCTCCGTTCTAGAGTTAAGGTCTAAGGGCAGAAGCAAACATTTAGAAGAGAGTTGTCCTGTGACTGTAAACGAAGATGTATATATCGATACTGACATCTCCTATGGCTTGAGCAATCGTGGACATGGGGCGAGGTCATTCACACTTTCATGTGCTAGCCAGAGAGTTGAATTCTCACACCCTTATCTGTTATAGTGGCTAAGGCGTCGCTCTGTTTTCTCTTCTATCTGCATAACCAGGTGTTGAGCAACTGGAATGTCATTCCAGAAATTCTGACTGGCTTGGGTGTGTGCTCCTCACAGGAATTACTTCTGGGAATTGTTCAGAAGGGCCAAACAATAGGGTTTTCAAAAATTATGTTACTGTACAGCACACATTTAAATGAGTTGCATAATTTAGCCAAACATTGTACCTCTACTGTAGAATAGCACACCCCTCTTCCTGCTATTTTAAAATATGACCCAGCTCCTAGGAGCTGTGTGCTGTTTACATATGTATAATGTTTATTTATAGTATGTGTATGTGCCAGTATATGGAATTAGGGTTTGTTTAATATTTCATGCTGTTTCAAAGTTACAGCAGACAGTGTGCAAACTCCCATAGCCCCATGTCTTCATAATTCAGCCCCATAATTCATTTCATTCGGATACATTCAGGGCACATTCCCAAATGGAAATTAAATTGCAGCAGGGACCAACACTGGCAAAGGGAGTAACCTTCAGCACAGGTAGAAGTTACCTTCTCTGGCTTTGGGCAAAACCCTGGCATCTACAGCCAAAGACTGCATCACTCTGAGCAAGCAGGCATGGCTTGCAGAATAGACTGGCCGAGCCACGGACCTGCCTTCCGTGTCTGCTGAGCCCCGATCTCTCCGGGAATATACGTGGGGGGAATCATCCACAAAGGACTGCCGCAGGACAGTCCCTAGCCAGAGGCCAGAGACAGAGGAGTCTGAATGCTCCAGAGGGCTGAATGAGCTACACATCCCTCCGAGGCATAGCGGTGGCCCCCAAAGCTGGCAAGAACAGCCAGACAGAAACAGCCCTTGAACAGCCAAGTCTGCATCTTTGCTACATCACGTGGAGTCGCTCTGGCTTTGCCTAAACTGTTCACATCAGTATCTGAAGGCTACATCGGACTCCCTCATCATCTGTACTGTTTACATGGCTGGCTGGCACTTTGGCTTTAACCTGAAGCAAATCAGCTTGTTCTCCACGGAGGAAAACTCACTCCTAAGAGTAAGAACTGGTCACCTGGCAATGTGACAGTCATTGGCTGTTGGAGCAGCAAAGTCCGGAGCAAGATCAGTTTCCTAAAGACACATGGATGTAGTTCAGAAGAAAATGAAGAATTCTGTCCTTTTTCTTCACTTGATAGCCTCCTTTTTTAAGCTCTTTTTCAGGTATTTTAAGGAAAGCCAGAGCAGTCTGACAAAGCAGCCAAGATAGCTGGGAATCCAAGGAAAGCCAAGCTGAAAACACTTTGGGTGCCGGTCACCAAAATGCAAGGGTCAATGTGGGCTCCAGCAGCTCAAGGGCCAGAATGCAGAGAAGTGTCTCCTGAGGGAATTATCCTGCACCTTTCTGCTGCCAAGGAGCAGGCAGTAGAGAGCTGTCTGCCATTCAGAGCAGCGCAGAGTAAAACTGAAGGCTCGGTCTAGCTTATATACACAGAGCTTCAGTGAACGTTATCTGGTGGCCTTAGGATACAGCTGGCGTTTTATTTTAAATGTGATCCAAAGCTTGTTTACCCAAAAGTAATCAAGGTGTTATGAATGGAGCAATAACAAAAAGAGAAGAGAAACAGGGCCATGAAAGGGCCTGTAGTTAATGTTCTTTGAACAAGCCAATGAGATGAAACAGCTGCAGTGAGTCATGAAAACTGGCCGGATCTGCAGGATATCAACAAATTCATTCTGTGCATGTGTGCAACACTCCAAGCTTTAGTGGCTTTTGTAAAGGTTCAGATTTCCATTCCATTGGCTTGATTCTGCTTGCTGTTGTTGCCAAAGCTGATGTAACCAAGTGGTTGCCCAGGCAGCTGCCTAACCACTGTGACTGGCTCACTGCTTGCATGGCTTCTGAGGCCCCCTCTGAATAGCTAACCACTTCATCGGACACCTAGTCCTAAATCTCCTTTCAGTCTCTGCCACTTTGAATCTCAGAGCTCAGAACTTCATGAGGATTAAATGACAACATGCCATGTTTGATGCTTGATTCCCTGTCGATTACATGCGGCGAGTGACCAAGGCCTGCAGAACCTTCAGACTCTGGTTAAAAGAAAAGCCACAGTATTTTCTACATGGTCTTATGGCAAGGAGGACGCACAGCAATGGGTCTCATCCTCTGAAATCACTGCAAAGCCTGTCGTCTTACAGCAGGAGGGCTGGACCAGGTGATCTCCACAGGTGCTGTCCAACCTCAGCGATTCTGTGATAGAGCTCACCTCCACAGGTCTTAAACTGTAATGAATTTCCTTCCTCCACCCCCACTGTGCAATTGCCCTTTCAGAGGTCTCCTGAGCTTTTGTGCAGGGAGGGCAACAACAAGATGAACTCATACCTCCTTCCACGCTGTCATTGTCACCATCATCTTCAGCTTGTGGCCAAGCACGTAGCCTTTAAATGGAGGATAAGGCTAGACTTAGCAGCATGTCTTTACGATGCCTTGAAACCTGGCCCTCTTTGGAACATTAAAATCAAAGATAAATTAAACTGTAATGCTAAGAAATGCTACTCATTTATAAACCTTGGCTGGCAATCATACCTCATATAGTTGTGATATATTCCTAGCTTACTGTACAACCACATTTCACCTGTGCATTATGCAACTGCTATTAGCATTAATGAGCTCCAAGGCTAACATACTGATACTGTTCCTAGAAACAATTTGACCGGGAATGCACTCTTTTGGACTACTTAGGGGAGTTAGATGAAGCAGAGGGGACTTGCATACTTTGCTGCCTTACGGAGTGCCTGAATCCAAACCCAGATGTGGGTCTGGTGTTCATTCGTGAATTTTATAAATCAAAAACAATTGCTGTGTCTGTCCAAGGTCAAAATTGGACTCTGGCTAGGAATAACATCTGCCAGACATTGATGAGTTTGATATCCACCTAGACGTGGATCTAGGGGACCAATTTAAAAACCACAGTATTAAAACCTCCAACCTAAAGAGCAAAATAAAGTTCACTCCTAGACTGTGAGGACAACTCGCCATGGAAGTCTCATTTAATCCTCATTTTGAATCAGATGAAAATAACTTTCAGATGCTAACATTATAGTACTGGTGTGCAGAAATCACACTTACTAGAAGCCTCCTGCCTTAAAAGGAAAATCCACAAGGGCCCTGAGCATAGCTGCACCCGTCTCAAATAGATCACTGAAGTCGAGAAATTGGTGTTAGTTTCTAGTGACTAAAGTTCTTATTTGTTTTTGAACTGGAAAGTAAACCCCAGTTTTCTGGGGCTGGCAGAACTGAAATTGAGGTCTCAGATTTGTATGCCCTCTCCAAAGGCTGCACTTGCTCTCACCAAGGACTGTTTGCATGTCCAGACTAGGCAGTGGTGCAGCCAAGAACTTAGCTGCACAAACCGGTACTGATTTTGCTTGTGCAAAATGCAAACACCCTCAATTACCTGTTGAAAATCCTCACTGAGTCTTGAGATTTCTGATCTGCTTGGATGTGGCAGTACCTATCATGTGCCCTGGCAGCTGTGCTGGTCTTCATTTGGAGAAGAGCCTGGAGGAAGACAAGGGGGAAGACGGTAGCTTTAGTTGAAAGGCAAGCGGATCAAAGGCAGCTGATTAACATCTGAGGCCAGGACAGTGTCTGAGTTCAGCCTTCCCCCATATCGCTCCCTAAGAGGACGGTCACTCCTTTGTTTGTGTGAAAGCATCTTGGGTAAGGGGAGCCTGCGCACGGGTCACACATCAAACAAACGGAGGCAGAAGCCCAGACCAAACACACGGCTGGGACAGGCAAGATGCAACTGGAGATTCTCACGATGCTCTCAGCCAAACACGAGACCTGAAAGACCGGTGGGAGGCAGACAGGTAACCAGAAAATAAAACATGGGGTTCTTGAGCACGTCAACAATAAAACCACAGAACAACCACACTTACCCTGTAAAATGACACCACACTTTCGGGGCCAAAGAGCTGGCCAGATGCAGACGCTTAAAACCGCGTCACTCAAACACTGTACAACCTCTGATTTGCTGCCTCGTGCCTAAAAGCCACGACATCCTCAGAAGTGTCACAAAGTGATACTGAGGGGAAAATTGCCCCCATCATATCTCTGAGATCTGCTTTCATGTGTGGAGATACTGCAGTGACAGACTGCAGTGCTGGGCCTAGTCCTGATCTATGGATATAAATCAGAAAGAGCTTTGCTAAAGAAAACACAATTGCTCCAGAGTAAACTGGGAATGAGGAAGGTGTCTGCAGACTTTATTTGCATGATCTCATGCTGTTTTGCAAACCTGAGCAACCCTGTTTTCCACAGCCAGACTGCAGAAGCACACTTTGCTGCCTACACATAGGTTTGTCTACAGCACCCAGGTACCCCTGTGCAATGTTTGGATGTTTACAGAGATTTAGGGATTTAGGAGCTAAGAGATACCTGGGGGATTGTCCGAAGCATGAGAGCAGGTTATACTCCCGGGGCTTAATGAAGGGCTGTCTGCCCCATCACTGCTGTAATAGATGGTTAGAGGAGGCTTCCTCCTCCAATACATCTACCACTTCTCACCCATTCCCTTTGAGTTCAGAGGAAACATCCTCAAAAAGCTGGACCTTGAGCATGTCACCCCAAGCCTGCCTTTCTCTCATTGCTTCCTTTAAGCTCCAGTGGGATTGTAACCTTTTCCAGGTGGAGATTTAGCTATTTATTATAAACATGTTGACAGGATACTCTGGCTTTAGCCAAAAAAGCTGAACTGCTGCACAGAGAGGATCCTGCCCTTCATCAGCATTTTTCCACCTGGCACCTCTGCTTTCCTAGGCTACAGGGCCAGGAATCAGGCCTCCTTTTGGGCCATTCAGCCATTAGCTCAGGCAATCTGTGTGTGTTAATGTTATCACCATAGCTTTATAATGTAGAGTTGGTACCCCAACCATACTCACCAAACCAAATCCCTCCGTATTCAGATAGTTTCATATGCTCATATAGTTAATGGTCAAAGTACTTGGAAAGCCTTTGCTATTTCCTGTTATAAATTTTAGGAGGATATGGTCTATCCAGTATGGAAGTGCTAGTAAATGTTGGCTTATTGGCAGCAACCTCCAAGCCTCTTTAGCTATGCAGCTCAATGATTGCAAGACGTATTTTTTTGAAATATTAGGTGCAAAATCAGACTCCTAACATAGACTCAGCTCAAACCTAAGTAAAAGCAACATGTTCCCCACAAAAATTTTAAAAGATAAGGCAAAACTGTAAGTCTTTCCTTCGGCTCTGGCCAAACTAAATCTAGATCATGCTGTCTTACATGGTCTCATCTGCAGTCCCAGGTCCCTGTCTGTGGAAGTTTGCATCCCCATCTATTCTGATACGAAATGGGGAAAGGCCCTTGGTTGCCTTTGCAGTCTTCGTAACCAAAAACACAGAGAATAGGTGATACAAGAGGTTATCACAGTTGCTACTACCATGTTGCCATGCATCAGTAAAATCATAGAACAGGATGCATATTGGCCACAGGATACTTTGATGAAAAGATTATGTGCTGAGGCTGAGGGCTGAGTTCACGGAGGCCAGGGGTTGATTATGACTGGCAAAGTTTGGCTCTGCCTCAGTCTGTGACGGTTTGTGCTTTCAGGCCTGGAGGATGCTACTTAAATGGCAGGTGTAGAACAAGAAAGCAGCCAGTGCATTTGTCTACGGCCATCTTGTTTCAAGCCATTTTTATGACAAGTCAAGAGCACAGAAAATGCAAGGAGATGAGGGTCAAGGGTTTTTGCATTGACTTTCCTCTTCTGATGCTCTTGGGAAATGAGAATATAAACAGAGCCTAAGAGCATCAGGGCTACAAAGCTCTGTATTCCTGCATTAGTCAGAAATACGTGAGCAGCTATGACAGTCCTTCATCTCAACACTTTGCTTGATTCTCACAAGGTCACCACAGAGGATTTATATGTCTGTGGTCCAACCCTATCGTTCCCGCTAGTGGAGACATCACAAAAATGTAACTGATCATTGCCCCATTGGTAGGAGGAAGGCTTTCGTTCATGGCAAGGATTTAGAAATGGTGCCCAGTGCCTTCGCAGTTTAGGTGCCGATGTGATTGAGGTTCCTTCTGACCCAGCTGAGTCGAGCACAAACTGAAATGCCGATCTCTTCGCAGTAAAACAACCTGATCGCACTCCTTCACAGCCTGCTTTCCTGGGGTCCCCAGGGACACCAGAACAAACAGGAAAAGCTACTCTGTGAAAAGATCCATGCCACAGCCGGACTGTTCCCTGCCCCTAGAAATATGCATTCACTGAAGTGCCCCATCTGGGACCTGAGAAAGATTTACTCCAGCAACTCACTTCTTTCTCTGCTGTGTCAGAAAGAAGATGCTTGCAGGAAAGCTGTGTGACAGCTTGCAACAAGGCACATCGCTGCTCAAAGCGCCGAGAGAACAGAACAGGTAATGAACCTGCTCCTCAGCTACCTCCGGCCAGCACTCAGTATGCGCACAGCAGCTCATGGCAGGCTGTGAGCTGTGATGTGTGCCACAGTCAGCCAGGGACCTGCAGGTCCAAGGGATTCAGAGCAGGGGCCACGCTGTACTGTGTTGGCTGTGTTACCTTGCTGATCCTGCATGCTGTCTCCTGCACCTGCTCTCCTGTACTGTCACTTCTCAGGAGAAATCTCTCAAAATACTAACACTTCCTGATGTTTGCGTCCCATACAAGCAACCCTCACTGTGTGGCCAGGTGAGCTGCCCTGACTGCCATGGGACAGCCTCAACATTTCCTCAGTTATCAGTAACAAAAAGTCCCTCTGACTGCATAGGAAGAAGGTGAAAAGCTGCATTATCTCATCTGAAGAAGGCCATGGCCAAGCTTTAAATGCACCAGCTGCTCGACTGTCTGAGCACTCCGGTGTTTGCATTCCAAACAACCTTACCAGTAATTAACAATGGAAATTTCATTCCCACATGCCCTTGGATCACAGGGCAATTTAAAGGAGGTACTTCTCTCAGCCTGTCAAATACTTGAGAGGGTGTTGTGAAGCCGGTTAATTTGTATGTGTGCTGTGCTTGGGATGAGAGCTGTTACCTTACACTAGAGTGGATAATCCTCTGTTTTCTGTCATAGGCTTCTGTGGGACCTTGGTAGCTCCTGAGGTACAGTTTTTAAAAGCTCCTACATGATTTAGGATTCCTTCACACAGTTCATCAGGCAGGCCCTCAGGGCAGGTCAATAGTGTGGATGCAGATTGGGCTTGGAGCTGCAGAGAGCGAGCGTATACCACTGGGCTGACCGGCCTTTGAAAGCAATTCCAAGTATTCATGAGCTTCAGGAGAAATCCTTCCAGAAGAAACTATTTCATTCAGAAACTGCCAACCCAGTCCCTGCTCTGTACTAGTGCCTAGCTCAGCGCCAGTGATTCACTGAGCCGTATGTGCATCATGTCATGCTTACTTGGCCCTGCCTGTATGTGCATCATGTCATGCTTACTTGGCCCTGCCAGGCTCAGATACCAAGAACCTCACCTATCACCCCTCTGCTACCTGAATGCAACAGGTTAAGGGGCCTGATGTGATGCTGACATCATACACAGCCATAGTCCAAATCCATATATTGGGAACATGCTGTGATTGGTGTGATGGGGTTATAAGCAGGCTTTGCATCAACTGGGATCCCAGGCAATTTGTCACTGGGAGGAGAGGGCAGCCGGCTGTGTTCTGCAGAGCCCCTGTTGTGCACAGCCCTAGCCCGTGCCTCAACCTGAACTGCATGGATACCTGTGGCAAACAGTGCCACGGTATCCTTACAGTACTCAAAGACCTTGTCCACTGCTCTCAGCACAGTAGGAAACTCTCGGCCTACTCCCCATTCAGCACAGGATAAAAACCTAATCATCAGGGAGCCTCTTTATGCTCTTGCTGCCCAGCCCCAACCCTCTTCTCCGTGGCTGCTGCTTACCACACCTATGTTGCTCCAGCTGCAGCAGTCAGCAGAGCACAGAAGCGAGGGTTTTCTGTAGCACTGAGTTAACTCACCGGGCTTTTGGGTC
This sequence comes from Dromaius novaehollandiae, assembly GCF_036370855.1. Classification (NCBI taxonomy): domain Eukaryota; kingdom Metazoa; phylum Chordata; class Aves; order Casuariiformes; family Dromaiidae; genus Dromaius; species Dromaius novaehollandiae. The sequence continues at coordinate 11,043,903 of NC_088101.1, read as the reverse complement.
AGAGTCGAACCTGGCCTATCCTGCGTGGGGCTTGGAGCAGAAATGGGCTCATCCCTGCCCTCCCGCTAGCCTGCAGCAATCTACGTCCTTGAGACCCTGAGGACTGGGGAGGAGATGGTGTGAGCATTACAACTTCACAAATGTTAAGCTCCGTATTCTCATAGACATTCAGGGACTGACACGCTTGCTTTTCTTTCCTTTGCAGATTCCTCTGACGAAGGAGCTCTTGGCAGCCATCCTGCCTTGTCCATGTGTTGCTGCCAGCCTCCTTGGGTGCACATTGCTCTCCTGGGAGAGCACTGCAGCTCCTCCCCAAGACCCCAGGTGCTGTATCTGCCCTTCCAGCCAGGCTACCTTGGCCAATCTCTGGTCATTCAAGTCCTGTGTTGACTCAAAGGGAAAGTCCATCTTGTTGGCCATGTTGCAGGATTAAGTTTGCTAGTCCTCGCCATGGTGCCTGGCTATGCAATTTGTCCAGACTCGTGTGTGGGCAGGAGTTGGTTGGCAGGCACCCTGCTGTCACAGAGAAGCAGCATGAGGAAGGACAGAAATAAGGCTTTCACATGTGAGGCCTTTCATGAGTGATGTGCACAGTGCTATCTTATCCACATGGGTTATCCACATGAGACAGGCGAAAGGATAGCACAGTGCTTCCTGGAGGGGCCTGGAGTTGAAGCAGCAAAGGTTTGTGAGAGAAGCCTCTCTCCAGAAATCTTTGAGATACACATGTAGTGGGGCTTTTGGCCCAGGGATTCCAACGGCATATAAAGGACATGCGAGGACCTTCTCTACCAACTACTTCAGTCTGCCCATCTGCTCCTATCACACCACACTAGATGCTAGCATGGGCATAGCTGACCTGAACAGTACGTTGGTGTACCCGGATAAACCTGCTAGGGCTGTGAGATATGTGTTTTCTTAAGGTCACAGTGGGTGGTCGTGCAAGTATCTGTATTATCAAAAATACTGAATAGCAGGTCTTTGGGCTCTCCTGCACCAGCAAGAACTGAGTAAGAAAACAGGATGGAGGGATTACGTCTGACCTTTGCATTTTTGCTGTTCCTCTTCCTCCCAGGGCAAACAACTGACACAGAAATGAAGCCAGTGTCATTGTGAATGGAGCAGGCCATGGAAGATAGAAGGTGACAATGAAGGCAAGTCCCACTTCATTTTATCAATTCTCCCCTAGTAATTCTCACACCATAGCCAACTCCCTTTGGAATAGCAGTGCTAATGAGATCCTCCCTCTTCACACAGGATAATGGCAGCAGGTCTCAGAGCAGCAGTTCCCAGGCTCAGGAAACATCAACCCAAAGCAGTCTGTCCTTACGGTTGCTTCAGATGGGAGTCTGATAATGGAAGAGCACAAGAGTCTGCCAGAAAGTGCAAAGGTCAGCAAGTAGAGCTGTTAAGAACTGATCGAGAAAGCTTGGGAACTGTTAGGTCTGATGTCACATCACCCTTGTTGTTAGTCCTCCTCTGTGGAACTGGGCAGGCCACATAACCTCTTTGAAGACAAAGTGGGTAGAGAGTCTTAACTTGTGGCCTTTTGGGGGTGTTCATTCTTTTTCTCTGTCGGTAGACTGCTTACAAAGCTAGTCACCAATATATTTAGTGAACACTCAGCCCTGTCTGTACCTCATGCTCACCCTGCAGAGCCTATTCTGAGCTATAACTTTGACTTTTGCAATCTATGGTGGCAATGCAGTTATCCCAGGAAATTCTTGCCTGCCCCTCACACTTCAGGCAGCTTTCCACAGAAATCTTTTCCCCAGACGTTATCCAGGCCTGAATTTATAGTCTATCAGTATCACAGCTTGAAGCCTCAGCAGAGGACCTTGCATAAATAACAAGTCGCCTGTGACTAAGCAGTCAGCTGCAGTTCTAGAGTGAAGATGTTCTGAAGATTATGACATGTTTGACTACACAGAACAAAAACACATGTCTCCTCACTCGTGGACTTAGCATTTATGGATCTGCATGTGCAAATTCTTTTGCTTTGTGTCTCTTGTTTTCCCTTTCATGATAATAGCTGGGCATGAGTTTGTGGGTTTCCTTGTTTGTTTTTAAAGGCAGTGGATGGAGTTGGAAAAGGTTTTCTGTGCAGGAGGTATAAGCCTATTGGTTTAGCTTTCTGAATAAGGGGATTATAGGCTCCAAAGCATGCGGGGAAACCCTGTTCTGGTAGGTCCTGTACACATTCCTTCAAATTGCTTTGGCATCTCTCCAAAAACAATGGTGGCTTATGTAAGGTATCATGAGAGAATGACAGGAGTGTGAGTGTAAATCTTCTTCTCAGTAAGAGGAGAAAATATGCTTGTAATTTTGCTCAAGCCTGTTCCGGGGTAGAGAGAAAGGTAGGCAGGCATAACGCTAAGGAGTAAGGTAGGCGTTGCCGGTATCCACTGAGGGAGCTGGGGTGGTTTCTCACATTAGTAATGGTTCCTCCTTTCATTTTCGGGTGAACGGTTCAAAAAAATCTAGCTTGACAGTTCCTGAAACTTCGTGAGCTTTGAGAAAGGGGTCCAGTGTCTTAGTTCATACCAGGGCTACAGTCCTTAGGAGCACCTCAGTTTCGAAGGGAGGCGAAGGCCAAGGCTGGGCTCAGCTAGACTATTCTGCTGCAGCCGAGCCACAAAAATAGGCTATTGCTCCCCTTGCTAAGCGCTGTCCCATCCAGAGGGACAGTGCTGCCCCTCCAGACACACTAGACTGATCCCTCAGGGGTTGATCTTGCTCCAGGAGGAGGCAGGCCGAGAGCAGTTCAGTGAACGGCAAAAACCTGTCTTGCCTCCACTACAGCCAGAACTGCCCCCCACTTTGTCCTTTCCGCCTTCCTTGAGGAGTGAATATTGACTTGCATGGTGAAAGCATTCCCCTGTCCGTGGGCATGTGGTTTACATTCCATATACAACTCTGCTGGGTTCTGTGTGTCTTCCCCAAACCATCTGTTCATCAAAACCCTCATGGCAGCTTCTGTTTTTCTTCCCTGTAGCAAATCTCCCACCTGACTAGCTGAAAGAGCTGCCTTCCATAGCCTGACCTGGGGCAAGAGGAGACTCCTCCTCATAGGGAGCGCTACCCTTTGCCTCCATCACTTCTCCCATTCCACCCCAACCCCCACTGATGCAGCCATAGACTAAAGCCTGGAGTGTGGCATAGCAAAGCATTTCCCAGCAAAAAAACCCACCCTTGCCTGTGGGGCAGGCTTCTAAAGGACCATGCACAGCCCTGCCTTCCTTGCAGGCCAGAGCTGATGTTACAGGGAGAAATTACGCTGCTCCCTCTTCCTGCTTGCTGTATGAATGAGTAGTGGATGCTACTCTGTAGGACTGCTGATCCAAACTTCTTCCAAAGAGCTGAAGCTATTCACTGTCTTTTTAATTGCATTAGTCATACATAAAGATTGCCTGGACTGTATTGGAGTTGTGGATGCTGGCAATGCCTCCCATGGTATAAATCTCTGCCAGCCCACAAGGCCGCCCGCTGTCCGCAAGGTGAAGCGTTCCGGGACCATCTGCACTTTGTTATGGGGCTCTTTGCACCCCCGGGGAAAGTCTCGCAGTGGGCTTTGTCCAGGCTCTGCACTTCGTGCAAGGAGAGGGGCGCCTTCGTCCCCAGTGCTCCGTGATCCCCCAGCACCCTCCACAAGGTGACCGACGCCTTGCAAAGGCAAGGTGAAGAGTGCCACCTACTGAGTCACGGGAACCACCTCTAGTGACACCTGAGTATGCCTTGGATGTTTCTAAGCACACAAACACACCAGGACTGATTTCCAGCAATTCAGCAGCCAGTAGCTTTATTGCAACCCAACATGAGGCATACCCGTTTGTCTCAGCACACTGCATGGCCCTTGTGCACGTCTCACCAGCCCCAAGGCTCTGCAGAAAGCTCTATTTACGTTTCCTCGATCCAACTGAAGCAGGGGCGCATGGCAGCAGTGCTCTAGGCATGCATCTCAGACAGCGCAGGATTCAGCAGGACCATTGGATCTGGATTGTTCATAAACAAGATCACCCTCTTGCAGTACTTTTACATTTAGACACATCTGGTTTGGATAACAGGACTTCAGTAAGAGTTTGCTAATTTTAGCTTGCTTATTAAGGAAGAATCATCTTCAAAACCACCTCAAAGATCTGAATACCCAGTCCCTATTCATCTGTGGGGTGCCCAAGGGGCTATTCACAACTGCTGCTGAAAACTATGCCCAAGATGAAATACTAAGGAAGCTGACCACAGAGTACATCAGGTAATCAATCGCTCCTGGGCCTCAAATACTGATGTGCTGACTGCTGTCATGCTTGAGAATGTAAAAGGTTCAGAAAAGACCTTTTTTTCCTCCCTCTCGAAATTGTGAGATTAAAAATGTTTGATCCCCTGGGAACTCTCAGTAATCCTAGTCAGTACACACACATACATTCACATGCATACACACACACAGGGTAATTATAGTGTTGCCGGCTCTCCCAGGTGAGTTTTTAAATCACATGTGAAGAACTCGTTCTCCTCGGGAGATGCTCACTGAGACCTGCCTGCCTGCTGCCTGGCCTTACGATGCAGAGCCCTCGCAGCTTCTGCTCACGTGCTTTGGTGTGCAGAAGTTTCAGCCCTTGCTCCCAGGGTCATCACTCCCTGCTTCCACAAGCCAGCCAGCAGCGATGCATCACCCAGAGCTCTCCAGTCTTTCCCGTGCTGGGGACCGCCATGCCATGGTCTGTTACCTTGGCACATTGCAGGCAGCAGCTGAGGAGATGCCAACAGCCAGCAGAGTGACCATGGGTGGGAGACATCGGGTAAAACAAAAGCCCCGGCCACGTTGCAAAGGTGTGCAAGGAACTGAGTCCCAGAGACTCAGGGTCAGCATGTGGCATTCGACCTGTGTGGCTCCTCAGATAGGAGGTGCTGTGCACAGGATTACTATGGATTATCATTTCCTTGGGCCACTGATGATCTTTGGGCTTCAATTTTGAAGCAGCTAACTTGAGACACTCACCAGACCTGAGTTTTCAGGAAGGGAGGGAGGGCAACCCTGTTTCAACCGATGCCTCAAAGCAACAATGACCGTTTGCAGAACATGCCTGAAACTATTGTTTACCCATCCTAAAACGCCCAAACCAAAACTGTTTAGAGAAAGGGCTGTAGATTGCTGAGTAAGCAACATATCTTTTATGGAGACAGAACAACCTAATTCCCTTTGCAGAACCCTTGCCGTGCTGTTGTAATTTACAGATTTCCATTTCTGTCTCATACATACAGAATATTAATCTCCCCACTTGGAGGCTTTCCCCCCGTGCTAGGATGAGGGGCTGAAATGGCATCAGTGCCCTTGCTTTCCTCAGATCAAATCTTACAGTGGAGCAACTTTCTCTTTACTTTTCTATTTGGGTCTCTGTACACATAAAGTGAGATTTATTGTAGTTAACTTCAGTAGTCTAAAGGTTAAGCATATCATGCCTATCCTCCTTCATAGTCAATGGAGACAGAAAGAAACATCTCCCATGGATAATCCATCTGGATGATTTTTGATACCTCATTTTATGTCAGTTTCTGTATAGAGATGCCTTTTCCTTCACCATCTATCTCAAAACAGCTAATTTGTGCTTGATACCTGTACAATCAGTGGGGGAACTTAGAGTGGGTGAGCCACAGCCTTAGTTTCTGTAGATAATTCAACATTTTGGCTGCTACTGAAGTAAAAAAGATCACACGAGACAGAATGGCTGTGTATAGCAGCTGAGATTTAGCAATTGAAGTCTCTAATGTGAATGGTACTAGAGGCAAGATTTACTAGAATCAGATTCTTAAAGCAATTAAGATCTGATTGTATAATGAATGAATTGGAGATCACTGCAATGCTATGAGTTTCCCACCCTCTTTTCAAGTAGCAAAGACTTAGGATCATCTCATTTAAGCATCTGTTGCAAGTACAATTTATTGTGCTGTTGCTGGGAGGATTATGATAAGGTAACAAAGCTGCAGAGTTAATTAATTAATGGAAGTTAGTAGTGGGTGGGGAGCACTGTGAGGCTACAGGGTTCTCCACACCTTCTGCAGGGCTCTCGTTACCCTGGAATGTACTAGTGGCTGCCACCAGGCAGGATCCGCTTTGATCTCCAGACAGTGGCAGGCCTGCTTGCAGCCGGTGGGTGTGTTCGGCACCCTTCTGTCAGGCTCGATGGAAGGAGCAATTAAGTGCCATTTGTGTAGGAGATAGATAGCCTCGAAACAAGAGAAGCCAACACCCCAAAATTACATGATGTGGCCTGCTCAAAGCTAGGCTGTATGGTTGGCTGAAAGGGTCTTCTCATTCAGCTTACATTCACTGGGGTGAAACATACTCTTGCTGTTTGCATTAAGTGAACATGCTCAGGAAAAGTTTATTTTCTTCATCTTCTCCAATGCCTGCTTATATCAGCAATGGAATAAGCCCAGATGGGTTTTAGTTTGGTTGGATGGGACTCTAGTCTGAATATCTGGTGACCAAAGGAAGGCTGAAGAATTCTGCTGAACGAAGGCCTGCTGTGAGCCTGTATGTATTACACAGCACTGAAAAGGGAACGATGGCAAGGTATTGCCCTCGGAAAGTTCACAAGCATCACACAATCAAAGCATGATTCAAGACATTGCTCAGCAAGTTGCTACAGGCTGTTACCATCTGAATACCAAGCACATTCCAATAACTGTCTCTGAAGTACAGAGATTTCACTTCTTACTCAATATTGGTAAATATTACATCCTTCCCCTTTCCAACAGATGGGAGAAGAACTTCTTTTCCTAGCAGAGATGATAGGCCTGGGAACCTTTGCAAGTTCTGGGATCCAGCTAAAGCCTCTATCATGAAGAGATCAACCTGTTAAAATTGTGTCTTGTTGTTTAGAAAAAAGGCAAAGCATATTTGCAATAGTTACGGCAGTCCAGTAAGGAGATTTGACTTTCAGAGACACAGAGGAACCGTGGAGACTGGGTCACTACATGCACACACAAGGCTGGTTTGCACTCTCTTCTCCCTGCAAGAACAGTTCAGGTTCAAACCTGAGCTGGACAGAGAGGAAACTGCAGAAAGGGAAATGAGCTTTGGTTCTCTGCATGGATTATTGTGCAGTGAGTCGCAGTGCAAGGAGAAAGAGGCTGTCAGGTGGGTGCACAAGGGAGGGACAACCTGCCCATGGCACGGCTGTATCCTGACCTGCACTGCCCTGCACTCTGGCTGCTGGTGGCAGGGAGCAGGATCATGAAGAGTACCCTCGCACACCTTCTTCCACCCTTAAGAAAGCAAACTGCCTATAGCTCACATGCCAAAGTGTTTTGCAGTACAGAAACCTAACATTATTCAGTGAAGCTGCTACTCAGTTATAGATGGCCTGCAACAATGCTGCATGCCACTGAAATATCTTTAGACTAGTTTCCTAAGGAAATGAGTCTTAGCTCTTGTGCAATGTTTGCCTGTCTGTTAGTCCACCTCTAACCGGCCAAATTCAGACACGCACTGGCGATCTCAAGGATATGGCGTTCCTGTGTGTTTCCTGAATACATCCAATTGGAGAAATTACAGAAATTCCCCCAGGGCCCCCTTTGAGCAAAAAAGGCAGTCACCTCAAAGAACGCACAGGCTCCAGCTCTGGACAGCAATCCAGAGGAAACCTGGGATCATCTGCCCCTGGGGAGCAACTCCTTTAAATACACAACATGGGAGAGTCAGAGCTGTGAAGATAAGAAAACTGTATAGGAAAAAGACTTTTAACAGCTCAATCCCATGCTTGGTTCATTCTTGCTCTGTTCACAATGTTTATGTGAACAATCTGGTAAGCCTTAAGAAGCTAAATTAGTTGGCTGTTCACCTGAGCAGTTGTCAGCTCACTGGCTGAGGGTACCTGCTGCTCAGGCAGGATAAAAGGTCAGTCTGAAACTGTGATCTGGTTTAAGCCTCCTGATCTGTGTCTGCAACACAAAGCAGAGAACGTCAGCAGACGACTCCCAGTCGTCGTTCTTTCTGACACTAGTCCCTGTGTAACAAGGCTAAGGCGGCTCTTTAGCCACAAAGCACAACTGAAAGTGGTCGCAAGAGCGTTCAGCTACAGCTACACATCAAGCATATAAAAAATAAACAAGCAGGACTCATAATCTTGAAACTGCATAGAAACCTTGTTATTTTCATAAAGTATATATTAGGGACACTTTCTTATTTGCCACCTAATTTCTCAGCTGTTTGAATGCTCTCAAATCATATTCTCAAGATTTTTTGTTCACGGCCCTGAGGGAATGAAATCTGTTTTAAGGTAAAAACAGAGAGATTCATGCCTCATTCTGAAATCCCCACCTTCTAGGGTCTTAAAGAACACTCAAAATATTGCCAGACTTACAAGAACTGCCCATTCCCAGTGTCTGATATATCGGAGAAGTTTCCATGGATTGTGCACAGTTTTGTGTGCTGACATATATAGTTACACCATGCAAAACATTTTGCTCCTTGGTCTAATTGGGATTTCCTGACTGCTGCAGTCTCGTCACCTGCTCTTCTCAGAGAAGTGGTGGCAAATATAGCCTACAAATCCTGGGCATCCTGGGTGTACGAAGGGCAACTACGGCCTGCCCATCAAGAACTGCCTCCCTGCCTTGTAGTAAGGCGAGGTTTTGTGCTGTCTAGCACAAGAAGTCATTTCCAGTCCTGACCAAAATCCTCCTGCTCTGGAAGTAGACTGGCAGTACATTTTAATCCATGCCACTAAACCTATCTGCCTCACGTATCTGAGCAGCAGCCTTCTCCCTCCTCTACCAGGGTTCCAGTTTTTGCTCCTAAAACAGCATATAAGATTCAAAATAAGATGTGTAGGAAAAGCATACCCCCATTTCTCATTGAGTGTGCTGAGAGAGTACACTAAGTGGGAACCCCAGCTGGTTTTGTGGAGAGGTCACCAATCCAACTGTGCTTTCTTTGGAGAACTTCTCTAGAGGAGATATATTTTCTGTATTAATGTTCTCTCCGTTCTCCTTCTCCCCATAATTTATGAATAGCAGAAGGCAACAGTATCCCAGCTATGTGTTTGGTGGGTGTATCAGAATGACTCATTAGCCTAATGGAGAGTTATCTGGGCAATAAATGCATGAATAAGAATATGTGACAGTGAGTCACCATTTGAATGTATGTGTGTCCCTGGGTGGGACAGATGCAGGTACCATTTCGTTTAGGGCTCAGTGTAGGATAGAGTTCGAGAGAGGTCAGGGAAGGTAGGATGCTTTTTTTATAGCTTAACTAGAGACCCTTGTAAGATATACTGCTAAGCTCCCCTCTATTCACTTCACTAGCAGCATCACCCAAACAAGATCTGTCTCGCTGGATGGAGTACATCCGCTACTTAGATTTCCCCTGCGGGAGCTATCTGTGGGGTCTCGAAAAGAAAGCCCAGTCTTCTCCAAAGCACGTCCAGAACCGTAACCACTTCTGAGCATCAGACAGGCTGATTTGGTGCATGCTCTGTGGAAGTACTGAACAGCCAAATGATTCTGCACCAGCCCTGCACATTACTGCACTCGGATCACCTTAGACTGAACAGCAAATCCACCCTAGCGCGCACGAAGCTGCAGGCTAGAGACAGCAGTCTGCAGCGCAGCACAGACGCAGGCCAGCCTGTGCACAGCTCCAGGCTGGGGAGGTGGCCATTGCACCCTCACACCCTGGCAGACCCTCAGTTTGTTCCTCACCCCCATTGCACTTGTGCTCCAGGTGGTGAGCCTGTGGCAAACTTCTCCCTTCTGGTCTGCCAAGGGTCCCCCTACTCCCCTCAACCCCACTGGCAGTCTCCCCAGGAAGGTGGGAATACAGAGGCCTCCCAGTCCTTCCCCCTTTGTGCAGCAACCCTGCCATTAGCCCTTCTACTGCCCCAGCTGTGCCAGGGAGCAACAGTGGGAAAGTCTGGGAGCCTGGGGGGAGGAAGGGGGGCAGGGTGCTGGAATGATCAAGCCCTCCTGCTCCTCATTAGGCTCTGATGAGAGCCACCTGTGTGCTCAGCCCCCACAGGCCAGAGCTGGCCCTAGTGCCTTGCTCATGTGCAAGGGCAGAGGCTTTTGGGGAGTTTGTGTTGCAGCAGAGCCAGCTACCTGCAGGCACCCATGAGGAGCTGGAGTGTCAGCTTGGTTGGAGATGGGTGGCAAGGTTTCACTCCAGTTTGTGCCCAAGAAGTGTTGAAGCTATCCCCATTTCTGAGGTGGAAAAGGACTGCAAGATCAAGGCCAGGTCAGTGGCTGAGAAGGGAAGAGGAACACAGAGAGAGCAAGCATGTATTGAGCAGAGAAAGAAGAGCACTTTTCCTTGTGGAAGTTACTTGGGGCCTAACCCAGTGGTTGCTGACTGCAAAGGTAGCCTCTGCCCTGAACATCCAAATCAATCTCCGTAGCACAAGAGAAGAAGAGTGTGGGTCCTGCTCTCCCAGCTGCAGGCATCCCCAGCTGAGTAGCGGGGACCCCACATACTTGGTCCTTGAGAGAGGATGATGGACTTCATCTTCCTTCATACAAGCAGCTGCTGAAGAGTGCTTGGAGGGACTGCTTTATTCCTCACTATGTGAGGCCTCTCTGCTGGATCATCAGATAGTCGCAAATGATGTGAGACCTCCGTAATCCTCTCCCTCTTCTTCAGTGAGCAGCAGTTTGGCTAACGTTTGCCGGTCATCTGGAGTGTACAGTAACAGCTGTGTGACACAAGAGGGAAGATGAACTGATACCAGTGCTTGCAACTGGACTTACTGCTCCAAGGCAAAGGAGCTATGCTTATCAAAGCAGGTCCCTTCAGATCACAGTCTGCTCTGCAGGATGGCCAAAGTCAGTGTAACTCAGCATCTGCCCTTTGTCGTGCTGTTTTTGATGAAACTTGGCAAGACTGCTTAAAGGAAAGTATTTTGAAGTGACAGCTGGTACCTTCCTGTGAACTGAGGTAAGTCTGCCACAAGGCAAGTGCAAGCTCATACAGCTCTCAAATCCACTGTGTTCAACCTTGCCCCATGTCCATGTCTTTCCTCATGTGTTAGCCACTTTCTGGAATGTTTTAGCTTGACCTAAGGCACTGTTTTTCTTCCCTGTTTGAGGAAAAGGAGCCAAACGGCTGTTGCTCGCTTGTCACGCTGGTTGCATGAGTGGCAAAGCCTGACGTGAGGCAGAGAGCGGTGGTGTTTTGGTGTTGCCAGAAGCCTGTCAGGGCATGTGGCTCTGCCGATGCTGGCAGGCAGCTTCGGGTGTGCCTGTGCGGGGTGGACGCTGTGCCCCTCCTGGCTGTGGCCAAAGACTTGGTATGCGGGCCCATCACAAAGGGAAGGATGGGCGTGCGCCCTGAAGTCCTGGGAAGGGATCTTCCTGGGCGGCTTATAGCTGATGGTTAGATTCAGAAGGAGCTTTTGTGGCCCATCTTGGGCAGGTGTTAGCCTAGGACTTCTGAAGTGACCTGCAGTTTTGATGCCTGTCACGAGGAGGAAGTTTGAGGAGGAGGACTGTGCGTGCCTTCTGGGATACCTCAGTCTAAGTGCTCAGCAGTCATGAGATCCTAAGTCACTGGTTGCTTTTTAAAGCTCTGGCCTGGAATTTCTGATAGATGATAGATGTCAGAAAGTGAAATTACCTTGGTAATCAGGTGAATCCTCCCAGTACGTGAGGGAGTTACAAAACCTGGTAGGCACCATTACACAACAAACAATTGCAGCTGGTATTGGGAGAAGAGTCTCCACCCTGAGGTATGGTCTATACCTCTGCTCTGCTCATGTTATTTCAGGGACTGAACTGGATTTGCAGGTGCTGGTAAAGTTGGCTTATGCTAGGTGGTACAGGAGACACAGGCTGCAGCTGGCTTTGGAGAGTGTGTGGGCCTTCTGATACCTGTGGAAAGAGGGCAGCTAGACCTGGAGGTGCAAGTGTGGATATAGGACTACACTTCTGTGTGGTTACGTGGTGTTTCTTGCCTCAAGCTTAGAGCTGACTTGTGTAAACTCATGTGTGGCCAATACCAGTTGAGGTAGGGTGCCATCTACGCTGCTGTCGTTAGTCCAGAATTGCTGTGCTCCCCACACTAACCCTGCTTTCTTTACGGAGATCCTTTCCATCATTTTCCTCGGTGCAGTCACATCCTCTTAGAGGATCATTTTCCCCCAACAAGCTGACCCCAAACCCCTGGCTTTCCTCAATCTCATTCTGGTGTGCTCCCAAGTAGGGAGCAAGCAGGCAGCACAATGCTCATGTAACTCCAAACACGAGTGTTTGATGTGGCTCATGTCCCCAGGGCCAGCCAAATTCCCACCCTCCAAATTGCCACTCAGGGCAACAGGACAAACGAGCAGTACTAACATGACAGAGCTGCCAGGTGTTGATGTTGAGGAGCTGGGGGAGTTCACAGAGGAAAAACAACAAACAGTACCAGTGACAAATACTTTCTTCCTCTAACAACTGTGCAAAAGCTAATGGACAATCAGCCCAAAGTGCTGCATGCATGTTAGGACTTTGTATGGCCTGATGATAATAGGGTATAGAAGTCTACAGGGCATACTGTTCACCCCTCTTAACTACTTTTTCTATCTGGAGTGGTTAGTCTCCTAGGGGAGAACTGCCAAGGGTATTTAGTAAGGAAATGGCTGAATAAACATACCTTGTTGGAGCAAATATCTTCAATCAAACCACATGACAACAGCTCTTGTACCTTGATAGGCAAAGCACATGAACTTACAGGAGGAAGTGATATGGCTACTAAGGCACCAAATCTTTCCTTTTGCTAACCTCAGAAGTCTTCCCTGCTATCCTCAAAAGTCAGACACACTTTACCAGTGTTGTCGTGGAACCCACTGCCTGCGTGCTCCCTGCTGATGGGCACTGCGAGCTGGCTGGACGCTCAGGGCACTGCCTCTCCCAAGGGGAAGCTGAACTGATCTTATGCAGTCCCACGGTTCAAAAGCAGGGAAATTCAGGAGTACCCATGAACCAAAGCTACAAACCACGTATCAAAATTTAGGTCAGCATTTACACCCACCAACTTGATGTGTGTTAACTGTGGTGTTTAGCGTAAATAAGAATAATGAGTAAACAGTAAATACTGTCTGTCTGATTTTCTTCTCCAAGGCCACATCTATGCTACATCCAGTGAGGGCAGTGAGCGCTTCTATTTAGATGACTTCATATGTATTTTAGACTTTATGTCACAGGAGGGACTGGAAGATAATTCCTAGCTCATCAAGTCCAGCTCCCGGCATGGCAAACAAACTCCTTATATAACCCTGTTAATTCATTTAACATGCTCCAGTTTAAGCTCACTTAGATATCCTGTGCCAGCTTCTCTTACTGAAAAGCTGCGACAGAACATCAGCAATACATCCTTGGTGAGTGTCTGCACACTGCTCAATCTCCATTCAACTGGTTTTAGGTAAAAGTTTAGAATTAAACACGTTCCACACCCACACTGCTGATTTGTTGTGGAAACACTCAGAAACACTTCATTAGATAGGCATAGATTTAGACTTGTACTTTTGGGATTTGAGGCATCTGAGCTTAAGAGTTTAGGAATCCCTTCCAAAAACAGAAGGGGCCAAAACAGCATGCAAAATTTGACATTAGTAATTATCAGAGACTCAAACCTATTTCTTCATTCTTCTTTTTGTATTAGCCTTGTAGCTCAAGGGAAAGTACTCATAGTAAAAATGCAGATATTTCATTTCTACAAAGCCAATGCTCAGTGGAGATGGAACACTAATATCTTTTCCAGTGTTTTCCATATTCTAGTGCTGTAAATAACACTCTGGATGAAGGCAGCCCCTGACAGGGAGCTCAAAAGTAACTATCAGTTCATTTTAAAATAAGTTTTCCATTGTTCCCTGGAATTTTATTGCTTAAAAAATTGTAAATGTGGCACTGATTTGGTGTCACATCTCTAGGTTTGCTTTTTCTAGCTATTTATGTCTCTCTTCTGTGATGCACCCCAGTCCTTGTTTGTTGGCAAATCATGAGGAGACTGTCTATAAAATGTGCTTGGTTCATGAAAAAGAAAAGGGACACGAAGTGCACTTTTTTTTTTTAATTTGAGGTGGTTTCATTTCTTGACTTGCCTTCATGTATCACAACAAATGTTGTGGTTTGTCATTGAAGTATCTTGTTCTTTCTTACTGTTCGCAGGAACGGTGATAATATCAGCAGATTGCTAGGGAACAATGTCATTTGATGTCTGCCACTGGGTCGGTGTTGTGTGTAAGCGTGCGCTCTAGCTCCCCTGAAATCAATGCAGAAATTCTATTCACCTCCATAAGAATTGGACCAGTATTACTAAAGATACCTTTTTTAAAAAAAGAAAAAAAAAAAAGAAAGACTAAGAGCAGGAGCCAAGAGCATTTAATGCGAAAGTACAGGCAGTACATGGGCAAATTATTTGTTTGTGCACACAACTGCAAATTAGACATGTGATGGTTGTGGTAATTATAGATTCAAATCCATTTTCCATTAAAGAGGGCATCTGCCACTTGACTTAAGACTTTCAGCATGATCCAACATGTGTCCAGCAGACAGAGTCCAATCCACAATCTCAATTCATGCATTTCTCTGTCTTTTCTCACCTGCCATGGAGAAGCCAGGATTAAAGTGTTAGGGCAGTATGTGTCTTCCAAACAGCTCAATAACTTCTCTGGCACTTACAAACAGCGGTGCGTAGGGCCAAAAGCTATTAGCACTGCCCTTGTGGGAAAAAGCATAGGTGCTTGGAAGGGGAGCTTGGTACCGTGGGGAGCACCCACAGTCTACTCATGTCCATTTGGAGGAGAAAAAGGGGCCGGGAAGACTGAGGAACATGCTGCCATCCTGGCTGTGATCTGACATCTCTCTCTGGGATCTGATTTCTGCTGCCGGGCAATCTAAGCTGTGCACAGCCCAACAGCACATTTGCTCTAAGACAGGAGGGAAAGAGGAGGGAAAGAAGGGGAGGCCGCTGCTTGTAGAGGGAGCATGTCCCAAAAGCAGGCACGTGCTTTTGTGACCTGACCCCAGTTCCTGTTGTTGCTCCTCTGGGCGTTGGTAGGCCCATCTCCGATGAGCTTGGTGGGCCTGTGCCAGTCCTTGGGTTGTTTATGTAAAACAAAAATCAGGGCCTAAGCCTGAGAATCAGGGCCCTTTCCAGAGGGAAGAAAAGAAAGAACTCCGCTCCCAATGCTACACCCTTCCTTTCCAACCTCTCCCCTAAATCCAGGTTACCCAATTCCAATATGATTTATCTCACAGCTGCACTTTGAAATCCTTTCCTCCTGTCACCCTTGTCTGCCCTTCACTATTTCTCAATCACTGTCACATGCCTTGGATTGCATGACATAGTCGGTTGAGACTTTGGACTCAATTTACATATATAAACAAATAAAAAGATACACACCTGCAGTTGCTTTGGCAAGCTGGCAACTGCCTAAGTATTAGCTACATTCCTGGATCATGACATTTAGCAGAGCAATTGATGTGACTTACACAGGCTGCTGCTCACTGATAACTATTGGCAACAACCAGTACCTTTGCCCCCCTTGGCCTTCCTCCCACAAACATCAGGTACACCAAGATGAAGGCCCAAAGCAGCAAATCAAGCCAACTCTGGTCCTTTTTGTGCACCTTGCATGTGCTCCAGCATGTGGTCCAGGAAATTCAACCACTACTGCAGGAGTGGCTGGGAATCTCCGTGCAGGAATCGGGATGCAACTGTATCAGCTGTCATGCACACAAGTAGCAAAGACTGAAGCCTTTTCCTGAAGCCTAGCCGTCTTTACCCAATAGTTTGCAATAGGAAGGCAGAACTGGAAGTATGGATGAGGGAACAGAAATGTTAGTGCCAAACCTTCCTTTAAATCATTAGCAAACCTCTCTTTGCAGTCTGCATATGGGCAAAATCCCCAGCCCTATTGTCCATACAATCTGAGCCAGGTAGCAGTTGTGGCCCTGGATACCCCCTTGATGCTACCACATAAGTTGTTCTAGTCTTTTCATCTCCACTGCAAATTTGTATACAGCATGGCAAAAATGTATTGCTACCAAGTGTCCTGATATTTAAGGTTTTTAGGTTTTCTGTACTAATGTCAAGGCTTGTCTCCTCTCTTCAAAATTTTGACACACAGTTCCAGACACTACAGACCCTGACTGAATGTGCCTCAGAGGCAAACAAAAATCTATGGATAGTTATTGCACTGACAAAATCCAGAAATTTCTGTCTGTGAGACATTTAGGGCAAGGAAATATGCAGGTAAAGCCCTGTTCAGTTTCAAGAAAGCAGTTAAGTGCTCAGCATTTTCTGATGAGGAATTTTAAGTGAGTTGGACATGTGGGGAACTGATATTACTAAATGATTAAACATGTTTTTAACATTGAACATTTCTTGGCATTGTGTGAAGTACATTGGTAGCTCCAGTGCCAGGAATGAGTGCCCACGTTTTAATCAGGCATGTGTTTAAACACTTGACTCAATTAAAACTCCAGGGCAGCGCAAGTTTCATTAATAATAATGCAGGATACTCTTAATTGTTCCTCATCAGGAAGATGTGATCCCAGGGACAGAAAGATTAAGCTTTTAAGAGGACCAAATGATAACATTCAGAGCTCTACCGTAAGTGACAATGAATTGCCTGTTCGTCCTGTAGACTGATGCTAGCAACCAAAACACATGCATGTTGGGCAGCTGGTTTTGAGGACTGACTTTCCCCTGGATTACAGCAAATCGGTGGTTAGCAACCTTTCACGGTTTAAGGAGTCATAGTACATCATGATACTTTGCTATTCCAGTTCAGTTTTCATAAGACCCTAGGGAGATTTGCAACCCAGTAATTAAGCCTCTCTACTCTATTGAGAAATAAGCATGTAGGAGCAACAGACTGTCTCAGCATAAGCAATGAAAAATCTAGGTGATTGATGGGATTTGGGAAATCCTGTGCATAGGTGGCATCTCTCCCTAGTCCCAGGCAGCAACTCTTAATTCTGTCCAATGTGGGCCTCCTTGCCAAGGGGTAACTGCACCAAAGATACTGGCTATAAATACACCTTGCTATGCTTTGGAATTAAAACAACAAATGGAAGAAATTAAGATCCCAAAGAGAGATCAAGACTCTCTCAGGAACATCTGAGGGATGCTTTCTAAGTCAGCATTCATCCTCCAGCCACCCTGGCTTTCTCTCTGCACTCTGCTGCTTGTGACTCCAATGCCTTTATCTAAGACCCTTGCAGGAATGATATCTCGAGCCAGTGTGCAGCCTTTCTTTGTTTTTCTCTTCTAGAAAACTGATCCCTGCCTTATTTCCTCCAGCCTGTGCTGGAGATCTGACCATCCACTACATGCAACAGCTCATGCTTTAGCATCAGAGGTGAGACAAGTGACTATCCATGGCACAAGCTGACAGAGCAAGTCGAACTACTGATCATCACAATCCCTTCAAGCCACGGTCCTAGAAGCTATTTCCTCCTGTTCCCTGCAGGGCAGCTAAGACAGCTGACGCATGAGACGGAGCCCCTGGTAAAGGCGGTCGGCCTCTTGGGAGACACAGGCGAGGACAGCTGTGGTTCTTGTTAGCACTCTCACTCATCTGCTCTCTCCTCTGGCACAATTTCATCCCCATGTTGCATTTTAAACTAACACCAAGAATTCTCCTGTTCCTTGTGCGAGACTTACCAGCAGAAGGGTGTAGGCAAAAGCCGTGTTATAAAGACCAAGAAAAAAGCAAAGTATCTTGTTACAAGTAAAGCTGTGGGGAACTGAGAGCAAGGCTGAGAAACTGCTAGAGACCGGATTAATGAGCAGGGTAGTCGCGATACATTCAAGGATTTAGAAAGGTCTCCCCAAGGCCTGCGTGGTGTTGTCCAGAGCAGGATGCGCAAACAGGAAACATCCCAATGGTGCATTTACAGATTGATGGCATGAACAGAACACCTCGTCTGGTTAACGACTGGAGCGCAGCATTATGGGTAAAGTAATCAGCTAATTAGAAAATGCAGGATAAACACATGATAGAAGCTGGTAGGAGAATACGGGACGGAAAGAAGATGGAATAGATTCAGCCCAGATGAAGGGCAATCATGGTGTGTGGTAAGAGGGCTGGACAAAAGGTACCCACCCTACCTGCTGGTCAGCCACTGGCCACAGCAATATGCATGTGCTCTCCTGCACCACCCTGAACAAAGGAGCCCTCCTGTCAACCCCCGTTTGGAGTCTAGCCTTATGGCTGGGCAAGGCTGGGAAAAGCTGGATTAGAAACCGGCTTTGGAGCACTTGGGTTACGGCCAGCAGAGGAGCAGCTGCCCACTGGGGTGCTGATAAGGGAGGGCCAGACCCTGGAAGTAGCAACCACCAACAGCACCTCGGCATGTCAGCACAGAGCACCCAGCACCTGGCTCTGTTGAGTCACTGTGACAGCAAACGTGCCCTCCTGTGCTGGGAAAAACTCTGGGGATCAGGCCCCAAAGAGAAGCAGCTCCTGACCCCACGGCTGTCGTGTGAGCCAGCAGCAGCCATACTGTGCACAGAGCAAGGAAGAAAGCATGGGGAAGGCCAGGTGTCTCGCAGGGGTCTGTCCGGACCAGCGCCGCAGCAGTGGAAGCTGAGATGTTTTCCCAGGGCAGGTTAAAGCCGGACAGAAGTCAGCACTAAAGACAGATCCAGAGATAAAAAAGCTCAGATTTTCTTCACCACATCATTCA
Organism: Dromaius novaehollandiae; assembly: GCF_036370855.1. NCBI lineage: Eukaryota > Metazoa > Chordata > Aves > Casuariiformes > Dromaiidae > Dromaius > Dromaius novaehollandiae. The sequence goes on along the minus strand of NC_088101.1, from coordinate 11,025,237 downwards.
CAAATGCACTTTGATCTTGAGTCATCTGTTGCTATAATTACTGAAAGACAGTTGATGCAAACACACTTCCCACTGTGGCTGGGTCACTGCAGTGGGGACTTGCTTGCTCTAGCATTGACCCAGGCCTCTGTTCTCATTCCTTTCTCAGTTTAAAGGACTTCATGCTGTGGGATTTCCTTCAGATAACTATTCTTTGAGATACCAAATCTTTGTGATCTGTTCCCAGCAGTCAGCCCTTTACCGTATGTATAAAGCTAGCACCATGGAAAGAGGCTCTGGTATAAATGAGAAGTAGGCCTCTGAGAGCTCATCATGGGCAGACGAAATAATAAATCGTGCCTGGGATCAGACTGTTTGGGTGCTTGTCTGCGGATGATCCTGGCATCTTTTGATGTTCTCCTGATGCTGTTTGGACATGCCCATTCAGGGAGCTCTTCCAGAAAAGCCACTTTGCTTTACGGTTTTAGCAGAGTAAGACAGGATCTGATCCTCTCATGTAAACATGCCTTCAATAAAACAGGTGCATTTTATCTTCTGCAGCTCCCTACCTCACAGCCTGCCTCTGCCAGCCGGGTCAGCCCCGCGCACCTCTCGCTGCTCTTGCTGCGTGCAGACGGCATTCTTATGGTGCAGGCCACAGCTTGCAGTTGTTTGCTTTGATGCTGCCTGCAGGCTGCGGAGGCTATGCCGATGCGGGGAAGAAACCGTTGCTTCGTGAGGAAGGGAGGATAGCACGTATTGGGAGTAAAAATGGCAACAGAAGAAGTTGCTAACCTCTTGGAGGAGAGGGAGAAAGGAGGGACTTCGGACATGCCGTTTCCCATGAACTGCCGCACAGCCATTACTTTGGGGGCTGAAGTTTAGCTGTAATTAAAAACAGTTGCGCGCTGCAAAACATCTTCATTGAGGAGCCAGCACTGTTGAGTTTTGTCATGAGATGGTGCCAAAGGGGTACCAACAGAGCCTTTATAAACAGCCAGCACTAGGAAAAATCAGCACAAACACAGCAGCATTGACTGCGGGCGGGCAAGTTCACGTCTGCAGTGTCTACAGGGCTGTCAGTTGGCCCTAGCCCTGGGGCGAGTGCTCCAAAGAGGGCACCCGAGCAGGTTTGGTGCAGCAAGGGCAGGCCTAGGAGAGCTTGAGCCAGGAGCCTGTCACAATGATATAAACACTGCTGCAGAAAGCCAGCTGCACGGCCCAGGCTGCACAGACTTGTACCTAGGGGAAGGACGGACAGAACATGGCTGCACACGCCTGCGGCGTTTTAGGACACACAGCAATAGAATAGCCTCCAAGCCTGCCGCTTGCTTTTGCCTTCTCTCTTCTCATCAGTATAGCTTGTGCAAGAAATCATGTCCACACACATGCATGCACGTGCACATATAAATAAATATATATGGATATATGTAAGGCTGTAACCATTTAGACAGGTTCTGAATGACCCTGTCCTGTGCGCAACCTGTCAGGTCAGGGTCCTTCACCCCCCTCCAGCTCAGTCTTCATCTTCTGTCCTGTCATGGGTGCAATAGGAGCCACTACTGATTCAAGAGGTGTAAAGCCAGTGAGTGCATCCTCCGGAGCATGTCAAGCCCTCTGCGTTCTCTCACTTGAAGGCTGCCACTCTTCTGCACAGATATTCTTACTCAGGTTCCCAAAACTGCTCTGAGGCCCCTATGTCTGACTTCCAGATTTGCCAAGCACCTGCTATTTCCCAATGACTAGGCCTCACCACTGTCTTAAAACAGTCACCTCTCCTTCTCACCTTGACTTGTTATTAAGAAAGAAGCAAGAGAACAGAAAAACAGTACTGATTTCTTCTCGCAAGCAGCAGTTTTCTCTCTAGCTGCCATTTCTGTATTTCCCAGGACATGCCTGCAGTGCCACTGGCTCCCAGCATGTGTTCGTTCCCTCCAGCAGGATTCAGGCTGCATCAAACTCTAAAGGCACCAGAGCTGCTTGTTCTTCATAGCTTACAGCCCTGTGACAAAGCTAGCTGTTGTGTTGGCAGGTGGGAGATGGTACGAAAGAAAACTGATGGAGTCATTTTGACTCCTTTACCTCAATTCGTTGACGAACATCACTCCTGCCCTCCAGATTGCTGCATTCCTTCCTTCCAAAGACAGATGGACAGACAGACATTCCTGGAGAAGTTTCTGGGTCCCTTTGCAAGAAAAAGCAACAGCCACATGGTTCACACCCTGCAAAAGTCAAATGATGCAAAAGATATGCGCAGGGTCAAACAGACACTGTGCACCAGGCTCCCACAGATACAGATGTGCCAAAAGGACACAACAGGTATAGGTGCTAATCCCAGGACAAGTAGCATCAGGAAAAAGAAAATCTGCTGACCTACAGAAGCTGGTTTACGCACAGACAGAGATGGCCAGTACTTCACCGCCACCAGAGAGCAACCAGCTCCGTGTTCAGATACAGACCCACGTGTCTCTAAGCGCCACTGGAAACAAAGACAGGGGTGCAAATTCCAGAGACGCGACCAGAATGAGATATAAATGTCTCTGGGTGCAGCATGGAAGAGAAAAAGAAGCCTGTGGACAGACCACTTACACTTAGAGCCTTACTTTAGTGACGACTTGAATGTTAAAACGCTTATAGCAAAATATTCTTCTCTGTCTCAGGTTGGATATCTCCCTTTCTCAGTGCAAAGGTCGTTAACCGTGCACCAACCATGATCAAGTTTCGCAAAGAGGCTGTGCAAACATTGCAGCCGAGTTTGTGCAATAGGCTGGAAAAGAGGATTTGCCCCTAGTTGTTTTCTGTGGGGAGGGAAGAGGCATTTTAATGAGGAGCTGGTCCCATTTGAAGTTAGAAATAACCTTGGTCCTATGTGAACTTGCTACTCTTTCTCTTTCATGCCTACAAAATGAATGACATCAGAAGCACTGAGTAATGAACAGATGTGCCTTAGACTCTGCCACGTTAGCCTAAACTCTTTGCCCTCTAGTCTTTTAAAAAAAATCTTCCTTAAGCAGGTCTCTGCCATTCATGCTAAAGGCCCGCTTTTTATTGGTTTTATCAGTTTGCATTTTGCCATATCAGTGTTTTCCTTTTCTATTTGTTTGTCCCTACTTTCCATTGAGTTTCACTCACTGGTAGAGCAGTTACAGTCAGATTAGGTACATTAACAGTTGCCACATGGTGATCTGATTCAAACAAATAATGTAACAAGTAGCACACAGGAAATGAGAAGGGAAAATATTTACAAGAAGTGTCATTTTGGAGAAACAGGCCACTTAGTGAAGTTTGTTTCAGATACTCTGTTTGGAGGCCTTTTTGCTTATATATCACATAATTTCTCAGGAGGTGGGGGAATTCCCCTGCATATTTAATTTTAAGTTTTTGTAATAAAAGTACACAAGAAGCCCAAACAAGAATGCAAAATTTGAAAGGCCAGGATTTCACATGCAGAAGGCCCATGTTCAAAATTGCAGGTTTATCCTCACTATTGCAGCGGTGATATGATCTCTAAAAGGAAAGGCCTTTCCCAGGTTTCCTTTGCTTTGGTTCAATATCTGACCAACTCATTCCACTAAGTGACAGGACTAGAAAACCTGCAGCTTGTCCAGGCCCTGAGACAGCCTCGAGCCTGAGCAGGGAAGCCCAGGGTATCTGTGATCTAGATTTATACGCCAGTTCCTTCCCTTCCAGCCACGGCTAGGGGGTAGATGCTTCCTAAATGGTTTTGGGGTTACAGTCCGTAAGGGCCAGTGAAGAGGCCAAGGGGACTAAGGGTAGTTTTAGACAGCCGTCTCAAACAAATCCACAGGCATATCAATCAACCCAGCAACCCCGTTCACCATTCCAGCAGCTGGAAACCTGAGCCCCACTTTGCTCCCACACAGCCCAAGGCTGCTGTGCTTGCTGGGATCATCTATTTCATCTGACGTCCAGACAGCTAGTAGAAATAAAAACCTATTCCTATCTTGCAGTAGCGGAAAATCTCAGAAAGAGTGACGTCCTGAGGGAAGGACTCTACATAGCGTTGCCCCTTCGCTGCTTGCTGCTCTTTTCTCCCTTCTGATTGTAGATCTTCCGCTTTCTTAGAATGTCCTCGGGCCCCTTCTGCCTCTTTCCCTGCCCCCCGCTGTACAAAGACAAGAGGGATCTCTCACAGGCCCCAACAGCTTCCTCCTGAGACAACCCTTGCAGCAGGGCATTTCCCCCGTCCCACCACTTCCTTTCCTCTCAGCAGAGCAGTTGCCATGCTCCAGAGTCAAGCCCTTGCTCCCAGGAGGTCAGTCCTAGCGTGTCTTCTTCTGAGTAGAAAAGAAAAGTCTGACGTCCTCTGTTGCGATCTTTACCCACAGGGATGCACATATGCTTCCTCAAATCAAGATGTTTTTTCAGGGCAGGAAGTTGAGACATGCTCTGCAGTCTGGAATCAAGACTAAATAAAGGATCATGCTCATCTTTCATGCCACGGTGTGTGTGTGGGCCAGCAGTGACCCGCAACGGGTGCATCTGCTCCTCCGCCCTCCCTCAGCCAGTCTTCCCAACTGCTGTCTCTTGTGGGGGGTATTCTTCCTCTTCTCTTCAGGTTTCTTCCTCTTCTGCTGTCCTTCTGTCATCCTGCCTCAAAAGACTATCATTTACATGCATGTGCTTATGCTAAAATTTTCTTCTCACAGTAATGTTTAATAGTGTGTCTCAGATACTAAATGCAGTATGTTATTATGGCGTTTTGATGGACAAACATTTTCACTATTGTTGAAATGAAACATTCTAATATTATGTCAACAAACCAATTGTATTGTCAAAACAAAATGGACAAGTTCTTGAAACTTCCTTTTCTATGGGAAATTGCCAGTTCTGCAGTTTTGCTCCTATCTGACCATAGGAAATGCTGGAAGATCACTGTGGCCTCTTTTCAAAGGGGCCACATATATTTTAACCCTCCTGCTTTTCAGACATCTCAAGTGACTGTTAACACAAGTCGTTGAATATGTATTATCCAGGTCCATTTCTATTCAGCTGCAGGCACTTTTTGGAAGGAAGTACCGTCTTAGCTCTCTCATCCCTGAAAATGAAGGCTGTAGTACCTCACTTTACATTAGCGTTTAGACAGGTCACCAAACAGCCAAGGTATTCCAAGCCAAATCTGACCTCTAGCTTTGAAAAGATTAGCCTCACTAAAGATTTTACATGTTGTAACAGCCCAGTTATCAGCTGCCTGCTATGAGAGCAAGTGGAAAAATACTCCCAAGACACACTTCTCCCACCCACTCTCATTTAGGGCTGATGACACAAGGCAACATGCCTTGCAGTCCTCCATCTCTCAAGCATCCTCTGCGCTAGGGAGGGACCTCTTCGAAGTCTGCAATAGATGGAGCTGATATAGCATGCCCACAGCAACTCCTAAGAGTTAGCAGGTCACATGAGGCACGGCTCAAGATGGCAGCATTGAGAATTATGTCACGTTTGGTTGATCCAAGTTTCACCACCTCGACTGCGGAAAAAAGATAGGATCAAGGCATCTATAAATAGTTTAAGTAACCTGTACCCTGGTGCAGGACTGTAAGGAATACCGTACTGTTTTTTAGGTCACAAAACAAGCAATTATGTACCAAGAGGAGATTGCCCAAATATTTGCAATGTGTTGTTTATTTTTTTTTAATTTCACCTTCATGGTGTGTCAGTTCCAAAGGGTCAATTATGTTTCCAAAAGAAAAATATTTCTGTAATTATACCAGCTCCACAATTAAACTACAACGTGCCCTGCAATCTGACACTTGCTTGTGAGAAATACTGTAGCTATGGCTAAAGCAAGCCAGTTAACCCCTGAGCATCCTCACCCAATTTCATTTCAGTTAATTGCTGTTCTGCTTTGAGAAGCACCGCAGTTTTCTCAGGCTACCGAAGAGCCAAGCTTTCTGCCTCTGCTCCATGCGCCAGTCATTTCCCGCAGCCCGGTGAGGACCCATTCTCTAGGGAGAATGACAGGTAGATTTTTGACAGCAACAGGGAAACGTCACCCTGTACCCAGCACTGGCCTAAGGCTAGCACACTGTGTCTTTACGGAGAAACACACTGGTGTCCTGAGCCAGGAATGAGCATCACTGAGAGAGAAGGGAACATTTTAAGTATGGTCCCAGAAGGAAGGCGAGTCAGGTCAAGTAGCTGACACAAGGAATCTCACCTAAAGAGGCCTGATTCCATTACATTTAATTCTCAATTTTTAATTCACTGGATTGAGATAAGTTGGGAAAATAAAAGGCATGTGATGCAAAAAATAAAAAAACAAAAAAACAAAAAACCTTTCCAGGTGCTCTCTGCAAGTTGGGCCCCCAAATCACCCCAAAGCTTGGCCCAAGATTCACATCAAAGGTTTTCCTGGCACACCCTGCCAGTGTGCACAGAGAACAGCTGTCACATAGGATGCTGCAGTTTGCATGTTTGATCTTGTTTGCAGGAAGGGGTGTGTGAAGTTCAGCATCTCCCCTCCTTGTCTCAGCATCTAAATAGTGAGGACCTACTGAGCCACTGAACTAAAATCTGGACAACAGTCAGGAGCTGGCAGTGCCCTCCTCTTTTGGGGGACAGAAAGTCAATGGGATGGCAGACCAAGAGACCTTTCCCTCTTGTTTCTGCTTGGCCCATTTAGCTTGTAAGTGCTGCGGGCCAAGGCCCATATCCGGCCAGATGTGCACCTCACACACTGGCCTCATCAGACATGAGTCGGCCTGCTTCTAAAACAAGTAATACTAACTGGGAGAGAGGTGATAAACAGCGGCCCACTCTATGAAACTGTGTTTACTCATGTCACTAGTCTTATGAGTTGTGTAACTCTCTTCAAGCCACTGCTTCAAGGTCTGCGGCTGCAGCCTCCCTCTTGAATGCTTGGTGTGTCTCTAGAGCTTTATGGTGAATCGGTAGGCTATTCTGCTGTGAAGCAAGTCCAGGAGAAGCCCACCAGTGGGGAAAGCCCTGACCACAAGAAGGAAGTAATTAGCATTCAGAGCTCCCACTCATAGCCAGCCCTTGCCTTCCAACAGGAAGTGCTCCTGCCTTGAAGTTTATTTGGAAAGCTTTACAAATCCTTATTGATTGCCTTGCATAGACCAGTTGGGTTCAAGGAGCACTTTGCAGTGTAAATATGTTCCCTCAGTACACTCAGAATTAGATAGCAGGACCAAGCTCCTGCCTTTTATAGGAAACAGCTCATACAGCCAACTCAGCAGGACTAGCCAGAGCACAGGCACAGATTTCTTCTTTGCTCTGCTCATCACTACCATAACCTCTGTCTCCAGAGGTCTTGAGTTATTCTTTTGCCATTATTCACTAGTGAGTGGTTTCTGTTAAAAAAAAAAAAAAGAAGATATGAATGCTCTGAGACTGTGACCCAGCTGTCTAGAGAGGTACTGGCTGGCAGAAGTGCTCCTTTGACACCTGCCGAGGCTCCTGCTGATAATCAAGGGCTGTTGACTCAAGGAAACTAGGATCAGGTCTTCATAGAACCTACCAGTTAGAGGAAACTAGTCAGGGAAGATAGCAAGGGCTGATATTGCACTCCTCTGCTGTGTTACTGTAAGAACTGAGGCAGCGAGCGTCATTCACATTCAGTCGTTTGCAAATAATTGACTTAAAGTAAACCATTCCCAGTTACTTCTCCTTCAGGTGAAGGCAGCTTCCACGTCCTGGCTGGGTGGGGGATTTCCTGTCTGCATTTAGTTTGTACCTCTTCCAAGGCTTGTGGTTTGCAGGGTGGTTCATGCCTTCCATTAACACCTGCTGGATGTTTAACTAATTTTTCATTTTACAACTGGGGAAGTGAGTCCTGCCTTCTGCAATTGGCAGAATTAATCCTGGCAGCGGATTCTTTGCTTTCTTCTGCTGCCTACTTTGAGTCAGAAGGTTTGCTCAGTTTTGTTCTGCTGGAAACTACGATGATAATAAAGAAAAGGAAACCGAATGGATATGGAATCACACAAGAAAAGGAGCAAAGCAGGAGCATAATTTCCACATTCTGTTTGTCGATTTCCCAGTGGGCTATGCAAAGCCTTGCATTCTTTCTTCAGAGTCAAAAATCACCCTCTGCCCTCCTAGCTAGAAAGTCCAACTTGTGGAATCTTCCCAATCTACACGTGAACTTGCCCCAATTAGTCTGGGATAGTGATGCAATGGGAAAACCTTTCCTGAGTGCAAAAAAGGAACCAAAATCTCCCTATTTGCTAACCATATGTGAGTACGTGTAGTCAGTACGTACTCTGAATTCACAGGGAGTCCGCTTAACCCCCTTTTCCCTCAACCTCAAATCATATAAGATCAACAAAATCAACTGCAGAATCACTCTCAGCTCTAGACTTCAGGGGATTTTTTTCTCCTAAAACAGTTTTGACAGACAGTTGGGATTTTTGACTGAAAGACATTTTTGCAGAAAGTGTCTACATTTATTGTTCTAAACACTTCATCTCACCACAACCACCGTTGAAAATTCTGTAGTAGACCACTTTTCAATATAAACCTTCAAACTGAAGTCTTTGGTCTGAAAATAGTATCTTTTCTGTCATTTTTAGATGAGAATATCTTTTTTTCTTGTGGGAAACTGAAACTTAGAAAAAATGTCGCTGAAATTTGTGAGAAAGGTCAAATCTATTTTGCAAACTGTTCCATTGGTGATATCCTCCAGAGCAAGAATGAAAAATATCCCAAAGGATCAATTCTGCTTTTAAACCATTCAATAACAAAATCAAACCAGTTTCAGCTCTTTGCAACCCTGCTCTTGGTTTCCTTATTCTGGCGATTTCTGGCACAAAAATTCTTTGGCTCTCCAGTGTCAGGAGGTGCAACTTATTGTAGTGGCTCCATTCACTTTAAGAAAATAGATATTTCTTACCAGGGAAACTCACCAGTGATGGCAGCCCCATGCAAGAGGGCCTTAATGCAAGCAGTTGGACACTGTAAAATATGTATGTGGATCAATGTGTAGGAAAATAATTAAAATTCAAAGACTGGAAAACGAAATCCTTCCCTTTGCTGGACTATTCTGAAAGTTGCTTTATGCTGGCGGAAGCTGCTCTGCAGTCTTGGGCAAGCTATGATTATTGCTAGGAGCCTTCTTTTGGAGCAAACGTGCCACAGAAAGTCACCAGCCTTCACACGTGACCATCTGCCTCGCTGACCAGGACAGGCACTTCATCTTGGCCCATTTTCAGTCATGCAGCATTTGCACCTTGGAGTCTGGTGGAGCTGGGAAAACAGCATCCGTTTGGAAGAAGTGCTATTTTTATTCCGCGGTTGCTGCCTCAGAGTCCTCAAAGACGCATGACTCCTTTGCTGATGTGTTAAAAAGCTAGGTTAAAAAGAGCATTTTGATTAAGGGTGAAGCAAAAAAAAATCAAAGAAAATCTTTGTCTTTCACATCAGTCTGAAAACATCTTCTCAACAAAGTGAAAGGAAGACTCACAAAAAACTTTGCTTGGTGGTGACCAAAACTTTTCCTTTTTTCAGCCTCTAATCCTGGCTATTTTCACCCTGAACACATTTCAAAAGACAAAAATTGATATGGGTTTCCTTAAAAAGAAATGAAATTCAAAACAAAATGAAACTGAACTGAAAAATATCATTCCCTCTAATACTTGACTCAGCCAAACATCTTTTTTTGCCAAATCCAAGCTAAAATCCTTGTTTCCTGAAAGTGTATTTCTTTGACTGAATAAACAGTCCACCAGTTTAAAATAATATTAATTCCTCCAGCTCTTGACACAGTTTTAAACCACAGGAAAGATCAGTGTGGTTTTGATAAATATTGAACCACCGGCTTCTCAAGTCAATGGGAACTTCCCATCAGAAGCTGTGGGTTTTGATCGTGGCCGAATGTGCTGGTCTCCTGGGATGACCCTGGTGCAGTTAACCCCAAACCCTGCGGAGTGCAGCCTCAGCATCGCTTTTTCCAGATGGATACGGAAGAGCAGCCCCTCATCAGAGCAGTGTGTCTGAAATAAAGGGGAGGTGAGTCCCCCCGATGCCAGCTAAGGCTAAGGCACGGTAGTACCATTCAAGCAGTCGGAGATATTTCATTTGACCTGCAGCCACAACAATAAATTTTAATTAGAGTCCTAGGCAGATTAAAGGTGCAGTCATGGATCTCTGAATCCACGCTCACTCCAGGATCCACCTCTGAGGTGCAGTGTTTCAGTCACATGCCATAAATTGATCTCCAGGACACCTTTCAGTCATGTATCATAAGTATGCAATTGGTATAAATTCAGCTGCGGTGCTTTTTAAGCACCACCCTTTCCTGATCGTCACTGAAAACTCCATGTAATAATAATGTTAAAATGCTGCTATGAGGCCCTTTTGTAATAATTTTATAATAGCATGGAGAGGAATTGGAAAACATTAATTAGCAGCACCATAGATACATAAGTCAAAGCCCCCGCGTCTGATGTGCTTTTGCTAAATCCAGGGCAGGCTCACTTTGGCTGACCTGGGGCTTTCCAGCAGGATAAACAGAACCGTGAAGGCGAGATGAGCAGGGGGACACTGAGACTTGAGGGAATCGTTAGTGGGGGAGAGGCCAGACAGGGCCGCTGGGAGTTTCAGGAGAGTCTTTGGAAAACTCTTCCTTTCTCCGTCACCACCATTGCCCCTCAGCACGCCCACCGGGCCCCCAGCTCCCCACCTCACCCTGCCCCTTAGCAACAACACAAATAGATGACTGTGCAGGCAGGAGACTCAGCTGTTCGATAGCATGGGCGGTGTGAACAGCTCATCTCCAGCTTTTCCAGCATCTGCAAAGAAGGCAGTCGCTTAGTCCCTGAAGCCAGACGTGGGATTCAACAAACAGCCAGGAGCCCACAGAGCTGTCTCATTTGCTTATGGTGTTTGACATCAGTGGCTTAGCTTAGTCTTCTCTTTCTACAGCTAAATCCCAAGTAGACAGTCCATCTTGAATAAGATTGGGTTACATGTTCTGAATACAACCTCTTTCTCTACATATATGTATTTGGGGGAGGAGACCTGCAAACTTTTGAGGAAACTATGAAGGCAGGCTTGTGAAAATACGCCCTGATTCAAGTTTCCCCACTCATCCCAAGCATAACTCCAAAGTTCTGGCATTTCAGTGTAAACAGCCTTCACCACAGCAGAGCAAAGCCCGGATACAGCAGAACTACTCAATGCAAAACCAAAGATCTCCACAGATCAGAGGCACATTGGAGCCGCAGTTCCCGTGTATGCCATCATGGTCCTTAGAGCTGTCAGGTCTGCAGTTCCCAGGAGTCTTCGTGCTTTGAGGGAAAGGAGAGCCATGAACTAGGAAGGCAGGATGTTTCTTGTACTCCTGTTCTATATTCTCCTAGGAATACAGGGTGTTCGGTATGCTAATGTGAAGGCATATTACCTGTAGGTCTTTATTCTGTAGTGGCTGGAATTGCTTAAAAGGTGGAAGAAACCTCCATCTTTTAGAGCTAGGGTGGTTGGAACGCAGTTGAGTCAAAGACTAACTTTTAGTGCTGAGGTCTGTGTGGCGTGTGAAGGATGGCTGCCGGTGGCTGCGTGTGCTCAGCTCATGAAAAGCCAGTGGGAGGGCTGGGATCTGTCGGAGCAGCCCTGGATTCCTGAGTGCCTGGGTGGCTGTCTGCTTGTGCACCCCACACCGCTCCCCCACCCCAACGGTGATGGAGCGAAACCCAGCTCCGCACGAAGCAGACGGTGCAGCGGAAGCTGTGATTTTCCAGAACACCTTCTGCTGCCAAGATCTCGCTGGAGATTGCTCGCCATTTACTAAGCAGACAGGGCTTGTCTTTGCCCACTTGGTCTCGAGCCAGGCAGAGTCACGCACTGACTGCTGCCCATTGTTTCTGTGTGTTGACTCTCTTCCGAGGTGGTACAGGAATACAGCTTACAGAGGGCCAGCTTCTTCCTCCCGCATTTGACTTCTGCTTTGCGCCAGAAACCAACCAGTGGGCAGGACCTCCCCTGTCCTCTGCTGGTCTAGCTGAGCTATTAGAGAGACTGGGCAGCAACTGGCCATGCACAGTCCACACAAGTGACATTGTCCTCAGGCCACAGCTGCAAGATGGTCCCCATTTCTCTCCCCCTTACGGTGGCCTTTCCACCACCCCAGCAACCTCTCTCTCTTGCTCTCTCGTCCTTTGGAAACGAAGGGAGAGACAAAGGTTTGAACCTGTTTTGCCCTGTGCTTGCATACATCCAAGGGAACTGGAAGGATGCTTTGGAAAGCATGCATGTGGCACAGGCACAGTTTGAGACTTTTGAAAGAGTGAGGCTGTTTGAAAGGAGGATTTCCCTCCTGTTTCTCCCCTGAGGAACTCAGGAATCAGCATGTTTCTTTGGGCCCTGGACTGATGCAACACACAGGCACAACATGCCTGGAAATCAGACTGGAAAACAGTAGCGGGAGATGCAGAGGGAACCTGAGCGTGGGCTTTGCATTGCAAGAGCACTCGTCCCTCAGAGCAGGCTCCTTCCAGGCAGCACCACAGCTCGTGAGCACCACGTGCAAGTGGCCACTCGGGGCATGCTCTCAGAGCGCTACCCAGCTCATGCACATTGAGGCTGAAAGCCTGTAGAACGGGCACTTAGGAGCCTGGCTGGGCATCTCTGCCACCATCCTCCAAAGACAGGGGCACTGCTTTCCCCTGCTAGCAGAGAGCTGGATGTGAGGAGTGGCTTCAGCAGAAAGCAGTGATCCTCTCTGCAGTTCCTGGTCTCACATTGACTTGTAGCTGCTGTCAGACCTGTCACCCTCTTAAAGATGCAAAGACTTGCTGTCTCATCAGGCCTGTTCCCCTGCAACTTCACTTGGGAGATGCTTCAGAGAGACACGGCAGCAAATTTGCAAGTAACAGATATTTGTAGCTAGGTCACTCCCCAACCAGCAGGTACCTGGAAGCAATTGTTTTGACTAATGTCCTATTGCATCTCCCTGAAGCAACAGGGAAGAAAGAATAACATTCGTATTATCTACTCAATCAGAAGTCAACACAAACCTCTGATAAGGAGCTGGGGGCATCACCGGGAACATTCAAGCAGGAGTTGAAGGATGAGGAAAAATACTGTGTAGCCAGCCCCATTATAAAAGTTAAACTTTAAGGCTAAAAGCAGGAATGGGAAGAATTTCTCATTCTGCCTTTCGTGCTGTATGTCGAGGTCAAAGGAGGAGGTTTCTAGAGCAAAGTGCAGACGTGACTCAAGAGTATATGAAACTTCACCAGGAAATGGTCGTGGGTCCCACAGTACTCACGTCAGAGCACTTCACTCACAGCACTGGGTCCAGCTCAGACACTTCCTTACTCTCTGTGTGCATAGGAAGAGCACTCCTTTCTAGATGGCCAGGTAAATGATTTGTGCAGATGATGCAACCAGCCCAGAAGAACATATCTCCTACAAGATAGCTTTGGATAAGGGGCATCTTTACTTAGTTGTTGGGTGTCATTTGCCGTAAGACCAGTTGCTTCTGTGAACTTGCAAAGCACTTTATGAGGAAGTGCGAGTCGTGACATTTCTTGTGGTCTGGAAATCCCTTCAAGGCCACTGCTGAGCCATAGCCAGAGAAACCTGGCACTACTGGCAGGGCTACTCAGTAGCATCCATCATTTGGGGAGTATTACTGCAGAGTCCTCAAGGCTGCACAGAGACTTGAAGCAAAGCCACATGTGCAGAGGCACAGTCACATCTCTTGGCCAGCTGGCGCAGGCAGAACAAGCTGGGCAAGTGGGACCTCATCACCACGGCGGTGGTCCCTTCGGACACCAGTTCAAGCCCCATTAGCTTTGGCACAGCGGCCAATCCTATGGCATGCAGCTGCACATGCACTTAGAAATACCTGTGAAAAGCAGGTTGACTGGGCCCTGCCAGGGAGAGGTGTGAGTAATCGACTATCTGTAGTTGAGGTTGCTCAGAGCGGAAACCTTTTATCAGTTGCCCAACCGTCACCCCCTTCCTTCCCATTGAAGTGCACAGGGTGCAAGATAAAAATCAGTTCCAGACAGATTATGACAGACAGTTGAGTGTAGGTGTCTGGGAGATTTTTTTAAAAAAACAAAGAAAGTATGTTCTTATCCAAACGGATTTCCTGGAGTGATGAGTGAACTTGGCATGTTTCTGCTCTACCTTTGGCATGTGCCTGTACATTTGGGCTTGCTGACACAGCCCCGCGATTTCCTACTGAGAAAGGATCAGTTACCGTACAAGTATTCCAACAAAGAGTACTCTGTCCCCTCCCCTGCTGGATGAGCCACCAGGGCCAGCACTTGGGAGCGTTCGCTGTATGCATGCTGGAGCAGCTACGCAGAGGGGAGAAGAAGAGAACCGAGTTGCATGGTGAGAGTTTTCTTGCTGCTGTCATCTCGAGGTTCAATCACTGCTGTCTTTGCTTTTTGCTCTGGGCCAAAATTGACTGGCTGCTATGACAAGCAGCTCCCTTGAATCAGTCCCTTGGCAGCTGCCCATATTCTAGTACACGCCTGTGGCCTTGACAGGCCAGAGAAGCCCTTTGCACATACACCGGGCATCCTAACATAGGCTGTCTTCTATAGCCACCTGGAAACTGTTTTTCCAACCAAAAGGTGTTTGGCAAAACAACTCTCCTGAAAAGAAACTCAAAAACCCCTCCCAACAAACAACAGGGTTTCTACATTTAAACCTTTCAGGCAGCACATTCTGGTTCCTATTGTGTGAGGGAAGAGAAACCTTGACACAATTAGTACTGAAAAAGCTGGAAGAGTTTAATTCCATGAAGAATTGTTTTATATCCAGATTTTTCTTCTATTCTGTGCTTTAAAACAACTTAGAATTCTTTAAAAAGATTGCTTGAACACTTTTACCTACCACTCACGCTGCGCATGTCCTCAAGCATGCTGATATTTCCGGTTAGAAAAGGTTCTCTTTATTTTGCCTACGGAGTAGGGACAAGGGGGTTGATCATCTCATAGCTGCTTGGCACATCCAACAGCAAACTCAGCTGAAGAGTCCTATTTGCTGCTTAAGCCTTTCCTGCACAAACCCAGGCAGTTCTGCTGCTTTGCACATATACCCCTACAGGCTAACACTGTGCAAGGACAGGTCAGAGGGGGAAAAGTCTGGAGATGGGATGGGATGGGCAGGACAGGGCCAGGCCTGAGTCCCGTCTGCCCACAGTGTTGTCATATTGCAGTGCAGGGCCAACCTTGAATATCTGTGGGAGAGACGATATCTTCTGTTCTTCGTGCTAACACCCTGACCTGCGGCAGACAAGGCACGGTCACACCGTGAGAAGAGCGTGCCCTAATACTGAACGCAGGGAACACCCACTCTGCTGTTTTCCTGGAGCCCTGACCAGTGACTGTGATGGATCAAAGGCAGCACTCACTGGCCCGCAAGTGGTCCAGTTGCTCTAGTCATGGCCAAGTGCTCATCGAGGTTGAAAGCCAACAAGATGTGAGAGGAGCTGCCAACCCGGCTCTGTTCAGGCTGAGAGACTGCCTCACTTCAATTTTTGCTGCAAACATGGAGCGAGGCATTCTCTGTCATCTGCGTCCTGTGAAGCCCAGAGATGTCCAAGATTAGATCTCCATGCAGCAACAGTCTCCTTATCTGCCCCCCCGGGTATAAAATCACACTGCGCAATTTGTGGCCAGTCACGGCTACCCAGGAAGGAAAGCATCTGCGACCTAGTACCCAGTGCAAATGCTGTCCACATGTCCAGTGCTGTGAATAGCTCGTGCACCAGAAGAAAAGCAGTGCAATGAACAGGGCCCTGTCTGGTCTGCTCCACAGCTGACATCCAAGAGGAACACTACACCTGCTACAGAAGATAAAACTGCTCTCTCAGGTACTTCTGGAGACCGTCACAACTAAGCCCCAACGCAGTGAGACAGCAGCCAGCAAGCAGAGAGTAAAAAGAGTTTGTCACTCTCTCCCTGAACAAAGCCCACAGCTCCAGGGAAAGAGTTGGGTTACCTGAGACCTGGCAGCCTGTCTTATTTTCCCCTCTGTAAGTGCCATATTAGAAGAGACAGCAGGTTACTCCCCCCCCCCAACAACTCCCACCAATCTATCAAGGCCAACTCTACTGCATCATCTACACAACTGTCTTGCAATAACGTGCATCAGATGGGTTTTAACTGGCAATACATCTCTCCATAAGCTCGACTGCTGGAAGATAAAATTGCCTTCTCTTGCGGTGACAGGGCAGGACAGTGCCAGCAGTTAGTCTGAACTGCATAAAGTCAGCATGGTCCTGAGCAAGCCTGAATATCTGTGGTAGCGCAGGGCAGGTAGGTAGGTACCTGAAGTGGTGAACCAGCCACCCGTAGCTCTCGGGCTCAGCAGAGCCGCAGGCAGCCGTGCTCTCCTGTGGTGGTGCGTTCACGCTGTATCCGGAGTGGGCACGGCATTTCCCGCAGAGCCCAGCCCGGCGCTGGGAAGCGTGGCCCTTGCGTCTTCGAGGCGAGTGCAGGACAGCGCTCTTGGTTGCGCTGCCTCCGTAGAGCAATGGTCTCTCTGCAGCGCAGCTCCAAACCCAAGTTGCGTTAGGAGCCCCTGTTTCGGATAACCTTACACCCTCAAACTGTGGCAGGTACTAAAATGATTTTGGGTTGAGAATTGCTAGACTTAGGTAGCAGAGTAATAATTTTTTTTTGCTGTGTTTGCCCTAAAACGCTATTCAAAACCAAAAGCAACCGTCTAGCTAGTTTGGAAATGCCTACGTTTCTTTAACCATTGTAGCTGCAACTTGGAGTTCTCAGCATGTACTTCAGGACGGCTTTATAGCAGCTTTCAGACCGTGCGTGTGGGCACCGTGACCTCTGGTGGCCAAGCTGGAGCTCAGCGCACGTCAGCCTTCTTGCTCTGCCAGGCGGCAGAAGTCTTCAGCTCAGTTCGGATGGCAGAGACTGAAGCTCAGGGATCACCAGTACAAGCCCTGGCACTTCTGGCCAGCGTTATCCAGTAACGCTGGTTAGTCTGCAGTGCTGGAAGCGCTGGAGAGTGGTGCCCAGCTGCAGCCCCCCCCCCCCCATGCAGACACACGCAAAATCCGAGGGGAAGCAGGATCACTGTGGAGGCCCAGGTGGCTGCAGAGATGTGCCTGGGGCAAACAAGATCTAACTGCTTCCCTCTGCAGCTTTCCTGTTACCTCCCAGACGGACCCCCCCCCCCCCTTACCCCCCATACCCCCACCCCGAGCTGCCGAGAGGGGAACGCAGCCTGCAGCAAACTCACTGTACTTTATATCACCGTTTTCGGGGGGCTAAAAGCACACAGAGGAGAGCCTGGGATCCAGCAGGAGGGCAAACAGAGTCACGGCTTGTGACTCTGCTGTGATTACCCAGCTTGCTCCTGGCACGGAGGATGACATGAAGCCAAGGTTTGACTGTGCTTTGGTCTCAGTTTAGACTGAATCTCAATGTGAGCATTCAGCAGCAAGAATCTGTCCCTGAATGAGGTTCAGGAAGGCTCGTGCTGACAGCTTAAACCATCGCATGTCTCAGGGCTCCCCTAATTACCGGTGGATCCCCTTCGTTTGGATCATAACTCATAGGGAGCTAAGCTGTCTACCCAGCTGTGTGTCCAAATCTGTGCTGGATTTACTGGTGAAAGCCCACATGATACACCCTTTCGGGTCAGAAATGTGAGCATGCGGCAATGTGGCCCTTCCCTCCGCTGAGGAGTGGAGTAGAGACCTAACACAGGCCAGGTAAATCCGTGCTGTGAAAGTGCCAGCTTCTCCGTGCTGAGTATGAAGGGTGCCTCAGACAGCTGTCTCTGACAGCAGTATCTCTAGTGCAGGCATCTGAAATTTAATGTGATGGCTCCCTCCATTATTTTCTCTTTGATAGCAGCTGCAGCGTATTTTACACAGACCAAACCAAAGAGGCTTGTACACAATGTATAATGAAGAGCTGTGGACCTTGACACAATGCTTTTTTTTCTGCACCCCTCTTGAGGAACGATTGTCAAAAGCCCAAAGATAACAAGGGAGTGGGCTTAATATCAGGCCTGACTCTCATCCCCACATCTACACCCTGTCTGCAACGAGGGAGAGGAGCAGGTGGTTCAGAGCCGAAGCAGCAAATAAGCAGTGCTTTTGGAGGCTGGCTGCTGCTCTCTGGGAGGTCTGGGGGCTGCATGGTTAAGAACCGCGTAAACACCAGCTCCACCTTTGGCACCTCTGTGTCCCAAGAAGCTTCACGGCAGCAAGTGGCCAGAAGCTGAGGAGCCAGCCTGTGTCCCTCGGTGGGAGCGGAGCTGGGCTTCTTCAGGCTCGCCACATGGTCCTTGGTTTGGGACAGGGCAGTTCGAAACTCCTGCCTTGCCAAGAGCCCTGGCTCCACCGGGCCTTTGCCCTGGCATCTCAGCAGGCACCGGGGAAACCCTGGGAACCTCGTGTTGGCGATGAAACCTAGATGTTAGACTTCCCCATCTCTGACTGTGGGGCGCTGTCCTCCCATGGGGCCTGTCTTAGTTGAGAAAAGCGACTGCAGCGCCAGGCGCCTCCCCATGCCGTGCAGCTCCTGGTGATTTTCTTGACACGAAGAAACCAGAGACTTTTTCTGACCAGAGACTGGTGGAAAAGTTAGACCGTTCTTCTGTTGCCTACATGAAAATGCAGCAAGAGAACGGAAAATGCTTCATTTCCATAGCACGGACTTGATGTTGCGACCCATGCTCGCCATTCCCAGGCCTCGCCCTCGCCCCGTCAGCCCCGCGAGGTGGGAAGCGGTTCCCTCACCCGGTCTGTCACGTAGCCAGAAGACCCTGGGTCAGTCAGGAGATACTGATCTGGCTGGGATAGCTGGGTCTGCTGACATGGCTGGGGGGAGTCTCAGCTGTCCCGCGCCTCAGGTCTCACCCGTGTTTGGGGCTGCTTCATTTTTCTCAGTGCTGTGAGTCAGGGCTTGTCTGTCGCTCGATCTCACAGGGGTCTGCGTGAGGCCCCTCTGTTACACTAACCCCAGAGCACTTGCTGTCTCAAGGATCTTCTCACTTGTGTATGTGCTAGCCTGCGGAGCAACGACTCCTCTTCACCAGCATTAGTATCTCTGCCAATCAAGCAAGCTGTCTGCCCTTTGATTTATTATACTGCTTCTAGCAAAACACATGCTGCCTGCGAGCAACTGCTACTGACCACTGACTGTCCCCTCTCTCCCCAGCAGTGACATTTTCAGCTTCAAGGCCCGACACTATGCACCAATGGCATTTTCAGCCTTGGCCTGACCTTCACCTTTAGCCACAGGATCTGAATATGCTGCATCACCGTTTCCTCCCGCTAAGATGTCCTTTATCAAGAGCAGTGTCATAAGGTTATTGTTTTCTGATATAAGTGGTAGGGGGTGATCACAGGGACTATCAGACCAATTTCTCTTTTCTGAAATGTTCCTTCAAATAAATGGCATGTTCTCTGCTTGGTTTGTGGAGTAAAGGAGTCAAATATGCACAGCAAACCTAGTGCCTTCATAATATGGCTAGAAACTTAGCACAAAGCAGTCTGTTAAGTGCTGCAACTACCTCTCTGGTGACAGCGATTCACCACACCAGCCCACAGTGAGGGGCCAAGGTTCAAGAAAGGCAGGAGATGCCCTGAAAAAAAAATCCCCAGTCACTGCAGTCTTACCTACCTGTCGCCCCCTTCAAACCATCTTCACGATGGGCAACGCTGCTAGCCCGTGCCTGGTGTTACCAGCTCCTGCGAGCTTGAGCAGGCGGTTTAGATCGCAGGGTGCCAGCCTAGTTCCCAGGAGCAAAGCAGAGAAGACTTAAATGCGGCCTGAGCAGTGACCAGCCTCTCCCAAAAGCTTGTGCAGTTTCAGGCTGTTCAGCAAGGTGCTTACAGGCGTACGTATTGCACTGACGTTGGTCGGAGCATCGCGCCTGGTGAGGACTCGGCCGTAGATGGCACCTCCCAGCACTCGTTTCTGCGAAGGGTCTGTGACGAGGCTGCCTCGTGCAGACCGCACATACACCCACGTGCACGTTGCGGTTACACGTAGGCAGGAGGAAGAATGTAGAAACATGCCAAAGGGTGTAACAGCGAGAAACAAGTATTAGGACTCTAATCCCATCTTCCAATCTCATTTCCCAAATAGCAGTAGGGAGGAATAGCAAATAGATCAAAAATGGGTTTTTTTCCCTCCTCTTTTCACACCAGAGCTGTGCTACAAAAGGCATGAGTTGCTACTTGCACAAATTGCCCTGTGAAATACAGAGAATTTTTGCTTACTCCCTTGTTACACAGAGAGCAGGGAAGGGAATAATTGATTGCCATAATGAGTTAATTTGAAGCCTTAACATAAGTTCCTCTATCTTGTTTCTTGACAAAAATGCAGTCATGCTAAGTTTGTCCCTCTGTACTGCTTTATCCAATCACCGTAACCCAAGTGTGTTGTAGCAAGATAAGAGTGTGATGCATTTGGCATAAATAAGTCAGTGATATTTCATCTGATCTGATAGAGTATCCTAACAGCTTAAGTAGAAGCATGGGCAAATTGGAAATCACTCCATTTTCGTTATCACATTCCCGGCTACAGCATAGCCAATCTTCTTTTACAATCAAAAAGCAACCAGCCCCTTTTTTTTAAAGTAAGAATACAGCCCATCAAAGTATGAACTACAAGACATTAATGGAAAAAAGCATTGGAAATGTATGTGCCACACTTGAGAAACTGCAAAGAAAGATCTTGCCCTCATAGTCTAACGGAGAGCCCATTCCTTCCCCGGGGGAGTTGTAAGTGCAGCACGCTTTGTACTTACACTAATGTAATGCAGTGCTATTTAGGTAGTAGAGCACATAGCACATTTCTCTTGGAAATGACCGTAACACCCCCTTCTGCTGCCTTTTCTGGAATGGAGAAAACTAACGTGTTTTAGGCTAAGTTTAGGAGGATGGGTTGGTACTTCAGTGCTGCACCTGCCCAGCATTTCCTGCCGTGCCAGAAAGTGCAGGTTGCCGGCCCTCACGCCTGCGTGACTTGGCTCGCCACAGGGATTTCAGCCTTTCGAGGGTAGCTGCTCTTGCACTGCCTCCTGCGTGAGCGTGAAGGCATGATGCTAGGGTAAGCTGGTCAGCTAGTTTCTTTCAAGTTGGGATGCTGCTCTTCAGCTAATGTTTGGGCCCTCAGGAAGAGCAGGAGAAAAGGGGCCAGTTTTGTTCCAGTGTTTCTTGTGGGCAGAGGAGAGGAAGCACTCGCGGGACAAGGCCAGACCTGAACTGCTCACGAGATGGCACGGTTAAGTGAGCAGGATGGCCTGGGAAGGGCACTCAAGTACAAAAACATTGAGAGAAGAGGGAATGACAGGGCAGCTAATAGCCAGGCCCCCGACCCAACCCTGCGGTACATCAACTTTGCCAGCTTTAAGTCCCACTCCTACCTCCAAACACAGATTGATTGCAGTAACTGTCAGCAGAAGGGCTCGAGTAAGCCACCATGTTTCATGGACACCCACAGCCCCTGTACCTGTGCACCCCAGCACCTGGGGATTTGATTTCTTGGCCTCCCCTTTCTCCCGTTTCAATTTTTCCCTTATTGCCCTAGTTTTGAGAAAGGGGGAATTTCTAGGAAAGCATTTACAAAAAATGATCACTTCCACTAGCTTCTGTGCATTAATGAACCCTTTGTTGTGATTTTATTTTCCAGGAAAGACTCCACCCAAATGGACAGGATTGGGTCATTTTTCAGTTTGCAGAAGACTGGGAGCAGGCAGAGGCTGCGTAACAGAGGTAAGGCTGCAGGCTGAAGCTGCAGTCCGGACTCACAATTTGTGAAGCAATCCATGTGCTCCAGAAAATGCAGTCTATCGCCAGACATCACAGACAATGGCTTGAGATTGGGAAGCAGTCTTGAGTTCACAAATAGATCACAACCCCCCCTTATAAGGGGGCAGTTGCACTCTGATGTCATTGCTGTGGTACTACAGCACCTGTGATGAACTTGATGTTTGACTGAAGAAGGTGAGAGCGCCCGTTGTCACTAGGGGATAAATACACCAGGTAGCTGAAACCAGAGGGGCCTTTCTATCTGCAAACACAGGCAGCAGCAAGGGAGAGAGGGGTGTGAGGGTTTTTAGGAGAAGGAGATGCAGAAAGACAATAAAGAAGGTAGGAAGTGACAAGGCCAGAGTAAGTATGGGAACACAACCTGGGGAATGCCTATATAGAGAGCTTTGGGATAGAGCATAAAATGCACAGGGACACAGGCTTTGAGCAGAGATGTTGTTCACTAGTACTCTGCTGCAGCACATACAGAAACAGGCTGCTATTAGCCAACAGGAACTCAAAAATATTTGACCCTTCAGCTGTTTGCCTTCACCAGAACCACCGCAAACTGCTGCCGTTTGTTTCACTGCTGTTAAAAAGCAGCCATGCTGCAGAAGGGAAAGCTTTGAAAAGGACAAACTCAGGGCACAGTTTCTGCAAAAAGGCTTTGAGCAGGTAGTCTTATGACATGCTGCTCCAGGGGAGCCTTGAGCTAGCTCAGCCGGAATGGCATGGAGTTGCTTTGGCTTTCCTGAAGTCCATACCTTGCATATAATTGATCTAGAAGATGCTGCAGCACCTGTCTTAGAAGGTGCAAAGACTTGCCATGTTCAGACCAGGCAGTACTGGGCCCTTTCTCAAATCCCTTACACTGAAAGAAAGGCACCGAAAGGTTTAGGAGGGCACCATAGCTGCCGGTTCTGAACATGCACTCAAGGCAGGTCATGGTGCTTTACTATTTGAATACAATAATCAGAATTACTTGCTTTCTGTTCTTCATTCCTTGTACTCTTTGCAGGTCAGAGCTTCTTAGCCTGTTTATCTGTACTGATCTCAGTACGTGCAATAAGCTAGACATTTATGATCTATTTACCATCTCAATATCAATTGCTGACTTTAAAAAGGGACTAGGTGAAAAGGATCCAAAACCAGCTCAGGGTGAGGAAAAATACTGTGTTCACAATGTCCGAATCATGACGGGACAAGAAAATATTCAAAGGAAACAAAAATAAATCCCATTTTCATGACATAGTCAAGAGTGCACAGTCAAGTGAATACCTCCCAGGCAAAGGCCACCCATTTAACGATCATACAGTTATAATCTAGACACGTCTGCTACCAGCAGGAAGATGTACCGCTAGGATGGTGCAATAAAACCATCAACAAAAACAGGTTTTTTAATTGGGAAGAAAGCTTTGAACAAGCCTATTTAAAACCTGTTTGTAACCAGTTTGTCTGTCTCCTGCACTTCCTACCCTGCCTAGTTATCTCTTCCTTCATTTTTGCAATTTCAGACATTTTAGAGTTGCATCCAGAAGTAAGAAAAAATCTCCCAAGTACAACACTGCAGAGAATGGCAAAAAAAAAAAAAAAAAAAAAAAAAAAAAAAAAATTGTGGCATACCACTATTTGAGAGAGGCACTGATGTCCAAGTAAGTTTGCCAGATTAACAGTCTTTGGTCAGTGTTAGGCCAGACCATCAATCGTATGCTTTGTGCTTTCTCATCCTGAATCCCTTTACGATTATTTTTCAGGTGATTCTGCCTCATCAGTTTAAGGACAAGGTCCATTTATTTTCCACCTATCTTCTGTTCCTCCCTCCCCTTCCCTCCACTTTAGAGAGGTGCACTTGCCTTCTAGGGTATTCTTACATACTAAAGATAGCTTATGTAAGCATCTGCTTACTTCTGCCCACAGCATTTTTACAGATGTTGCAGAAAGGCACCCAGAAGACAGCAAAATAAAAACATGCAGGACAACATAAAAAGTGTACAGAATGGACCAAAAGCCTGCAGGGCCCAGCCCCCAGAGAGGGAGGTGATTGTACTGCTGTTCCCTGAAGGGTTAGTCTGGCTCTGCAGGCCCCATCAGCTTCCCAGGTTCACCGTGTGTTGAAGCCACCAGGCTTCTTGACGCCACTCCTCCATAGACATCTTTGCTTTTTACTGAAGGAGCCAGCAGTGACCCTCCCGAAGAAAAGCACTGCTGCATGGGACAGTTGGCAGCGCGGGAAAACGCGCAAGTAGATACCAGTAAGTAGGTCTGCCTCCAAGTAGGGTAGCACAGGCTGTCACCAACTCCCGAGGGGTGGTACTGCTAACAGCAGCAAACTGCAATGTTGACACCCAGGTATTGAAGCTGTCACCTCCACCAAGGTTTATAAGCAGAACAAAACAAAACCCTGCGTTTAATACAACAGTAGAAAGGAAGGGCATGCTGGATTTCAGAGGGCAAAAACATGCAGTGAATGACTCAATCACTATTATCAGCAGAAGAAATGGGAGCTCCATTTTGGATGTGTTAGGAAGATGATTTGAAAGTGCCATCCATAATCAGTTATGGCCCTAATTCAGGGCTCTGATTATAAAGGGTACAGTTCTACGCCTAAGGCATATAACCTCCAGGAACCCCTAAATTAGCTTCCAGGTTGGAGCAAAAATCCCACTACAATTCTCATCAATGCCATTTATATAAGAGACTCCAACTGTCAGGAAAACCTCATCCCCAGCTCAGACGACCACCACATTTAATTGTACGTTCCAGCCACAATGGAAGAAAGGCCAGTGGGAAGCTTGAGGGAAGTTTTACAAAACTTAATAGGCCTCAGGTCTGGTCAGGAGAAACAGCACTTGGCAACGAGTCCATGCCGCAGTACACGAGACAGGCACCACAGGCACTACGGACAATGCTCTCCGTGCATCCGAAGGGCTGTTTTCCAGGGAGGCCAACCGGACTGAGCTGAACTCCAAGCCTTGCCTTCGCCCTTCTCATGAAAGAAGACTCGAGGGGACATTTTCTATAACCCCAATAACTCCAAAGCAGTGAGGAACTGATCCAGCCATCTCCCCTTGCCTGTAACACCGGTGCTTTGGCACACGTTTCTTCCAACACCCAGGAGTATTTTGAGTGCTGAAAGTTACAGAAAACTCTGTGATGGCAAAATTCAGTTTAGGCAAGAGTTTAACCTCACATCAATATTAGAGGAGCTGACAACTAGAACTATCTAGGTTATCACATATGAAGCCCATACCGTCAAGTCCAGATCTAAATCCCATTTTTTCTTTCCCAGCTTACAAAGACAACATTATGACTCAAAGATGATTTCTTCTTTAAACATTAGAGAGTCTCATAGCATTGTGACTGAAGGAGAATCCTGCAGGGACACCCAGAATTTTCAGGGGGTAAGAGATTTCAGCCTATATCCATGCACACCATGGGGTACCTAAATTCTTCAGCTATTTTTGATACTTCCATTCTGTGACTACTCTATCTCTGTGTGAGGGTGGTAGGTATGCTACTTTGTACTAAGTCCAAACACAGAAAGCTTAGGCAGAAGTTACATATCAACAGACAGAAGCTACAGTGCTCATCATTACTCTCCATACTAACATTAAAAGCCAGGTATCACCCAAACCAGCTTTATAAGACCTCTAAATAAAACTCTTGGCAGAGTAAATGCCCTTTATTTTTTCCCTTAGCAAGAAAAAGCAAAAAAATGCAGCAAGACCTGTCTGTTGTCAAAGCCACTATTAAGCCACCTTCTACTGAGGCAGCTGCCACAGAAAGTAGATCCTGAAGTCCACACTGAACAGTGCACAAAGTAGTCCATCTATTGCCTGTCTTTTCTGAAAAACCCCAAGAGCAATGATTTTCCCATTTAAGTCACAATTTACCTGAGGAAAGCTCACGCCGCAGCTCAGTCCAGAGCAGTCCAACACTTGCATCTTGTTCTCCTCAAGAGAACAGCACATTCTTGCCATGCTTTGAAATACTGGAAACTTCGCAGCAGCACCGAGCCTTTCCCAGAAGGAACAGCCCATTGCAACCATCTCTGCAACCACAGCTCTGAACTCCAGGCACCACAGGGATCAAGGACAGTACTGGGGACAAGCTTTGAAAAAATCAACCCCAAGGACACTGCTACTAAACAAACCCAGCCAATTCTGGGAGCAGCTGCATCAGCTTCCTACTTTCTAATGCTTCCTTTGCTCACAGCTTTTACACATGTACTCCTTATAAGGTAACAACTAGGGCTGGGACCATAACAGGCACCCTCACATTTCTAGCTGGATAAATTTAGTAGCTTTATCTAAGATACTCTAAGCTTTCATGCATTTAATGGAAAAAGGAGAGCCATACCTGCAAGACAGATGTGTTTTGTAATTCAGTAATAGCTGGTCTGGCTTTATTTCTGCAATGGGTTTCTTCTTACCAGTTTTTTCAAGTAGCCAAACTGTCCTTTCTTTTAGAAATTGTTCACATCACTGAGCAAGCAGCAAAAACCACTCAGACCTTCCACTCTGGCTTTTTCCTGTTTGCAGTTTTTCTGTCTCCTGCCCCCCCCCTTTCTTTTTTTCTTTCTTTTTTCTTTTTTTTAAGTATAGAGAAAGCAGTGCCTGGGAATCAAAATACAGTCACTAAGATGCCTCTATATCTGCAACTGCTGTCACATGAGTAGAAGTACTAACCCAAGCTGTCCAAAACAGCCTCTTCCCTCAGTTTTTAGATTTTTGCACAGCTTAGAAAAAGAATCAAGTTGGACAGGCAACAGCTGAGGATAGAAACCTCAAGTTGCTTGCTTACAGCTTATCATTTGATTAAGAAGCTGTTGCAGGGGGGAGGCTCTGAAGTTAAGCAGCTGCTTAAGTCTATGGTGTTAGAAAAAAAATACAAAGACTGAACTATTATAAGTATTTGCTCATTTCTTAAGACCCCAGGTCACTGTATTTTACTACTTGGATCTAGCCAGCTAGATGGGATTTCAGACAATTTTACATGTGTATTTAAAATATATTTTATTAAAGCAGGACAAGAGGATGAGTACTAAGTGGATATACCTATTTTTAGTACCAAAAAATGAAATTGATGCATTTACTGTATTCAGTCTTCTCTTAAAATTTCATCTTTTATTTACTCATCAAGAGCCAATAAGTTATATAAATCATAGTAGTTTTCATCTCCTTACTGAAGTAGTCAGAATTATATATATATTTTTTTACGCTGACTTGGTAGCACATTATATCCTTAGAATGAGTATTTTTATCTTTGTTTTCCAAAGATATTCTTCTTAAAAATGCTACCTCTCTTGTGCAGATTTCGGTGAAACCTCTTCCACGTTATTAGCATAGTGTTGCAGTCTCCCTTGGGTTCCCTCTGGGAGGTCCCAAATGCAGCCGTGTCAGGTGTCAAGGCACTCTACGCCGTGCAGGTTCATTCGCTTCTAGAGAAGGGGTCCGCGAGGCCGGCAGGGTGGCCAGGGCACTCCGCAGCCACCCCAACCCTTCAACCTCGCCCCTGCTCTTTAAAGGAAGCCACGAACTACAGCGAAGCTCCATTCTGAAGGCAGAGGCAATGATTCCATTTGACAGATGTTAAACCAAATACTTTTGTATTTAATCATGTTAAGAGCTCCGAAAAGTTAAAACGGTAGACAAACGCACAGAACTCCTGTCAATGACAATGAACTGAGGCAGAAGCATTGTCATACCCATGCTTTAAACAGTGTCTAAAGCAAGTTCTAAACAAGTACAATTTAGGATGCTCATGTAGAACTTAAACAGTGATTTTTGTTTGCTTTTCCTAGTATGAAGGGTTTTCAAACACTTGAGCAACTTATAACTAGTCCCACAGTTACCAGTTTCCCCTCTGCTTCTTAAGCAGATCATTTGCTTTGTATACCAATAACAGTTTTTGTTTTAGTTTTTTCCGTAACACAAGGCAATCTAGTTTTCATGGTAACACACAAAAACACATTAGTCTTGCTCCTCTTCTTCCCCATCCTCATCATCATCCCCTTGATCACCGGATTCAATATCATCTTCATCTTCAACCTGAAATTAAGAAAGACCTGCTGTGAGAAATAACATCCCTTATTCTGATCCAACCTTTTCAAGACAGGACAAATGCTAACGTAATGAAAATAAGCTTAAAGCTAAATGAAATTTGTCACACTGCATTGAATATTACTTTATTAAATAATATGTAAAATCATCTTACAATGTCACACAGCTTTTAAGTTCTCCGCTAAGGATGGCTGACTACTGGCAACAGCTGCTTCTGTTCAGTCATCAGTTCTGTCCTGCACTTTTGAACAAGTCACTTCCTTGTTCAGTTTCTCACACAGCTGCACACACAGACACGAACATACTTCAGTGAATCGGCTGAGGAAGGAAACCTGTCTGTCCTGTGCTTTGCGCTACCACGAATGAAGCTGCTTAATGTCTCCAGGGGTACTTCCCCCTCAAAGTCACCTAGAGGTCTACGAGCTCTGAAATTCCCTTGCTACATTGCAGAATCTACACTTGCTACCAATAATATTATTTCCTCTCCAGCGCACACTTTAAAGCTTCATTCATAGAGCTGCAGCTAAACCAAATAACTGGTCACTACCAAAAAGCAAACCTTCTTGCAAAAGATATAGAATTCTACTGACAGACATGATTGCCTTCCAGTAGGAAAACTGTGCAGAAGTCTGGCAGTCAGCCACAACAGCAGCAGTACAAAGGCTAGTTAATGCACACCTTAGTTAAGTCCAGATGTGAGTCACATTTCCCAGAAGCTGAGGCTCTCAGAAACTGCACTAATAAAGTGCCCCAAATTAGCTAGTGCTAATGCCTGTTACAACAAAATCTATCCACTCGCCAAGGCCACTTCACTGCTGAAAGCCAACATTTTAAGTCTATCAACTGTACACATTTCAGGCTGCCATCCTATCCAGCTCAGAAACATGTCAAAACCTACTGGCATTTCTCACTATCCCTGAGCCCCTAAATTTCATACAAAGCCAGTTAGGGTGTGCGAGGGAGGGAGGGAGGGGGCATCCAGCTAAGATTATGCATAAAAATTCACTCCCAGTACGGTGTGTTCATTGTCATTATATAGTGAATATTTACACGCCCCTCAGCAGCTCACATACCAAGTCTTTGTGCAATGCATTTAGCCCAAAGGCTGCACTTCAGGAATTTCTGATCTAAAGAAACACATTTGATGAGAACAGAGAAGAGACGGGCACTGCGTGTGTCCAAAGGGTAACGAACCCAGGCACAGGGCAAGGAGAAGGAAGTCCTGAAGCTCAGGGTCCTGGACACAAAGTACCTCATAAGGCAGTAGGAGAGGGGGGTCTCAGCTCAAGCTTGCCCAAGGTACTGTACATTATAGGGGGAAACAGGTGAACCAGTGCATCCTAAGCAGGCAAGTTCCACATGTTAAAACACAACCACGTATAGTGGTTTGACAGCACTGCTTATCGAGCAGACTAAAGCTTTCTACTTATCACTTGTATTTTCCATGGAGCAATCCCTTACAATTCTTACAACGCAGTCATCTCCTTCCTAGTCAGCAATCAGGATAAGCTGCAGCACCACCAGGCACATAGTCAGGTATCATTCCAGATATATACACGACAAGTCATTTCATCACAACGGTTCGGCAGATACCTCAGAGCACTCCTGAGCTGAACAGCTTTCCCAAGAGGCAGTCATTGTCTTTTCTTTCTGGCTGCCACTCTAAGGGCAGAAAGCAATACCGGTAGCTTCAACAGCCCATTTTTCTCAGAAAGATGCCTCACCAGACTTGATAGATATAGTATTGCCATACCCAGACTGTCTCCGACCTGAGAACTTACTCGACCCCTCGTTTTGCTTACCGGTTCACCAAGCTCCTTCAATTTGTTCTTTAGTGCAGACAGTTTCTGATCCTGGTCAGCCAAAAGCACCAGAAGATCATCCTGTTCTTTTTTTGATTCTGCAACTTCTTGCTGAAGTTTGCTTTTCTGATCTTGCAAGATGGCGACAGTACTGTTGGATGAATCCAAGTGCTGTTTTAGTGATGCTTTTTCCTCAGAGAGAGCTTTGACTTCACTCTGGCAACAGGAAAAACCCACACCAAGTTACACCATGAGCAGACGAACAGCTGAAGCCTCATTTCCTATGAGCATGTTCCATACACTAATCATAACACCTCCACCCCTACTAGTGCTCCGTAGCCTCACTCCCACCCTTCCCTACCCGAACTCCACTCTTCTCGCATCCCCCTATTGCTAGCCAGGAGAAACGTGCCAAGTACCATGGCCAGTTCTGATCTGCATGTGTTCATTACATCTATGCTGACTGACTAGTGTCAGGCTAAACTGAACACTTTCCAATCAAATCCACTCTAAAGCTTCTTCAGAGTAAGGTCTAGTCCAGGTACCACTATCCATCTGCATTTTTTAAATAGCACTGAAACCCAGCTACCTTTTGAGGCCCCCACCACTCCTCCAAATTTGGCTGAAAAGCTCCCAGCTGACATAAGGTTACTGACAAGCCTAACTGCCTTAGAAAAGCTATTCTCTTGATTCTCCTTACCAGCTCTTTAAGGACCTAAATTTCTCATGCGCGAAATGAAGGACGGATGGACATGCAGTTTCCCTTATGTAACCTAAAGCACATGAGGCACTAAGAGCACAAACCGCCCCTTCCACCAAAAGCCTTTCCTACTGTGCAAGTCACAACTGAAGGCTGGGTATCAAGAAACTTGAGGTTTGGTGTTCGTCCACTACCAACCTTCAGTTCTTTCACTTCTTGCAAAAGTCGTCCCTCCGCTTCAGGGTTCTTTGTTGCTGTTGTTCCACTGTCTCCTAATACAGGATCTGCAGCAGAATTCTGTGCGACAGAAATGGAGTTAAAGTGCACTGAATGCCTCACATGCAGAGGCAGCAAGCCAAGACACTATACAAGGAGTTGTAGATGTTAAAAGCATGTTTTCTCCTTACAGCATAGCCAAGGTGCTGTAGACATCCTGTGTTGTAAGGCACAGAAGACAGGCCTATGCTTCCTGGGGTCTCAACACACAGGTGCATGCATGTACACGTACACAAGAAGGAGAACACAAAACATGACCCTTATTTCATAGAAATTAGAGTCTGACAGTTTATTGTGGGCAGACTCCTTGTCTAACAGACCACTAAGCTTCACTCAGATACTTCCTAAGAAGTGCCAAAGATTGTTATCAGGCAAAAAACTTGAATCCTTGCATGCAGCCCTTCTAAAAGTAGCAATAGTTTGTTCTCAGCCTACAGAAGGTTAACTTTACCACAGCGTGGCAGCTGTCTTAACTAAAATTATCATCATCACATGAATACAGGACAATTGCTTCTCCAGCTGCAGCATCCTTAAGTCAAAGCTCTAGGAAAAGCAAGCCATCTGTAGGATGGCAACAGTCGGCTGACAGCTAGTGGCAGCATGGACCACTCGCCTGTGCATCACCAGCACACATGGCCAACACATGTGAAGCGGGATCTTATTCCAGAGCAGCTGAGACTTTTGATGCTGGAAGTGTTCAAAACCTTCCTTGCTCAGATGATCTGTACGTTAAATTGAACACTTGTTATTTTTCCCGATTCAAGTCCTATGTCTTGCGATGCTCAGATTAGACCTCAGTGTGCAAGTCGGACCAAACCAGCTGGAAGCAATAGTTTAAGTGAAGGCAGCTACCACAAGCTACCACCAGTCTTGACTACTGCAGAGCAGGGCATACAGGAGTATCCTTGTTTTGCTTAAGCACTCAACATTGTACAACGTTATCCTTTCACTTGTTCGTGTGGTCTGTGCTCCTGCAGCTTAAACCGTGTTAGCTTTGCTATGGAAACACGTCAGTGACATGTTCATGCAATTCATTGTTAAGTACTCCAGCTCAACAGTTATTAAATGCCATTAGCTACCTCTGAGGACACTATCACATTTATGTAGCTATTTCATAACACTTCATCAGCGAATCCTTTCAACATGCAACTAAAAACTCTGAAGTATTTCAGTATCAGCACAGATGGATTCAGCTACCCTGTTTGCCATGCATTTGTAGGTAAACTTTCAAATTAGTATCTCAATTACTTCAAAGAATAACAACCCCTCTAATTTATATCACAAGTTTTCTCTCAGACAAGACAGCAAAGGTGGCAGCGTTATTTTGGCTTTCATAACGGTGTAAGCTTAAAACACCAAAAAAGGGCCATTCCTCTATTTAAAAATGCCAAGTATCAATGGTCTTATAAAGGCACTAACTTTATTGAAAGTTCCCTCAGTCTTCATGAAGGCACATCTAGGAATTAAGTTACGTCATTTGTAACACTGTTGGAATCATTTACTGATATGTATTGTTAAATCAAGCTTGTTTTAGGACAAACAACTACAGACAGCACAAGCTGGAAAGACAGCTTAAGTTTCAGTCCCCAAAGTGAAGGTAAAGAAGTCTCTCACATACCATTAGTTGTAGCTTCTGATTCTCAGTCTGAAGCTTAGAGATCTCTGTAGACTGCAGTTGTATCTGAC
The DNA here is from genome assembly GCF_036370855.1 of Dromaius novaehollandiae. Lineage (NCBI taxonomy): Eukaryota > Metazoa > Chordata > Aves > Casuariiformes > Dromaiidae > Dromaius > Dromaius novaehollandiae. Next base: position 10,992,993 of record NC_088101.1, on the reverse strand, counting down.
TCCTCAGTGTTTCTAATTCCTTTGGGAAACAAAGAAGAGTCATAGACTAAGTTATTTTGAAAAAGTAGCAAGGTAGATTTTTCACATGAAGTTCTTCTTAGTTTAAATTCTACCATCTGCACTCTATACTGCTTCACACTGGCTACGTGACAGGTAACTCGGGTACATGTCTCATGACAACACGGCAGCCACTTCTCTGGAAGATAAGACTCCTCAGCAACATTCATCATCCCCTCCCCTCCCCCAACTTTTTCCATAGAACACCCAAGATAACTCTATGAGACTCAATATTATCTATAAAGGTTGTGTTACAACACTAGCACTCCCATGAATATCCTCTCTGCGTATCATTTTATGGTGCAGAAACCCATTAAGGCCTATCAGCCCACTAATAATTAGCTTTCAAATCAGAGAAACACTACTGGCCATTTTTTAGGCAACAGCTGTCTTGGCTAACTGAACCTACAGGTGTTTAAGCATCTCTTTTTTGAGCTGTACATCTAATACTTGGAAGCTTTCTTATCAAGATTTAAGTAGAGGTTTTGTAACTGATAAGCAGGTAAATCTGCCAAGTTTGGAGCTTCAGTTGAAGCTTTTTCTGCTGGCCCAATTCTGCTTGGTAACAGATCAATTTTTGGATGCACAATCTTGATGCAGAGGATTAATACCATCACCACATAAAACGCACAATCTTGATGCAGAGGATTAATACCATCACCACATAAACGAAGGTTATTAGGTTAAAATAGCAACACGCTCAGGGATCCATCCTGCTCCCTAAAACTTGACACAACTCCCTTCCTATCCTGAGCTATCACTGTTCATCACATTTTGGCCCAAAGGATGACAGTACAAAAACTTCCGAAGTAGTACAAGTTCACCTTCTGTAGCTCATTATTGAGCTCCAAGCCACCAGATTTGCTGGTCTGTGAAGACTGCTCTGTTGTTCCCATCTCCAGCTGTGAAGACTTCTGTAAAAGCAACAGGAAAGTTAACCACAAAACTAAACCGACTCCATATAGTCACACTGTCAGAACAGTTACTGATGTTAACAAGCTGTGTGCTTGCATGGATAGAGTTCCCAGCAGAGAAGGTGCAAAAGGGGCAAGAAGCCCATGTCACGAGGCTCACTGATAAGAGAGCAGCTGGGTGGCCTCTGAGGTGGACGCAGAAATCTTTTTCACCAATTCACACATAGAAGACAAGTACCAAAGAAGGAGCACGTGTCACCCTGCATTTTGACAAGCAGGCCACCAAACACAGGCCACCCTAAGACATCTCAGGCATTACCCCACTATGCTCCTAGGAGATAGATGGCCTTTTTTTCCCCCCCATGCCAATCCCACAGTATAACAGAGCAGTTGCAAAATTACTCTAGGGCATACTGTCAGGCAGAAAAGGCTCTGCTAGTGGCATCTCCAAATTTTTCCTATGATCAGCACGCAATCATTTATGAAATGACTGTCACCATAACGAAGACTTTATGGCCAAAGGTAAACAACAGAAACTAGAAGTCACTCCAAGTTCTGCTGAGAGAGTTAGCTCTTACCAACTTTTCAATCACAGAATCTTTCTCCCTCAGCTGTCCTTGCAGCAGTTCATGCTTGTTTCTCCATTCTTCCAATTCCTCTTTCAGTTTGCTTACTTCTTCCACCTGAATGCCATTCATCTGAAATGTTTCACCATGTGAATTATGATGCTGAGTGTCCTTTCCTATGGGACAAAGTTTATAACAAAGTTAACAATGCTGACATCATTTTAAGGTTAGCCTCAAAACACACAAAGGAAAGGATTCATTGCTTCTTCTCCCCCACAGGGCAATACAAGCCATTCTAATTAAAGGGGGAAACTGCAATGTTGAAAAATTGACTAGAAAAAGTATATCAGACAGCTCTAATTTGCCAGTCTTTAAACTGTGTATTTGTAGCTGCATCTACGTGCTCCAAGAACCATTCAGTTAATTCAAATTAAGTTCACAAGAAACTCATTCTATGGAGGAAAAAGCAATTGTCTGTTTATATACTTTTAATGATAACAGAGCCTAAATGCAGAATTACTTCTACACAGGTCTGTGGCATATAGAGCTTATCAGGCATCTTCACCTTGGAGTCACTTGCATATACTGTCTGCATTTAAGCATTCAGTTAGCTATCTCTTTGCTAATACTAACATGTCTTATTTCGCGTATCTGCGGTACCATAATTCTTCCAACTCATGCTTTCATTCAGACCCAAACTTTAGCCCACAACATGGCCCATCTGTTTATGTTTTAAGCTTCAACAGGCTTGACTATTTTGGACTAATACAACAAAAAACATACTGGAAAGCCTCTACCAGCAGTTCCCCGATAGCCAACAGTTTCCACAGCAGCTTCAACTCCTATCCCTCACCAGGCATACCCACACCAAGGTTGCGGTGAAGGGCCTCCTTTTTATTGTGGGCAACAAAATAAGTGATAGTGGGATCAGGCCAAAAGCCATTATAAACCCCAGTACTTCAATGTGTGCATTTATGTGAACTATGGCGTCTACAGCCATCTTTGGGTACTTGTTTTCCCAGTGTGTAGGCCTACACAGCAGATAGGCCCTAGCATCAACAACACACTCGAATGCGAAAGACATGTCAGAAAACTGAACTATTTCAGGAGGCCAAATACTTGAGCGCAAAATCAATAAGAAATTACAACACATTCAGACTTCCAAGTTATCCTCTCAGTTCTCACTGTGAATTATTTTGTAGTTTGAAGGCATTTCAAGCAAGAACTAGTATTTTTAGATAACAAAGCAAATCTGATGCCCAGGAAACCTGGTTGTTGGCAGTGCTCAAATTCAACTTAAAAACAGAAAGCAAACTAAAAACCCACAAAAAGCACAGCATTTTATCTGTATGGAAGTTTGCATATGCTGCAGAACATCAACAACATGCCTGAAATGACAGAAGATTGTTTGCTGAAGCCATTCTGTAGCTTGCCATGAATTACCCAAGTTCTTGAACATTAGTGAGATGATTATTTATTGTTCTTTCTGAAGCATACCTAACTGTACTTTAAGGAGATTATACTGGTCCTTATGCTGTTGGATCTGTGACACTTGTTGTGTAACTGTAGCTTGCAGCTGTTCATTTTGAGATTTTAAAGTGTTAACTTGTTGTTTTAATTCTTCAAGCTCCTGGTCCTGTAAAAGAAAGAAAAGGAAATACGACAGAACACATTGAGTACAATACCGCAAGGAAACTAAAAACAGAGTAAACTTTATTTCACCGAAACGTATCACTGGTTAATGATGCTGTCAGTGTCATCTCCTCCTTCAGATGCACTTAGTCTGTCACCTTTTGAAAGGTGAGAGCACAGAAGTAAGAATTACCTCTTTTTGAGAAGAGCTGCAAGTTCTCCAGTTACTAGTTTGAAAAGAAACACTAGCACAGAGAAGAGATGTCGTATTCCAGGGAAAGAATTAAGCACTAATAGCATTCTAAATGCCGATATTTACGTTAAGCCAGAAATTCTTAGTCTGTTTTCAGAAATGCTTCTGCATTTCTAGATTCTCTGCTGTTTGGTTTGGAACAGCTGGTGTGAAACTGTGGTGTCTCCAGAAGTCAGTTCAAACAACTTTCAAAGGGACACTCAGGGTGCAACTCCCTCTTACCTGCTCTCTAATGACTTTTTTGTAGTGAGTCACGATATTGTCATGCTGTTCCAATGTCTTCTTGACCTCCTCCTCCTTTTTATCTTCTTCACTGGACTTGTAAATAGCTTTACTTATGACACCTGTCAAAAGAGTTTGTCATCTAAAACCCAGCTGGCATGTTTTCTTCTGTCCTCAGTCTCACAGCCTCGCCTAGTTTAACTATGTTCACAGTACAAGAAACACAACCTGCACTTCAAAGTGAAAAAGGCAGTGGTCACAAACAGGTTGAAGAAAACAGGAAAGGGCAATTTTCCATAACCCTATACCAAGGTTTGCACACTTCTTTAAACAGTTTCAGAAGAGCAAATGGATGTTTGAATCCTTTCTGTCAGCAAACACACATTTACTTGCAATAAGGCTACACTACCACCACTTTCCCAAGCGGTTGCGCAGACAAGGAGAAAATTTAGGACAAGGGTGATAGGCAGATGAAACCTGACTTGGCAAAGTCATCTTTATTGTTACTGCTTATTTTTTTCTTCTCTAGACTGATTTAAGTTGACCAACATTAACAAACAGAAAAACAGTAAGTGTTAAGGATGCTCATATATCCTGCCTGTTTCATGAAGGATTGATGTAACAGGTTTTTTTAAAAAAGGAGAAATTCCTTCTCTCTTCTAACAAGGAAATTCAGTATTCTCCATTTTTCTTAACGAATCAGTTAGCAACAAAGACCCAGGTTCTTTGTGCACTTTCATTAATCAAGCTTCTATGACCATCTTCTATGCTTTTTAAAGGCCTAATATTTAACTCACTACAGGAACACAAATAAACAAGCTTCTTATCCACAGTTTGATAATTCACAGCATGTATTAAGAAACATTTCACTTAACATTTTAAAATTATCCGATTATTACAAGCCATGACCATGGACTTGTACTGGGAGTATTTTAGCTGAATACCTGAACCGCAAGCTTGGGTATATTATTGGCTGTAGCAGTTACTGTAACATGCTTTTCAGAATACTCCATTTCAATATAATCTTACTGCTTTTAATAGAACTGAATTCAGCACATTTACTAGGTCAGTCATCAGTTCATCACAATAACTACAGAAACGAGCATAACGCACATCACCTTCCAATTCCTTTACAAGCTTAGTAAATTCATGATCAAACATCATGTGGTCTGGGCTAGAAAAGCTAGGCTGTGGTTTCTGAGCAGCTCTGGAATAGAGTTCATGTTTGCTAATGAAGCCAAGCTTCTCAATGAAATTTTCCCTGCCAATCCTCTTCTCAATCAGCTGTTTCAGTTTCTCTCTAAAAAGAAAGAGACAGTTAACCACAACGCAATAGCCAAGAAGAAATAAACCCACCCTACCTTCAAGATTTCTTTCAGTTACAGCTTTATTAACTGTCTCAACTCTTATCTGTATTAGATGCTTAATATCTGAAATCCAAATTTTTGCAGTGTGCTGCTGTCATCTGTTCTCAGGCTAGGAACAAACAGGTTAGAAGGACCTATGCAAAACAATCATCTGCTCTGCCTAGCTAAAGGTGGGTCAATTACTTTGTCTCCCATAAGGAACATACTTGCTATCTCGAGGCACATGCATAGAAAACAGTTGAACCAAACATTCTAGACTGCACTGCAGCAGTTACAAGCCCCTTAAACCACCATCTACCTTTCACACTGTCTTTCCCTACAGCCATCTTTTTTTCTGCATCATACTTACTTCCTATAATTTTCAAGGGAATTGTCATTGTAGTAGATGGAAATGCCCAGCAAAAGCGCGCACAGGCCTTGGACCAGTTGTTCCTCTTCTCCAAGGTTTTCAGCTATCTGCCCTGTGAGCTAGACCTCTCGTTAAGGATATTTGAGATATTTCATAAGCACAATGCAGAGAACATACTTGTCCCTTACAAATATGCTACCTCTAAGTTCCTTGTTAAAAAAGTATTTGCACATGTAAAACCAAGCTGGATTAGGAAGCAAGGAAACTACACGATGAAAACCTTGCTAGACCAGCTCCTGTTTTAAGGAACTTGAGTAATCAATAGTCCCCACGAAGTTCTTCCTCAGTAATGGTCACCTTAACGTTTAAAAAAATGTTGTTCCAGAACAGCTCAGTTTTATCCTATGGTGATATTTAATTTAGATAAGGTGACAGTTTTGCACAGTGTACTTTAGATGGATCATCTTATGAAGAGTAAGCATAACAATAAGCTTCAATAAAATCAGGAAATAGGCTTACATATCTTGGAAGTGATAAGTGTAAGTCATACTAAAATATCAACAGGCTTGCTGCAGTGAACCCTTGCACCCACTTAACTAGCAGAATCCCTACGCCAAATGACAACTTTCTGCTGCGCTTGAAGTTACACACGTATCTTACAGACAGGCAGCATACACAGTCTCAAGGCACAGCCAACAAAAGGGGCTGGCTGGATTTCTCAGCCCGATGCATTTTCCTTTATGTCACGCAGCATGCCTGCAAACTGATCTACGTGAACATTTAAATTTAGCATGAATAATCCAAGTAATTACTAGACAAGTGGTTCTACTCTGCAAGCAGGTCAAGGATACGAAAGGAATATTGGCTGGGTTGTGAAGGAAGTGCGTGACAGCAATTGAGCAGTTGCTTAGCCAGGTACAAAGCAACATCAGCAATCCAACCCTCGTCTGTACTTTGCTGCCCTGGAAAGAACAACAACTCCATCATTATCTTTCCACAATGGAGGGCTAAAATATCTGAAAAACTGTACTGATCCACAACTTGCCCATTCTCAACTCAGCTTAAAAAACAAAAAAAACAAGTCGTCTTCCATAATACCCATTTGTTAGTTATAACTGAACACATCTTTAGTGCTTTGATGAAAAACATTAAGTCATTCACATGTTTTAACTGTTTCCAGAGCAAGTCAACAAGCAACATAGATGTGAAATATGACTCAAGGCACATTAGCACCTATATAAAATCATAACAAATTAGTTCTGCATTTGTAATTAATACTAGGGTAACATGAGGGAACATAAATACACAACCCCTGTAAAGAAGGAACAAGTCAGTGTAAATTAAATCAGGCTGAGATTCCCTATAAAAAGGGGCACATCACTAAATTCCCTCCATTTACTTCTGCCTACAAATTTCTATGTGTTCCTAATATATCTGAAATAGAGAAACATAACACTGAAGTAACTTTTTCTTTAGACAAAGGAAATAAGCCAGGAGGAGCAACATAAGACACACTAACTGCAGTAATTGAATCTTTCTTAACCAGGAAAAATTAGTTTTCATCTGAATAGTGACTTTAGGTTCTTGCTCACACACAACACACCCAACAGCTTTATGTGCAGAGCCATTAGATAGGTTCTATTACAAAAGAGAAACCTGCAGTTTTAAGCGTGGTTTTTTGGTGGAAATTCATGGATCAAAACTTCAGCACCTAAAACACATCTCAAGGAAACCTGCCATATCTTGAAGAAATCAAGTGTCTAATGTCAATCTGAAGAAACAACTGGGGTAAAAAATAAGTTAGAGGTCCTAACACTAAGCAGACAGCATAATTGGTATGGCAATAGCTAACTACTCAGGAACTACGGAATTGAACTTTTTTCCCACAATTTTGTCTCCCTTGTGTTTGCTGCAGATACTACCAGCGCAGTAGCATTAAGACAGGCATATGCATTTTCACAGTCAGTCCTCAGAGAAGACAACCAAGCAAAAAGCTCCCTGCATGCAAAACTGCCTTTTTGTTTCCACGGTAAGTACTACGCACCATTACGAGCTATTGCTGTTTTCTCTGCTATAGGTTAGTCCGCAGCTTTGCTGTGACCCTGTTGTGATGTTGCGTTAATGGACAGATGATATTCCTCTCTGCTAGCCTTCTAGCTGCGTGCCATAACTGGTTTCCAATGACCTAGATCTCACTCCAAGCTGCCTGAATTGCACTGAACTCTGTTCTCACCTTTCCTTCTCCCATCTTGAGAACTGGCCCACTTAGCTTTCCCACCTTCAATGAGCTGCGTATTGCCCTCACCCCCGTGTCCTTATTTAATTCATAACCTGCATGCACTACAACACTTTCTGATCTCTCCTTACATAAAGACACTTATTTCCAAGGTGGTCTGGTAATGACACAAAAGACATTGGTTAAACAGCTATTCACTAGCACCATACAGGGTCTACCACAAAGGCATGATAGGATGCCCAAAGAGTTCTCTTGCTACTATTACCAACTAGGTAAGACAAAGAACTGTGTCCAAACTCCAATCTTCACGTGAAGCAGGAATTAAAATACGAGGCAACATAAGCCATAGGTCTTTCAAGTTCAGTACTGCCACACCACACTGGTATAACAGACTGCAACAGCACTGTCTCAAGCGTCAGTCAGCTTAGCTAAAGAACTTTCCGACCACACATACCCTCCTTGCTGTACTGAGCCTGTACACAGGCGGTTTATTTCCTCACTGCAATCTCACAGACCCATGGGGTAATCTAGGTTGGAAGGGACCTCTGGAGGCCATCTAGTCTGCACGCCACTTTAGCACGAGGGAGCTGAAAGAGCACCAGTTTTTCAGAAATCACTCGCAAAGTAGGTGCATTAACAGCCTCATGACACTGACAACAGCACCAACTTCACCTGCTGCAGAAACCTTTCCTGTGTACCCCCACCTGCATACACCATGATCCAGAGAGCTGTGCATTTGTCTGTTTTTGCATTCGGTGCGCCTCACCTCAGACTGGCTCTGAACTGCCAGGAATCCCTTTTCCCCAGTTCTCCTTCCCGAGGAGAGCAGCTATGCCCTTCCCTGTGCTCACTCTTACGTCTAACAAACCTGAGAGCAGGTCTGTTTCTACATATGCCATAGATTTCCACTACACTGGTTTAATCACTGAGAAGTCTACATTTAATTTCACAGTAACTGTCTATGCAATACTACTTCCACCTTGCTAGGACAGAGAGAAGTTACTTGGAGTGACAAGAATGAGTTCAACTAAGTGTAAAAATTCAGCCTAAATAATTATTGAGAAAATGGCTATGACATGCATTACCAAAGGGCCTGTGCAAAGGTCTCAGTCATACCAATATTCTGCTATTTTTGAAAAGATCAAGTCAGTTCTCCTCTAACTGAGCAAAGAGGGAGATGCTTGCTTTAAGCAAAGCAAAAACCTCTTTTCTCTTACATTTCAAAGACTGGCGCTTATCGTCCCCGCACTATTAGAGAGCCTGTTCCTACTCACTAGGAATAACCACTTGAACTGGCAGTCTTGAGCCACAGCACATTTGCATACGGCAGTCTTCCCAAGTAACACGTTCATCAGCATGCTCTTATTAAAAATCTTTTCAGAAATACAAAGCTACATTTGCTTGCGTGACTTGGCATTTACAGCACAAATTATCCTCTGAAAGCAGTTACACACCACACACACTTTCCGAAGCTTTGCATGCTATACGAAGGTCAGGTTAACACACTCAGCCCAGTCATTTCCAGAAAGCCCAAAATACCCTCTCTAAAAAACTAATTCACAGCTCCATTCCAGACCTGCTGTTATAACTCCTGCTGTAATAGATTACAGTTCTCCATGGCTGTTCTACAATCTGGGGCTGGAAACAGTCCAGTCCCACGGCTCAACACAGCTGTGATAAATATGGCAAATAAAGCAGACAATGCCACAGCACCATATTAAGAACTGTTTTGCTGCAGATGATGCCTAGCTCAGCAGCACTTTAAGTAATGTGGCCTGAAAGTCAAATGTCACTTCAGGGCTCATGGGCTAGCGAACAGATCCCTGCCGTTTACAACCAACATCTCGACAGCTAAAGCTCCCAAGAGCTTTTGCTGGTAAGCAGACCATATGAAGTGGCTGGAATGCAGGTTAAAAGAGTTTTTCTTTTAGCAGTCAGGAAATAAGCAGCAGGTTCCCACTTCAGGTTGTATCAGCCGATTGCTACAGGCCAGTCTGAGAAAACAGCATTTCTAGCAGTCTTATTTTTTCTGACAAGAAAGTGCATCCAGTTAGGTAAACAGCTGGTGGATGTATATGCCCCACTGGAAAGAAAGCACCCATGCTACCCAAGATCTTTATCCCACAGTTTCCTGGAGCACCCCAGAGAATCCCCTGGAGACACAGAAAGAGTTTGTTATGCTAGGAAAATACCCCAACCCAACTGCAACACAAAGCTGTAAGTGGAAACACATCAAAAAGCAGTTAAAGAATCCCCCCAAGCAAAACCCAAGACAGGAAGAAAGGGCCTGCTTGTGGCAAGAAAATGCCAAAGCTGTGCCAAGAAATACATACCCGTCTGTCGATCTTATCACCCTGCAAGTTACACATGCATTACTTGAGAACTTTTAAGTTGAACAGCACATTTCAGAAACATCCCCCAAGTCTGAGCCCCTTGTATCACCTAAGACTACAAAGCCACAGGCAGTTTCATTGACTCAAATTCACCTTAACAGACCAAAAATATGGGGAAAAGGACACGGAGAAGACTGTCTATTTTCAGGGGAGTGGATGGACAAAGTCCCATCAAATAAAATACAAATTATAGCATTCTGCCATTATTAATTGCAGCAATGTCTAATCACTGTCAGAATTAACTATGTCCTTATTACAATCATTTGGGGGAAAGTACATGTTACAAATAAAAGTGAATGTCACAAGGAAGTGTCGTCTATGACGTAAAGTATGATCACTTGTCATTTGCAAAGCCAGGTGTTACAATGCTGAACAACCTCAAAAAAGCTTTCAACTTTGAACAACCAAACGAACAATCAGTACATGAGCGCCTGGTATTTTCAAGATTTTTCTGTTAGCACTTACGCATTAAATAATAATCAGGCACTTCCTGCAGGACTACATGAGTGGGGGGTCCTACCAATTTGCCATGTCTTTTAAACCAAGGTTGAGTACTAGGTGCTTTAGGATCCTCTGCCTGATAGTAGTAAAAGTTTCCTCCTTACAAGGCAAAAAAGCAGTGACCCATACAGGTTTTAAGACTGGCCCCGCAAAAGCTTTCTGTACTGCCCAAATTGACCAAACCTTCCCTTCATTTCTGTTGTGCACAGTGAAGTTCTCTTGCCATAACAAAAACTATTTTCAGACTGAAGTGAAATTTTCAATTAGTGTCCATTTCCATCTCATGCATATGAGAATAAGGGAAGGTGGGCAGAGTAAGAGAGTATCTTTCAGTTTTAAGACCCTGACTTCAGAAAGACAGCAACATTAAGCTGCGATCACTGATGGCCATAAGAGTTCCTGCTGTGCTGCCTCCTCCCTCCAAGTGCCAAATGTTTTCAAGAAAGGCTTAAAAAAATTTCAGCAGGAGGGAGAATTCTCCTTCTCACTAAACTAATGCTAACGTCTTCTTATGAGACACCTTTCTGCGAAGCACATTTTTCTTGCAAACCCGGAGTTGATCAAAGATACAGGACAGTCAGTGCCGTACCTGCGAGAGAATGTTGGTGCACTGCTGCAGCAGAGACACCGGCGGGTTGCCGATGCTCGTCGCTAGCTGAACTCTTAGGAGCTGTTCTTTCAGAGTCGCATTTTCTTGTAACGCGTGGGCCAGGGCCACAGCGGCACACCAGTTTGAGAGAGAGTCCGTTGAGAAGAGGCCCCCACAGAGCAGCTGACCAGCTGAGACAGAATTACCTGTAGCTACCAGAATGGCCAAGATGTACGAGTTAGACTAAAACAAGCTACAGAAACTGCAAAATATATAAGACATAAACATACAGTTGAAACCCAGAAAAACAGAGGGCCACGTGTCTCAAGTTTAAAGAAACGATAAGCCAAATCTTGCTTGGATTTTACACCCAGCTGCAGATAAAAAATTTTGCAGATGACTTCAGATGATACATTAGAAAACACGGGCTAGTTCACAACTTGCTAGAAAGAGGTTCTTCCTGCGTACCGTCAATAGTGGATGGCAAAAGCGTTGAAACAATTTCTCCTTGTCCTTTTTGGTTTTTGTATAAAAAGCACTGGAAACAATAGAGAACAGCACAACGCAGCACAAAAGGCTGCCTTTCATTTACCATGGACATCAGAAGTACTACAATTGCAGGTCTGTTTGGAAAGGAAAGAGAAAAAGCATTAGCACAAAGTTGCAAAACTGCAGTTATCTGGTCAACAGGTGCAGGGAGAGTGACAGAACCTGATGCAATGACACCTGCATCACCTGCAAAAGGTACACACCACTGGGACCTGATCACACAGCAAACACGAAAACCATAATTCAATGTAAATTCACACCTCCGCAGGGCATCCACAAATCAAGACATTAAGTATCTAAATCCCACACTTGGATCATTTTTTATGGTAATGCACATAGTTAAAATTTGTATTTAACATCCCTTCCCCCCTGCCCCCCAATACAATTTGGGTTGCTTGCTCCAAGTAAGGAGAAAACATTTTTGCCTTCTCCATCTATTGCCATTTTAAACATTTAAACTGAGTAAAACTTTTAATTTTAGAATGGAAGTTTTCCACTTAAAAAAACCCAGCAGATATATATGACTGCAATGAGCCAGTGTTCATCAGCTGTATTGTCATTTCACAGGGAGTCCCCATTGCTTCTCCCTGCTTGTTCCAGTAGTACTGCAGAGGATTCCTCATAACACCATTAGTGACTTAGGACACAGAATACTCTTCTTCTACCCTAGTCACATTCAAATTCTGAAATAAATACCTATCACCTTGCCATTCCCCAATATGAGTAAACATAAATTTCCTGGCTATTTTCCTAGCCTCTACATTCTTTTGTAGATTGTCCTCTGACAGCAGCAGCTCTTCCTAACGTGGCTATTTCTAACTACTACTCATTCACTTTGCAGATACCACCTAACATTAAATGAGAGCAGTTCTAGACCTTGTCTCTGTGGAAACACACCTGACACCTTAACATTACACCCAATATCCCCAATATGAACTCAAAGCTATTTCTATGTACTCAAACTCCAAACTTGAAAGTTAAACAATCCTTCGGATTAGACTGCGATTGCCCATACCAATACATCATTACCTAACAAAGTTAAACACTTTTCTTCCTCTACCTTGGTGGATTAGAAGGTGCATTTACAGAGGCAAAGTAGTCTTGATTTATCTGGCATCCTCGAATGACCTCTGATACAGTATTAATGGTCTACAGAAATGGCAGGAAAAAAAACAGTTAAATGTGAGCAATAATCTAATTCATACAACACTCAGTTATTCAGCCTGAATACGCTTGGTATTGACAAAAACATTATCAAGTTCCAGAATAGAGATTTAGATAAGAAACTGATTTCAGAAGGCAAATGAACAACTAACAGGCTTAATATGAAGCTTGCCAAAGGAAAAGTTCAAGAAAAAGTTGAAAGGTATCTCTAAAAAACATCTTAAGATAAAACACCACTGAAATGGAGGCCACCTCCAAAAGGACCAATCTGTACTCCATTCTCCAAGCAGTAACACAAACCACTTTGTGTGTGCTTCAAGACAGAAGGACAACCATAGTGGTAACTTCTAGAAAAGTTGCCAGACTGTATCAGGCAGACCTATCAGCTCTTCCATCTTCAAAGAATAGCCTGTCTACAGCCAGTTGCTTCACTGTCAGACAAGGCGCCAGAGGCCAACTGGACAACTGACTGTATACCAGCTCTGGGCCTGCTGTAAATGCAAAGCTGTTCATTAAGTTTCTTTCGCCTCTAGGCTGCCATGGGGCAGAGAACAAGCATGGTTGGTTTACTCAGAGCCTAGTAATTTTTCTAGCTCTAGATAGTCATTCAGTCCAAGCACATCGTTTTATCAAGTGAAAAAACACCTCATTCTAAACTGGTAATAGGGTTTTTCAGAACCAGGAAGTCTCTCATCACTGGAACTCTGCAATATCAAACAACTTTGACAGTGTGTCTCAAAAAAAAAAAAGTGAATCAATTAGGCTTTTCTGGGATATATTTAAGTCCAACATAAAAAACAAGCAAATCCAACTACTTCCTGATTGTTTCAAAATGAATATTACAGTTGTTCAGAATATAATGCAAAGTATTATCATCAATATGTATGCCCTGCACAGGAATCAGCCGACATGTCTGGCATCTGAAATACATTCTTGGCAAATGTTATAATTTCAGTTCATCCCTGCAGCAACCGGCAACCCCTGAAGACTCTTGTTACTGCCCCACTTAGTTGCCCCCATCCCTACTTGTACTTGCTCCCTCTTACTTCTGTCAGGATGTCAGCTGGAACTCCAGTTGCCATAAGGATTGTGCAGAGCTGCTGTAACAAACCACAGTGAAACATCGCCTTCTGACAGCTGCTCGTCGCACCAGGAGGATTCGTGGGAGAGACGAGAACCCGCACAAGCTAGAGAAAAAGAAGTATTTGTGCACAAAGAAAGCTTGAAAACTCATGAACCTGCAGAACAGCATAAGTTTACCTATTTGCAATTTAGCCACAAAATACAACTGCTATTAAAAACGAACTTAAGAGATGAAGGAATAGCATTCTCATCCCATCAGTATCGTGTCCATTTAATTTTAAGTTCAATCCAACTTCACACCTGAGATCCCCTCCAGAACCTGCAAACATCGCAACCCATTGCAAATGTTGGAACTACGTGATGAGAAATCAGGCTCTGATCTAGTTTATTACTTGGCTCACAATTTATCAGAGCTACACCTCAGAAAATGAGAGACTACCTTCATCATGAATCTTCAGCTTCCACTCACAGATAGCAAGTACCATAGAGCAGGAAAACAATCTTATTTCATTTTTTGAAGGGGTGGGCAGAGGGAAGGTGACAAGCCATCCACAGCAAAGACACCTATGGGAACTCTGTTAAAGCATCATAACCATGCTGGAAGTCGTACACAAGGGTTCTTTATAAAAAGCATCCCTACCCAAATATTTAACCCATATCGTTGTTACATATAAAGTTACACCAAATAAAGTTATTTGATATGCCACCCATCACAAGTTCACAATTCTGAAACAGTGTTTGAGCTTCAAGTAGGGTGTCTCATGAACATTGGTAGGGTAACACCGAGCTAAAGAGAACACACCGATTCCCAGTTAACTGTTACAAAGCACATTTTCTTCATCGCAAGAGTGGAAAAAAGGCTGACATTGGCACTACGGGTTAGATAAAAAGTGTTTTACCTGCAGCATTAGGTGAAGATTGGTTACTTTCTGTGCAGACCAACCACAATTGTCATCACCAACTTCAAACCAAGGCTTCATACGCTGAATGTATGAACCTTCTTTAAAGAAATTCTGATTGGAATTATTATTCTTCAATAAATTTTGTAGTAGGAGAAGACAGTCTTCCACTACGATTCCTTGGAAGACAGAAAGTAAAGGAAGGATTAACCGAAGACAATACATGGAGAAATTACTACACTGCATAAACAGAACCGAAAACAATTTGAGTTTCTCACACTTAAAAACATTAAATTTTGACTGAAAGCTGTGAAGCACATGCATGAAAAAATACAACCACAGGTCACTGAAAATGAAATATATTCATGCTTATCCAGCATGTTTCTTAGAAAAAAGCTGTAATTAAGGTTCATCCACAATTTTAGAACAAAAACAGTATTTGCAAAGAGCACACTGTTTGTATGGTACATTAGCTGGGTAGCAATGGGAAGCACTTCAAAGCAAGCCTCATAAACACTTTGTGGCTTGAAGGATACCAACTTCAGAGTCAGGTTACACTACCAGCTCTTTGTATTTTAAGAATTAAAATGAAGTTCTTCAACAACATCAGGATTTAAGTGCAGCAATTCATAGTGGATTACACATTCACCATCTTTAATCACTGGCTAAAACGTCAGCTCATTTCAAAGCTACTGTTTCTTTTCTGGCTGTTATTAAAATAGAAGCAATTCTTAGAAACAGCCTGCACAACAAGCCAATTCAAACAGTGAACTCTTTGGAGTTTCAACAGGGTTTTGTTTTGTTTTGTTTTTTTTTAAACCCTCGCATTATCTATAATGCAAAAGAACTATATATGCTTAAGAACTATGTACTCTGAGAAGAAAAAAAAATCCTCAGACAGCACTGTCCAGAAGACAACACGAATAAAAAGGCAGCCCGCTCCCAATACTGCTGGGATGCTTTCAAACCTGGACTTTTGATAGAAAGAACGGAGATTCATTCCTTGGGCTTAGGAAAAGTTAGGCACAGGCAATGCCTAACTTGGGAGTGGGAGAACAAAGACACAGCAGCTGTCGCATTCCCTTCTGACTCTTGCTGCAGAGAGCCACAGCTGGTAATCCAGTCCTCAGCTGGGCCACAGACAAGAGAAACGGAAATGGAGAAGGGTGGAAAGCAAATAACTCTTAACACTTAAGAACTGACATACCAAGTGCCCTTCCTTCTCCCCTAAAATTATTACCTGCCTAAAATAGCCTCTTTGAAAGTAAGATTTGCTTGATCCTTCCATGACAAGATACCTGGAATAACTCAGCTGGGAGAGAACCAAGGTGTCAGAAAAGAAAAAAAACTAGCAAAAAGCACTTGAGAGCTGCAGCATTTCTGCTCATTCTTCTATCCTTTTTTTTTTTTTTTTTGGAACAGGTAAATGATTTGGCAAGGAGCTCAGCAGAAAAATGAAGTTAGTAATGAAGCTGAAGCTATACAATACAGTGAGCTGTTTCACCCAGCCACTCAAATCATCTGAGGATCCTGCAGGAGGAATGCAGATGCTCTGCTTGGTAAGTGACAAATGCGGCACATGCAGACCTGACACTGCCATTCAAATATCTATCTTCGCAGACATGAGCCGGTCAGGAACATACCAACCCATGCACACATGCTCCAGGAAATTAACTGGTGTTCTAACGAAGTATCTCAAGACTAGATTTCAGAAAACAAAGAAACACTGCCTACTTGCTCAGTCTGCTTTTGCTCATGTTTTATGATCAGGCTATGTTTTTGAATCCTTTGAGCCATTCACCTCATTCCATTCACATACTATCATCACTTGCAAACCTTGTCACTTAATAGTTCCTGCAGAAACACAAGACTGAAAACCTCTGACTACACTTGGATTAAAGCAAACATTTCAGCAGTTCTAGCTTTAGCGTACTGCGACCCACAACTACAGCAGCATTGAAATACTTTTCTGTACCTCCATCACTGTTTCCTTCTTCTGTTATAATATCCAGGAGTCTCTCGAAGGCATTTTCAAAGGCAACAATCTTCTGAATGGCTGCATTACTTTTTGTCAACTGCTGTAACAACAAGACTCCCTGGATGGGTGGGGGGAGAGGCAATTAAACTTAGTTTTACTACAAGAACATTAGTTTTGATAAATCACAACTCTCAGAAGAATGCTACATAAGCAATGCTGGCCAGAATCACAGGGCATAACTCTGTGCTCCGCTGTTTTGCACAGGCAACAAAACCCACCATGGATACCACAGAATACACATGCCTCAGTGTACTTCAGAGGGCAAGCACAGTACTACCAAGAAAGACACTAAATAACTATACAAAAAGAAAATCTTATAATAGAAGAGATGAAGTGCTGTACCAGAAAACTGAGATTTTTGGGGTAAAGAGGAAGAACAGAAGTGGAACTGACAGCAGGCAGACAAAGATCAAGTGACAGTAATCTAGACAACCGTCAATGCTTACATCAAATACAAAATAACAGCTTGCTGTAATTCTCCTGATTGTGAAGAGATGCCCAACAACAGTTTCAAACTCGAGTGAAGGCTGAAATACTTCCAATTAGCAACCATGATGCTTTCTTCACATGCATTCACTTAACTTCATCCCAACCCTGCACAAGCACTCAGCAACTTAACTGACAGTTGCTAATTACGAAGAGGGTAAATAGCCTTTATTCTGTACTTACATCATTTCGTATAACTTCCCTAGAGTCTGCTAGTAAATCCATGAGTCTCGAAACACCTGCAAGAAACATGTAATTAAAAAAAAAAAATCAGCACAGAAGCAGAGTTTTTCTACACCAGAAGTCATTAAAACACCTTGCTAAAGACTCCTTTAGCCTTCTGCAATGTTTTTTTGTTGAGCTTCCCATTTGGACTTCATCAGCAATAAGCTGAACCACTTACCCATAGGGCTGACAAGAATGATCTGTTGCACCTGAGGTCCTTGCTGCTTTAAAAGAGATGTAAGTAGTTTCACTCCAGGCCAGCGAACATGGAAATCAAATTCCTGCAAAGATGGAGAGGAGTACATTAAGTAACCGACTCCTCAGTATTCAACTTTCTCCTCTAGATATAAGTTAAGAATAGAGACCAAACGGGTAAGGGATCTTAATGCCTGCAGTACAATTTATTTTCCTCACTCATCCTATTACAGCATATAGACAGCAAGTCAAAACACTATCCTGTTCCAGGGTTCTTTCTATTTTATCAGCAGTAACATGAATCTCCAGCAGCTTGCTTTCCTGCCTTCCCACAGGGACAGCTTTCCTAGCTATCTCTTCTTCCTAAAAACCAGTAAAGCCCTACCCTCCAGGGATCAACCGTGACTACCCAGAAATCCAAGAAAAAAAAAGCCAGCCCTTTTTTACCTTCTTCCCAGTCCCAACCAGTAACAGCAACTTCTCAGTTAAAGCTGGGTTTTATTTTGCTGATGAGAACCAACAGCTCACATCCATGGACAGGCTTTCATCAACCACAAGAAAACTGTAGGCTCCACAGGTCAGCTTCAACTCAGCTGGTGACTAGACCCAAGTCTCAGTCACCTCAGAGCCTTCTGTACTTCTAATCCAGTTACTTTTAAAGCATCATCTTGAAGCCACCAATACAGTTATTTAGACAAATTCAGTCTTATTTTAATTGTCTCTTCCTAGTCACAAGGGAAAGTTTTGAGTGTGTTCCAGCTCTTACCCAGTACCCCATCTCAGGGCAGTGGCCAAAAAAAGTCTTAGCACCAACTGCTGTAACAGAGAGGCACCAGCTAAACAATTTCCTGACTGTTTGTTCAAGCATAGAGTTTATAAAGCTTTTCCCAAAATTGACTCTTTTGCACAGTGCAAACCCTGAATTGCATGCTATTGCAAGCAAGTAGAATGCTAAATTATAACCTCTGGACAGAAAAAGAATAGATGACTTAGAAAACATACTGCATGCTTTCAGATCTCCAGTCATGCTGTGCAATTCCATCACACAGCAGTTGTGCGCGAAACTGCACACTCAGCCAGTTTCAACAGCCACACAGGTCCATCTAATAGGCTTCACCTGTCTTTAGGACAGGTCCTCACTGTTTTTAAGTAAAAAAATTTTACATTTGAATCATTAGGTTTGGATCATTAAAAACAGAACCGAGTTGCTGAGTAAGACCCTAGTCTAACTTATACATGAGTCAGCTATATCCTGGATGCTCCTACTGTGCCCACTGCATTTATGCATCTTGGAAATACCTTTTAAGCCAAAATTTCTTACTCAGAATGTGCTTGTATAGGACAGTCAGCCACAAACAGAATTCATTCATTCATGTTCTTGGTTCAGCTGCTGCAAATGACTAGTTCATTCTGAAGACCATTAGGATCTCATTTAGCACTTACACTAATTGTAGTCATCAAAATTGTACTGAATTGTTTCTCCATATACTGCGGATGCAATTCAGCATGGGAGGATTGTCAGATATACTGACAATTATTTAATACAACTGAAAACCTGACAAGTTATAGACAAAAAATGAAAGGATTGAAGAGCTTCCTTTTACTGAAGACAGACGATGGAAAAAATGAAAACACAGATTCACGTTGCTCTTTTTCCTTAAAAGTACAACAATATTCTCAGTTTGGGTACAAAATACAAACAATTAAGAGTAAATAGGCAGTCCGTGAGGGAAAAAAACACTGGAAGATGAGTTAGAAGTATCAGGATATCATTACAAACAGCCTTGCAGAAAGCAGTCACCCTTCCTACTTGAGCTGTACCTCAACAGACATTAGCATCTCAGTTGCATTTAATGATCATCTGGTAAATTATCCCAGCATGAGTGACAAGAGCTGCCCTTTGTGGAACAGTACTTTTTACTATATCTAATCACATACCTAAAACCCCTTTCATGTTATCCTGCTTGAAAAGTAGCACTAATGGCCTTCATGCAGGTTGCCTTCTTCACTATGACCTCCAACCCCACATACACTAAAGAAGCTGGGAATACTTGACATTTGACATAGGCTTCACCAGAAGGGCAAAAGCATAGCTTCATCCATTAGGATAAGCTCACCGTGCAACACTACATGTCCTTCAGTACTCCAAATGCAATGCAGTTACTCACCTCCACGAGGGTTAGCAAGAGGGTGACGTTCTCTTGCTGTTTAATGAAAATCTCTGTGAACTGACTTCCCAAGTCGTCAACTTGTTTTGCTAGATTTTCTTCTGTAACAATCAAAAACAATACATTACAACATACCATTAGAAGAAATTCAGTTAGTTGTGGGTTATATTCTCACGAAAATAGGGCCATAGAGGACAAAAAGAAGGTTTAGAGAATCACTGTTATCATGTTAGTAAGTTTAACTTTTTTTCAAATCAAACACTGCCACAAGCTGCACACCAAAACAACAGATAGGGAAAACCTATGTTATTATAAAGATAATATTTCCAGCCAAATAGCTAAATTATTTTAAAAACAGAACCACGAATCTACCAAACAGAAACCTGATTCAGTTATCAAAGCTAGAAAAATACTATTTCTATTACTCATATGTTCATATTCACAGCTCTCACCACTCCAATTGCCTGTTACAGATACTACACCAAGCATGCTCTGAAGTGACCAAAGAGCTGACAGGGAAAAGGAGAACCCTCACTTTCAAATGAGGAGCAGAAAGCCTCAGTGATTCAATGTTTGCACACAGCTGCACTGAACTTGCAGAGAAGTTCATCATAAGGACCATTCACTACTCCCTGCAAAGCCAAAGTACACTTCATTCCCCACCAATCCACTTGGCATGAAAACAACCTAAGCTAAATGGTTCAAGCACCTCCTTTACTTATTTTCATTTAGGAATAGTAAAGAGACCTAAATATCAACTAGAGTAGTGTTGAAACAATTAGCATCAAAACCTCTCAGTATCACAATCTGAATTAATTTCACAAATAAGATTAAGTGTTCATTCCGTTATCTGTTCTTTAATTGTATGGAATTTAGGTAACGCATCAATTTGGTTTTAAACAATTTTTTCATGTGTCACTGTTGCACAGACAGACAAATGCAAAGGTATCCCACAAGACAACAGAACAGACACAAACTGTGTCCAGGCACCACTGTCATTTTTCTAGGCTGAGTGAAAGTTTTAACAAAGATATTTCAGGAAAACAATCATATTTAGGTACTACTGGTTGAGATAATCAAGGAATTGTCCACTGAAAAACTGCTGCTAACAGACAGCAAATCAAAGAGGGGTTTGCATTGTCTTTTCATTTTTGACAGAAAGAGAACTCATTTTGTTTAACTTCACTACGGTTTGAGACTTTAGCTTTTCAACTGATTATCAGTGGTTCAAACCTAATCCTGCTCAGTAGCAGCAGGAATTCAGTCCTACATGACACCAATGACCACTTACATGGAATCAGCATCTCCTCGAGTTTAAAAACAGGTTGGTGCCATGCTTGGTTATGTTTCCACAAGGTTTTTCACAGCACCAGAGAAAATCAAAGGGCTAAATGCACGCAAATTAACCACCAGGAAAGGGGGACACAGGACACATCCACTCACATATCCAGCTACAGCTACGCACCCTTCTCCCTACAAAGCTTCCTCTCCCCACACTCCCAAACAACCCGTCCCACCGAGCAAGCCATCACGTGCCCAGGCTCTACTCTATGTTTACTCCTGTCAAAGGACGTTAGAAAGTCAGAGCAAGGCTTCGGCTAAGAGCTGCAAAGACAGCCATCCTCTTCTAAATCAGAGGACCCTACAGATGACCCAGATGTGCATTCGGCACTTCAACACCATCCCATGCTAGCTGACAAAGCCACAGGCACAAGAACAGCTTGCAGCAAAAAAGAACACTTGGTAAAACCAAAGAACTTCTGAGCTAAATCCAAAGGTCTGATTTGAGTCACTGAAAGCACAAGAGGATTTTTGTCTTTAACTGCAGAATTCACAGCCTTATCAGAGAGTCACTAACAAACCCTTGATAACTGAGCAGCTAAAAATAGGGTCAAAGACCGCCAGTAATCTTGAAACTTTGTACCTTCTTAGGGGTATGGCAGAACCAACAAATAAAAGGACGCTACCATAAAAATTTTCTTCCACTGGTGCCGAGAAAACAATTTCAATTCTACCAGTCCAGTTTTCAAGTCCCACTGTTTGCTGTGCTGATTCACTGCCAGCCACCAACTTAAAACAACTTTTTTTTTCTTTTCTTTTCTTTTTTTTTTTTAAAAGGACTGCCAATAAAGAGGTTTTCATTTGGTCTTCAAGTCATCAGACACTAGCTTATCATTCCTCTTACGTAGTGCAGTTATATGTTTCCCACGAAGTGGACATTTTGGTAGGTAGCTTTCAAGAGAGAGAGAGAAGCAGGTCTGCTGCAAACTTACAGCAAGAGGAACTATAAAATATGAAGAAAAAGTGACAAAACGGAGGACATACTGCACGAAAATAGTTCTCATAAGGAATGTAAAGTCCCTAGCAGAATCCAAGTACAACTGATGCAGAACTCTCAAGCTGAAGGGGCTTACGAGGTCTTTTGTCCCAGTTTACACAGATAGAAAAGAAAAAAACACAAGCAAGCCAACTCCACAGAGGTTCGGTTGTTGAAGGTAAATGAACTTGTTACTGTAAAATAAGAGGCAACTCAGCTGGGAATCATATGCTGACTGTACACACTGCAGCTTGCTGCATACCAAAAGCACTTCTTTTTTTAAATGAAGGTCCAGGTTAAAATATTTCACTTGGAATTTGCCACAAACTGACTGCACATCTTGTCCTTTATTCAAGCTCAACTTACAAGTAGTGTTTCAACTTTGGATTACTGTTGATCCCAATCTTGGCTCTTACACAAATTATAGGTGCCAAGACAAAAAAAAAAACCAAGTGAATCAAACTTTCGCAGCCTCTTAGGAGCTTGCCAGGGCTTTTGCTTATTTCATAAGAGCTTGATTCTAGTTCAGGATGTTTTGGATTCTTCTACAAAAGAGCCTAATTAAAGTTGTCACATCTTTTTAACTCTTCGTTTTTCCTATCAGCATTTCTGCTTCTACTAAAGTGAAAAAAGAAAAATAAAGAGGAGCAAGACGAAACAAAAATGCAAAGCAGCAAAGTGAAAGTGCATCTTCTACTTCACATACCGGTACACCACAGATCTTACTACCTGACTTCTGTCTGAAGTCTCTCTTAACTTCCACATATTCACATTGCCGAAATGAAAGACTTCTATTTAAAATCAGCTCTCGATGATTCACCAACATTGCAAACTAGTATTTAATCTTTAAGTCAAGATTTTATATGTATTTTGATAAAAACAGTTTAAGAAGTTAGATATGCAAAGCATCAGTGGCAAACTTATGGTGTAAGTGAACACTCTTAACATGCATTGCTTATAAGAGACACTGTGAAGAACATTTAAGTTCTGTGCACGCATTTGTTTGTGTCAACCTCCTGAAGGCTTCTTCCTGAAAAGAGAAACCCTGTGCACCCCCCCTTGGCCCATCGGAATCCTACCAGCACCAAGGCTGTACGCTTTCATGACATGAGATGGTAATAATGATAAATTCTTGTATATCAAGAGATCTACTGACATTCAACATGCCCAAGTTGCAGGAAAACAGCCTAACTGAACCCAAATGAAATTGGGAAGATATTTTAGCTCTAAAGCAAATTTATA
The DNA here is from genome assembly GCF_036370855.1 of Dromaius novaehollandiae. NCBI lineage: Eukaryota > Metazoa > Chordata > Aves > Casuariiformes > Dromaiidae > Dromaius > Dromaius novaehollandiae. The sequence continues at coordinate 10,969,548 of NC_088101.1, read as the reverse complement.
TTTCAGAGCAGATTGCAAGAAGCTTCCCTAACCTTCACTATAAGTCTTTACAGTGTCCTTGTAAACAGCAGAGAGGGTTATGGGTGTGAACAGCAACTAAGACCAAAATCAAGTGCCTTATTTATATAAGTAAAGGTTCTTTTACCTTCAGAATCATCTGTCAAAGCAGATAAAAGAAAAAGAGAAAGAAGAGAAATGTTCACAAGCTTTCCAAACAGCACAATCAATAGTAGCATAAGCTCAGATTTCCTAAGCAGGCATCGTAGCTTTCTGGGGCAAAAATTACTACTTGAGGTACTTCTCATAGAAGCGATTGAGCAGAACAACATCTTATTTTTACAACATTGGTGATAACACATACACAGCTCAAGTCAGTCAATTCTTTGCTCTTCTCAAGAAACTGCTAATAACATGCTTGTGAAGTCCTGAATCACTGCCACTACCAAGAGCCTGCATTCACCAGTCCTGTTTATTTGTGAACACCAGTACTGTAAAACTCCCATCTTATTCGAAAGCTATTTCAATGTCATGCAAGTGTATAAACAGCAAAAAGGAGGGCAAATAAGCAAAGCAATAAAGCATGAATCTAAGAGAGACTTAACTAATAACATAGCATAGGAGGGACTTCAGCCTGCAAGTCTTTCTTGCAGCAACGTATGGCGAGAGACAACCAATTCTCAAAGGAACAGGGAAAGCACATATGGCATGATGTGATGCCAACATACTGGCAGAAATGGATACATACTGGACAACCCTCACCTACTTTCCCTTCAGGAAGTCTATCACTTGTTTAAGCATCCTTTGAAGAAGGATTTGGGAATAAATATTTCAGGCAAGAGACTGCAGCTCAACAGGGAGTATCACCTCACAGTTTGGAAGGCAAAAGCGAGAAAACTCTGCCCTTTCACAAGAGCATTTACACTCCCAATACATACAATGCAAACTAGGAACAAGACACAAAGGCTGTCAAGGACTAGGAAAAGCCTTGAGGTCCACGCCAGAGGCAAGATGCTACGAATTCGCAGATAACGAGCATGCCAGAGATTGAGAACACTGTTGTCAGACTGTCTCCCTATCCAAAATGTAGTCTGCTCACGCCGTATTCATGCTTAGCCCAAGACCTCCAATCTAATTTTGACAGACTAGTGTAATAGATTTTCAGGTTGATTGATCTAAAAGCAGAACGCATGTGCTACAAGCCTTTTTGTTTGCCTTTGAGGTTTTCCTCTTAAAAATCTTAAAAAGCATGCCTCTGGCCCTTTAGCTTAGATTTCTAGTTTAAACACTGATCAGGCCAAGACTTGATTTGTAAATAAAAAGAGAAGTGGTTTTCAAATAACACCTGCAACAAGGCACAAGAAAGATGCCAAAAAAGTCAACTGAATCCTGCAGTCTGCTTTACTGCACAGCTTGCTTCAGTTTAACAGCTAATCACTCCTCTAGGAGGGCTACCTCCTTGCCAGTTGCCTGTAACAAATACCTGGTCTCTATGTTTCCTAGTCCCGGGAGCAAGTGTGCAGAGCCTCAGCATGCCCTAGACTTAGGTCTCTGATCTCTAAGCTTCCTCCCAAACTGCTGCTTGCGTGGCCCTCAGGTAGATCCCATCCCTATTCTCTCCACAAGCCCACAAGGCTAAGAACAAGGCAGCTCCGGCTGTCCTGCCCTCCCCACCACTCACCCTCCAGGAGCCTGAAATGATCATCATCAACAGCTATTTTACTCATCAGAAGCAGCTGGCTCCTCCTCAGTCTGAGCACTCACAGCTCTGATACAGGTATTCAATTTTAAGAACATTCTCTTTGCACAAGCCTAATCCGGGTTACTACTGCCGTTTTCTTTACAGTGTTGATCTTTCTGTGAAATAAGAAGTTCTTGTTAACAGCTTTAGCATTGTGCCATTGGCCTTTGAGACCAGTTATAGTGGCTGTTTGAAAAAGGCCATCAAAAACAAACTCCAGGCTTGGGGGGAAAGGGGGGAGACATGGCTCCTTTCTCATCATCCAATGTCTACTTCAGAAAGCCTTGGCTAACAGCTTTGGTCTAATTAGTCTCTGTGCTGCCCTTAAGGTATCAGAGTAACAAGCCTCTTCAAATAATTTTTAAAACATAGATGTATAAATGTCTGTTTCCACCTTTGATTATCCAGGGAAGGAAAGGAAGAGCATTATTTTCTGAAAAGCTATTGCAGGGCTAGCAAACAAGAGTCAGTCTTGTATTCAGTCACTCTGTCATAGGCCAGAACTGTCCTTCTCAAATAGCAAAAAGACTTGATTCTTCGTTTACAAACAAGAAGCTATGCCATTCCAGCTGGCTGCTGTTCACAAAACATACTTCTGAAAATGAATGACCAAGATGACCCAGTATTACTTTAACACAAACTACACGAAGCCGTTTCTTGCACTGTCATAACAGCTGAACAATCATAAGGCACATATATTAGTAAGTTACACACTATTAGTTTAAAATTTGAACAAAGCCATCAAGGAAAGCACCCCCAGAGTTAACAAAACTGTTATTACCAAGAGCTTACCTTGTTCCTCCTCTTCAAGGTCATTCGATATTACATTGTAGAGAGTGTCCAAAGCATAGCCAATTATTTCAGAATCTGAACTGCGAACAGAAGAACCACTTTAATGACTTATTTAGTTCCAACTTCTCTTACAGTTTATGCTTTATAATACCGCTTTTCCACACAGGCAGCTCCCTTTGCAGCATTACAGAAAGTAGGAAGGACTGATGTTGACATATTTTGGAATACCATGTTTTTACCAACAATGAGTTGTCTGGTCTCTAAATGAAGTCAAAGTATTTCTCCCAGGTGCATTCCCTCAGGTGGCAACATCCAGAAAGTTTGGTCACACAACAAAAACCACAGGAAGTTTCACTGCAGCCATGTCTTGCATTTCCTGAGTCACCCCTTGCAACCTGCTCCTCAGGTATATGAGAGATCTCTGGGAGGGATTCAGCCCCATTCCCAGAACATCACCCAGGGAAACTGTAAACAAGCTGCAGCACCTTGGCACAGTCACAGGAAAGACCCCACCAGTCACAGGGAAGACCCCACCGGCTACCTCATCAGCCAGAAGCACACACCCCATTCTGGTGCTCCACTGGATTGCAACAACCACAGCTGTGGCTTCTCCTGAACAGGCCAGTCTAAATGCCACTGACTCTGACTACACCCAGCTATTAAGAGCTTTCCAACTGCTAACCTCACCTAGAAGCTACTGGGCAGCCCATCTAACCCCAAAACATGGTCACCTGCTTATGCCAAGACTTTTCTTAATAAGCCAGTCCTCCGTTTGACAGAGGACACATGTTTCTTCTACATTAGTTTCTCCTACCCTACAAAGTATGAACAATCTGTAAATCCTAAGCTACAACAAAGCAGCAATAGAAGAGTTCCTCTTTTTGGGGTGGAAAAAATTGTAATCATTTTTGCCACTTGCTGGTTTCCTCATAAACCAGATGACTGTGGAAGCACAGCTGGTCGAACACGCACACAGAGGAAGGCACCTCCACAGTGCAAACGGACAAACCAAACCCGCGCTTGTCACGTCCTAGCCAAACATCAAAAGAGCACACTGCTGAAACAGGGCCTCTCATTCAAATTTCTGTGCAACTATTTCTGCTTTCACTCATCTCCACGGCATACAATGCAAGGCTTCACACAAAAGATAACCTGCATTTTAAGGACCTACTGGGCTAGTTCACAGCAAAGGTCTAAAGACAACTTGCCTAACATGCAGACTTCAAAGCCAAGCCCTAACTGAGGCCAGCTATCTCTACTAGACCACTAATTAAAGACAGACCCACCTATAGCAGTTGTGGCAACCAGGAAAACCTGAACTGCCCTCAAGGTGATCCACTGAGCAGAATGGAGGAATCCCTACCTATTTTTCTTGTATCACTACAGCAAGGGCTTTAGGGAGCTCTCAAAGTGACACATGACCTCCCTTTCTAAGACCTGCACACTAAATCAAAGCTAAACAAGGCTAGAAATGTCAAATCTCAGTTCACTTTCTTCTTTCACTTGGTGTTTTAAACTCAACACTTGCCCTGCTGTTGCCCTCTCAGGACACACACATATCAGTTTATCCTCAGCATGTGTCTCACAGCTTGTACCACCTGCTTTTGATTTGGGCTGTAATGGAAACAACAAAAAAAAAATCCTCCTCTGGCCAACCGTTAGTCAAAGCAAGTAAAGGAAGCCCTTAGGCTATTTAAAGGGTCTCATGCAGCAGGTATGCTCAAATTTCCAGGTGGCATGTTTTCCATTTTACCTTTACTGTAATTTTAGTCCTTGGACAAGACAATACTACAAATCCTACATTTTCATGTAACTGCAACAACTACACACCTGAAAAATACACAGAAATGAGTCCTGCAGACTTAAAAACAAACAAAACTGCAGCACAGCTTTTCCTTTCCTTCCCTTCCCTCTACTAGGAAAATCACAGCAGCTAAAAAATAAGCTACATTTCATATAGACATATAAAAAGCAGGCCTTCTTTTCTTGGAGGGAGAGGAACACATCACAGGATGAGGACGGCAGCGCCACGGCAGCACCACAGCTACTTCTGCTGTTCACTGGCTTGCTTCCATCTGCTGTTAATTACATACAAGATTACTTGATCAATTATTCTGTTTGGAGTGAAGCTGTGCAGCTTTTGCTCCGTAATTTAAGTCATCAGTCAAGAATTAGATTTGTAATCTCTCAGGCATCCACAAAAGATGCAGCCTTTCTGCAATGCAATAATCCAGCATAAGCTGTCTGAGGCACTCTCCCTCTGCTACTTGTGTTTTTATGTGGCACTCCACCAAAATGTCAGGGCAGCACTGCACGAGTTCACAAATGATAGCAGAGCAAAATCATAGGAAGGGAAAGCATCCATGTATCATCAAGCCCAGCCCAGGAGCCTCAAAAAGTTTTTACCTCCTTTTCAAAAATTAAGGCAGCTCACTGTTAGAATAGGGGTAAGATTTGTCTTGGCTGCCAAGTAGAGCATGAGGAAACTGAGTGCAAGTTTCCTCATGCAAGTCAGCATGAAAGTGTGCCTAGATGTTCTTGGTTCTCCCCAAAATCTCAAGTCATGAAAGAGTGATCCAAGGAGATAAGGATGAAGGCATCTTACCTCTCACAAAAGTTTTAGTGAAAAGCATATCACAACTCTGAACATCTGGAAAGGACAGCACATAAATAACTGAGATTTGCGCATTAACTTAGCAGTTATGAAAAGAATATATATTTGATTTCTCTTACCCTACCTTTACACCAATTCTTTATTAACAAGTTTCAAATGATTAGCACTGTCACACTGAATTTTTGAAAAATACCTTATATTAAAGCAAGTAAAACCCAAGATGTTAAGAAACATCACATTCACTTTTCATTCTGGTACCTTCTGCCATATCAACAGTTAAGTGGTACTGGCCTGTTTTACAGTCAATGCCAAATTATTTTTAAAATCCCTGGTGGGATGTGGCAATATCTAGACAGGAAGTCAAGGGAAGAAATGTTTCTCCAGTAGATTACTGTTCCTACTTCATACTACAGAATGAACACATGGTGAAAGAACACTGGTTGTATGAGAGTTTGCATCTGCAACATTTACAGGCTGCCTCAGGAATGTCATCAGGCTCCAGGATGGCTGATACGCATAGCTGAAAAACTACTGCGAGAAATCAGTTTTCTATACAAGAACATGAAGTGCTCATATCTCACACAGGCAGGGGACTGAGTTTAAGGCAATCTACAAGGAAACCATATAACAAGTGGAACAACACATGTATTTAAAAGACAAGTGGCATATTTCTGCTCTAGGATAAAAGCAGCTGTAAGAAATGGAAGCTGCCAGCAGCAACTGTGGAAGATCTGAGGAGAGAAATAAGAACCAGACACAAGAAGCCCTGACCATTTCAGCATAGCCATCATGTAAACCAGGCCCTTTTCCTACCAAGGTTTGAAGATGAAACTGTAAATGCCTCTCACTTTGCACTGTCAACTTCCGAATTACGAAAGTACCAGTGTGACTTACACAGACCTAAAAAAAACCACAATTCACTGCAAGGAAACTAAGTAATTATCACAGAAAGCAGGCTGCAAATGGGAGTAAAGAAAAAGTACTACAGAGCTCATGCAGTACTCCTTATCACATCAGCTTTCCAAGAAAGCAACAGTTGATCCAGCAAAATCAGGAGATACACTGGAAATGAAAAAAGGCTCCATTACCCTTTTCTTTTTAAAGCTCAAGGGCTACATGAATAACAAGTAACATAATTCACAGAAAAGAAAACCCTGCTATTAAGCTTGGTTGAGAAGGTCTGAGCCAACTGACTTTTAGATTAAATAGCAATTTCACAATGAGCTTGTATTGGGAAGTAACCATCTCTTACCAGCAAAGTTGTTTCAATTTTTCATACTGCTCTTACGTATTCCAGCAGGAAAAAATGTCACCCGAGACATAACGCTTGTACATCTTGGCCTACTTAATTTTTTTGTAAATACATAATAGCAAAACACGTTTGCACTTGTCACTAGTCTCACCCTCATTATTACAGTGCTTTGTAGATCAGCCTTCCATTACACACACACACAGGCTCTCTTAATTCAGTGACCCATGCCTGTTTTTGCCTCATCCCTAACAATTTGCTCTTGCCTCACCTGATACAGCCCAGTCAAGCCCTGTTTCTACTCAGCTGGGACCTAGAGGGGAATCCCATGAGTTATGATCACATTCTGGTGCAGAGAAAACACTAGAACTACAGGCATATGGTCAGGACAACAGGCAGACAGGAGCATAACATCCCCAACCATCCACCACCTCCGTGAGATTACGACCATCAACTGCTTCATGGCAAAAAAAAGCCTTACCTCCAGAGCTCAGTCCCCCATCTTCAGGCCAATCTAACAATCACTGTAAAAGCAGTACTCTTAAAGCTAACTTACAAGAAAAAGAGTTCATTCTTCTGAGCTCAACATACTATTTTTATGGTCCTTTCATTTTTTCTAACCAAATTAGACTTACTGTAATCTCAGACTTCAAAGCAGCAGTCAAGATACAGGACCAGCTCTTCCAAGTCACTCTGATATATACAGCGGCATGTAAAAGGACAACATGAGTCAATTTTATTGATTTCATTTTTTTCTGGAATTGGTTTATGTTTCCTTAAAAATAACACTTGCAAGGCAAAAAAGAACATAGGAGGAGGTAAGCATTTTGCACTTCTGCACAAAGCCTCAGGACACCTTGAGTGGACAATGGAAAAGTCCATCAAAGATTACACCTAGAGGAACAAACTCAGATGCTGATGACACCACAACAGCACTATCCTAGGTCAGACCACCATTCCCACAGCTCAATATGCCAGTTCATCAGGCATCAGGGACAGACTCATTCATCAGCTCACTTTTCATATGAGCTGGCATTGATTTATCTTACCACAACAGGAAAAATATCTAAAGCCTTAGTTCCACAATCATTGATACCAAATAGCCCACACAGCTGCCTGACAAATAATCACATCACATCCAACACATACCTGAACTTGATCAGAAACAGGGCCTACAGCTACACCTCTCACAAGTTAACCAGAGCTCGCAGTATATAGGCCAGCTGATATGCTGGTCCACTATAAAACATGCAATGGGAAATTAAGCTATCAATGTTTTTTGGAAGCCTTTAAGTCTAAAATCCCTCCAAACCTAGAGAGCACAAAGGTGTATTTAATGCTTGTTGAGCTGCAGTCTGAGACACACAACACATCCAAGCAGAGCTCCAGCACACAGAAACTCTGACAGGGCAACTGGAGCCCAAAGAGCCCATAAAAACCCTTAAGATCATAACATGAAGGGCTCAGTTTAGCATCTTAAAGAAAATGAGATCAGTAGAGCCCCACCTCTCTTCTCAAAGCTCAGATCTGGCCTCAGCAACACATAAGTGGATGAAAGCAGGCTCCTTGACCTAATTTCATGAAGGGCTTCCCCTTCACGTGAGGGACTAACACTTACTTCTGTAACATCCTTTTGATTGTTTTCATCATACGAGTTTTACGCAGCCCACAGATTCAGCTTTAACAGTGAGTAAAATGAAAATAAAATGGACTCTTTCAGAAAGCAGCCTCATACCGTCTTCCCAGCTGGTGTAATTGGCCAGGAAGCAAGGGCAGCAAGGGCCTTCAGTTAGTCACTGAAGAGTTTTTTTGTCCTGCATAAGCATGTGGAGCAACATGTTGCCCTTAGACTCATGAGGCTTCATTCTGGATACTCAACTGCTGTATTCCTAATTTTTGTTCAACTAAACATTATAACAAGCCCTCCTGCTCCACTTGCATTCACATGCAAGTATTCTGTATATGCCTTTATTACCCCTGCCCCTGCTTTTACCACAGGTTTACATTCGAGTCCAGACTGTAAGATACACTTGCCTACCTAAGCGTCAGCAATAAGTAGCATGTGAAGCTTTCATCCCAGTTCTGCAAATAGTACCACATGTTGCAACTTGAAAGCTATCAAGTACAGCAATGCAATCAATTCCAGAAGGATACGGACAGCAAAGCTGTTTAACTCCTATATTGTATAACTATTGCCTTCTAATCCACATAATATATTTACATTTGTGTAGTCTGTCTTGACAACAGGCCTTTCTACATCAAGAGAGTATAGCTGTATTTACTACAAGCCTTCGATAAAAATGCTTGCATTATTCCTCATGACAACTATTCTACCAATTCACTTCATGACATACATCTCAGAAAATTCAAATTTGCTGACTTGATTCATTTAATTGTGTCAAGTTCACTTATTGTCCTCATAACACATGGATGTGGGTGTTTCAAATACCTTTTTGAGTTAGCTTAGTAACTTTGGATTTAAGTTTCAGCTGTTCCACATGTAGCAGAAACAGACCACTTACAAGCACTAAGGTGCACCTCGGTACCATCCTTACATTAGGGCTACTTTTCCTGTCCCTCTCCCCTTCCTAGTTTCCATCATTTTTGCTCCTTCCACCTCTGGAAATGGGCTGATTAAGCTTTATCGTCATAAAAGGTTGACACAACAGAAGAGTCACTAATTAGAAATCAAGTTCACATTCTCATTACATAAGTTACAGAACTCAGAGAGAAGATCATCTTGGTCAAGTTCAGTGGGCGCGCGCAGTAAGAAGTCACCACCTGGAGCTCACTGTCAGAAGCTAGCAAGGTGCTTACCGGTCTGTCTGCAGAACGTGGATAAGATGTTCCATGGCCTGTATGCCTACTTCCAATCGATATTTCTATTTGGAAAAAGAATTAACAGTTAATGCTCCAATCCAAATGTCAAATGAAGCTTTTTAAGCACTACGTTACAAAAGTATTATATAGCTTTAAGGATCTGTAGGAATTTAGGTACTTACCTTGGATAACGATTTAAGAGCACGTACGGCATCCCTCCGGTCATCCAATAACGTAGAAGAAGCTACTCGATCACACAGCTTCTGGATCTGGAAACATACAAGACTCATTTGTGTTAAGGAGGCGGTGGGATATAATGTTGTAACAGAGCTCCGGAAAACACAGCCTAATTTCAGAAGCGGCATCGGACAGCTGCTAACTCCCCCAGCCAAATTCATTTGTCTCAGCAGAACGGCACTGCCCACAGAAGATACCGGTACAGCAATCTAGACAAGCCCGGTTTCCCAAAGACTTCTGAAAGACGAAAAGAAACTTCTACGACCAGTCTGACGGGAATTTCGGCAAAGAGTTGTCTCAACCAGCCGCACCGGCCAAAGCAGCTCCTCGCTTCGCAGTTCCCACACAGCGACAGGAGGCCACGCGCGCAACCCTCCCGCAAAGAGCCGTCCGGCTCGGCCCGCGGGGGTCCCCGCCTCCCCAAAGGCGGCGACCCCGAGAGACGCCGCCGCCGCCCGGCCTACCCCAGAGGGCCGCGGGGGCCTGCCCGGCCGCGCCCCGCAGCGCTCGCCATTTCCAGCCGCCTCACGGGCAGCCGCCCCTCCACCCCGCCCCAACGGCCCCCAACGGCCGCCGGGCCGCAGCCGCCCGCCAGCGCCTCGCCCCCGCCGACTCACCGTCTCGGCGCCCGAGGGCTGCGGCCCGGCGCTGGGGCCGCCCATGACCCCCCGCAGGAAGTTCATGGCGGCGCTGCGCGGCCGGTACGGCCCGGCCCGGCGCCGCTCGCCCCGCACCCGCGGCCCCGCCGCCGCCGCCGCTCCCGGCCCCTGACCCGCCGCCGCCCCCGCGACGGAAGCGGCCACCGCGCTTGCGCGGCGACGTGGCGCCGACGTGGCCGCCGGCGGGGCGCGAGGGGCGGGGCGCCCGCGGGACACGCCCCCGCGCCGCGGAACCGCTGCCGCTGCGCTCACGGGCAGGGCCCGCCGCCTCGGAGGTGCGGGGACGTGCGGGCAGCGGCGCTTCGGCCCCCTCGATTTCCTCTCTCCTCCTCCGGGGATGGCGTGCGACGCCCCTCTCCCCCACGCCACCTTGCAGCCCCGGCACCCAGGCAGCCTCGCCTGCCTGCCCGCGCGGAGGGAGCGCAGCCGCCCGGCTCCCTGCACTGCTCACACGCTTCATACCAGTACGCGCCCGGAGACCTGGCTGGACGGCAACCTAAAGAAAACCGGCTGCTCTGAAGCGTACCCAGCCATTCTCCAAGCAGCAGTGCCAGCTACTTTTTTTCTAAAATCATCACTTGGAAACACACGAGCCCAGCTCTTCTGCTAAGTCATCAGGAGTTGCATGTGCCAAAAAGCTATCGTGGAGCTATTAAACTGACTGCCAGATAAAGCGTCAGCTGTAGCGGTTTTACTCCCTAACAGAGTTTTGAGTGCTTCAAGATGAACAACGCTCTCTGTGCATTTGTTCCATCATTTACTGGTTCCACCACTGCTAACTCCCTACAGTAACTTCTGTAGGCACTTAATGCAACAGCCCCTGTTTAACACTCCCGGGTCGGCTAGAGGCCCATTCCACTTCATCACATGACCCATGACTTGCACAAGTGCTCAACTCAGTTGACAAACCAAGAGGTGTTTTCAGGCCTTACCCCAAATCCTCCAACTCCTTTTGGCACTAATGACTTTTCCATCAGTCCTTCAGCAACACAGGCTTAGAAAATAATGTCAGAGGCTGCACCAGGTCAGCAACAAATGCAGAAGACAAGATATTCCTGTTTCTACCATCTGTCTGCTTTCACTGATTTACCATTTCTTTGAAATCCACAGCAGCGGCCATATACACCAACTGCTCCATCCCGACTGGAAGAATGCTGCCTCTACTGCTGCATCACTTCCACATGGCATTAGCAGAACCAAAAAAAAATCCCTCCTTCCTGTAATCAGCAGCCTCCTTAAGCTTTTTAAATAGGGGAAAGCATGAGGAGGAAGTAAATCTTCACTTTGGGATTATACCAGGTTGTGCCTTCTCAAATCAACTCCTTCTCCATTAATTGTAAATTGAAACAAAAGCCCTCGAAAGAGCTGTGCTTTTCTCCATAATTGTTTGCACCTATGCACATTTCTGCCTGCATTTTCAATAGCAAAAAACAGCATAAAGTACTAAACAGCTCTATATACCATGTCATTTCCTAGCATGTTTTGCAATGCATTTGCTCAGAACCAGCAACAGATCTGTGGTCAGCCAGGGGAGTTATCTTACCTCAAAACCAAACCTCATGCACCCCTGTAATAGACTGCTCTTCTCCTCAAGCATGTACCCTGAACAATTCTGAAATTAACCTTCAGGCTAGGAATTTAGAAGTATTTTTTTTTAATCAGAAAAAAAAAGAACAGACCGCGAATCAGGGAAAAAAAAAAAAGTCAGACCGCGAATCAGGAAAAAAAAAAAAAAAGTCAGACCGCGAATCAGGAAAAAAAAAAAAAAGTCAGACCGCGAATCAGGAAAAAAAAAAAAAAAGTCAGACCGCAAATCAGGAAAAAAAAAAAAAAAGTCAGACCGCGAATCAGGAAAAAAAAAAGTCAGACCGCGAATCAGGAAACTACATTATTATTATAGGAAGGCAAATCAACACAGCCAGAGACAGAAGCTTATCCAGATACCAGTGACAGTTCAGTCTAAGAGAAGAGCAATAGGTAGTTACATCTCTAAGGTGCTGAAGTTTGCTTCATTTGATGATGCTCTTACAGCCATTTTTGTATTCCATACTGAGGAACAATATCCAAGCAGCAGTGCTCAAGTAAATCAGGTTCCCCCAATAATCTGCAAGGCATTTTATCTGCAAATTTTATAACAGTAGCAAAGAAACATAGAAAGGAACAGCCAATTTTACTTGGGATTAAAAATTGTCATTACAACATTTGATTTCAAGGTTCTGTTTTGAAATTGCCTTGGAATAAAAGCAACTTGCTATTTAGATGTGTGGCCTAAACATTTCCAGACTAGGACTCAGTTAGGTCCCTTTGAGCTCTAATGTAATTGTGTGATACAACTGCTACCAGTCCCTGAAATTATTAGCTCAATACCGAGGCTTTAAAGTACTTACTGTTCAATTAACATGGTAATCTAGGTAAATAGGCAAGGGTTGTTTCTACTGTATTTTAAGAGGCCCTTTCCCATGAACAAAGGTAGTACATACAACTGTTTCCTCATTTTCCACTCACTGAATTCATGGCACAGTTTTTCATTTCATTTCAGGGAACAAAATCCCTTCTTTTCCAGAGGGAAGCCTGTACAGTCTTCTCTTGCCATCCCAAACTCTAAACTTATTTCTACTGTCAACATTTCAGACTCAGCTGTCTGTGACTATAAAGTCCCCACGTTAGGGACCATTTCCTCCTGCTCTTGTGTCCCATGCTTATGACAGCTGGCTTCTATTATACCAAGATGGGATCCTCAGTGATACAAGTAGTTACGCATAAGGTCAGCCATACTAAAACATTACAAAACAAGCAAACCAGTTTTCCACATATCTGCTGTAATTCTGAATACATTGAAGTGGACTACACAACATTTTACTATGAGAGCTTTTGGGTTCTTTTTCCCCCTCCATCAGCTGAAGAATCAAAACACACTTACACTAAAATGCATAATCAAAACTAAACATTGCGAGTCAAATGAAATGACTTATTCTTTAAGTGTTTCTACTCATTACTACATAAAAGGAAAAGACGATACCAGAATATTTCTTAATTTTTTTTCAAGTCGAAATAAAGCTTTTTGATATTCTAAAATATGGCTTCCTCCCCCATCTAAAGAAAGACACCAAAACCAACACATTTGTCAAAAAGACTCGATATCACAAAACTCATACCAAAATAGGCTTCAGTGAAGCAATTTTATTCATTTATAACTGCATTTCTTGTAATAACAGAGAAGCAAGCTGTAATCACCTCCAGTCCCCGAGAAGCTACATAGGCTTTTGGATGGGGCAAACCTCTCAACCTAATAAAGAAAAGACACAGAACACTTGCTTCTCCTTTCAGCACAACTAGACAAATACACACTTGCAATTCATCTTTCACCCGCACTGCACTCTCCCTCTTGGAGAAAGACACCTCTGTTAGCCAATTGCCTTCTCCCCAGCATGAGCTTCCCTGAGGGACTAGCAAGTCCCAGCTTTCTCTGAAACTACAGCTTCCAGAGTGCTTTGCTGTGACGCTAGGCTTATATTGAAACCTCAAAGCTGGCCATACATTTTCTTTTACACTGGTACATGAAATAAAGCAGTGTTAGACAGCTTGGCTTTCCCTATAGAGCTACCATCTGGCATGGGGAGGATTTTTAGCTTGCTGGGCAGCAGGAATATCATTTGCTGAGGTCTGCTCACCTGGTAACAAGAGCCAAGCAGCATGTTTTACAGCAAACAGCATGTTTTACAGCAAACAGGGCCGTGTCAGCAGTTTCCTCGGCCAAAGCAGGAACAGGCTGGTCCGCGTTAACAAGACTTTGATGCTGGCCTAGCTCTGCTCTTCCCACCTAGTGCTGTGCTGCAGGTTGCGCTGGAGTGAGAGGGGCTGATCTGCAAGTCCTTTGCCATTACAAGCACTGCTTGCCTACTTCCTAGCTGTAATTCAGCCTTGCAAAATCTGGCTAGAAGCAGGCCTTTACTTTTTGCCTACATCCAAAAGTGGAATCAAGAAGATGAACATAACTTTTATCAGCTGTGATTAAAAGCAGGGCCGTAAGGCAGGTTTTGCATCATTTGCCTCTGTCCTAATTTGTGAATTTCTAGGATGCTCTCTCATACTAAATTGCCCAATACCAGGAAAAGAGGAGGAGGAAAGAACAAAAAAAAAAAGTGTGCATTTCTAAAGAAAAAAAGCCTTGGATACCACCAGGGTTAAGAAAGCAAAGGTCAGCTGAAAGCCTGAAGCAAACAAGAGGCCAAAAATGAAAGTGGAAGGAAGAAAAAAATACTAGTTATTTCAGATAATATACATGATATATTATAGCAAATAAGACCTTACAACAACAGCAGTTCATTCTAGGAAATACTGCACCTGGCAAAGATGCTGGGGTTTGCTGGGCTTCTTTTCCTAGAATGCCTCTTTGTTTCAACCTTTACATAGGCCTCCATAGAGTCCATGCCATTTCCCAGGTGGGCTGTTGAACACAATTTACAGGTGCTGACTATAACACTTCTTGAGAAAATTTCACCTCCTGCCCTTGCCAGTGAGGATGATTCAAGGTATTTACTTCTTGAGGCCAGTGGCACTCAGAAAAGAGAACTCATCGGAAATGCTGAAGCTGGGCAAGAGGAGCCAAAAAACCAGGATGTCTTTCTAAAACACTGACATCTTGATTGCAGTTTTCCATCCTTGGGCATAGAGCTTCAGGGAAAGACAGGTGATTTGCTCCTGAAGTAGATGTTTGTTGCACCCTGGCACACACACCCTTGAGTCCAGCTTTTCTTATCTTGGGAAGGAGGCACTACAGTGGTAACTGTGTTTGCTGCTGGCCTACTGAACTCCTTACTTTATATCAGAACCTCAAAATCATTAGCTATTTTGTTTTTTGGCATGCCTCAAATGCACATACTGAAAAATGCTTCCTTAATTTTAGCAAAGCATTCTTAACTAAGCAAACCATGAATGGGGGAAAGCTTAGCATGGGAGCCACTTTGAGACCAACTTTAATTACATCCTTTTATTAGGATGCTGGAGAGCTCTGCCAAATGCAAAACATGGCAGCATTTAACTGAAACCAACCAGAAAAGCCGGGGGGGGGGGGGGGGCAAATAGTGAGAACATTGGTGTGAACACAGTGACCCTGACTGCCAACAAACCGGTGCACTGCTTAGCTGTGCCGACACCGAAGAGACCCCCGCCTCGACTCCATCACACTCCACAGTGCAGTAGGTACCTGCTAGAGAAACAGACCTTTGTTATATTACCGCCAAACAGAAAAAAAGAGCCAAAGAGCACAAAGAACTGCAGTTCTTGGGTCGGCAAAGCCGCGAGAACTGAGGAAAAGGCACCTCCTCAGCGGTACTCGGGCACAGGGGCACCAAGCGCCGCCACCGGCGGAGGGGAGCCATCGCTCGCCCCGCCGCCCCACCTGCGGCCCAAGAAGGCGCAGGGCGGTTGCTCCCGCCGGCAGCTGCGCGCCACACACACCGGCGCCCGTCTGTCCGTTAACGGCCGGCACGCGCCGCCCACCTGCGTTCCGCCGCGCGGGCTCGGCGGGAAGCCGGCGCCCCCACTGACGTCACCGCGGAAGGACGCCAGGGATTGGCGGAAAGAGCCAGAAGGGGGCTCCAGCTCGTGAACGCAGGGGTAAGACAATACGGCTGGCGCAGCGGCCGCGCATGCGCTCTCGCTCGCCTCCCCCCCCCGCTTGCTCCCTCCCTCTGCGCACGCGCGCACGCACGCACGCACAGGCACGCGCGCACGGGAGCCCCAGCCGCCCCTCCCCCGCCCGGCCGTGACATCGCTGCCGCCGCCGCCGCCGCGCCCCGGTCGCCCCGTCCTCCCCCCCGCTGCGGGACCCGCCAGGGGACACGCTCGCCGCGCCGGACACCGATCAGGTCCCGGGGGGGACGCGCCCCCGCCCCACGCCCCGAGACTTTTTCCCTAGGTGAGCGACGGGCGAAGGGAGGTAGGCCCCGCGGCCGTTGGGAGGGCGGCCGTTTAACGGTCGCGGCGCGCGCGAGGAGCGGCGCCGCGGGGCCCGGCTTCGCCCGGCGGGGCCCTCCCCGCCCCGCCCTGCCGCGGCGCGGCCCCGGGCCCGGCCGGCGGCGGCTCCCGGGCGGCGGCGTCGCCCGGTGCGGCGCGGGGGCGGCGGAGCCAGCCGCGGGCGCGGGGGGCGGCTTTTGTTCGCCGTCACCTTGGCGGCGCGGCGCCTCCCGCCGCCCCCCCTTCCGCCTCGCCCCGGGCGCTGGCGGCAGGCAGGGGGAAAAGCGCCCCCTCGCCCGCCGCTCCCAGGCGTGACGCCCCGAGCCCTGCGTGGCTTCGTGCTTGCTGCAGCGTTGCTCCCTTTCGTCCTTTCCACGTAGTTTGATTCATACGCTGCCTTCCCTGAGCCCCGAGAGGTATCTGGACTTTGGCATGTGCAGGATGCTGCTTCCTCAGCCTTATCTCTACTGCAGGAGCAAGCTTAGTTTTCTATCCTCAGCTCACTGGGCTGCCCATTTCCTTTTAGGATTTGGGTCTGGGATGGTATTTCTGGCTCTCGAAACCTTTTCCGGGTCTTGCTAACTCTGTGGACCTTGGAATTCTCTGCCCACTCTTGCTCCAGTCACAGCCCGAGCTTCTCTTTTATCACTCAACATGGCTGGAGCTGCAAGCATCTTTTATTCTGCAGATCTAGGTAGCCTGAGCAGCCCTTTTGTGAGCTTCTCTTATTTCACATCTGAATTGAGCATGATGTTCTCTGGCCTTTGCTCCCCTTAATCTTGGACGGGTAAAGTAAAGGTCATTGCAGTCCCAGAGTGGGTATATAGGAACATCTTCTAGCACAAGTGTTTTAACTTCCCTGGTTAGTTGAGTAACGCTCAGGATCTTGAGCTCTGTGCCAAGCACTGCTGCATGAAAGAAAGAACGCTCTATGGGATGAAAGAAGATGAGATTGATTGTAGCTTTCCCTGTGAGTTTGGCATTCCTTGAGCCCTCAGTATAGCCTATATATACTAGGCATTTCAAGTTCCATGTAAAAGTGTTCTGCTTTATTACAACAGGAAGTGTAAAGATACTAAAGCTAGTTTTCTTATCTCGAGAAACAGAACAAATTATTTTGTCCTTAGCTCAGTGTTTGTGCAAGTAGACTACTTCTTAAGCTTAATAAATTACTCACTGCTGCCTGAAGTATCTCTTTTTTTTTATTGTTTGTTTCTTTTATCGTCAGTTTTAATTAGGGAGCGCTTGCAGAGTAAGGTCAGCGACCAGCTTACCAGAAATGGTTACTCTGCAGTATAGGCCGCGCTATCCTACTCAGTGGTGTGTAGCAGACTTAAAATGAAGTAGTATCAGGCAAGCGCTGCTCTGGATATCCAAGTTGCTGGAAGCAGCACAGTTGCGTTACCATAGCTTGGTGAGTAGTTAAAGGGTTTGTCAACTTCCATTCTTAGCCAAGAAGGTGTTGTTACTGACAAACCGGTATCGCTTTTGCTTCTGGAGTAAATCTGTGATTAGCAAGGCATTCTCTGTTCATTGTGAATGTAAGTATGCCTGCAGGGCCATATCTGCCTCAGGAAAGCTTTCTCATTCTTTAGGAAACATCCTTCTCCTGAACTTGTTCCAGAATCTGTTAGCTTGGGTTTAAGAGGCGCAATCCTTGTTTCCTGTTTGAAGTGTTCTTGTAATGTTCTGATTGGTAGATGTGGGCTCGTGTAGGGAATTACGATCTGTATCATACGAAATTTTTCGTAAGTATATTAAAATGTCTTCTATGATAGCTATCTTACTGGAGAGAGAAAACAGAAGGAGATGACCTTTCAATCTGCTGATCCACTGGTGTCGTTATAGGTAGAATGTTTGTCTGTATGGAGTTGAGATTACGTATTATACATCTACTGTCACACTGAAAGAGTGTCTTACAGTGCTGAAAATAGGCTGAAGAAACACAGTACCTTAACACGTGGTTTTGAACTTCTTCACTTTTATTGTAGCAATTGTGACACTGAATGTTATTTTTTTTGAGAGTAACAGACAAATGAAGAATTTCATTCCAACTTAAGGAGCATGTGAAAAGACTTAATATATCAGACTAATACATGTCTATCTGATGAAATATCAGAAGAAAGACACTGAACCTGGCTTTGGCTGGTAACAACCAGGGAGAGAGATGCAATAGCTTCCGTAGAATGTGGTGCCATTGAGGACAGTTGCCATTGTCATTCAGGTGGGTGATAGCTGTTTTAGATGATGCAGCTTAACTGCCCAGAAGATGGTCCCCTGTAGTAGTCATGCGCCTACAATATATGGTGCCTTTCAGCTTCTCTCAAAAACAACAAAAAATACAAGAGCTCGATTTGAAAGAACTGTATGTTGTGCCCTGGGGCTCAGCCAATTCAGATTTTACTGGATTAGGTAAAGTAGTTCCTAAAGTAAAGGGATTCTCTTAGATTGTACTGGTTTGCTAGCATTTACTGCTGATGGAGGATGATTTGAGCACTTACCTTGCATAGCATGAAAGAGGAGATAGTTTCAGTTGGTTGGGTTGGTTGGGACTTGCAATTGATTTTTCTTTTCCTTCTTTTTTTTCTTTTTTTCCCCCTCATTTTAGTCAATGCTCATTTGACATTACTGTGGAATATAAACCAGCCTTTGCAATAGGCTTTGGCCTTTGACTGTATTAGTTACAGATGCCCCAGGTTGTGCCAGTTGGACTGTCAGTTGCAGCTTAGCTTTTTAGCTTTATTTGATGTGTGGCTGTTCACAGAATGTGTTGCAGTACTGTGATCTCAGTCACAGGTATGGATCACAGCAGCAAGCGCACCCTTGAAGCCATTATTTTCCTCTCTAGAGTCAGTGGGAAATGCATTCAAAAGCATTGTTGATTCTTGACCTTCTGCAAACCCCAGGATTACCTTTGATAATCTGCATTTAGGAGAAATCCGTCAAAGTTTGAAAAAGCTGTTCTCTCCTTCCTCTCTTTTTTTCCCTAGGCTCCTGTGGTATGAGAATCAACACAATGTCCCTTCAATGCTTTGCTTTGTGTGCTTACTGTATGAGGAGCATCCTTCTGATCTTCAGGAGTGCTTTGCCAAATTTTATTTTCGGTTAGAGTGATATTTTCAAATCTGGTGATGGACTGAGATGCAAGTTGCAAACTTGTGGATTTGAGAATGACCACACTGTGGCAGTCCTATGAGAAATGAGACCTTAATGCCGCTGTGGCTTTAGTCATGGAAGAATTGTTGTAGTCTTTGAACTCAGAAGATGGAACTTGCATGTCAGTAAAACAAAATATTTTATCTGCATAGTAGTTTCCTAATAAATTCTAAAGTCTGCATCCGCCTCCCAGGCCTTTAAAGTTTGTTGTGTTCCATGACTTGATAGAGATTAACTTTCAGTTCAGATTACGCTTTCTTGAGCCCCTTTCAGAATACAGTTGGCTATTTTAAAGCTGTTTTTTGAACTAGAAATAGTGGGACGTTCAGGCAGTTTAGATCTGTCTTGAAATGCTATGGAAGTAGATTTGAACTAATTGGTTGTGCCAGCGTTGAGTACCTGGATACCTAAATTTGAACACGTCGCTCCATTGCCATTTCGGATAACTTGCTCTTAAAAGCCTTGTCACAGATGACTGGTCACGCTTTTGTTTCTACAGATTCAGAGAAATAATAAGAAAGCCTAGATATGTTTTGGAAAGCAGGTTACTCTAACATTAGAGCTGCTTATCAAGCAAGATACATGCCAGTGAGCATTTTGACTAGTCGACACTTAGCATTTAGTGGCCTTCAGTACTTATCAAACAAGGTTCCCCTGCCTTCCTGTTTCCATGGAGAATGGATGTTAGTGGCTTGCTTCTTTGAAGAAGTGACAAACACAGTTTAATAAATGAAAATTTTACTTATAAAGATGAGTACAGGCTGAACAGGTTCACACAATTCAGCGCGGACTTGAGAAATTTTTGTTGCTATGCTCCAGCGCAATCGTCCTAACATCAGCTAGGTCTGGTCCTTTTAGCTCTTAAAAGTTTCGTTTACTTGCAAGGGCTGACTGGGTCCTTTATTTGTTATGGCTGGCATTTGTTATTCCAAGCCATTGAAAGGTGTTGTTTGCAGAGCTGAACAAAAGTCTGTAGGAATCAAGCAGAGTATAGTTTTGATGTTGTCACTAAGTTAATTTACTGTTACTATTATTTCAGTACAACCCTGCTGTTGCACTTGGTTTTGCGCCTTGGAAGAAAATATGCTTTCTGTTTTTGTTCATTTGCTTATCTTTGCCTGCAAAAAAACAGGAGTCTCCTTTCTGCAGTAACTTTTCCTGTGTTTTGGTTTTCTTGAAAGGAGTGAGCAGGGAAATAACTCCAGTTTTTTCAAGATATGGATTTGGTTGTTTGAGGTAAAGGTTAGAGTTAAAGGTAGAGGCTTATCCAGTCCTGCCTGTAGGCTTCGGTTATTGTTAAATTGTTACAAATTTGAGTAATGTGAATTGAAGTTGCAGAAAGTATCACACTGGTGCATGTTTCAGAGTCCAGTCCCTGGGGTGGCCACATATTTGTCCCTTAGGTGAACCATGTCTGGAGAAGACAGGGTTTCCATGTTTCTTTGGGTCTTCAAGTTTGCTAGTCTAGTATGAAATATGTTGAGTGGCTGCCAGTTTTCCTTGGGAATGCGGTACAAATGCAGTATGCCTTCCAGGAAGCACGTGAGTTGGAAGCAGGAATAGGGTGGAGTTGTACAGATTAGTCGTTTTGTCGGCTTGATGGAGGCAGTTACCTGTGCAACAAGGAACAATTGCACGAGTGTTCGTGTTGCTTCGTCTGTATGACTTTGGGCTTTTATTAGTGTATGTGATCGGGGAGGAGGATGTTCTTTAACACAGCAGTTGCACTGTAAAGAAACCAGCAGATAAATTTTCTTACTTTCTAGTGTTTGCCACCCCAAATTCAGTGCTTCAGTGTGCTCTAGTGCCTTGAGCGATAAGGTCTCATTAAGACACTTTTCCAATGGCTCGGGCTTATCTGATAATGTAGTTCATTTTATTCAAGTGAGAAGAGTGCTCAGGTTCTTCTTTCTTAGCTGTCATTCCTTGATTCTTCAGTATGCAGCTATGAAAACCTGGAAGGTATCTTTAAAGGAGTATGTATAGCTATGGGGCTGGCTTTACTGTCTGGCAAATCATGGAGATAAGATTCTTCTTAAGTTTGGCCTATTTAAACTGTTGATGAGATGCTGTGGAGTTTAGCTTTAATGTCAGTTCTGTGTTCACTTCCAAAACCCTCAGGCTTGCCAGGACTTGGGTCTTTGGCTCTAAGGAGGTGCTATACTAATTGGGACACATGGAATTTTTAAAATCTTTTTAAAACCTGATTTCACAGCACCCATGTTGATAGAAAGGAGTACCTGCATTTTTATTTTATTATCTTGTGATGACTTGGAGACCTGAACAGATCATTAAGCCTCTGCTGCTTTTATACGGATCTCTGAAGAGATGATGAGGCAGGAAATAATACTGAGACAGCTGAAGAGCTGTACTGAGGCATCCTGTAAAATACTATGATTCTGTGATATAAATCAGTAGCGCTGTCCCTTGAAGTGTGGGCAGAGGTGGGACTATACTCATCCGTTTTAGCATGTAAACCAACTTTTGTTTAAAGTCATCAGGGAAGAAATTTGCTGTGCGGGATTATCCCATACTTGCCTTTCTCAGATTTTCTGAAAGGTTTCAGAGGCCTCAGTTGAAATAACACAGCTTCCAGTGAAGAAAAGATCTAATGTGATACAGATCTGATGTAGTGTAATGACTTGTCACTGATTAGTATGTTTTGTATCCGAAGGCATTTTCAGTGTTCTTTGTGGTATGCCAGCAATTTGTTAACATATGTACTTTGCTTAATGCTGTATTCATAAGGACGTGTGCTGGCTATGAGCTGCTTTTTAAGAAGTTCTGTAAAGACCGTCTTTTGTTATGAAGCTCTGTCCTTGAGTATTTGCACAAGTGCTTATAGCGATTACTGTATCATCAATTTTGTGTTCATCACCTGCTGTGAGGGGGAGGGCCAAAAATGAATAATCTATAGAAATCGAGGTCCTTGTTCTTTCAAGGTTGCTGTCTGAGTGAAATTCTCATACGCATGCCTTTGCTGTAGTGTAAGTCATGTTAGGAAGCTCCCCAAATCGCTTTATTTGTTTGTTTGTTTATTTATTTATTTGAAAGTTCCTGCTTTGATCATGCACAGGGCACAAGCCCTTGATATCTCACAGTATTCTTGACAGTTGTTTTTTAGGTCTCATCATCAAAATGACTTCCAACCGGGGTTCCCAGGACTCTCAGCTAATACTGTATTTCAGAGAGTCTTGGAGGGTTATAATCAAAGTTTTGATAACCTGTAATGGGGAACAGCCCTTGATATTGGCCTGTGGCTTGGATTGCTGGGTTGAGACTATTTTAACAGTCCATTAAGGGTAAATTACCTGAGCTAAGCACTTGACTTTTGTCTTCGGAGTTTCTTCTGGATGCAGGATCTGACATGTTGGTGATGCTGTTTCTTTGTACCTTTTATTTTGATTACAGGCTTCTGCTGAGCTGAGGTTAATCTCTAAATTTCGCTTTATGTGCTCTTCCTCCTGGCTGTCTGTAATTGGGAGCCGTCCTTGGTATTGCCCTTTAGCTCGGATTGCTGGGTCAAGGTTATTTTGATAAGAAAACAAAGCGTATTTTAGGGTTATCTGCAAGTCTGAAATATCTGTTTTTGACTTGATCTGCTTTGCCTGCTGTCTTGCCTCCAGGTTTATTTTTCGAAACAGAGAAAGCAGAAAAAGCTTTCTGTAGACAACTGGAGGCAATCTCATGATCGCAGACCCTGGTATTCACGGGTGACGTCAACCACCCTGACATTGGCTGAAAAGGCAACCTAGCGGGTCTGGGAAAACATCAAAAAGATTTCCAGAATTCTGGAGATGATTTCCAGGAGATCTACAAGCCAAGTAGGGGAGGTGTGAGCAGAGAAGTAAGGAAGAACTGGTCAGGAGGGAGTGATCGACAGTGTCAGCCTTGGCAGCAGCAACTATGAGATAGTGTAGGTTAAGGTTCAGAGAGAAGCAAGTAAGAGGAATAACAGAATTACAGCCCTGGACTTGAGGAGAGCAGATTTTGACTTGTTCACAGATCTTTTTGGCTGGGTCCTATGGATACAGTCCTAGAAGGCAGAGTGGCCCAAAAAAGCTGGTTGATCTTCGAAGACAACATTTTCAAAGCCAAACAGCAGTTCAGAGATGCAGAAAGTCAAACAAGTGTTGCAGAAGGCCGTTATGGCTGAACAGGGAATTCCTGACTGAGCTCGAATAGAAAAAGGAAGTACACAGCAGTTAGAAGAGAGGACGGGCTACTTAGGAGGGACACAGAGATGTGATGTGAGTGTTCGTGGATGATATTGGGAAAGCCAAAGCTCAGCTGCAGTTGCAACTAAGGAGGAATGTCAAGGGCAACAAAACCGGTTTCTATTCCTACATTGGCAGCAAAGGAAAGAAAAGGATCGCGTGTCAGTGGGACAGGGAACCTAGTGACAAAGAACATAGGGAAAAAAGCTGGGGTAGTAAATGCTTTATTTGCCTTGGTTTCTACTGTTGGGATCTGCCCTCAGGCCTCTCGTGTCCTTGAGCCTGGTAACAGAGTCTCAGGAAGCAAGGTGTTATTCCCAGTTAGGAAAATACTGAATTAGAGACCAGTTGAGCAAATCTGTCATACAGAAATCCATGGGATTAAATGAAAAGTATCCAAGGATCCTGGGCATCTCCACATCACCAGTGCCATTGCAAGGCTGCTTCCCGTCATCTTTAGCTGGTCCTGGTGAACAGGGGAGATTCCTGGTGACAGTAAAAAGGCAAACGTCACATCCATCTTCAGAAAGGTAAAGGAGGCAGATCTTGGAAAGCACAGGTTGTCTAGCCTCGCTTTGGACCCTGAGAGGGTTTAAAAAGCAAATTCTTCGGGAAGTGATAGGGAGGAATAACCCCATGCACCAGGACAGGCTGGGGGCTGACCTGCTAGAATGCAGCTCTGCAGAGAAGGCTCTGGTGGTCCTGGTGGACAAGTTGACCGTGAGCCAGCAACGTGCCCTTGTGGCCAAGAAGGCCCATGGTATCCGGGGCTGCATTAGGAACAACATTGCCAGCAGGTCGAGGGAGGTGATCTTCCCCCCCCACGCAGCCCTGATGAGGCTGCATCTGGAGGACTGGGTCCAGTTCTGGGCTCCCCAGTACAAGAGAGACATGGAGCTACTGGAGAGAGCCCAGCACAGGGCTACTAAGGTGAGGAAGGGACTGGAGCATCTCTCCTACGAGAAAAGGCTGAGAGAGCTGGGCCTGCCCAGCCTGGAGAAGAGAAGACTGAGCGGGGAATCTTATCAATGTGTATAAGCATCTGAAGGGCAGCTGTAAAGATGGGGCCGGCCTCTTCTCAGTGGCACCTGGCGACAGGACGAGAGGCAACGGGCACCAACTGAAACACAAGAAGGTCTGTCCGAGCATGAGGAAAAACTTCTTTAGTGGGAGGGTGACTGAGCCCTGGAACAGGTTGCCCAGAGAGGTTGTGGAGTCTCCTTCCTTGGAGATATTCAAAAGCTGTCTGGACACCATCCTGGGCCAGGTGCTCTAGGTGACCTTGCTTGAGCAGGGGCGTTGGACTAGATGATCTGCAGAGGTCCCTTCCAACCTCAACCATTCTGTGATTCTGTGAATGATCAGGTCTGTGAAGGACAAGAAAGTGTTTGGGAACAGCCAGCATGGATTTACTGAGGGCAGTTTCTGTTTGCTGAACTGGATTGCCTTCTGTAATGAGATGAATGGCTCAGCAGGTGAGGACAGAGCAATAGATGTGGTTTTCACTGATTTTAGTAAGACCTTGGAAATAGTTTTCCATACTCTCCTTGTAGTCAAATTGAGTAGACTGGCTATGAGGTGAGTGGAAAACCGCCTGGACAGCCAGCATCAGAAGCTTGTGATCAGCATATCATCAATGGTATAAATTCCAACTGGCAACTGGTTGCTAGCAGAATTCCTCAAGGGGCAATACTAGGATTGATGCTGTTTAACACCTTTCTGATGTCCTGGATGATGGGACAGAGTGCACTCTCGGGAAGTTTCTGTATAATATCAGATAGGGGGAATGGTCCATACTCAGAGGGATAGGCTGGAAAAATGGGCTGACAGGAAGATCATGAAGTTCAATAAAGGCAAATTGCCAAGTCCTGCATCTGCATGGAATAACTCCATGAGACAGTAAAGCCTGGCAATGGACCAGGTAAGAAGCAGCTTTGCAAAAGTGGACTTTGGGGCCCTGGTGGAAAAGTTGAACTTGAATCAGCAGTGTGCCCTTGAGGTGATGAGAACGGCAACTGCATCCTGGGCTGTGTAGGCAAGATTGTAGCCAGCAGAAGTGATTCTTCCCTTCCATTTGGCTCCTGTGAGACCCAAACCTGTATTATTGCCCCCCATTTTAGCTACTCAGTGCAAAAAAGATACTGATGTGCTGGAACAAGTGTGGTGTACTATCAGCAGGGTTATTGGGGACTGAAGCACATGATGTATACAAGGAGACTTAGGACGGGGTTTGTTCAGCCTGAAGAACAGAAGACCAAGGGGGGATGTCACTGCTGCCTTTCTCGTGGGGGGATATGGAGCCAAACTACTCCAAGGTGCACAGTGTTAGGTTGAGAGCCAACAGACACCATTTGCAAAAAGAGAAGTTCTGTTCAGATATAAGCAAATATACTTACTGAGAGCTTCTTTAGATGAGCCTATGAGCAGCTTGATATAAACTGGTCATGCTTTGAGCAAGGGATTGAACCAAATGACTTGCAGAGTTCCAGTCCAACCTAAGTTATTCTGTGACAAATGTGAATGGCAGTTGGCCTGGCAAGTAATGCCTAAGGCTTTGATGATCTCCAAGGTGTAATGGCTTCCCTTTCCAGTCTTCAGGGAACGCAAATCCAGCCCATACAGTAATTTCAGAATGTCAGTGCTGCCTTCTGTGTATTTAGATGTCACAGTAGCCTTTTGAAGCAGATCTGCTTTGAGATAAAGGAATGTTACTGGCTTTCTACTTAATAAAGTGTATTCCTGTTTGTTTTGCAATACTATTTAACTTGGATTTTAATTGTTCATCAATTTAGAGCTAAAGGTTAAATAAATTGTTCTAGACGTTTTTAAGGGTGTTCTTTGGAAAGAAAGCACCTGTTCTGTAAGAATCTTAGCAAGAATTAGTTACTCAGAGTGGGAGGGAGGGTTTGCATGCATTGATGGAGTAGTTCTGTGAGCGTACAACTCCTGTTTCCATAATTCTTTAAATTGTAAAATCGTTATGTTCTTCCCTTTATGAGGAAGTTTGAATATATAGATTTGTCTTTGAACTAATGTATATATTTTTAATTACAGCATTTGACACTGTGTACCAAAGAAATGGTGATGGAGAAGCCAAGTCCCCTGCTTGTAGGGCGGGAGTTTGTGAGGCAGTACTACACTCTGCTAAATAAAGCTCCTGACTTCTTGCACAGGTAACGCTTCCGTACAATAGTAACTTATGTTCTTGAAAGAAAGTGTGTCCTGTTCATCAGAAATTAGATAAACTTTAATTCTCGAGTGTGGCAGAAGAATGTTCTGACTAACTTTTGTGCTCTTGAAGGCTATTTCAACTTACTGAAAACTCTTTAAGTTCTAGAATTAAGTCTGATCATATCCTTGGGATGTATTGCATGTTATCAAGTTATTTCTTCTGTGGAAAAGTGAGATACTTTTCAGCTGATAAAATAGTAACATTGACATATTACAGGAATATTTTTCAAAATAGATTTTAAAACAAAATACAGTTGCGGAGGAATCACTTGCATGTAGTACCTAAGGCAAGCATGCTAACTATTTCAGGATACCATATTTTGCATTGCCTCTGAAATGTTTTATCCAGATCACAGTTGGAGATTTCAGCATAAATGTCAAGAATTGGATGAGGTAGGTGGAAAATAAAGTGGTCTCACTCATCTGTAACTATGATTTAAGTTGTATTCCGAAAGTGTTGCTTTTCTTTTCTGGTTTTGATTGGCTATAGCTTATCACTTAAGATTTTGCATTTCCACATTTGGACTCAGAGCAGCACAAACTTACAATAAATGAAGATGAATATAGCTTTGCCAGTGTTCAAAAAAGCAATTACTTATGTGGGTTGCTCTGTCTCAGGCCTTGGCATAAGGCTAATGGTGAAAAATTGGACTGCTTGATTGATAACAAGTTAGAGGTCTCAAACAGCTTACTTGAAAATTGAGCTTTTGAGTAATGCCTCTTTTCATCCATAGCGTTGAGGCAAGGGAAAATGGATGGTATCAGTTTTGGTTAAACAACCGATTGTTTTGATTGCAGTCAGACTGAATGTTGGGGTAGATTACCCATGCCTCCAGCTTGGTGTTGCAAGTAGTCTTTGATTTTGCTCGTAAGAGCATTTACCTGTAGTGACAGCGATTGTAGCCTTGGCAAGATTTTGGGGGGGGGGGGGGTTGGTTTAAAAGGCAATTAGTATATTTTTCCTACCTGACTGCTTGAGTGAATGAAGGACAGCTAGCTATTCCAGGTTTCCTTTACACCCTGCTTCCCTTAGAGTTGCAATATTACCTCCCCATTTCATCAATATTAACACATGCTCTGGGAGCATTGAAGAACTAGTGTTCCTCGTACATGTGGACTGATTTTTCCAGGTTGGGGTGGCATGTCGTTCACAGAAGCACACGTGTGAGAAAAATGATAACTGTGAAGGCATTTAGCATGTTGAAGATAAATTTAAAAGAGATACTAGATGCTACCCACAACCGTCTAAAATTTGAGCTTCATTGGAACAACTCTGAAATGCATTTTACCAAATTATGCTGTATGCCTGGTATGTTGAGTGGAAATGGGAAATGTCCATAGAGTATTCCTTATTGAGGGAAGTGAGTTTTCAGTATGGATTCTTGGCAAAAAGTATTAAGGTTTTTTTTTATTATTATTATTTTTTAAGTGTGTTTTTCAGGGTGGGGGGGAGTGCTGTTGCTGACTGGTTAACTGCCTCCCAGGATGGCCCTGCCTCAGGTTGGAGGAATCTGGGTTGACAATTGTCAGGCAAGCTCTGTTGGCGCAGGTGATATTCTGTACTTGAGGAAAGACTTTGGGCAGCTTATTTCCTGAAGGTTTTAGATTGCTCTCTCGCTCTCCCTTGAACTCTGAACTCTCAAAATTCTTAAGGACAACATAACCACATGAAATTATAGGGCTGCCTAACGTTAGTCAACTGCATTCACTTTAAATGGTGCAGAACTGTCACTAACAGTAGCATCTTAAGTACTTCCATACAGAACTGACCTAGTGGCTGTTTTGATCTGGTTTGTTTGAACAAGCTGTTGAGATCATAACTGATTCTTGAGCTAGATGTGGGAAACATCTTTAGTTCCCCCCACCCCCCTTTTTTTTTCTTGTTACGTAGTTGGCTATTCCTTCCTACTGAGAGTCAGATGTGGAAGATGTGTGTTTGTCTTTTTGGACCCACATTGTGTATGACTGATGGTCTTCTGACAGGGCATCTTATAGTCCATCTTGCTGTTAATCTGATGAACAGCAACATGTTTACTGCCATAAAAAGATTTTGGTTTTAAAGGCTCGACAATTTCGGGCTGAAACACTTGTTGGTTGTGGTTTTGCTTTATTTTTTTTCACAGCTATAAACTTTACATCTCTTTACTTTTGCAGATTTTATGGCAGGAACTCTTCTTATGTCCATGGAGGACTGGATGCCAGTGGGAAACCGCAAGAAGCAGTGTATGGTCAAGCTGTGCGTATCAAAATTGGTGGTATAGCCTTCACTAATGTTCAGAACTTCTTGTATTTGTCAGTCATTTTTTTAATCAAATACTTCTGTTGATTTTCTTATCTCGTAAATAATGGATTGTGATCCTGATTGCTGTTCAGAGGCCAATACAAATTTAATTACTTATTAGCTTGAATTTTTTAGTTGATTGCTGCTGCTGTTATTGTGGGTTATATTTGGTGCTCACGTTAGCTGTGCACCTGGAGTGTGGAAGATAATTCTAGGACAGGCAGCAAAACATTTGTTAGACTGGCCTCTTGATGTATCTAATTTCAGTTACAAGTGATTCTTTGGCAAAGGAACTATGATCTTTGAGACTTGCGATGGATTCTGCATGTTACCAAATTCTTCTGTGGGTGGACTTCTTTTAAGAGAATTTATCTCTGAAAATAACTTTTGAAGAAGTGGCATTACCCCAGAAAGCATAAGTGCTTCTTTTTGATTGTAGCTGCTTTTTGGAACAACATCTGCCACCTGCGAGCTTATCTTCCTGTCGTAGCTTCTTTTGGGCAATTGTTTTGAGCCACAGCCAAGTTTGGCTGCTTCTCCTGTCACCAGCAGAACCTGTTTTATGGCTAGGAAAACCGTGACAGTGTAGGTGTAGCCTACGGCTGTGAGATTTGGTACTTCGTGGCTGGGGAGAGGGGTTTTTTTCGTTTGGTTGGCTGGTTGGGTCTTTTTTTTTTAATTTTTTTATTTTTTATTTTTTTAATAAGCAGAGATGAATCCTCTCTCTCTTCAAAAGGCCCCTTAAAAGTGGAAGTCTTAAAATGGCTCATATATAGTAATGCAGCTGGAAAATTGGATAGCAAGTTGTGATGTATTTAGCTCCTCTTAAAAGTACTTGAAAAGGGCAGAATTATTTAAGCCCAGATGGGCTGTTCTAGGTGAAAGACAAGGTTTCATTCCTGTGTTTACCTTCTGAGCTTGAGCAGGGTGCTTTTTTGCATTAGTTCAGGCTCAGGCTTAGGCATTTAAAAGGTGTAAAGCTCTGTACAAAACTTGGTGTAGCTAACATGTAACTCTTTATTTCTAGGAGATACACAAAAAAGTGATGTCATTACAGTTCAGTGAATGTCACACCAAGATTCGTCATGTGGATGCTCACGCTACTTTGAGTGACGGGGTGGTTGTGCAGGTTATGGGAGAGCTGTCAAACAACGGGCAGCCGATGAGGAAGTTCATGCAGACTTTTGTACTTGCTCCAGAAGTAAGTAGATCTAAGACTGTGTTTGACTTCAAGTAGTGATGATGAAAGCCTGGCCTGTAGCTATGATCTGTCTTAGAGGGCTAAAAGATACTACCTGGCTTTTAGAGCTTGGCCAAAAGACTATGATTAAAAGTGTCACAGTACGTGAATGCAGAAGAATGAGTGTATTGGACCTGTTTCGAGCTGTTATATTTTGTTAGACTTGAGGTTCTGGCGTGGTAATCCAAGGCAAATAGGAACTTGTGTTTGGGAGCTGCTATTTCCACCAACGAAGACAAATAACAGCCAGTCCTGTAGATGAACACTCTAATGTAGTTCTATCCTTTCTTCAAGTCTGCTGATAAATATGAGTATTGGTTGATGCAGTGCAAATCACTGCTCAAATTCAGTTGTTAGCAAGAGTGAAGCCCTGTTATGCTAAAGGGTTTCTTTTATTCTTTCTACATCTTTTCCCCCATTTCATCAAAAACTGTTGCATCATTGATTATTAGTGCTTCAGAGCTTTGTTGAATTTCTTCTTTGTTTTGTTATGCAATAGTATGAGCGTACAGCCACCCTGTGAATGTTCAGTGTGTTTTTTTGGTAAGTTTTTTTTTTTTAATAGAGAACATTTCACAGGTGACTTGATGAAACTGATAAACTTAATGTTTAGTTAGGATCTATGATTACCATGCGTTAGCAAGAACTGTATTATTCTGCTTGAAACTTTTCATCTTTCCAATGGGTTGAAGTTGTTGTTTAATTATTTGCTCAGAGAAGAGATACCACTTGAAAAGGGATTTTAATGAAATAGTCCTATTCCAAAATGTGTTTTCCCCAAAGCTTATAGCTCTAATCTGTCCGTGTCGTTAACTGCTAATATATCATACATGCAAAAAATGTTTATGTCCCTCTTCTACAGGGATCTGTTCCAAACAAGTTCTATGTCCATAACGATATCTTCAGATACGAAGATGAAGTATTTGGAGATTCAGAAGGAGAACTTGATGAAGGTGAGAAGAACTGTACTTCTGACATAACAGAGCTTGTCTTGTACCTGCTCCTCTACCATAGGCTTAGAGTTTTTGCAAGTGTCTAGAGGACATGGAAAGATAGAGACTGTGCTGTGTTATTGTGGAGCCTGGTAATTTAGAAGCAGGGAGAGAGGGAGAGCCTAGGTTGTGTTGTTGTGACTGTCTGCTAGTCCAAAACACTCTCTGTAAAACCAAGCTCTTCTTGTAGCGCCTTGTCCCCTGAAAGACTGAACTTGCGCAGGCTGAGTGAGGCTGGGTAGAGAAGGGCAATGAAGTGAGCAATTGCACTTTTTCTGCAACTGAGTTTTGTTAGGTAGAGTTGATTTCTCTTGTCAGTTGCATTTGTAGGTGAAGGGATTTGAATAAAATCTAACTGGCTTTTTTGACTATAAGATGTAGTTTGCTTTCGTATCATCACCACCTTCAGCGATTAATTTCTATTCACAGGCCGAACTTGAGTGTGTTCTCAAGCTTTTTTTTTTCCTGTTCATTGAGCCAAAGCAAATCAAAGAAGAGTACAGATAGAATGTGTGTACATATGTTCACTGGGTTACTGCTGGAATTTCCATCGTCTTACTTCCATGGAACAAAGCATCTCGAGCAATCATCCTTCTTGTATTTGAGGTTAACCTTCTTAGTTTTAGGTACTGTGATTTATGAGCTAGGTATTTAAACTTCCTTTCCTACTGCCAACATATGGAAAGCATCTGATGCTTAAAAAGACCCCCAAACCTTCCTCAGAGCTTTCCAAGAGCAAAGCAGCTCCATTTCCTCCTTTTCCTCCTTTTATAAAAATGGTAAGAAACAAAGCCTCCTGAAAGAGCAGAATGGTCTTGCCTCTCTTACTGTAGCGCTTACTGATGAAGCTCTCCTTAAATTGCTGCTGGTTGAATATACTTCCATTTTAAGTGGGGCTTGTGTACGCTTGCAGAGATGTTCAAGGAACTTTTTCTTTTGTGTCAGAGTCTGAAGAAGAGGTGGAAGAGGAGCAGGAGGAAAGGCAGCCGTCACCTGAACCTGTGCAAGAAAATGCAAGCGGTGCTTACTATGAAAATCACCCTGTAACGTAAGAAACGGATTTTATTAAATGAAGTTGCTTTTTTAAGAAAACCGGAATCGTTTTGGCTTTTGGATTCTGGATGTGATTTAATGGGTTTAGGAAACTCTGCTAAATTTGCTGTGGATTTATGTTATGTTGCCTTGTATTATTCTAAGCAATGATTCTGGAATGAAGAGAGGACGTAGAGGATGTTCTTACGTGTGTTGATTATTTTCACTTCTGGCTTCAAGTGTGAAGTGAGAAGGTAGCAAATGCGTTTATGTATACGCTTATTGTAGTCTCTACTATAAAAAAAATTATAATAATGAGTTGGTGTGATGCAAGTCATATTGAACAGATGGTTTAACAAAGGGGTGGTTAATGATATGCTACTCCTTAAATTTGGGTAGCACCTGAAACTGAAAGAAAGGACTAATTTTGGAGAAGCTGTTCTACAGCTGCATTGAAAGAATAGGTTTGTGCCTTGGGTGTCTTAAAATCAAATCTACATGAAAGAAAAAAAGTTTCTTTACCTTTTTATAAGAAAAATATATTTTATAAGAAATTACACTTTTTGAAACATGGGAATGCCTTTTAAGGGCCAGAGCTTACTGTCTTGTTTCCTCAGTCAAAAAAACATTTACAAAATCAGTCATGATGTCTGTTAAGTGCATCAGTGGGAATGCTAAATGCTGTTCAAATAATGATTTTGTTGAGGTCTCTAAAGGAAGAGGGAAGTCTGCTGGAATACTGGCAGAACTTGCTCAAGGTCATGCAGGAAGGTTTTGATGCCTGAGAGTTCAGTCAGGTCTCATTCGTGGGATATTAGGCTATTCAGAAGGAACATGCAAATGTGAGGTTCAGCAGTTAGTCACTTAGGCATGTACTCTCACCTGTGACAGGAGTTGCGTAGACATAAGTATTTGGAATTTGATAAACTTTTTGGGTGGCTGAAAGAGAGAAGTAAAGAACTTCAGACCCCTTGCATGGAATATAGTCAGAATGGAAAATGAGTTGCACGTAACTTTCAATAAACAAAACTTGCAATTCCTTTGGTAATGTACTTGTATGGCAGTTCGGTAAGTAAGTGGCTGGTATGCTTCCAAAACCAGCCTAATTTATGTGTGTAGCTTAATCTTCTGTTGGTCTGTGCTCCTTGTCTTGTAGGAACAGCGCTTCTTGAGTTTAGCGTCTGTTCCTTGAAGGGTTTACGTGCCCGGCGTTGTATTCAGATTCTCTGCAGGGAATTGCAAAACTTTTCTTCATTTTAGCAGAAATACAGTTTGATTTTGTGTGCAACCAGAGCAGTACAGCTTAAATTCTCACAAGATCATATGTATAGATAACATATGGTAGCAATTTGACACAGAATAATCATTTTAATACCAATCTTTACTACAGTATAGCTGTTAAAAAAGTCAGAAAATACTAAGCAATTGATTAACTGCATAAAATGCTTCTGATTATCGTAGTAATGGAATAGAGGAGCCACTAGAAGAACCATCTCACGAACCTGAGCCGGAACTGGAATCTGAAACAAAAACTGAGGAGCTGAAAGCTGAAGTAGAAGAGAAGACCCTTGAAGAGCTAGAAGAAAAGTCTCCATCTCCACCTCCTGTAGAACCTGTTTCACTACCACAAGAACCACCAAAGGTTAGTTAAAAGTCGTATCTGTGCTTCTCAGTGAAAATGGTAAACCAAAAGATTTGCTTTTGAACTTAGCCTTTTTGAGTGGCCAAGCTGGTATCTGTTTTCAGTCTCATGCTGTATGAACAGTTAAAATTTAATTTTTAACTTACAAAAATGTGAATTTTTTAGCCAAAAAGGAAATAATGTTATTTTAAAATGTTACTCAAGTCACCTATCGTAAATATAATGCTCTGCTTGTAAAGTGTGTTTGTGTGGTTTTATGCATGTGTAAACCTTTATAAATGTGGAGTTAAGATGTGTTTAAAAAAAAAAACACCCCAAACCACCACCAACAAAAACCTCAGATAATAAGAACCACTGTTCTTTCTTGAGAGAAGGAAAAAAAAACTTAATAATGCATTGACACTTGCAAAGTTACTGGCAGTATAGCTTTAAAATGAGTATGAGGGCTTTGACTGTCTCCCTTAGAGGCAGGATGCCACATCTTACAAAACACGATGCACACACCATGAGTCATCTGATATGGTTACATCTAGGTAGTTTGAAAAAGATGGGAGGAGTCAATGAAAACTGGAGAGGTCATTTTCCAGCTCCAGTGTCAGTCTCCCCTATTTTGCCAATCCTTTTTCTCTTTTCCATTTTAAGTTCTAACTTCTGGCATCCGCTTCCTTTCTTTCTGCAGAAGACACTTAATAGCACAGGGTTTTCAGTCCTAGGTTTGGTTACATCACGGAAAGCAGTGATCTCGGGATGCTGAGGGAACTGAGCAAACTCAAATAGTGGTAGTGAGTACGGTACCTACTCGATCTATACTGTCGGAGTCCGCAGATGGTTAGAACTGCAAATCCTTCTGTATCGTCGATGTAATGCTAGCACAACAATGATTTAACAGCTAGATGTGAACCAAAAGTGTATTTTCAGCAGACGAGTTTCCCTGTAGGAATGTCAGTGGTTTGCCATGATTAGTAGCCTAGGTTTGTTGCATTTCCTGCAGGCTTTCTCTTGGGCTTCAGTGACCAGTAAAAACCTGCCTCCTAGTGGTACTGTTTCTTCCTCTGGAATTCCACCCCATGTTAAAGCACCCGTCTCACAGGTAACCCCTCTGTGAACACCTTGGGTTGTCTCATTACTTCTGCAAACTGCTTCAGTTTTTAAATTAACAGATCAAATTGTATGGCTGAAATTTCACAAATTAATTGTGTCTTAAATGTTAATGCACTCACCTTCTTGTCACAGCTGAAGGCACGTACACTTAACAGGTGTAACTTTGGGTGGTGGTAAAGTTAAAAGCTGTTAATGTGCAATCAGGAAATCACTACTGAAGGTTTTTTTGGCCTGTCTTTTTGGGATATGGTTTGGCTTAAAAAGAAAAAACAACAAAAAGCACAAGAAAACCCCCAAAACAGTAGTTTCCTAATGCGTTTGCAAAAGGGGTATTTCGCTGGCAGAAGTGCCCCAGCACCAAAAGGGATTGCACCATTTTTCAGAGGTGCAAGTTTGCCTTGTAAGCCTTATCTCTACAGAAATATTTTGGACTCCGTAATCCATTTGTTCAGAACCCTGTACCAACTTATGACTGTGTGAGGAATGGAAGGATTCACATTTCCTTGTCAGGACGATGCTGTCTTCCCATTCCTGAGCTGATTGCGGGAGGAGGGAAAGGAGGAAGGAAAGTTTGACCGGGTGGTAGCTCATGTCCTGCACATGCCAAAAAACTTGGTGTGAGATGACCTGAGACTCTCAATTCAGCTGCCTCCATGTAAACAAAGAGCCCTCAAAATAAAAAAATCATGCACTTTAATCTGTTTTACTGATGCTGTATTCCACAGGCGCGTATATCGCGCAGCTCACGTCCAGCCTTTTACAAAGACTGCAACTTTTAGTAGAGCAGCTGTGTTATTGCAGCTGTTGTTTTTGCAGTGGTTTCTTCTCCATTTTTTAGTGACAGAGAGGAACCGGTCTAGGATTGCTCTTCAGCCAAAAGCATGTTTTGAAAAAAAAAAATCTGCCTTGTATGGTATTGATTCTGGTCCGACAAGGTTGTCATGAAAATCAGATGATGGCTGCGTAACGAGTTGGGAAGCCTGTCTGTTTTCATTGTCTTCAAAGGGGCTTTGAGCATTCAGGTGGTATTTCAGCAGTCAAAACGGTGCTTCTTTTTTAGGGCAGAATAGATTTTCCTTATACAAAACCAGAATAGGTTGTTCGGTGCTGTTTTAGTTGCAATAGAGAGAATAGATTTTTGTAATATGACTGAAGAATCATTTAAAATGCTCTAGACCAGAGAACCGACTATAGGCTGTAGGTGTCCAGTTGAACCTTCTTTATGTTGCCTCTGCAGCTCGTTGTGGTTTCCGCCTTTAGGTTACGTTTGCTGTGACTTCGTGTTCAAGTAATTTTGCACGGAAGTTTTTGAACAAGAGTGGAACAGGCAGGATTTTAACTCTCTCAACTCTTTTGGAGACGGGATAGTCTGTTCTCAGTTCCTTTTCTTGCACGCTTTTCAGACATGGTGTGCAGAAAGCTAGTGGAAAAGGCACCCAAACTATTTCTGCAAGGGGTTACAAAGCAGCAGCAGTTTGTTCCCGTGCTCTTGCCTTCATTAATGGCTGGTACATGTAAACAAGGATAGTAGATTGCACCGGTGGGAGGGGAGGGGATGCTGCTCAAACCAGCATCAGTGATGTTACAAAACAGTCAACAAACTGTTTGTCTCAGCCCTCTCCTTCTATTGCTCCAGTTTTTTTTCCCCGTCTTTTATCAAGTTTTAAATGAAACCTCCGTGGTATAACTCGGAACGTCTCGGATGGCTTCATGTGTGGTGTTTCAGATATAAACCCATTCAGGTCCTATCTGTTGACAGCTGTGGAGTTAAACAGGTCGGCATTCCTGGCTGAGGTAACCCTTGCTCTTTTTCTCTTTGTGGGTGATTAGAAATTGTCACTGACTAATCACAACCTGCAGTGATAAGTTGGACCTTCTCTTTACAGCAAAGAAGAGACTTAGTTTTTAACCTCAGGACAGCTGGTGTTTGTGAGTAGTCTCAGAGATCTGGTGCAGACCAGGCGCTTGGACTTTTACCACGAACTTAAAAAAAATGACCTGCTGCAAGAGGGAGAGATGCCCTTGCCTGTTGCGAGAGTGCCTTTACTCGTTCTGCACTCATTAGCTGCATGTCTTGCTCTTTACTGTAAACGGAAAGCCATCCTGACCTTCTGCTGGCATCAATACCGTAGCTGTCCTGGAGGTGGTGGTGGGGAGGCAGGCAGGGTACTGAGTCCTTGACCCTTTCCTTTGGGCTCGGAAATGGTGAGTTCAAGATGAGGTTGGTGTTTATACAGGCTTCATTCACCTCACCCCCTAAAATCTCTTTAGACTTTAAATAGACTTTAAATTTTTTCTGTGGAGGCATCTGTGCATTAAACATAACTGTGCTGGAAGTCCAAGGTATTTTAAGGCCGACTTAAGTTTTATGGACCAAGGTTTAGCTGAAGAGAAGGCTCTGAAAGCTGCTCCGTCCTCTCTCGGTTTAGGATGGTTAGTGTTTTTGGCTCGGTAGCTCGTGTCAGTCTGTGATGCCTTTGTGGCAGTGACTGACGAGTGCCTTTCGGAGAGTGCTTACGTGGTCCCTGTTTGCCTCCGAGACAGTGCGGCAGCGATCTGAGCTGTGCGTCTAACCTGACTGCTGGAATCCAGGTGAGGGGATGTGCTTTTTTCATTTTCCTTTGTTTTGTGGGGTTGGTTGCTTGGCTAGTTGGTTCTTTGCATGCACGTGTCATCAGTGTGGCAAGCATCTCACTCTGGAGAGGCTTTTAAACCTTGAAGATTTCCGGAACAGAATTGTACCAGCCTTTGGAGCCGCCTCGTGTCTCGCCCTTTCTGCCCGTCCTCCTCTGTCTGAGGAGGGTATTCTGTTCCAAGCTGAGGAAAGGCTTGTGGCTGACTGCTTTTGCTGTCACGACCAGTAGCATTGCAGTGGCAGAAAGAGGCCCATATCCTTCTCCTGTGGAGCTCTAGGAGCGAGCGGAGACGCTGTCATCTTTTCCGGAGTTGTTCTCAAGGCTCCGGTAGGTTGAGATTTGCGGCATAACTTGTTCCCGGGCTGAGCGCTCCTTTAGTCTTTGTGGAAATCCTTTTTCTGTGACTTCCAGTCCCCTCTGTGTGCTCTCTGAGAAATAAAAGTTGCAATTAGCTGCTGCTTGGACTGTAGCTGGCAGCTCTTTACAGGAACCTTGTGCTGCTGCTAATGGTTACAGTATTTTGGCAGAGCAGAGATTTGCAGAAGTGCTCACATATTCGAGCAGCGCCAGAGAGCACTGAGGCAGTTTTTCCCTGTGAAAGGGGGTGGTACTGGTTAGAAAGCAACTAATGAGATGAGCTGCTTTTTGGTTAGGTACAGAGAAAGTATTTACGTGGGAGGTGAGAAGTTCAGTGGACTGCAAAGCGGTTTTCTGTTATAACAAGATCTAGAAGAGAGACATCGGTGACTTAGCAGATTTTTGCTCTGGTTGGGGCAGGGGAAGAGTATTTAATCCTGACAGCAGTAAGAGTCTAAGCAATGGAGGATGGAAGCGTCTTGAGTTTTTCTTCAGAGGTGTAATTTTTAATGCAGTAAAGATGTGAGAGTAAAAGATGGTGGTGATCTTATGAGCCAGAAGGAGGTATGATGATTTTTCCAGCTGATTCTTGGAGCTGAAATACTGATTCTAGAAATGTTTGAAAGACAAGGTAATGCCTAGCCGAATAGAGCACAAGCGATAGGAGGACTAAGACACTTATTTGGTGCATAACACCTGGGTGTTTCATGTCTTTTTTCCCTGTCAGGGGTTCTCCAGTTGCAACTGTCAGTTGCCTTGAGTCCTCAAAGGAAAATAAGGGAGCTGTTTAACACGAACTGCTTTTCGGCGGCAGTCTGATAGACTGAGCTTATAACTGTAGTCCTTGTGTAATCTTCCTCGGAAACTAGTGTTCATCTTGTAGCTTCTATGGATTATTTTGGCTTTCCAAGATAAGAACCAAGTACAGCAGCAGCTGCTGGACTGTTGTACAAAAAAATGGATTTCCAGAAAGATTGGAAATTGCTTCAGTAACCAACAGGCTGCTTGGAAATAGTTTTGAAAGTTCTGTCTCTTCTTCAAAATACCTTTAAAAGCATTTTTTGCTTG
This sequence comes from Dromaius novaehollandiae, assembly GCF_036370855.1. NCBI lineage: Eukaryota > Metazoa > Chordata > Aves > Casuariiformes > Dromaiidae > Dromaius > Dromaius novaehollandiae. The sequence goes on along the minus strand of NC_088101.1, from coordinate 10,930,528 downwards.
CAAAAGTTTGCATTAGATGTTCTTGTTCCTGAGAATTTCCAGGTTGTCCTCTGTACATCGTGACCTTGACATAACGAAAGTTGAGGAGGAATCTCAGCAGGTAGTCTGTAGAAATTGTTGTTTCAGGTGGCTTTTTTGTATCAGAAATGCGCTTCTGAAGGCTTTTGTTTGGTTTTCCTCTTGCTTTTCAGTAGCTGCCTTACACTTCTCCAGCACTCTAGAAAAAGAATCCTTCAGAGGCTCGAATGGAAAATGTGATTTCTCCATCTCTTCATGTTTGTCTTGGACTCCCTGCTAATCCTTCAACTTTGAGCTTGGCATGAGGAAGCTTTATTTGATCTATGGCGGGGTTTAGCCAGGTCAAGGGATTCAAGGGATTCTTGAATTATGGGGCGTTGGGGGTCTCAATGCCTGGTCAAACACAGAAAGTTCACTTTAGCTATGCATTTGGGGAAAAGTTCTGATTCAGAGATGTTCGCTTTACACCTTTTAGTAGACAAAATTGAACACTGCAGTCCTGGATTGGTACAGAGGAATTGATAGAGGTGAAAAAAATATATTTCTAAACACAAACACATTGACATGGATGCATATCTTCCCGAGTTTGTCTTGTGCATGCCACTTACCTGTCTTGTATGATTTTTGGGTTTTTTTTAGTTTTTAACTGGGGCTTTTCTTTAATACATGGTGTTTAATAATGGGTGTTTTCCTCCTCTTTCAGCCAAGAGTTGAAACTAAACCTGAAGCTCAGTCTCAGCCTCCTCGCGTACGTGAACAGCGTCCAAGGGAAAGACCAGGTTTTCCACCCCGAGGACCTAGACCAGGTAACGTGGATCGGTTTGTGTCCCTGCTTGGGGCTAGTTAGTGAGATGGGTCTCCTCAAATGGTCTGGCCTGTAACTGTGGCTGTACTTGGCTGATTATGAACTGTCTGTCCCTACTGTCTTCAACTGGAAATGGGGAAATACGATTTGTAGTCCACACTGAGATGAGTTGTTGCAAAAGTTTTGGGTTATCTCTAAGCTTCTGTTCTTTTGAATCGTTTATTAATAGTCAGGCCACTTGCTTGTATGGCTGAATACCCTTCAGGTGGCTTGATGCAGTTTGGAAAAGCTAGTTTTCAAATCTGTTGGTGTTTTTGAATGAGCCCTAACTTTTGCTGAATCCTGGGAATGAGAGCTCTTACATGCCTGTCCTTATGGCCTGTAGTGCTCTTTGTTTTGGCCGAAAACCTTTCTACCGTGTCAGCTCTGCCTCAGTCAGTTAATAATTTTATTTATGTTGTTCGTACAGAGTATCCAAATCCATGGGATAGTCTCACTAGAAAAGCTGCATGTTACTTTGCAGTTGCCAGAAGTGGTGTTGAGAGGTGAAAGTCTTCAGAGTTGTATTCGTTAGTCCAGCCTGGTCACTGGGTGCACCTCTGTGCAGTGTTGGAAAAAAGCTATCTAGTCAAAGGCCCCGAATCCAGAGTTGCTGACGAGTTCATCATCTGCTGGGGAAAGAAGTCTGGAGTTGTAAGGGAGAGGACGGTATTTGTGAGTATCCCGAAGTGCTAGTGTAAACTTGGCAAGGGCTCTCAAAGCACTGCCCGCAGATGTGGTTACACCACAGCAACTGTAAGCCTCTCTACCAACTCCGGTTAATTAAAATTGGCTCTAACAAGAGGTCTCAGTAAGCGTCCCCCAAGCTTTCTGACCCAGACCTGGTTTTTAAGTGCTTTTTGCTTTTGCTTTTGATCAGTGGAAGCATTTCCTCGCTTGAGGCTAAGTAAAGTTGCAAAAATGCATTTCCACCACTCTTGGACGTGGATACAACAAAACCGTATCATAAGCCAAACAGGAAAAACTGTAGCAGAGCCCGACTCTTTTAATTCTCCTTTTGAAGAAACCAGGAGGCAGCAGGGACAGGAGGGAAATAGCTAAAATGTCAGTTCAGCAAATGGTGGAGCTTCTGCCCTACGGTCTTACTTTCAAAGGAAGTCTGTGAGCCATTGGATCTGCTTAATGAAACTTTTGAAACAACCTAGCAAGCTTTTTGTAAATTGACTCATGGGGGAAGGAGAGGGGAGAAAGGGGTACGTACCTACACTACAATACTTAAAACACAGAAGGGGTAACAGTGTGCTGTGATCACATTACAAGGTAGGTAATGATTTGCTAGTGAGTTACAGGATTTTATACTGCCTGCCGCTAAGCATATTTATTGCACGTAGGGTGAGGAGCAGAAACGCTGTTAGACAACATGTGGTAAAATTAGACCAATTTACCAATAGTTCTGTTTCCACTGAGCTGGAGAGAACATCAAGGACTTCACTTCTATTTGGGACAAAATGGTGGAAGATGAAAGCCAGAAGAAGCGACTGTCAAAAATTGTGCTTAATAGGGGTGCAAAATAAGGATATTGTTGTTGTATTAACGAGTTAACTGAGAGGTGACTTAAATCCAGATTTTTTGAAAAGAGCATTATAATAGGTAGCAAGCTCCATTTCTGTATGATTTAGCAGGGACTGTAGTGGGATTTTCCCCTTTACCCCTTGAAAAAGTCTTCTGGCATTTTAAATGGAATTTTTAATAGTGTTTTGTTTTTATTTGTTGTATAAACTTACTGGTTTAATTATCAGAAGATACAATAGGATCCTCTCACACAAGCTTACCCAGTATGCCAGATGTATTAGCTAACAGGGATTGATTTAACCTAGCCAGGAAAACTAGATGAAAAGAAAACATATACTTCGTGTTACTATTACAGAGAATTAGTAATGGAGAGGTGCTCAAAGGTGGCAAAATTGCCAGAGCTACCCAGAGAGGAAGATGGTATCCTCCCTCCCCTGTTGGCCACGGTAAACAGAAGCTCAAGACCTGAGAGCCCAGAAGGCTTCGAGCGAACGTGCTCGATGCTGTTCATAGATGTGTTTGTCCAAGTCTACACACAAGTTCTAATCTCAATGGCTCTACCTTCTTTTTTCTGTTGACGGCAGGGAGAGGGGACATGGAGCAGAACGAGTCGGATAATCGTCGAATAATTCGCTATCCAGACAGCCATCAGCTCTTTGTTGGGAACTTGCCACACGATATCGATGAGAGTGAACTGAAGGAGTTCTTCATGAGTAAGTATTAATTTCAGCTGCAGAGACTAAGAAGAACGGAAGCATTTTCTGTAGGACTACATGGGGGAGCTTTGCATGTTGTAACATGACAGGTGCTTTCTGGGAAGAAATGGAGAAGTCGGGGAACTCTCACTGTAGGTTTTAATAACTTGGCTCCTTGCTTGTGCTTTCCAGGCTTTGGAAATGTGGTAGAACTTCGCATAAATACTAAAGGAGTGGGAGGAAAACTGCCTAACTTCGGTTTTGTGGTATTTGATGACTCTGAGCCAGTCCAGAGAATTTTAGTTGCAAAAGTAAGTATGAGCATTGAGTAGCTATCAAAGGATGGAGAGAACGCCCTTAAAGCCAAACAGCACGGGCTATCCTAGTTCCTGTCGCTGTTGTTTCTGGCATTCATTCTTCTCCTGCTCTCTTGCCATAAACAGCAGATCTAAGAAAAACATGGTTTTGGCACACTTGGTCTGTCAGGAGGGTTTTGTGGCTTACATCAGCTGTGCCAAGGTTCCTCAAACAGTGACATACTGACTCCAGGTTTTGTACTTCTGCACGCACACGTCGTGCGGAGCTGAACCCTTCCTGTTACAGATCCTTGTAAGCTGGAAACTCGGTACCTAAGCTTTTGAAGGGCATCACATAGATGACTAAATTGTGTGTCCTGGGGTTCAGAAAAGGAGCATGGTTATTGGCAGCTATGACCCGAGGAACCGGAGGGGGGGAAAGAACAATTTTCATTTGTAGTATATGGGAGTTAGGCCTAATGGAGCAATTCTTGAATTATTTTTCCAGCAGGCAGGGATTCTAGCCTTGACGTGAAAAGGCTAAAAGCAATCCTTGCCCTTATTTAAGAAAGACATTTTTAATCCTTGCCTGCCAGATGAATTGAAAAAAAGAGAACTCTGTTCCATTTTCTGTAGAAATCTAGGGCTGAAGTTGTGTGTCTCAGGGAACTGTTAACAGTTCGTGTTTCTCCTTCGCGTATAAGTAAAGGTAGGCAGAGGCATGTAGTGAATGCAATGTTTTCATATGCCTTGTGTAAATGGACTCTTTGAAACGATGACTAACATGTGCCTTGAAAACTTTTCCCTATAAGCCTATTATGTTCCGGGGTGAGGTGCGCTTGAACGTAGAAGAGAAAAAAACAAGAGCTGCTCGTGAAAGAGAGACCCGAGGTGGAGGCGATGACCGTAGGGATATTCGGCGCAATGATAGAGGCCCCGGGGGTCCCCGTGGAATAGTGGGTGGTGGCATGATGCGAGACCGTGATGGAAGAGGACCCCCTCCGCGAGGTGGCATGGCACAGAAACTTGGCTCTGGACGAGGAACCGGGCAAATGGAAGGCCGTTTCACGGGACAGCGTCGCTGAAATCTCCACTGCGGGCAGACAGTCTTGGCAGTGGTACATTGTCCATCGTGTTTGCATTCTTGTTAATTTTTTTTGGCTTTGGAATGTGACACAGCCCTTCTGATCATTTCTTTGATGTGAAAGCATCCTTTGGTTTCCAGTTTAAATTGAGGTGGACGTTCTTTCCCCAGTTTCACAACAGGAGTCACACTGTTAATTTATAAATGTAGACTTGGAGAATTGAGGACTGAGGAAAAAAAAAATGACCATTAAACTATCTGCAACAAAAGTGAACTAAAGGACATGCCCAATAGAATTGAGGTCCTTTCAGTCAAAAACCCTCTGCTGCACATTTTGTGCAAGTGTTGCGGTTTCTGCCTATTACTGTTGGAAACACAAATAGTGCAATTTGTGCAATTGGAGAAGCTTGCCTTTTCTTTCCTTTTTAGAACACTCGGCTCCAAACAAACTTGTGTTTACGCACTCATCAAAATGCACTAATGGGTACTCTGAACTCATTTATATTGACATCTGCAGGAGGCATCGGAGGAAAAAACCCTTCATCCTCTTACTCAGACAGAATAGCTTGTGAAATGATGCGGGCATCTGATCTGCTTGCTGTGACCAACACATGTACACACGCAAACCTTAATAAGACTACAAGTATATTCCAGAAGGAATCCATTTAGTTGTAAACTAAACCACCCAGAGTTTCAAAGTCCTGCTCCTGAATACTAAACAGAGTTTGATAGCTCACGTCAGATTTTTCTATCTGCCCCTCTTCAGTACAGGGATGGCTGCTCAACACACTCCTCCTTCCCCTTTCCCCTTCAATAAGCATTGTACAGTGAAAATTGTCTTGACTGTATTGGAGTTCTCTGGTAATGTAATAAGCATGATGGTGCCTTCTACGAACACATCATTCCAGTCTTGCTGGTGATTTTGTACAGTATAGTGTATGAATTACTGTGCTGCAAAGCCAATCTGCTGCAAAGCATTTAAAAGAAATCATTGAAAAATTGTATTAAAAAAAAATTGCAGTATCTTTAAATCAGTAAACATTGCTAAAATTATCATTCACCTTGCTCTTCAATTAACAAGTTCGTCTGTTTTTTTGCAGAGGGGGGGAAGGGAGGAAGAAGGCATCCAAGTAGTCTCCAGGTTGTCTCTTCTCTTTAATCTCTGTCAAAGTTAAAGGTAATGGAGTTGAAATCTCTCTTGGACGTTTCAGAAGTCAGTCAAGAATTGTGAACGGTTTTTGCCAGCTTGTAATCAGTAGAACTGAGCATCCTTTGCGAGGGTGAGCTTATCAAATGAGGATACTGCAATTTTCAGAGAACAAAAGAGCAGCTCTAAGTATTTGCATTTTCCAGTTGGCGCTTTTTTTTAAACTCTTACTCGTTTTGCACATAGTTCTCAGCTGGAGTTGACACCTTTGTGGCTCTGGACTTAAGGATAGAAAGAGACATCCTCTTCTTCGGTGTTACTTGTGGGTTTTGCAAGTGGAGAGGTCTGTTTCTGGATGACGTTCTGGAGCACATTCCCGTGAACTGCAGCTGCAGCAGACAGTCCAGCTCGGCTCGATGTCGGGGAGCGCAGCGAGCGCCCGGCTCTGGAGCGGCAGGAGTAAAAGAGGTGGGGGGGGGGGTGCGAGTCTGTGTGAAAGTGTGACCACTTAAAGCTGCTTCTAAGCATGGAAGACCTCAAAAAGAATAGCGATTTCAAGCAAAAGCAGAGAGGGCATAATAGCAATCTGCCTCTGGATTATGCAATCATTTGCTCTTTTCTCGTGAGCTGGAAGATTTTGCACATACTTGTTTCTGATGTGTTAGGCAAAGTGAAATAGCATCTGTTTTCTCCCAAACTCGAGGTCTTCTGTCTTTGATGGTAAGTCTTGCACTATTGTCATACACTTTTTTTCTGGGACACATTTCTTGTAGTTTCCATTTTCATACTTTAGTTTTTTGGTTCGACTCTTGCATTTTCAGCTGTTACTTGGAGATCTGTATTACTTGAACTGCTCACCACACAACAGAACTTAGGTTTGAAGCCTTCGGTCAAATTGCTGTCTTCAGTTAGCAGTTTGCCACCGGTGTGTTTTGTGTAGCTTGTTTTTCTTTTTTTTAGTGCTACGGTGTTTTGCTGCCGCCTATTTAATTGGTATGGCAAATGGCACTGGGAATAATCTCAGCAACAAAAATGGAGTATTAGAAGAGCTACTGAGCCATTCTGCTTTCTGGCTTGCTTCTTGTTCAAATGGCATGAGAAAACCTTGGGACGTCATCCAGAGAAGTTTACATGGTGATAGTTCACCTGCTGTACTGTGGACTCTTACATGTTCTTGACCCTCTTATAGTAAATGTACCTCTTAGGGCAAAGGAAGGGATTCACTGACCATTACTGTTAGTTGCTGATTTGTGGACGGTGGGAGTATTTTATCATGACGGTTCTATTTCAACAGACTTGGCTGACCATCTTGGCTTTAGTGGGTATAAAAGACAGTGGATTACCATCTTTATTGCTGTAACGTGTCAAGCATTATATGCTAGTAGATTCTAGTTTAATTGTTGCAGGTGGAAAGTATTTTTACTTTTAAGTTTCCATTCTGAATGTGTTTTGACTAAACATACCAATAAACTACTGATGTCTGCAGCATTTATCAATGTCCCTAATTCTCTTGAACGTAGGTTGGTGCAGAGCGCTATTTCACCCCTTACGATACAGAAAATGGATTTAAAAGAGAGCTTTTTCTGGCTCGTCAGACTACGGGAAACCGTACTAGCACAGCGTCACACGCTTGAGCTGAAGTGACTGCAGCAGAGTCGCTAAGCTCTGGTTCGCCGTGGTCGTGTAATCCCTCGTCTGGGATGCTCGCTTGGAAAGACGCAACCAGCGGGGAGGCCAGAAAGCCCCGCCAGTTCGGTCTGGTCTCGCGGTGGTTGGTGAGGGCTGCTGGCGCTTGTCCCGGTCTGGCTTGCTCCCGCTCCAGAGCGGAAACGCAGGAAAAGATAACGCGGTTCGTCCGTGTTGGACGTGGCCGGCAAAACGGTGCCCCCGTTGCGAGTCGACCCCCTTGATCGATGGCTCTTCTCGCCTCAGGGCGCGCGGCTCAGGGAGGACGCGGGCTCCTGGGCACCCAGCACGGCTGGCAGACCTGCGGGCTGCGGAGTCCGGCTTTGGGATGCTGGGATGAGAATGGGAGAAGCTTGAACTGAGTCTCTGAAGCCAGTTCAGTCCGCTGCGGGAACTGTGGTAGCTAAAGAGTTAAGTAATAACATGAAAAAACATATGTACAAACGCGTGTGTCAATGGTGCAAGTAAGCAGTGCCTTAAACCTGGAGTCCCTTGCTCTTGGCTGTGGTGTCACTTATGATGCTGAGGAACAGATTCTCATGCTGCAACACAACCCCTGGTTGTCCCCTTCCTGCCTTTGCTGGCTGTGCCAGTGCCACCGCTGGCCCAAAACGGTGGTAAAAGGATGATTCTTACAAAGCTTTTGGGGATGAACTGTGTCTGAAACATGGAGTCCACGTAGAGCTGCATCATTCCTGCAGAAGCGTCTGGCAATCGCTGGCTGCTGTATCTTGAAGTCCTGTGCCAAGGGCGTGTTTTGGCTGTAACATTTTCTGCTAACCGGGAGAACCAGAATTAATTTGGAAGCTCGTAGAAAGATGCACAGTTGCGCGAGCCGCAGTACTGGAGCTGACGAGCAGATCCCGCGTCAGAGCCCGGAGCTGGAGTCCCCGGAAACCCCTCCGCGGAGGAACGGCCTCAGCTGCTCCGAGGTGGGTTAGCGCCAGAGGACAGCACCGAAACACAGGCCCCGCGAGGCCCTCCTGAAGCGCTCAGCCCTCTGCGGGGCTTTATAAGGTAGGTACGTGGAGGCCTGCCAATTCAGGCTGCGCGGTTATCTGGGGCCGGGGAAGAGGAGAGAAGGCAAAGAAAACGGTATCTGGAGACTGGTAAAAACAAACAAGATCTGCCAGGACCAAGTTCTACTTGTAACGTTAAGTCTTGGATGCTTAAAATCTCAAGAGAGCACGTTGTGTCATTGCCTGAGCTGCGCTGGTTCAGAGCGATGTTAAAACTTTGTGAGCGGTGGTGAGTGAGGATCGGCCTGTACAGGTTTTCCTCTTTGTAAGGCTGAAATGGAACAGGGTAAAAATATCAGATGCACAACCGCCGGTGATAGCGTGTGTGCTTTTCACGGAGAAAAAAGCCCACAAAGTAATTTAAGGAAAAGCATCCCCGAGCAGGGTTGTGGGTACGCGTCTCGGGAGGAACCCGCAGGCAGCCGAGGGCCGTCCGAAAAGGAAAGGTGGATTTGTTTTAAATGATAGAAAAGGACACTGGGTCACCTGATAAACCCTGGGAAAGCTCCACTTGTCCATGGTTAAAGCTCGGCTTCCTGCAGAGGGAAGAAAAGCAGCTCCAGACTCGGGCGTACCTGCATCGCTTGGTCTTAAACCGAAGTGAAAGGTCTCAGCGGTGGTGCTTCTGGTACCAGCCCTCCGGTGCTTTTCGTGTCCTCTGACAGGTGGGAGCAGCATAAAACACAGCGCGTGTGCATAGATGAAAGTCGAGGACGGCTTTTGCAGGTGCTGACACGATGCTCTTGTTTGCCGCCCGTCTGAAGGCACAGTTTTGCCTGCAAACATCTCAGTGACCTGGACATCCTCAGGCGGCTCCAGAAGGGGTAAAGCACGCAGCTGAAAACCCGACGTGGGTACAAACCGGTGGGCCCGGCGCCCGGGACCCGTGCCCCTCTCGCTCGGGCACGCGGGACTGTGCTGCTGCAGCACACGTTTCCACCCGGGTCGGAGGCGCGCGGGTGTCTTCACCGGCTGCGTCAGAGGATGCTCTCCACCGAGTTCACCGGTGCTTGGTTGCACGGAGAGGCGCACGGCTGAGGCAGAGATGGAGAACGGAGAGCTCAGAGGAATCTGCGACGAGAAGGCGAAATCACGCAGTATCGCTAGGCATCGCCACAGCCACATTTGGAGGAGCTTCTTGAGGTGAAGGAGAAAAATGTCACCAGCAGAAGGGTGCTGGAAGCCTGCAGTGCCCTTGCAGGGACAGATCAGCTGCTCTGGGCGTTGGTGACGAGTAAAACAGCAGTGACGGAAGAGGATCAGCTCTGCGCGTGGAAGCAAGTCGCAGCATCGAGCAGCTACGGCGATGCCGCTCAGGGCCACGAAGTCGCCGTCCTGCTCGTGGTGGTGAAACGAAAATGAGGGCGGGCCTGGGGGAGCAGCGGTGAACGCAGACTGTGCAGGCGCTCCGGGCCGCGGTGCCGAACCATCTCACCGTCGGGGCACACAGAGAGCGTCGGAACTGCGCAAGCGCCCAGGGGCCGAACGGGCCCGAGCTCCGGGCTGCGGAGTAGCTCGCGGTGCGGCGGATCAAGGCCCAGTCTCCTCCCGGGCTCTGCTCCCCTCCACGAAGTCCATGAGTAAAGAGAGAAGAGGAGACTGCACCGGCCTCCCTGCACAGCTCCAACGCGGATGGGGGCTCGTGCGGAGCGGCGGGGGCAAAGGTAAGGCTGGACAGGGCTGAAGCGTGCGGTTCTGCGTGTGCACCAAGACGGGGTGAGAGCGGGGGCCGTGTTTGCCCTGGAAGGACCGAGCGCCTGATCTGGCCTTTGCCTGCCTCTCCCTTGCCGTCCGCCTCCGCGCAAAGAGGTGAAGCGATGCGCGGTGGGAGCAGCGGTGCGGCGGGGACGGGGGAAGCCGTGTTTTCTGAGCCGGGCTCTGAGCACTCGGGGCAGCAGCGGAGGGTTTCACAGCAGCTGCAAGAGATGTGACCAGGTCTGCCGGGCGCTGGGCACGACGAGAGGGCTGGGGGAAGGGGTGGGGGGGGAGGGCTGCAGTTGGGTGGTGGTGGGGAAACGGGGGGCCTGACCCTCTGCGGGCAGGGCCCTGGCTCGCAGCCCCCCCGGGGGAGCTGGGGTGGCCCGGGGAGCTGCGGGGGCGGGAGGGAGGCCACGCGGGGGCCGAGGGAAGGTCTCTGGCGGTGGAGGGGGAGCGTCGGCGCGTCCCGGGGGTCCCGCTGGGCTCACGGGCACCAACCGCAGCCGGGGCAGCATCCGCCTTCCCCAGGCTGCTGCCGGGCTCGGGCCGAGCCCCCGGGGCAGCTCTGCCCGGGGATATATACGGGTATCAGAGAGCCACAGAAGTTATTATTACAATTAAGAATAACATATAAAATAAAATTATAATAATAATTAGTATTATGGGAACTTACAGTACCTAGCAAATCCTGCATTTTTTTAGTATTTTCATTAGATCAGAAGAAGTCAGAAAGTGAAGACCTGGTGGATTCATGGCTCTGTCTGTATGTTGTGCACCATTTGATGTGTCCCGTGTCCTTACGGCAAGGCTTCAGGCTCTTCCTGAGAGACTCTGTCCTCCTCTCCGGATGCTCCGCTGAGCAGAACCAGCGCATCCCCTTCCCACAAGTGCTCTTTTCTTGTCTCGACTGGCAACGGGTGCTGCCAGACATGGAGAGAAATAGCTTCTTTAAAGATGTGTTAGGTAAAAGGTTTCGGAGATGACCTCTTTTTCAGACTTCATGCCTTTCACTGGGAGCTAAGCTTTTCACCTGCTCTTTGGAAAACCAGACGCCTAAGACTTGGAAACGCTTTGGCAAACATGGAGGAACACGGCTTAAAGCTGTGCTGTCATTTGGAGGGGGAAAATAAAATACGCGTGTTCCTCTTCATGCTGTGGCAGAGAAAGTGGAGCTGCTGAGATGATGTGATGGGTGGTCTTCCTCTTCAGTTTTATGCTCCTGCAAGGAAATACAAGGTACGCTGCAAGCGCGTACTCGCAGCATCCGCCAAAGGACAAAATCTTTTCCAGCAGCAGCCCCAAATCCCGGAGACTGAGGTGAGGATGGGTGTCAGCCACGAGCCAGAGCCGCGCTCCAAAGGGAAGGGGCTGCCTTCCACAGCCAGAGGACGAAAGAAAGAGAGAGAAAACAGTAGCGGAGCAGCTTGTCAAGGACAGAGTGGTTGCTTTCGTTGCTTCTAGTTTTCCCACCCCGAATAACTTTTTCTCCCAACAGACCGCAGCCAAAACGAGCAGCAGACACTAACCCAGGCAGTCCAGGAACGACGGGTCAGACGACAAGTGGATGCCGGTTCGTCCGCTGTGGAGAGGCGCAGAGAAGAGTCCCTGCCGCAGGTACCATGGCCCTAAATTGGACACTCCTCCTGCCCGCTCTCCGCACGTGCGGGCCGGGCGCCGGGGCCGGGAGCTGCTGCTCGGGCAAGAGCCGGGTCCTGCTCGCTGTGGCCGGTCCCTCGTGAGGGCCTTTGCCAGCGCAGGTGATGCCACGCGGGAGCAGCCGAGCAGGGAAGGCTCAGCCCGAGCCGCGGCGAGGAGCGCAGCCCCGATGGGGGGACGCCGGCGCGGGAGGGAGGCGGTGTCCGGCGAGTGCCCGTGCCCGGCTGCTGGCCGGGAAAAACCCCTTTTGCCTCGTGGCTCCTGGCCGCTGTCGCGTGCATGGGGTGGTCTGAGGGGGGTCGGCGCGCGGGTCCCGCTGGGCTCGGCGGTGCCAAACGCGGCCGGGGCGCCCGCCCGCCCGCCCGGGGCAGCGTCTGCCTTCCCCGAGGCTGCTGCCGGGCTCAGGCCGAGCCCCGCGGGGCAGCTCTGCCCGGGGAGGCTGCGGCAGGGCCGCGGTGTCTGTGCCGCAGCCCCAGCGCTGAGCGTGGGGGGCCGCGGGGCGCCCGGCGGGGTGGGCACGGCCGAGCCGGTGCCTGGGGGGGCTCGTGGTGGTGCTGGGCCTCTCCTGAAACGCCCTGCACTTCCTTTTTTTGGTTGTTTCTCCTTTCCCCTTTTTTTGGTTGTTTCTCCTTTCCCCTTTTGTTGTTGTTTCTCCTTTCCCTTTTTTTTGTTTTTTCTCCTTTCCCTTTTTCTTCTTTTTCCTTTCCCTTTTTTTGTTCTTTTTCCTTTCCCTTTTTTGTTCTTTTTCCTTTCCCTATTTTCTTTTTCCTTTCCCTTTTTTCTTTTTCCTTTCCCTTTTTTCTTTTTCCTTTCCCTTTTTTTTGTTCTTTTTCCTTCCTTTTTTTCCTTCCCTTTTTTTGGTTGTTTTTCCTTTCCCTTTTTTTGGTTGTTTCTCCTTTCCCTTTTTTTGGTTGTTTCTCCTTTCCCTTTTTTTGGTTGTTTCTCCTTTCCCTTTTTTTTTGTTGTTTCTCCTTTCCCTTTTTTTTGTTGTTTCTCCTTCCCTTTTGTTGTTTCTCCTTTCCCTTTTTTTTGTTGTTTCTCCTTTCCCTTTTTTTTGTTCTTTTTCCTTCCCTTTTTTGTTCTTTTTCCTTTCCTTTTTTGTTGTTTCTCCTTTCCCTTTTTTTTGTTGTTTCTCCTTTCCCTTTTTTTTGTTGTTTCTCCTTTCCCTTTTTTTTGTTCTTTTTCCTTTCCTTCTTTTGTTCTTTCTCCTTACCTTTTTTTGTTCTTTCTCCTTTCCTTTTTGATCTTTTTCCTTTCCCTTTTTTTGTTCTTTTTCCTTTCCTTTCCTTTTTTGTTGTTTTCCTTTCCCTTTTTTTTGTTGTTTCTCCTTTCCCTTTTTTTTTGTTGTTTCTCCTTTCCCCTTTTTTTGTTGTTTCTCCTTTCCCTTTTTTTCTTCTTTTTCCTTTCCCTTTTTTCTTCTTTTTCCTTTCCCTTTTTTTGTTGTTTTTCCTTTCCTTTTTTGTTGTTTTTCCTTTCCTTTTTTGTTGTGTCTCCTTTCCCTTTTTTTTGTTGTGTCTCATTTCCCTTTTTTTTGTTGTTTCTCCTTTCCCTTTTTTTTTGTTTCTCCTTTCCCTTTTTTTTGTTGTTTCTCCTTTCCCTTTTTTTTGTTGTTTCTCCTTTCCCTTTTTTTTGTTGTTTCTCCTTTCCCTTTTTTCTTCTTTTTCCTTTCCCTTTTTTTGTTCTTTTTCCTTTCCCTTTTTTTGTTGTTTCTCCTTTCCTTTGTTGTTTTTCCTTTCCTTTTTTGTTGTTTTTCCTTTCCTTTTTTGTTGTTTCTCCTTTCCCTTTTTTGTTGTTTCTCCTTTCCCTTTTTTTGTTTTTTTTTCCTTTCCCTTTTTCTTCTTTTTCCTTCCCTTTTTTTGTTCTTTTTCCTTTCCTTTTTTGTTGTTTCTCCTTTCCCCTTTTTTTGTTGTTTCTCCTTTCCCCTTTTTTTGTTGTTTCTCCTTTCCCTTTTTTCTTCTTTTTCCTTTCCCTTTTTTTGTTCTTTTTCCTTTCCCTTTTTTTGTTGTTTCTCCTTTCCTTTGTTGTTTTTCCTTTCCTTTTTTGTTGTTTTTCCTTCCCTTTTTTGTTGTTTTTCCTTCCTTTTTTTGTTGTTTCTCCTTTCCCTTTTTTTGTTCTTTTTTCCTTTCCTTTTTTTGGTGTTTCTCCTTTCGCCTTTTTTTGGTGTTTCTCCTTTCGCCTTTTTTTGGTGTTTCTCCTTTCCCCTTTTTTTGGTGTTTCTCCTTTCCCCTTTTTTTTGTTGTTTCTCCTTTCCCCTTTTTTTGTTGTTTCTCCTTTCCCCTTTTTTTTGTTGTTTCTCCTTTCCCTTTTTGTGTTCTTTTTCCTTTCCCTATTTTCTCTTTCCTTCCCTTTTTTTGTTCTTTTTCCTTTCCTTTTTTGTTGTTTCTCCTTTCCCCTTTTTTTGTTGTTTCTCCTTTCCCCTTTTTTTGTTGTTTCTCCTTTCCTTTTTTTGTTCTTTTTCCTTTCCTTTTTTTGTTGTTTTTCCTTTCCTTTTTTGTTGTTTCTCCTTTCCCTTTTTTTGTTGTTTCTCCTTTCCCTTTTTTTGTTCTTTTTCCTTTCCTTTTTTTGTTCTTTTTCCTTTCCTTTTTTTGTTCTTTTTCCTTTCCTTTTTTTTGTTCTTTTTCCTTTCCTTTTTTTGTTCTTTTTCCTTTCCTTTTTTTGTTCTTTTTCCTTTCCTTTTTTTGTTCTTTCTCCTTTCCTTTTTTGTTGTTTCTCCTTTCCCTTTTTTGTTCTTTCTCCTTTCCCTTTTTTGTTCTTTTTCCTTCCCTTTTTTGTTGTTTTTCCTTTCCTTTTTTGTTGTTTTTCCTTTCCTTTTTTGTTGTTTTCCTTTCCCTTTTTTTTGTTGTTTCTCCATTCCCTTTTTTTTGTTGTTTCTCCTTTCCCTTTTTTTTGTTGTTTCTCCTTTCCCTTTTTTTTGTTGTTTCTCCTTCCCTTTTGTTGTTTCTCCTTTCCCTTTTTTTTGTTTTTTCTCCTTTCCCTTTTTTTTGTTCTTTTTCCTTCCCTTTTTTTGTTCTTTTTCCTTTCCTTTTTTGTTGTTTCTCCTTTCCCTTTTTTTTGTTGTTTCTCCTTTCCCTTTTTTTTGTTCTTTTTCCTTTCCCTTTTTTTTGTTCTTTTTCCTTTCCTTCTTTTGTTCTTTCTCCTTACCTTTTTTTGTTCTTTCTCATTTCCTTTTTGATCTTTTTCCTTTCCCTTTTTTTATTCTTTTTCCTTCCCTTTTTTGTTCTTTTTCCTTTCCTTTTTTGGTTGTTTCTCCTTTCCCTTTTTTTGGTTGTTTCTCCTTTCCCTTTTTTTTTTGTTGTTTCTCCTTTCCCCTTTTTTTTTGTTGTTTCTCCTTTCCCTTTTTTTGTTGTTTCTCCTTTCCCTTTTTTTGGTTGTTTCTCCTTTCTCCTTTTTTTGCTGTTTCTCCTTTCCCCCTTTTTTTTGCTGTTTCTCCTTTCCCTTATTTTTGCTGTTTCTCCTTTCCCCTTCTTTTTGCTGTTTCTCCTTTCCCCTTTTTTTTGCTGTTTCTCCTTTCCCTTTTTTTTGTTGTTTCTCCTTTCCCCTTTTGTTGTTGTTTCTCCTTTCCCCTTTTTTTTGTTGTTTTTCCTTTCCTTTTTTGTTTTTCCTTTCCTTTTTTGTTGTTTCTCCTTTCCTTTTTTTTGTTCTTTCTCCTTTCCCTTTTTTTGTTCTTTTTCCTTTCCCTTTTTTGTTCTTTTTCCTTCCCTTTTTTGTTGTTTTTCCTTTCCTTTTTTATTGTTTTCATTTCCCTTTTTTTTGTTGTTTCTCCTTTCCCCTTTTTTTTGTTGTTTCTCCTTCCCTTTTTTTTGTTGTTTCTCCTTTCCCTTTTTTTGTTCTTTTTCCTTTCCCTATTTTGTTCTTTTTCCTTCCCTTTTTTTTTCCTTTCCTTTTTTGTTGTTTTTCCTTTCCTTTTTTGTTGTTTTCCTTTCCCTTTTTTTTGTTGTTTCTCCTTTCCCTTTTTTTTGTTGTTTCTTTCCCTTTTTTTTGTTGTTTCTCCTTTCCCTTTTTTTGTTCTTTTTCCTTTCCCTTTTTTTGTTCTTTTTCCTTTCCCTATTTTCTTTTTCCTTTCCCTTTTTTTCTTTTTCCTTTCCCTTTTTTGTTCTTTTTCCTTCCTTTTTTTTGTTCTTTTTCCTTCCTTTTTTCCTTCCCTTTTTTGTTGTTTTTCTTTCCCTTTTTTGTTGTTTTTCCTTCCCTTTTTTGTTGTTTTTCCTTTCCCTTTTTTTGTTGTTTCTCCTTTCCCCTTTTTTTTTGTTGTTTCTCCTTTCCCTTTTTTTGTTGTTTCTCCTTTCCCTTTTTTTGGTTGTTTCTCCTTTCTCCTTTTTTTGCTGTTTCTCCTTTCCCCTTTTTTTTGCTGTTTCTCCTTTCCCCTTTTTTTTTGCTGTTTCTCCTTTCCCCTTTTTTTTGCTGTTTCTCCTTTCCCTTTTTTTGCTGTTTCTCCTTTCCCTTTTTTTGCTGTTTCTCCTTTCCCCTTTTGTTGTTGTTTCTCCTTTCCCCTTTTTTTTGTTGTTTCTCCTTTCCTTTTTTGTTTTTCCTTTCCTTTTTTGTTGTTTCTCCTTTCCCTTTTTTTGTTCTTTTTCCTTTCCCTTTTTTGTTCTTTTTCCTTTCCCTTTTTTGTTGTTTTTCCTTTCCTTTTTTATTGTTTTCCTTTCCCTTTTTTTTGTTGTTTCTCCTTTCCCCTTTTTTTTTGTTGTTTCTCCTTTCCCTTTTTTTTGTTGTTTCTCCTTTCCCTTTTTTTGTTCTTTTTCCTTTCCCTTTTTTTCTTTTTCCTTTCCCTTTTTTTCTTTTTCCTTTCCCTTTTTTGTTCTTTTTCCTTCCCTTTTTTTGTTCTTTTTCCTTCCTTTTTGCCTTCCCTTTTTTGTTGTTTCTCCTTTCCCCTTTTTTTTTGTTGTTTCTCCTTTCCCTTTTTTTGGTTGTTTCTCCTTTCCCTTTTTTTGGTTGTTTCTCCTTTCCCCTTTTTTTTTGCTGTTTCTCCTTTCCCCTTTTTTTTGCTGTTTCTCCTTTCCCCTTTTTTTTGCTGTTTCTCCTTTCCCTTTTTTTTGTTGTTTCTCCTTTCCCCTTTTTTTTGCTGTTTCTCCTTTCCCTTTTTTTTGTTGTTTCTACTTTCCCTTTTTTTGCTGTTTCTCCTTTCCCCTTTTTTTTGCTGTTTTTCCTTTCCCCTTTTTTGTTTTGCTTTTCCAGGGACAGAGGAGCCCCAGCAGTGCTGTCTGGGACGGCCAGTGCAAATGCCGCAGCTTCACCCCAGCACTCCACTCGCCTCCCTCCTGCCCCGCGCGTGGCCCCACTCCTGGCTGGGGACGACCTGCCTGCGCCCGCCTGGCTCCGGGAAACCCTGCTGGGAGCACCGCGCGGGCTCCTTGCAGCGCTGGCTCCCAACAGCTCAGCTCCAGCTCCAGCGGTGCCCCGACCTGCGCCCGGGTGAGGCTGCGCTGGGGAATGGCCCCGTTGTGGGGCCTGCGGTGGCTTGTGGTGGTGCTGGGCCTCTCCTGAAACACCCTTCATTTCTTTGGTTTTTTTTTTGTTTAATTTTGTTCTCTTTTTATTTTCTTTTGACATTTCCAGGGACAGAGGAGCCCCAGCAGGGCTGCCTGGGACGGCCAGTGCCAACGCCCCCACGTCGCCCCAGCGCCGGCTCTGGGACGCTGCCGCCTGCGCGCAGAGCCTGGGACAGCGTGTCCGGCAGCAGGGGCTGCGTCCCGGCCCCTCTCACCCCCGCGGGCACCTCGGAGGCGCTTCCTGGTGAGCCGGGGGACGTTTTCCCCCGGTGCCTTCTCCCTGAGGAGCCTGGGGGGTTGTGTCCCTGGTGAGTAACAGCTCCAGCCTCGCTGCCTGTCTCTGTGTCCTGGCCAGGGGCTGCCGACACCGCGCGACGGCCTCGCGCCTCCTTTCTGCGCTCCGCAGCGAAGCCGGGAGCACCACGAGGTTTGTTTCCTCCCGGACAGGAGCCGCCCGGCTCCCTGCTCGCAGCAGGACGATGCCTCCGCTCGCCTCCCTCCCGCCCTGCGCGGGGCCCCGCTCCTGGCTGGGGACGACCTGCCTGCGCCCGCCTGGCTCTGGGCCTCCTTGGGAGCCTGCTGGGAGCACAGCGGGGGCTCCTCGCAGCTCAGCTCCGGCTCCTTAGGGCTCGGCCTCATGACAGCAGTGGTGGTGACTGACAAGGTCGTAAATCAATCACTGTCACAGCTTGCATATTAATATCATGGTTTAATAGTGCACATTATATATAATATTATACAAGTATAATAAACTCAATATGTATGCAATATTATTTACAGTATACATACGTACTATTCATACTGAATAAATATTCCAAGTCTTGTACAAATGGGGAATAAACAGGGGAACTGGAAGACGGTGTCTGCTCGTGTTTCCTCCCCAAAAAGTGCCTTTCGCTCCAGAGACTATCTCAGACGCGAGGTTCGGCCTGGTGCATGCCAGCCTCCCTGCTGCCGGGGCGCTCGCGGACGGACCCCCACCTCCGGTGAGGGTCCACGCGCCCTGCCCCCACCCCTGCCTCCCCCCACCCCACAAGGGCCCCCTCAGCTTCTGTTTGGGGGCTGGAAACAGCCGAACTCTCCTCTGTTTCCGAGTCCCCAAAACGCAGCACTTAGTCTCTGTTTTCAGCCACAGGAACAGCCCCGTGAGCCTCCACTTGTGCCCCCAAACGCAGGACTTGGCCCAGCTTTCTGACCCCAAACCCAGGGCTCATGGGCCTGGGCTTGTGCTTGAAAACAGGGACTAAGATGCCCTTTGTGCCCCCAAAACGCAGCACTTAGCTGCTGCTTTCAGCCCCATGAGCCTCCACCCGTGGCCCCCAAATGCAGGACTTGGCCTTGCTTTTGGTCCCCGAAAGCCAGGGCTCATCCACTTGTGCTTGTGCTTGAAAACAGGGACTAACCTGGTCTTTGTGGCCCCAAAACGCAGCACTTGGCTGCTGCTTTCAGCCCCGTGAGCCTCCACTGGGGGCCCCCACACCCAGGACTTGGCCTGGCTTCTCAGCCCCAAACCCAGGGCTCATCCACCTGTTCCTGTGCTTGACCACGGGACCAACCTGCCCTCTGCGGCCCCCGATCGCAGCACCTGGCCGCTGCTGGGAGCCCCGGGGCAGCCGACCTCGCCTGTGCTTCCCAGGCCCAGAAACGCACGACCCGAGTCTCCGTTTCTGGACCCCAAAACACCCGACCTGGTCTCCGCTCCCAGCACCCGGCTCCGCCGCCGCTCGAGGCCCCAGGACCCGGGTGGCGCCCCGGGAACCGCCTGCACCCCAACCCCCCCCCCCCCCCCCGGAGCCCGTTGCTGCCCCAGCGCCACCCGCCCGCCCCACCCCCCCGCCCCGCGGCCGGGCTCCAGCCCCGCTCCGGCGCTCGCAGACGCGGCCCGCGGCCTCCTGCTCCCGGGCTCCCCGCGGCGCGGGGCCCCTCGGCCGCCGCGAGCACCGGACCTCGCCCCCTCCCGCGGCGCCGCGCTCGGCCCCGCCGCCACCGAGCCCCGACGCCGGGACGAGCCCGCGCGTTCAGCCCCGGCAGCGGCCCGTGCGCGGGGCCCGGGGCGGCGGCAGCGGGGCCGGGCCGCGCTGGGGACCTGGGCCGGGACAGCGCTGCGGGGAGGGACCGGGCCGGGGCCGGTGGGGGGGGCGCCGGGCTCCAGTCCTCCGGCCTCCGCTCCCCGGCCCGGCTCCGGCGCCCCCCGCCCGGCCCGGTCCAGCCCCGCGGCCGAGCCCCCCCCGCTCCTCACCTGCCGCCGCCCTCCCGGCCCCCAGCGCCCGGGCCGCCGCCGAGCCACGGAGCAAAAGCGGGAGGCGCCGCCCCGCAGCCGCCACACACCGCACTGAGCTCCCGCCCGCGGCGGCCCGCGCACGCGCCCTGGCGCCGGCCCCGCCCCGGAACCCCGCCCCCCCCGCCCCACTTCCGGTCACGCCCCGCTTCCGGCCCCGCCCCGCTTCCGGCCCCGCCCCCGCCGCCCCGCGTGTCACGGTCGCGCCGTCCTCGGCGGCGCCTTCCCGCGCTCGGCGCCCTCCCAGCAGCGCGGGGCGACCGGCGGCTCCCGGCTGCCCGTGCCCGGCCCCGGCGCTGCCCGCCCCCCCCCGCGACCGCGCCCGCGATCCCGCCCCGCCCGGCGGCGCAGCGGCTCCGCGCCGCCCGCAGCAGCCGTGGCGTCCCCGGGGGCGCCCGGGGAGCGGCGCTGGCCGCGCCCGGAGCCGGCTGGGAGCGTCTGGGGGGGGCGCGGGCGCGGGCGCGTCCCGGGCGGGTCGCTCCGTGTCTGCCGCACATGGGCGGCGGCCCGGGGCTCCGCGGCGGCTCTGTCCCGAGCGCAGCGGGGCCGGTCGCGCCCCTGCGCCCGGCCCGGCCCTTCCCGGCGCGGCACCTCGGGGCCGCGGGCGCCGTTTCTGTGCGGCGCCGGAGCCGCTTCTGGGCGACAAACGCCCCCCGCGGGGACCTGTCGCACCGGGGGCCCCGCGCCGGGGTGACCCCGCCCGCGGCCGCCGGGCGAGCGGCGCTGAGGGGCGGAACCGGGCGGGGCGGAAGCGGAACTGGAGCCGGGAACCGGAGGCGCCGGGCCGGGCAGCGGCGGCAGCGGGAGCAGCAGCAGGTACCGGTACCGGCGGGGAGCGGGGTTCCATTGAGGGGGGGAGACCGGGGCACCTGCTCTGCCGGGGGCGCCGGGAGAACCGGGGCGGCCCGGGTCTGTCCGCGGGGCAGAGGGAGCCGGAGCCCAGCCCGGCCCGCGGCGGGGCCCGGAGGAGCGGGCGAGGCGGCGGCGGCGGGGCCGGGCCTGGGCGCTGCCCGCGGCAGAGGGGTCTCCGCGCTGCCCCCGGGCCGGGCCGGGGCTGCCCGGGGGGCTGGGTCGGGCCCCGGCGCTGCCGGACGGGCCTGGCCGGGGCTGGAGGGGCCCCGGGCGGCGCGGGGGGCTGCGAGGGCTCCCCGGGCGCCTCTTCCCTCCCTCCCGCCGGAGCCGGAGCCGCCGGGACGGACCGAGCCGCACGGAGCCAGAGCCGCCGGTGCCGCTGGGGCCGGAGCCACCGGGTGCTGCCTGGCGCCGCGGGCCGGGGCCGCTCGGGCGCGGGGCCCCGCGGGAGCGACGCGGCCGGGAACCAGCCGCTGTCCCCGGGCGGAGGGTGTCCCCGGGCCCCCCCGGGACAGGGACGCGGTGGTGAGCGACGAGCCTGCGCAGGCGGCACCCGCACTGCCGGTAACCGGTTCCTCCCGACGCCGCGGGTACCGGCTGATGGACTGACCTTGGGCAGGGCCCTAAACCAGCCGCTGCCCCAGCCCGGAGGCGGAGGGCAGCTGCCCCGGTGTGCAGCGCTGCGGCTGCGGCTGAGGGCTGCGGGGTCCCTGGGGACTAATTACCCCGGGGGGGGGGGGATTCAGGGAAGGCTGAGACAGGAGCTCAGGGACCTGCCCTCAGGGGTGACCAGTGACTTACAGGTGTGGACTCCATGGCCACTGATGGGTTACGGAACATGGCTCCGGGGATTGTAAGGGATGCGGTTACTGAGTACTGAACGTGTGGGGTGAATGCTGACTAACGGGGTCATATATGTCAGCTCACTGTGCACTGCGTGAACTAACTGAGCGTTTGGCTCGGGGATACTGCATGGACATTGACTCCCGGGTCAGTATGGATGCAGTTCCCACAAGCTGACTGCTTGGCTGGTGGTGAAAGGGCGGGGTGAACACTGAATAAAGGCTGGACTGGGAAGACGGTGTCTCAGTTAGTTTATTAACAGTGTACATACTCCATGCACACACTGAATAAAGAGTCCAAGTCTTGTACAAAAGGGGAATAAACAGGGGAACTGGAAGACGGTGTCTGCTCGTGTTTCCTCCCCAAAAAGCGCTTTCGCTCCAGAGACTATCTCAGACGCGAGGTTCGGCCTGGTGCATGCCAGCCTCCCTGCTGCCGGGGCACCCGCGCGTGGACCCCCACCTCCGGTGAGGGTCCGCAGGCCCTGCCCACCCCCCTCCCACCACCCAGCCCAACCACCCTCCCACCCCTCTCACCCTCCCACCCCCACAAACAGGCCCCCTTGGCCTCTGGTTCTGGGGCTGAAAACAGATGGCTGAGTCTCTGCTTTCAAGTTCCAAAAACGCAGGACTTAGCCTCTAGTTTTGAGACCCGAAACAGCCCACCCGACCAGTTTTCAAGCCCCAAAAACACAGGACTTAGTCTTCATTTTTGAGCTCAAAACCCCCAGACCAGGGCCTCTGTCTCCAAGCCCCCAGCACCTGCTTTCTGAGGCCCAGAAACACAGGACTGAGAAAGGGAAGCTAAACCCTGCCTTCTTGCAGCTCAACCACAGGTCTGGGGGCTGTTTAGGGGCTCAGAAATGGACTCTGAGCCCCAACAGCAGCCCCCTGGACCCATCCTTGAGCCCCAAAACCACAGGACTTGGCTTCCCTTTCCAAGCCCCACACCTGACCCCCATCCTGCTTCTCCAGCCCCAAAACAGCCCCCTGAACCTGTTCTCCAGCACCAAAGCCCAGGACTAAGCCCCCCCTTTCTGAGCTGAGACCAGCCCCAGCAGCCTGGGTTGAGCCCCAGACCCGCAGGACCAGCCTCCATTTCGGAGCCCCCAAAGGAGCCCCCGGGGCCTGTCTGGGAGCACCAGACACGCAGGACTCAGCCTCCACCCCCCAGCGCTGCGGTTCTGGTGCTCCCAGACAGGCCCCGGGGGCTCCTTTGGGGGCTCTGAAGTGGAGGCTGAGCCCCCCAAACCCCCCTTCGCCCCCCCCAGCTCCCAGCCCTGCACCACCCCCGTTTCCAGCCCCGCAGCAGCGCCCCGAGCCCCTTTCGCAGCCCCCAGGCACCAGCCCTCCCCTCCCGGCCCCAGCGGGGGTTGGGGGGGGGGGGGGGAGATGAGCCCCCCGGCCCCGCGCGGGTCGGGCCGTGCCGGGCACCCGGGCCGGGGGGACCCTCCGCTCCCCGCAGGCAGGGCCCAGCCCCGCGGCGCTGGGCAGCCCGGGCCGGGCGGGCGCTGGGCTCCGGCCCCTCGGGCTTCACTGCCCCGCGCCGGCCCCCACCGGCCCCGCAGCCCGAACCCGGCCGAGCGCGGCTGCTCCCCCCCCCCACCGCGGGGCCCGGGCAGAGCCCCCCGCCCCGCCCACGGCCCCGGCCGGGCCCGCACCGCTTACCTGGGGCGAGCGGGAGCCCCGCGCCGGGGAGGGGGCGGCCCGGGGGCCCCGGACACCGAGCGCTGCTGCCCGCCCTCCCGCGGCCCTGGGGGCCGGAGCGGCCGCGCATGCGCCGGGAAGGGGCCGCCCGGCTCCGCCCCGCCCCTGGCCCCGCCCACAGCTCCGTCCCGCCCCGGATCTCCCCCACCCACTGCTCTGGCCCCGCCCCTCTCGTGGCTCCACCCATCTCGCGGTTCTGCCCCGCCCCCAGCACTGGCACCGCCCACTTCGCGGTTCTGCTCCGCCCCCGGTCTGGCCCCGCCCCGCCCTTCAGCCCCGCCCCAGCCGCGGCTCTGGCCCCGCCCCCGGCCCCGGCCCCGCCCCCTTCAGCCCCGGGACAGCGGCCCCGGCCGGAGCCCCGGGGACCCGGCGGCCAACGGGGGCGGCGGGGGGCGAAGCGGCTCCCGGGCCCCGGCGCAGAAACGCCCCGCTGCTGCGGCAGGTTCCCGGCGAGGTTTATTTCAGCGCCGCCGCGGGGGCTGCTCGAGGCCGGTGTCCCGGAGGAGCCGAGCGGCCGCCTGCTGCACCCGCGGGTCCCCGTCGCTCCGCAGCACCCGCAGAGCTGCAACGGCACCGGCACCGGCGTCAGGGCCGCACCCGGCACCGGCCCGGCCTCCCCGGCAGGGCCGTGCTGCCCCGCGGCCGCCGCCATGCCGGGGCCCAACCCCCCCCCAACCCCCGGGCCCGGGGCGCCAGGGCCCCGTCACCTACTTGCTGAGAGCGGCATCGCTTCCTCCCGCGTCAGCCACTCGAGGCCCGCGTGCTCCACGAGGACCCCTGCGCGCGCAGAGCGACACACCGACGTCAGGGCGACGCACCGACATCAGAGCGCCCCCGGGACCCCCGGCCCGGGCAGACGGGGACAGCGGCGGCGCGGGGGCAGCGGCCGCAGAGAGCGCCCGCCCCGACTCACCGGCGACGTCGAGGGCCGCAGCCTGCAGCTCCCCGCAGCTCCCCAGGAAGCGGCGCCGGGCGGCGACGTACAGCATCTCCTGGTGCTCGGGGCTCTCCTGGGCCTGGGGGACGCGGGACGCGCCGTCCTTCTCGGCCGCAAGACGACCCCGCCGCCCTCGGCGCGTCGCCCGCTCCCTCCCTCCCTCTCCCGGGGCCGGCGAGGGCCCCGCGGCCCCATCGCGCCCGGGCGCGCGGCTCCTCACCAGCTGGCTGCAGACGTCGCCCAGCAGCTCGGCCGCGCTCAGCCGGGTGTTGACGGCGAGGCCCTGCCGCACCCTCCGCAGCCCCAGAAACGGGGCGCACAGCCGCAGGGCGCCCTGGCACGCCTGCCAAAGAGAGGTGAGCCGGGGCGCTGGAGTCGCTACCCTGGGCGGCGCAGGGGCCACCGCGCGGGGACGCGTTCGGGGAGGCTCTGCAGAGACCCTGCAGCTGCCGCCCGGCTTCGCGTTTCCCTTCCCCCGGGGCTCTTACCATGGAGGCGCCCGGGTCGGGGTCCCGGAGGTGCAGGACGAGGGTGGCCCACGTGCTGCCCAGCTCCTCCGTGAAGAAAGACCTCCACCTGCTCGTGGCAGAGGCGGCCAGCACCCCGTACAGGGTGAAGGCCGCCGAGCGCAGCGACGCCTGCTCCTGCAACCAGAAACCCCGGCCCTCAGGCGGGCGACTGGGACGCCGCGTACGGCTGTTTCTGCAACACCCGGGCGCTGCCGGTCGAGCACGACGCCTGGAGAAAGGACCCCCACGGGGGGCACAGACAGCAGCTCCTCCGCCCGCCCCAGGGAGAAGCGTCTTCCCCGAACCCTCCCGATCCGCAGCGGCCCCTGCCCCCGCCGCCCCCTCGGACGCGCCCGCGAGGGACCCTTCGCGCAGGCGCCAGGCACCGCCGCTCACTCACAGCATCGAAGAACCCCTTGGTGGCCCTGGCGATGTCCCTGAAGGCGGAGCCCACAGCCTTCCCCTTCAGCTCCGTCACCACCTTCGCCAGCGCCAGCAGGCTCTCTGCCACCACCTCCGCCGCGGCCGCGTCCTCCAGGCCCCTCCGCAGCGCCTCCAGCACCGCTCCCTTGTGCTTTCGCAGCTGCCGAGCGTGACGCACACGTGAGCCTCCCGCTAGCCCTGCCTCCCACCGCCCCTCTTCCCCGTCGCCTCCAGGGGCTGAAGCTCTCAGAAGCAGCCCCCGAGCACATCGCAGCCCGAGGGGCCCGTCGGCACCTCCGTCCCCTCCGCAGCCCGGCCGGTGCCCCAGAACAGAGCGCCCTCGGGGCAGAGACTCGCAGCTGCCTCTGCTGCGCTGCCCGCTCTCTCTCATCCCCCGCAGCTCCCCGCCGGCATCTCTCCGGTCGCGCAGGGCTGCGTTTCGCGCGGAGCAAAGCCCCTCTCACCTTCTCCGGCGCCCCGCTGACCAGGTTGCCCAGGCCGCGCGCTGCCATCTGCCGCACGGTGCTGCTCGAGTCCCGCAGCTTCTCCAGCAAGGCCCTCGCGATGGGCTGGAGGCACCTCCACTCCTGCAGCGCCGGCTCCTTCATCAGCTGCAGCACAGCAACCCGGCCGTCGGCACCCGCAGACGGATGCGGACCAGGCCCGGGAGCAGCAGCCGCCCCGGGCTCCGCACGAGGAAGCCCCGCCAGCCCCGGCCGACCGCCCCGGCGCCCGGCAGCTTCCCTTGGGGCCCGGCCCAGGCTGCGGCTTCGGCCAGGCTGAGGGCAGCGCTGCCCTGTGCCCGGGGGGCTCGTGGGTGGGTGGGGGCGGGCAGGGGCCGGGGAAGGGCAGCTCCTGAGAGAGCTGCTACGAGGGGGGGTCTGCTCCCACCGGGAACGGGACACCTTCTGCCGGCACCTTCTTGCTGGCACCCTGAGAAAAGCCCTCCTAAACCTCCCTCTCCCGCCTCTCCCTCACCTCCGCACAGAAAGCCGCGGCCGTGACCCGCAGGTTGGCCGAGGGGGCGTCCAGCCACCGGGTCAGCACCAGCACCAGGGGCAGCGAGACGGTCCCGGCGCGGAGCAGCACCCTGCACGCAGAGCACAGGCAGGCGACGCGCGGTCACGCAGGGCGGCACCCGGCCTCGGGCCCCCGCAATCCCCCCGCTCCCACGCGGGCTCCGCTCGGCCCCTCCGAGACGCCCGGGCCCGGGGGAAGGGTCCCGCCAGCCCCTCCCGGGTCGCGGCCACCCCGGAGCAGCGAGGCGCCTCCTCGGGCTCTCACCCGGTCAGCAGGCAGACGCCGTCGTGGTGAGCCCGGGGGTCTTCCAGGGCAGCCCAGGCGCCCTGCTGCCGCAGCAGCCGCAGCCACTTCCCGTCGAGGCACGTGCGCAGCACCGCCTCCAGGGTCTCCAGGGAAAGCCTGGGCGAGGAGAGAGCAGCGAGGCCTCAGTCACGGCGACAGGCGAAGGAAACGCTGCCGCCCGCGAGGCCTTCGCTCGCTCGTGCTGCGAAACACCCCTGGAATGACCTCTCACAACCCTGAAGCCCGACAAGCTCGAAGACACCCGGCCTAGGGACCCCAGGGACCGTCGGCTCACAAACACGCCAACAGAGACCAAACCAACCAGCACGCCAACGCTCATAAAACAAGAACTACAACCAAACAGACAAACCCAAACCAAAATAAATAGAGCCCAGGGGAAAAAACAAGTCTCCCTGGGGCACCTTCCTCCCTGGGAATCAAGGTTACGGGGACCCAAGCCCGGCCCCTGCGTCTCTGTCCCCCGGCTCCTACCTGCAAGGATTGTCGTCGCTCGCGTGGCCCTTCAGGAACAGCTTTCCCCGGGTGATGAGTGCGGAAGACGGCATCTCCTTGCCCACTGTGGCGCTGATCTGCTTCAGCAGCACCGGCAGCAGCTCCGGGAGCAGGCGCTGCACAGCCTCCGGGCTCTGCAGCGCTGACACCACCACAGAGATGGCCCGGGTCATCTGCAGAGAAACGCAACCCAAAGCCGCCTGTGAAAACGAGGCCTTTTCCCACCTGTGCCCTGCCCGCCTCGGGGACCTTCACTGCCTGCAGTTTACTCCCCTGCAGCCCGGCAGCAGCAAACGCTCTCGGCTGCCAGCGCTGCCCAGGGCCCGGCACGGCACCGGCCCAGGGGGCTCAGGGGTGTTCGCGGCGTGCGCGGAGCTCCCTCAGGCTGAAGGGTGATTTGGGCAGTCAGGTACGAAGCCGGTGCACGTACCTTGAGAGGCTCCAGCGCAGCCTCCTCCTCCTCTGCCTCGGGCTTGGCAGAGCTGGTCCTGGGCTGGTCGCTTCCCGAGTTCTTCAGTTTTTCCATCAGAACCCGCAGGACGTGGTCCACAAAGAACTTCCCCCCCAGGACCCTCCACAGCTCCTCGGTGTCACTGCAAGGGAGCAGAAGTTCCCCCGTGAGCCCCCGGGCTCTGGCACCTGCGACGCCCTCGGCAGCGCCAAACGCTCTCCTGGCCTCCACGGGGCTGGTGGCGGCTCCTGCCCGTCCGTGGGGCCGGGGCAGTGCACGTACCTGTCCATGGGCAGCTGCTTCTGCAGCAGGCTGTCGATGACGGCCCCGGGGTGGTAGAGGGCGAGCAGGGACACGGCCTCCAGGAGGAAGTGCCGGAGGGTGTCCTGCTGCATGGTCGGCATCCGGACGTAGATGATGCTCAGGATTTCTGGCACCTGATCGCAGACCACAAGAGCCGTCGTCTCCATCCTCTCTTGCTCCTCCCGCACGGCCCAGGCACCGCCACTCGGCCCACGAGCAATTCCTGCTCCCCGACCAGTTCTCGGGACCCAGCCCTAAAGCCCCAAGGCTCTGCGCAGCGGCGGGGGGACGCCGGACCGCCACGGGGACACATCTCTGCTGCCCACCGAGGGCGACGCCGAGCAGCCACCCCGGGCTCCTCGGGCCGGGAGGGCTGAGCATCGCGCCCGAGAACCGGGGAGCAACTGGGCACTTTGGGTGCCTCAGCTCTAACTGCCTCCGTCGTGGGAGCCACCAGGGTTTGGCCCAGCAGGGTCAGTGCCACCGGACGAAGAACAACCCCGGGATGAGGCTGCCGGCACTCGGATTCGACAGAGCCCTCGGCGCTGCGCACCAGGGGCGGCTCTTTGGCCCCCGGCACCTGCACGAGGTGCCCGGCAGCGGCGGAGGCGGGAAGGCCCGAGCCCCCGGGAAAAGGCGTCTCTCACCTCCGTGAGCAGCTGCCCCCCGCACGTCTCCAGGAAGGTGAGCAGCCACTTGCCCGCTGCCTGAGCACACGCGGACTGGGCCGACAGCATCCCGTCCAGGGCGGCAGAGAGGAAGTCCGTGGCCTGCGCTGGCGGGATGTGTTTGCAGACGATCTGGGGAGACATCAGAAACGGGAGAGGCCACGTCGCAGGTCTGCTCCGGCCCTTCGGAAAGGAGAGGAGACTCGAGCGCGCGGCCGGCGGGGCAGTTCGCTGGGCCCGCAGGGTGCCAGGGCTTTACGGGGCAGCTGTGCAGGCAGGGCCTGCCGTGCTCTGTGCCGCTCGACAGCCGCTTGCTGCTCCCTTGGCTCTCCCAAAACGCAGCGGGGCCCCGGCAGCGAAGCAGGGAGCCGCGCGGGAGCCCGGGCACCGGCTCCCCCCGCGCCGTGGGGCCAGGCACCTTTCTGAGTCTGGAGGAAGCCTGGCGCAGAGCCTCGGCGTCTGGGGCGCTCAGCCGCTGGCACAAGGGCTGCACCTCGTCCTCCTCGGCCCCCGTCTCCAGCGTCCTGCCTGCAGGGAGCACCAGGAGAGAAGGGCGGCGATGGCGACGGAGACCCACCTCTGGCCCAGGGGCCGAGAGGAAGGAAGAACGGAGCCCGGCCCCGCGCAGTCGTGGGGCGCGGGGGGCAGCGGGGGGCTGGCCGAGGCCGGGAGGGGGCTGCCCTCACCTTGTATGCGGAGGAGGTGGCCGAGGCAGGCCCCTGCCCGCTGGCAGGACGTGGCCAGCGAGTCGCAGGTGAAAGGCGCCAGCAGTCCCACCATGGAGCCAAAGGGCCCGAAAGAGGTTTCTCCCTGGGGAAACACAAGGACGATGAGGAGGTCGCGGGCAGCCCTGGCGGCCGATCTCCCTCTCCCGGCTGTGCTGGCGCCCGAGCCGTGGCAGGGCATCGGGGCAGGCAGCGGTGCAGCCCCACAGCCCGGGAGACCCAAAACCCAGCGCCCGGCGTGGGGCAGAGCTCCCTGCCGGGGCCGCAGCCAGCGGGGAGGGGGGACACGGCGTGCGGGGGTGGGGGGTCCCTTCTCACCGTGAGCTCGAATCGCTCCTCGAAAGCGCCCAGCAGCTGGGCGCAGGCCTGCAGGGCCCTCTCCCGCTCCCACTCCTTGGCCGAGGTGAGCCAGTACTCCAGCACCTGCGGAAGAGCACACCCGGCTCACACCGGTCCCCCCGGCCGTCCCGGCCTGCCCACCGCCACCCCAGACGCCTCCCTCCCGCCCAGAGTCCCGCCCAGGAGCTGCCGCCTCGGCAGCCGGTGGCGCGGCCCCTTGCGTCCCCAGCAGCCCCTCACGGAGGGCACCGGCGCAGACCTGCCCCACGGCCACCTCGCGCTGACCCCGCCGCCTCCACAGCCCAGCTCTCCCCACGCAGCCGGCACTGGTGACGCCTTCCCCGTCCCCCCACGGACACTCACGTGCAGCATCTCCGCGAGCCAGTCCGAGCTGAGGTCTTCCTCCAGCAGGGCCGTCAGCAGCTCGCCGAGAGCCCCCATGGTCCGCGCGTGCAGACCCTGAGCGCGGGGAGAAGGACGGGCGTTGGGCCGCGCTCGGAGACGCCCAGCTCGGCCGCAGGGGCAGAGCGCGGCGCGTGCTGCGGGGGATCCCCGGAGAGGCCGGCAGAGAAGGGCCGGCAGGTACCTGCACGTGCCCGGCGTCCGCCGCCGTCGCCCCCTCCTCTTCCGCCGGCTCCAGGGCAGGCAGGGGCATCACGCTCTGCACACACTGATCCAGGAGGTCGCGGTTTTCCTCCCGGCTCAGCGATGGCTTCAGTTTGCTGGCAGAGAAAGAGGGAAACACACACGCGTCTCACTCCCGCTCCCCAGAGCGGCGGCTCAGACGACACCCCCCGCAGCCCCGGCGCACAGACCCTACCTCAAGTGCCCCACGGCCACAAACGCCTCCCGGCGCACGGGGGACGCCAGGCGATCCCGGGGCTCCCCCTGCACGAAGCCCTGCAGGTCACGGAGACACGCGCACAGTGGGCAGCGGGCGGCCGCCGAGAGCCCTCCCGCCGGCACCAGGCTCCGGGCGCTCCAGAGGTCGCGCGCGGCCAAGGCGGAGCATCGCGCCTCGGGGCGACCGGCCTCGGGGCTCGGCCCCGACCTCCCCGCGGCACCGGCCCGGCCCCGGCACTCACCAGCAAGGTGTCCAGCAGCTCCCGTTTGCGGCAGAGCTCCACGCCGCGGGAGCCCCCCGCCACCCGCACGGCCCGGCTGACCTCGGCGACGCTCCGGATCAGCGCCAGCTTGAGCTGCACGTCCTGCGTCCCGGCACAGGGAAACACGGCGGCGCCGGTGAGGAACTCCTCAGAGCGCCGAGGGCTCAGCGAGGAGCACGGCGGGCAGCCCAGCCCCAGAGCACGGCGCGCAAGGGCCACTGCGTCTGCCCAGCGCCTCGGGCACCTCGGCTCGGCACGCGGGTCGCAGGAAGGAAACCTCCTCTCCCCTCCCGGGAAGAAGCTCCCCCCGCGGAGGCACGAGCTTTCCCGGCTACCCACCGCAAGGAGACCCCCGGCCCCCGGCCCGGGGAGCGGGAGGGCGAGTCCGGCACGCCTGCGAGGGGAAAGGGGTGCGGGAAGGGCCGCGAGCAAGGCCCCGGGGGGCAGGACTTACCTTGGTGGAGAAGGAGAAGCCCAGCACCTGGAAGGGGAAAGGCGGTGGGGTGAGAGGCAGAGAACCAAGGCGCACAGACGCGGGACACGCAGCAGCGGCCCCGGAGCGCACAGACCCCGCGGGGCAGCAGGGACGAACCAGGGCTGCCGCGTCCCCCTCCGCCAGCACGGGCAGGGCACAACCGCCCCCGGGGCGCTGGGGGCAGTCGGCGCTCGCGGGAGCTTCGGGGAAGACCCACGTCTGCGTGGCCGCCCTGCGCCCGCGCACCCACCTGGCAGCTGGCGCGGTAGTGCCGCAGGATGCGCCCCACGACGTCGCTCTCCACGCGGGCCAGGAGCTGCTCCGGCGGGGCGCGGAGCGCGATCCGGCCGTAGGCCAGCACGAGGGCCGCGTGCCTCCCCGCTCTCTTCCCCTGGTGGTATTCCTGCGCCGCGGGAGAAGCCGCGAGACGTCAGCCCGGCGCCTCCGTCGGGCCCCGGCTCCCGCTGCCTCCCGGCGAAGGAGCCGCCCCGCTTTCCACGCAGCAGCCACCCCTGGGCTGCCGCTGGTTTGCAAGTGGAAACAAAGCAGAGGACAAAGGAGCCAGGACGCCCGGCATCCTTTACCTTCAGGCGTTTGAAAGCCCCGGACACTGGTCTTTCCTCCATGGACGCCCCAAACTCCTGCAGCACCTCCAAGGCAAGGTGGAAGTGGCTCTCGGCAGAGCCGGCCACAACCGAAATCATCGCCTGCAACACAAGGGAAAGGGTGAGGCGGCCTCTGGCCGACACTCACCACGGCAAGCTCCGAGCGACACTCGCGATATCCTCCGACGGGAACAGCAGCGGCAAGGAAAGGAGGAGAGCCTGGAGCGCTCTGCTCGGAGAGATCGCCGCTCCCCTGGGAATACCGAGGGGCTCCGGGGAAAGCAGGGGGAGAAGAGGAAACTCACCTCTCTCTCAGACACCTCCAAGTAATTCATCCTTAACAGATACTTCTTCATTTCCCGGCGGACGTAGGGGACGTGCCGACACGCTGCCAGGGACACCCCGACAGCTTTATACAGGAAGGCCTGAAAGACAAGCGGCCACCCCAGACGTGGTCACGCACGGTCTGGCGGCACAGAGCCGGCCGCGACGCACCAGCCCGCACCAGGCCCGGCTGAGCTGGCCGCGGCGCCCGGCCGTTCCGCTCGGCTCCCGCAGAAACGAGGCCTCGGCAGGGACCCACCTGCTCCCGGGACGGCCGGGGGTAGCTGCCCGTCTGCTGGCTCAGCTCCAAGCTCAGGCCCACGGTCCAGGCCTGGCTCTCGATCGTCTCCAGCGACGTCCTCAGGAACTAGGGGAAACACAAGTTGAAGCGAAGCCCCCGCAGAGCGGGTCACGACGTGCGACGACGGGACACGGCACAACACGACACGACCCTCTGGGATCCACAGCTGTTTGCAAAACAAAACCCCCAGGGCCTTTGCAGGGGGTCTTTCCTGTGTTTCCTGTTTTCTGAACAAAACCGGCATTTCCCTGCTCAGGGATCCCCTGCTCCTGGTTACCTTTCCACCCACACCTTCCCCCTTCCCCACCGGTAGTTGCTGCCCTCGCGGCAGCGCTGTACCTTGAGCAGAAGCTGCTCCCACTCGGCAGAGTCCAGGCAGCTCTCGCTTTGCCCTACAAAGCCGGAGCAGGAAAACCCTCCGTGTTACTTAGCGCCAGAGAAGAGCCCGGGGGCTCCTTGGCACTCAAACACCCTCCGGCTCCCACGCCAGAAGGGGCCCAAGCCGCGAGGAAGGCTCAAGCCCTGATGCCGAACTCTTGGCCGAGCCCAGGACACCTGACGGACCCTGGGGACGGGGGACAGGGGCACGGACTCAGCTCAGCCACACGCCCGCCGGTCCCAGTCCCCATGGCTCGACTGCAGCTCCAGAGCAAACCAGGCCCTCGCATGAGGGCTCGGACCATGCACACACATTTGCACCAGGACACGTTTCACCCACCCCCAGCTGCGCCGAGTCCGGCCCTCCCAAACACCCACGCAGCGAGGACGCCGGGGTGCTGCCACACCTGCTCGTGGCAGTGACGGGCAAGAAAGGCCCCGTCCCCCAGATGAACTGCTCCTGGGCGTCAGCGCTGCTCCCTGGAAGGGCAACGGCTGCAGAGCCGGCGCTGAGAAACCCAGGGCCAATTCCCCTCCCTCACGCCTGGACGCCGCCTTCTCCTGCCTCCCCTTCGGCCTCTCCAGCCTCCTCCTCCCCGACGGCACGTTACCTTCCAGGCACTGCAGCAGGAAGGGGATCTTCACGGCCCACACCATCCCCAGGGCGCCGTGGATCTCTGCGGACAGGGCCCGCAGCAGCCGCAGGGCAGCGACGCCGCAGCCGCCGCCGGCGTGAGGAGCCGCCGCCACCACCTGGGAGAGGGCAGGCGAGACCCGGGCTCGGGGCGGCCGGAGGAGCCGCAGCTTCTCCCCGCACGGAGGGCGGTCGCCCGGCCCCGGCCCAGCCGGGAGCTTCTCCCCGGCGCCGCCGGCTTCTCCCCCGCGCAGCAGCAGGGTCCCGCGGGGCCGGGGAGGCTCCGACTCGCTCCCGCACGCCGCTTCCTCCCCGTGGGCTGCCGGCCCCGGCCTGCGACGCGGCTCTGCCCCGACCTCTCCCGCCGCCTCCAGGCCCCGAAGCGCTTTCCCCGGGGCCCCTACTCACCAGCAGGCGAGCCAGCAGGGCCTGCGGCCTCGGCAGCTTGGCTGTGAGGAGACAGAGAGGCCGGTGAGAGCGGCGCGACCCGCCGTACCCTGCCCCTGCCCGGGCTGGGCAGCCCCCACGCGGCCCACGGGCTGGTGCCCCGGCCCCGGCACAGCCCGACACGGCTCACGGCGAGAGTTTCGGCTTCCTACCTCGCTGCCGGGAGGCCGCGACGTTGGGCTCCTCCTCTCCGTCCTCGCCCCCTGCTCTCCCCCGGCTCTCGGCCAGCTCTCGCAGGCACCGGCAGAGCGGCACCAGCGTGCCGGTGTACTGGGCTGGCACCACGTACTGCAGCAGCCGCGGCCACAGGAGCTGCAGGGAAGGACGAGGCCACTCAGCACGTCGCGGTTCCCACCTCCGTGCCAGCTCCAGCTCGTTTCAGCTCCGAGATGGAAACGACGCTCTGCATTTCCACTCGCCTTGTGCGCCTGAGGGGCTGCTCGGGGAGCACTTTGGGGAGAGCGGGGCAGGGAGGCAGCAGCAGGGCGCGGGACGACTTACTTTGGTCATCCCCCGGACGGAGACGTCCAGGGAGCGCAGGATGTCCAAGCACAGGGCTTGAAGATCTGCTGCTTCCTGCGCTTCTGCCTCAGACAGCTTTCCCTGCGCCTGCAAGACACGGTTGGGACAGCACCAGCATCAGCCCCTGTCCCCGAGACGGCAGGTGAAGCCTGAACCACCCAGCGCTGCCGGGATGCTCCCCCGGGAGCCCCCATCTCCGGAGGCAGGAGAGAGCAGAAAGTCCCACGGGAGGGGCCAGATCCCAGGGGAAGGAAGCACTAAACAGGCTGCGACCAGGGAGACCCGCTGCTCCTCGGGGCGGTCGCCAGCGTCGTCAGTCGGGGTGTCGGGATTACGAGCTCCTCCGGGGCCCAAGCGATGCCGCAGCGGCACCGAGCCGGTGCAAGGAGGTTGCCCTGCGGCGGGGCTGCGCTCGGTGACAGCGCTGAAACGGCAGCACGCACGGCCCAGCGGAGTCACGGCCCAGGCAGCGCCGCAGTCGGGTTTGTTACGTGCTGGTGGGAGGCCAAAGCACCCCCCGGCCGCCTCCGAGATCCCCCCGGGAACGGCGGTGGGGATGCCGCTCGGCCCTCTGCACCGGGGACTGCAGCCCTGCTGGGGGGGCTCCCCATTGCCAGGGCGCCCGCAGGGGCTCCCCGGACACCCCGGGCACACAGCAAAGCCGAAGCGCCGCGCTCTGCCCTCACCAGTCTGCCGGAGGCCTGGCTGAACGTGGCGAAGACGTGGGCCACCAGGTCCCAGGCCGAGCAGCTCTGGACGCTGCAGCCCAGCAGCTCCTTGGTGAAGCGCAGCGCTGCCCTCGCCACCTGCCACGGAGCACGTTGCAGTTACCCCCTCTGCTCAAAAGCCCGGGGGCAGACGCCTTCGCACCCACCCAGCCCCTGAGCCCCGCGCGGAGACCGTGGGGGTGCGGGAGGCCCCTCTGCTCCCACAGCCACGGCCACGCAGGAGCATTTCCACGGGGAAACGCTCCCCTAGGCTCGACCCCCAGCAGCAGCCCTGCCGGGGGCTGGCCAGGCTCTGCCCCCAGCAAAAGCTTTCTCTGCCGCCCACCGCGGTGCCGCCCCGCGCCAACCAGCTCACCTTCCTGCTGGGGTCTCCCAGCGCGCAGCGCACCGCCTGCACGAGCAGGGGCAGGCTCTGGCCTCTCTCTGCTGCTGGGAAAGACGGGGAGAGGCGGGCGCTCAGGCAGAGCCCTCGGGTCAGCAGGGAGCTGCCAAAGCTCCCAGCTCGCTCACACACGAGCGGCACCGAAAACCCGGGACAAGACGGTGACGGCCGAGGAAGCAGCAGAGTCCCCCAGCGACTCCGTTTACAGACACAACCGGGTGACGGGGCCGACTGTTTTAACACCACAGAGCGCTGCAGAAATGCGATGGGCACAAGTAGCTCATGTCCCTGCCCCGTCACCGAGCGTCGAGTGCTGTCACCGGTGCGTCGCCGTTTACAGCCGCCCCATCACATCCCTGTCCCTGCAGCCGCGTGGCAGCTCAGCTGGGGAACATGCGCTTTGCAGCTCGTCTCGGGCGTTTGTGCATCACTGGCAGCCGTGTCTGCCCCCAGCCCGGCAGCCCAAACCCCTGGCCGGCCTCGCTGCGCCCCGTGGCACTGACCTGTGGGGCGCACCAGGGCTCCGAGCAGATCCAAGGACACCACGCGCGCGGCCTCGCTCCGACTCCCCAGCTGCGAGCGCAGAAAGGCCACCGTGTCCTCAGGGCAAACTCGGGCTGCGAGGGAAGAGTCGTGCTCTGCGTTAGCCAGAGGGTTGGGAGAGAGCAGCGAGGGCACAGCGGTGTCCCGCGGAGCCTCCTCCCCTCACCCAGCAGCAGGACGCAGGAGGACAGCTCCGACCGGTGCTCCCCGCTGTGCTGCTTGCTCCCATCACTGAGCTGTGGGAACAAGGGGCGCTTTAGAGAGAAGAGCACCAGCTCCGAGGGGGCTGGAAAGAAACTGCTCCCTCCGCTCTGGCCTCCCCGGGGGCTTTGGCTACAACAGCCTCTGGACACCGCAATGGGAGGTGACTCCCAAATATCTGCACAGACCTGGCCTTAAGGTAGGTCCCGCTGCAAGGACGCTCTGCCCGGCCGCCCAGCAGGACCTTCCTGTCCCCGTGGGTCAGGTCTGCGGCACCCAGCGCAAGCGGTACGGGGTCGGGCTGCCCTTACCTGGCGGTGCACAGCGGTGCCGATGGCCTCAACCTCGTCCTGGGGGATGGGGACCTGCACTTCCCCCAAAATCTCCAGGAAATAACTCAGAGCCTGCAAGGGAACGGGGGTGGGAAGAAGAGCGGGGCTGTCACCTAAAGCAACGTCTTAAGAAAGGAAACCCGGCGTTTCTGTGATGAAATTCCAGCCCCCCGGAAAAAAAACCCCCAGACCCTCCTGCACGGGGCTTCTCGTGTGTCCTTCCCTCCCAGCAGCAGCCTTAGAGGGCCGCTCCTCTGCACACAGCCCCTCTGACGACGCTTCCCCACACTTCGCACCCCTCACACCTCCCCTCCCCGCCAGACGGGGCTGGACAGTGCCCAGGCATTAGAGCAGAGCCCCTCGCGCGCACGACGCCCCAGGGACGGGGGTCGAGGCCTCCCTTCCCGAGGAGGTCGGCCCCGGGGACGCTCAGCTCCCTCCCGGCCCCACCTGCGCTGCTCTGGCGCTGCCCGAGAAGCCCAGCAGGCCTCAAGCCTCCCCTGCTCCCCCCCTTTCTTCTCAAGGGGTCCCGGCCCCTCCAGGCACCCCACAGACCCCCCAGCACCTCGCGGCACACGCACAGACCCCACAGCCTCACCGTGCCCCACACAACGCCTCACCTTGGTCACCCGGAAAGAGTCCTGGACCTGCTGGTACTGGCCCAGGAGCCAGGGGAGCTGCTCCCACACGCGCTCGCGGTGCTCTTCCTCGCGCACGAGGAGGCCCATCATGGCAGCCATCGCCCCCAGGACGGCCTGCTTGGCCTGCAGGGAGGGCAGCGAGACGCTCTTCAGCGGGGCCCCAGGTCCTTCCCCCCCGACACGGTCTGCCCTCCCCACGGAGAGGCAGCGCCCTGCTCCCCTGGAGGAGAAGGCCTTGCTCCAGAGGAGAGGACACGTCCCCACCCCGGCCCCCCCGGATCCGGCCCTGCCCAAAGGCCCCCGGCGTCGCGGGGCCGGCGCGGCAGCCGCTCTCACCTCCTCCTCCTCGCAGCCCAGCCAGCTCCCCACCGCGTGGCCGAAGAGCGGGGAAACGCTGCTGCAGAGCTGGGCCTGCCCCACGCGCGGGAAGCTGCACTGCTCCCAGGCGCCCAGGTAGCTGTTCACGGCCTTCGACCACTGCTCCAGGACTGCGGCGAGAGAGGGCGCAAGGGTCAGGGAGAGCCCGTGGCGGGGACGAGGCCTTGCTCTGCCGCCCCAGCCTGCCCTCGGCCGCAGCCCCCCGCTCGCCGCGGCTCCATCCGAGACCGGCTCCGGCCCCAGGCACAAGCCGCGCGGTGCTCGGAGGTGCCCCGATGGAAACGCTGCGCTGTTGCTCTCCTCCTCCCCATCACGCCTCCTCCTCCTCCTCCTCCCAGCCGTGCTCCCCTCCTGCGCTTCCCCCTGCGTCCCTGCCCCAGCCGTCCCAAGCACTCGCCCTCTCCCCCGAAACCCCCCAAAACCAGCCCGCCCTGCATGCAGCAGGCGGGAGGGAGCCGGGGCAGAGCTCGGAGCCCGGCAGGTCGCACCGGGAGCAAAGCGCCGCAGCAGAGGCGCCGAGGCTGCCCCGGCCCTGCCCCTGCCCCTGCCCCTGCCCGCGGGGCCGACACTCACCGCTGCAGACGGCGCGCAGGGTCCGGCTGCTCCCCACCTGGCTCAGCATCGTGCGCAGGGCGAAGAGCGTCATGCCCACGAAGGGGACGCACCGCAGGGCTGCGGAGAGGGCCGGGCAGAGGCGCAGAGAGCGGCCGCCGTCACGGGGAGCCGGGGCAGTGCACGGGGGAGCCCCAGGGGAGCGCGGCGGGGGCCCAGGGGGGTGCCAGAGCTGCCGCAGGGGCTGGGGCAGGTCCCGGCGTGGGGACGGCTTGCCGGGACTCGATGGGGTGCTGGTGCCTGCCCTGAGTGGGGAGCGGGGCAGCCCTTCGGGGGCCTGGGAGGGCGGCGGGGGCAGAGCCGGCCCCAGCAGCCAGCGAGGGGCACCGAAACCTTGCAGCCTCCAGTTCAGCACGGAGCATTTTGGGGAGATCGGGGAGGATCCCTTCTCCCGGGTACTGCAGACCACAGCCCCGAGCCAGAGGCCGAGGGGCCCTACCGTAGCTGCTGGCCAGCTTGCCCAAGGTGACGAACACGAGGTCCTCGGAGATCTCTCCCAGGGCCCTCAGGCGGCACTGCAGCTCGCACATGACGCTGTCGAAGTGGCAGCGGGCCAGAGCCACCAGGACGTCGCTGGCGGCCGTCCGCACCTCCTCCGTCACGCCCTGGCGAGAGCCACGAACCTCCCTCAGCGGGAGAAAGGCCCAAGGCGCCGGCAGCGACCGCCTGCCTCCAGCTCTCGGTTCCCGCCTCGGCCACCTCCCCGCTCAGCCCCGGGCATCGCCCCCCAAATCCACTGCAGCGACGAGTCCCCAAGGCCTTTGCCTCCAGGAAACACTTGCTGGTGCAGAAATCGCGGCCCTGCACGTCCCAGCTCCGCCACCAGCCCTGGGCGCAGGCGCCGCCGGCACAGGCAGCTGCTCTGCTCTGCGCTCCCTCTGCAGCGGGGCTGGATACGGCCTGTTCTATCGCGGAGCCGCATCCGCAGGGAAGGAGCTGTCACAGGGGTCTGGGAGCCTCTGACGGGGCTTAGTGCTAGACACGGGTCCTCAGAGCCCTCCTACGTTTTACCAAACCGGGCTCTAGCCAGGCG
Source organism: Dromaius novaehollandiae (assembly GCF_036370855.1). Classification (NCBI taxonomy): domain Eukaryota; kingdom Metazoa; phylum Chordata; class Aves; order Casuariiformes; family Dromaiidae; genus Dromaius; species Dromaius novaehollandiae. Next base: position 10,891,872 of record NC_088101.1, on the reverse strand, counting down.
CCTCTGGCTGCCTTCAGAGAGGAGCAGCTCACCTGCGCCGCTCTCATGTCCCTCGAGGCCGCTGCGATCACTCTGGCCAGGACAGCGCTCTGCACGCGGCCGTCGTCGCCCTGCAGGACTCTCTCCAGCTCTCGGTAGACCTCCGCTCTGTCGCCCTGGGGACACGGCCCAGAAGGGAAGAGCTTGCCCTTGCCTTTCCTCAGTGCCAGGGAGCCCCAGAGCCGGGGACACGGGCCCCGCCAGCGGCAGCGTTTGCAGCACGCGCGGGTGGCAGGAGGGCGGCGGCGCCCTCGGGAAACCAGGGGCCCTGCCGGGCACCCGCAAACCCAGGCCCGGCACAGCGCGACGCCCCCGCCTCACCTCCTCCTCTTGCAGGCGGTTTGACAGAGAAGCCACTCGCCCAGCAAAGGTGGGGACGGCTGCAGGGACGGACTCTGCCGCCCTGCCTCCATCCTCCCGAACGGGAGGCCGGGACCAGCAGCCTCCACAAGCAAAGAGACCTGCAAGGAGAGACCCAGAGGATTAGCACCAGCTCTGCTGGCCTCAGCTGCCTGCGCTGTTTCGGGGCAAACGTCTCCTCAGCCTGCAGAGAAATCCTTTCCCCCAGCACTAACACCGCAGCCAGGGCTGTATCAGCAGGCGGGCAGCCAGCAGGGCAAAGGCAGGGACTCCTCCCCTCTGTGCAGCACTAGCGAGACCACCCCGGACGCTGGTCCAGCCCAGGCTCCTCAGTAAAAGACAGACACGCTACAATGCTGTGATATAGTGGAGTGAGTCCAGAAGAGAGTCATCAGGATGGCTGGGGACTGGAGCACATGATAGGCGAGGGAAGGCTCAGAGAGCTGGCTTGGGGCGGCCTGGAGAAGGGGAAGGGAGAGCAGTGCCTTGCTGCACTAGGAAGAGCATTGCCCGGAGGTCGAGGGAGGGCATCCTCCCCCTGCTCAGCCCTGGTGAGGCCACTGGAGGACTGGGTCCAGTTCCGGGCTCCCCAGGACAAGAGAGACATGGAGCTACTGGAGAGAGCCCAGCACAGGGCTACTAAGGTGAGGAAGGGACCGGAGCATCTCTCCTACGAGAAAAGGCTGAGAGAGCTGGGCCTGTCCAGCCTGGAGAAGAGAAGACTGAGCGGGGAATCTTATCCATGTGTATCAGTATCCGAAGGGAGGGTGCAAAGAAGACGGGGCCAGACTCTTCTCAGTGGCGCCCGGGGACAGGACGAGAGGCAACGGGCACCAACTGAAACGCAGGAAGCTCCGTCTGAACACAAGGAAAAAACTTCTTTACTGCGAGGGTAACCGAGCACCGGAACAGGCTGCCCAGAGAGGTTTTGGGTCTCCATCCTTGGAGATACTCAAAAGCTGTCTGGACACCATCCTGGGCCAGGTGCTGCAGGTGACGCTGCTTGAGCAGGGGGTTGGACTAGGTGATCTGCAGAGGTCCCTTCCAACCTCCAGCAGTCTGTGACTCTGTGAAGGGGGTCAAACCCCGGAAGAGGCACCCAGGGAGGCTGTGGGATCTCCATCCGCAGAGATCTGCCTCGCAGCCAGGGCCCATTAGCTCCTTGGGTGGAAAGCCCGTGAAACCAGAGCCTGGAGGGAGCTGCATGGGAGCGAGGAGGCGGCTTTCTCCCGGGGAGCTGGTGCAGTTGCAGGGTCAGGGCAGCTCTCGCAGCGTCAGAAACGGCCAGCCCTGCTCAGCGGTGCCGAGCACCAGGGGTTCGCGCTGGGGATCTCCTGCAGCCCCGGCCCAGCCCCGGCCCAGCCCCTCACCTCGGAGCGCCCGGAGTCTCCGCATGGCGCCGGGCCAGGGACAGCGCTGCTGCGCCAGCCCTGCCTGAGGACAGAGCGGGACCGCGGGGACCCGCTCCTGCGCGCCACCCTCACCGCCCCAGAGCGCTGCGGCCAATGAGGGCCTGCCCCGGACACGCCCGCCTACATCACAGAGGGCCCAGACCAATGGGGGCCTGCTTGGGGACACGCCCCCGCCCATCACAAAGGGCTGCTGGCCAATCAAGGCTTGCCCCAGCACACACCCCTGCCCATCACAAAGGGCTGCCAGCCAATAAGGGCCCTGCCCCAGGGCCACGCCCACTCAGGGCAGGGGGCCAGAGAGGGCAGCAGGCAAAGGACCCCACCAGGCCCCCAACCCTGCCCCATCTCCCTCCATCACTGCCACCCCCTGGGTTTCCTCCAAGGGGGCTGGGCACCGACCTGGCCTCAGCAGCCCCTCCCAGCCCCACAGCCAGGGGCGACTGCTCTCCAGGGGCTGCTTCGCCCTTTTCTCTCCTCCGCCTCTTTGCCTGCCTTTCTCCAAAAAGGAGCCTGCTGCAGGCTTGTCACCTGGGTACACGCCTGTCTGTGTCCTTCCCTCTGCTCCCTCCACCAAGGTTTGCACTCCCTCTCCAAGGAGCACAAGGCTGGACCCAGAATTGGAGGCCTCAGGCCTGTGACAGCCTCCAACATGCCATAAGAACAGGGCTCAGGGGAAGGAGAGAGGCAGTGCACATCCTAAAGGAAAGCTCCTATCAGCTCATATTGTACAGGAAAACCTAAGCTCCCCTTTATTGGGCAGGAGAAAATTTCAGCAGAAGACAGACCCTGCAGATCAGGAGGACTTGGGGTCTGGGCACATAGGCCCCCACGCCAACAGTCAACTTACTTGGTTGACTGTAAACTCCCTGCTGGCGTGGCCTGACTGGATCCAGGCCTAAGCTCTTACCCCACACTGACTGCAAAGTGTAGCTCCACTGCCACAGCCAGCCAAGAACATCAACATCTCTCCCAATGCAGCAGCACTGAGTCACTCTGATGGAGGGCAATAAAAGCTAGTGTCAGATGCTCTGCAACAGCATCCTAGTCTTCATTTACTGGTTGCATTTCAGCAGTCTGGAGGGCTGCCTTCCTCTGTCAGCAGAGCCCCAAGCATGGCCAAGCTGCTCCCATCTTTCTGCAGAGGACAAGGGGTGTCTACCTCCAGAGCATTTAGCCTTGTCCTGGACAGGGAAATACTGTCAAGGAAGTGATTTTGGTGAGAAAGGGTTACTCCTCACCAGCCACTTCACCTTGGGGGAAAAAATAAAGGCCAAGTGCTGCCCTGTAGCCAAGGCTGCCTGCTAAAGCTGTGTGAGTTCTGTCTTGTGACCAGTCCTCTGCAAACTGAAGAGCACATCTGGTTAGCTTTATTGTTTGAGTTGGCATGTATTCTTTTTTATTATCAGCTGTTGTCACACTTAATGGTATAGGACACATTTATCTTTGCAACTATCACAAAAGACAACCACCAGAAAGCAGCACCCCTTTTTGCTTGCAGGGCCTGCTGCCCACTGGTCACCCAGGCCAGCCCCCAGCTTAGTGCTAAAGAAGGTTGGCCTGGGGCTGTCTAGAGGCAGCCACTTAGCACCACTTCTCTTAAACTTACTTAGCATGAATAGCTCAGTTGGGTGAAGCCTTATGCCACACTCAGAACATGAGGGACTTGCACCCAGCTCAGGAAAAGAGGCCCCAGAAGCAGCTCCAGCTGGAAAAACAGGGACATCACAAGCAGCCTGTATCCCTGTGTCTCACACTCCAGAAGGGAGGATGTTGCAACTCTGAAATAAGGCATCAGGACCCTGAGAAACAAAGCCTCCTCTCCCTGCTGGGGCAGGGAGAATTGTGGGGTCTGGAATTACCTCCTCCAGATCCTGAGACACAACAACAGGACCCAGCAAGGAACAGGAGGACCCCAGACCTCAATATTACTCTTGGTGCAAACTAGGGTGTGAAGGGTGGAGAACTTAGACCATAAAGTGAGAATTGCCTACGGCTTCCTTTGTTCAGGTCCCTCTCCAGGGGCATCCAGCTTGAGCTGTCCTTTGCTGCTGTACCACTTAGAGTAACTCAGTTTGTGGTCCTCCGTGTCTGAGACTCTGCCTCAGGAAACCCAGGGTCAGGGACCTTCTTGAACAGACTGGTGACCAGACTGGGTCACCACCACCAGACCTTCCCATCTCCAAACATCCAACTGCCAGCAGCAGGTGAGGTCACCTGGGATCTCGGGAGCAGGCAGCACCCAATGGGTGAGTGCTAAAATGCCCTGAGCAGGTTCAGAAAAGTTAGAGGGGGTTCAAGGGCCCCTAGGAAGGAGTGTCAGGGTGGGTTCCAGTCCCTCCCTTGCTGCAGCTTTCTTACGGGTGCGCAGCCTGATAAGCCTAAGGTGCAGTAGGCAATGGGGAATGCACCTGGCATGGAGAAGGGGACACCCTTAGCCAGGGTACAGGAAAACTGGGAAGAGATTGATGGTACGTCAGCCTGTCAAAAATGCACATGGTTATGTTATGGCAGGAAGATGAGCCATTTGCAACAGAAGATGGTAATCCAGCACAACACTGGCCACAGCAAGGGACTTCTGATGAGGAAACATGAACTTTCCTGCAACATCATCTAGAAGAGAGGTTTCCAGCTCAAACAGATTACTGGCACATTTGGGATAACTGGGCATGGGCACAGGAGCATTCCAGTCAGAAGGGAGGGAGCAAAGAAACCCTGCCACAGGTAACACTCACACTAGCAGATCCTAGTACCCCAGACCATGCTCCAAGAGCTCCTGCTCCACCTTATATGCCCGACAACCTATCTGTCCTTCCCCTTGCCCTGCTCCTCCTCCCTCTACCAGCTGCCAGACTCTGTCCTAGGATCTCCCGTGTGCTGACTGATCCTGCCACTGTGCAGCCAAGGGGAATGCAAGGGGCCAACCCCCCTCCTCCTGTGCTGCAGCTGTTTACTAAGCAGCCCTGGAGCCCCAGCCATCTCGCCTTGGGGGCGGGGGGGTAGTGGGGTTAAAAGCCAAGATTAAGAGAAGATGCCAAGCCATGTGCCCAGTTATTTTCTACTGTATGCACCAGGTAAACCAAACCATAACCCAACCTGGAGTGACTCCCATATTCTTTTGAGGGAATTATTTCAACCAGATGAACAGGAGAAGGTAACAAACCAAGATGCAGAATTAGCACAGCAAGCCAGGGGAAACAGAACCCTCTGGCCAGCAAATGATCCAAAGTGGGACTATAATAAAGCAGGAGACAGAGCCCTGTGTCAAAGAGGACTTGGACATTTAGTAGAAGCAGTTAGAGCATGCAGAGAGTTAGGAGCAAATGGGACCAGAGTGCAAGGTAGACAGTGATTAGATGGGCACCCCAGTGACTTCTGGGGGCAGCTGCAGCAAGCTCTGCTGAAATATGGGGAAATGACCCCCCACAAAACTTCAACAATGCACTCAACTAGCATAGCATAGATCAAGGAGCCCTTGATACACAGAAGTATTTTAAAGAGCATGCGCCAGGCTGGCAAGGGGAGACTTTATGAAACATTTCAAGTGTAGCAGTATTCGTTTATGATGGTTGAGAGGAAAAACAAAGCTGAGCAAGTAAAAGCAAGCAAGCAAGCAAATTCACTGGCTACAGCTCTAGCAAGGAATTTACAAGTGAAAGAAAGGGGTCGAGGAAGAGGAAGACCAAGCCCGGGGTTCGGCCGAGGCCATGAAACAAAGGAAGGAGGATAGGGGGAAGTGAAGGGAGAGAGTGTTATTCTTGGGGGGATTTAGGACGTTTACAGCTGGAATGTCCCCTTCAGCCTCAAGGTCTGACTAGAGACAAGAACTACCCATGTCAAGAATTAGCTCAAGAAAATAACCATTCACAATGGCCAGAGGAAGGGAGCCCTGATGACCATGAGGAGGCAGCAGGGTCACAAGTTTTTCTTATGTGGGGAATTCATTTAGACAAGAAGGGACATAGAGCTGGTAAAGTAGAAGGTCAAGAAGCTGAATTTTTAGAAGATACAGGAGCCACGTTATCTCCTTTAAGTTTTACCCCCAAAGGATCTAAAACTGAAGACGAGTTTCTAACGCAGTCACAGGAGGAGGGGGAAAGAATTTAAGCAAGCCCTTGTTTTTAGGAAACAAAATAGGAAACAATAGGAAAGGAAAGCATATGGGGGAGATTCCTATTAGCAGCAGACTCTCCAGCATGATTGCTAGGAAGAGATCTTTTGCAAAACCTAGGCATGGAATTACACTTATCCCCTGAAGGAAGGGATCTAATAGTTATGGGAACGACTGTCATCACTGAAAGCCCCAGCCCCAGAGTAAAAATACCAGAATTGCTAAAACCTGTACCAGCAAAGCTATGGAGGAAAACTGGTACTGACATGGGGTTGAGCTGAGACTAACAATCCACAGTTATAAAAACCAAGGGAGGAAGCCCACCAGCTGTGAAACAGTATCCAATTCTCCAAGAAGCCAGGAAAAGCATACAAAAGCAAACAGGCCAATATTCAGCCAAGGGGGTTCTGAAACTGTGTTTCACCATAGAATACTCCCATCCTCCCTGTAAAAAAGAGCAAACCAGATGAAGATGGGGATCCTGAAAACCGCTTTGTACACGATTTGCAGGCTATCAATCAACACATGGTGACTCCTTACCCAGGGGTACCTGATCCTTCTACTCTACTTCTACAAATACCACATGGGCAAAATGTTTTTCTGTAATTGATTTAAGCGCCCCTTTCTTTAGTATCCCACTTGGTGAAAGTAGCCAACCCTTATTTGCTTTTACAGGCAAAGAGCAACAACAAACATGGACACATCTCCCACAGGGTTTCACAAGGTCTCCCACCCTTTTTTCCATGAATACTGGGGAATGATGTAAAGGATACCAAATTACTGGGCGGGGGGGAAAATCAGCCCTAGTGCAGTATGTAGATGACTTGCTGATAGCAAGTAGAGATGAAGGTACTTGTCTAATAGACTCTATACATCTACGTATGGCTTTAGGAGAAAACTGTCACCAGGCATCTCCATCTAGTCTCCAGCTGTGTCAAAAGCAAATAGACTACTTGGGGCTCATTCTGAAATAAGGGCAACGACTACTAGACCCAGAAAGAGGAGATGCTGTAAGAAAACTCCCCCATCCAAGAACAAAGAAACAGTTACAAGGATTCCTTGGAGCTGGGGGATTTTGCAGACCATGGATTCCTGGGTTGGGAGAATTCACAAAACCCCTGACAGAGGCAACCCAGAATGAAGAAGCAGAACCCATTGCATGGAGCCCCAAAAGGCAGCAAGCTTTTAGAGCTATGAAAGGAGCTTTGGCATCTGCACCTGCTCTCAGGCTCCCAGATTAGACAAAGCCCTTTGATTTGTACATACACGAAGGTAAGGGGATTGCCAGCAGAGTAACAATGCAAGAATTAGGATCCCACCAGAGACCAGTAGCATGTTATTCTGCTCAGCTAGATTCAGTTGCAGCAGGGGTGCCAGCCTGTACCAAATCTGTGGCAGCAGCAGCAATAGTGAAGAGAAACCACCCTCCCATTCTGGGACACCCCGTAAACAGTTTGTCCCACACAAAGTGGAGATACTGCTAAAATATGCAACCCAAGCATTATCACCACAACAGGCACAGAGATATGCACTGATCCTCCTCATGGCAGATCATGTAGTCTTAAAAAGATGCAATGCCTTGAATGCAGCAACCCTAATATCTCTGTCTGGTGATGGAGAGAGACATCCCCAACATGAGCAGGTAATGCACACATCAAGCAAGCCGAGAACTGATTTAACTGATGTTCCTTTGCAAAACCCAGACCTAGTTCTATTTGTAGATGGCCCATCCTACTAGCTGCACGGACAGCAATGAACTGGGTATGCTGTAGTCAGCCAGGAACAAGTCATAGAGGCTGAACCGCTTCCCACACAAATGAGTGTGCAAGGAGCAGAGCTAGTAGCCTTGACACACACAGCACACCTGGGAAAAGGAAAGCAAGTCAACATCTACACCAGCTCTCAGTATGCCTTTGGGGTGTGTCATGCAACTGGGATGTTATGGAAAGAATGAGGACTTTTCACATCATCAGGAAAGTGGCTAATGGAGAAGAAACACGCAATTTGCTAGAGTCAGTCCAACTGCCTGAAGAAATTGCTGTAATGCACTGCCCAGCCCATACTAAGGACACTGCAGAAACTAGGAAAGGAAATGCTTTAGCCAACACCACCACAAAGGCTGCAGCCCAACAATCTCTGAGAGACTGTGTGGTTGCAGCTCCAATCAGGAACCAGAGTGAATGGCTGAATTTAATACACCCCAAAACCATGCATGAAAAGGACTGCTCAGGAGCAGAGAAGAAACAATGGGAAAAGCAGGAAGCAAAACAAAATGACAATGGAATATGGACAGTTGGGGGAAAACATTCTACCCACCCCCAAAAAAGTAATCACTGTAGCTAGGTGGTTTAACAATAAAGCTTATGGGGGAGCCGAGGCAGTAGCTAACCAGGCACACAAAGGATGGGCTGCTCCAGATATGGGGTTCCAGAGTCAATGGAGTCACACAGGGGTACCCATTTCACAGCAAACATAATCAAGCAACTATATACATCACTAGGAATAGAGAGAAACCTGCATACTCCTTTATCACCCAGTCTTCAGGACAGGTAGGAAGAATGAACAGAACATCAAAAGAAAAAATAGCAGGAATATGCACACATGCTAGTCTAAAAGGGCCAGAGGCATTGAACTTAGCTCTGTGGGAGGTTTGAAATGCTCCATGACAACCCACAGGACTAACACCAGCAAAAACTCCCTTTGGGAGACATTTAGCCCTACCAGGGCCTTATATCCCTGCTAAGACCAGCCTGTTAGAGATGAACAAGTGACACAACATGTACTAGCTTTGCAGGAGCAGCTTAAGGCTCCACAAAATCAGGCGCCATGGTTTCAGCTAGCACCATCAGACATTCAGGTACATGACAGACAGTCTGAGGATGAAGTTTTAGTTAAAACATTTCTACAAAAATCCAAGTCAGAACCTAAGTGGGACAGGCCATATACTGCCATGCTATGTTCTTACTTTGCTGTTGAAGTTGAACTGTACTTGTATACATTGGAAAGGCGTGCATGTATGAGAACTCTTGGTAGTCTTATATTCATTAGATACCATTGCTGCAAATACAAGTAATGACTCAAATATTTGTGTTCACAACTTGACCAAAATTGTGGGATGTGACTTCAGTTCCTCAGCTCCTGTTAGATCTTATCAGTTGTTACCATCTAATTATACATTGACTCAGAATTTACTACCAGCCCCACTGGAATACATCTTACACTGGTGAAAAAGCTACTACAACATGACAACCTGCATCGACTGCTAGAAGGCATCCAAAACAATGGACAAGAACTCTAATCACCACTCACCAGGATACAGAAGAGATACACCATGTCTTAGAAAGGGTAAGGAAGGATGGAGACCACCATGGGTGGGAAACTCTTTTAGGATGGTCACCAACCACAGCAGGGATTTATGATCACCTGCTGCACTCGGTAGTAGCTGTGTTAAGTTCAGCTGTGTCCTGCCTATCACTTAACCATATTATACATAAAATTATGGAAAGTGATAGTATGCCTCAAAAGACTGAGGACTGTTTCAAGCGTTAGCAGGGATGCTTAATAAAAACAGAGAGGACTGTTTAAGATTATTGAACTGAAACTGTCTAGAGGTAGCTGCCCATCACAACTTTTATAAAAACTTAGCATGAGTAGCTCAAGTTGCTGAAGCCTTAGGCCACACTCAGAGAACATGAGGGACTTGTCCCAGAGGCAGCTCCAGCTGGAAGGATAAGGACATGACAAGCAGTCTGTATCCCTGTGTCTCACACTCCAGAAGGGAGGATGTCACAGCTTGGAAATAAGGCCTGTGCTGGGCATCAGGACCCTGAGAAACAAAGCCTGCTCTCCCTGCTGGGGCAGGGAGAATTGTAGTCTGCAACAACCTCCTCCTCCTCAGGACCTTGAGACACAACAGAGGGACCCAACAAGGAACAAAGGCACATCCCTTAGCAGAAACCACACCAGTAAAGGTAAGGAAAGAAACAGCCTGCCCAGGGACAACAATGAGACCCAATAAGGAACAGGAGACCCCAGACCTGAATATTGTTATTGGTCCCAACTACCCCACAAGGGGTGGAGACCTTGGATTGAAAGGTTATAATTGCCCAGGGATTCCTTTCTTTAGGGTCCCTTTTCAGAGGCAGCCAGCTCAAGCTGTAATTCCTGCACGCAGGCCATTAAAATTCATTTCATTCACTTGGATTTGGCTCCACACTTCCCAGCAGGAACCTAGGGTCAGACCCTGCTGTGGTGGGCAGCAAACCTAACCTTCCCTAACACTGTTGGAGCAATACCAACTGCTGGTTTGAGCCTCTTTGGGAAGCCCCATGCTCAAGGTTTAGTGTCATGCCTGACAAGTTTTCTGCTTATTACCTGAGGGCTTTACCTTGTACAGGATTTTGAGACAATTCAATAGTACTAATGATTTAAATAGGGCCTTGTCTGCCAATACTCTTCCCCCCCTCCCAAGGGGGCTAACTCATTCTCATTGGCTGTGGAAATAATTCATCCCTTCTCAAACCACCCAAAGTGCCCTCACTCTCCTTTTGAGCCTGTGTTCCAGCCGTCACCAGAAGGGCAACATGCTGAACCCCCTGCTCCTCCCCCAAGTCCCTCCTGGCCCCACTGCATTCAGGAGAGATTTGGACTGTGCTCACAAGAGCTCACAAAGCAGTAATGTTGAAACACACTGCCCTAAGCTCAGGAGTCTCCTGGGGGGCTGGTAGGGGCTAGTTTTACACACCACTCAGTTTCTGCACACACCCTATAGCAGACAGGCAGCTGGGGAATCTCCTTGACAGATAAAATAGCTTTAGGTAGTCCCTGAAGCAGTCATATTTTACTTCCGTCATGTCTAAAAAGTCAAAGCGACACGAGGCAGACAACATACCAGCTACATTTTTCAGCTTCTGATGGCAGCCTTCGGATCCCAGTTGTCTGCCTTGCGAGCAGACCTCACCTTCTGATGTTCATGAGCTCGAGTGCTCTTCTAAGACCTGCAGGGGAAAAGTAGAGTCAATCCAATTGTACCAATGATTAGCTACAGGACTTGGCATGTCACATACTTGAACACAGGGGCAATCACTACACTGTTGTACCTCCAAGCAAAGCTTGTTCAGAGGGGCTTATTTAAGCCCATTAGGGGTGATCAACACCCATGTCAATGGACTAGGCAGAGACTGGAAACTTAAAACATGCAGGAAATCACCTCACTGGATGGCTCCTCTGACAAGCCAGGAACATCTCAGGCCCATCGAGCTTCACAACTTGACATGAGAAAGACTAAAAAGGGCTCTCCAAAGAGCACGGGGCCCAGGAAAAAAGCCCCCAACAAGCAATGCCTGTGCCACGACAGCATGTCTGGCAGGAAGACAGGGGACCGCTGCCTGCTGAAAGGAGCCCCCAGGCACTGTCACCTGCTGCTCCCCCTCAGCACATCACACATCAAAACACATAACCTGCACGAGCTCCTTCCAGAGCCAGCTGCTTTCCCAACTGTCCTACCAGGGCTTGCTGCCCCATTCGGCTACTGGGCACAGGGCCCTGCCAGACCCCCGGGTCAGCAGCACAAGCAGCCCTGCTGCAGCTGCCGGGAGCTCACAGCCTCCTAGCTCCAGCCTCTCCCCAGCCGTCCCTCCTGCCCTGCCCCTGGGCTCAGGCACTGACCTCAGCAGAGCTCTGCAGAGGGGTTGGTGTCCCCAGCTCCTGCCCCCGGTGCTGCACAGCCCCAGCGCCTCCTCCCCGGCCACCCACTGCCTCCAGCAGAGCAGGGGTCCCACAGGCCACCCCACAGGCAGCCCCAGAAGCTCCTGGAAGGAGAAAGGCAGCCTGGAGGCAAAGGGCCCCTAAGGCAAAAGAGGGAATAACACCAAGAGGTGCCCAGGGAGGGGACACTGCTGAGAAGCTCCAAGCACCCACTTAGAGACACTGGAAAAAAGCAACCCCACAAGCAACTTCTGGGAAGGAGCCACCTGCCTCAAGCAGCACTGTCCCCAAAACAGGGAAGAAAAAGCATCAAAACCACCTGTCAAAAGCCAGGAAGGGGAGAAAATCCACACCCTGGCAGAGCACACACAGCAGTCCCTCCTCCATTATCATGGGAAGGGGTGACGGGGGGGAGGTCACACTCATTTCCTTCCACCCTTCGGTTAGTGAAATTCAGGCAGTTTTGTTACTCACCAGATCAGACCTGCCGCTTTGGGGCAGTCAAGAAGCACCAGGTCCCACTGGGACAACCCTGGGGGCTCATGCCAGGGGCTCCCCTTCTTGCCTTCCTGCCCACCCCAGCCCCTCCATGGCAGGAGAATTGGAGGCAGGATCTGGCTGTGCTACAGCTGTGAGGAGCTCCCAGGAGCAGACCCAGGGCACCCTGACTCCCAAGGCCTCCTCACCACTTGCCTTGACTTGGAGCCAAGACCTGGCTTCCCATCACATTGGGTTTCCACTCCAGGGCCTGAATCAGTTCAGTTTGCTGACCAAAAACCCAAGAAACACCTTGTGCATGGGAGAAGAGCTCTTCACTGCCTGAGGTTTTCACTACTTTGTTGTTAGTTGACACTTGTTGGCTGAGAAGCCTTTACTTAGACTTGCTTTCTTTTTTAAAAATTAACAAAGTTAAAAGAGATAGCACATCCTAATACAACCACCCCCAATTACTGCTCATTCAGTAAGAGCCTGGATGCTCTCTTCCAGGCCACTGTTTACTCCTCTCCTTCAATGCCTGCATTCCAGTTTTGACAACAACATGAATTTCAGAGGATTGTTTTCTCTTACAGAGCAGAGAGGCCGTGTGCCAGTTCTGGCTACCACTTGCTGCTCTGACACAGTCCCTGCTCCATTTCCCCTCCCACTCCAAGGGACTCAGAAGCAATTCCTGACAAGGACACAACAGCGTTGTGTGCACCAGCAGCACTGGGCATTAAATGAAACCTTGCTTTAAGAGAGTTTTAAACAAACCAAGCATCTCTTCCCAAATAATCCTGTTCAATTAATTATCAGCTCTGCCAGGGACACCTCAGACACAACAAGCAGCTCCATTTGTTCTTTCTGGGGAAACCATACATTGGAGTTTCAAAACAGTACTTCACTCTACATACCCATAAAGCTAGTCTAAGCAGCAAACACATGCAACACCTTTTTAGTTTTGCTTGGATGCTTGCTCTTCTTCCATAGAAGCAAGAAATAAAGATTTCTTTTCTTTCCAGTGCTCTTCTTGAGACATGCAAAAAGCCCTGAAGGGAGTCAGAAGCCTCAGCGCTGGAAGGCTCTGACATGCCCTGTTTGCAACAGGCCCAGGTTGCCTGCTTAGAAGTATCACTCTTCAGTTTTCAAGAACATGCATCAAGGGAAAGTGACAAACTGTTGCATAAACAGAAGAGCATGGGAAGACTGTTTGGTTTGTCCTCAGTGGTCAAGTGGTACAACCCACTATCTGACACTTCAACACCTAAAGTATTTCCTGTTAAAGAGCACTGGACTGGGGCTGTCTAGGGGTAGCTGCTTAGCACAACTTTTAAGAGACTTGCTTAGCATGAGCAGCTAGATTTGCTGAAGCCTTAAGCCACACTCAGGTAACTCATCATGTTAGGTGAAAGAGGGCCCCAGAGCTGGTTCAAGCTGGAAAGAGAAGGAAGTCACAAGCAGTCTGCACTCCTGTGCCTCACACTCTGAAAGGGAGGATGTCAGGACTTTGAAATAAGGCCAGTGCAGGGCACCAGGACCTTGAGAAACAAGGCCTCCTCTCCCTGCTGGGGCAGGGTTAGTTGCTGTGGTCTGGAATTACCACCTCCTCCTCAGGACCTTGGGAGACAAGGGCAGGACCCCACAAGGAACAAAGGCACATCCCTCAGCAGAGGTCACACCAGTAGAGAGAAGGAAAGAAACAGCCTGCCTAGGGACACCAATGGGACCCACAAGGAACAGGAAGACCCCCCACCTGAATGTTGCTGTGGTCTCAACTACCACACAAGGGGTGGAGAGCTTAGATTGAAGAGTTACAATTGCCCAGGGATTTCTTTGTTCAGGGTCCCTCTTCAGCAGCACCCAGCTCCAGCTGGAAATGATGCACATGTGTTATTCAATATGTTCATTTTCCCTCTGACTTGGCTTTGAACTTCCCAGCAGGACTCTAGGGTCAGATCCTGTTACAATGGCTAAGCCCACACAGTTTTTACATAACATTTATTTCAGTTCAACCAAGGCTTTCATACTGTTTCAGGTACACAAGTAAATAGTAGCTTACCAACCATTCCTGGGAGAGAGTATATGAGCACCCAAGCTCTTAGCTGGGGCATTTCCCCAAGGCCTCCAAACTGCTTCAGGGACATGAAAGAATTCAGCAACGGATAACTAAAGTCTGAGAACAGGAACACTCCCAACCTCCCTCAGGCTACTCAGAAAGAGTGAAGAGAAAAAGCCCTCACAACTCAGTTAACAACTCTATATTTCACCACACTTGATCAAAGGTCTACATGACTAAGTAAAAAAAATAGGTTAGATGCTGCAGAAAAAGGAGCAAACACCTCAAAAAAAACTTTCACACCACAAAAATACTGTGACACACACAGCCACCAAAACCCTGAAAAAAATAGGGTAGCACATCCAAACTGAAAGTCTACATAAAGAGATAAATTAACATTGAGGAAGAGGAAAGCAGAGGAAAACCCAAAACTTAAACAGAAATAAAAGAGGCAGCCAAGAACAGGAGCAGGAAAAACAGCACAAAGCAGCTCCAAGAACCACCCAGAAACTAGAACAACTAAACAGCTTTAAGACTTATCTGAAAAAACAACATTAAAAACAAGACACACAACTCACAACACAAACAACACCTCAAAAACAATACTCAGAAGACCCACACCCCCAACACCAGCCAAACAAAGCCCCCACCCCCAAGGCTCAGCTTAAATACAGCCCTCAGGCCAAGGGGCAGAGGGGGCGTGGCTGGGGCTTCCAGGTGAGGCTGGTCAAGGCAATGTGGACCTGGGTGTGTGGTCAGGGTCTTGACAGCACAGGCAAGAATGGCAAGGTGAAGCCTTTAAAGGTCAACAAAACAGCTAGAGAGGTTTAACGTTTGCTGAGGAAACACCACAATGTTCTGCCAGAGAAGAAAATGGCTGGAGAATGTTTGTTTTCTGCTACTTGCGTTGTAGGGACTAAAAAAAGCCCCTAAGCAGTGCTAGCGAGGGCCAGGCCCAAAGCACGCAAGAGATGTTTCTTCACATGATGCATAATTAGACGCTGGAGTTTCTGGCTGGATGTGAACAGTTCACATGGGCTCCAAAAACGCCTGGACAAAGTCTCAGGAAAGAAAAATCTGTGAGGGATGTGAAATGCAGAGGCACCACCTCTGCTGCTGGGAGTGCTTGAGCCACAGACAGCGAGATGCATGGCACCTGCAAGAGGAGGATTACTGTCTGCTCGCGCCGCACATCTGGGCAGGTACAGCTTCTTGGAAGTGCTGGGAAGGCTCTCGACACCCAACACCAGCAGGTATCAAAGGAGGCTTTCACAACCATCGTACCAAAGGCCTTTGGGGGCCGGTGACACCAGCTCCTTAGAAGATCTACCCACCTAACCAAATTGTCCTAGTTAAGCTTTGTTTCAGTGTGAGGTGCTCCAAGGGACTGTCACTGGTCACACAGAAGAGCTTTCTTGCCTTGGCACTGGGCTCCTTGGTGCAGCAGGAGGCCTTAATTGCCCTGACCAGGCTCAGCTGCGGCTTCGCTGACCAGACTCACCTGGGGCTTCCACCCACCCGTCCTCCACCCGTTGGCCAGAGGGCTGCATTTAAGCTGGGTCAGGGGGAGCTTGTTCTCCTTGGGTGTCCTGGAGGGAGAGTGGGGTGTTTTGTTTATCATGTGTTTGTGTTGTGCTGGGTGGGTGTGTTTTGGGGGCTGGGTCTCTAGGGTGGTGCTTGTGCTTTGTCTGTTTAATGCTGTGTGAAGCTCTCAGTGAGGTGACTAATAAATTTGTTGTTGTGGTGCCCTGTTATTGTAGGCTTGTAGCTGTGCAAAGGCTGCCTCTGTTTCTGTGTGTGTTCAGATCACCCAGACTTCTGAGCTCCTCTTCCCTTCTGGAGTCCTTCTGTGTTTCCTGTTCCCTAGCAGGTAAGTATGTAACCAGGGCTGAGGGCTCCTTGCTGGGAGCTGTTTTATTATTGGAGGGGCCAATGCTCCTGATCTCCTGAGCAGTCCCTGTTGAAAAGCTGTGTCCTTCAGCTTCTGGTGGGATGCTTCTTGGGCTGCTCTTTTCAAAAGGGAAGAGTGTCCCCCCAGGAAAAGCTTAAAAACTCCCAGTGTCCTTTCTTGGAAAGCAAAGAGGGCTAAGCCACAAAAGCTGGTCAGATGTACAGTCTCTGCAGCTTGAAGGGCTTGAGTTCATCTTTCATGTAGCTTGTTCATTGCATCTACTTACCTTGCGGGAAAGGCTGTTTTATGTGTCTGGGGGATGGTTGGGGAGGAGAAGGTGGGGAGGTTGTAAAAGATGCTTAAATCATCAGGTCAGGAGGGAGTTCTCAAAAACATTGTTGTCTGACCACAAAAACCAGTTCCTGTGATGGAATTGGGTCAGAGTCATTCCTTGACTATGCCTGTGCCTTCTGAGATGGAGGTGAGAGTGTTTTTTCCAAATGTCCCAGCACTTAAGTCAGGTCTTCTCAAGAAATCTTCATGCTTCAAGCTTAAATTAAGCAGTGGTGCTGTAATCAAGCCTAGCAGAGAAGAATGAAAGGCAGAAAGACAAAACGCAAAGTGTTTAAAGACCTCCCAAGTCTGGCCAGATAGCTTCACAGCCATGTTTGGCAGATGCTTGGCAGTACTATGCTTTGAGGAGAAATGAGTGTCTCTTCTCTTTTCAGCTCCCTTTGGATGCTCTTGTTTCTCTCTGGAGCTCTCCAAAGGCATGTGCAGTGCTGCAGCTGAGAAGAGAGAAGCAGCTGCAGGAGAGCTCTGCTGCAATCCCTGGGCTTCAAAAGCCTGAGCTGCTGCTAAAGACATGGCCTATCCCCCCAGGACACAAAGGGGGCCAGCTGCCACATCAAGGGTAAGATGATAGGACACCCTGTGCTGCCCAGTGTGCAGGGCTTTGCTTCTCTGGAAGCAGCTGAAAGTGCGAAGCATGGCTCTGGGCAGGCTTGCCTTTTGGAGGGGTCAGCACTGCTCAACTCCTGCATCACGGTGAGTTCCTGTCTTGCTGGAGTAAATGGAGATGCCGGACTAAGTGATGGTCAGGGTTTCCTTGTGGATTCTGTCTGATGACACAGAGGGTTTTCTTGTGGTGAGCTCAAAGCTTGGGTTGGGATTAGTGCAGTCACATGGAAATGCTTTACAAGCAGTAACTAGCAGTGGGCATGCCACCCACTCAGTGTCCCAGCTGTGAGGGTCTGGGGGGGTGAGGTGGTTGACAACACCTGGCATGTCCCAGTGAGGTGCACCTGCAAGAGCTGGGGGATCCAGTGAGGTGCTGGGGAGGAGTTCTGGCAGTGACTGGGAGGTCTTGGTGTTGTGTGACAGGGTCTTCAGACACTGCTGCTCTTCAGATGCTTGAACTGAAGAGACCAATATAAAAAAAGACAAATGGCTTTGAAAGTGTCTCAGGTGGGTGGAAGTTTTCTTTTTAAGGAAAAGCTAGACTCCACTGTGGGAGGGTTTGACCTACAAAGTGGCTGCACTCTCAGGCTGATGTCTGGGTGTGAATGCAAGTTAAATGTGACAAGGGTGTTAAGCTGCTAAATAGTTCAGTGTATCCAGTGCTAAGCTGAAATAAGTGAAACCAAGCTGTTGCAGGTTGCAGAGGCTTGGCAGTCTGGAGCCTGGTTAGAGGGAAGTGTGCTTGAGGGCTACTGGTGTGGAAGACATGGTTTCCTGTCTCTCTCCTGCCCTCACAAAGGGAGGCCTGCTCTAATCTTGCAGCAGGGCAGCACTGGAGCTGTGGGTTGGTGGGTGGGTGTGTGCAGGCTGTGTCCTTGCTGATGAGGGAATCCTGGCCCCTGCCCTCCCCTTCCATGTGATGTGACATGTGGATGTATGGAGTTATCCAGCCACAAAGGGGGTGGGGAGGGTGACAAACCAGTCACCTGTGTGGACATGCAGGGGAGCACTGGGGTTGCTGCAGCAGGGAAGCCAAGGGCTGCAGCTCGGAGCAGGGCTGGTGTTAAGCACAGGCCTAGTGAAGTTAACCATCCACGAGTCCTGCCTGGAGCAGGGACAGGCCTAACACAAGCATGAGACTCGATGCTCCCACCCGCTCTGTCTTGTCTCCAGCTCTGGCCTTGCTCTGGAGGACAGAACTGAGTTCTTGCTTTTACTGCTCCCTGGCTTCCTAAGATGAGGCAGAGGGACTGCTCCCATTCTGCTCCTCTTTCTGGTGTTGAAATGCTCCCTTCCTAGAGGGCTCTGGCTTGGGAAAGTCCTGTTAGGCTAGTCTTATTCTGTCAAGGATTATCCTGTCTCTTTCTGTAGTACCTTTAGGTGTGTAACTGCTTTAAAAACAACTCGAAGCCTTGGTGACTTCATGCTGTTGTCCAGGGGAAGCAGCTCTCTGTTGGAACTGGACTTGCTGGGCTGCTTTGGAGTTCCTGTGTGAGAAACCCTTCCTGGGAAGGACTTCCTCTTCCTGAGGACAAGGACTCTTTCCCCTGAAGTAGTCTGCATTGTTTTATCAAAAAAATGAAGGTGTTATAGTAACTCTGTAGTAGAGGTGCTATTAGCAGGATTGAGTTATTGCTATTCCATCCTGAAAAACTTGGCCAAAAATCAAGGGTGATGTTTGGGCCTTGTTGAACTGGTGGAAGACTTGCCCTGGCTTGAGGCCAAGCAATCAGCTTGAAGTGCCCAGGTAGAAGAAAAGAGAAGGTGGGGGGAGAGGGGAGGGAATGAGTGTATTGCATGTTGCTTTTTCAAGGAGAAGTGGGAAGAGAGAGTGCCTGGAGTCAGAGCTGGCTCCAAGGGCCTGAGGCCCTAAGTCACACATGGGTGAGGATCACCTCACCAGGAGAGAGGGTGTTTCTCCTTGTGCAGGCCTCCCACTAGCAGGAGCAGCAGAGAGGGTTGGTTGGCCTGCTGGGGACCCTGACAGCTGCCAGAGCATCAGCCTGGCAAGTCTGTGCCTAGCTGGGGGGTCATGGAGCAGTCTTTGACAAGGAGATGGGCCCTTGACAAGGGGGGTGGGTGGTGTCTCTGCAGGCTCTGCACTGGCTAAATGAGAGAGCAGTTGCTGCAGAACCTGCTGTTCCCTGTGTCTTGTCCTCAGGTTGTCAGCTTGTGTCACCTCCCTGTCAGAATGTGGTGTGCCTCGACTTCCCAAGGACTGAAGCAAGGCTGTGTTGGTGGCAGCTGCAGGCATCAGTTCTGGATTATTTATCCAAGACAAGTCATCAGAGAAACCTTCTTCCCAGCAAGTGAGGAAACATGAAATGCTAAGGATAAGACCAGCTGCCTTGCAGTGTTTTATGAGGCTGTGAAAGGTATACATGTTTTATGCATCAGCATAACTTCCAAAAAGCTGCAGTGGAGTTGGGGGGGGGTGTGTGTGGAGAGGAGAGGCTGATGACAATTATACCAAGGCAGTATATACTGGAGACAAGAGGGGCAAAAACTGAAGGAAAATGAAATACTGGATGGACAGTACTTGCTGCTGCAGTTAGTAGCATAGCTGCAGTCCGTCTGGGCATGCTGGAGAAAGCTTGTGTGAGAGATGAATACAAAGTGAATCTAGTGGATCACTTCGAATTTTTTGGGGGGTAGACCTGCTCTCCCGGGGCCGCGGGGTAGACCTGCTCTCCCGGGGCCGCGGGGTAGACCTGCTCTCCCGGGGCCGCGGGGTAGACCTGCTCTCCCGGGGCCGCGGGGTAGACCTGCTCTCCCGGGGCCGCGGGGTAGACCTGCTCTCCCGGGGCCGCGGGGTAGACCTGCTCTCCCGGCGCCGCGGGGTAGACCTGCTCTCCCGGCGCCGCGGGGTAGACCTGCTCTCCCGGCGCCGCGGGGTAGACCTGCTCTCCCGGCGCCGCGGGGTAGACCTGCTCTCTGGCCCCCCCCCCCCCCCCCCCCCCCCCTTTTGTGGCAGCACCCGTGGTGGGAACAGGTCATGGCCCTGCACAAATACAGGTGAAGTCGTGCTCTGTGTCCTAGGCAAAAGACAGGGGAAGAAACCTGCAGTAAGTGGTGACAAAAATAAAAGCCAAGTCTGGAAGACACTGCATGAGCTAACAAAGCCACTAGTGTGCTGCTGTCATCTTCAGCAGTGCAGAAACACTTGTCAGAAAACTGAGGTTTTTAACCATCCTTGGTCTGTACAAGCAGAGAGGCCAAGGAGAGAGCCTGCAAAGCATGATAGTAAGTAAAGGTAATGCTGGGCATTTCAGGCAGGGCCCTGTCCCCCTCCATGCACATGCCTGCAGAGACTGGCAAGGCCAAGAGCCTACAAATGCCTGTGGAAGGAGCAGAGCAGCCCTTCAGGTGGGGTCCCTGGCTGGGCCAAGGTCATGGAGAGAGCTGAAGGAGAGGGACCTTGAAGTGTTCCAGATGAGTTTGAGAGGGGCTATTGCAGGAGCAGGTCCAGCTTTCAAGAAAGTGATTTTAGCTGTGTTAGTCTGTATGGAATCAGCTTCCCAAGTTTTGCATTTCTGAGGGTATTTTAAGAGGCAGCCCACTGAATGTCACTGTGTCCCTTGACATGTGGTGTGGGAGAAGTAAGTACCTATGAAACTCTTCACCAAGATGTCTTTTTCCTTAGCAGATGTGCTGGAATTCCTTACGGCTGTGGCCATATCTTGCCCTTGGCCTGTCCTTCATATGGGGCCTACTAAGAAAAGGGCAGAGCTCTTCAGCCAAGCCCTGGAGCTGAAGAAGAAATGTTTCCTCGGTGTGTTCCAGTCAGCCTGCGCAGCCAAGCCTTGTGCTTCTCAAGCCTGGGTATGACTGAGGCAGCCACTGGCACCCAAAGCTCCTGCAGCACTGCTTGGCCTGGGCATGTTCTGCCTCCTCCATGCAGCTGTGTCCACAGTGTGGTCTGAAAAGCCTGCTGTGGACAGGGACTGGGTGTCTCATTCTTGGGCCCCCAAACAACTGTGCTGCCTGTTAGCTCCTGGAAATGCCAACGCAGTGCTTCTGGCATTTGGTGACGAGCATGCAAAACACTGGGGGTTGTTCTGGAGCCTGTGGAAACAGGAAAATATCCTTTCAGGCCAGGTGCATGAGTTGCTCTTGGTTTTTCTGATACGCATCAAACCAAGACTAGTAATTGAACTGGGCTTTGGCTGAGACAGTCTGATGGATGTTCTCCCAGGAAACCTTATGGCATTATCTACCTCTTCCAAAGAGGGTTTATGGAAAGAGCATGTCTTTAGCAGAGAAAGCTACACATGGGGATTGTTTCTCTAGCCTTCAAACCATAAGTCATTCCACTTTCTGATGCAACTGGACTTCATGGAGCTGTGTTTACTGCCTTAAGGCCTTGTGATAAGTGTTCACTGATGATGGATCATGTTTCATTAAAAACCACCAAGCATAAAATGAAACCTGAGTGGAAAGGGTGCCTGAGCAAGGAGGTCTGCCAGTGTGGGAGCCCTGAGGTTCCTGGAGCCTGGACACAGTGGGGAAGCCCCCAGCTGCTGTGGTGTGGGGGGCTGAGGGGAGGGGGAGGCTGCATGGGGAGCATGCTGGGTTCCCCCCTGAGGCTGGACCCCTGGGTGGGGTAGAGGGTGCAATCAAGATCTCTGCTGCCTGCCCCTGTGTCCTGACCCACTGCACAAAGCTCAAGCTGGCAGCCAGGTTCCCCCAGCTTTTGCTCTCCCTGTGTGCCCAGAGAGACCTAAATCCAGTTGTGTCCTGCACACGAGGCCCAGGAGGGATCCTCCTGTTCCCTGGAGAGCTCTGCCCTGATCGCCAGCAGTCTTCCTCCTCGCTGTTCCTCCTCTGTTGCCCACTGCCACCACGAAGCCCCATGTAAAAGACTCTGTCCCTGCTGAGCGTGGGAACTGCCTGCAGCTTCCCGTGGGTGTGAGCGCGTTTTCTAGAAATGAGCCCGTGGGCCTGAGCCCTGCAGTCCTCCCCTTCCCCCTCAGCTTCCAGCATGAGCATACGGGGGGGTGGGGGGGCTGGAAAAGTGAACCAAAAGGAAGCTAAGGTCTGCTCTGGGGTCCCGGCTTTCAACAAGGCTGCAGAAAAGACTGTGGGCCTGGGATTTTCTGTGAACTGGACGTGCCCTCTTAGTCCCTGCTGGCAGTCTAAAACTGATTCATGGCACTGGCAGTGCGAGGGATGGATGTGAGTGGGCAGGAGGCCTAGGCAGGTGCGTCCTGGCTGGGTTTCATAGTTGCACTCATCATGATGACTGGTAAGTGTAAGACCTGGGAAAAAGGCATGGTGTGCTTACTTGATTGGGGTAGGTGACACATAGGTCTTGTTTCTGTTGCTGCTGTTTCTTCAGCAGTCCATAGAAGTTTATAGGAAAGAGCATTTTGGGAGCAGAAGTCCTTAGGTTCAGCAGGTGATAATGGGTTTTCTGCCTTTCCCAGGTATTAGCAGTAGGCAGGTGGCATCCTATCGTGAGGTGATCAGATGTACCAGGGGTTGTATTTAATGAACTTGTCTGTGTTTGTTTATTTCAGGTGTAAAAGAGTTCACCCAAAAAGTTGCTGGAAATGGAAACACTGCTTTACCTGTCTCAGCATCCAGGGCGTTTATGCTCAGCATGCCACCTCCTTGTCAAGCATCAGAGTATGTAATTTTTTGGACTACCTGAAGGATAAGGAGCTTTGCCCGATCCAGCTGACCGCCAAGGAGTTCACTTGGCAGTTGAGTTCTGTGCTTTATTTCCTTTAAAACAACACGGTTGTTTTTATCTAGCAGTGATAGCAGTGGTTTTTTACAGTGTAGCTCTTCTTTCTCGCAGAACCCCGGTAAGGAGGAAACGCACCTTCCTTTGAAGAAGGATGGAGAAGGGGCTCCCCGAAGCAGAGTCCAACGTTGTGCTGACAGGATGGATGGGGCGGCTGCAGAGGTTTGTCGTGAAATGGGGAGTTTTCGCCCCCTGCTCGTCGGCTCCGGCCCAGCCCAGCCAAGGTGTCCGCCTCGGGTCTGTGATGCTCTCAGGAAGGTCCTGTGGCGTGTGAGAAATGAGTTTTGTGACTTTAATCCCTATTGCAGTAGGCAGGTGCCCGTGTCAAAGGACTGCCAGCCTTGCTGGTTTGTTCAGTTGACGTGAAGAGTGGATTAACCTAAGGTGAGAAGTCTTTGCAGAGCAAGATCAGGTATATTTGCCCAAAGCACCTCGAAGTGCTTGTCTCCAGAGCTACCAGGACTCATCTGGAGCAGCTGTTAGCACTTTTCATAAGGAAACAGATGTGCACTGAAAAAAGCAGGGAGGACTGCAAACTTTCCCCCGTCCTCACAGCTGCTTATCCACCCTCTGGCCCAGCGAGGTGCCAGTCCTGACTGTGGCTTCCCGAGGTTCCCACGAAACAAGAGAGAAAGGTTTTGGTGTTAGGCTGCAAAGCGGAGAGACTCAGACCCCCTGGCAGTGACCCTCTGCTCTGTGCAATGCTGCTGTGCTGTGGAGAGGGGTCAGGGTCAGGCAGTGCCTATTTTTATCGACATTTCTTCATGCAAATCTGTGTTTTAGGAAAATACCCTTGAAGGAGGAGAGAGAATTAAAAGTAGTCTTTGTATTTCAAAATAACTGATGTTGAAAGTAGGAGAGAGGCAACTAGTTTTTAATTGAACCACTTACTGTAAAGGCTGTCTTGCAGGATTAGACGCTTGGACTACAGAGTTGTAAAGAGCAAGCCACCCAGGCTGATGGGCAAAATTACCAGGTTTTCATTAAGGAAGAAATACAGTTTAGGTGTGGACAAGTGTGTGTATATATATATGGGGATCAAAGAGCCACAGAAATTATTACTATATTTAAATTATTATTATAGTTATTATAATGGGAACTTACTGTACCTAGCAAATCCTGCCTTGTTTAGCATTTTCCTTAGATCAGAAGTCAGAAAGTGAAGACCAGGTGGATTCATGGCTCTGTCTGTATGTTGTGCACCATTTGATGTGTCCCGTGTCCTTACGGCAAGGCTTCAGGCTTTTCCTGACAGACTCTGTCCTCCTCTCCGGATGCTCCGCTGAGCAGAACCAGCGCATCCCCTTCCCGCAAGTGCTCTTTTCTTGTCTCGACTGGCAACGGGTGCTACCGGACATAGAGAGAAATAGCTTCTTTAAAGATGTGTTAGATAAAAGGTTTCTCTTTTTCAGACTTCATGCCTTTCACTGGGAGCTAAGCTTTTCACCTGCTCTTTGAAAAACCAGACGCCTAAGACTTGGAAACGCTTTGGCAAACATGGAGGAACACGGCTTAAAGCTGTGCTGTCATTTGGAGGGGGGAAATAAAATACGAGTGTTCCTCTTCATGCTGTGGCAGAGAAAGTGGAGCTGCTGAGATGATGTGATGGGTGGTCTTCCTCTTCAGTTTTATGCTCCTGAAAGGAAATACAAGGTACGCTGCAAGCGCGTACTCGCAGCATCCGCCAAAGGACAAAATCTTTTCCAGCAGCAGCCCCAAATCCCGGAGACTGAGGTGAGGACGGGTGTCAGCCACGAGCCAGAGCCGCGCGCCAAAGGGAAGGGGCTGCCTTCCACAGCCAGAGGACGAAAGAAAGAGAGAGAAAACAGTAGCGGAGCAGCTTGTCAAGGACAGAGTCGTGGCTTTCGTTGCTTCTAGTTTTCCCACCCCGAATAACTTTTTCTCCCAACAGACCGCAGCCAAAACGAGCAGCAGACACTAATCCAGGCAGTCCAGGAACGACGGGTCAGACGACAAGTGGATGCCGGTTCGTCCGCTGTGGAGAGGCGCAGAGAAGAGTCCCTGCCGCAGGTACCATGGCCCTAAATTGGACACTCCTCCTGCCCGCTCTCCGCACGTGCGGGCCGGGCGCCGGGGCCGGGAGCTGCTGCTCGGGCAAGAGCCGGGTCCTGCTCGCTGTGGCCGGTCCCTCGTGAGGGCCTTTGCCAGCGCAGGTGATGCCACGTGGGAGCAGCCGAGCAGGGAAGGCTCAGCCCGAGCCGCGGCGAGGAGCGCAGCCCCGATGGGGGGACGCCGGCGCGGGAGGGAGGCGGTGTCCGGCGAGTGCCCGTGCCCGGCTGCTGGCCGGGAAAAACCCCTTTTGCCTCGTGGCTCCTGGCCGCTGTCGCGTGCATGGGGTGGTCTGAGGGGGGTCGGCGCGCGGGTCCCGCTGGGCTCGGCGGTGCCAAACGCGGCCGGGGCGCCCGCCCGCCCGCCCGGGGCGGCGTCTGCCTTCCCCGAGGCTGCTGCCGGGCTCAGGCCGAGCCCCGCGGGGCAGCTCTGCCCGGGGAGGCTGCGGCAGGGCCGCGGTGTCTGTGCCGCAGCCCCAGCGCTGAGCGTGGGGGGCCGCGGGGCGCCCGGCGGGGTGGGCACGGCCGAGCCGGTGCCTGGGGTGGCTCGTGGTGGTGCTGGGCCTCTCCTGAAACGCCCTGCACTTCCTTTTTTTGGTTGTTTCTCCTTTCCCTTTTTTTGTTTTTTTTCCTTTCCCTTTTTTTGGTTGTTTCTCCTTTCCCTTTTTTTGGTTGTTTCTCCTTTCCTTTTTTTTGTGTTGTTTCTCCTTCCTTTTTTTTGTGTTGTTTTTCCTTCCTTTTTTTGGTTGTTTCTCCTTCCTTTTTTTGTTGTTTCTCCTTTCCCTTTTTTTTTGTTGTTTCTCCTTTCCCTTTTTTTTGTTGTTTCTCCTTTCCCTTTTTTTTTGCTGTTTCTCCTTTCCCTTTTTTTGTTCTTTTTCCTTTCCCTTTTTTTTGTTCTTTTTCCTTTCCCTTTTTTGTTCTTTTTCCTTTCCCTATTTTCTTTTTCCTTTCCCTTTTTTTCTTTTTCCTTTCCATTTTTTTGTGTTGTTTTTCCTTCCTTTCCCTTTTGTTCTTTTTCCTTCCTTTTTTTTCCTTCCCTTTTTTTGTTCTTTTTCCTTTCCCTTTTTCCTTCTTTTTCCTTTCCCTTTTTTGGTTGTTTCTCCTTTCCCTTTTTTTGGTTGTTTCTCCTTTCCCTTTTTTTGTTGTTTCTCCTTCCCTTTTGTTGTTTCTCCTTTCCCTTTTTTTTGTTGTTTCTCCTCTCCCTTTTTTTGTTCTTTTTCCTTCCTTTTTTTGTTCTTTTTCCTTTCCTTTTTTGTTGTTTCTCCTTTCCCTTTTTTTTGTTGTTTCTCCTTTCCCTTTTTTTGTTGTTTCTCCTTTCCCTTTTTTGTTGTTTCTCCTCTCCCTTTTTTCTTTCTCCTTTCCCTTTTTTTGTTGTTTGTCCTTTCCCCTTTTTTTGTTGTTTCTCCTTTCCCTTTTTTTGTTGTTTCTCCTTTCCCCTTTTTTTGTTGTTTCTCCTTTCCCTTTTTTTGGTTGTTTCTCCTTTCCCTTTTTTTTGTTGTTTCTCCTTTCCCTTTTTTTGTTGTTTCTCCTTTCCCTTTTTTTGGTTGTTTCTCCTTTCCCTTTTTTTTGTTGTTTCTCCTTTCCCCTTTTTTGTTGTTTCTCCTCTCCCTTTTTTTGGTTGTTTCTCCTTTCCCTTTTTTTGGTTGTTTCTCCTTTCCCTTTTTTTGGTTGTTTCTCCTTTCCCTTTTTTTTGTTGTTTCTCCTTTCCCTTTTTTTGTTGTTTCTCCTTTCCCTTTTTTTGTTGTTTCTCCTTTCCCTTTTTTTGCTGTTTCTCCTTTCCCTTTTTTTGTTGTTTCTCCTTTCCCTTTTTTGTTGTTTCTCCTTTCCCTTTTTTTTGTTGTTTCTCCTTTCCCTTTTTTTTGTTGTTTCTCCTTTCCCTTTTTTTGTTCTTTTTTCTTTCCTTTTTTGTTGTTTCTCCTTTCCCTTTTTTTTGTTGTTTCTCCTTTCCCTTTTTTGGTTGTTTCTCCTTTCCCTTTTTTTGGTTGTTTCTCCTTTCCCTTTTTTTGTTGTTTCTCCTTTCCCTTTTTTTTGTTGTTTCTCCTTTCCCTTTTTTTTGTTGTTTCTCCTTTCCCTTTTTTTCTTTTTTCCTTTCCCTTTTTTGTTCTTTTTCCTTTCCTTTTTTTGTTGTTTCTCCTTTCCCTTTTTTTGGTTGTTTCTCCTTTCCCTTTTTTTGGTTGTTTCTCCTTTCCCTTTCTTTGGTTGTTTCTCCTTTCCCTTTTTTCTTTTTTCCTTTCCCTTTTTTGTTGTTTTTTCTTTCCTTTTTTTGTTGTTTCTCCTTTCCCTTTTTTTGGTTGTTTCTCCTTTCCCTTTTTTTTGTTGTTTCTCCTTTCCCTTTTTTTGTTGTTTCTCCTTTCCCTTTTTTTGTTGTTTCTCCTTTCCATTTTTTTGTTGTTTCTCCTCTCCCTTTTTTTGTTGTTTCTCCTTTCCCTTTTTTTTGTTGTTTCTCCTTTCCCTTTTTTGGTTGTTTCTCCTTTCCCTTTTTTTGGTTGTTTCTCCTTTCCCTTTTTTTTTGTTGTTTCTCCTTTCCCTTTTTTTGGTTGTTTCTCCTTTCCCTTTTTTTGTTGTTTCTCCTTTCCCTTTTTTTGGTTATTTCTCCTTTCCCTTTTTTTGGTTGTTTCTCCTTTCCCTTTTTTCTTTTTTCCTTCCCTTTTTTGTTGTTTCTCCTTTCCTTTTTTTGTTGTTTCTCCTTTCCCTTTTTTTGTTGTTTCTCCTTTCCCTTTTTTTGGTTGTTTCTCCTTTCCCTTTTTTTGGTTGTTTCTCCTTTCCCTTTTTTTGGTTGTTTCTCCTCTCCCTTTTTTTGTTGTTTCTCCTTTCCCTTTTTTTTGTTGTTTCTCCTTTCCCTTTTTTTGTTGTTTCTCCTTTCCCTTTTTTTTGTTGTTTCTCCTTTCCCCTTTTTTTGTTGTTTCTCCTTTCCCCTTTTTTTGTTGTTTCTCCTTTCCCTTTTTTTGGTTGTTTCTCCTTTCCCTTTTTTTGGTTGTTTCTCCTTTCCCTTTTTTTCTTTTTTCCTTTACCTTTTTTGTTGTTTTTCCTTTCCCTTTTTTTGTTGTTTCTCCTTTCCCTTTTTTGTTGTTTCTCCTTTCCCTTTTTTTGTTGTTTCTCCTTTCCCTTTTTTTTGTTGTTTCTCCTTTCCCTTTTTTTGTTGTTTCTCCTTTCCCTTTTTTTGTTGTTTCTCCTCTCCCTTTTTTCTTTCTCCTTTCCCTTTTTTTGTTGTTTCTCCTTTCCCCTTTTTTTGTTGTTTCTCCTTTCCCTTTTTTGGTTGTTTCTCCTTTCCCTTTTTTTGGTTGTTTCTCCTTTCCCTTTTTTTTGTTGTTTCTCCTTTCCCCTTTTTTTGTTGTTTCTCCTTTCCCTTTTTTTTGTTGTTTCTCCTTTCCCTTTTTTTGGTTGTTTCTCCTTTCCCTTTTTTTGGTTGTTTCTCCTTTCCCTT
Source organism: Dromaius novaehollandiae (assembly GCF_036370855.1). Lineage (NCBI taxonomy): Eukaryota > Metazoa > Chordata > Aves > Casuariiformes > Dromaiidae > Dromaius > Dromaius novaehollandiae. The sequence continues at coordinate 10,863,621 of NC_088101.1, read as the reverse complement.
TTTTTGGTTGTTTCTCCTTTCCCTTTTTTTGTTGTTTCTCCTTTCCCTTTTTTTGTTGTTTCTCCTTTCCCCTTTTTTTGTTGTTTCTCCTTTCCCTTTTTTTGGTTGTTTCTCCTTTCCCCTTTTTTTGTTTTTTCTCCTTTCCCTTTTTTTGTTGTTTCTCCTTTCCCTTTTTTTGTTGTTTCTCCTTTCCCTTTTTTTTTGTTTTCTCCTTTCCCTTTTTTTGTTCTTTTTCCTTTCCCTTTTTTGGTTGTTTCTCCTTTCCCTTTTTTTGGTTGTTTCTCCTTTCCCTTTTTTTTGTTGTTTCTCCTTTCCCCCTTTTTTGTTGTTTCTCCTTTCCCTTTTTTTGTTGTTTCTCCTTTCCCTTTTTTTTTGTTTTCTCTTTTCCCTTTTTTTGTTCTTTTTCCTTTCCCTTTTTTGGTTGTTTCTCCTTTCCCTTTTTTTGGTTGTTTCTCCTTTCCCTTTTTTTGGTTGTTTCTCCTTTCCCTTTTTTTGTTGTTTCTCCTTTCCCTTTTTTTGGTTGTTTCTCCTTTCCCTTTTTTTGGTTGTTTCTCCTTTCCCTTTTTTTGGTTGTTTCTCCTTTCCCTTTTTTTGGTTGTTTCTCCTTTCCCTTTTTTTTGTTGTTTCTCCTTTCCCCTTTTTTTGTTGTTTCTCCTTTCCCTTTTTTTGTTGTTTCTCCTTTCCCTTTTTTGTTGTTTCTCCTCTCCCTTTTTTCTTTCTCCTTTCCCTTTTTTGGTTGTTTCTCCTTTCCCTTTTTTTGGTTGTTTCTCCTTTCCCTTTTTTTGTTGTTTCTCCTTTCCCTTTTTTTTGTTGTTTCTCCTTTCCCTTTTTTTGTTGTTTCTCCTTTCCCTTTTTTCTTTTTTCCTTTCCCTTTTTTTTGTTTTTTCTCCTTTCCCTTTTTTTTGTTTCTCCTTTCCCTTTTTTTGTTCTTTTTCCTTTCCCTTTTATTTGTTGTTTTTCCTTTCCCTTTTTTTGTTGTTTCTCCTTTCCCTTTTTTTGTTGTTTCTCCTTTCCCTTTTTTTTGTTCTTTTTCCTTCCTTTTTTGTTCTTTTTCCTTCCCTTTGTTGTTTTTCCTTCCCTTTTTTTGTTCTTTTTCCTTTCCCTTTTTTTGTTGTTTCTCCTTTCCCTTTTTTTGGTTGTTTCTCCTTTCCCTTTTTTTGGTTGTTTCTCCTTCCCTTTTTTGTTGTTTCTCCTTTCCCTTTTTTTGTTGTTTCTCCTTTCCCTTTTTTTGTTGTTTCTCCTTTCCCTTTTTTTGTTGTTTCTCCTTTCCCTTTTTTGTTCTTTTTCCTCCCTTCTTTTGTTGGTTCTCCTTTCCCCTTTTTTGTTGTGCTTTTCCAGGGACAGAGGAGCCCCAGCAGTGCTGTCTGGGACGGCCAGTGCAAATGCCGCAGCTTCACCCCAGCACTCCACTCGCCTCCCTCCTGCCCCGCGCGTGGCCCCACTCCTGGCTGGGGACGACCTGCCTGCGCCCGCCTGGCTCCGGGAAACCCTGCTGGGAGCACCGCGCGGGCTCCTTGCAGCGCTGGCTCCCAACAGCTCAGCTCCAGCTCCAGCGGTGCCCCGACCTGCGCCCGGGTGAGGCTGCGCTGGGGAATGGCCCCGTTGTGGGGCCTGCGGTGGCTTGTGGTGGTGCTGGGCCTCTCCTGAAACACCCTTCATTTCTTTGGGTTTTTTTTTTTTTGTTTAGTTTTGTTCTCTTTTTATTTTCTTTTGACATTTCCAGGGACAGAGGAGCCCCAGCAGGGCTGTCTGGGACGGCCAGTGCCAACGCCCCAGCATCGTCCCAGCGCCGGCTCTGGGACGCTGCCGCCTGCGCGCAGAGCCTGGGACAGCATGTCCGGCAGCAGGGGCTGCGTCCCGGCCCCTCTCACCCCCGCGGGCACCTCGGAGGCGCTTCCTGGTGAGCCGGGGGACGTTTCCCCCGGTGCCTTCTCCCTGAGGAGCCTGGGGGGTTGTGTCCCTGGTGAGTAACAGCTCCAGCCTCGCTGCCTGTCTCTGTGTCCTGGCCAGGGGCTGCCGACACCGCGCGACGGCCTCGCGCCTCCTTTCTGCGCTCCGCAGCGAAGCCGGGAGCACCGCGGCGCAGAGAGGCAGCGCGAGGTTTGTTTCCTCCCGGACAGAAGCCGCCCGGCTCCCTACTCGCAGCAGGACGATGCCTCCGCTCGCCTCCCTCCCGCCCTGCGCGGGGCCCCGCTCCTGGCTGGGGACGACCTGCCTGCGCCCGCCTGGCTCTGGGCCTCCTTGGGAGCCTGCTGGGAGCACAGCGGGGGCTCCTCGCAGCTCAGCTCCGGCTCCTTAGGGCTCGGCCTCATTACAGCAGTGGTGGTGACTGACAAGGTCGTAAATCAATCACTGTCACAGCTTGCGTATTAATATCATAGTTCAGTATTCCATACATACTGCACAGTTAGTTTATTAACAGTGTACATACTCCATACACACATTGAATAAAGAGTCCAAGTCTTGTACAAATGGGGAATAAACAGGGGAACTGGAAGATGGTGTCTGCTCGTGTTTCCTCCCCAAAAGCGCTTTCGCTCCAGAGACTATCTCAGACGCGAGGTTCGGCCTGGTGCATGCCAGCCTCCCTGCTGCCGGGGCGCTCGCGGACGGACCCCCACCTCCGGTGAGGGTCCACACGCCCTGCCCCCACCCCTGCCTCCCCCCACCCCACAAGGGCCCCCTCAGCTTCTGTTTGGGGGCTGGAAACAGCTGAACTCGCCTCTGTTTCCGAGTCCCCAAAACGCAGCACTTAGTCTCTGTTTTCAGCCACAGGAACAGCCCCATGAGCCTCCACTTGTGCCCCCAAACGCAGGACTTGGCCTCGCTTTCTGACCCCAAACCCAGGGCTCATGGGCCTGGGCTTGTGCTTGAAAACAGGGAGTAAGATGCCCTTTGTGCCCCCAAAACGCAGCACTTAGCTGCTGCTTTCAGCCCCATGAGCCTCCACCCGTGGCCCCCAAATGCAGGACTTGGCCTTGCTTTTGGTCCCCGAAAGCCAAGGCTCATCCACTTGTGCTTGTGCTTGAAAACAGGGACTAACCTGGTCTTTGTGGCCCCAAAACGCAGCACTTGGCTGCTGCTTTCAGCCCCATGAGCCTCCACTGGGGGCCCCAAAACCCAGGACTTGGCCTTGCTTCTCAGCCCCAAACCCAGGGCTCATCCACCTATTCCTGGGCTTGACCACGGGACCAACCTGCCCTCTGCGGCCCCCGATCGCAGCACCTGGCCGCTGCTGGGAGCCCCGGGGCAGCCGACCTCGCCTGTGCTTCCCAGGCCCAGAAACGCACGACCCGAGTCTCCGTTTCTGGACCCCAAAACACCCGACCTGGTCTCCGCTCCCAGCACCCGGCTCCGCCGCCGCTCGAGGCCCCAGGACCCGGGTGGCGCCCCGGGACCCGCCTGCACCCCAACGCCGCCCCCCCCCCTCCCGGAGCCCGTTGCTGCCCCAGCGCCCCCCCCGCCCCGCCCCAACCACGGCCGGGCTCCAGCCCCGCTCCGGCGCTCGCAGCCGCGGCCTCCTGCTCCCGGGCTCCCCGCGGCGCGGGGCCCCTCGGCCGCCGCGAGCACCGGACCTCGCCCCCTCCCGCGGCGCCGCGCTCGGCCCCGCCGCCACCGAGCCCCGACGCCGGGACGAGCCCGCGCGTTCAGCCCCGGCAGCGGCCCGTGCGCGGGGCCCGGGGCGGCGGCAGCGGGGCCGGGCCGCGACAGCGCTGCGGGGAGGGACCGGGCCGGGGCCGGTGGGGGGGGGCGCCGGGCTCCAGTCCTCCGGCCTCCGCTCCCCGGCCCGGCTCCGGCGCCCCCCGCCCGGCCCGGCCCCGCGGCCGAGCCCCCCCCGCTCCTCACCTGCCGCCGCCCTCCCGGCCCCCAGCGCCCGGGCCGCCGCCGAGCCACGGAGCAAAAGCGGGAGGCGCCGCCCCGCAGCCGCCACACACCGCACTGAGCTCCCGCCCGCGGCGGCCCGCGCACGCGCCCTGGCGCCGGTCCCGCCCCACTTCCGGTCACGCCCCGCTTCCGGCCCCGCCCCGCTTCCGGCCCCGCCCCCGCCGCCCCGCGTGTCACGGTCGCGCCGTCCTCGGCGGCGCCTTCCCGCGCTCGGCGCCCTCCCAGCAGCGCGGGGCGACCGGCGGCTCCCGGCTGCCCGTGCCCGGCCCCGGCGCTGCCCGCCCCCACCCCGCGCCCGCGATCCCGCCCCGCCCGGCGGCGCAGCGGCTCCGCGCCGCCCGCAGCAGCCGTGGCGTCCCCGGGGGCGCCCGGGGAGCGGCGCTGGCCGCGCCCGGAGCCGGCTGGGAGCGTCTGGGGGGGGCGCGGGCGCGGGCGCGTCCCGGGCGGGTCGCTCCGTGTCTGCCGCACATGGGCGGCGGCCCGGGGCTCCGCGGCGGCTCTGTCCCGAGCGCAGCGGGGCCGGTCGCGCCCCTGCGCCCGGCCCGGCCCTTCCCGGCGCGGCACCTCGGGGCCGCGGGCGCCGTTTCTGGGCGGTGCCGGAGCCGCTTCTGGGCGACAAACGCCCCCCGCGGGGACCTGTCGCACCGGGGGCCCCGCGCCGGGGTGACCCCGCCCGCGGCCGCCGGGCGAGCGGCGCTGAGGGGCGGAACCGGGCGGGGCGGAAGCGGAACTGGAGCCGGGAACCGGAGGCGCCGGGCCGGGCAGCGGCGGCAGCGGGAGCAGCAGCAGGTACCGGTACCGGCGGGGAGCGGGGTTCCATTGAGGGGGGGAGACCGGGGCACCTGCTCTGCCGGGGGCGCCGGGAGAACCGGGGCGGCCCGGGTCTGTCCGCGGGGCAGAGGGAGCCGGAGCCCAGCCCGGCCCGCGGCGGGGCCCGAAGGAGCGGGCGAGGCGGCGGCGGCGGGGCCGGGCCTGGGCGCTGCCCGCGGCAGAGGGGTCTCCGCGCTGCCCCCGGGCCGGGCCGGGGCTGCCCGGGGGGCTGGGTCGGGCCCCGGCGCTGCCGGACGGGCCTGGCCGGGGCTGGAGGGGCCCCGGGCGGCGCGGGGGGCTGCGAGGGCTCCCCGGGCGCCTCTTCCCTCCCTCCCGCCGGAGCCGGAGCCGCCGGGACGGACCGAGCCGCACGGAGCCAGAGCCGCCGGTGCCGCTGGGGCCGGAGCCACCGGCTGCTGCCTGGCGCCGCGGGCCGGGGCCGCTCGGGCGCGGGGCCCCGCGGGAGCGACGCGGCCGGGAACCATCCGCTGTCCCCGGGCGGAGGGTGTCACCGGGCCCCCCCGGGACAGGGACGGGGACGCGGTGGTGAGCGACGAGCCTGCGCAGGCGGCACCCGCACTGCCGGTAACCAGTTCCTCCCGACGCCGCGGGTACCGGCTGATGGACTGACCTTGGGCAGGGCCCTAAACCAGCCGCTGCCCCAGCCCGGAGGCGGAGGGCAGCTGCCCCGGTGTGCAGCGCTGCGGCTGAGGGCTGCGGGGTCCCTGGGGACTAATTACCCCGGGGGGGGGATTCAGGGAAGGCTGAGACAGGAGCTCAGGGACCTGCCCTCAGGGGTGACCAGTGACTTACAGGTGTGGACTCCATGGCCACTGATGGGTTACGGAACATGGCTCCGGGGATTGTAAGGGATGCGGTTACTGAGTACTGAACGTGTGGGGTGAATGCTGACTAACGGGGTCATATATGTCAGCTCACTGTGCACTGCGTGAACTAACTGAGCGTTTGGCTCGGGGATACTGCATGGACATTGACTCCCGGGTCAGTATGGATGCAGTTCCCACAAGCTGACTGCTTGGTTGGTGGTGAAAGTGCGGGGTGAACACTGAATAAAGGCTGGACTGGGAAGACGGTGTCTCAGTTTGTTAACAGTGTACATACTCCATGCACACATTGAATAAAGAGTCCAAGTCTTGTACAAATGGGGAATAAACAGGGGAACTGGAAGACGGTGTCTGCTCGTGTTTCCTCCCCCAAAACCGCTTTCGCGCCAGAGACTATCTCAGACGCGAGGTTCGGCCTGGTGCATGCCAGCCTCCCTGCTGCTGGGGCACCCGCGCGTGGACCCCCACCTCCGGTGAGGGTCCACAGGCCCTGCCCACCCCCCTCCCACCACCCAGCCCAACCATCCTCCTCCCACCACCCACAAACAGGCCCCCTTGGCCTCTGGTTCTGGGGCTGAAAACAGATGGCTGAATCTCTGCTTTCAAGTCCCAAAAACGCAGGACTTAGCCTCTGGTTTCCAGGCCCAGAAACAGCCCCCTGGAGCAGTTTTCAAGCCCCAGAAACACAGGACTTAGTCTCTGTTTTTGAGCTCAAAAACCCCAGACCAGGCCTCCATTTTCAAGCCCCTAAAATGCAGGACTTAGTCTCCATTTTTGAGCTCAAAAACCCAAGACCAGGCCTCTGTCTCCCAGCCCCAGCACCTGCTTCTTGAGGCCCAGAAATGCAGGACTGAGAAAGGGAAGCTAAACCCTGCCTTCTTGCAGCTCAACCACAGGTCTGGGGGCTGTTTAGGGGCTCAGAAATGGACTCTGAGCCCCAACAGCAGCCCCCTGGACCCATCCTTGAGCCCCAAAACAAGAGAACTTAGCTTCCCTTTCCAAGCCCCACACCTGACCCCCATCCTGTTTCTCCAGCCCCAAAACAGCCCCCTGGAGCAGTTGTGAAGCCCCAAAAACACAGGACTTAGTCTCTGTTTTTGAGCTCAAAAACCCAAGACCAGGCCTCTGTCTCCCAGCCCCAGCACCTGCTTCCTGAGGCCCAGAAATGCAGGACTGAGAAAGGGAAGCTAAACCCTGCCTTCTTGCAGCTCAAACACAGGTCTGGGGGCTGTTTAGGGGCTCAGAAGTGGACTCTGAGCCCCAACAGCAGCCCCCTGGACCCACCTTTGAGCCCCAAAACCACAGGACTTGGCTTCCTTTTCCAAGCCCCACACCTGACCCCCATCCTGCTTCTCCAGCCCCAAAGAGCCCTTGAACCTGTTCTCCAGCACCAAAGCCCAGGACTAAGCCCCCTTTCTGAGCTCTGAGACCAGTCCCGGCAGCCTGGGTTGAGCCCCAGACCCGCAGGACCAGCCTCCATTTCGGAGCCCCCAAAGGAGCCCCCGGAGCCTGTCTGGGAGCACCAGACACGCAGGACTCAGCCTCCACCCCCCAGCGCTGCGGTTCTGGTGCTCCCAGACAGGCCCCGGGGGCTCCTTTGGGGGCTCTGAAGTGGAGGCTGAGCCCCCCAAACCCCCCTTCGTCCCCCCCCCAGCTCCCAGCCCTGCACCACCCCCGTTTCCAGCCCCGCAGCAGCGCCCCGAGCCCCTTTCGCAGCCCCCAGGCACCACGGGGGTGTTGGGGGGGGGGGTGGAGATGAGCCCCCCGGCCCCGCGCGGGTCGGGCCGTGCCGGGCACCCGGGCCGGGGGGACCCTCCGCTCCCCGCAGGCAGGGCCCAGCCCCGCGGCGCTGGGCAGCCCGGGCCGGGCGGGCGCTGGGCTCCGGCCCCTCGGGCTTCACTGCCCCGCGCCGGCCCCCACCGGCCCCGCAGCCCGAACCCGGCCGAGCGCGGCTGCTCCCCCCCCCACCGCGGGGCCCGGGCCGAGCTGGCAGCGGGCGGCACCCGGCAGCAGCACCGACGGGCGGGCACCGGGCCCGCAGCTGCCTCCCGCCCCGGAGCCGCCTCGCCCGGCCGGGCAGAGCCCCCCGCCCCGGCCCAGGCAGCCCCAGCCGGGCCCGCACCGCTTACCTGGAGCCGGGCCGCCCGGCCGGGGCAGCGCTCGCTGCTGCCGCCCCGCCGCCTCCGGGCTGCGGCAAGCGGGAGCCCCGCGCCGGGGAGGGGGCGGCCCGGGGGCCCCGGACACCCAGCGCCAACGCCCGCCCGCGGCCCTGGGGGCCGGAGCGGCCGCGCATGCGCCAGGAAGGGACCGCCCGGCTCCGCCCCGTCCCTGGCCCCGCCCACTGCTCTGGCCCCGCCCCTCCCGTGGCTCCACCCCGCCCCCGGCATTGGCTCCGCCCACTTCGCGGGTCTGGCCCGCCCCTTGTCTGGCCCCGCCCCTTTGCCCCGCCCCACCCGCGGCCTTGCCCCGCCCCTGGTTCCGGCCCCGCCTCGGCCCCGCCCCGCCCTTCAGCCCCGCCCCCGCCGCAGCTCTGGCCCCGCCCCCTTCAGCCCCGGGACAGCGGCCCCGGCCGGAGCCCCGGGGACCCGGCGGCCAACGGGGGCGGCGGGGGGCGAAGCGGCTCCCGGGCCCCGGCGCAGAAACGCCCCGCTGCTGCGGCAGGTTCCCGGCGAGGTTTATTTCAGCGCCGCCGCGGGGGCTGCTCGAGGCCGGTGTCCCGGAGGAGCCGAGCGGCCGCCTGCTGCACCCGCGGGTCCCCGTCGCTCCGCAGCACCCGCAGAGCTGCAACGGCACCGGCACCGGCGTCAGGGCCGCACCCGGCACCGGCCCGGCCTCCCCGGCAGGGCCGTGCTGCCCCGCGGCCGCCGCCGTGCCGGGGCCCAACCCCCCCCAACCCCCGGGCCCGGGGCGCCAGGGCCCCGTCACCTACTTGCTGAGAGCGGCATCGCTTCCTCCCGCGTCAGCCACTCGAGGCCCGCGTGCTCCACGAGGACCCCTGCGCGCACAGAGCAACACACCGACATCAGGGCGACGCACCGACATCAGAGCGCCCCCGGGACCCCCGGCCCGGGCAGACGGGGACAGCGGCGGCGCGGGGGCAGCGGCCGCAGAGAGCGCCCGCCCCGACTCACCGGCGACGTCGAGGGCCGCAGCCTGCAGCTCCCCGCAGCTCCCCAGGAAGCGGCGCCGGGCGGCGACGTACAGCATCTCCTGGTGCTCGGGGCTCTCCTGGGCCTGGGGGACGCGGGACGCGCCGTCCTTCTCGGCCGCAAGACGACCCCGCCGCCCTCGGCGCGTCGCCCGCTCCCTCCCTCCCTCTCCCGGGGCCGGCGAGGGCCCCGCGGCCCCATCGCGCCCGGGCGCGCGGCTCCTCACCAGCTGGCTGCAGACGTCGCCCAGCAGCTCGGCCGCGCTCAGCCGGGTGGTGACGGCGAGGCCCTGCCGCACCCTCCGCAGCCCCAGAAACGGGGCGCACAGCCGCAGGGCGCCCTGGCACGCCTGCCAAAGAGAGGTGAGCCGGGGCGCTGGAGTCGCTACCCTGGGCGGCGCAGGGGCCACCGCGCGGGGACGCGTTCGGGGAGGCTCTGCAGAGACCCTGCGGCTGCCGAGCAGGCGGCAACGGCAGCAACGTCCCTGCGGCTGCCGCCCGGCTTCGCTTCTTGCTCCCCCCGGGGCTCTTACCATGGAGGCGCCCGGGTCGGGGTCCCGGAGGTGCAGGACGAGGGTGGCCCACGTGCTGCCCAGCTCCGCCGTGAAGAAAGACCTCCACCTGCTCGTGGCAGAGGCGGCCAGCACCCCGTACAGGGTGAAGGCCGCCGAGCGCAGCGACGCCTGCTCCTGCAACCAGAAACCCCGGCCCTCAGGCGGGCGACTGGGACGCCGCGTACAGCTGTTTCTGCAACACCCGGGCGCTGCCGGTCGAGCACGACGCCCGGAGAAAGGACCCCCACGGGGGGCACAGACAGCAGCTCCTCCGCCCGCCCCAGAGAGAAGCGTCTTCCCCGAACCCTCCCGATCCGCAGCGGCCCCTGCCCCCGCCGTCCCCTCGGACGCGCCCGCGAGGGACCCTTCGCGCAGGCGCCAGACACCGCCGCTCACTCACAGCATCGAAGAACCCCTTGGTGGCCCTGGCGATGTCCCTGAAGGCGGAGCCCACAGCCTTCCCCTTCAGCTCCGTCACCACCTTCGCCAGCGCCAGCAGGCTCTCTGCCACCACCTCCGCCGCGGCCGCGTCCTCCAGGCCCCTCCGCAGCGCCTCCAGCACCGCTCCCTTGTGCTTTCGCAGCTGCCGAGCGTGACGCACACGTGAGCCTCCCGCTAGCCCTGCCTCCCACCGCCCCTCTTCCCCGTCGCCTCCAGGGGCTGAAGCTCTCAGAAGCAGCCCCCGAGCACATCGCAGCCCGAGGGGCCCGTCGGCACCTCCGTCCCCTCCGCAGCCCGGCCGGTGCCCCAGAACAGAGCGCCCTCGGGGCAGAGACTCGCAGCTGCCTCTGCTGCGCTGCCCGCTCTCTCTCATCCCCCGCAGCTCCCCGCCGGCATCTCTCCGGTCGCGCAGGGCTGCGTTTCGCGCGGAGCAAAGCCCCTCTCACCTTCTCCGGCGCCCCGCTGACCAGGTTGCCCAGGCCGCGCGCTGCCATCTGCCGCACGGTGCTGCTCGAGTCCCGCAGCTTCTCCAGCAAGGCCCTCGCGATGGGCTGGAGGCACCTCCACTCCTGCAGCGCCGGCTCCTTCATCAGCTGCAGCACAGCAACCCGGCCGTCGGCACCCGCAGACGGATGCGGACCAGGCCCGGGAGCAGCAGCCGCCCCGGGCTCCGCACGAGGAAGCCCCGCCAGCCCCGGCCGACCGCCCCGGCGCCCGGCAGCTTCCCTTGGGGCCCGGCCCAGGCTGCGGCTTCGGCCAGGCCGAGGGCAGCGCTGCCCTGTGCCCGGGGGGCTCGTGGGTGGGTGGGGGTGGGCAGGGGCCGGGGAAGGGCAGCTCCTGAGAGAGCTGCTACGAGGGGGGGTCTGCTCCCACCGGGAACGGGACACCTTCTGCCGGCACCTTCTTGCTGGCACCCTGAGAAAAGCCCTCCTAAACCTCCCTCTCCCGCCTCTCCCTCACCTCCGCACAGAAAGCCGCGGCCGTGACCCGCAGGTTGGCCGAGGGGGCGTCCAGCCACCGGGTCAGCACCAGCACCAGGGGCAGCGAGACGGTCCCGGCGCGGAGCAGCACCCTGCGCGCAGAGCACAGGCAGGCGACGCGCGGTCACGCAGGGCGGCACCCGGCCTCGGGCCCCCGCGATCCCCCCGCTCCCACGCGGGCTCCGCTCGGCCCCTCCGAGACGCCCGGGCCCGGGGGAAGGGTCCCGCCAGCCCCTCCCGGGTCGCGGCCACCCCGGAGCAGCGAGGCGCCTCCTCGGGCTCTCACCCGGTCAGCAGGCAGACGCCGTCGTGGTGAGCCCGGGGGTCTTCCAGGGCAGCCCAGGCGCCCTGCTGCCGCAGCAGCCGCAGCCACTTCCCGTCGAGGCACGTGCGCAGCACCGCCTCCAGGGTCTCCAGGGAAAGCCTGGGCGAGGAGAGAGCAGCGAGGCCTCAGTCACGGCGACAGGCGAAGGAAACGCTGCCGCCCGCGAGGCCTTCGCTCGCTCGTGCTGCGAAACACCCCTGGAATGACCTCTCACAACCCTGAAGCCCGACAAGCTCGAAGACACCCGGCCTAGGGACCCCAGGGACCGTCGGCTCACAAACACGCCAACAGAGACCAAACCAACCAGCACGCCAACGCTCATAAAACAAGAACTACAACCAAACAGACAAACCCAAACCAAAATAAATAGAGCCCAGGGGAAAAAACAAGTCTCCCTGGGGCACCTTCCTCCCTGGGAATCAAGGTTACGGGGACCCAAGCCCGGCCCCTGCGTCTCTGTCCCCCGGCTCCTACCTGCAAGGATTGTCGTCGCTCGCGTGGCCCTTCAGGAACAGCTTTCCCCGGGTGATGAGTGCGGAAGACGGCATCTCCTTGCCCACTGTGGCGCTGATCTGCTTCAGCAGCACCGGCAGCAGCTCCGGGAGCAGGCGCAGCACAGCCTCCGGGCTCTGCAGCGCTGACACCACCACAGAGATGGCCCGGGTCATCTGCAGAGAAACGCAACCCAAAGCCGCCTGTGAAAACGAGGCCTTTTCCCACCTGTGCCCTGCCCGCCTCGGGGACCTTCACTGCCTGCAGTTCACTCCCCTGCAGCCCGGCAGCAGCAAACGCTCTCGGCTGCCAGCGCTGCCCAGGGCCCGGCACGGCACCGGCCCGGGGGGCTCAGGGGTGTTCGCGGCGTGCGCGGAGCTCCCTCAGGCTGAAGGGTGATTTGGGCAGTCAGGTACGAAGCCGGTGCACGTACCTTGAGAGGCTCCAGCGCAGCCTCCTCCTCCTCTGCCTCGGGCTTGGCAGAGCTGGTCCTGGGCTGGTCGCTTCCCGAGTTCTTCAGTTTTTCCATCAAGACCCGCAGGAAGTGGTCCACAAAGAACTTCCCCCCCAGGACCCTCCACAGCTCCTCGGTGTCACTGCAAGGGAGCAGAAGTTCCCCCGTGAGCCCCCGGGCTCTGGCACCTGCGACGCCCTCGGCAGCGCCAAACGCTCTCCTGGCCTCCACGGGGCTGGTGGCGGCTCCTGCCCGTCCGTGGGGCCGGGGCAGTGCACGTACCTGTCCATGGGCAGCTGCTTCTGCAGCAGGCTGTCGATGACGGCCCCGGGGTGGTAGAGGGCGAGCAGGGACACGGCCTCCAGGAGGAAGTGCCGGAGGGTGTCCTGCTGCATGGTCGGCATCCGGACGTAGATGATGCTCAGGATTTCTGGCACCTGATCGCAGACCACAAGAGCCGTCGTCTCCATCCTCTCTTGCTCCTCCCGCACGGCCCAGGCACCGCCACTCGGCCCACGAGCAATTCCTGCTCCCCGACCAGTTCTCGGGACCCAGCCCTAAAGCCCCAAGGCTCTGCGCAGCGGCGGGGGGACGCCGGACCGCCACGGGGACACATCTCTGCTGCCCACCGAGGGCGACGCCGAGCAGCCACCCCGGGCTCCTCGGGCCGGGAGGGCTGAGCATCGCGCCCGAGAACCGGGGAGCAACTGGGCACTTTGGGTGCCTCAGCTCTAACTGCCTCCGTCGTGGGAGCCACCGGGGTTTGGCCCAGCAGGGTCAGTGCCACCGGACGAAGAACAACCCCGGGATGAGGCGGCCGGCACTCGGATTCGACAGAGCCCTCGGCGCTGCGCACCAGGGGCGGCGCTTTGGCCCCCGGCACCTGCACGAGGGGCCCGGCAGCGGCGGAGGCGGGAAGGCCCGAGCCCCCGGGAAAAGGCGTCTCTCACCTCCGTGAACAGCTGCCCCCCGCACGTCTCCAGGAAGGTGAGCAGCCACTCGCCCGCTGCCTGAGCACACGCGGACTGGGCCGACAGCATCCCGTCCAGGGCGGCGGAGAGGAAGTCCGTGGCCTGCGCTGGCGGGATGTGTTTGCAGACGATCTGGGGAGACATCAGAAACGGGAGAGGCCACGTCGCAGGTCTGCTCCGGCCCTTCGGAAAGGAGAGGAGACTCGAGCGCGCGGCCGGCGGGGCAGTTCGCTGGGCCCGCAGGGTGCCAGGGCTTTACGGGGCAGCTGTGCAGGCAGGGCCTGCCGTGCTCTGTGCCGCTCGACAGCCGCTTGCTGCTCCCTTGGCTCTCCCAAAACGCAGCGGGGCCCCGGCAGCGAAGCAGGGAGCCGCGCGGGAGCCCGGGCACCGGCTCCCCCCGCGCCGTGGGGCCAGGCACCTTTCTGAGTCTGGAGGAAGCCTGGCGCAGAGCCTCGGCGTCTGGGGCGCTCAGCCGCTGGCACAAGGGCTGCACCTCGTCCTCCTCGGCCCCCGTCTCCAGCGTCCTGCCTGCAGGGAGCACCAGGAGAGAAGGGCGGCGATGGCGACGGAGACCCACCTCTGGCCCAGGGGCCGAGAGGAAGGAAGAAGGGAGCCCGGCCCCTTGCAGTCGTGGGGCGCGGGGGGCAGCGGGGGGCTGGCCGAGGCCGGGAGGGGGCTGCCCTCACCTTGTATGCGGAGGAGGTGGCCGAGGCAGGCCCCTGCCCGCTGGCAGGACGTGGCCAGCGAGTCGCAGGTGAAAGGCGCCAGCAGTCCCACCATGGAGCCAAAGGGCCCGAAAGAGGTTTCTCCCTGGGGAAACACAAGGACGACAAGGAGGTCGCGGGCAGCCCTGGCGGCCGATCTCCCTCTCCCGGCTGTGCTGGCGCCCGAGCCGTGGCAGGGCATCGGGGCAGGCAGCGGTGCAGCCCCACAGCCCGGGAGACCCAAAACCCAGCGCCCGGCGTGGGGCAGAGCTCCCTGCTGGGGCCGCAGCCAGCGGGGAGGGGGGACACGGCGTGCGGGGGTGGGGGGTCCCTTCTCACCGTGAGCTCGAATCGCTCCTCGAAAGCGCCCAGCAGCTGGGCGCAGGCCTGCAGGGCCCTCTCCCGCTCCCACTCCTTGGCCGAGGTGAGCCAGTACTCCAGCACCTGCGGAAGAGCACACCCGGCTCACACCAGTCCCCCCGGCCGTCCCGGCCTGCCCACCGCCACCCCAGACGCCTCCCTCCCGCCCAGAGTCCCGCCCAGGAGCTGCCGCCTCGGCAGCCGGTGGCGCGGCCCCTTGCGTCCCCAGCAGCCCCTCACGGAGGGCACCGGCGCAGACCTGCCCCACGGCCACCTCGCGCTGACCCCGCCGCCTCCGCAGCCCAGCTCTCCCCACGCAGCCGGCACTGGTGACGCCTTCCCCGTCCCCCCACGGACACTCACGTGCAGCATCTCCGCGAGCCAGTCCGAGCTGAGGTCTTCCTCCAGCAGGGCCGTCAGCAGCTCGCCGAGAGCCCCCATGGTCCGCGCGTGCAGACCCTGAGCGCGGGGAGAAGGACGGGCGTTGGGCCGCGCTCGGAGACGCCCAGCTCGGCCGCAGGGGCAGAGCGCGGCGCGTGCTGCGGGGGATCCCCGGAGAGGCCGGCAGAGAAGGGCCGGCAGGTACCTGCACGTGCCCGGCGTCTGCCGCCGTCGCCCCCTCCTCTTCCGCCGGCTCCAGGGCAGGCAGGGGCATCACGCTCTGCACACACTGATCCAGGAGGTCGCGGTTTTCCTCCCGGCTCAGCGATGGCTTCAGTTTGCTGGCAGAGAAAGAGGGAAACACACACGCGTCTCACTCCCGCTCCCCAGAGCGGCGGCTCAGACGACACCCCCCGCAGCCCCGGCGCACAGACCCTACCTCAAGTGCCCCACGGCCACAAACGCCTCCCGGCGCACGGGGGACGCCAGGCGATCCCGGGGCTCCCCCTGCACGAAGCCCTGCAGGTCACGGAGACACGCGCACAGTGGGCAGCGGGCGGCCGCCGAGAGCCCTCCCGCCGGCACCAGGCTCCGGGCGCTCCAGAGGTCGCGCGCGGCCAAGGCGGAGCATCGCGCCTCGGGGCGACCGGCCTCGGGGCTCGGCCCCGACCTCCCCGCGGCACCGGCCCGGCCCCGGCACTCACCAGCAAGGTGTCCAGCAGCTCCCGTTTGCGGCAGAGCTCCACGCCGCGGGAGCCCCCCGCCACCCGCACGGCCCGGCTGACCTCGGTGACGCTCCGGATCAGCGCCAGCTTGAGCTGCACGTCCTGCGTCCCGGCACAGGGAAACACGGCGGCGCCGGTGAGGAACTCCTCAGAGCGCCGAGGGCTCAGCGAGGAGCACGGCGGGCAGCCCAGCCCCAGAGCACGGCGCGCAAGGGCCACTGCGTCTGCCCAGCGCCTCGGGCACCTCGGCTCGGCACGCGGGTCGCAGGAAGGAAACCTCCTCTCCCCTCCCGGGAAGAAGCTCCCCCCGCGGAGGCACGAGCTTTCCCGGCTACCCACCGCAAGGAGACCCCCGGCCCCCGGCCCGGGGAGCGGGAGGGCGAGTCCGGCACGCCTGCGAGGGGAAAGGGGTGCGGGAAGGGCCGCGAGCAAGGCCCCGGGGGGCAGGACTTACCTTGGTGGAGAAGGAGAAGCCCAGCACCTGGAAGGGGAAAGGCGGTGGGGTGAGAGGCAGAGAACCAAGGCGCACAGACGCGGGACACGCAGCAGCGGCCCCGGAGCGCACAGACCCCGCGGGGCAGCAGGGACGAACCAGGGCTGCCGCGTCCCCCTCCGCCAGCACGGGCAGGGCACAACCGCCCCCGGGGCGCTGGGGGCAGTCGGCGCTCGCGGGAGCTTCGGGGAAGACCCACGTCTGCGTGGCCGCCCTGCGCCCGCGCACCCACCTGGCAGCTGGCGCGGTAGTGCCGCAGGATGCGCCCCACGACGTCGCTCTCCACGCGGGCCAGGAGCTGCTCCGGCGGGGCGCGGAGCGCGATCCGGCCGTAGGCCAGCACGAGGGCCGCGTGCCTCCCCGCTCTCTTCCCCTGGTGGTATTCCTGCGCCGCGGGAGAAGCCGCGAGACGTCAGCCCGGCGCCTCCGTCGGGCCCCGGCTCCCGCTGCCTCCCGGCGAAGGAGCCGCCCCGCTTTCCACGCAGCAGCCACCCCTGGGCTGCCGCTGGTTTGGAAGTGGAAACAAAGCAGAGGACAAAGGAGCCAGGACGCCCGGCATCCTTTACCTTCAGGCGTTTGAAAGCCCCGGACACTGGTCTTTCCTCCATGGACGCCCCAAACTCCTGCAGCACCTCCAAGGCAAGGTGGAAGTGGCTCTCGGCAGAGCCGGCCACAACCGAAATCATCGCCTGCAACACAAGGGAAAGGGTGAGGCGGCCTCTGGCCGACACTCACCACGGCAAGCTCCGAGCGACACCTGCGATATCCTCCGACGGGAACAGCAGCGGCAAGGAAAGGAGGAGAGCCTGCAGCGCTCTGCTCGGAGAGATCGCCGCTCCCCTGGGAATACCGAGGGGCTCCGGGGAAAGCAAGGGGAGAAGAGGAAACTCACCTCTCTCTCAGACACCTCCAAGTAATTCATCCTTAACAGATACTTCTTCATTTCCCGGCGGACGTAGGGGACGTGCCGACACGCTGCCAGGGACACCCCGACAGCTTTATACAGGAAGGCCTGAAAGACAAGCGGCCACCCCAGACGTGGTCACGCACGGTCTGGCGGCACAGAGCCGGCCGCGACGCACCAGCCCGCACCAGGCCCGGCTGAGCTGGCCGCGGCGCCCGGCCGTTCCGCTCGGCTCCCGCAGAAACGAGGCCTCGGCAGGGACCCACCTGCTCCCGGGACGGCCGGGGGTAGCTGCCCGTCTGCTGGCTCAGCTCCACGCTCAGGCCCACGGTCCAGGCCTGGCTCTCGATCGTCTCCAGCGACGTCCTCAGGAACTAGGGGAAACACAAGTTGAAGCGAAGACCCCGCAGAGCGGGTCACGACGTGCGACGACGGGACACGGCACAACACGACACGACCCTCTGTGATCCACAGCTGTTTGCAAAACAAAATCCCCAGGGCCTTTGCAGGGGGTCTTTCCCGTGTTTCCTGTTTTCTGAACAAAACCGGCATTTCCCTGCTCAGGGCTCCCCTGCTCCTGGTTACCTTTCCACCCACACCTTCCCCCTTCCCCACCGGTAGTTGCTGCCCTCGCGGCAGCGCTGTACCTTGAGCAGGAGCTGCTCCCACTCGGCAGAGTCCAGGCAGCTCTCGCTTTGCCCTACAAAGCCGGAGCAGGAAAACCCTCCGTGTTACTTAGCGCCAGAGAAGAGCCCGGGGGCTCCTTGGCACTCAAACACCCTCCGGCTCCCACGCCAGAAGGGGCCCAAGCCGCGAGGCTCAAGCCCTGATGCCGAACTCTTGGCCGGGCTCAGGACACCTGACGGACCCTGGGGACGGGGGACAGGGGCACGGACTCAGCTCAGCCACACGCCCGCCGGTCCCAGTCCCCATCGCTCGACTGCAGCTCCAGAGCAAACCAGGCCCTCGCACGAGGGCTTGGACCATGCACACACGTTTGCACCAGGACACGTTTCACCCACCCCCAGGAGCGCCGAGTCCGGCCCTCCCAAACACCCACGCAGCGAGGACGCCGGGGTGCTGCCACACCTGCTCGTGGCAGTGACGGGCAAGAAAGGCCCCGTCCCCCAGATGAACTGCTCCTGGGCGTCAGCGCTGCTCCCTGGAAGGGCAACGGCTGCAGAGCCGGCGCTGAGAAACCCAGGGCCAATTCCCCTCCCTCACGCCTGGACGCCGCCTTCTCCTGCCTCCCCTTCGGCCTCTCCAGCCTCCTCCTCCCCGACGGCACGTTACCTTCCAGGCACTGCAGCAGGAAGGGGATCTTCACGGCCCACACCATCCCCAGGGCGCCGTGGATCTCTGCGGACAGGGCCCGCAGCAGCCGCAGGGCAGCGACGCCGCAGCCGCCGCCAGTGTGAGGAGCCGCCGCCACCACCTGGGAGAGGGCAGGCGAGACCCGGGCTCGGGGCGGCCGGAGGAGCCGCAGCTTCTCCCCGCACGGAGGGCGGTCGCCCGGCCCCGGCCCAGCCGGGAGCTTCTCCCCGGCGCCGCCGGCTTCTCCCCCGCGCAGCAGCAGGGTCCCGCGGGGCCGGGGAGGCTCCGACTCGCTCCCGCACGCCGCTTCCTCCCCGCGGGCTGCCGGCCCCGGCCTGCGACGCGGCTCTGCCCCGACCTCTCCCGCCGCCTCCAGGCCCCGAAGCGCTTTCCCCGGGGCCCCTACTCACCAGCAGGCGAGCCAGCAGGGCCTGCGGCCTCGGCAGCTTGGCTGCGAGGAGACAGAGAGGCCGGTGAGAGCGGCGCGACCCGCCGTACCCTGCCCCTGCCCGGGCTGGGCAGCCCCCACGCGGCCCACGGGCTGGTGCCCCGGCCCCGGCACAGCCCGGCACGGCTCACGGCGAGAGCTTCGGCTTCCTACCTCGCTGCCGGGAGGCCGCGACGTTGGGCTCCTCCTCTCCGTCCTCGCCCCCTGCTCTCCCCCGGCTCTCGGCCAGCTCTCGCAGGCACCGGCAGAGCGGCACCAACGTGCCGGTGTACTGGGCTGGCACCACGTACTGCAGCAGCCGCGGCCACAGGAGCTGCAGGGAAGGACGAGGCCACTCAGCACGTCGCGGTTCCCACCTCCGTGCCAGCTCCAGCTCGTTTCAGCTCCGAGATGGAAACGACGCTCTGCATTTCCACTCGCCTTGTGCGCCTGAGGGGCTGCTCGGGGAGCACTTTGGGGAGAGCGGGGCAGGGAGGCAGCAGCAGGGCGCAGGACGACTTACTTTGGTCATCCCCCGGACGGAGACGTCCAGGGAGCGCAGGATGTCCAAGCACAGGGCTTGAAGATCTGCTGCTTCCTGCGCTTCTGCCTCAGACAGCTTTCCCTGCGCCTGCAAGACACGGTTGGGACAGCACCAGCATCAGCCCCTGTCCCCGAGACGGCAGGTGAAGCCTGAACCACCCAGCGCTGCCGGGATGCTCCCCCGGGAGCCCCCATCTCCGGAGGCAGGAGAGAGCAGAAAGTCCCACGGGAGGGGCCAGATCCCAGGGGAAGGAAGCACTAAACAGGCTGCGACCAGGGAGACCCGCTGCTCCTCGGGGCGGTCGCCAGCGTCGTCAGTCGGGGTGTCGGGATTACGAGCTCCTCCGGGGCCCAAGCGATGCCGCAGCGGCACCGAGCCGGTGCAAGGAGGTTGCCCTGCGGCGGGGCTGCGCTCAGGGACAGCGCTGAAACGGCAGCACGCACGGCCCAGCGGAGTCACGGCCCAGGCAGCGCCGCAGTCGGGTTTGTTACGTGCTGGTGGGAGGCCAAAGCACCCCCCAGCCTCCTCCGAGATCCCCCCCAGGAACGGCGGTGGGGACGCCGCTCGGCCCTCTGCACCGGGGGCTGCAGCCCTGCTGGGGGGGCTCCCCATTGCCAGGGCGCCCGCAGGGGCTCCCCGGACACCCCGGGCACACAGCAAAGCCGAAGCGCCGCGCTCTGCCCTCACCAGTCTGCCGGAGGCCTGGCTGAACGTGGCGAAGACGTGGGCCACCAGGTCCCAGGCCGAGCAGCTCTGGACGCTGCAGCCCAGCAGCTCCTTGGTGAAGCGCAGCGCTGCCCTCGCCACCTGCCACGGAGCACGTTGCAGTTACCCCCTCTGCTCAAAAGCCCGGGGGCAGACGCCTTCGCACCCACCCAGCCCCTGAGCCCCGCGCGGAGACCGTGGGGGTGCGGGAGGCCCCTCTGCTCCCACAGCCACGGCCACGCAGGAGCATTTCCACGGGGAAACGCTCCCCTAGGCTCGACCCCCAGCAGCAGCCCTGCCGGGGGCTGGCCAGGCTCTGCCCCCAGCAAAAGCTTTCTCTGCCGCCCACCGCGGTGCCGCCCCGCGCCAACCAGCTCACCTTCCTGCTGGGGTCTCCCAGCGCGCAGCGCACCGCCTGCACGAGCAGGGGCAGGCTCTGGCCTCTCTCTGCTGCTGGGAAAGACGGGGAGAGGCGGGCGCTCAGGCAGAGCCCTCGGGTCAGCGGGGAGCTGCCAAAGCTCCCAGCTCGCTCACACACGAGCGGCACCGAAAACCCGGGACAAGACGGTGACGGCCGAGGAAGCAGCAGAGTCCCCCAGCGACTCCGTTTACAGACACAACCGGGTGACGGGACCGACTGTTTTAACACCACAGAGCGCTGCAGAAATGCGATGGGTACAAGTAGCTCATGTCCCTGCCCCGTCACCAAGCATCGAGTGCTGTCACCGGTGCATCGCCGTTTACAGCCGCCCCATCACATCCCTGTCCCTGCAGCCGCGTGGCAGCTCGGCTGGGGAACATGCGCTTTGCAGCTCGTTTCGGGCGTTTGTGCATCACTGGCAGCCGTGTCTGCCCCCAGCCCGGCAGCCCAAACCCCTGGCCGGCCTCGCTGCGCCCCGCGGCACTGACCTGTGGGGCGCACCAGGGCTCCGAGCAGATCCAAGGACACCACGCGCGCGGCCTCGCTCCGACTCCCCAGCTGCGAGCGCAGAAAGGCCACCGTGTCCTCAGGGCAAACTCGGGCTGCGAGGGAAGAGTCGTGCTCTGCGTTAGCCAGAGGGTCGGGAGAGAGCAGCGAGGGCACAGCGGTGTCCCGCGGAGTCTCCTCCCCTCACCCAGCAGCAGGACGCAGGAGGACAGCTCCGACCGGTGCTCCCCGCTGTGCTGCTTGCTCCCGTCACTGAGCTGTGGGAACAAGGGGCGCTTTAGAGAGAAGAGCACCAGCTCCGAGGGGGCTGGAAAGAAACTGCTCCCTCCGCTCTCGCCTCCCCGGGGGCTTTGGCTACAACAGCCTCTGGACACCGCAATGGGAGGTGACTCCCAAATATCTGCACAGACTTGGCCTTAAGGTAGGTCCCGCTGCAAGGACGCTCTGCCCGGCCGCCCAGCAGGACCTTCCTGTCCCCGTGGGTCAGGTCTGCGGCACCCAGCGCAAGCGGTACGGGGTCAGGCTGCCCTTACCTGGCGGTGCACAGCGGTGCCGATGGCCTCAACCTCGTCCTGGGGGATGGGGACCTGCACTTCCCCCAAAACCGCCAGGAAATAACTCAGCGCCTGCAAGGGAACGGGGGTGGGAAGAAGAGCGGGGCTGTCACCTAAAGCAACGTCTTAAGAAAGGAAACCCGGCGTTTCTGTGATGAACTCCTCCACTCCAGGCCCCAGGAAAATAACCTAAACTCTCGACGGTGCCTGGGCGTTAGAGCAGAGCCCCTCGCGTGCACGACGCCCCAGGGACGGGGGTCGAGGCCTCCCTTCCCGAGGAGGTCGGCCCCGGGGATGCTCAGCTCCCTCTCGGCCCCACCTGCGCTGCTCTGGCGCTGCCCGAGAAGCCCAGCAGGCCTCAAGCCTCCCCTGCTCCCCCCCTTTCTTCTCAAGGGGTCCCGGCTCCTCCAGGCACCCCACAGACCCCCAACACCTCGCGGCACACGCACAGACCCCACAGCCTCACCGTGCCCCACACAACGCCTCACCTTGGTCACCCGGAAAGAGTCCTGGACCTGCTGGTACTGGCCCAGGAGCCAGGGGAGCTGCTCCCACACGCGCTCGCGGTGCTCTTCCTCGCGCACGAGGAGGCCCATCATGGCAGCCATCGCCCCCAGGACGGCCTGCTTGGCCTGCAGGGAGGGCAGCGAGACGCTCTTCAGCGGGGCCCCAGGTCCTTCCCCCCCGACACGGTCTGCCCTCCCCACGGAGAGGCAGCGCCCTGCTCCCCTGGAGGAGAAGGCCTTGCTCCAGAGGAGAGGGCACGTCCCCACCCCGGCCCCCCCGGATCCGGCCCTGCCCAAAGGCCCCCGGCGTCGCGGGGCCGGCGCGGCAGCCGCTCTCACCTCCTCCTCCTCGCAGCCCAGCCAGCTCCCCACCGCGTGGCCGAAGAGCGGGGAAACGCTGCTGCAGAGCTGGGCCTGCCCCACGCGCGGGAAGCTGCACTGCTCCCAGGCGCCCAGGTAGCTGTTCACGGCCTTCGACCACTGCTCCAGGACTGCGGCGAGAGAGGGCGCAAGGGTCAGGGAGAGCCCGTGGCGGGGACGAGGCCTTGCTCTGCCGCCCCAGCCTGCCCTCGGCCGCAGCCCCCGCTCGCCGCGGCTCCATCCGAGACCGGCTCCGGCCCCAGGCACAAGCCGCGCGGTGCTCGGAGGTGCCCTGATGGAAACGCTGCGCTGTTGCTCTCCTCCTCCCCATCACTCCTCCTCCTCCTCCTCCTCCTCCTCCTCCCAGCCGTGCTCCCCTCCTGCGCTTCCCCCTGCGTCCCTGCCCCAGCCGTCCCAAACACTCGCCCTCTCCCCCGAAACCCCCCAAAACCAGCCCGCCCTGCACGCAGCAGGCGGGAGGGAGCCGGGGCAGAGCTCGGAGCCCGGCAGGTCGCACCGGGAGCAAAGCGCCGCAGCAGAGGCGCCGAGGCTGCCCCGGCCCCTGCCCCTGCCCCTGCCCCTGCCCCTGCCCCTGCCCCTGCCCCTGCCCCTGCCCCTGCCCCTGCCCCTGCCCCGGCCCCGGCCCCTGCCCCTGCCCCTGCCCCTGCCCCTGCCCGCGGGGCCGACACTCACCGCTGCAGACGGCGCGCAGGGTCCGGCTGCTCCCCACCTGGCTCAGCATCGTGCGCAGGGCGAAGAGCGTCATGCCCACGAAGGGGACGCACCGCAGGGCTGCGGAGAGGGCCGGGCAGAGGCGCAGAGAGCGGCCGCCGTCACGGGGAGCCGGGGCAGTGCACGGGGGAGCCCCAGGGGAGCGCGGCGGGGGCCCAGGGGGGTGCCAGAGCTGCCGCAGGGGCTGGGGCAGGCCCCGGCGTGGGGACGGCTTGCCGGGACTCGATGGGGTGCTGGTGCCTGCCCTGAGTGGGGAGCGGGGCAGCCCTTCGGGGGCCTGGGAGGGCGGCGGGGGCAGAGCCGGCCCCAGCAGCCAGCGAGGGGCACCGAAACCTTGCAGCCTCCAGTTCAGCACGGAGCATTTTGGGGAGATCGGGGAGGATCCCTTCTCCCGGGTACCGCAGACCACAGCCCCGAGCCGGAGGCCGAGGGGCCCTACCGTAGCTGCTGGCCAGCTTGCCCAAGGTGACGAACACGAGGTCCTCGGAGATCTCTCCCAGGGCCCTCAGGCGGCACTGCAGCTCGCACATGACGCTGTCGAAGTGGCAGCGGGCCAGAGCCACCAGGACGTCGCTGGCGGCCGTCCGCACCTGCTCCGTCACGCCCTGGCGAGAGCCACGAACCTCCCTCAGCGGGAGAAAGGCCCAAGGCGCCGGCAGCGACCGCCTGCCTCCAGCTCTCGGTTCCTGCCTCGGCCACCTCCCCGCTCAGCCCCGGGCATCGCCCCCCAAATCCACTGCAGCGACGAGTCCCCAAAGCCTTTGCCTCCAGGAAACACTTGCTGGTGCAGAAATCGCGGCCCTGCACGTCCCAGCTCCGCCACCAGCCCTGGGCGCAGGCGCCGCCGGCACAGGCAGCTGCTCTGCTCTGCGCTCCCTCTGCAGCGGGGCTGGACACGGCCTTTTCTATCGCGGAGCCGCATCCGCGGGGAAGGAGCTGTCACAGGGGTCTGGGAGCCTCTGACGGGGCTTAGTGCTAGACACGCGTCCTCAGAGCCCTCCTGCGTTTTACCAAACCGGGCTCTAGCCAGGCGCCTCTGGCTGCCTTCAGAGAGGAGCAGCTCACCTGCGCCGCTCTCATGTCCCTCGAGGCCGCTGCGATCACTCTGGCCAGGACAGCGCTCTGCACGCGGCCGTCGTCGCCCTGCAGGACTCTCTCCAGCTCTCGGTAGACCTCCGCTCTGTCGCCCTGGGGACACGGCCCAGAAGGGAAGAGCTTGGCCTTGCCTTTCCTCAGTGCCAGGGAGCCCCAGAGCCGGGGACACGGGCCCCGCCAGCGGCAGCGTTTGCAGCACGCGCGGGTGGCAGGAGGGCGGCGGCGCCCTCGGGAAACCAGGGGCCCTGCCGGGCACCCGCAAACCCAGGCCCGGCACAGCGCGACGCCCCCGCCTCACCTCCTCCTCTTGCAGGCGGTTTGACAGAGAAGCCACTCGCCCAGCAAAGGTGGGGACGGCTGCAGGGACGGACTCTGCCGCCCTGCCTCCATCCTCCCGAACGGGAGGCCGGGACCAGCAGCCTCCACAAGCGAAGAGACCTGCAAGGAGAGACCCAGAGGATTAGCACCAGCTCTGCTGGCCTCAGCTGCCTGCGCTGTTTCGGGGCAAACGTCTCCTCAGCCTGCAGAGAAATCCTTTCCCCCAGCACTAACACCGCAGCCAGGGCTGTGTCAGCAGGCGGGCAGCCAGCAGGGCAAAGGCAGGGACTCCGCCCCTCTGTGCAGCACTAGCGAGACCACCCCGGACGCTGGTCCAGCCCAGGCTCCTCAGTAAAAGACAGACACGCTACAATGCTGTGATATAGTGGAGTGAGTCCAGAAGAGAGTCATCAGGATGGCTGGGGACTGAGCACGTGATAGGCGAGGGAAGGCTCAGAGAGCTGGCTTGGGGCGGCCTGGAGAAGGGGAAGGGAGAGCAGTGCCTTGCTGCACTAGGAAGAGCATTGCCAGGAGGTCGAGGGAGGGCATCCTCCCCCTGCTCAGTCCTGGTGAGGCCACTGGAGGACTGGGTCCAGTTCTGGGCTCCCCAGGACAAGAGAGACATGGAGCTACTGGAGAGAGCCCAGCACAGGGCTACTAAGGTGAGGAAGGGACCGGAGCATCTCTCCTACGAGAAAAGGCTGACAGAGCTGGGCCTGCCCAGCCTGGAGAAGAGAAGACTGAGTGGGGAATCTTATCCATGTGTATCAGTATCCGAAGGGAGGGTGCAAAGAAGATGGGGCCAGACTCTTCTCAGTGGCGCCCGGGGACAGGACGAGAGGCAACGGGCACCAACTGAAACACAGGAAGCTCCGTCTGAACACAAGGAAAAAACTTCTTTACTGCGAGGGTAACCGAGCACCGGAACAGGCTGCCCAGAGAGGTTTTGGGTCTCCATCCTTGGAGATACTCAAAAGCTGTCTGGACGCCATCCTGGGCCAGGTGCTGCAGGTGACACTGCTTGAGCAGGGGGTTGGACTAGGTGATCTGCAGAGGTCCCTTCCAACCTCCAGCAGTCTGCGACTCTGTGAAGGGGGTCACACCCCGGAAGAGGCACCCAGGGAGGCTGTGGGATCTCCATCCGCAGAGATCTGCCTCGCAGCCAGGGCCCATTAGCTCCTTGGGTGGAAAGCCCGTGAAACCAGAGCCTGGAGGGAGCTGCATGGGAGCGAGGAGGCGGCTTTCTCCCGGGGAGCTGGTGCAGTTGCAGGGTCAGGGCAGCTCTCGCAGCGTCAGAAACGGCCAGCCCTGCTCAGCGGTGCCGAGCACCAGGGGTTCGCGCTGGGGATCTCCTGCAGCCCCGGCCCAGCCCCGGCCCAGCCCCTCACCTCGGAGCGCCCGGAGTCTCCGCATGGCGCCGGGCCAGGGACAGCGCTGCTGCGCCAGCCCTGCCTGAGGACAGAGCGGGACCGCGGGGACCCGCTCCTGCGCGCCACCCTCACCGCCCCAGAGCGCTGCGGCCAATGAGGGCCTGCCCCGGACACGCCCGCCTACATCACAGAGGGCCCAGACCAATGGGGGCCTGCTTGGGGACACGCCCCCGCCCATCACAAAGGGCTGCTGGCCAATCAAGGCTTGCCCCAGCACACACCCCTGCCCATCACAAAGGGCTGCCAGCCAATAAGGGCCCTGCCCCAGGGCCACGCCCACTCAGGGCAGGGGGCCAGAGAGGGCAGCAGGCCAAGGACCCCACCAGGCCCCCAACCCTGCCCCATCTCCCTCCATCACTGCCACCCCCTGGGTTTCCTCCAAGGGGGCTGGGCACCGACCTGGCCTCAGCAGCCCCTCCCAGCCCCACAGCCAGGGGCGACTGCTCTCCAGGGGCTGCTTCGCCCTTTTCTCTCCTCCGCCTCTTTGCCTGCCTTTCTCCAAAAAGGAGCCTGCTGCAGGCTTGTCACCTGGGTACACGCCTGTCTGTGTCCTGCCCTCTGCTCCCTCCACCAAGGTTTGCACTCCCTCTCCAAGGAGCACAAGGCTGGACCCAGAATTGGAGGCCTCAGGCCTGTGACAGCCTCCAACATGCCATAAGAACAGGGCTCAGGGGAAGGAGAGAGGCAGTGCACATCCTAAAGGAAAGCTCCTATCAGCTCATATTGTACAGGAAAACCTAAGCTCCCCTTTATTGGGCAGGAGAAAATTTCAGCAGAAGACAGACCCTGCAGATCAGGAGGACTTGGGGTCTGGGCACATAGGCCCCCACGCCACCAGTCAACTTACTTGGTTGACTATAAACTCCCTGCTGGCGTGGCCTGACTGGATCCAGGCCTAAGCTCTTACTCCACACTGACTGCAAAGTGTAGCTCCACTGCCACAGCCAGCCAAGAACATCAACATCTCTCCCAATGCAGCAGCACTGAGTCACTCTGATGGAGGGCAATAAAAGCTAGTGTCAGATGCTCTGCAACAGCATCCTAGTCTTCATTTACTGGTTGCATTTCAGCAGTCTGGAGGGCTGCCTTCCTCTGTCAGCAGAGCCCCAAGCATGGCCAAGCTGCTCCCATCTTTCTGCAGAGGACAAGGGGTGTCTACCTCCAGAGCATTTAGCCTTGTCCTGGACAGGGAAATACTGTCAAGGAAGTGATTTTGGTGAGAAAGGGTTACTCCTCACCAGCCACTTCACCTTGCGGGGGAAAAAAAAAAAGGCCAAGTGCTGCCCTGTAGCCAAGGCTGCCTGCTAAAGCTGTGCGAGTTCTGTCTTGTGACCAGTCCTCTGCAAACTGAAGAGCACATCTGGTCAGCTTTATTGTTTGAGTTGGCATGTGTGTTTTTTTATTAGCAGCTGTTGTCACACTTAATGGTATAGGACACATTTACCTTTGCAACTATCACAGAAGACAACCACCAGAAAGCAGCACCCCTTTTTGCTTGCAGGGCCTGCTGCCCACTGGTCACCCAGGCCAGCCCCCAGCTTCGTGCTAAAGCATATAGGCCTGGGGCTGTCCAGAGGCAGCCACTTCGCACCACTTCTCTGGAACTTACTTAGCATGGGCAGCTCAGTTGGGTGAAGCCTTCGGCCACACTCAGAGAACATGAGGGACTTGCACCCAGCTCAGGAAAAGAGGCCCCAGGGCCAGCTCCAGCTGGAAAAACAGGGACATCCCAAGCAGTCTGTATCCCTGTGTCTCACACTCCAGAAGGGAGGATGTCACAACTGCAAAACAAGGCCTGTGCCAGGCATCAGGACCTGAGAAACAAAGCCTCCTCTCCCTGCTGGGGCAGGGAGAATTGTGGGGTCTGGAATTACCTCCTCCAGATCCTGAGACAACAAGACCCAGTGAGGAACAGGAGGACCCCAGACCTGAATATTAGTCTTGGTCCCAACTACAGCATGAGGGGAGAACTTAGACCACAAAGCGACAATTGCCCAGGGCTTCCTTTGTTTGGGTCCCTCTCCATCCAGCTTGAGAATGAGTGCTAAAATGCCCCGAGCAGGTTCAGAAAAGTTATTAGGGGCTTCAAGGGCCCCTAGGAAGGAGTGTCAGGGTGGGTTTCAAGTCCCTCCCTTGCTGCAGCTTCTCTTAAGGGTGCCCAGCCTGATGAGCAGAAGGTGCACTAGGCAATGGGAAGTGCAGCTGGCAGGAGAAGGGGATGCCCTTAGCCAGGGTACAGGACAACTGGGAAGAGATTGATGGTACAGTCAGCCTGTCAAAAAGGCACACAGTTGCATTATGTCAGGAAGATGGGCCCTTCACAACAGAAGATGGTAATCCAGCACAACAGTGGCCACAGCAAGGGACTTCTGATGAGGAAGCAGGAGCAGCTACATTTGCTGAAGCCTTAAGCCACACTCAGGTCACTCATCATGCTAAGTGAAAAACAGCCCCAGAGCTGGTTCAGGCTGGAAAGAGGAGGAAGCCACAAGCAGTCTGCACTCCTGTGCCTCCCACTCTGAAAGGGAGGATGTCAGGACTTGGACATAAGGCCCATGCAGGGCACCAGGACCTTGAGAAACAAAGCCTCCCCTCCCTGCTGGGGCAGGTCCATTGGGGTGGCCTGGAATCACCACCTCCTCCTCAGGACCTTGGGAGACAAGGGCAGGACCCCACAAGGAACAAAGGCACATCCCTCAGCACAAGTCACAGCAGCAGGGGAGAGGAAAGAAACCACCTGCCTAGGGACAGCAATGGGACCCACAAGGAACAGGAAGACCCCACCCCTGAGTATTGCTGGTGGTCCCAGCTACCACATGAGGGGTGGAGAACTGAGACTGAAGAGTTACAATTGCCCCGGGATGTCCTTGTTCAGGGTCCCTCTTCAGCAGCACCCAGCTCCAGCTAGAAACGCTGCACATGTGATATTAAATATGTTCATTTTCACTCTGACTTGGCTTTGAACTTCTCAGCAGGACCCTAGGGCCAGGCCCTGTTATGGGGGCTAAGCACACACAGCTTTTAAAGTAACATTTATTTCAGTTCAACCAAGGTTTTCATGCTGTTTCACATACAGAAGTGAATAGTAGCTTACCCAACACTCCTGGGAGAAGGTATATCAGCACCCAAGCTCTTAGCTAGGACATTTCCCCAAGGCCTTCAAACTCCTGCAGGGAAATGAAGTAACACAGTAATGCATAAGTCAAGTCTGAAAACAGGAACACTCCCAACCTCCCTTAGGCTACTCCCAAGAAATGAGGAGAAGAAGCCCTCACAACTCAGTTAGCAGCTCCATCTTCCACCACACCTGACCAAAGACCTGCATGACTAAGCTACAAAACACATCAGATGCTGGAAGAAAAATAGCAAACACCTCAAAAAAAGCTTTTATACCACAAAAACACTGTACCACACACAGCCACCAAATTCATAAAAAAAATAGCATAGCACATCTAAACTACATAAAGAGACAAATTAACATTGGGGGAGAGTGGAGAAAGAAGCAAAACTTAAATTAAAACAGAAATAGAAAAAGCAGCCAAGAACAGGAAAGACACCACAAGGCAGCTCCAAGAACCACTCAGAAACTACAACTAGACAGCTTTAAGACTTATCTGAAAAAACAACATTAAAAACAAGACACACAACTCACAACACAAACAACAAGTACAAAACAACACCCAGAACACCCACACCCCCAACACCAGCCAAACAAAGCCCCCACCCCCAAGGCTCAGCTTAAATACAGCCCTCAGGCCAAGGGGCAGAGGGGGCGTGGCTGGGGCTTCCAGGTGAGGCTGGTCAAGGCAATGTGGACCTGGGTGTGTGGTCAGGGTCTTGACAGCACAGGCAAGAATGGCAAGGTGAAGCCTTTAAAGGTCAACAAAAACAACTAGAGAGGTTTAACGTTTGCTGAGGAAACACCACAATGTTCTGCCAGAGAAGAAAATGGCTGGAGATTGTTTGTTCTCTGCTTCCTGTATTGTAGGGACTAAACAAAGCCCCTAAGCAGTGCTAGCGAGGGCCAGGCCCAAAGCATGCAAGAGATGTTTCTTCACATGATGCATAATTAGGCGCTGGAGTTTCTGGCTGGATGTGAACAGTTTACATGGGCCCCAAAAACGCCTGGACAAAGTCTCAGGAAAGAAAAATCTGTGAGGGATGTGAAATGCAGAGGCACCACCTCTGCTGCTGGGAGTGCTTGAGCCACAGACAGCGAGATGCATGACACCTGCAAGAGGAGGATTAGTCTGCTCGCGCTGCACATCTGGGCAGGTACAGCTTCTTGGAAGTGCTGGGAAGGCTCTCGACACCCAACACCAGCAGGTATCAAAGGAGGCTTTCACGACCATCGTACCAAAGGCCTTTGGGGGCGGGTGACACCAGCTCCTTAGAAGATCTACCCACCTAACAAAATTGTCCTGGTTAAGCTTTGTTTCAGTGTGAGGTGCTCCAAGGGACTGTCACTGGTCACACAGAAGAGCTTTCTTGCCTTGGCACTGGGCTCCTTGGTGCAGCAGGAGGCCTTAATTGCCCTGACCAGGCTCAGCTGCGGCTTCGCTGACCAGACTCACCTGGGGCTTCCACCCACCCGTCCTCCACCCGTTGGCCAGAGGGCTGCATTTAAGCTGGGTCAGGGGGAGCTTGTTCTCCTTGGGTGTCCTGGAGGGAGAGTGGGGTGTTTTGTTTATCATGTGTTTGTGTTGTGCTGGGTGGGTGGGTGTGTTTTGGGGGCTGGGTCTCTAGGGTGGTGCTTGTGCTTTGTCTGTTTAATGCTGTGTGAAGCTCTCAGTGAGGTGACTAATAAATTTGTTGTTGTGGTGCCCTGTTATTGTAGGCTTGTAGCTGTGCAAAGGCTGCCTCTGTTTCTGTGTGTGTTCAGATCACCCTGACTTCTGAGCTCCTCTTCCCTTCTGGAGTCCTTCTGTGTTTCCTGTTCCCTAGCAGGTGAGTATGTAACCAGGGCTGAGGGCTCCTTGCTGGGAGCTGTTTTATTATCGGAGGGGCCAATGCTCCTGATCTCCTGAGCAGTCCCTGTTGAAAAGCTGTGTCCTTCAGCTTCTGGTGGGATGCTTCTTGGGCTGCTCTTTTCAAAAGGGAAGAGTGTCCCCCCAGGAAAAGCTTAAAAACTCCCAGTGTCCTTTCTTGGAAAGCAAAGAGTGCTAAGCCACAAAAGCTGGTCAGATGTAGAATCTCTGCAGCTTGAAGGGCTTGAGTTCATCTTTCATGTAGCTTCTTCACTGCATCTACTTACCTTGCAGGAAAGGCTGTTTTATGTGTCTGGGGGATGGTTGGGGAGGTTGTACAAGATGCTTAAATCATCAGGTCAGGAGGGAGTTCTCCAAAACATTGTTTTCTGACCACAAAAACCAGTTCCTGTGATGGAATTGGGTCAGAGTCATTCCTTGACTATGCCTGTGCCTTCTGAGATGGAGGTGAGAGTGTTTTTTCCAAATGTCCCAGCACTTAAGTCAGGTCTTCTCAAGAAATCTTCAAGCTTAAATTAAGCAGTGGTGGTGTAATCAAGCCTAGCAGAGAAGAATGAAAGGCAGAAAAGACAAAATGCAAAGTGTTTAAAGACCTCCCAAGTCTGGCCAGATAGCTTCACAGCCATGTTTGGCAGATGCTTGGCAGTACTATGCTTTGAGGAGAAATGAGTGTCTCTTCTCTTTTCAGCTCCCTTTGGATGCTCTTGTTTCTCTCTGGAGCTCTCCAAAGGCATGTGCAGTGCTGCAGCTGAGAAGAGAGAAGCAGCTGTGGGACAGCTCTGCTGCAATCCCTGGGCTTCAAAAGCCTGAGCTGCTGCTGCCCTGGCTAAAGACATGGCCTATCCCCCCAGGACACAAAGGGGGCCAGCTGCCACATCAAGGGTAAGATGATAGGACACCCTGTGCTGCCCAGTGTGCAGGGCTTTGCTTCTCTGGAAGCAGCTGAAAGTGTGAAGCATGGCTCTGGGCAGGCTTGCCTTTTGGAGGGGTCAGCACTGCTCAACTCCTGCATCATGGTGAGTTCCTGTCTTGCTGGACTAAGTGATGGTCAGGGTTTCCTTGTGGATTCTGTCTGATGACACAGAGGGTTTTCTTGTGGTGAGCTCAAAGCTTGGGTTGGCATTAGTGCAGTCACATGGAAATGCTTTACAAGCAGTAACTAGCAGTGGGCATGCCACCCACTCAGTGTCCCAGCTGTGAGGGGGTCTGGGGGGATGAGGTGGTTGACAACACCTGGCATGTCCCAGTGAGGTGCACCTGCAAGAGCTGGGGGATCCAGTGAGGTGCTGGGGAGGAGTTCTGGCAGTGACTGGGAGGTCTTGGTGTTGTGTGACAGGGTCTTCAGACACTGCTGCTCTTCAGATGCTTGAACTGAAGAGACCAATATAAAAAAAGACAAATGGCTTTGAAAGTGTCTCAGGTGGGTGGAAGTTTTCTTTTTAAGGAAAAGCTAGACTCCACTGTGGGAGGGTTTGACCTACAAAGTGGCTGCACTCTCAGGCTGATGTCTGGGTGTGAATGCAAGTTAAATGTGACAAGGCTGTTAAGCTGCTAAACAGTTCAGTGTATCCAGTGTTAAGCTGAAATAAGTGAAACCAAGCTGTTGCAGGTTGCAGAGGCTTGGCAGTCTGGAGCCTGGTTAGAGGGAAGTGTGCTTGAGGGCTACTGGTGTGGAAGACATGGTTTCCTGTCTCTCTCCTGCCCTCACAAAGGGAGGCCTGCTCTAATCTTGCAGCAGGGCAGCACTGGAGCTGTGGGTTGGTGGGTGGGTGTGTGCAGGCTGTGTCCTTGCTGATGAGGGAATCCTGGCCCCTGCCCTCCCCTTCCATGTGATGTGACATGTGGATGTATGGAGTTATCCAGCCACAAAGGGGGTGGGGAGGTGACAAACCAGTCACCTGTGTGGACATGCAGGGGAGCACTGGGGTTGCTGCAGCAGGGAAGCCAAGGGCTGCAGCTCGGAGCAGGGCTGGTGTTAAGCACAGGCCTAGTGAAGTTAACCATCCACGAGTCCTGCCTGGAGCAGGGACAGGCCTAACACAAGCATGAGACTCGATGCTCCCACCCGCTCTGTCTTGTCTCCAGCTCTGGCCTTGCTCTGGAGGACAGAACTGAGTTCTTGCTTTTACTGCTCCCTGGCTTCCTAAGATGAGGCAGAGGGACTGCTCCCATTCTGCTCCTCTTTCTGGTGTTGAAATGCTCCCTTCCTAGAGGGCTCTGGCTTGGGAAAGTCCTGTTAGCTTGTCTTTTTCTGTCAAGGATTATCCTGTCTCTTTCTGTAGTACCTTTAGGTGTGTAACTGCTTTAAAAACAACTTGAAGCCTTGGTGACTTCATGCTGTTGTCCAGGGGAAGCAGCTCTCTGTTGGAACTGGACTTGCTGGGCTGCTTTGGAGTTCCTGTGTGAGAAACCCTTCCTGGGAAGGACTTCCTCTTCCTGAGGACAAGGACTCTTTCCCCTGAAGTAGTCTGCATTGTTTTATTAAAAAAATGAAGGTGCCAGCTTCTGCTGTATTAAGGTAGAGGCAAGAGTCTTTGGGAAGAAACTCTGCTAGTTTGGTGCTTGTTCTCTTCCTATTCCAGTTTAATGCTGTTGCACTTGCCTTGCTCTGATGCTGTCGAGTGGTGTCAGTGGGGGTGTCCTAGATCCAAATGCTGTCCTGTGTGTTATAGTAACTCTGTAGTAGAGGTGCTATTAGCAGGACTGGGTTATTGCTATTCCATACTCAAAAACTTAGCCAAGAATCAGGGGTGATGTTTGGGCCTTGTTGAAGTGGTGGAAGACTTGCCCTGGCTTGAGGCCAAGCAATCAGCTTGAAGTGCCCAGGCAGAAGAAAAGAGAAGGTGGGGGGAGAGGGGAGGGAATGAGTGTATTGCATGTTGCTTTTTCAAGGAGAAGTGGGAAGAGAGAGTGCCTGGAGTCAGAGCTGGCTCCAAGGGCCTGAGGCCCCCAAGTCACAACATGGGTGAGGATCACCTCACCAGGAGAGAGGGTGTTTCTCCTTGTGCAGGCTTCCCACTAGCAGGAGCAGCAGAGAGGATTGGTTGGCCAGCTGGGGACCCTGACAGCTGCCAGAGCATCAGCCTGGCAAGTCTGTGCCTGGCTGGGGGGACAGGGAGCAGTCCTTGACAAGGAGATGGGCCCTTGACAAGGGGGGGGGGGGTGTCTCTGCAGGCTCTGCACTGCCTAAACGAGAGCAGTTGCTGCAGAACCTGCTGTTCCCTGTGTCTTGTCCTCAGGCTGTCAGCTTGTGTCACCTCCCTGTCAGAATGTGGTGTGCCTCGACTTCCCAAGGGCTGAAGCAAGGCTGTGTTGGTGGCAGCTGCAGGCATCAGTTCTGGATAAATAGCACCAAGACAAGTCAGTCAGAGAAACCTTCTTCCCAGCAAGTGAAGAAACATGAAACACTAAGGATAAGACCAGCTGCCTTGCAGTGTTTTATGAGGCTGTGAAAGGTATACATGTTTTATGCATCAGCATAACTTCCAATAAGCTGCAGTGGAGTTGGGGGGGCGGGGGAGAGGAGAGGCTGATGACAATTATACCAAGGCAGTATATACTGGAGACAAGAGGGGCAAAAACTGAAGGAAAATGAAATACTGGATGGACAGTACTTGCTGCTCTAGTTACTAGCATAGCTGCAGTCTGTCTGGGCATGCTGGAGAAAGCTTGTGTGAGAGATGAATACAAATTCAATCTAGTGGATCACTTGGAATTCTTGGGGGGTAGACCTGCTCTCCCTGCGCCGCGGGGTAGACCTGCTCTCCCTGCGCCGCGGGGTAGACCTGCTCTCCCTGCGCCGCGGGGTAGACCTGCTCTCCCTGCGCCGCGGGGTAGACCTGCTCTCCCTGCGCCGCGGGGTTGACCTGCTCTCCCTGCGCCGCGGGGTAGACCTGCTCTCCCTGCGCCGCGGGGTAGACCTGCTCTCCCTGCGCCGCGGGGTAGACCTGCTCTCCCTGCGCCGCGGGGTAGACCTGCTCTCCCTGCGCCGCGGGGTAGACCTGCTCTCCCTGCGCCGCGGGGTAGACCTGCTCTCCCTGCGCCGCGGGGTAGACCTGCTCTCCCTGCGCCGCGGGGTAGACCTGCTCTCCCTGCGCCGCGGGGTAGACCTGCTCTCTGCCTCCCCCCCCCCCCCCCCCCCCCTTTTGTGGCCGCACCCGTGGTGGGAACAGGTCATGGCCCTGCACAAATACAGGTGGAGTCGTGCTCTGTGTCCTAGGCAAAAGACAGGGGAAGAAACCTGCAGTAAGTGGTGACAAAAATAAAAGCCAAGTCTGGAAGACACTGCCTGAGCTAACAAAGCCACTAGTGTGCTGCTGTCATCTTCAGCAGTGCAGAAACACTTGTCAGAAAACTGAGGTTTTTAACCCTCCTTGGTCTGTACAAGCAGAGAGGCCAAGGAGAGAGTCTGCAAAGCAGGATGTCAAGTAAAGGTAATGCTGGGCATTTCAGGCGGGGCCCTGTCCCCCTCCATGCACATGCCTGCAGAGACTGGCAAGGCCAAGAGCCTACAAATGCCTGTGGAAGGAGCAGAGCAGCCCTTCAGGTGGGGTCCCTGGCTGGGCCAAGGTCATGGAGAGAGCTGAAGGAGAGGGACCTTGAAGTGTTCCAGATGGGTTTGAGAGGGGCTATTGCAGGAGCAGGTCCAGCTTTCAAGCAAGTGATTTTAGCCGTGTCAGTCTGTATGGAATCAGCTTCCCAAGTTTTGCATTTCTGAGGGCATTTTAAGAGGCAGCCCACTGAATGTCACTGTGTCCCTTGACATGTGGTGTGGGAGAAGTAAGTACCTATGAAACTCTTCACCAAGATGTCTTTTTCCTTAGCAGATGTGCTGGAATTCCTTACGGCTGTGGCCATATCCTGCCCTCAGCCTGTCCTTCATATGGGGCCTACTAAGAAAAGGGCAGAGCTCTTCAGCCAAGCCCTGGAGCTGAAGAAGAAACGTTTCCTCGGTGTGTTCCAGTCAGCCTGCGCAGCCAAGCCTTGTGCTTCTCAAGCCTGGGTATGACTGAGGCAGCCGCTGGGACCCAAAGCTCCTGCAGCACTGCTTGGCCTGGGCATGTTCTGCCTCCTCCATGCAGCTGTGTCCACAGTGTGGTCTGAAAAGCCTGCTGTGGACAGGGACTGGGTGTCTCACACTCAGGCCCCCAAACAGCTGTGCTGCCTGTTAGCTCCTGGAAATGCCAACGCAGTGCTTCTGGCATTTGGTGATGAGCATGCAAAACACTGGGGGTTGTTCTGGAGCCTGTGGAAACAGGAAAATATCCTTTCAGGCCAGGTGCATGTGTTGCTCTTGGTTTTTCTGATATGCATCAAACCAAGACTAGTAATTGAACTGGGCTTTGGCTGAGACAGTCTGATGGATGTTCTCCCAGGAAACCTTATGGCATTATCTACCTCTTCCAAAGAGGGTTTATGGAAAGAGCATGTCTTTAGCAGAGAAAGCTACACATGGGGATTGTTTCTCCAGCCTTCAAACCATAAGTCATTCCACTTTCTGATGCAACTGGACTTCATGGAGCTGTGTTTACTGCCTTAAGGCCTTGTGATAAGTGTCCACTGATGATGGATCATGTTTCATTAAAAACCACCAAGCATAAAATGAAACCTGAGTGGAAAGGGTGCCTGAGCAATGAGGTCTGCCAGTGTGGGAGCCCTGAGGTTCCTGGAGCCTGGGCACAGTGGGGAAGCCCCCAGCTGCTGTGGTGTGGGGGGCTGAGGGGGAGGCTGCATGGGGAGCATGCTGGGTTCCCCCCTGAGGCTGGACCCCTGGGTGGGGTAGAGGGTGCAATCAAGATCTCTGCTGCCTGCCCCTGTGTCCTGACCCACTGCACAAAGCTCAAGCTGGCAGCCAGGTTCCCCCAGCTTTTGCTCTCCCTGTGTGCCCAGAGAGACCTAAATCCAGTTGTGTCCTGCACACGAGGCCCAGGAGGGATCCTCCTGTTCCCTGGAGAGCTCTGCCCTGATCGCCAGCAGTCTTCCTCCTCGCTGTTCCTCCTCTGTTGCCCACTGCCACCACGAAGCCCCATGTAACAGACTCTGTCCCTGCTGAGCGTGGGAACTGCCTGCAGCTTCCCGTGGGTGTGAGCGGGGTTTCTAGAAATGAGCCCGTGGGCCTGAGCCCTGCAGTCCTCCCCTTCCCCCTCAGCTTCCAGCATGAGCATACGGGGGGCTGGGGGGGCTGGAAAAGCGAACCAAAAGGAAGCTAAGGTCTGCTCTGGGGTCCCGGCTTTCAACAAGGCTGCAGAAAAGACTGTGGGCCTGGGATTTTCTGTGAACTGGACGTGCCCTCTTAGTCCCTGCTGGCAGTCTAAAACTGATTCATGGCACTGGCAGTGCGAGGGATGGATGTGAGTGGGCAGGAGGCCTAGGCAGGTGCGTCCTGGCTGGGTTTCATAGTTGCACTCATCATGATGACTGGTAAGTGTAAGACCTGGGAAAAAGGCATGGTGTGCTTACTTGATTGGGGTAGGTGACACATAGGTCTTGTTTCTGTTGCTGCTGTTTCTTCATCAGTCCATAGAAGTTTATAGGAAAGAGCATTTTGGGAGCAGAAGTCCTTAGGTTCAGCAGGTGATAATGGGTTTTCTGCCTTTCCCAGGTATTAGCAGTAGGCAGGTGGCATCCTATCGTGAGGTGATCAGAGGTACCAGGGGTTGTATTTAATGAACTTGTCTGTGTTTCTTTATTTCAGGTGTAAAAGAGTTCCCCCAAAAAGTTGCTGGAAATGGAAACACTGCTTCACCTGTCTCAGCATCCAGGGCATTTATGCTCAGCATGCCACCTCCTTGTCAAGCATCAGAGTATGTAATTTTTTGGACTACCTGAAGGATAAGGAGCTTTGCCTGATCCAGCTGACCGCCAAGGAGTTCACTTGGCAGTTGTGTTCTGTGCTTTATTTCCTTTAAAACAACACGGTTGTTTTCATCTAGCAGTGATAGCAGTGGTTTTTTACAGTGTAGCTCTTCTTTCTCGCAGAACCCCGGTAAGGAGGAAACGCACCTTCCTTTGAAGAAGGATGGAGAAGGGGCTCCCCGAAGCAGAGTCCAACGTTGTGCTGACAGGATGGATGGGGCGGCTGCAGAGGTTTGTCGTGAAATGGGGAGTTTTCGCCCCCTGCTCGTCGGCTCCGGCCCAGCCCAGCCAAGGTGTCCGCCTCGGGTCTGTGATGCTCTCAGGAAGGTCCTGTGGCGTGTGAGAAATGAGTTTTGTGACTTTAATCCCTATTGCAGTAGGCAGGTGCCCGTGTCAAAGGACTGCCAGCCTTGCTGGTTTGTTCAGTTGACGTGAAGAGTGGATTAACCTAACGTGAGAAGTCTTTGCAGAGCAAGATCAGGTATATTTGCCCAAAGCACCTCGAAGTGCTTGTCTCCAGAGCTACCAGGACTCATCTGGAGCAGCTGTTAATGCTTTTCATAAGGAAACAGATGTGCACTGAAAAAAGCAGGGAGGACTGCAAACTTTCCCCCGTCCTCACAGCTGCTTATCCACCCTCTGGCCCAGCGAGGTGCCAGTCCTGACTGTGGCTTCCCGAGGTTCCCACGAAACAAGAGAGAAAGGTTTTGGTGTTAGGCTGCAAAGCGGAGAGACTCAGACCCCCTGGCAGTGACCCTCTGCTCTGTGCAATGCTGCTGTGCTGTGGAGAGGGGTCAGGGTCACACAGTGCCTATTTTTGTCCAGATTTCTTCATGCAAATCTGTGTTTTAGGAAAATACCCTTGAAGGAGGAGAGAGAATTAAAAGTAGTCTTTGTATTTCAAAATAACTGATGTTGAAAGTAGGAGAGAGGCAACTAGTTTTTAATTACACTTACTGTAAAGGCTGTCTTGCAGGATTAGACGCTTGGACTACAGAGTTGTAAAGAGCAAGCCACCCAGGCTGATGGGCAAAATTACCAGGTTTTCAATAAGGAAGAAATACAGTTTAGGTGTGGACAAGTGTGTGTATATATATATGGGGATCAAAGAGCCACAGAAATTATTACTATAATTAAATTATTATTATAGTTATTATAATGGGAACTTACGGTACCTAGCAAATCCTGCCTTATTTAGCATTTTCATTAGATCAGAAGTCAGAAAGTGAAGACCAGGTGGATTCATGGCTCTGTCTGTATGTTGTGCACCATTTGATGTGTCCCGTGTCCTTACGGCAAGGCTTCAGGCTCTTCCTGAGAGACTCTGTCCTCCTCTCCGGATGCTCCGCTGAGCAGAACCAGCGCATCCCCTTCCCACAAGTGCTCTTTTCTTGTCTCGACTGGCAACGGGTGCTGCCAGACATGGAGAGAAATAGCTTCTTTAAAGATGTGTTAGGTAATAGGTTTCTGAGATGACCTCTTTTTCAGACTTCATGCATTTCACTGGGAGCTAAGCTTTTCACCTACTCTACTTCATGCTGTTGTCCAGGGGAAGAAGCGTCTGTTGGAATTAGACTATGGTGAGAAGGAAGAGTGGTGTCCGTGGGGGTGTCCTAGATCCAAATGCTGTCCTGTGTCATAGTAACTCTGTAGTAGAGGCACTCTTAGTGGGACTGGGTTATTGCTATTCCATACTCAAAAACTTAGCCAAAAATCAAGGGTGATGTTTGGGCCTTGTTGAACTGGTGGAAGACTTGCCCTGGCTTGAGGCCAAGCAATCAGCTTGAAGTGCCCAGGTAGAAGAAAAGAGAAGGTGGGGGGAGAGGGGAGGGAATGAGTGTATTGCATGTTGCTTTTTCAAGGAGAAGTGGGAAGAGAGAGTGCCTGGAGTCAGAGCTGGCTCCAAGGGCCTGAGGCCCCCAAGTCACAACATGGGTGAGGATCACCTCACCAGGAGAGAGGGTGTTTCTCCTTGTGCAGGCTTCCCACTAGCAGGAGCAGCAGAGAGGGTTGGTTGGCCTGCTGGGGACCCTGACAGCTGCCAGAGCATCAGCCTGGCAAGTCTGTGCCTGGCTGGGGGGACAGGGAGCAGTCCTTGACAAGGAGATGGGCCCTTGACAAGGGGAGCATCTCTGCAGGTATCTGCACTAGCTCATTTAGTACAGCTGTTGCAGAACCTGCTGTTCCCTGTGTCTTGTCCTCAGGCTGTCAGCTTGTGTCACCTCCCTGTCAGAATGTGGTGTGCCTCGACTTCCCAAGGGCTGAAGCAAGGCTGTGTTGGTGGCAGCTGCAGGCATCAGTTCTGGATAAATAGCACCAAGACAAGTCAGTCAGAGAAACCTTCTTCCCAGCAAGTGAAGAAACGTGAAACACTAAGGATAACAAGACCAGCTGCATTACAGTGCCATTAAAAGGAACGGTAACTGCTCACCCAGACGGCAGCCTTGGTTTGATAAGGGCTTGTGTCAGGCTTGTGAAATAGTTTGATGAGGCTGTGAAATGTGCACCTCTGTTCTGTATCAGCATAACTTCCACCAAGCTGCAGGGGAGTGGGGGGAGGGTGATGGCAATTATACCAGGACAGTAGGTACTAGAGACAACAGAGAAAAAACTCAAGGAAGATAAAATACTGGCTGGACAGTACTTGCTGCTCTAGTTACTAGCACAGCGGCAGTCTCTGTGCCTTACATTCAAGGCAGCGTATCACCATGTGCTGTCGGTGTTGGAGAAGGCACGTGTGAGGGCTGAATACTCCTCAAGCACAAATTCAGTGTAGTAAATCACATAAAATTCTGGGTGTGTCATGAAGGTTTGTGCCACTTCCGCCTCGGCGCGGCCACTTCCGCCTGGCGGCAGCACCCGTGGTGGGAACAGGTCATGGCCCTGCAC
Organism: Dromaius novaehollandiae; assembly: GCF_036370855.1. Taxonomy (NCBI): domain Eukaryota; kingdom Metazoa; phylum Chordata; class Aves; order Casuariiformes; family Dromaiidae; genus Dromaius; species Dromaius novaehollandiae. The sequence goes on along the minus strand of NC_088101.1, from coordinate 10,823,504 downwards.
AAATACAGGTGAAGTCGTGCTCTGTGTCCTAGGGAAAAGACAGGGGAAGAAACCTGCAGTAAGTGGTGACAAGACAAATGAAAGCCAGATGTAGGATAAGGGGCTTTGCCCGATCCAGCTGACCGCCAAGGAGTTCACTTGGCAGTTGTGTTCTGTGCTTTATTTCCTTTAAAACAACACGGTTGTTTTTATCTAGCAGTGATAGCAGTGGTTTTTTACAGTGTAGCTCTTCTTTCTCGCAGAACCCCGGTAAGGAGGAAACGCACCTTCCTTTGAAGAAGGATGGAGAAGGGGCTCCCCGAAGCAGAGTCCAACGTTGTGCTGACAGGATGGATGGGGCGGCTGCAGAGGTTTGTCGTGAAATGGGGAGTTTTCGCCCCCTGCTCGTCGGCTCCGGCCCAGCCCAGCCAAGGTGTCCGCCTCGGGTCTGTGATGCTCTCAGGAAGGTCCTGTGGCGTGTGAGAAATGAGTTTTGTGACTTTAATCCCTATTGCAATAGGCAGGTGCCCGTGTCAAAGGACTGCCAGCCTTGCTGGTTTGTTCAGTTGACGTGAAGAGTGGATTAACCTAATGTGAGAAGTCTTTGCAGAGCAGGATCAGGTATATTTGCCCAAAGCACCTCGAAGTGCTTGTCTCCAGAGCTACCAGGACTCATCTGGAGCAGCTGTTAGCGCTTTTCATAAGGAAACAGATGTGCACTGAAAAAAGCAGGGAGGACTGCAAACTTCCCCCGTCCTCACAGCTGCTTATCCACCCTCTGGCCCAGCGAGGTGCCAGTCCTGACTGTGGCTTCCCGAGGTTCCCACGAAACAAGAGAGAAAGGTTTTGGTGTTAGGCTGCAAAGCGGAGAGACTCAGACCCCCTGGCAGTGACCCTCTGCTCTGTGCAATGCTGCTGTGCTGTGGAGAGGGGTCAGGGTCACGCAGTGCCTATTTTTGTCCAGATTTCTTCATGCAAATCTGTGTTTTAGGAAAATACTCTTTGAGGAGGAGAGAGAATTAAAAGTAGTCTTTGTATTTCAAAATAACTGATGTTGAAAGTAGGAGAGAGGCAACTAGTTTTTAATTGAAGCACTTACTGTAAAGGCTGTCTTGCAGGATTAGACGCTTGGACTACAGAGTTGTAAAGAGCAAGCCACCCAGGCTGATGGGCAAAATTACCAGGTTTTCATTAAGGAAGAAATACAGTTTAGGTGTGGACAAGTGTGTGTGTATATATATGGGTATCAAAGAGCCACAGAAATTATTACTATAATTAAATTATTATTATAGTTATTATAATGGGAACTTACTGTACCTAGCAAATCCTGCCTTGTTTAGCATTTTCATTAGATCAGAAGAAGTCAGAAAGTGAAGATCAGGTGGATTCATGGCTCTGTCTGTATGTTGTGCACCATTTGATGTGTCCCGTGTCCTTACGGCAAGGCTTCAGGCTTTTCCTGAGAGACTCTGTCCTCCTCTCCGGATGCTCCGCTGAGCAGAACCAGCGCATCCCCTTCCCACAAGTGCTCTTTTCTTGTCTCGACTGGCAACGGGTGCTGCCAGACATGGAGAGAAATAGCTTCTTTAAAGATGTGTTAGATAAAAGGTTTCTGAGATGACCTCTTTTTCAGACTTCATGCATTTCACTGGGAGCTAAGCTTTTCACCTGCTCTTTGAAAAACCAGACGCCTAAGACTTGGAAACGCTTTGGCAAACATGGAGGAACACGGCTTAAAGCTGTGCTGTCATTTGAAGTGGGAAAAAAAATACGAGTGTTGCTCTTTATGTTGTGGCAGAGAAAGTGGAGCTGCTGAGATGATGTGATGGGTGGTCTTCCTCTTCAGTTTTATGCTCCTGCAAGGAAATACGAGGTACGCTGCAAGCGCGTACTCGCAGCATCCGCCAAAGGATAAAATCTTTTCCAGCAGCAGCCCCAAATCCCGGAGACTGAGGTGAGGATGGGTGTCAGCCACGAGCCGGAGCTGCGCTCCAAAGGGAAGGGGCTGCCTTCCACAGCCAGAGGATGAAAGAAAGAAAGAGTAGTAGCGGAGCAGCTTGTCAAGGACAGAGTCGTGGCTTTCGTTGCTTCTAGTTTTCCCACCCTGAATAACTTTTTCTCCCAACAGACTGCAGCCAAAACGAGCAGCAGACACTAATCCAGGCAGTCCAGGAACGACGGGTCAGACGACAAGTGGATGCCGGTTCGTCCGCTGTGGAGAGGCGCAGAGAAGAGTCCCTGCCGCAGGTACGATGGCCCTAAACTAAACGCCCCTCCTGCCTCCCCCCCTTCCTCAGACAGCTGTTCATCTCTCTTGGTTGCGGGATTTCGTGACATATGAGCCACGGCTCCCTTCACTGAGAGCCTGTGGTTCAGTTCCCCTGGAAAGGCTGTAACTGCAGCCTTTGAAATGTCACGGTAAAACACTGCCAGCATTGCAGGTAACGAAGAAGCGTTGCCGCGTGAGGCAAAGCAGGGTCTGCCAGGCACCAGAGAAGGGGAGAGAATTAAACCCTTGAAACAGTCTGAGTGAACTGTGACACAAAAGGAGAGGGCTTTTCGTAAGACGCTGGAGTACTTCATCGATAAATACAGTTTTATTTTTAGATAGACTAGAGGAACTCAGTGCAGAATGAATGTGGTTATGCAGCCTAAGCAAACATGGGCGTACTGGGTCCACTTGATGGTGCCATGTTGACGTATTTGTGGAAGGAAACTGATGTATACAGTGAGAAGAGCAGATAATATGTCTAGTTAGATGAAGGACCTAAGCAGCAGGCATGGAAATCACATCCCAGAGACATTGCAGCATTCGTCACTAGGTGCTGCTTTGCAGTGATCTATCCTTATTGCAAAAATCTTTTCCGTTAGGAGCTCTCGCAGATCAAGGCCTCTAGGTAGCTGTGTCCTCTCCCAGTGGCAGAACACTGCTGTTCTTGCTTTTTAAATGCTCCAAGTCCTCTGGTTTGGCCTCAACCTTTTCTTCAATGAATTAACAGGAGTATTACCCCCAACCCTGAACCCAGTGCAGCTTCCAAAGGAGTACTCTGAAGTCTGCATCTTTCTGAGCCGTGAGGTGTGCTCTCTTTCCCATAGGCTGTGCAGACGGAAGGAAGGTGGATTTACAGATAGGCTGAAGAAGCACCTAATTTCTGGAGGTGATCACATGCCTGAGGTACAGGCTGTCAAAGAGAAGCTAGTCCTGACTTGGCCCTTATTTTTTAAATGGTGAAAAAGCAGATGGTGGTGGTCTGGTTTTTTTAGTGCCCTTGAAAACAGGGACTGCAGCTGCAGCCTTTGTATAATACAGGAACACTTAACCCTGGAGAAGGTAACAGGCAGCTGCTAATTCATCCTCAATGGAAGTTCATTGTTTTACGTGAAAGGAAAACGTTAGTGACTGTCAGAGGACCAAATCAGGACCAAGGCATGCTCTGTAAACTGCAATTTTCCACCAGGTTTTCTACACAGGCAGCAAATACTGTTTTTCTGTGGGTGTGATGTGGATGCTGGGAGAGGAAAAGCCAAAACCTGGCTATGTTTCTCCCCCAGGTGTGTGAGCTGTGTCCTCCAGTACCAGGTTTTGCTCCTGACAACTAGCCTGTGATGGAAACACGAGGAGGGAAGCCAAGCAGCATAAACGCATGCTTTTATTTTATTTTATTCTAGGTGAAAAGCCCTGCGAGCCTCTGCGCGTGGAGAAGTGAATCAGGCTGCCCGGCCTTAAAAAGCGTGGCGGGGGCGGAAGGGCAGGTGCCGACCTGAGCGCTCCCCGCTCGGAGCAGCGGCTCTGGACGGACGGCGGAGGCCGAGCAGGACGCGCTGCTGGTGAGGGGCTGCCGCCAGGGCGCAAGGTGCTGCGTGCCCGGCCTGGCAGTGCTGCCCTGCCCGCCGCTGCCTGTGCCCTGCCCGGCCCGGCCGGGGCTGCAGCTGGCGGTGGTGGTGCAGGCCGGGACCGGGAGCCGTCGGCGGGGTTTTGGCCGGAGCACGGCAGCTCCTTCCCGCCTCTGTCCGGCACGGAGGAAACGGCGCGGAGAGGCCTCCGGGCGGCTGCGAGCAGAGGACGAAGCTTCTGCCGGCTCTGCGGGGCCCAGCGGTGAGCACAGAGGTCCCCGCGCACCGGCAGGTCCCGGCCCGCGTCTGCCGGGCTCCGCTCCGAGCCTGGAAAGCAGCAATCTCGGGATGCTGCGGGAGCTGAGCTCACTCACGTAGTGGCAGTGAGTACGGTACCTGCTCGATCTGTGCTGCTGGAGTCCACAGCTGGTTAGAACTGCAAATCCTTCTGTATCATCGAGGTAATGCTGGCACAGCAATGATTTAATAGCTGGATGTGAACCAAAAGTGTATTTTCAGCAGACGAGTTTCCCTGCAGGAATGTCAGCGGTTTGCCGTGACGAGCAGCCCAGGTTGGTGGTGTTTCCTGCAGGCTTTCTCTTGGGCTTCGGTGACCAGGAAAAACCTGCTTCCGTGGGACTGTTTCTTCCTCTGCAATTCCACCCCAGGTTAAAGCACCGTCTCACAGGTAACCCCTCTGTGAACACCTTGGGTTGTCTCGTTACTTCTGCCAACTGCTTCAGTTCTTAAATTAACAGATCAGATTGCATGGCTGAAATTTCACAAATGAATTGTGTCTTAAATGTTAATGCACTCACCTTCTTGTCACAGCTGAAGGCACGTACACTTAACAGGTGCAACTTTGGGTGCTGGCAAAGCTAAAAGCTGTTAATGTGCAATCAGGAAATGACTACTGAAGGTTTTTCTTTGGCCTGTCTTTTTGGGATATGGTTTGGCTTAAAAAGAAAAACAACAAAAAGCACAAGAAAACCCCCAAAATAGCAGTTTCCTAATGCATGTGCAAAAGGGCATTTCGTTGGCAGAAGTGCCCCAGCAGTAAAAGGGATTGCACCGTTTTTCAGAGGTGCAAGTTTGCCTTGTAAGCCTTATGTCTACAGAAATATTTTAGACTCCGTAATCCATTTGTTCAGAACCCTGTACCAACTTATGTCTGTGTGAGGAATGGAAGGATTCACATTTCCTTGCCAGGACGATGCTGTCTTCCCATTCCTGAGCTGATTGCGGGAGGAGGGAAAGGAGGAAAGAAAGCTGGACCAGGTGGTAGCTCATGTCCTGCACGTGCCAAAAAACTTAGTGTGAGATGACCTGAGACTCTCAATTCAGCTGCCTCCATGTAAACAAAGAGCCCTCGAAATAAAAAAATCATGCGCTTTAATCTGTTTTACTGATGCTGTATTCCACAGGCGCGTATATCGCGCAGCTCACGTCCAGCCTTTTACAAAGACTGCAACTTTTAGTAGAGCAGCTGTGTTATTGCAGCTGTTGTTTTTGCAGTGGTTTCTTCTCCATTTTTTATTGACAGAGAGGAACCGCTCTAGGATTGCTCTTCAGCCAAAAGCATGTTTTGAAAAAAAAAAGTGCCGTGTATGGTATTGCTTCTGGTCCAACAAGGTTGTCATGAAAAGCAGATGATGGCTGCGTAACGAGTTGGGAAGCCTGTCTGTTTTCATTGGCTTCAAAGGGGCTTTGAGCATTCAGGTGGTATTTCAGCAGTCAAAACAGTGCTTCTTTTTTAGGGCAGAATAGATATTCCTTATGCAAAACCAGAATAGGTTTTTCGGTGCTGTTTTAGTTGCAATAGAGAGAATAGATTTTTGTAATATGACTGAAGAATCATTTAAAATGCTCTAGACCAGAGAACAGACTATAGGCTGTAGGTGTCCAGCTGAACCTTCCTCATGTTGCCTCTGCAGCCTGTTGTGGTTTCCGCCTTTTAGATTACGTGTTCAAGTAATTTTGCACAGAAGTTTTTGAACAAGAGTGGAACAGGCAGGATTTTAACTCTCTCAACTCTTTTGGAGACGGGATAGTCTGTTCCCAATTCCTTCTCTTGCACGCTTTTCAGACATGGTGTGCAGAAAGCTGGTGGAAAAGGCACCCAAACTATTTCTGCAAGGGGTTACAAAGCAGCAGCAGTTTGTTCCCGTGCTCTTGCCTTCATTAATGGCTGGTACATGTAAACAAGGATAGTAGATTGCACCGGTGGGTGGGGAGGGGATGCTGCTCAAACCAGCATCAGTGATGTTACAAAACAGTCAACAAACTGTTTGTCTCAGCCCTCTCCTTCCATCACTCCAGTTTTTTTCCCCGTCTTTTATCAAGTTTTCAATGAAACCTCCATGGTATAGCTCGGAACACCTCGGAGGACTTCATGTGTGGTGTTTCAGATATAAACCCGTTCAGGTCCTATCTGTTGACAGCTGTGGAGTTAAACAGGTCGGCATTCCTGGCTGAGGTAACCCTTGCTCTTTTTCTCTTTGTGGGTGACTAGAAATTGTCACTGACTAATCACAACCTGCAGTGATAAGTTGGACCTTCTCTTTACAGCAAAGAAGAGACTTAGTTTTTAACCTCAGGACAGCTGGTGTTTGTGAGTAGTCTCAGAGATCCGGTGCAGACCAGGCGCTTGGACTTTTACCACGAACTTAAAAAAAATGACCTGCTGCAAGAGGGAGAGATGCCCTTGCCTGTTGCGAGAGTGCCTTTACTCGTTCTGCACTCATTAGCTGCTTGTCTTGCTCTTTACTGTAAACGGAAAGGCATCCTGACCTTCTGCTGGCATCAATACCGTAGCTGTCCTGGAGGTGGTGGTGGGGAGGCAGGCAGGGTACTCCTTGACCCTTTCCTTTGGGCTCGGAAATGGTGAGCTCAAGATGAGGTTGGTGTTTATACAGGCTTCATTCACCTCACCCCCTAAAATCTCTTCAGACTTTAAATAGACTTTAATTTTTTTCTGTGGAGGGATCTGTGCATTAAACATAACTGTGCTGGAAGTCCAAGGTATTTTAAGGCCGACTTAAGTTTTATGGACCAAGGTTTAGCTGAAGAGAAGGCTCTGAAAGCTGCTCCGTCCTCTCTCGGTTTAGGATGGTTGGTGTTTTGGGCTTGGCAGCTCGTGTCAGCCTGTGATGCCTTTGTGGCAGTGACTGACGAGTGCCTTTCGGAGAGTGCTTACGTGGTCCCTGTTTGCCTCCGAGACAGTGCGGCAGCGATCTGAGCTGTGCGTCTAACCTGACTGCTGGAATCCAGGTGAGGGGATGTGCTTTTTTCATTTTCCTTTGTTTTGTGGGGTTGGTTGGTTGCTTTGCTTGGCTAGTTGGTTCTTTGCGTGCACGTGTCATCGCTGTGGCAAGCATCTCACTCTGGAGAGGCTTTTAAACCTTGAAGATTTCCGGAACAGAATTGTACCGGCCTTTGGAGCCGCCTCGTGTCTCGCCCTTTTTGCCCCATCTGTTCCAAGCTGAGGAAAGGCTTGTGGCTGACTGCTTTTGCTGTCACGACCAGTAGCACTGCAGTGGCAGAAAGAGGCCCATGTCCTTCTCCTTTGGAGCTCTAGGAGCGAACGGAGACAATGTCATCTTTTCCGGAGTTGTTCTCAAGGCTCCGGTAGGTTGAGATTTGTGGCATAACTTGCTCCCGGGCTGAGCGCTCCTTTAGTCTTTGAATTAGCTGCTGCTTGGACTGTAGCTGGCAGCTCTTTACAGGAACCTTGTGCTGCTGCTAATGGTTACAGTATTTTGGCAGAGCCCAGGTTTGCAGAAGTGCTCACATATTCGAGCAGCGCCAGAGAGCACTGAGGCAGTTTTTCCCTGTGAAAGGGGGTGGTACTGGTTAGAAAGCAACTAATGAGATGAGCTGCTTTTTGGTTAGGTACAGAGAAAGTATTTACGTGGGAGGTGAGAAGTTCAGTGGACTGCAAAGCGGTTTTCTGTTATAACAAGATCTAGAAGAGGGACATCGGTGACTTAGCAGATTTTTGCTCTGGTTGGGGCAGGGGAAGAGTATTTAATCCTGACAGCAGTAAGAGTCTAAGCAATGGAGGATGGAAGCGTCTTGAGTTTTTCTTCAGAGGTGTAATTTTTAATGCAGTAAAGATGTGAGAGTAAAAGATGGTGGTGATCTTATGAGCCAGAAGGAGGTATGATGATTTTTCCAGCTGATTCTTGGAGCTGAAATACTGATTCTAGAAATGTTTGAAAGACAAGGTAATGCCTAGCCGAATAGAGCACAAGCGATAGGAGGACTGAGACACTTATTTGGTGCATAACACCTGGGTGTTTCATGTCTTTTTTTCCTGTCAGGGGTTCTCCAGTTGCAACTGTCAGTTGCCTTGAGTCCTCAAAGGAAAACAAGGGAGCTGCTTAACACGAACTGCTTTTCGGCGGCAGTCTGATAGACTGAGCTTATAGCCATTGTCCTTGTGTAATCTTACTCGGAAGCTCGTGTTCATCTTGTAGCTTCTATGGATTATTTTGGCTTTCCAAGATAAGAACCAAGCACAGCAGCAGCTGCTGGACTGTTGTACCAAAAATGGATTTTGAAAAAGGTTGGAAATTGCTTCAGTAACCAACAGGCTGCTTGGAAATAGTTTTGAAAATTCCATCTGTCTCTTCTTCAGAATACCTTTAAAAGCATTTTTTGCTTGCAAAAGTTTGATTTAGATGTTCTTGTTCCTGAGAATTTCCAGGTTGTCCTCTGTACATCGTGACCTTGACATAACGAAAGTTGAGGAGGAATCTCAGCAGGTAGTCTGTAGAAATTGTTGTTTCAGGTGGCTTTTTTGTATCAGAAATGCGCTTCTGAAGGCTTTTGTTTGGTTTTCCTCTTGCTTTTCAGTAGCTGCCTTACACTTCTCCAGCACTAGAAAAAGAATCCTTCAGGGGCTCGAATAGAAAATGTGATTTCTCCATCTCTTCATGTTTGTCTTGGACCCCCTGCTAATCCTTCAACTTTGAGCTTGGCATGAGGAAGCTTTATTTGATCTATGGGGGGGGGGGGGTTAGTCAGGTCAAGGGATTCTTGAATTATGGGGCGTTGGGGGTCTCAATGCCTGGTCAAACACAGAAAGTTCACTTTAGCGGTGCATTTGGGGAAAAGTCCTGATTCAGAGATGTTCGCTTTGCACCTTTCAGTAGACAAAATTGAACACTGCAGTCCTGGATTGGTACAGAGGAATTGATAGAGGTGAAAAAAATATATTTCTAAACACAAACACATTGACATGGATGCATATCTTCCCGAGTTTGTCTTGTGCATGCCACTTACCTGTCTTGCCTGATTTTTGGGTTTTTTTTAGTTTTTAACTGGGGCTTTTCTTTAATACACGGTGTTTAATAATGGGTGTTTTCCTCCTATTTCAGCCGAAAACTAAACCCGAAGCTCAGGCTCAGCCTCCTCGCGTACGTGAACAGCGTCCAAGGGAAAGACCAGGTTTTCCACCCCGAGGACCTAGACCAGGTAACGTGGATCGGTTTGTGTCCCTGCTTGGGGCTAGTTAGTGAGATGGGTCTCCTCGAATGGTCTGGCCTGTAACTGTGGCTGTACTTGGCTGATTATGAACTGTCTGTCCCTACTGTCTTCAACTGGAAATGGGGAAATACGATTTGTAGTCCACACTGAGATGAGCTATTGCACAGATTCAGGGTTATTTCTAAGCTTCTGTTCTTTTGAATCGTTTATTAATAGTCAGGCCACTTGCTTGTATGGCTGAATACCCTTCAGGTGGCTTGATGCAGTTGGGAAAAGCTAGTTTTCAAATCTATTGGGTTTTTTTGAGTGAGCCCTAACTTTTGCTGACTCTTGGGAATGAGAGCTCTTACATGCCTGTCCTTATGGCCTGTAGTGCTCTTTGTTTTGGCCGAAAACCTTCCCCCAGGCTGCTGCTGTGCTCTGCCCGGGGAGGCTGCGGCAGGGCCGCGGTGTCTGTGCCACAGCCCCAGTGCTGAGCGTGGGGGGCCGCGGGGCGCCCGGCGGGGTGGGCACGGCCGAGCCGGGTGCCTGGGGTGGCTCGTGGTGGTGCTGGGCCTCTCCTGAAACGCCCTGCACTTCCTTTTTTTTGTGTTGTTTTTCCTTCCTTTTTTTTGTGTTGTTTTTCCTTCCTTTTTTTCCTGTTGTTTTTCCTTCCTTTTTTTCCTGTTGTTTTTCCTTCCTTTTTTTTCTGTTGTTTTTCCTTCCTTTTTTTGTGTTGTTTTTCCTTCCTTTTCTTTGTGTTGTTTTTCCTTCCTTTTTTTGCTCTTTTTCCTTTCCCTTTTTTTGTTCTTTTTCCTTTCCCTTTTTTCTTTTTCCTTTCCCTTTTTTTGTTCTTTTTCCTTCCCTTTTTTGTTGTTTTTCCTTCCCTTTTTTTTTCTTTTTCCTTTCCCTTTTTTTGTTCTTTTTCCTTTCCCTTTTTTGTTCTTTTTCCTTCCCTTTTTTGTTGTTTCTCCTTTCCCTTTTTTTTGTTGTTTCTCCTTTCCCTTTTTTTGATTTTCTCCTTTCCCTTTTTTTTGTTGTTTCTCCTTTCCCTTTTTTTCTTTTTTCCTTTCCCTTTTTTATTCTTTTTCCTTCCCTTTTTTGTTGTTTCTCCTTTCCCCTTTTTTTGTTGTTTCTCCTTTCCCTTTTTTTGTTGTTTCTCCTTTCCCTTTTTTTGTTGTTTCTCCTTTCCCTTTTTTTGGTTGTTTCTCCTTTCCCTTTTTTTGGTTGTTTCTCCTTTCCCTTTTCTTGCTTGTTTCTCCTTTCCCTTTTTTTGGTTGTTTCTCCTTTCCCTTTTTTCTTTTTCCTTTCCCTTTTTTTTGTTTTTCCTTTCCTTTTTTTGTTGTTTCTCCTTTCCCTTTTGTTGTCTTTCCTTTCCCTTTTTTGTTGTTTTTCCTTTCCTTTTTTTGTTGTTTCTCCTTTCCCTTTTGTTGTTTCTCCTTTCCTTTTCTGTTGTTTCTCCTTTCCTTTTCTGTTGTTTCTCCTTTCCCTTTTTTTGTTCTTTCTCCTTTCCCTTTTTTCTTCTTTTTCCTTTCCCTTTTTTCTTCTTTTTCCTTCCCTTTTTTCTTCTTTTTCCTTCCCTTTTTTCTTCTTTTTCCTTCCCTTTTTTGTTGTTTTTCCTTCCCTTTTTTGTTGTTTTTCCTTTCCCTTTTTTGTTGTTTTTCCTTTCCCTTTTTTTTGTTGTTTCTCCTTTCCCTTTTTTTGTTGTTTCTCCTTTCCCTTTTTTCTTTTTTCCTTTCCCTTTTTTGTTGTTTTTCCTTTCCTTTTGTTGTTCTTTTTCCTTCCTTTTTTGTTGTTTCTCCTTTCCCTTTTTTTGGTGTTTCTCCTTTCCCTTTTTTGTTGTTTTTCCTTTCCCTTTTTTTGCTCTTTTTCCTTTCCCTTTTTTTGCTCTTTTTCCTTTCCCTTTTTTTGCTCTTTTTCCTTTCCCTTTTTTGTTCTTTTTCCTTTCCCTTTTTTGTTCTTTCTCCTTTCCCTTTTTTTGTTTTTTCCTTCCCTTTTTTTTGTTGTTTTTCCTTCCCTTTTTTTGGTGTTTCTCCTTTCGCTTTTTTTTGGTGTTTCTCCTTTCCCTTTTTTTTTGGTGTTTCTCCTTTCCCTTTTTTTTGGTGTTCCTCCTTCCCCTTTTTTTGTTCTTTTTCCTTTCCCTCTTTTTGTTGTTTCTCCTTTCCCTTTTGTGTTGTTTCTCCTTTCCCTTTTTTTTGGTGTTTCTCCTTTCCCTTTTTTTTGTTTCTCCTTTCCCTTTTTTTGGTGTTTCCCTTTCCCTTTTTTTTGTTTCTCCTTTCCCTTTTTTTGGTTGTTTCTCCTTTCCCTTTTTTTTGTTGTTTCTCCTTTCCCTTTTTTGGTTGTTTCTCCTTTCCCTTTTTTGGTTGTTTCTCCTTTCCCTTTTTTTGTTCTTTTTCCTTTCCCTTTTTTTTGTTTCTCCTTTCCCTTCTTTTGTTGTTTCTCCTTTCCCTTCTTTTGTTGTTTCTCCTTTCCCTTCTTTTGTTGTTTCTCCTTTCCCTTTTTTTGTTGTTTCTCCTTTCCCTTTTTTGTTCTTTCCTTTCCCTTTTTTTGTTTCTCCTTTCCCTTCTTTTGTTGTTTCTCCTTTCCCTTTTTTTTTGTTGTTTCTCCTTTCCCTTTTTTTGTTGTTTCTCCTTTCCCTTTTTTTGGTTGTTTCTCCTTTCCCTTTTTTTGGTTGTTTCTCCTTTCCCTTTTTTGTTGTTTTTCCTTCCCTTTTTTGTTCTTTTTCCTTCCCTTTTGTTTCTCCTTTCCCTTTTTTTTGTTGTTTCTCCTTTCCCTTTTTTGATCTTTTTCCTTCCCTTTTTTTGTTCTTTTTCCTTTCCCTTTTTTGGTTGTTTCTCCTTTCCCTTTTTTTGGTTGTTTCTCCTTTCCCTTTTTTTGGTTGTTTCTCCTTTCCCTTTTTTTGGTTGTTTCTCCTTTCCCTTTTTTTGTTGTTTCTCCTTTCCCTTTTTTGTTCTTTTTCCTTTCCCTTTTTTGTTCTTTTTCCTCCCTTCTTTTGCTGTTTCTCCTTTCCCTTTTTTTTGTTGTTTCTCCTTTCCCTTTTTTTGGTTGTTTCTCCTTTCCCTTTTTTTTTGTTTTCTCCTTTCCCTTTTTTGTTGTTTTTCCTTCCTTTTTTTTGTTGTTTTTCCTTCCTTTTTTTGGTTGTTTCTCCTTTCCCTTTTTTTTTGTTGTTTCTCCTTTCCCTTTTTTTTGCTGTTTCTCCTTTCCCTTTTTTGTTCTTTTTCCTTCCCTTTTTTTTGTTCTTTTTCCTTCCCTTTTTTTTGTTCTTTTTCCTTTCCCTTTTTTTGTTGTTTCCCCTTTCCCTTTTTTTGGTTGTTTCTCCTTTCCCTTTTTTTGGTTGTTTCTCCTTTCCCTTTTGTTGTTCTTTTTCCTTTCCCTTTTTTTGTTCTTTTTCCTTTCCCTTTTTTTGTTCTTTTTCCTTTCCCTTTTTTTGTTCTTTTTCCTTTCCCTTTTTTTGTTCTTTTTCCTTCCCTTTTTTTGTTCTTTTTCCTTCCCTTTTTTTGTTCTTTCCTTCCCTTTTTTGTTTATTCCTTCCCTTTTTTGTTGTTTCTCCTTTCCGTTTTTTTTTGTTGTTTCTCCTTTCCTTTTTTTTTGCTGTTTCTCCTTTCCCCTTTTTTTGCTGTTTCTCCTTTCCCCTTTTGTGCTGTTTCTCCTTTCCCCTTTCTTTGGTGTTTCTCCTTTCCCCTTTTTTTTGCTGTTTCTCCTTTCCCTTTTTTTTGCTGTTTCTCCTTTCCCTTTTTTTTGCTGTTTCTCCTTTCCCTTTTTTTTGCTGTTTCTCCTTTCCTTTTTTTTTGCTGTTTCTCCTTTCCCTTTTTTTGCTGTTTCTCCTTTCCCTTTTTTGTTCTTTTTCCTTTCCCTTTTTTGTTGTTTTTCCTTCCCTTTTGTTGTTTCTCCTTTCCCTTTTTTTTGCTGTTTCTCCTTTCCCTTTTTTGTTCTTTTTCCTTCCCTTTTTTTTGTTCTTTTTCCTTCCCTTTTTTTTGTTCTTTTTCCTTTCCCTTTTTTTGTTGTTTCCCCTTTCCCTTTTTTTGGTTGTTTCTCCTTTCCCTTTTTTTGGTTGTTTCTCCTTTCCCTTTCTTTTGGTGTTTCTCCTTTCCCTTTTTTTGCTGTTTCTCCTTTCCCTTTTTTTGTTCTTTTTCCTTCCCTTTTTTTGCTGTTTCTCCTTTCCCTTTTTTTGCTGTTTCTCCTTTCCCTTTTTTTGTTGTTTCTCCTTTCCCTTTTTTTGGTTGTTTCTCCTTTCCCTTTTTTGTTGTTTTTCCTTTCCCTTCTTTTGGTGTTTCTCCTTTCCCTTTTTTTTGCTGTTTTTCCTTTCCCTTTTTTGTTGTTTTTCCTTTCCCTTTTTTGTTGTTTTTCCTTTCCTTTTTTGGTTGTTTCTCCTTTCCCTTTTTTTTTGCTGTTTCTCCTTTCCCTTTTTTTTGCTGTTTCTCCTTTCCCTTTTTTTTGCTGTTTCGCCTTTCCCTTTTTTTGGTTGTTTCGCCTTTCCCTTTTTTTGGTTGTTTCGCCTTTCCCTTTTTTTGGTTGTTTCGCCTTTCCCCTTTTTTGTTTTGCTTTTCCAGGGACAGAGGAGCCCCAGCAGTGCTGTCTGGGACGGCCAGTGCAAATGCCGCAGCTTCACCCCAGCACTCCACTCGCCTCCCTCCTGCCCCGCGCGTGGCCCCACTCCTGGCTGGGGACGACCTGCCTGCGCCCGCCTGGCTCCGGGAAACCCTGCTGGGAGCACCGCGCGGGCTCCTTGCAGCGCTGGCTCCCAACAGCTCAGCTCCAGCTCCAGCGGTGCCCCGACCTGCGCCCGGGTGAGGCTGCGCTGGGGAATGGCCCCGTTGTGGGGCCTGCGGTGGCTTGTGGTGGTGCTGGGCCTCTCCTGAAACACCCTTCATTTCTTTGGGGTTTTTTTTGTTTAGTTTTGTTCTCTTTTTATTTTCTTTTGACATTTCCAGGGACAGAGGAGCCCCAGCAGGGCTGCCTGGGACGGCCAGTGCCAACGCCCCCACGTCGCCCCAGCGCCGGCTCTGGGACGCTGCCGCCTGCGCGCAGAGCCTGGGACAGCGTGTCCGGCAGCAGGGGCTGCGTCCCGGCCCCTCTCACCCCCGCGGGCACCTCGGAGGCGCTTCCTGGTGAGCCGGGGGACGTTTTCCCCCGGTGCCTTCTCCCTGAGGAGCCTGGGGGGTTGTGTCCCTGGTGAGTAACAGCTCCAGCCTCGCTGCCTGTCTCTGTGTCCTGGCCAGGGGCTGCCGACACCGCGCGACGGCCTCGCGCCTCCTTTCTGCGCTCCGCAGCGAAGCCGGGAGCACCGCGAGGTTTGTTTCCTCCCGGACAGAAGCCGCCCGGCTCCCTGCTCGCAGCAGGACGATGCCTCCGCTCGCCTCCCTCCCGCCCTGCGCGGGGCCCCGCTCCTGGCTGGGGACGACCTGCCTGCGCCCGCCTGGCTCTGGGCCTCCTTGGGAGCCTGCTGGGAGCACAGCGGGGGCTCCTCGCAGCTCAGCTCCGGCTCCTTAGGGCTCGGCCTCATGACAGCAGTGGTGGTGACTGACAAGGTCGTAAATCAATCACTGTCACAGCTTGCATATTAATATCATAGTTCAATATTTCATACATACTGCACAGTTAGTTTATTAACAGTGTACATACTCCATGCACACATTGAATAAAGAGTCCAAGTCTTGTACAAATGGGGAATAAACAGGGGAACTGGAAGACGGTGTCTGCTCGTGTTTCCTCCCCAAAAAGCGCTTTCGCTCCAGAGACTATCTCAGACGCGAGGTTCGGCCTGGTGCATGCCAGCCTCCCTGCTGCCGGGGCACACGTGGATGGACCCCCACCTCCGGTGAGGGTCCACAGGCCCTGCCCACCCCCCTCCCACCACCCAGCCCAACCACCCTCCCACCCCTCTCACCCTCCCACCACCCACAAACAAGCGACTTGGCCTCTGCTTTTTGGGCTGAAAACAGATGACTGAGTCTCTGTTTTCAAGTCCTAAAAACGCAGGACTTAGTCTCTGCTTTTGAGCATGAAAACGCAGGACTTAGTCTCCAATTCTGGGCTCTGAAACCAGTTTGTTGAACCTGTTCTTGAGCACCAGAAACGCAGGACTTAGCCTTCATTTTTGAGCTCTAAAACACAGGACCTATTCTTCTCTTGGCCCCCCCCCCCCATTCAGCTGCCTTAAGACTCTCTTTTTGAACCCCAAAACGCATGACTTAGCTTCTGCTTCCAAGCACTGAAAACACATGACTTGAGCTTTTTTTTTCAGGGCTCAGAAACAGAGGCTGTCTATTTACCCACCCCTGCAGCCTGTGTGTGATGTTGGGGGGGGGGGGAGGAGAGCCCACCCACAGCCCTGTGCCTCCTTCTGGTCCCACATGCAGTTTCAGGGAGTGCTTGGGAACTGGGGTGGGGGCAAGCCTCACAGTGGGCTTAGCCCTGGTGCTGTGGGGCAAGTCAAGGAAAGGGTGTCTCACTGCTCTCTGGCCATTTCGGCTTTATTTCCCTTCAGCTATCACTGACTTTCCGCATGCACAGGGGCAGGGGCACGCACACGCGCGCACACACACCCCTCTGAAAAGCCAGAAGCAGCAGATGCTATCACTACCCGACCAGGCAGAAGTAGTTTTTATTGCCTGCTCTCACAGTCCTGGTGAGGAGGCTGCGGCCACCTTGAACCGTGTAATTGTCCTGAGACTGAGTCTGCAGACGCATGTGGAAACGGGGCTAGGGCCAGCCTCTTGCTCAAGTTTCTGACACGCCAGGGACACAAGGTCCCATAAGGGGGGGAGAATGCAAACAGCACCGTGCGGTGACCCTGCATGGTGCTTACCATAACCCCACTCTGGGCTGCAGAGGAGCTTCCAAGGACAATACCAACTTCTGCCCGCAAGTCTGCAATGCCCATCAGCTCCATGCCAGCTGGAACGACACAAGTTACCCATCTCTGCAGCCAGCAAAAAAAAATATCATCAGGACCGGGAAGAGATAGGGGGCTCCACTCTGCCCACCCAAGCCTAGACAAAACCCTAGCTGTGCTAAGGACAGGGCCCTGCCCAGACACACACCCCCCCGCCCCGCCCCAGCTACACAGGTGGCAGCAACAACACAGTCCCTTTAGGCTCAGCACCCAGCTCTGACCTTTAGATAACAACCAAAAGCAGACAGCTATTCTGACCTTTAGATAACAAACAAAAGCAGATAGCCGTAGGAAATCTGCATTGTTTTTTCTTCACCAGCTTCTTTCTGGCCTCCAGCACTGGGGTCTGCAATTAGAGAATTATCTGGCCAGGCTGCTGCTCCCCCCACACCTGAGCGCCTGACTGGGACTGGGTGAGGCTGTTCTCAGCAGAAGGAAGGATCCACTGGATCCCAAAAGAGGTCTGGGGACAGAGCAGACGCCCTGCACCACCTTCTGCCACCAGCAAACCACTGCTAAGGTCTGAGTTGATCCAAACCGTAAGGGAAGAGCCTGCACTACGGGCTGCTAAACCAGAGGCCTCCTGCCCAACCTGAAAGGAAGAGGGTTTAATAAGTGTACAGCAGCCCCCCCCCCCCACCTTCCTCTTGCTCCCCCACCGCGGCGCTACCCCCGCGTTGCCCCACGTACCCGCGGGGCCCGGCCGCGGCTGCTCACCCCGGCGCAGCACGGCGGGGCGGGGGGGGGGAAAGACGGTCACGGCGCCTCGGGGAGCCGCGGCCAGAAGCGCGAAGCCGCAACGCCGCCGCGGCCGCCGGCAGAGCCGGGCAGCGCTGCCGCCGCCCCCGGGCCGCGCTCGCTGCACCGCGGCAGGCCCGCTCCCCCCGCCGGCTTCCTCCGCTCCCTGCTCGGCGCTCGCCCACCCCTTCCCCGGGGCTCCTGGGGACCGGTCCCCCCTTCCCGCAGGCTCTTACCGGAGACGGAGACGGCGAGCGGGCAGCAGCCCCGGCTGCCCCGAGAAGGGGCAGCCGCCCCGCGCCGCCGCCTTTTCCCCTCGGGCCGCGCCCGCCCCGCCGGGACCCGCCCCGCCGGGACCCGCCCCCGGCCCAGCCCAGGTAGAGTCGGCGGGGGGAAACGTTCCCGTTCCCGTCCCCCATGCAGCAAACGAGCTCAAGCAACAAACGCGTTAGGCGCCCCTTCACTGCCACAGAAAGCCATAAAGGAACTTGCAAGTTTTTAAGGGGTTCAGGGGGCCATCTCCAGACAGAGTCCTGCTCTGTCTGCTTTCCTTCCAGTAGCCCCTCTCACGTCTCCCACAAAAGCCCTCCTGAATTCCGATGTATGGGAAATGTATCATGCACAGAAGGTCAGGCGGGAGAAGTGTTTATACCGCATTGGAATTCAGATTACTCTCCGAGTGCACACACGCAGCCATTTGGATTGCACCTTAGCTAAAGAATAGCTATACAAGGCCAATTTGCAACAAGCGAAGATCAGAGGAGTAAGAGGAATTTCTCAGACCAACACTTCCAGCTCTTTGCGACAATTGGAAATACGCAGTTCCTCAAAAACATAATACAGCGCCAAAACGCGCACGTACTCCGAGCAGCTCCTCTGCACCATCCTCCACTTGCTCACCACCAGAGCGGGCCAGCGCCCGCAGGGGCAACCGCGCAGCACCGCAGGGAGCAAAGCCCCACAGGGCAGCCGGGGCTGGTGGTGCTACGCATTCGAGCACCGCTCACGGTAACGTCTTCCTTCTTAGTTTTCATGCGCTGTAGCAAGAGGCTCATGTGCAGCTTTGAAACCTTCATTTCACATCTGTTACTTGCTAGGCTTTATTTTGGGCATGGAGAGCTAACATCTACCCTGCTTCTGCCCAGGAAAAACTCAGTTAAAATAGCTATACCTTGTCAGTGAGTAATCAGTCAAGTTAAAGCACTCTGACTGAAAAAGAAAGACATACCTTTCACCTCAGGAGACCACCTCTGAAATTGCAGAAACCTTAAGCTAGCTGGTTATTTTCATTAAGTCCTACTGATGAAAGCATCCGGCCTGTTCCTAAAGATACGCCACATTTCAGTGCAGTATGATGGATTCGACTGTTCCTTTTATGTTGCTGCCATCAGCAAATGACAAATATCAAAGTTTTTCAACTTGTGTTTCAAAATATTTCTAATTCTTGATTACATTGAGATGCCAGGCAAATGCAACAGAGGAAAACTTTCCTAGTGGGAGAAAGGGAGCAAGAAAAAAATAAAATGGGAAGAAAACTGCATGAAAGGACAGGTAGAAGGTCACAGAATAGACGGCAGAATGAAACAAGTATTTCAAAATTCAACAAAATACTTCAGGGTCATCTGCTAAAAGATGTTGATACCATCTTCGTCGCAATGCTGAAATATATAGGAAACAGAAGAGAGGAATATCAGCATAAGACAGTTAAGTACAGAAGGAAGAGGACTGAGATAGAGCACTGAAAAAAGATCAATAGACCAAAAAAATGATATCCTTTTGGATATATTACAGGAGAGAGTTTGGCAAAAAGTTAGAGGCACTAAGAAAAGATAAAAAACAGTTTGACAGTTAAAGGCTTCTGCAGCTCTTTTGTTTATTTGGGAAAAAGTAACATCAAAGACGTAGTAAAATCAGGGAAAAAATTAAGGAGAGCAGGAAAAGGTAGCAACAGCTGCAGAAGGCAGATTGTTACTAACAAATACAGTAAGATATTATAGTGGGAACTCATAAAAATACCTATAACACAAATCTTGAAAAGGATGCTCTGTAGGATGGTGAGCCCAATGCTCTGACTGAAGTAAGCCCACAGACTGGTTTGTGAAAAGCGATCTGCAAAATAGTCATGTTCAGCCTCATACTATAGCAGATAAACGGGTCTTTTTCAAGTAACTAGTGTAAGAGACTAGGTCAGACAGGTCAAAGAAAAGGAAATCATCAAAACTAGTGGGGAATGATCATGACCTACTGAGAAAACTGCCTGTCTCCTGTTAAAAAACTCCATAAAAGTGTTTCCCACAAGATTCTTGACTGCTCTTTGCTCACTTAGCTGCTTCACTTAGCAGCTCCCCAGAAAGAAGCAGATAAAATAGTTAATCCTGTGGACATTTGCCTTTAAACAAAATAAAGATCTACTCTCTGCTATAATCTCAGCTCTGCAGCCACTGAGTATAATGTCTGAACAGTATACAAAGCAGTCAGTTAAAATTTCCATCTGGTCATAAGAGGAATCCTTAGAGGCAACACTCATTGCCTAATGCAATATTTAACTTGATAGCAAAATACCTTCACAGCCATCTGTCCCTCTTCTCAGGTCATTTTGGTTCAGATTTACATTTCTTGCCATAGGGAAGAAGGAGTCCATGCTGTTACAGGAGAGCTTTGCTCCTATAGCATGCACAAGACTTAGTATTATTCTAGCAAATGACTGCTGCCCTACAAAACCATGCGCAAGAAAAAGAAATGGTTCTTTGGAGCAGAAAATGTCCTCCTGTTTTCCTGTGTTGGCACAATGCCTGGCAGGGCTGCAAGAAGAGACCCCATTGCACAAATAATGATGAACATCTCCAATCTGTCTGCTCGCAACCCTGATGCACAATTCCAGCTCCACGTCATAGAAAACCGCCAAGCTCAGACTCTGACTTCAGCGCTTTACTACAACCCCTCCGTTCTCATACACACAAATACACATAGTGGCACTTCAGTAGATGAGTGTCTGTCCTCATGGTGGCTCACACCCATACCTGAAGGTTCAGAAAGATATGCTGTGTGTCCTGGTTTTGCTGGAAAGGCACCTTTAAATATCGCCCATGGTAGGCTGGGGTGTTACATGGCATGCTGTACTGCAACGATGCACGTGTGGCAGATAGCAGTGCCTGTGGGACATCTTTCACCTTGGACACGATGCCATGTAAGACGGAGGAAGTTGGGAGCATGGAAAGCATCCATTAGATACAATATAGAAACAGCTGCTAGGCTGAGATAAACAAGCAGCAGTTTTTATAATGAATGTAGTGTCAAATGTCACCAAGTAATAAGAATTACAACTTCAGAAACTATTTTGCTGAGAGAACATAAGATTAGAGCCAGTATTAGAAGGAAGATTTGATTATCGATTTGGAAACCAAAGAAATCAAATATTCATAATGCTCAAAAAGATTCTAATGGATAAAATGAAAGAATTGCAGAATACAGTCAACGCTGCAGTGAGGCAGACTTATAGTTTGGCAGGCAAGAGATTTAGACATGAGGGCAGTATTTTATTATAAGTAATTATCTAATTCTGTGCCAGTTTCACAAGTGTCTGGGTTGTATCTCTGCCTCATTAGGAAATATATACATATATATACATATATTTACCAATACAGTCACAGTAATTTGATTGGAGCTTAAGAAAAAAGTCTTTTACATAAGTCCATCCTTTCTACCATCACTGCCACAAAAATTTATACTGGTGAAGACAGCTACCAGGTCTAGAAAGTGAAGCATTTTCTTAAAGCAAACCAGAAGGCTTCAGATTTTTTTCAGATTTCTTGGTTAGTTTCTCTATAATTGGATGAAGTAATATTAAATATCGGGGATAATTTTCATTCTCTACCCCAATTAAGTTGCCCTTCAACTCGCTGCAACAAAATTAAGTCACGTTCAATAGTAAGAGTCCTGCAAAATATCCAAGTTCAGCTGACTGCCCTTCTCTCAGATAGTTTCTCCACGCTCTGCTTTCCATCTTAGAGAAACTCACTGGCTCACTCACGTTTTGGACAGCTCAGGACAGGAGAAGCATTAAATCTGTGGTACTCCTAAAGCTGATCCACTCCCCTCACCACTGAGTTCCAGAAGGAACAACTACAATGGGAGAAAGATCAAGGTGTTCCCAAACTGCAGTTTTCCCAAGCACCTTCCACAGAAAAAAGCTGACCATTACCAAAGGCACCTGCAAAGGCACTCGGCAGCACTTCCGAGACTGCCCAGCTTCAAGCGGAAGAGTTTGCTAGCTCCATATAGCAAAGACACTCATGTGACAGCAGCATGTCCTGTACTCTAGTCCTTGCTCCCATCACATTATTACATCTTTTACAAAATGAGACACAAAAATTTTGGATACGGGTGCCCAAATTCTGCCTGAATCTCTGTGTGAATCTCTGGCTGCTGTCATGCATCCTATAAGCCCCACAAATCACCAAAATCATAGCTAAACCTAATGCAAAGTTGGAGATCTGAATAACTTCTGGATTTGCGGAGACGTGAAAGGAGATCCATCTTTGGTTCTGTCCCCTCCTGTTGCTTTTAACAGCCAGAGCACAAAGCCCTCTTCCTAACTCCTCAGTCATAAACCACTGTGCATGCCCAGTTTTCATAGAGTCTGCAAGATGGCATGCTAAAAATGGTTCCTATACCACATGCATGCTACTGTCTTTTGAACCTCAAAGACCAAATTTTCAAAAAGCATCAGTGTGCTTAAAGACAGAAATAAACTCTTCTGAAAGTATCAGAAGCCACACTGCAATCCTTACAAATTTGGGTCAAAGTCCATATTGACAGGGTCACTTTTAACTATCAAGCTCACCAGCAATCGAAAAACTCAAAAGGGCAATTCTCTCTGTCTCAGAGTACCTGACCATGGTAAAACATGGTATTGCGCAGGAAGAGCAAAGCGAGCCATTATTGTGTTGAAGCACCCGTATGTAAGAGGTAGAGAACTTCCAGCAACAAGTTCTCAGGTATATAATAACACCCCCAAAAAGGAGGTCCATGAACTCCACTGCTTTCCAGTCCAAAGGCAAGTCCCCCTTCGACCTTTCTTTTCAACAGTGACTTGCACTTTATCAGCATCTCTGGAAACCCACACAAGATCTTGCTTATCTCTGTGCCCTAGGGAAGTGCAGTGGAAAATGTAGCTTAAGTCACCTTGCAGAGCTAATATAGTCAGACTTAGCAGAGACAGGTAAACCACAAATGACTCGTGAGCACCAGAAACAGGTATCTTTTTCTAGCACATATTTTTACTTGCAGAGGCTTTTCTGCCTCCACGCAGTGCAAGTCATGCAAATAAAAGGATTCTCCTTATTGAAGTCTCTTGCCAATACGGACAATCAGTGTCTTGGGAGAGCAATCCTGGCAGACTCCCCCAGTGTAATTAAGAGCTACCTAGAAATGAGTGCACACAAGCAAAGCACAATATACAACTCAGCAGCCATGTCTGTGCTCATCTTGTATTGTATTGCCCAGTCCTGCGGCCACACAAACACAAAGCACATGTCCTGTATCATCCCTTGACCT
The DNA here is from genome assembly GCF_036370855.1 of Dromaius novaehollandiae. Taxonomy (NCBI): domain Eukaryota; kingdom Metazoa; phylum Chordata; class Aves; order Casuariiformes; family Dromaiidae; genus Dromaius; species Dromaius novaehollandiae. Next base: position 10,801,033 of record NC_088101.1, on the reverse strand, counting down.
AGCCTGCCATGCTGCTGCTGCTCCTCCTTCCACCTCTCCAGACACACACCTTTCATAACAGGCCAAAAGTAAATAATCCATACTACTCAGAAATTATGTACACAGCACTCGTACCTTTCATCCCCAGATCTTTACTTGTTCACCCACCTGGATAAGCACCATATTCCCACTTTGATATACTAAAGGATGCACAGAAGAACAAGGTAAAGTGGGGATAAGGACCTTGAGGAGCTCACAGCACTACAAATGCAACATTGACCATCAGCTTGCATCATAGCTCCCATGCAGGGAGTCGGACTGTCTTTGACAGTATGGTGAAGGGCAGACACGTGTCATCATTTCACAAAAAATAAACAACTGATGGTTGCTTATTTTTCAACCATAAATAATGACAGAGCTGATAATACACGTTCACCTTTTACTGCCTTGCTTTTCTTCTCATGTCCCATTTCTTCTCCTGAACTGTCTTCTGCTTAGTTTGAAAAGTCTTTGAGCTGGGGGCCAGCAGCCAGATTGTAAGCGTTACCTATGTCAACAGCAGACAGTCACCTAAGTATCTTGTAAAATTCTGCCACTTAATTGCATCCGAGAATGGAGAAGGTGCTGCAGCCATAATTACAGTGAAACTGATGCACACAGTAATCAGATGGAGACTTTTACTTAATTTCCCCCAAAGCCTACTAGTAGCTCTACAGAACAGAATCCTCATTTATTTTTCATTTGCACTATTTTAATAGGATGTCGAAACGCACACCCTCCTTTCCTTGACATCATTGCAGCCACAGAGCTATGCTGCAATGAATGTATATTATATCCAGAAAAACTGACAGGAGAGAAAACTAGCTCAAGGACATAACAAGCATAAATACATGCAGTTTGTGATAATTTTCAATAAATTTTGAGCTTACGGGACATTTATGCCTGCCTGTTCTACAGTAATGGCACTTCTGGAAATAATTCTAACAAACTACCCACACTTCTGTTTATGTGGTTGCTATAGTCAAGACTCATGCATCAGTTCAATTCACTCCTTCACTTTCCCAAATAAAAAGGAAAAGGAAACTATGAAAGAGCTCATTACCAATGGGTTATAATTTACTTGTTGCATATTTATTTTTAATGCTATTGCTTCTGTCAGTTTAATTCAGCATCGCATTATGCAGAACAGTCTCTCGAGTCCTTTCCTTACATCATTAGAAGAAAGGAATTAGACAGTCATCTATTACAACCACTTCCACTCAAGTATTAAAACAATTGTCATTTGGCGGTAAAGCACAATCAGTAAGATAAACAGTAGCTGAAGAAGGTGAAAACATTCCAGTATTTTCATTTAATTGCACAAACAGCCTATTGCAAAAGTGGAGGAAGAAAATAACAAAATTAAGTTCATCGACCTTCTCAGAAACAAAGAAATCTTACCAAATCAATGTTCCCACCTTTGCCCCTACGACAGGTCATTTGCTGTGCCTCTCAGGCACATGGATAGGACCAACAGGCTCTGAGTGCCCTGACCAGCCTGTAGGCATCTTTCTCTGTAAACCTCCTCTTCAACTTCCCTTCCTTCCGTCCCCTCCTTTTTCTCCTCCCCCCAAAAGCACTATGCCCCTTCTAGAGGTTTAGCTGCCACGTTCAAAGCCTGCTCTGATATGCCACAACCACAAAACCTTGGATCAGGCATCTGTGAACCCCAAAACCTTGGATCAGGCATCTGTGAACACAGCTAGCTTTAAGAAAGAGCAGTGAGAAGCTTCATCTAGGGCCTCCACCCACGTTTCTTCCCACTTCGCTCAAGGCTGCATCAAAGCCCAGGCCCTGTCTGCGTTCCCTGCCTGGGCTGTGCCGTGGGCGTATCGTGCCAGGCCTTGTGCCTTGCTGGTCTGACTTCACTTTGGGCCTGCCTCGTCCCTACAGACTGGTCTGGTGGTCCTGCAGCTGGCCCTGGTCACCATCACCAGCCCTGCCCTGCCCTCCCCATCCAGGCGCTGTGGGAGTGTGCTGGGTTGGGGAGGTCCCTGCCCTGCCTGCCTTGCTGGCACCCTTGGGTCCCAGCTTGTCTGCCATTGCAGAGCTCTTGCTGCTCCCTGACAACCATTCTTGCAGCCTCGGGCTTGCTCCTGCAAGCTGCAGTGGAAGCTGCACCATGCAGCACTGTCGCGATTGCTGCTGTTACAAACTAAGTTAAACTGCAGCCTGACTGAACTCTCTGTCACATCTGTTCCCATGGCACAGCTTTTCCTTTTTCCACTAAGATCCACCTTGTTCTGCCCTTAGCTCCAATATCAGCTCTGGGAGGGAAGCATGATCCACTAGGAGGAACTGCTGAGTTCAGTAAGCCTCCCCTTTGGGTTAACTACTTCCTACAGTCTCTTTTTTGGCAGAAAGATGATGCAAGTGAGATTAGACAGCACAAGGATTAAATAAAATAAATCTTAACTTTCCATGGGGTGAATCATACTATGTTCTAACTCTTGCTCCTGGTGGCAAAACATCCTGGACCTTGATTAGGACAAGATACCTAAAGATGCCCACTTCATGAGGAAAAAAAGAAGTCTCAAAGACTCTTATTTTATACAAATTAAGAAAGGAATTAGGATTCTAGGTCCTCAGTAGAGTAAATGTTTTATCCTCAGTAGAGTAAATGTTTTACCTGAGTACTGGACATATAAAGAAACCCCAAACTGATCATAAGACACAGCACTGGTTTTCTTGCTATCTTTCTGAGAATTCAGAGTGCATGTTAGCACCTTCTTCTGACTCAACTGCAAAACCTAGGTCCAGGCTGAGGGCAGGTCAGAGTTATTCTCTTCACTAGTATAAAGCAGATATTCTCTCCTCTCAAGAAACTGCTCACTGTTCAGCCATTTTACACAATCACTTCAGCACAGGGCGAACTGAATCAGTTACCACTTAAATTTTAAAGCCTCAAATGTATGAAATAGCCCAAAGTTCATTCTTCTAGACATATAAAACAACTCCTGCCATTTCTAAGGGATGTGTGTGTGCCTCCACGTAAATTGTAAAATCATACTTACACTTTCCCAAGACAATTATGTTTTGGATATGAGATTTTCTGCCAAACACAGCATTAGACAGGATAATCATTTCCATTGAATGCATCTGTGCGATTCAGGGTGTTGAACCTCTGCTGTGTTCATACGAGCTAGAACTACCCAGGAGAAGACTTTAGCGCTTGTACCTGAGTCTGATCCCTTCTGGACAGCAATGCGGAAACCTCATGCTTGTTCTTGTGCAACTAACTGCTCTTCTGATTGTTGCTCTACATTCACAGCAAGTCTTAAAAATGCACCTAACTTGCAACTTCTTCAGGGTTGTCTGGCTCAAGAAACTTGTTAGACATTGGCATTAAGCTTTTTGTTTTTTTCTGGTCTCTAAGACAATGAGCAATTCTACTCAGGAGCAGATTTTACTAAAGCACTGTGAAATGTATTTCACTGGACAATGCCACATACACAGCTACCTTAAATCAGCCAGCTCTTTCCATCAAGTTCCTTCCTGTTAAATGATGGTTTTATTGACATTCTTTTTAAAAAATAAAAAAGTGAATAATCCTGCCAAAAGATATTTTTATCCATTGAATTCATGGAAAACAAGACTCCCAGGTTCTTCTACACTGTTTTCTGTTCTTGCGCAGATTCTTCCCTTAAATAACTTGCCTCCAGCACCAGTATTCACATACGGACAGAGAAGAACATTTCTGACATGCGTCTCGGAGATCTGTACTTCATTAGAAGTTACGTTTGGTTGCAATATCTGCCTGAATACTGTGTGTTATTATGACACCATGTCCTTTGTACAGAAACCCGTTGCGTGCAGCAGTTTCACCTCATGAGATGCAAGAAGCTTTCACATCCCCTGTCTCCATGTTTTCTGTCAGCCTCTCATCTAAAACCTCTGTCAAAGCAATAGAAGGGCGTACTGCTGTGGATTTCTCATTTGAACTTGTCAGATTTTTTGCTTAAAATGGGTAGTAATCAAATCACTTTGTTTCAACATCTCCTTCATATAGCTTACTGCCTTCAATATTTAGAGGCACTTTTGAAAGACCATCTTCAACAAGAAGCATCTTAGTGGACATAAGGTCTATTTTCACTAAGTCCTATTGGAACATCAGATTTTCCAACATTTAGGTCGTGTTTTGAAAAAATATTGTTTGTAATTTGCTTTCCACTAGCCTATTCTCTTTGTTATCTTCCTTTGCCTTCAAGCAGTAATCTGAAACAATTATGATAAATCAAGAATGAATTTTCTCAATTATATTAACACATCCATGAATCTCTGCTTTTGAGCACTTTGCCTTCATATAGCTGCCTCCTGTTGTCATACATCTAACTGAATTTTTGTGCGTCCTTTATAACTAACCTTATTCACTCCTGTCTAGGATTTGTTCTTGTTCTTTTTCAAATCTTTTCTTTGCCATGCTGCAAACAGGATTGCATTCTCAGTGTGTTTATTAAATCACTATCCCCCCCCATCTCATTATCAACAGTTACTTCAGTCTCATTATGATTATCAAATCCATTTGAAACAATGCTGTGGTACAAATCACATCCAAAGGCACATGCGTTGAGGAAACAGGTCCTTCTATTCAATGACCAAAAGGATGAAGCGCTCTGCACACTCTGTATCAGTTTAAGACTCATAAAAATACCTTGCTTTCCATTCAAAATGGAAAACACTCTGATACAACTTCCTTGGTTGTCCTTACATTTTATGGCCTAAATACTAGTGAAAAGTTTTTAACAAGTCCCATTCTGTAACACCACACAGAAATTGCCTGAAATACAAAATAAAAATATCTAACCTTACATGAACACTGAAAACAAGGTTAAAATCCATTTTGCCATCTCCTAATCTTAAGGCTTAGACCTAACCATGTATGCCTCTTAGGGTTTTTGTGTTCTTTTTACTGAACGCTCCTGGGATTACCACACTGGCAAGATTGAGTTAATGTGTCAGCTCACTCCTTCTTCATGAGATAAAGACACATACTAAAGCTTTTCCAGCACATCTTATATTCACAGAAAATAGATCCAGATTTGATTTACTTATTGTACGATACATAATTTACGAACTCAGACTTTTCCCTGCAGTCCATATTTTTAAAGCTATTTAATTGCCTAAGCTGATACACTTGCATTTGAGGAGGATTTTCTAAACTTCTCATTTCTTGCGCCTTTCAAATCCTGGTCTGATTCCCTCAGGTCCCAAGGATAAATGTTGTCTACAATATGAGTCAGTCTTCCCAATTGAAAAAAACTAGTATCACTACCTAAAACGACTTGCCTCAAAAGACTGTTGTACAAGCCATTTACACTTTAAAGAGATACCATTCACATGGCCTTCCAGTTTTTGTGTGCAAATTTATCATTTCATTTTGGTCATTCCTGAGTTTTCACTTCTCAGGCTAGGGGGAAGTTACCACCTGCAAGCTATTTCTTTCCATATTTGCTTAGAACTGAACTAATCGAAATCAAACTGCTCTGCAAAAACTGGAGAGCTAAGGTTTAAAGTGTATGTAATTACATTTGTCAATTCTCCTCCCCCTTTTGTTGCACTCTAAAACACATGGGAATTGTTAATTAGGAGAATGCAAACTGCACAAGCTTATCTCCAGTGCAACCTATATGGCAATTACCAAAACAAGGGAGAGCTGGAACCAATTCATATTGTATGCACAATGACATCCCCTTCACTTCTTGTCAAAGAGGATTATAGTGCTCTAGCCTGTGCTCATATGTTACTGGCTCCTAATCCCTTACTTGTCAAGGCCTCACTGTGTTGTATTTTTGGTTAAAAAAAAAAGTCTTTCTTCCTTCTGTCTTGGTTGGGAAATCAGTAGGTTTTTATTTATGAAAGTTGACAGCCTTTAAAAATGACTTCATGAAAATACTGTAACATCTCTACTCTGCTATGAAATCATGAAATTAAATTAAAACTATGAATTTTAGATGTGAAAAGGTTAATCTCTCACTTGTTATTATATTCATTTCAGTAATGCAGTGAAGCATATAAGCATTTGGGTCATACCAATATATACGAAAACCATTCATTTCCCAATCAGGTAACACTGATTTTATACACAAAGGTCTATTTTATATGGAAACTAGCTGTAGCTGTCAGTGTTATCAAACTACAGAGAAATAGCCCATACCTTTCTACTGCTAGAAATGTAAAGAAAACTGCAAGAAACACATCATCTCTAACCCAGCCAAGGTATTCTGAGATGCTAAATACAACTTCAGAATCTGCATGTGCAAAACGAATATGGCATCTGTCAGAATTTCCAAACATCAAAGAATGAATGAAAGGAATTCACACTAAAAACTACTTGTTACTGGACTGACGAGATATTCATTATAAAACAAATAGGTAATAATGCATGAAATGCCAATAAGAACTTCGTGATAGATGATGCTCTGACAGTATCTGAGTGATGATGAGAACTGTACATGGAACTGTAGTTCCACGCAGGACTGTTTGAGCAGCACCACTCAGCAACTTGAAAAACTAGCTAGCATCTGAGTTCAGCCGGCCACTTCTTTAAACCCTGGCCCAGCTGATGGCAAACAAGAGTCTCTGCAACACTGCCTGCCAGGTTTTCTGGTATCTATGAGAACTATCCACTAGCACAACCTAGTTCTTGATGGACAGGTGAAAGCTTAGTCCAGCCTGGGTAGCCCTTCACCTTTAACTCCTGTGAGAAACTTTCCTCCACATTCCTCCTTTGCTGAACTGAAAAAACATGCAATCTTCTTGAGAGCATTCTCCCAAACATGGCAGGGAACACTCTCATTTTTATTACAGTGGCATGTAGCAACACGATGAGAAGACTGCTCCAGAACATCTGTATTTTAAACAAAGTTCAGTAAGCCGGTAAGTCGCTCAAGCAGAGAGAGACTTTCAGAAGTTGCCCAAGGGGACAACTAGCTCATGCTCTTGTTTCCCACTGCACATGCCTTTGCCTTCATTTCCCAGATGCTGCTAGCACAAACAGAGGAGAATCCCTGATAAACAAATCTTCCCGCAATTCCGTTCTCCTCAGACTATTTTTCTCCTTCAGCTCTGTCCACAGCTTTAAAAAAATCACAACACTTCCTCATCAAAATGGCTCTTTAAGAAACCAACTTGAGCAAGCTGAACAAAACCTTCATCTGAAACTGGGTCTCTTTTTCGTGTCCTTCACCTGGCAAGCATCCAGACACAGTTCTCCGAGCAGCAGCTGCTGGCTCCTTCTCAAAGCAGAGACCGGTGGCAAGACTTTACAGCTACGTTTCCAACCATGGATGAATTGTTCTGACTTATGGCTTGTGCTTCATTTCTTTGTCCTCTGCAATATGTTGCTTACTGGCCTCAACTATTCCCTCTCCTTGAATAAGTGAGCAAGGTATTCATGGCCAAAGCACTCTTTACTGTCCATCTCAATTTTCAAATATGCCAAAATTTGCCACCCATACTAATTTAATTAAAGGTTGTCTGCTCATGTAACTGTTCTATTACAAGATCTAGATTTGACAGAAACTTTAGCAGTTAGGTGAAATCTTTTCCGCCTTTCACTTATAAAAGATCGAGCAACAAATGTATTTAATCTGGAATAAATTCAGCAAACAAAGATTTCAGCTTGATGAATATAATGGTCCATTTCTGCTCCAGCCTGGAAATTTCCCACTTGACCTTCAGGATTATCAGCACTTATGAGTTCTCCCAGCAGGTCTTTCTCAGTAGTCTGCTAGCATTTGTCAATTATATTATATGTAGTTACAATATAACAGAGGAATTTTACCACCTGGCACTGGTACCCAGAGGACAGTATTCTAAGGACTGGATTAAGAAAATCAGCTGCCTCTATATTGATATAATATTGCCACCCTGTGATAAACAGTTTGAGAGTATGCTTTGATACTGGCATATACAAGGCAACTTGCATAGCAGGGTGGATGCAACTAAATTAAATTCACTCTATGAATAATGTTCACTTGATATCTGTGGATATGTCAAATGGATGTATATGTTATAGATAAATTTTAAACAAAAAAAAATACATGGTAAAGATTAGATACAGATTTTAAACAAAGAACAGTGCTACTGAAATAATCCTTGGGATCAAATATTTACCATGTCAGAGGAATACCTTGAACCGCAGCGCCCTCTCCAGCCCATTTCTGCAATACTAAGACATGACAATATTCATCTATTATTTAAGCAAATAAAACTACCTCATTCAGTGTTTCTCCACAGGATTTGCAGTTCTAGATTTTTATAGTTTATCTGGACTCTGGACTCTGTCCAGTTGGTCTTTACCTTTCTCCAGGTGAAATTTCTAAATCAAGAGACAGTACTCTAGGTGAACTATGTTATCAGCAGAGCTGAGTACAACAGAAGCATGACTTCTTCTGTCTTACAAGGCATATTCTTATTTAAACAGCTCCACACGGTATTTTCTTTTCTGTCCTCTCTAGCAGCACAAGAATGTTGACACATTTTAGCCTGCAATCCACTAAAACCCCTGAACCTTTACTCCAAGCAGATAGGTAATTCTCACCAAACATCATAGACGGGCAAGAAATATAAACACAAACCACATTGCTACAAAAGCTAACTCGAGGTTACCTGGCAAATTAGTAAGAGCTAAAGTCTTTCTTTGGAGCTGTTCCATGACCTTTTCTAAGTCCTCCTGCCAGCCCAGAACCACTGAGAACAGAAAAAGCACCGTCCCAGCTGAACTGAGGGAAAGATTTTTAAGTTCCAGTATCTTTTCTCTCCACATCTTCCTCACAGCAATATCAAAAAGAGGACAGGAGAAACCAAAACAGCATCGCTAAAGGTACAGAAATGCATAGCTGACAAGAACAGATGTAAAAGCATCACATTGGGAAATCAAGATGAGACAACTCCATGCTTTCCTTCCAGTCTGGGCTTTTGCAGCTTGCTGCCATTCTCGCCAACCCAGCTGGCCTTCCCTCCACAACATTTCCCCTCTCCTAGTCTTGTGCCAGGTTTGGCCTCTTGTTGCTACATGTTCTTATGGCATCCCACACTGTTCACTGCTCAGGCTCCTGAGGAAGCCTGTTCAACTCAACCCTGCTCTTGCAAGTGCAGAAGATCACAGCACAGAAGACAACCTGCCTCTTCTGTTACATCTGTTACAGAAGATCTTTCCCCTGGGGTCTGATTTTTGCCTCATCAACGAGCTACTTCAAGAGGCTTTATAAAAAGTACTGGTGCGCTATCCCATGCAGTCAGGCTGCTAGAGCTACCGCCCATCCGCCGGCCCAAAGCAGCTGCCGGTCTGCCTCATGGAAGAGGTAGAACATCCTCAGCCCGAGCCTCAAGTGACATGGCTTAGGCTAGTCCCTTCTACCATGTCATTGCAGCCAGGTAAGACTGGGCCCCGGATCACCTACAGTGATTATATGACAAGAAATAAATTGGGAAGCCTCAGCAATTTGCTTTCACTGGCTGCTGTAACGGTACTTCTAACAAATCCACAACTCTGTTCTGGTTTGCTGTCCACAACGGCTTAGAACTGAAATGCTGGACAACACAGATCACATCTCAAATCTGTCCAGTCTTCCTGACAACAGTCTTTTCTTCTCTAAACTGCTCATTTTGCCCCTTTACTATGTGTGCCTTTTGCCCCAGTTCCCTGGATGCACCTTGGTATCTGGTGTTTCAGCTAGGTGACAGGGCAGTATGCTGCTAATGAAGTTCATCACAGGTAAATCTGTCCTGTAGAGAGGAATTTAAACAACTCACACTCATCAAAGTGCCAAAATAATTTAACTCAGAAGAGGGATCTCTGTGACACTACGTACAGCTCAACCAAAGACCTCATCTCAGTGGGCAACCATATTAAAATACAAAAGCTAGAACAAGTGTTACAATACACAGAGTAAAAATGGAGAATACAGGAAATATTATGCCATGAAACACAACACTGTGGCAGCTCTCCCATGGCTACTAAATGCAGTCACCACATTTCAGAAGAGTATCGCAGACTTTTAAGATGACCTTTACAAACAGATAGGCAGAATGTCCCAGGGCCTAGTATGAAGATAATGCAGAGACAAAATAGGTTCACCTTGCAGAGAGTTGATGACACAGAGATTTAAGTTCATAATATAACAAATGCACTAGAGCGAATCCAGCAGGAGCTTCTCTTCTCCCATCACATAGACACAATTAACAGTCAGTATACAACATGGCAAAATTCAGAACCAAAGATTTCCATTTTTGCATGGTGCATTTTCAAGATGTGAAACTTACTGGTGCAGAAAATTCTTGTGGTCAAGATGTGACAGGAATCAAGAGAAGGCTGCCACTTTTGACAGGCAATTCAGAGTTGTAATAGAAACCTTACAAAACTTATGCCTGAAAGATGTGAGCACTCTTTACCCACTCCTGACGAGACTAAAACCTAAAACAGAGCACGCTCCATCCACTACCTGCAGAGCATCTCACGTCCTCTTTTGAGAGGTCTGCCACAGCCAGAGACACAGCCCTCGACTGGGCAGACCCAAACCCCCCTCCCGGAGAGAAGGGGGGAGGCTGTGCCCCAGCAGCATCCACTCCACGGTGGCGCAACCTGTCCCGGGAGGCCAAGTCCTTTGGGTGCTGGCAGCGGGCGGTGTCCCCAGCCACACGAGCTGCTTGGGAGATGCAGCCCGGGGTGGCACTGAGCACCTGGGCCATGCTGTTCTGAAGCCAAGTCTGCCCCTTGGCCCGGGGTGCCAGTGTTGCCAGAGCCGCCCCTCTGCTGAGACCCCCAGCCAGCCTTGCTGCGGGGGCTGCAGCTCGCACAGCCCCACCGCCACCGCCTGCCCCAGCACCCCCGGCCCTGGCATGGCTATGCCCGGGCATGGGCGCCCTGAGGCAGGACTGTGCAGGGGCTGCTTGGGAGTGCATAGCTTTCAGTAGCAAGGGCTGTTCTCTTCTGGTGCTTATCTTCATGGTGATTCAAAACAGCTTTCTCCAAACCAAGGACTGTCTGACCCAAACGGTTTGCCAAACTCTGCACAAACACCTCTCCTACCGCTGCTGTCCAGCAGACTTAGTCTGACCCCAGGCTGTGGCCTCCAGGACTCTGGATCCCTTATTTTCTCCTCTAAACTTGCCCTCTCCTTCTGAGAGCATTTTTACATTCAGCTCAAACTCTTTCTTTTCCCAGCTCACAAACTTAAAGCTGCTACCCAAAATTGCCAGCCCTGGAGGAGAAACGCCAACATCAGTGGTTTCACGTTGTCTCTAAAAATCATCTCTTGTATCCCTCCTCCGTGCATTTCCTGGCAATGTCACGACTGAAAAACCTCTGCAAATGCATATTCATCAATAACTCCATCATGCAAGCCAACACTAGCTTGCCTGCCTATAAATCCTCCTTTGAATTCAGCAGACCCGAGTGTTCAGCGTGACTTACGTGAGCACTGTCTGTGATGGAAATGAAGCTGTTCATATAAGCAAAATCTGACTAACAGGACCAATCCAAGGAGGGCTGCACACTCTCTTACTTATAATGTAGCTCTCAGTTACAACAGACAAAATTAAAAATAAATGTTCACCACAGACATTTCCCTGCTTACTCAGTCCCTCAAAAAACAAATGTTATGGTGATCACAGGAGAAGCAAGTGATGAGAAAGTACGTCCCAGCAATTGCTTACTTACTCTCTGAAACTGAACTGCCCTGGGGAGGAGGGGATCCTCTCAGCTTCCCCGAGGCGGGAGGCAGTTTTATCTTGCTGCAAAGGTCCATCAGAAACGCAGTCAGGAGTACAGCAAATGCCCCCTAATTACAGTAAGGCAGGGGCTGTGCAGGGCCTTGCTCTGTGCTGGTGAAGTGGAAAAGGTAGCGGGTTCCCCTGCTTTGACTACATCGGCCCCAAAATCACGAAGTACACGGTGACAGTGGAAATTACTCTCGCAGCTAAACGCCTGGTTAGTACGGGTTACAGCAGAGCTATTACTAACACAGTTTTAAGGACAAGTCCCATTTCCACTGAAGTCAAGGGGTAGAAATCTGACCTAAGTCACTCTTCTGAAGGGAACTGAGTTACTGTGTGTTTACACCAACGAACAAAATGTAGCTCACTGAATCTAATGAAAGCAACACAGACTCTGAGTTTCCATTCATTTCAATTTAAGTTGTTACTGATTTTTTGATACTTTTCATAGTACATGGGAAGGCACAGTGTTAGAAAACTGTTACATTAAGAAAAAACACACTGAAGATTACAGATTGCTACAGATTCCAATAGCAGTTTCATTCTGCAGCCTGGAACATAAAGGATGTCAGCAGTTCACATAATAAGGATGCTACCAGCTACGATTTTTGGTAAGAAAAATCTGGGTAACAAAGCATGATTAAAAGATTTAAACTGAGATTTTGTGGAAAAAAAGAAAAAGTAAGAGTAATACTCAGCACTCTGCCAGGACAGTCCCCTACAGGGAAATTATTTAAGGTGCCCAAGATCACACAGAAGTGAGTTGCAGAGCTCTGGAAGGGACATGGGACCACAGTCTTCTGGGCGTTGGGCATAATTTCAGTCACCTGCATATCCCAGGAATCAAAGAGCAACATTGCCAAAACTTGCTAGAGATTTTTCCATATAATATCAGAAGCAGTTTACTGTCAGTCTGAGAACCTGTAAGCTGAAAACAGATGATGAAAAGAAAGACAGAAAATAAGACTGCAGAGAATTAGTCTGGTGCAGAATTATTGCAGAGTTCTCAGACACAGTAATATTTCTGGCAATCCCAAACTGCACAATTCAATAAATTCCTGAGATGTGCTACAGGAAATTTTTTCTCAGAGCATCTGTCTCAGTTCAGCAATACGAGTGGGTTTACAGCTAGGGATGCTCTGCTTAATCTACACTCAAAATCAACTTTATTCATCATTGTTTAGCACAAAAATCTGGAATGGTACATTTTATAATTCTCTTAATTTTATTATCTTTTTCTCTTGCCCCTGTTTCAGCAGGTCAGTGTGAGTGCACTATAGCCCAGGATTTGGGAGCTGGGTGCTGTACTGCCACGTGGTCTGCTATAAGTGACTCGCCTCAACTCAAAGTCACCAAGAATCACACAGCTTTATACTCCACAACAGAAGGAAACCGATGGAAAAGCAGGAGGTAGAGATCAGCATCCCAGGTTGCCGGGTTCTTCAGTCATCATGACATTCTGTAACCGTGCGAAGCTACAGAAATCAGAGCCTTTCACAGATGATCTTACTCAAAATCACTTTCTTGGGAGGAGAGCCATGTAACTACATTATAATTGCATTCTCAGCTCAAAGATGTTCTCACTCAGAATGAAGCAAGAAGATTTTGCTCAACACATTTTCCCTTTACAGAAGCACCAAGAGACCTGGCTATTCTAGATCAAGACAAAAAAAAATAATAATGCCATAGTGAAACCCTCACATTTGCACTGAGAACTCAAACTGGACCAGCTTTGCAACCTCCAGTGAGCAGAAGATTTCATCCCTGGTACAGATCTGCTTCTTGCTATGTTCGATTTACCAGTCGGTCATGATTTCCCAAAAACTGCACTGCAGAGGCTAAGCACAGGGCTGCACACTCCCTAAAGGAGCTCCTGGCTAACTGCAACAGCAAAAACTGCACAGGAAGCAGCTGGGAGACCGGGCGAAGACAGCTGAGAAGGCAAAGACAAGGGCCACCACAGGAAGCACGCACGCAGAGAAAGAAAGAAAAAGGGATTTCAGACAGACCCAGAGGTCTAAGCGGGGCTTTGCCATGAAGCAGATATTGATCTAGCAGCCTAACCAGTCACAAAAGTGACCTGAAGAGAGGACTCTGAAAGCACCTCAGAGCCCTGCACTGTCTCTGGCTGCCTGCAGGTATTCACACGCTCCATGAAGCCGCCCAAACGCCCCTCTAAACTTCTGCAGAGGCATGTGCCAGGAGATGGCACAGAGAACAACAACGGTGCAGAAGGGATGCACCAGCGTCTTCTCGTCTCAGAACACAGAAGCAACAAGTTTTCCAGGGCCTGTAATCCTCAAGTGAAAGGGAGACAGAGCGGAAACCACTCTGGAAAACAAATCACCTCTCATTTCCTATTTATTCCTGAACAGCCTGTTCTAAAAGAAAAATAACGTCCAATTTTACTACACAAGTCCTATACCCCATAATTCCCATTCTTATATTTGCAAGCTTCTGGAGCCCTAATAAACCTACAAAACACCACAGAAATGTCCTCTTTTTATCCTTTCCATTTGCAAAGTTAAATGGATCAGAAACTTATTACTCTTATTCTGCCTTGCTATTACTGGGTTTGTATTTGGAAGTAGAACAAACTTGATAGTATCAAAAACATTCTTTTTCCTTGCAGATACGAATCAAACAGCTAGGGATTATGGAATAACATTACCACTTCTTTCCTGTTTCTGGAAACATCTTTATATTCTCAGAGAATTTTGCTTTTCGTTCGATGGCTAGCCTGCCAAGCCAGTAACCTAAAAAGATACACTTCTTTCAGGAAAAAAAAAGCACACTCTTATTCACCTGTTGTAATAATAGATAGGTCTCCAGTCTAAAGCTTCAGCCTAAAGCTCACCCAAAACCTCCTGACATCAACAACCTTTGGAGCAGACCCATAATAAAAACAACGATTTAGCTCCAGATCTACAGCAGATGTAAATTGTCTAAGCCCTGTGGATATCAGTGAAAAAGTATTGAAAATCTGAGTGCAAGGGTCAAATTTATACCTGCTGCATCATCACTGATTCCAGGGGCTGGGTGACTTTAACTGTCTGCCTCATTTACTCAAGCAGAAAGTCCTTGTCAGGTGAAAGACCTAGTCAAATGAAAGGCACTTATGATTTCTAGAGGTAACACAACATTTAAAAGTCAATTTTTCTCCAATCTCCTCTTTGTCAAAACTTGCCATAGAAACATAGTTCACAGACAGTACAGCTATTATCTTTCTTGCCTCAAAATAGAGACAAACAAAAATCATGCCCCTGAATTTGAAATAATAAAACATTTGGTACCTGACAACTGAACCGTGAGCACAGTCACAGTGCTTTAACTATCAAGGGCTTCAGGGCCTGTTTTAATCTCTTTTATTCCTCTTCACATCTTTAAAAACAGAAAATTGCCCAAATGGGCAATGGCAAGATTTGTAGTTTGGTTTTCATTTACGAACTCCAGTGCTGAATTTTAGCAAGGCTGCTACAGACTGCTAATCATCAGCAGCAATTTATCACCAGGCTGTCCTGTGCTGTTTGTGTCTTTTGAGCTCAGCACAGCGCATGAACATCAGCTGCCTGACAGCCCACCTGTGATGATTTTGCTCTAGTGCTTCTCCTCACTAACAAGTCCTCATCAAGCTCCGACTTCTCATGTCTGACCAGAAAAGCTCTCCTGCCACATGGCTTCAACTGCCAAAGGTTTACCCAAGAGGAAGAACATACACTTTCCCCTTTCCAAGACAGTGTCTGGTTTCCACCAATTTGTTTCCATGAGCCACGAGGGACTGGTGGAGATTTCTTATAATGCCAGACGTTAAACAGATTTTCCAAGCAATAAGCTGTATGACAAGGGTAGGAGGGATTTCTCCCCCCCACACACAATTCTTTTACATGTTTTAAATTTCCTGCATCTCCAGCAAACCAGACATGAATTTCACAAAAGCTTTGTGCAAAGCACACTTCTGAACACTATTTATAAACTGGCCTTGTGTTCAAATAAAAAATTACTTGCTTTCCAAACTTTTGATCCTTTCTATAACAGAAAGAAATCCTCTACATTAGTAGACCTCTGAACAGACCCTTGTCCTAAGCTCGGGTCTAATTCTTCAACGCCTATGGCTATAACTTTCACCAAATTTAATGGGAGAAAGAACAGCACCAAAGTTCATGGTTTTAGAGTGCCCAGACCTATCTTCTTAGTGAAGCAATGACTACTTGTGCCTCCAACAAACACTTGCTTCAATCAACCGTGAAAACACATGCTTCACACAAGTCCTTGCTTTGAAAGCAAACAGCAGTAGATATTCCTTAATTTACGCTTTGAGAAAACCTGGTACATGCCACCCAAGGACCCCTCCCTGGTAGCTGCGCACAGGGAAACGCAGACTGTGAAATGCCGCCTTTGCAACAACTCGATCCCACCCTTTTCCATCCCAATCATCTCCTTCCAAGGCCATATGACTTTCACGTGACAGGGCCTATATGTCTGCAGATTCAAATTTGGGGCATGTGGTGTGATGTTCAGCCAACAGAACCTGCACAAAAAGGACACATACAGCCACTGAACATCAGGGAGTTACCTATCTTACTTGGTCAAGTCAGAGAATAATTTGGACTGTTATCACCATGCCTTGACAGGAAACAAGGGTATTTTCCCCAGTGGTTTTCATACACAAAACACTCCCCTCTGAAAAATACACGCTTTGCAGGGCCCTGCACGTGAGCAAAGAGATGTCACTGCTGTTCTTGGCTCCCTAGGTCCCCAGTTCAGGGAACATAAAGAAACCCATAGGATCCCACTGCTACCGAGTCCTCTCAGTGTTTCCATTCCCAGAATCCAGACAGGTCGTGATGGGACAAAAATGATTAAATGATCCCAGTAGGTGCTCTCAGAGGAAGATGCAGCAAAAAACTTGTTGCAGAGCTGGCCACAGTCAGTGTGGTCCCAGGAGGTACCAAACGGTCCCAGAGTTATTGAGCCCTGGTACATACGGCACAGACAGTCACATCGCCACTTTGTGAGGGTGTAACACCATAAAATACAACAGCATTCTCCAGACTCAAAAAGCAAATGACACCATTTATTGATTTATCTTACAATAGCCTTCCACAGGCCCTCAGACACTTGCAGTCTGACCTCAGCTGAGAGCTTTGTTAATAGGCCTTAAGTAGTTCGAGAGAGCTGTCTCTTCCCCAAAGACCCTGCAGTCTGTGCGGACAGGACAGAGCATGGCTGGAGGGGACAAAGGGAATGGCAGAAAAACTAAGTGATTTGGCTACAGCTATCCAGCAGGTCAGTGACAACCCAGGTGTAGCACCCACTGCCAAGTCATCTTCATGGTCCCCCTATCACACATGACACATCCCACTCCTCTCTGTGGCAAGAGATTGGTCTGTAGTCTTGCCTTGAGATTGCCTCACGGCAGCAGTTGCTCTGAGTGCAGCAGGTACTGAGAGAGGTACTCTGCTCTTCATTCTGTTACCATTTGCCAGAAAAATCCTCCCCTGTTGCCTTGTAGCAAAGGCAGCTTCTCATCCCCTTGTTTTTATTCAATCTCTGATTTTAATTTTTCACTGAAAAGATGACTGGGCATCACAATTCATCACTTTATTGCTCGTCTTTGTAATTAATCAACAGACTCGATGTTAGAGCATCCTGAGCAGTCTGTTTCTATGGACATGATAATAAAAGTTTATGGCATACAAGAAGGAGGCTGTACAAGAGCAATGGAATTGCTTCTGAATTTTCAAAGAGAAACCAGTCACTTGAAAATAAGAGATGTTTATTTACCACCTTTTCCCAAAATACTCAATTAGCATTTGAACACTGCCTTTGTTAGTGTCAGTTCACTCATCAGGCTAGCTTCTACTTGGCCATCACTTTTTATCCCCCAACACTTTTACCGCATCGAAACTCTCTCTGCCCAAAGGCCCCAGGTCCTACCACCCTCACTCAGGTTAACTGATGGAGGACGGACATTGCAAGCAGGGTCAGCACAAGATTCAGGAAAAAAATTAACTGCAGCACTGCTCTGCCCAACACAGGTTATTCTGCTGACTGTGCTGACTGTTCACCTTTGTTCAGCACATTGAAGGCCAACAGCAGACTTCTGAACTGCCCATTCCTTGCCCATCCTTAGGGGAAATGTGGCATCAGCCTAAAGGCAGTTGTTACCTGCTCATATATGGACTGTAAATGTGTGCAGTCTGCATAAAGCAATAAAGGGCACTAAAACACACACGAGACAATGGACACAAATTGCAATATAAGGCATTCCATTTAAGTATAAGAAAAAACTTTTTTTTAGTAGGAGGGTAGTCCAACACTGGAACAGGCTGCCCAGCGAGGCTGTAGAGTTTCCATCCTTAAAAATATCCTAAAGCTGACTTGAAATGGTCATGATGCTGCTTGGAGCAGGGAGGCTAGACTAGATGGTCTGTAAAGACCCCTTGCAACCTCAATTATTCTGTGCTGGTATGTTAAAGAGCTTCTGTTTGAGCCATATACAAGCAGAATTGGAAAAGGTTGCAGAGTTTCTTCAGATTATGAGATCACAAATCTGACTCCATGGTGCAGGCTCTTATACTGCTTGCTGTGTTGACTGGCACGCATAGAGCCAGAAGAAATGGATCAAACCAAAGGATGCTGGGCTTTCTTCCTTAAGAATTGTTTACTTGCCCTGTCAGCTTTCTTTGCTTTTGCCCAGCTCAGCTCCTTTGATTTAGCAAAACCGAATCTTGCTTATAACCATACATTGCTTTCCTTTCTCTGTGGCATCACAGCCCTGTGTTAACTGGAAAGAAAAAGATGGTAATAAGTGATAGAGGAACACAAGCTGCAAGTGCTTTGTTTGACCCATGAGAACAGTCAGCTGTGTCCTACAGGAGGTCACACAAGCAGGAACAGCACAAAGAAGCACTTCTTAAACTAGAAATTTCTAGATATGGGGGGAGGAAAGCTCAGGTTTTTATTTCGACAAATTTGGGAGCATCTCTTAAAACAGTATAGATGGAAGAGTACTTAAGATTGTAAATAGATCTTATCTTTCCCTATTTCATTTAAACTTTTTTAAAAAATATACACATGCACACACCTATGTATATCTATGCATAGATGCCTACAGGGAGACCAAGTTAGTAGCCAGCCTCCTTATCCAAAAGACATCAGGACTGCTGAACACAGCAAGAACAGCAACAGTTTATTAAATGGAGACTAGGAGTCCAGCAAACCAAGCTGAGTAAAGCACCAAACAAGAGGGAGGAGACGTTGACTTGCAATGCTAGACCAAGTTAAGTGACTACAGAAAGCACTTGCAGGTCATACATGTTTATTTCAGTGTTACCCACTCAATAGGTTGCTAATTCAAAAGTAGTTCTTGGGTTACTATTGCTTCCTCACAGGCAAGCGTGGGACTCAGGACAGTGCAGCCCACACAAGAGGGGTTTGCTGTAGGGTGCTGCCCAAGAGTTTAGGAACCTCGGGTGCACCATGGCCAGAGTCACCACACTGTAGGGTTGCCATAGCCCTCCACTGACCCCAGAAGCACTGAGTTAACTTAGTCAGCAAAAGTAGTGACACCGCAGACTCGCACTGTAAGCACCTAGGTACTGTGGAACTTCGCATGGGGTTATTTGTTGAACATCCCTACTGTTATCTGTTGACCACTGTATTGACCATCTTGTTATTAGCTGAGGCCACTGGTTCTGTTGTGTAACCATGGCCTGGCTCTGTTTGATTGGGTAATGAACTAAACCCAGGAAGCATAAAAGCAAGTGAGCCACCTACTTCTGGTGTGGTGGACCCAGATGCATTGTCAGCTGACCTGTGGACCAGGCAATCCACCCCTCTGCAAGCCAACTGCCAAGGAGAACCTGAAACATCTTGGCATAGGTCAAGCGTAGTGAGAATAATCCGGGGAAATTTTACCAGAGGGGTGACTCATAAGGACCAGGAAAGGGTGAGAACTGCCATCTTACTGTGCATCCATAGCTTAACCACAGAACTCCAATATGTGTATTATATTTTTAGTTCTGTTATATTTCTAGCCTTACTACACTTTTTAGCTTTGTTATACTTGTAGATTGTCTGGCATTGTTTAGTGTTGTCCAGCATCTGTCACGTGTACAGCTGCTTACTTCTAATCAATTCTTATATTTACAAATGATGCTCTCAAGTTCAGTGTAGCTAACCCCAGAATCCAACAATCTCGGACACCCCTCTAGTGGCATATCATGTTTCCCATAATATTTTGCTAACAGAAGCACAATCAACTCAAAGCATTGCAGCAATGTTATTTTAAGCTCTGATATTCTGGACCACGACTACAGAATATTGTTGAATAGTTTTTGAAGTCTTTATTTGATATTTTTGGAGGCTGCAAAGAATGTGTTTAAGCAGTTCTATGAGTAATAACTTCCTCATGTGCGGAGGAAGGCCCTTCCAACATACTGTATTGATACGATGTTATGTACCCACCACAAACACAATCATGTAAGCACCGGATGGTCACATGATCCAAAATGCCACTTGGTAAGGCCTGAGAGGAAATGGAGAATTCCCACAGCCAGCATATAGCTTTAGCTAAAGATGCTGGACTATATTTGAAGGACTAATGGACTCAGCCTCACAACCAGTGACTTGCTTGTGTTTGTCCATTTGTTTAGGAAAGCAACAGAAATGAGGTTCTGTCTCTGGGTTATGCTAACAAAGCATACTATATCACTATAACACACTTGATTCTCTATGAAATATGCACTGAGGTAACTTAAGTTCATCATGACTCTATGGAAGCTAAATAGGACCCCTGCATTTTACTGTTAGTATTATTTACACTAAACGCAGAACAGATATAAGCTGTACAGCTTTCCAGCTCCCGAGAAGTCTATACCTCTCCTAACTGCATTGAGATGCATCTCTAGGTGGCATGTTTCATTTCGCATCAGCCTAACTCCAGCACAGTTCTAGCAGACTGAACCAAATTGCTTATCATCTTGCAATCTGCTTCCATCAGCATGGGAGAGTCCAGTGCAAAGGCCAACACACAAGCCTGCTAGACCCAGGAACTGACACAGTAAGCTCACTGGTACTGACATCTTAAGAAGTAGAGGAGGTAGGTACTAGGTTCTGGAGTCAGTGCTCAATCTTTCATTGCCTAGCAGTTCCTCTTCTCTCCCCGAAGTCCCAGCTTGAGGTTTCTAGTGCTCCAGCTAGTGCATTGAGGTCACATTGTTCAGACCACTATTAATGCTGAGCAGTGCTTAATTCCACAAATTGTCCAAAATTTCAGTGGGCAATACTACCAAAAAGGAGGCAGAACCCAGCCTTTTAATTTCCCCTGCTTTCACTTCCAGATTTCATTCCTCTGCCTTTGTTCTTGCACAGCATTATGGTACTCAGTGATTCATTTAATAAGCTACATGGCTACTTACACAATACAACACGTGCAGGTCCAATTATCTATAACAGAGCTGGGTCAGGTGACTGGCCCCTGCAGGGCTGCCAAGGAAGTGTTTCATATCACACACTGCACAGGACCAGGAGCAGCCAAAGAGCAGCACTGCATCTCAACTGAGAGCGTGCAACAAGCAAGGCAAGTTGGAGAATGGCTAAGGTGTGTGTACTTCAACAGCTCTAGTGCAGTCTTACATGGTCATGTGAGTGAACCCTTTTCATGAAAAGCTCAACGTTACATACATAGCTACAGACATATACAGAGTTCTCAGAACATCATCTAGGCAATACTCAAGATGTGCCAAAGAAGTACTCCTGCATACCATAATCCTGATTGTCTCCATCACTCAAGCAGTATCAGATAACTGCAAAATGCAGTTTCAATGATCTGCAGTCAACAGAGAATGAAGAAACCACTGACAGGCCATTACATAGGTATATTCAGCCTGTACGGAATATGGACAGACAAAAAATGACTTTTCACAAAGTATTGCTAGCAAGCTTTGACATACTCCAGCCTCGACAAGTTTCTACAGCATTCTTTAGCGCTTCGTTAAAGTTTGCATCAAACTATATTAAATGAAAGTGTATATTACTTCTGGTAAATTAAAAATGCTGGATTCTAAATCTATTTAATTAGTATACAATTTCAGTTTGAATAGCAATTAAAGTATCAGAAAAACAAGCATTCAAAAATGGAAGGGAAATAATTCTATTTAATTCCTGCAAAACAGAAGCAGATTGAAAATTCTGGAAGCTTCTTGCTTGATTTGGAAGAATTCAAATAACTAGTTTCCTCCTACACACTATATTGTAGTTTACTGAAATATCAGGTGAGAAATGAACTCGTTTGACTATGTAGAACATAATGCAAGCTGCTCTGCAACACATTATCTTGCACAAAGCAAGCAAGTTCCTCTGGTAGTCTGGAACTCCTCCAGTTGAATCCTATTGAGGATTTGGCTTTGATCATTTTTTTTTGATGATTTGTTTTCACGCTGTTTCATTGTTCTGACTTTTTAGTTTGTATTTGTGACATGTGTAGGAGGGGTCTTAGACATGCACCAGAACACACTTGTCGAAAATGCTGTAAAAATATGAACCAAGCCTTCTCCGAACAGTCACAAGCTAAAACTAAGATGAGACAAGAAATGGCTACAGAGAGGAGAATAATAGGAAACTGAAATACAAGTGGTCAGCACAAGATGGAATGGATTTTTTTTTTTTTTTACTACTACTAATATTACTTTTTTCCTGAAACAAGTTTCTCTCCACAGGTTGACATAGCTTGTCAAATGTAAAACTTTTTGTGAGGATGTACTGATTTTATGAAGCCTTGGAAAGGCTTTTTTTTAAGGCCACAAGCCCTTTTGGTCTGAGCCACAGAGAGCAGAAAGTATTTGCAAAAGAGCCTCACGATCACAACACAGATTTGCAACATAGGGAACACTGAAACAACAAGTCCTGGCATTGCCATTTTCCCCATCCCAGACTACCCCTCTGAGTAGCAGGGTTTCTGGGGAAAGAGGCACCTTTCACACTCTCCAACTGAGGCTGGTTATGCAAGGGCTTGATCAAGCCTGCCATGTCACTGACGAGAATATGAAATCCAGAGTTACACAGTTCAACTGTGTCCGTCTGCTCATGGAAAGCCTCAGAAGGTCTTGAGCTCATTCCGAAGTAAAACAAGGAAGTTTGACATCTTGAAAGCATTTCACAGGAGAGGATGAGGAAAGATTTAAGCAAGTTGCATAAGAGGTATGAAGTATATTTGCCATGAACTTTATCAATGGACAAGGACAAGAGCAGGTGAAATGAAAGGGCCAGCAGGGCTCATGTGTCACAATGTTGACACATCTGTTAGAACCACATTCTCAGATGCACAAGGCAGGAAAGTTTTGAGCAGGTGTGCTACCTCTCCACTAAAAGACCTTTAAAGGGGACCACAAAATTAAAAAGAGGTGGAAAGAAGTGGCAGAATGACAACAAAGGAATTGTGGCACACCTTGGAAACTACAGTAGTGCTGCAAGGCATGAAATGGAAGAAAGATGCATGAGGGGCCATTTGTTTTCCTCCACAGTGTACAAGCCACTGTCTGGCTGTAGTCCCCTGCCTCTTCCTTTTTTGGATACCTTTTGTGCTTTCCTGTATAGGATTCATTTCTTGCTAAATCAGAAAGAAGGGAGGGGATATTTGCCCTTCCCCAAGTTTCATCATTTCTACTGCATCTTCAGTGCCCACTGCCGCTTTTAGGGTCTGCAGCAATCTGTCACTCTGGAATTCCTATCCCTTCTTAGGGCATCCTTGCGGGAGGCACACCGAGGCATACCTAGTCAGCGACCTGAGAAGGAAGAAGAATGGCTCTGCTACACAGGCAACATGCTGACATTCTTCACCCCTTGGAAGAGAAGCAGGGGTGAGGAGGGGCATGTCTGATAACACAGTGAAAAAGAAAAAAAACAAGCACAGAACCTGGTAATATGCCTAATCCTACCGAACCACTCAGGCAGACAGCATCAACAGAGGACATTTCATTATAGTGTTGAGTGCTCAGAGTAGAAAGAAAAACCCATTAAATACCAATCAAGATGTCAAACACATGGCAATTCTGCAGGAAAGCTACTCCTAAGCAGGCTTTCCCCACAGTACTCATGTGACTGACCTTCCTGAGAAATGTTGTTACATTCACAAACCCAAAAGCTCACCTGAGCAGTGTGACAATACCTGTTCTCCCATGTTTTCCTGTTTTCTGTGATTCTTTTACCATTGGCTTAGCAAGTTCAAAGAAAGTTCAAACAATCTTAACTGTTGTCTTGGTCAGGAAGTCTCTGTAACATGTATTTCTAGCAGTTCTGGGTAACCACATTACATTTTCAAACATTTACAAACATACCCGTCTTCTTGATCAGACAGATGGATCCAGAACAGGGAGTAAAGCAGGAATACCAAAGGAATTCCTCAGGAATAAACTGACCACAATTCTTCATTCCCATCACTCATCACCACTTTAACAGAGGACAACTTCCTTAGCACAATGACAACTAATCAGGATGCATTTTATCTGCAAAGGGTTTCATTTTCTAGTATCTGCTTCAAGGAGCAGTCTCAATAGCCCAGCAAAAGTGCCATAGAAAATGCCCTACACGGTGCATACGAGATCATTCAGAAGAACCCCTCTGTTCTCTGCTAAAGAAATCATTAGTTCCAGTTTCGATTGCTGTAGTCACAGCAGACTCTTCTGGGATTTCTCACACGCTCTCCTACAGTGGGGCAGGCTAGAACACATTTTCTCACTAGTAAGAGATATTTACTTATTTTGCATCCTCTAGTGTTGACAGAAGGCGCTATTTGGACAGCGCTAGGAAGTCAAACTGTCTCCTTACCCTTCGGAGAAGCACAACGCTGCCAGCACCATGAACTACCTGAACAGAGCCGAGAGGCTCCCCAGCACTTCAGGGACAAATCGGCCCTTCTGCAATGCAAGTTCCACTAACCTCACATCGCAGAGCATGCCTAGCGCAGCTACGCAGCAAAACCCACAAGCAATGGACAACACGGTACCTTTGCAACGGCAAAATCGGCTCAGGACCAATGTTAAATTGTGTCACTCATGCAGACATGTAAGAAAACAACATACATGGCAGAAGCAGCCTGCATCGTAACCTACAGAGAAACACCAAAATAGATTTTTTTTTTTACCAGAGGTGGCATGAACTTTCTGCTTTTCTTGGTTTTGCTTTGTTTTTCAGCCACCCTCTGTTTAGCTCATGGAAGATAATTCAGTCGTGCTCTCAGCTTCACCCCATTTGAAAGGCAGCACATGACGCAAGCATCTCACAGATGCACTTTGCAAGTGCTGGAGTCTTGCATTCGGCACTGGCAGATAAAGGCAGCAATTTCTGCCTTGACAATCCAGATCTGTGCTCTGAAATGGGTCTGGCTGGTTGTTAAACTGCAATTGTTTGAATTTGCTCCTCGGTTCGTGTTTCTGCTATGCCGCATCAATGCTACAATGGCTGAATATCATGAAAATCGGGGATTGGGAGTGGATTAACACCTAATACTGTTTGCAGCAATTTTGTGCATTTTCTATCAAGGTTTCAGGTCCTGCTTTTTTCTAGATCTAACTTTTTTTTCCAGTAAATTTACTTTGAAAACATCATAACAGATCATCCTGTGAGATATAACATTAACCCCAAACTGACTTCAATTAGCACTACCTACATTATCTGCTTCTTAATTGACAAATAGCCACACTAAACAAAAATCTGTGCTGAGAAGTGGTACTGGTGACATTAAGCAGATCAGAGTTATTAGCCAGGAATAAGAGAGAGGGATGATATCAGCTGTGTATAGGCCATTGCTGAAATAAACAGTCTTTCCTAATATCCTTCCACATCAGCTGCTGGTCCCCCACCGTGAAAGTCAATTGGAGAGCTTTGCCATGAACTTCAGAATGCAGGGAAACAGCTCAGGCTCTGGCATGCATTTCTGTGTAGGCTGTGATATACAGTAGGAAAGGCAGAGACCACTTAACATATATTTCAGGGAGGAGAAAATTGGCTGCAGATGTTTCACAGCTGTGCACAATACCTTTGTTTTACTGGAAGCTCATTGCAAATCTGTTGTTGAAATGTACCTGTTAAAACAATTTTTAACTTAGAGGACTTGGGGAACATCCTTGCACCTGACTCATATCACCATACATAAGGTGTTTTGGGTTGGGTTTAAGATCCTCTTGGGAAATGCCACAGACATATGAAAAGATTGTCTTACCACAGCACTTTAGGGGCTGGACAAATTAAAAAAACTTCCATTAATTATTAAAGCTGTAAAGATATCTGTGAAAATGAGGGCCTAAAATCTCCATAAGGCTCTCATAAAAAAACTAAGTTGTTTATTTTATTATTTTATAGATCCATATATTGAGAGAGTTTTGAGGGGCAGAGGTATAATTCCACAAGGCAGGGAAGCGTCAAACATTAACTGCTTTGTGCTGAACCACCCTACCGTTCATGAACTTGTTTCAGTGTGAGGTTCACCAGCCCATTTTAACAGCTCACTGTATCTCCGATTTCTCCCCTTGTAGCACCTCTGGCCCAAATATTTATGAATAACATAGGCAGGATATATAACTGTAAATAAAAGCTACAAGAAAGGGAAGATCAATGGGTAACAATTTCCAAAGCAAACACAATAAGTCTCCAAAGGTTGCTTTTTGTCTTCATGTGCAAAGAAAACAATTCTGCATTTCAGCTGGACTTACAGTAAAAGGGGAGCAATGCAAGTGGACAACCATCTATATTATCTGACAAGATTTTGTGAGCATCTGGAGTCTAAAACTAACAACCTGGCTAGAGATGAATTCTTGGCTGTATTTTCTTGAATTTTAAAGATTGCAAACAATAGCAACAGGAGAAAGCAAAGTCTGTATGCCAGACAACTATGGCTACCCAGCAGAGTGAAGCCTGTAAGAATACCTGTAAAAGTACAAAAATAATCTTCCTGCCTCTAAACACAATTTTATTCTAGGAATACCAAATTCCTAGAAGTTTATTCTAGGGGCTGGATGGAGGGCATATCAGCACAGAAACAGATGGAATGAATAAAACCAAAGTATCATTTCAATGGGAAAAGATTGGAAGGAAGCAAAAAAACTGAACAAGGAACTGACAGACTGAAACAAAGAGAGCAAGGCCTCCAGCGAAAGCAGGGCCAGAAATCTTTCCGTCAAAAGTGGCACAAGTGTATGGAAGCTGGTAGCAGAATCAATAGTGGATTTAAGGCTGGGCTGGAAGCGCTGGTCTATGGAATAATCCACAAAAGCAGATGAACAGATTGATCTCAGGGCAATGGAAGATCTGAAGGAACAGATTTGAACACAACTACAGTCACAGAAGCAAACGATTGGGTGAACGAAACAGTCTGAAAGCAAGCAAAAGCTGCCGAATGTACCAGGATGCAAGAGGTTGGGAAGTCAGCAGCATTATGCAAAGAGTAAATGGACCACAACAGTACCAGAGTCCACAAGCACTGCAGGTACAGAATAAAGAAAAATAAAGCTGCGAGACTGCAAGAACAGTAAACACAGCCTAGTGTAAAGGACTGGGTAGAAGGGAGAAGTGTTGAAAAGGCATCCTGTCTCTGTCCAGCAGCCCCAAAAGATACCAGCAAGTAGCTGAGCTACAGAGGAAAACAGGGTGGGAAGAACTGGAGAGAAAGCTCAGCAACCATCCATGGAGTGGAGATTCAGATCGTTTCCAAAAAAGAAACACAGCCTACAGAGAAGGGTCTGATACAAGGAACATGACAAGAGGAATAAAAGAGCAGAGAAATATGACTGGACAGACAAAGAGGAGAAAAGAAAGAAAGTAGGGATTTGGAGAATAGAGAAAATGGAAGATGAGTAATTAGAGTAGGAGGAGAATGGCAGAAAAGAAATCCTGCAACACCTGAACAGAGAAAACAAGGGAAAGGAGGACAGACTGCAAAGAAAGAAGGGGAAGGAGACCAAAGCCAAAGGACTAAGATGACAGATGAGTAGGAGAGAAACTCAAATAAAGCTTCATTTATGTGACTGGAACAGGCACTGTTGGTGAGGAGCCAAGCATGCAGACAGGATAAATGAGGAGATCCACTCACGTTTGAAAGAAGGGACAGTGGAGAATAGCAGAGAACTATCAGTAGAGAAAAGGAGAAGTCTGGCATAAGAGAATAATGGGAAAAAACAGTAAGTAGGCAAAACCACAGGCTAGAATGAGATGGGGAAATAAACAGATGGGAGAATCAAAGTAGGAAAAGAAATGTTAGTAGTTGGATGAAACAGTGAAGAAGGGAAGCCGCCAACAGGCAGAAATAGAACACGTGACACAGCCAAGGGAATTCTGTAGCCAGAAGGTTGAAAGATGAGCAAGAGATGAGAAACTACTAAATGGCTATGACATGAAGACAGAGGAGAAGAAAAGTGAGCAGATGGATTGTAAAAGGACAGTCAAGATCTAAGAGAGGGGAAGAAAAAGGAACAGCTGATCTCAGAAGGCTGACAAAAGATTGTAATAAAAAATATAAACAGCCACATGCATGTGATGGAGTTTAG
This sequence comes from Dromaius novaehollandiae, assembly GCF_036370855.1. Classification (NCBI taxonomy): domain Eukaryota; kingdom Metazoa; phylum Chordata; class Aves; order Casuariiformes; family Dromaiidae; genus Dromaius; species Dromaius novaehollandiae. The sequence goes on along the minus strand of NC_088101.1, from coordinate 10,772,756 downwards.
CCTAAACTGATGCTACTCAGAGACATGTGATGGTCAGTGCTGAACAACAGATCAAGAATTCCACCCTGTCTTGAGTAAGTGCCAGCTTCTATCCAGCCATCCCAGGCTTTTCAAACTCAGCAAACTCTGTGTAGCTCTATTTTGGCAGCAGTTCAGAGGCACCCAACAGTCTCTTGGTGCTGTAGGGGCAAGAGTGGATTTAGCTGCTGATCTCCTGTCAAATGGCTCAGAATAGCAGCCAGTCCCACCTGAGTCTTGCCTGTCATACATCTCCTTGATTGCTTTCTTTATCCAGCTAACTTTGCATTTCTGTCTCCATGTGCTGGCATGTGTTCTGGCACCACCCAATAACTCTAATACTTTTGCTTCCCATGAACCATTCTTAGACTTGAGGCAGACAAAGGAAATGTTAGAGTGATGGATCTTGAAGTCATGTGGAACAGTGTAGAACAACCCCTCTCCCATACATCTTTTCCATTTCCACAAGCCTTCACCCAACGAAATCTCACATTATATTGTATCACATCCCAGCAAAAGAAATTTCTAAACTAGCAACACTAGACCAGAATGGTCTGTATCTTGCTGTGCTTCAATCAGTCAACAAAAGAGCAGCTGCTGTAAATACCAGAAGATGAAACAAAATCATCATTACAAATACTGATGTTCAAAATCCTGATGGGTAGATAGATACCTGTACACAACTCCAGCAATCATGATACTGAAATATAGTCAGTCAGAGCTACAAGGAAAACAATTTTTGCTATGAGGATAACTAGGCATTGGAACAGGGGCCCAGAAAATTTGTGCATCCTCCACCCTTGGAGATTTTCAAGATCTGAGTGGACAGAGCACTGCGTGACCTAGTCTGAATGCAGTGTTAACGCACTTTGAGCAGGATGTTGGAGTAGAGAGTTCCAAAAATCTCTTCCAACTTCCATGATTTTGTGATTCCATGATGAACACAAAGAAGGGAAATACGTTGTACGTTTACATCTATGCACTTGCAAACAAAAGGATGAATCCTGAACCTGCAGCCACAGCACAGCTTCTCTCACACACTTCCTCTGAATCCCCTTCCCTGGAAAAGAATTACATTTCCTAGTTAACACTAATACTGCTTAGACAGAAATCAGTAGGACCTTTCTGCACAATGATGATTTTGGTCATCCGTGTGAGCTATGAAGATGCTGGATAATCTGAATCGTGTTTTAGAATTCAAGTTATAAAACAAGAAGAAAGTACATTTTTCAGAAAACTCAGCTACTGCGATTGTCTCTCCCCTTCTCAACACACACATTTATAGCACTAAACATTTGTATGGAAACTAGACTTATTCACAATTACGGCCTGACCTCCCTGGACTTTCATATAGTAATGACAGCTCTGTTTCCCATTAATTTCAGCACTATACTACTCTGGGCTAACAAAAATTTGGCTTTGACCATTGAGTCCTGACTTGCCATACTCATCTTCAAAAGAGCTACTTGTTCTCCAGTGCTCTCTGACACTGCGCCTAGTCTGCAGCCAGAAGTAATAGGTTAGACAACAAGAGGCAAAAAATGTGACCTGAAAGGCTCAAAGGCTATGTCAACACTGCAAAGCACACAGGCTGACACTTGGTACAGTCATCTGATTTAAGTGTCACTTCAGAAGACATCTGTGCTGCTATTTAATTCAGTAAACATTTCAAGGCCTTTCCCATTCTGTTCATGTTTCATAATTTCCATCAGTGTCATCTAGCCTACATTCAGCTACGGTCAGACTGAACATTAATTTCCCTGATGTCTTCAGTTTTTCTAGGAATCAAGATTCTCAGGGACACATATATACAATGAAATTGTGAATGAGTTGCCAGAACTACAACAAAGTCCTGCATAGTTCGCTTGTGGGAAGATTAATATGACAACCATTGCTAATAATATTAATCCTAGGACAGGTAATTTAATTCTCAGAGGTATACAGCTTTTGGACATACCTCCATGGGGAAGAATATGCTTACAGTTGTACATCTAAACAAACTGAATAAGCAATAGAAGGCCTGAGCACACAAAGAATATGTCTTGTCTCAAATTTACCTTGTGCTCATTTCCTAGAAATGCAGAAGGATATCAAGGCACTGCCATATTTTATTTATTTATATTTTTCCAAAATATAATCAAGCTGGACAGATCCTTCAGAATACTTGGATTTATTCCTCTGAACATCTGGAACATCAAAGTTTAGTATTTTTCTCCTTTAGCAATATAACTGTGCATTTATTTTTGCCAACCAATCCTGTTAAAAGAAACCATGACCTGGTTAGGCCAGGACACAAGGAATGGAAAAAGTGAGTATAGAATACCCCTAAAAATCTTGACTCTTGTACGAAACAGTGACAAAGTAGAAAAAGCTATTTTTAACTTAAATATCAACTTCGTGGCAATGCAGTTTCTATCTCCTCAACGGCAGTTAATCCACTTGCCAGGCAACAGCAGTTTTAAACATTTTATAATCTTGGGGGGATGACAAGTGGTCACATTGCAACTGCTTATTACATACACAGTGAATAAATTAATAACAAAGCACACACATGCACAAACCAATATAGAACTGTATCTACTCATACAGAAGTAAATGCTCCTACTGGGAACAAGAGCGTGTTTACATGCTAAGCCAATTTCCCCTTTGGGGTCAGAGGCAGAATCTCATCTAGAGGCCTTAAAAGCCCCATTGCTGCCTGGGAAGAGACTCCCCAGCACAGGCACAGTGGAAAAGCCTCAGCGCTTACCCAACAGCTGGACTAACAAACAATGAAGTACTAGCTGCACATGGCTGGGGTGCAAGAGAGCAGTAGCACCACCACAGAGATCTAGGGCAGAAGGATGCTGTTCCGCAGCCTGGGGAGGCTGCCCTGATTTGCAGAGGGCCTACAGCTGGCAGGCTGCCTCTGCAAGGCACAGCACACCACACCACAGCTCAGCCCTGCCAGACCTGAGCAAGCTAAACAGGTTACACAAGCAACATCGCCACACAACTGTAACTCCAACCTCAGAACCTCGTTGAGGACATGAACTTCATACTAACATAATGATATCCTCCCCAACAGGCACTCTGCCTCATCCCAACTCAGCATTACTCCTGCAGGACTTCTATGTGCCCAGCTTGCACACGCCCAGCACAACCAGTTACCATCTCTACAATCCCCACGTAAGGCACAGTCGCAGTAACAAGTAGCCCCTGTCCAGAGGAGCCCACAATGAGGACAGCTGTTAAGAGACTGGGAATATACTCTTCATTTTATAACATCATCATGGTAGAACTAAACGACTTGGCCCAGTACTCATGCTTTCAGTCAGATCATATTAGAGATGATGTATATTAATACACATTATTTCAATTAATTTATAAAAATGAAATTATGTAATAAACATTAGATCATTTAAGTGAAATCATATTTTAAGCACACATCTCCTAAGCTTCAGTCCATCACTTAAACATCAAGAAGATCCAGTACCTCAAATTAAATAAGCATTGCAAATTACATGGATGAAACAGCTATCAAACACAACCAAATCCCTACTTCCTTAGGCCCAGTACCCTGCTTGTATGAGCAGTCAGTGAGTCTGTGCACACAAGGTCTGTGTGATGGAGTCAATACTCCACCAGTGCAAAGAGATGCCTTCCAGGAGCTACACTGTATTTGAAGGAGGCCAGGTGTCACCTTGGTTCAATGAAATATTTTTTGAAGCAGAATCTAATGACAGTTCCTTGGATGAGGCCCAAAAGGCTGTCACCTCAGTGATCCTGCTGTTTGCTACTATTTTTGATTGCAGTTTTATACTCAGGTCTAGATTTGAGAAGTGATCAGCAGTGATTCATGGCTTCAAGGCAAGGGGCCCTCTTAGCCACACTGGCTCTTGCTAGCATTTCTTGGGCAGGAGTACTGTAGATGTTTTCAATCAGGTGAAAACCAAAACCTCCAGAGAGCAAGGCTTTAACCCAAAGAAAACCTCTCCTGAATAGCACTTTTTTTTTCCTGTCTCAGGAAAGTAGTTGAGACAGCTGCTTCACACAGGTGGTATTCCATGCAGTGAATTACACTGCTTTTATGGGTGGCTGGAGACACACAGTCTCTGAACAATTAATTTTACCACTGCAGCTTTGACCTATGAGCACTTTTTATCACTGCAGAAAATCCTCATCAAATCCTCATGTGCAGGTGCAACATAAACACCTTGGGGAGAGCACAGTGCCTGTGGCAGGTACAGCTGGGAGCAAATTATACAAGTGACAGGGGAACAGAAGTAGAGGCAGGACACAAGGCAAAACTCACCTGGGCTAAAGAAAAATAATAGAATAACCTCTGCTGCCTCTCCCTGCTGCTCAAAAACACCTACCTCCTTCTCATCAGTAGGGGCCCTGCCCTCAGCCAAAGGGCACACAAAGAAAGCCTCAGGACCTTGTTAACTGGTCACTGAAGAGAAGGGCTTCACACACAAGCTGTTTAGGCACAATCTCAGGAGCAGCTGTGTTTTCCTCACCACTGGGCCCTCCAGGGAGTGGTGCAGCCAGCCCCACTCCCCACACACTCCTCAGCTCTACCCAGTCCCTGCCAGACCCACCTGACCTGGTAGGCAGCTGGAGAGCCACAGCTGGGCACTGAGCTGGGGAAGAGCCCCTCCTCCAGCTCCAGAGACTTTGCTCTCTGCAGGAGGACCACCCCCGGGCAGCCAGCTCTGCGCTGCACCCAGGAGCTGGCAGAGCCTGATAGCACAGAGGGCAGGGATGTAGTGGAGAGGTTTGCTCCAGGGGCCTTAAAATGGGAGCCGGAGAGAAAGTTTTGCTGGGAGTAGTTCTAACCATTGCACAGCAAAGGAGGGGAGAAGCATTCACAAGGTGTACTCTGCACAGAAAGCAGCTAAGTGTTTCCTTTGTTCTTTTTTGGGGTAGGAACAAAGTTTCCCAGGACTTCTGCTTTGCTGCTGTGTACCCTGGCTGCAGCCCCCTTCAGCGTGTAATCAGAGACACTCAGCAGACTTTTCAACTCAGTTGTCACAGTCTTGCAGAATTGGCCCTTTTGTACAGAGGAGTAAACTGAGGCCAATATTCTGTGAAGTCATACCCTTCCCCTGCTCCCCCACGCTGACAGCAGCCACACGCAGTACTGGATCAGCCTCAAGAAGTGCATGTCAGGATTTAAGTAACTTACCACAGTGAAGCAGTATATCAGCACCAGCATTGCAGGTTGTGCCATTCTCTTGCTCTGATGACAAGTCCAGTCATCCATCTAGAAAAAGGGGCAAAAGGAAGTGTTATTCAACTAATTTACAAATCAGCAATCAGATACTGTAGTAAGTGTCATCATATTTTCCTTACAGGAAAAACAGACATGGCTTTTAAATAGTTAAAAGAATATTAGTGATTGTTACTAGAATGTTACAGCAATGGGCTTCATACTTGCTCACATGCTTACAGATATACCAGAAGTGGTTTCAGGCTTTTTCATTTCCTCCAAACACGTAGGAATGCCATTTTTCACCCTAAACCCTTTGCCATTTTCTTTTAAGAAGAGAAGCTACCACCAGGAGTGACCAAAAAGTAATCAAAGATTTTGAAAACATTAAGCCAGCCATTTCCTAGATATACAGTGCTAGTGCTCTGAAATTGGCAGCACTTCATTCTTTCCTACCACAGGGAATGTTGCACACTTCTGTTAATACACAAGTGTTCATTTAATATGAGAATCTTCTGATGTGTCACTTAATATGAGAATCTTCTGATTAAAGGTCAGAAGTGCTTGCATGCCTATAATATGATGAAAACTGGCCAAAGGCCCCAGACTTACAGATGTAGATTTGTACTTCACAGTTGGTAGGAAGAGGAACAAACCATCCTCTTCTGAAATATGAAGTCATATGAACACAGCTGGGGCAGGGGGAGAAAATCAAACCAAGGAACAGTCATAAGGCTGTTCAATTACCATAAGCAATGCTAGCAAAAAAGCAGTCTCCTGACTAATGAATTTCAAAGGCTCACAAACTCAAATTCAGATCTAAATTTTTATATTCACCATGACAAACAATTGTGTTTGCAAAACTGATTTGAGATTCCCCTGAAAATACCTGTACTCATTACAAGTCCTTTGGGTTCCTGATCATGTCAAGAATATTATAAAGCTTGTTCTTGTCTTACTAGTATTTTCTTTTTTTTTCCCCTCAAATCAGGAAATAAAACAAGCAAGTCATCTTTTGTTGTTGTTTTTGAAGTAGCATGCAACAGTGCATCTTATTTGATCTCAGAATAGGATCAGACAGTAACATTTGGATCTAGACTTAGATCCACACAGTCTGAAAAGTCTGGAACAAACTTATACACACTTCTTCCTCTATCCCTCTTCCATCAGTTGAGGGGCAGTGACACACCAGGGCAAAAGAGGAGAGGGGAAGAAGGTGAGGTGACCTTTCACAAGAACAGGCAGTATGAAACTTATTTGGGAAGCAACTCAAATTAAGAAAATTCTCATCTGGCCACTTGTGTCTCCACATTTCAGTGGAAAAAACACACCACCCTTCAGGTACATTCCAGAATAACCATTCTCTACCGTGATAACAGCCTTGATATGGTTGACAGACCTTCTGTGCTGATCAGCAGCACATTCCCAGTGTACACACACTTTGGAGTCACTCATTAATGAGCAAGTTGCAAGCAGCCAACCAGCGTTGGGGCAGTTAACATCTTTTCACTAACCGTCTGCCAACAAAAATCACACAAACCTTTACACCAACTGGGCAGCGTTCTGCTTGGGCCAGGCAACTAATTCTGGAAATTAGTCAGCTGGTCTGATGAATGTAAAAAAAACATTAAAGGGTCATAACATGAGCCAGAACCCATAAAAACTGAAGGGCTGGGTAACTTGATGGCTACTGACACTAACACAAACTGAACCCAGCTGTCTTTGTGAGCCTGTGTGCTTTGTATGGGAGTCAGATTTTCACTTCAGGCCAGTGTAACTCTTTACTTGGCTGGAGGCACTCCTGACTGACCCGGTCTCACAGAGGTGACCTCGCCTGTGACAGAGCAGCCTGGTCCTTACAGACATGAAGGCCCCACCACCTTCCCCCCAAGATACAGGTCCGCAGAGAAACGCTCTGCCGTTTCACTGTCCTGGCAGTACAGGAACTGCCAGCTCCAGATCCTCCGTTTGTGTCCCAGGAGCTGAGAGACCACCCATAGCAAGGTGGGAAAGGCTACCTCAGCCTCTTGGCTGGAGAGAGGGGTTTCCCCCACACCAGTGAGCACATACACCTCTTTTCTCACCATTGCAACTTCTAGAGGCAAAGGGCCTGAAAGGAAGCAGCCCATTCGGGACCATCCGGCTGGGCTCCACTGCTGTTCTAGCTGGCCACTCCTCTCCCTCTCCTCCGGGCAGCCTCGCTGACAACACCATGTTCCCGGCCTGTCCCGAGAACCGCACACGGGGCCTGGAAGAACCACAGCTCATTCTGAGGGCAAACGTTAACAACTCTGGCACGGGAAAGGCTAGGGTGATCTGACCTAACTGCCCTCTGATCAAGAAAAACTGGGACAAAACGTTTCTGTGGGTAGTCTAAGAAACTCGGCATAATAAGGGATAGGATACAATGCTCAAAGGGAGAATTTATTCCTGCAAGCCTTCCAGAATTACACCACATCATGGGTCCCAGCTAGTCATCCTGCAATGACAGAAAGAAAGCTCGTTTCCAAAAAGCTGCAGATACAGACCACCTCTTTCTCGTCCCTCTGGCTTTCTTCCGTCCAGATTCACAGGCCTCACTGTCCCACAGAAACTACTGGGCCAGATTTAAATGGGCAAACAGAAATGGCCATATGACCTATGAAGTCGCAGATGGTAGAAGACATTAGGAGCTAAAGCATTTTTTTATACAGACCCAACCATGCATCAGGGAAGGGCTTTCAAACACAACAGGCCTAGGCCAGATGTGTCAATACCATTAAGGCAAAAGGGGCTCTGAAACCTTGCACAAATCTCTCCATTCCTAAACACATATACTTTCTAAAATCATATCTCAGAATACGCTGGAGTGAACCATTTGCCACAGTCAGGTGAAGGGCCATGAGGTAATACAGCGTGACACAGCCAGGTGGGGAGAGAGTCTCTGGGGCAGGACACTCCTAAATTTTTTTTATTCTTGAGAACTTTCAGATTACAGATCTGCCATCCCTCCACACAAAGCGCATCTGACTGGAGGTTTTCAAGTAGCCAGAAGCACCCTAAGCTGAAAAACGATCAGGGAGAGAAGTGGATTTGTCACCAGCTTGGGAAAGTGAATTATTCCTGACCAATACTTCTCCCACGGCACCACAGCCCACCGGCAGCCACGCCACGGTTGCCCACCTCACTGCGTGCAGCATGCTCTTCTGCCAAGCAGCAGCCTCAGAAGCTTGCTGGCCCCCTTTGCAAGGGGGGGGGCATGATATAAAATATTATTTCCCACTGTCAGCTCCAGCTTCTGCAGGCTGAAGCCCACCTGTTCTCCCAGCCCTTCCCCACCACACTCCAGAAAAACAAAGTGGTGCCCTCCCACACATAGTTGTTATTCGTGTGAGGTGGGGAGCAGCCCCCCCACACCCCACATGCAAAAGCCAGGCCCCCAGCCCCAGATCCAGGCTCACCCACAGGCAGTCTTCAGGCCCCAAGCCCCATTGGTGCTGCTCCCTGAGCTGGCTGCGACAGCCGAGGCTAAGGCACGGCAAGGCCTCGTGGCACCTCCAGGAGCTGAAAGCACCGGCCCCGGCCCTCACCACTGCTGAGCAAATGGCTGCTGTCACACCGGGACCCAGCTAGGGCCCCCCCTGCACCAGTGCAACCCTCCGCATCCCCTCACCGATGCCATCAGCCATGGTAGCTAGGATGGAGCACATCCCTGCAGGCAGGGGACAGCAGGCAGCAAAGAGACCCCCAGGACCACCTTCTCGCCTCAGCGGCTACAGGGGCTCCTCACGGAGCACCACCACCCTCACAGCAAGCCCTCTAAGGGGCCACCCCGCCCCGGCGCCGTTATATACCGGCGGCCACGCCCACGCCGCCCCGCCCACGCCAACGGCCGAGCGCGAGACCACGCCCCTAGCCCCGCCCACCGGCCGCGCGCGCTCGCGAGCGCCCCCTGCTGGGCGCAACGGTCGTGCGCGAGAGCGCCCCCTGCTGGGCACAACGGTCGTGCGCGAGAGCGCCCCCTGCTGGGCGCAACGGTCGTGCGCGAGAGCGCCCCCTGCTGGGCGCAACGGCCGCGCACGCGAGCTCCTCCTGCCGGGCCCAACGGCCGCGCGCGAGACTGACACCCCCCCCCCCCCCCCCCCCAAAACCGGGCCCAACGGCCGCCTGTGAGGGGCCAGAGCCGCCCCCCTCCCCCCCCCCCAAGCTGCCTCCTGACAGGGCCGGCTGCATCCCGGCTGGCGCCTCAGCTGCGAGGGGGCAGGTGGGGGTAACCGCGGTGGCTTCCACTGTCGCTCAAAGAGCCTCGAAGCTGCTTGTTCCGCAGGGGGCTGAGGAGGGACCGAGCCAGCGCTCCTGGGCAGAGGAGACGCGCGTGCCCAGGTAGGCCAGCGAGGCAGCGCCTCTGACCGTGCACTGATGGGGAAACGCTGCCCTTCCCCTTCCCGTCCAGGCAGATCTGACACACGCCCTCAAAGAGCAGCTGAATGTTAGCGCTGACACTGACAAACAGACACCAGGGGCGGGAGCAAGCAGGAGAGAAAGGCATCACGCACCCAAGGCGTCCTGGGGAGCTCAGGCACCTGCGGCGGCCCTGGCGATGCCCTACGTTGCGCCGTTCTGTGGTTCGGGGGCTACCCAGCGCCCCCGACTGCAGCTGGGGCACCCAGCAACAGGTAGCAACACGCACAGGGCCCAGTGTTAGCCACGGTTTGCTAAAAAACTGAAGCACGACAGAGTTCAAAATTTGTGAGAACATGTTTCCTTGGAAATGTGGGAATCGGGGTTTGGCCTCCACTCTATCCACACTGGTTCTGTAGATATTTCTGCAGATAGATTACTGTATTTGTTTGTCTTCCAGGGAAATGTTGGTTTGCTCATGTAGAATTTACATCTTTGCCTGTTTAACTGTACCCCAGCAGTTACTGGTATTTCCAAAGGCACTCAGAGGTGCTGGTTGAATCGTTCTGTTATTTCTCTGTGTATCAGAAAGAAAAGGTGATGTACTTTCTCACAAAATACCTCGTACAGCCATCTGAGGAAACAGTGTCTTTCAGAGTGGGAGTGACACCTTCTTACATCTTTTGACTCTAGCATTCAGTTTTCCTTTTGTCAGCCTTTCTACCTGCAGTAAAACCATTTATTTTGCTGTTTTTTTTTTTTTTTTTTCCCCTACTTGCTCTATAGCTGCGACATCAACTAACTGATGTAGCTCCCCTTTTAGTCCCTAGACTGAGGGAGCTTTCCCTGGGATATAAATTATACGGGTTGAGCTCTTTTAGCTCTCACCCGGTCTGCACTCAGCTGAGAACTTCTCTATCCCATGGAAGACATCCCAAGACTCTTCCTCCAGCGCTTCAGTCCCCTGCTTTTTCAATGAAATCCAATGTAAAATAGTCTAAGTTACAACGTGTGAATAAAGGTGACAACATATGTAAATAAAGCAGCTCTTGGGTGTTTGTACAATCTAAACAGATTTTTTTTTTTTTTTTTTCTCCTGGGAATGTTCCCCCCGCACCACTATCTCCTTATTTATTTTTCATTTTTGTCACAAGAGGGCACTAGTTGCCTAACTACATTAATTTTCCCACCCACAGCTTGACAGAAAAAGCAGAAAAGCAGAGATGTTCTTGGGATTACACCCACTGAGTAAATGTAATTACACTTGCATTGAGAGGGACGATGAAAGCAGACCCATCCGGAAAGGCAGATCGCATCTTCAGTAGGACCGACTTCCTCCTGTCTTTGAAAGTCACAGGGCAGCGCGAGCAGGTTACAGCAGCAGCCTGCTGTGCTGAACAGCGCTTCAGCTGACTGTGGCCAGGGCTCTCTGGGATCAGAGGGGTCTCTCCTCCCGTGCTATGTAGCAGAGCGCAGGAATCCTAGCTTCCCCTCTCATGCTCTGTTTGGGACACTTTCTTAAGGATGCACTGCCCTAGGTATGGATAAAGTTGGAAGTAGCAGAAATGCTAACTTTTCTGGCATTTCATTTGTCATTCATACATAAGACTCAGCAGCTCCCAGGAGACGCACACAGTGTTTCTAGAATATTGTTTTCAATTTTTATTAAAGCCAGTTTCAAAGCTTCTGCTCTGTGCTGTGCCAGATGCCTAGGTGACCCAGGCACCTGGACTCTTGAGGGAATTGGTTATTCTGAGAAGGATAAATATTCATTCGCCTTTGCATGGTTCTTGAGGAGGTTTTTACTATTTTTAAAACCTAATTCAAAAGTAGCAGACTAAAAATAAAGGATTTCAAAAAAAAATCCATATAGCACTTTGCAGTGAAAAATGTAATCCAAATCATGATGGAGCTAATTGAAATGCAACTCTTCCTTTTTTTTTTTTCCTCTTATTCTTCACTGTTCTGCTCTCCAGACAACCCAACTGCACAAGCAGTTTAAAACTGCTGTGCCAGGTATGCAGTTTTTATGCAACTTCATGATCTATAGCTTGACACAGAGCATCAGTTTGATATCAGTTTGCCTGGCTTTCTTCCCTACTGATGAGTGTCTCAGCGAGAATCTTGATGGAAATACTCTCATTGTTTGCCACAAGTAGGTGGCTCCAATGGTCCAAGGCCAGCAAAGAAGCTGGTTTTGTCCATGCCAACTCTTTCTCCCCAGGCTGACAAGACACACAGAGTGCGACTTGCAGAACCTGGAGAACCCTCGTAAATTGGTTTGTATATGTTTTCACATCTGCTGGATCAGCCATAGAAGAGGAACAGTGCAGTAAAACTGGAGAGTGAAATAGTACTAATTGGTGACTACATTATCAGGTTAAGGGTTAACCTACTTATCAGGTTAAGACACCTAGGCTTGGATATTTGTGGATGTAGTCAATGGAGACTTACAGTCCAGTTCAGTTACCAAAGTATAGGCCTCTAGTATTCATTAAGACATCCTTGAAGTATCCTGCAGGGCCTTCATCCTCTGTTCCACAAAGAGCTATGTCTCTTGCAGGTTTTGTGCTGTACCTGCCTAGATATCTCAGCTACCCCAGGGCATCTGGACTGCCAGTCTGTCTCTGATGGACCTGCTGGGCTCATGGGGATCAATGCATCTATAGACACTGCTGGGGCAGGGGGGTAGGGGACGGGAGTTGGTTCAGCGCTCGCTAAGACAAGTTCTGATCTAAAAGTCGGTTCAGCGCTTGCTAAGACAAGTTCTGATCTAAAAGTCCTCTAGCTGCTGAAGCACACTGCATTTCCCATGTTGGATGGGAAACCTTGCAGGAAGCTTGTAACGTGTGCTCATGGTTTGGATACCCACGACTGCTGGCCAGCCTGGTAAGGTGCTGGTCGTGACTCATCCCCGCCGGGCTAGGGATGGACTGCCTTAGGGACTGCCTCTTTCCCCACATTTTGCCTTTAATGAGACAGCACTGGGCCCTCAGATTGGATTCTCTTCATGAATAGCAAGGGACGACTGCTGCCTTTTATTTATTTATTTACTTATTTATTTATTTGAATTTGCTCCTCACTGAAATAACCTGTGTTTGATAAGCCTCTGAATATGCTGTAGTAAAACATTAATTTGGTGCAGTTCCTGGCAGAAGACTGACAAAATGTTCCCATAAGATAATTGTAAGGATCAAGATAAAGAGATTCTTTAACTGATTTGATACCCTGTGTAGACTGATTGATTTGTTTCATGTTTACAGTTATTTTTTACTGCTCAGTGGTCACCACTTTGACTGCAAATCAATTTAAATTTTTGACATTTTAAATTTTGTATGACATTCAGTCCAATAAAGGCAGAAGATTTTCCATTGAATTTAATGACAATTGGATTGAGCCCTTTGAGGACGACACTTGCATGTTTTGCTGCTTTTGTTTCCCTGCCTGGCTGTAAACTATTTTGGAAACCTGCAGCCAGAAAAGTCTGTGCAAAATGATGATAGCCATATAGAGTGAAAAGAGAGAGGAGACTGTGAAGCAAAGGCTTGTGTTCCAGACTGTACACTTGCGGCTAATAAATACCATTTAGCAATATCAAAGGGTAGATTCTCTTTTCATGGTTCACATGAGCACTGAACATTATATGTATTTGTGTGTGTGTGTGTGTGTGTGTGTGTGTGTGTGTGTGTGAGATATGCAATCATAATCAAAAGAAGCTTATTCCTTTTTTTTATAAAGTGGTTTTGAATGTTTTCCACTGTATTTATAAGTATATATATTTAAATGCAGAAATAGCAGTATGATATGTTTCATGCAGCTAGCAATTAGATGTGTACATCTGTAGAGCGTCTGTTGTTTATCAAGCAATTGTATTCCTTAACTTGAATTGTATACAAATAAAGTTACAGTGCAATGGGCAGTGCATTCACTTTTTACAGTGGTATTCCATACAGCAGTCCAGATTCTTAGTCCTGAATTGTACTTGTCCACATGATGCAGAAGAGACCAAGACAGAAGAGACTAACCTGGGGGCAGAGGCATGATGTTTTTTCTTGCAGCACAATGTATTGCCTGGATGCTGCCTGCCCCCCCTACCCCTCCAGTCAAACTATGCTCTTCCCCATGAATGTTTTCTGAAATCTTTCACTATTATGTAGCCCACATGTACATATGATTCATTTTATTTCTAGACTGTATGCAGAGGACTGAAGATTTCTAGAAACAGAAGCAGAAGCTGATACAATACAGCCTAAACATTCCTTGAACTAACCCAAACTCCATTTAACAGCTAGATACACTTTAGTCATCAACTCAGAACCAACAGTGCTACGCTGTCATAAAACAAGAAGGAAAATGAGAGGTTCAGACCTAGGTGATTTCACAGTGTTGGAGATTGTGGGAAATTTGAAAGGAACAGTTAAGATGAGGACCAGACTGTGCTTATTGTTGCCAACTGTGCTATTGTTTTCTATTTGAGGTTAGTAGAAGACAGAGTCTGACTGACTTTTTTGGGTGTACTGTGAATGTTTTAGTTACTGGCTGTATGAGCTGTGTCCTCAGTGTTCTTATACACCATTTTGCCTTTCTGTCTTGGCTTTGCTTTTATTCTGTGGCTTCCTGAGAAACCCAACACTAGCTATGTTTTTTTTCCTATAGTTCTGCCACTAGAGAATGTGCCTCAGGAGGCAGGAGGGATGCCGATTCTTCCTGAAGACAGAGCCAAGGAGTGATCAGCCTGCACTCAGTGGGCGGAAGCGCCTTTCCTGAAGTCCTGCACCAGACCGGGGAAGTAGGTAAGCACTTAGGAGAGAGGCACAGACAGGAGAAGCAGCAGTGCGTTGGAAGCTAGTGCAGCTGTTGGTATGCAGGTGCAACTTACTTTCAGTCAGGGAAAGCAGCACCAAGAGGATGGGCAGCTGTATTCTGCTGCGCATGAAATCTGATTGGGTTTCAGGTGGCAACCCCATCTCCGTGATTTTTGCCTGGATGTTGGGGTAGCTTCAGGAGCCATCATCTTCCTTGACCCACATTGGCCCCCCAGCTTTCAAGACCAAGGTCAGGCCTCCACCCTGGAAAAAAAGATGGATGGGCCTATCCGTCCACAAGTCCTGCCAGCAACATCCAGAAATAGCTGGCTATTTGACAGGTCTGAGTTGCCACAAAAGGCAGCTGAGATTCTTTTCCCCTCCTATTCGTCTGCATCCTTTGAAACATACATGTGTCCCCCTCATGTGAGGTAAGGTCTAAATTTAAGTTTTATGGGAAATGGTTGTCCCTCTTGGAAGCAAGCAGATAAAAACTGATAAAAACTTTCTTCTAGGGCAGAGAGTTAATGTTTTTATACGGCAAGTCTGATTTACAAAAGATTACTAGTTAGCAGCTCCATGCTTGGGCACTCTTACATGTAAACATGTTTTCCTGTTATTTTTGTGTAGTGGTGGCTAGATCACAGCTAAGGGAACATTCTGGAGTTCAATTTGACCAGGAGCTTTAAGCCTCTTTTCATTAATAAATAAATCACATCTCTCTAACAGGCAGGGATTAAAGCACAAGGTAAGCCTGGGGTGCTGTTCGAGTGGCTCCCTGAGCTGCACAAGAGGAAAGTGCGTGTGTAAAGCTCAGACTCAAGTACTAATCCTCAAGGCATTGAGTACCTTTTTATTTGAAGCACAGACCATCAGCTGAGGAAGGGAGGAAGGACTGGTAGGATCACCATGCCCGAGGCAGACACTCGTTCAGACTGATGTTGTGAGCACCCATAATCATGGACAGTCGCAACTTGTCTTTCTTGAACCTTATGTGTGCAAACTGCTTGGTGGATAGGACCAGCCGGGAATGATCGAGTAGTCAAAAGCATTGGTTCTGCTCAGGAGTCAGTCTCCTCTCCTGTCCTGCTCATGTAATCAGGGGCTAGAGATAAGGCCTGGTTCTGTATATGGCATGCAAGATCACGTGAATCAGAATGAATTATGGTTTCTAAGTAAGTTGGCTTGCACACCAGCTGCAAGAACGGTGGGTAATTATATTCTTCAGAATCCATGATTCGTTGCTTGCCACTGCTGCTATTTTGGGGGGTAGCAGCATGACATCAGCAAGATTTACATCAGTCTTGAAGTGCATCCTTTTGCAGAACTCATGAGTGTTTGGTTATGGCAACTTCTGATATATTGTGACTGATAGTTGGTAAAATGCTACTGAAATCAGGTGAAATCCTGATGCATAGAAGTCGAGGATAAACTCGGGCTGACCTCCATCAGCCAGTATTTCACTGATGTACAGCAGCTGAGAACTGGCAAATGTAATTTTAAAGCTTGTCTGATATACTTGCTGAGCCAGAAGCCATCACGGTTACTGAGCTTCAGGCAACGTCAAAGGAGAGAATGAATATTCCAATTAAATTATTGGGCTAATGGCAGGAGGCACAGCTGCTTAATAATCTAGTTTCTCACTAGGGAAGCAAAGTCCACCCCCAGGTAGACTGTCTTACATACTGTCTTGCTAAACAGAAAACATTCAGGAAAAAGAAAGCTTAAATCCACCCTAATATGACTCAAAAAGGAACTCAGCAACGTTGTATAGTACCCCATTTTAGTGTGTGGCTGCCAAGAGCTTATGTTACTGGTGTTACATGCTTCCTAGGGGCAGAGCAGCCTGGAGTTGTCCCTTTACTGGGCATGCAGTGCTACGGGAGCAGCAGTCAGGTGCCTACTCTCCTTCGCTTTTGTGGAATTACAGTGTATACCCCAGGTCTGCGTACCTTAAGTCCGTAGAAGAGGGAAGTAACAGAGACACTGGCATCAGTGTGGCAGACAGAGCCCAGGAGCTACAGACCTGCTGCCTCCTATGTGGCCCACACAGGAGGGACGTTGTTGTGCCCACCCCACTGCCCTCACTCATTCGGACCAGGGGGCATCAGGAGAGCATCCTGCTGCAGTCTCCTTAGAAGGACAGTTCCTGATGTTTCCATTCCCCACTTCAGTTTCTAGCGGTGTGCAATATGCAGTAATGCTGCAGGAATTACTTTTCTTCTTGGTTTTAACACAACGGCCTTGTGTTCTGCCCATACTAAGAAAGCAATTAGGGCTGCCTCACTCTTCTGATAAATTGCTGGGTGTCACCTTAATTTTTGCACTGTTTTTGTGCAACTCAGTAAAGCCAGTGGACAGAATCCCATTGACACCTTTGGGCCTTGGATCAAGTCCAGTAACCTTTGTTGCTTATTACTGTCACACTAGCTAACCTTTAACTCGATCCATAGCACCCACTCCCCAGCCATTATGTACTTTGCTCTATAAACACAACCTCTGTTTGAATTGCCTTTGCAAACATGCAGTTGAGATGGATGCATTTCCAGAATGCTGAACACACAAAGCAGTGGACTTAAATGTTCTTGGAAAGACTGGAGTACAACACAGAAAAATGATTTTTCTTGTAAAAAGTGATTTTATTTTAATTTTTTTCCAGAGTTTGTAGTGAAAGTTTCCTATTATTGAAGGGAAACAAATACAAATCAGGCAAGCTTATACATCAGTAGTGAAACATGCCCTTCACAGTGTTGCTGCAACCTGTCCTTGCGAACTTGACTACGATCCTAGCATTTCATCTCTGCAGTCCTAGTGAAAATTGTATTGTCTTAAGAACATTGAGAAAAAGAGGAAAATATTAAAAGGACAGATAGCAACAGATATAAAATAAATTAAAAGCATCTGTAAAGGTTTCTTTCCATATACAAAATATCTTCTCTTTTTTTTGGTAATTTTAATTTTTTTAAACTGACATTGTCTGTACAGGCATTAACCTCTAAACAGAAATCATTTACAAAGGCGTTTTTTACAAAGAGAAATGAGTTGCTTAACAACATGTCAGTCTCCCGCAAACTATCAAGCATCTCCTCAGAGATGCACATTCAAAGCCTTTGAGCCAATCCTGGAGTGGCACACAGTGACTGGAAACCCCAGAGGTGCTTGGCACCTCGTGAAAGGTGCTCAGCTCCTCTTGAGTTCAGGGTCCCAGATAAATGAAAAACATGGAGCCTGCCTTTGTAACTCTGTTCAGAGGAACAGCATCATTTGTTCTAATTGACAGTTCTCCTGGGTCAAGGTATCACATTGCAGGATAAATACATTTTATTTTGCACCCCATATTATGCACACTTACTAGGAGATTCCCCATTCAGCCTTAAAGAGTGGGATTTTCAAGACCTTTCTGCAGTGGTGGGCTCATCGACTGCTACTCACTGGGGACTATGCTCCCAGAGGAGTCCTTGGCAGAGCAAGGCTGGTGCTGCATCCTTCAGGACAGCCTATCCAAAGGGAGAGTTTCCATAGCTCAAGCCATTCTCCTAGCCATCTTTTGAGTCAACTGCAGAAATAATGCACTGGCATTAAATACTATATAATTAGATGGAAAGCAGAGCCATTTATCAATCAATAGTATTGCCAAAATACAGGATAAGAGGGAAAAGTCCCAGACACTTACTTAGGACTAAAATGGTGATTAGTAACATTAGTTGTAAATTATTTTGAAATCCTTACTAATACACAGTTATATACAGAGATCATTGTCTATGTGATATACATTACTGATGATAGACACGGCTTTATTTAGAAAACTTCACTTAGAAATACAAATGCAAAACAAGTCTTGTGCATACAATGTCTCACATACATGGTTAACTGAAGAGAGCGCTCAGAGTGTTTAGCTGGAAGAAGCAGATCACATTTTACCTGGAGGATTGTACCTATTGGTACATGCCAAGGTTAATGACAAAGCCTGGACGTACCCTGGTGAGAACCAAGCATAACACATTCATGTTCCTTTTCAGGTGATGCTTTTAAAGCCATTTCCAGACTGCCTTCTAACAACACTGGAAAGGATCTCCAGTAGCCTTGAGCTCAGCTTCGGTTCCAAAGAGCAACTCGGACCACTGTTGTCTCGGACTGCCGTGCCAATAAAGCATCTGCATTTAGTAGCACTTCCATTTTGGAGCGCAAAAGCTGTGAAGCCTGACTGCTGAGAACCCTATTCTACTCTGGGTGACTCCGCTTCCACCCAAGGGGTGGGCCAGGGCTCATCTGATCTCCGTATTTTCCTCTGAGGGCCCCATTCCACTGTTTGCACCAGGCACCATGCGCAGACTGACCGGGGCAGGGTGCAGTCCTGACCTTCTGCCCAAGGGCCCAGCAGCTCCAACTCCCTGCCAGGACGCAGGATGCAAGGGCCTGCGTCCCCTTGCCTGTGGGGAGCTGGGTGCCCCGGCCAGTTTCCTGGAGACGGGCTGCCCTTCTCCTAGGGAGCAGTTATTGCAGTGTGGTGACTCTCCAGCCTCCTGTGGGCAGTTTGAAAGTTGCCAGGTACTTTCTGTTCCACGCTGCATTTGGGAGGATGTCGTCTTTTGCTGCTCTATAAAGGGAATCTGTTGTGGTCCTAACACAAGGCAATCTGGGGAGAAATGCAGCCCTGAATGAAGTAATGCTGAGCAGCTCCCACCCTTCTACTGAGGACAAGGGGTGTCTACCTCAAGAGCATTTAGCCTTGTACTGAACATCAAAAATATTGTAAAGGAAGTGATTTTGGCGAGAAAGTGTTACTCAACGCCAGCCACTTCACCTTGAAGAAAGAAATTGGAAGTGTTGCCATGTAGTCAAGGTTGCCTTCTAAAGATGTATGAATTCTGTTTTGTGACAAGTTCTCTACAAAGTGAAGATTAGATTTGGTTAGGTTTGTTGTTTGAGTTTGCATGTTTTTCTACTAGCAGCCATTGTCACACTTAATTGTATAAGATATGTATTTATCTTTACAACTATTACAAAAGACAACTATCAGAAACCAGCACCTACTTTTACTTGCAGGGTCTGCTGCCCACTCATCATCCAGGCTGGCCTCCAGCTTAGCCTGCAGCAACCTCCGAGTGTCCCAGTGACACCAGGCTAAGGAGTGGGCTGACGGTGAGAAGTTACAAGGCGAGCCCTACAACACCCGGCAGCCTGGGGTACTTCAGCTTTGGACTGTCTGTAAAGTCACGACACGAGCTCACACAGCTCAGCCCCACAGAGACAGGCTGCTTTTCATTACCAAGACACACAGCAGCACAGCAGTCTTCTCAGTCCTGGGCAGTGAACAGCTCTTTGTTGTCTGCAACCATCTTTCATTTCAGTCAGAAGAAAAGCAGAGTATTTTTCCTCCAGTTTTTAAGTCTGATTTGCACATAGAATATCTAACTTTTCTCCTGCATATAGAAGTCGATCAAGTGTACACAACTTCGAACTTTACTATTTTGTTTTGATGGCAGTTCTGCTCCTATATGCTGAAGATGACAGCTGTTGTCTGGAAAGAGAGACTTTTCTCCTACAGTTCCATGACACAGATCCTTTAAGGCAATATTCTGCTGCAGAGCTCTTGGAATCCTAACATACAGCAGTCAGGTCTGCTAGCTGTGCTAATAATTATCATGACTTCACTGGAGCCCATAGAAAGGTATCAAGTCACACTCTTTGGGAATCTGACTGCAGGGGTATACTATTCAAGCAGAATAAGGTAAGGACTGCAGCCTAACTTGCATCTGGGCCTAATCTGTGGTTCTTTTTTAAAGTGAAATTCCTGTCAGCTTCAACTTGGTCTTTGTGCAGATAAAAAGTAATTGCTGAAAGGATTCATAGGTCATTATGTTCCAAGCCTACACCTCTCACAAACATGCACATTATTCAGGTTGGTAAACACGATAGCACCAGTGACCAAATACAAAAATCAATGACTGAATGTTTGAAATAGCCTCAAACAGCGATGAACCTGCAAGATAGCCTTTACATAGGAATATTATCATCACCTTCAAAATACTAAGGAATTGCTACCTCCAAAATAGAGAATCTAACCCTCATGATGCCTGGGAGTTAATTTATTCTCAATGTGTATCTGCTACTTAAGGACACCATTTCATAAAGGTTTGTAGGTAGCTTATGGAAAAGGTTGTTCAGTATTGACTCTTACTGCAATCTAAACATTGTTCTTGCCAGCCAGAGACACTTTAAAAAAACATCATTCTCTATAGATTATGTTGGTGGAAATGGAACTGGGGTTTTTAAGTATTTCTGTGAATATTCATCAGATAACAGAATGAGCTCTTTGCAGTTATGTATATGATCCATTAGACTTTTTTTTCTGCTAGTAGTTTCTCAAATGAATATGCTGATGGATACATTAATTGAAAGCATATTTTATATTCTTTTTTGTGCAAAACTTGCTGGTAAGAATTCTTAAATTGACAGCATAGCTACAACAAACTTCATTTTAAGAGCAGAAGTGAACCAAGCTAAGAAAAAAAAACATGCTACATCAGATTAATGTAACCAGTTAAAACTCACCAACCAGAGACAGTTTCAATTAATTATAGTGAAAGTTTACAGATCAAGAATTTTGCACCAAATAATTTCATGTCAGGAATCAACTACCATAATTTGTGCATAGATTATTTGCAAATATTTTACAGAATATTTCTTATGAACAATTCACTCAGCTGCTTCACCAAGTATGATACTTTCATACCCTTAGCCCACTCAGTTTCAAAGTGGCATGAAAGAAAAGTCTTTGCTTTTGATATACTACAATTTCAAATGCAGCAGTAATGGTTTTTTGTTCTTCAAACTGAGGCAACTGAGATCTAAAAAGCTGAATTACAAGGAATATGTTAATGAAAATGAATACACATACACAGTCAGTGACATGTCATACTGAGGAAATATATATCTAAGTTGGATTATCTAAGGCTCTTAGAATGTCAGATTTGTTTGTTTTTTTTTCTTACTTGCTGCGCTCTGTTCAGTAACCTAAAGCAGAAAGCTTAGCTTTAAAATGAATAATATATTTCTAACCTCCATCCCCATTAGTCACTAGAAGAATGGAGACAAGAATTAACAGCTGCTGTTGTTTCCAAAATCTTGTACAAAAATAGATCAATGCGTCCTTCTGACAGTCTCTAAAATTTTGAAGAGTCTTCTGTAAATTTCTCTTTCATCTCTGTTTTTCAACAGAAACAGTCAGTCCCCATCACCAAGACTTACCTCTTGGTCAAATCCAAAGATGAATTTTCATATTGCCCTTCCTTGGAATCTCTATTCAGAATCCATTCGATCCTCTTATTCGGATTTGTTTATTTTCCTTTTTCAGGATAAAATGCTTTGGCAGTGCAAACAAAAAGTAGAAATCATGAAAAACAATAACAAAATAGTAATCGATCACCTCAGCATTTCAAAGGGGTCCGCTGAGATGTTATCTGCATGCACAGGACTCCACTGTCATGTTGGGGTAGACCTTAAGAACCACATTCTTATTTTCATCAAAGAATAAGATGCTAAGAGAAGACATTTTGTCAGGAACACAGCAAGGCTCGGGAATGCCCGGGACAACCCCAACCGCTCTCACTATACTCTGGATGGTGGCATGGTTTGAGGGCTTCAAGGCCTGCAAGAGAAAGATAAAGCAGAAAATGAAAATGCACCCATGCCAAAACGGACCCATGTCCTCTACATTGCTTTGGAACAAAACTTAGTTTCTTGAAGAAGGGCCCTGTGGAGGCCAAATGGCTGTCTAGCTGTAGAGAGTGTCTTTCACTCAGGACCATTTCCAGTTGCCATCATATGTGCCTAAGCCAGCAGCAGGCTCTGACGGCCACTGGATGTCACTGTTGCTCCATAACGTTCATGGGGACAAGGCAGCCTCTGGCTCTCCGTGGGACGTGCCTTTCTAGGAAAACGCCCAGGCAGCAGGCCTTGAAACAAGGCCGTACCTGTAGGTCAAGGAAGTCTCTTCCCATGTGAACTCGGTTATATGCAGGCTGCAATTTAGTCATAAAACTCGTACAGCAGGAGTGAGACAGTAAACCTCACACTAGTAGGCCGATTCATTAGGGGAGCTAAATAAATACAGCCTGTATGCTGGGAAGTTAGTCTGATGGAATGTGGGCGCATCAGGAAAAACAAAAGTGGATAAGGTGTGCACAGAGGAGAGAATGGCAGTACTTTACACCATCGCGTTAATTGTGCCAGTTTGCTGTCTTGCAAGGTTTTGTTGGTTTCCTTATTCTTCCCTGCCAAATAGCTCAAACTGTTCTACTGTGAATTTGGCTACACGATGATTAAATGCACCTTTCAGCTGTAACATACATCATCAGTGACATTACTGAATAACAGAGCCCCCAAATCCCAAGTCAGTCGTACCTCATATTATAGTGACATTTTGCTGCAAAGGACAGGGTTTCCTAGCTTTATATTCACATAAATGGGAACACATTTGGGTTTGTTATAAGTAAAAAGCAAATCTGACTAGTCAGACAATTGAAAAATGAATATATTACATTTTACCTCTGAACCTCCAAACCCTTCCAGAACCAAATATCTGTAGTAGCTATGGTAGGTGAGCATGAGGACTGCACAAAACATACTTCTTAGTCTAAGACTTTTTTTCACAAGAGAGAAATTTTAACAATGCATTTTAGAGCTCCACTTACACAAAGACCCTGGGAAGAACGTGGTTAGATATGCTCAGTCAGATGCCACTAAGAAATATATGGAACAGGATCATTTGGGCCAAATTTGCAATCTGCGGTTTTGCTGGTATGAGAGAGAATTTGCTTCTCAAAAAAATCAGTGATGAGGATTAGATATCTAACCACCTGATTTGCAAGTCCTAACAACCTTGCATGCAAAAAGCACAGGAATAACTGTAAGATTCTGGCTCATTATATCATTTGTGTAGCATATTAGTACATTTTTAAGTATCTGCTTCCAGTTCTGCTGGCAATACACATGGATGTCTAACCTGTCCCTGCTTAAGATGACATAGCTCCCAACTAATGCCAATTGCATTTTTCTTCTTTCTTACAGAGACAGATGTTCTGTAATTTCCAACAGAAATGAATCTAAATGGACTTTTTCTATATCATGCTGTCAGAACTAGTCTCAAGCGAGAACAGGAACCATTTGACACACATTTGGAAAGGATTCACTTGGGTGCATGCAGCTATTCTTTACGTATGTGTTAAACATAATCTGAACGGTTTTCCTCCTTCTGATAAGGAACCTCTCTTGCATGCAGAGAGGCTGAGGAACAAACAGTGCCTATCCCTAGCTTCTGCTTATCCTTCAAGAGAGTGAGAATCTTCTTAAGTATATTTGGGATCCAGCTCCATTTTTAAGCACAGGAGTTCTACCTGATTTTTTTGCCCATTACTGTTCAAGTTTACTATCTTATCAGATGAATGTGATAGAAGTTCCTGGTGATGTTCTGTTTGAAACACAAATGCAAAGCTTGTTGCACCATCCTCTTGAAGGCTCTACGTTAGCTGGCATGGTTACAAAGGCATTCCTGTCAATCTAGCTCGCAGATCTCAAGAAAGACACTTTTATTTGTTTGTTTTTAATTCAAGAACACCTATATTACTCAGCAGTAGTTTATAAGGATTTTTAAGAGTTTGTTAGATTTGTACACAATTCAAATTTTTGTATAAATTCTGCTTGCAAAAGGATGTGAAAGCTCAGGTGGCATGCAGGCTCATTCCCTTACTCCATTCCAGTGCAGCAGGCTCCACAAAAGTCATCAGGGGCAAGAAGTTAGGTCTTCTAAGCCTTCTGATCAGATGCCAAAAGGTTAAAACAGTCTAAATGAGATTGACATGTATCCCCATTGCCAGGGGAACTGGAATTCAAAAAAGGTTTCAGAATATGTCAGATTAAGGTCTCATTGGAAACCCTTCATTTATCTTCAAATATGGAATCTGTACCACTGGTACAGTTTCCTAAAGAGTGCACATTCTTTTTTCCTTTTCTGCTGGTCAAGTTTGAAATTACCAAACATAATTATACTGTACTGAAGAGGAGACCAGCGATTCACTGGTTTATGGCACCATGCCATTCTGTAATGGCTGAGGTTTTGATACAGCTAATCAGTCAATCTGACTGGGTGGAGTTTTAAACTCTTCCTTGAGTTCCCTCTTTGGGCTGGGCCCTGAGCTGCATTATATCCCAGGGTGTTGTTCAGAAGCAGGTATGCTTTTATGTACAGAACTGATCTCAAATATTGTTCATAGACCTTGTGATATCAGGGAAAATAGCCCAGATACCCTCTGTCATTCTATTATACATGAGCTCAGCAAGAAATGCATCTATTCTATATGAGTATCTTTTGATACAGAACATCCTCTGTACTGACTTTAAGTTTGTCATGAATACAGTGCTCCTGGCCTTTAAAGGTGCAATTTTGAAGATAACTAGCCTTGGCATAACTCTGCTTCTGCCAATGGGGAATTTAACTGGGACCAGAGTAAAGCCTAAAGCTGAGTCCTTTTCAGAAAACCAAAACTCACCCTGGAGTACTGAACTGGCATTATGCCCTGCATAAGTAGGGGGGAGTTAGGTCATCTTTGCCTCAAGGTTGCATATGCTCTGTCCAGCACATGCTAATGAAAAGCAGGCTTTTCTATTAAGAGGAGAGGAGGGAGGGGAGGGGAGGCCAGGAGGAGCAGTGGGAGGGAAAAACTGACTCCAAACTGCCAAATCTGTGAATGAGTCCAGCTGTGGCTAGGGCTGCACCTGCTAAGCTGCATGCATCCTTGGGAGACTTGCTACCCTGTTGAATTTCATTAGAGATGTATTAGGAGTGGGGCAAATGATGTCAGTTATGAGCTTTCATTCCTGACGTGGGAAAAGGTCTGCCTGGCCTGTACGCTCTGTGGTGTTCTGCAAGCCCAGCACATGTGGGGTTGACAGCAGTCAAACCAGCTAATTGAAATCAGGGAAAGGGTAGGGCCAGAAAATTTGGAGGTGGAGAGGGAGGGGGAAGAGGCACATCTGTTCTTAATTATCCAACAGGTTGTCAACTTTAGGAGCTCACCCTCAGCAAGGGAACATTATATACCCACAGGCACAGATTAGTTTGTTATTGCCTGATGGTTATAGTATCATTTTGCAAATGCAGTCCTATTAGTTGCACCAGATATTATGTATGGCTCAAGAATAACATATGGCTCTGAAAGATGCTTGTTTCATCTTTACATATACTTAGTTTTTCATTTTCACTGGAAAAACAAGGTGATTTTTTTTTTTTTTTACAAGATTAAAAAAGTGCACAAAAGACACAGTTGCCAGAATTCCAGCATGAACAGAAATTTACCAGTCGCTTTCAGGGAACTAGACTCATGACAGGGTTTCGACTAACTGCTCTCATAACAAGCTAGTTCTCTCTGTAGCACATGGCAGCAAGTATTCAGCTTCACAATGTCTAAATAACTATAACACTCTGCTTCTGTATTCCTCACCCAACCAAGTCTAGGCAGTTTTGCACAGAAAGGCAGGATCAGGTCTTTTAGCAGGAGTTCCTGGAAGAAAACTGGTGTCCTGGTTAAGGCACTGGTAGACTTGGGCTATAGGCTTAATTCATGGCAATCAGACCTTTTGATTCATCTCAGAGAAGTTACTTAAGTTTTGTGCTTTATTTGCCCACTCATCTCCCCTTTTTATTTCTCACCTTTTTCTACTGTAAGCTCTTCCAGAGCAGGGACCACTGATTGTGTTGTACACGCCTATCTCAGAAGGAGAGTGGAGGGGTGAAGAGGAGGAGGAGGAGGAGGAGGAAGAGAAGGGAGAGAACTCCCTTGGGACTGCTAGGTTCAGTTACAGTGACAGTAGTAGCCAATACTGCAAGTCTACTTACTTGGGTGGATGAAGTTAAAACATGACATATCAGAGGCCTATGCTATTATTTGCAGCAAAGCACAACCTGCTTTTGGCAGAAATAAATTTGGCTCTGTAAGTTAGAAAATGTTTTTATGCAGACTATCATTCCTTTGGGGAATTAGCTAAAGATGGACAACTCACAGATAAAGCTGGAACTCATTTTTCACCCAAGCAAAATACCTGTTACCTATCCTTCAGCTGTGTGCACTGTAAGTACCTCCCTGTCATGCCTCAGAGTGTCAAACAAAACGTTAACTTTCAATTAAACTTCATTTCGCCTCTTTAGAACCACTGGTACTCAACTGATCTCAGGGTGTTCTACTTGCAGGAGCATTTGTATAGCTCATTGTGTTTATTTCCAGAGGTTTGAAACTACTGTGGAAATTAAGCCCTGAGGTTCTGGAGTACATCAGGGATTTTCCAGGTGCAGGTACTAACAAAGGCCCTAGGTAAGGAAAATGAACCTTATTATTACATTGCCTCTTTATTATTACTGTGCTTTTGGTTTCTGGGGTTTTGTGCGTCTCTCTGCAGATACTTCCCTCTTTTTGCTACTAGAGAATCCATATTCTCAAAGCCTGATCTCGACTCCTTAAGAGAGACTTGTTTTTTGCCTCAAATTAGGAATTTCCCACCAGCTCTGGCAGGATTTCAGAAGGAGTAGGCAGAGACCAGTAACAAGTGCTTCTAAAATGACTACATTCAAAGTGACCTTGGAGAAAGCCTTGTTTGCTCTAGCGGATGCACATTATCAAGCATTTTTAGATTTGATCTATACCTTTCTGAAGGCAAAGGGAATTCTTCCCACTCACTTTGCATCAGGCATGGGTTTACTCAAAATACATGATGTATACTGACTATTAAGAGAGAGCTTTTCTGAAAGCCATTTTAGTCTCGGTAAGTAAATATCTATTTTGCATGTCTGCCAAATATTAAAAAACATGTCAAATGACTGGGATGGAGTGGTTATGCTCTAGCAAATGCGAGATCCTGGGTGTTACTAAGCACCTCAACTATCATTTACTTTTTTGAGCGCTGAAAGAGCTGGAGCTGATAATCTTAGGAAATAGGTGCCTAAATGCTTTTGGGCTTACACTGAGACACCTTCAAGCCTTTCTGAGAAGCTGCTACACATTTTTTCACTAAGTTATCACAAACGCATAGGAACTTGACTGAAACCGACCTCCAAGAGAATCACTGCTTGTCCAAGGCATATTTCACTCTGTTTTCTTTCTATTGATGGTAGCCCAGAGTAGCCTGCTCATTTTAAGTGAAGCATATTTTAGGGGCCAGGGTCAGCTGGAATAAAGAAACTTTATTCTTGTCACTCCTTTGAATTAAAATATCCAGACTGTGCTGGTATGACATACCATTTTCTTCTGAGCCAAGACTGGTCTCTCAGAGCAACACTTTTTATCATTGGGATGAAGCTGTTCTAAACAAAGCTGCAACTGGAAATGCTGACCCAGTATTAAGCAGAGGAATGCAGAGGGCATTTGTATGGTTTTTCATGTCCTTAAAGTTAGAATGAAAAAAGTCCAGGTCCAGTGCTTTTAAAATTTCCAACCAGTTACTGGTGTGACAGAGCATGGTTCCCATGAACAATAAAGTAAAAGGCACAGTACAATTTGTTCAAAGGTAATGACTGTATCTCTTCCTGTTTTCTTTTCTTTTCTCCTTTGGTCAGAAACATGAAAGCCCCCCATTGCTGTCTGAGGTAGTCAGGTAAGTCATCCCCTTCAAATAGAGAGACCTGCCTTCTTCAGCTGGCCCTCTTTGGCCTCCATCACCTTTGGTACAGTCCTCCACCTGTCATTTTCAGAGGACTCACTTGAGTCCTGAAGTCACTGAAATTCCACATAAATTTTGGAAATTTGCTAAGGCTTCATTAGGTCAGAAATAAAGACTTTTGAATATAAGGTTACAGTGAGACCAAAAGCCCTACCTTTACTGGAATTTCCTGTAGGGATTATTTTTTAGGCCAATAAATACTGCATCCCATTTTCAGGTTTTGGTAGGTGCCAGGGGGAAGCATGCCACTAGTAATAAGATTGGGCATATGATTTTAAGGAGCCAAGTACATCCACCTAAGTCATGGGGCCAGGATAACAAAGCCTTTCTTGCTACTCACATGGCAGAATCTCATCAAAACCAGAGGGTATTTGGGAGTCAATTTGCCAGGATCCATTGCCTGTGGATCTGCTATGTTTGTATTTACAGCTTAGAATGGCCTTGTGCGGATACCAAACTCTTCTTTAGCAGGTGTTTTACATGTGATTCACTCAGCTCTTTTCCTTACATTTACAGCATCACAACCACTCCTACAGCTCCACAGACTCGCTCTTTCACTGTACCATTAATGCCTTACGAGGCACATATTTACCCTAGAGTGTGCTATCCTGACTGATTCCACTCCTAGTCTGCCAGCAGAGACTTCCTGGCATAACTACTACTGTCTAATAAGCAATTTCCTGGGTCTGTCCTATATTATGTTTGTTAAACAGGTTAATAAGCTCACACATCATTAGCACTATTCAGTAAGTGTTTTGTAGCTATTTGGTTTCTGGACAAAAAATATTCCTATGTAGTATTTTTTTCATTATCATTGCAAGCCTGTCTTCATACTAACTCTTTTAACCACTATTCCTTGTAGCACAAGACATGAAGATATCACTTATTTATACTTTATCCTAATACAGGATAGGAGACGAGCATGATTTTACTGGTACTGGAAAAAAATGCATAGTTTATAAAGCCTATGTGAGTATTCCTGCTCTATAGTGGTGGGACAGTAACAGACAGTGTAAAAGAATCAATAAACACAGTACCTTTGGAATTGGGAACTGGCATTCTCCTGAGCAGTAATAGGCATCAAAGGATTTAGGGGAAATAATCCACTCGCTCCAGCCAATATCTGCAAAATCCACCTTGAGATAGCGCCGGGCACAGTACCTTGGCTCATTCCACTGCTTTCTCCTTGCCTTCTTCAAGGTTTGTTCATCGAACTGGAGAGTCTGGCTCTTCTGGTGATGACTCTTCCTCTGCTTTTTCTTACCCTTTGCCCTCTCTGTCAGCCGTGGCTGGAGGGTTTTGTAGGGTTTTCTGTCTTCCCATCTCTCATCCTCATTGTACTGGTACTCGGCTCCTGGAAGCTCATTATTCTGCAATGGCAACAGGACATTTGTGGAGCGTTTCCGACGCCGCTTGCTGAGGCTGCTCTTTACATGGTTTTCTCTCCTGGGAAAAATCCTCACCAGGGGATTACGGTGCCCTTGCAAACTAGAGACAACACTCTCCGGCTCTGAAATAGCAGAATCATTGGCATATACCAGAATGTAGGGTTCATAGCGAGAAGGTGCCTTTTTCCAGGGGTGATGGCTACTCAAATCCATTTTGACACTGATCAGAAGGTCATTGTTTTGTTTTGCCTCATGCAGGACCTGAGTGATATCCTTCCACTGCCAGGAAAGGACATCCCGGTAAGCAGTAGAGACATTTGTTAAGAATTGTCCCAGACTCCGAGTCTGGTTACCAACAGAAGGAAAGGTCCAAACTGAAAGATGAATCTGAATTTCAGGTTTCCTGTGCCTGTGATGAGAACAGTCTCTGGATCGGGAACAGTTCCAACTAGCATTCAGCAGATCACCAATATAATAATACACTGAAGCTGACAAGATATTTTCAGACTTGGTGAGTGAGGTCAAGTTAAAAACATACAGCTCGTGGTTTCCAGGGCTCCCTAGAAGAATAAATATTTACATAAGAATATGGGCAATTCCAAGTGTTAGGGACATCTAGTCCAGAAGGACTAGATGTGTTGCTTTCTAGGTTATCCATTAAGTTCAGGTGAAATTTGCGTGCAGTATTCTGGGAACAGATTTAGGCCTCTATTCAGACTGATGACCCAGTCAGCCAACTGGTGATTTTAAATCACGTACTTTCTCTCTGTTTCCCTTGCAATACATATCTCCATCCAGAAATACTCATGCATTTACCACTGCTCCTCTGAATTCAGCAAACAAACTTGGTCACAGAAACACAGCTTGGTAAGAGATGCATTAAAGACTGTACACATCATCCGCAAACTTGAGCGATACCAAAGTAAGGTTTTGCTCTTTTTCTCTCTCTCTCTCTCTTTTTTTTTTTTTTTTTTTTTTTTTAAAAAAAAAACATTTTCCCCCCCTCCACCTCCAAAATGAATTTTAGGTGACCATGGTTGCCCTGCCATGCCCTGCCTAAAGAATTGTCTGTCTTTGTCCAAGACAAACAAGACATCGACAGCACTGACTCACACCTCAGCCCAGACCCAGACTCAGCTGAAGTTTGAGAAAGGCTTGCATTAGCTTCATTAGGCATTGGATTGTTTGTAAACGTCCATTATACTGATGAGCCACAGCTAGAGTTATAAAGAAAAGATTCACTTCACCACTAGTGGCTGCGGAAAAGCCTGGATTCAAATGGGGCATGATACTTGATGTTGCCACAGGCTTAAAAATATACTCTCGGGTCAGTCATTTGAGTGACTGTCAAGCCGTTCAATGCAAAAAAAGGCTAACTAGTTCCTTTAAAACTTCCACCCTGCTCCTCTGTGATCATCTGGGCTCCATCTACAAGACAGGGACTTTAGGGGCATGGGTGCATTTATTTCCTCTAAGTTCTTACAACTTCTAAGTTGTCAAAGAGACTCTTAAAGAGGGACCCAAATATGTAACACTCATTACAGCTGCCTACATATATCAAGATGCGGAATGGGTAAGCAAACACAAAGTACTGAGTATTTGAAAAGCTAAACCAAAAGACCAGCTTAAATCCTGAGTTACAAACTGAGGTACAAAGGATGCTTCCACTCAATACTAACCATGTCCCCATGAGAATAAGACCAAGTTATTGGCCCTTCGAATGGGCAGGGTAACCTTCAAGTGCGCAGCTGAGTGTTCATTGACCAGAGCCCTTCACAACCACAGGGCTAGAGTTGGGCACAGTAGCAAGTATAACTTACTAACAACAATATTGCCCACAAAGAAGAAACGTGGCCTGCTTCTGAAGACACAGGGTAGAGAAATACCGGGCAAGAATTACCTTAATCGTTTTTAAGGCTTGGATGTCAGTTCTGGAGAGAGACAGACAACTCACCGTTCGTAACGAGCTAAAGACACACAAGCTTGTCTGACAGCCTTTTGGCCATGTCAGATACTGATCATAACATGTTTGCCTCTAGAATAAACAGGCCCTGGGCTGCTTCAGTTACATCAGGTAAATTTAGTCATTCCACCTAGGAAGTTTCATTGATTTTCACGACAGTCAGAGCTGCCACACAAAATATTTACCAGTGTAGCTGGAGATAGATGGACAGTACTACAGCAACCTTGATAACCAAAATAAAGTATTAAAACTAAATGTTTCAGGGAGGGAGGGGTATGCCAAGGGGTGGAAGGGGTCAAAACGCACCCACTTGCCTCTGTGCAGAAGAAAACAAGCCAAGGAAAAAACTTCTTCCGGGTCAGGATGTTACTGTATCAATTAGGCGGGAGGTGGTGGAAAGTGGGATTTCCACAGCTGTGAAATTAGAGAAGTCAGCCTAACCACAGGTATCCTGCACAAACCCAAAGACACAATCCTAACACAGGCCTCACCTGTGAAAAATGTGTGGCTGACTACTTTAAGCCCCTGTAGGGTGCAACAGAAAGGCTTGGGGGGGTGAGGCTTAACTTTTGTTTTAAAATTTCCTGGTTGGACTGTGATTATGTCTGTCCTTCAGAATGGGAGAAATATAGATGCAAATGTTAAGGTGCTATTGAGAGCTGTAAAACCAGGCTGTATGGAAAAGTCAAATATAGTAAAACAAAAATATGTTCTACAGCCCCCAAAAGGGCTGGAAACAACCGAACACATTAGGAAAACAAGGGAGCATTAAGTTAAATGCTTCTTTGACGTCGTGGCACGCCAAAACCCTTTCCAGAGGGTGAAGAGAGGTTCGAGTTTACAGAGTTTTGCAAGATTTTGAGAATTTTGTCCTCCCCCCCCCCTTTTTTTTTTGTTCCAAGGAATGACAAGTGCAGACATGCCTGTGGAGTAGGGAAGAACAGACTCCCCCACTTCCACTAAGTCCTCTGCCCAAGCAAGTGAAAACAAATCGTTTCCAGTACTGATCTTTCAGAAATTTTGACAGTTTTATGTTCTGGGTGACATTCTGGGCTTCCAGGCTCTGATCAGCAATATTGCATCTGCTAACGCCATTGAAATGTGCCCATCAAATGACCATATTCTTCCTCTTCCTCCCCAGCCCCATCCCAAAACCCCAGATGGCCTCTTTTTTAAACTTATATTTTGAAGAACAAAATATATTTTAAAAAAGCAGGAATCAGTTCACTAGAAAGACAGAACCCCCCTCCCCGGTATATCACATGCATTGCTTCATGGAAGTAGGGAAAAATCATCACACACTTTTCACCCAAATAGGGGGAAAAAGAAAAGACCAAATCATCTAGGCAAGACAGCCTTGTTTAAACACTCAGCCTAGTCTGATAGTGGATCACATCGGTTCTCATAGGTAAGTTTCCAATAGCTGAAAATTAACATACCAAATCCATCCAATTTCTACCTATTTCTTATTACTGGGAAACCAGATTTTCCATGGGTTCAATCCTACTTTTAATTCATGAAGCCCCAAAACAGCTACTTATTACATTTGTAGTAAGCACACATGAACACCTGATCTCTGCTTGGTTTGTAATCACTAATATAATAAGGTTTATATATAATTTGGCAAAGCACTAAGTACATCAGTCTTAAGAACCAGAATTTATGATGTCTCATGCGTGTCTGCTTTTGAAGTTATTTTTTGTATCACTGTTGTATGTTGAATCACAAGTTTTGATTTTAACTTTTAATAAGAATTCCATTTAACAAATACTGCCTGTTCTAAAATGACATATTGTAGTGGAACACAAAACAAGCTGCTTTTGTTTATAAAGAAACTCTAGCTGGTGTGAAGCAGGCACAGAAGGAATATATACTTCTGATTAAAAGCAAAACCCGAGAAGCCACTCCTAGTATTTAACTACACCAAAAGCTAAGTCCTAGCAGTAGGTGGAGCTATTTTCTTACTGAAAGACCGCCATGCACAAATAGCTCAGAAAAGTTTTCAGATAATTCAATTTGCAAAATGCATGTCATCCTGAAAGCAGTTATTAGCAGCCAGCACAGATGTTCTGTGGATTTGCTGGGACCCGGCTCAGAACAACACAACTGTGTGACTTAGGTTTCTGTCACAGCTTAGGAACACTGTGTCAATTCCATCCTTCGTGTGACAGTGATAACTGACTCTTAGATGTGAGCAGTGAACTTAAATGCCCATGCCCCAGGCTAGTCATTACCCTTAAAAATGACAGATATCTAAGGGAAGAATCAGCTGTAAAACACCTGCAAATGCAGCCTCTCCTCAGGAAAATTCAGTTTCACAATGAAACTTCAGAAACTTCAGCCTCAAACCCAGAGCACACAGGCTCTTGAAGATCCCACAATAGCATAAATTCAACTATTATCGAAGGAGGTATTGAGTAGCATCTAATAGAATTATATTGCAAAGTAGGAAGCTTTCCATGAGCCTCATCCAGCTCCCTCTAATGACACCAGTAAAGCTACACTGACTGATGTGAGCTGAGGTATTAGTCTTTATAATTGCTTATATAGATTGATCGATCCCCGCCCTCACCAAACCCAAAGAACCCCAAACAAACAAAAACCCAAAGCAAACCCAGCTAGGGGTTTAGCAACTCTAGTACCTTGCAAATGTTGATTAGAAAATATTTCCTAGGATGTTACTGATACCTCAATTTTAAATGGAAGGGAGGAGGGGGGCAAACTACAGAGCAAAGTCCTTCTACAATTGCTTAGTAGCCAGCTGAGAGAGCAGGAATAGAAGCCAGACTAAGTCCAGCTTAGGACTCCAGTCAGTTTGCCCACTATAAAAAGAGCTTTAAGATCTTACATATGACAAAATCTACTTGCAACACAGCTCTCTTTCTTTTTTTTTTCTTTTTTTTTAATTGCCAGACAAATAATCACTTTGCACGTTAAAGGGCAAAAACAAAAAACAAAAAAAAAACCCAAAAAACAAAAAACAAGCCATAGAAAATTGTGGCATCATAATAGCTTTTTCTGTTTTCAGTACCTAACAAAATGTTGAAACATCAAACATTTGTAGCAGCTTTCTTTGTGCTAGTTGCCAAGGTGTAAAATGCTCAGTGGCAGACACACACATGCTCTTTGAAGTATTTGATGCTGAAGTGGGACAGCTCAGAGTGATGCTGGACAGAAAGTCCCCTTCTGCCTCGGCCAGCTCTTGGGATAAGGCAGTCGTGGGAAAAACTTAAGAGCCCTGGGTGTCCCTGCACTGCAGGCAACAGTTGGGGCAAAATCGCAGGGGGCAAGGGGAGCCGGGGGAGGGAAGGGCACAACGACACAACCTTAGTGCCTGGAAAAGTTCTGTTTTATGTCTCTGAGCATTTTAAGTGGTAACCTCGCACTCACTCACACCAGTGTACAATGCAATGCAGTGGCAGCTCAGTATTACTGATTGAATAGCAGTAACTTCCCTGGCTCATTTTTTATCCCTCCCAACTCTGCATGCAGTGGATTTCCATCAGAGCACTTGCAATTGAGCCAGTCTTTCAGCCCTTACTTACTTAAAGGGAGTTCTGTTAACTCGGCTTCGTTCTTGCAGTACAAAACAGGAAGCGCAGAAGACTTCTCAGCAACAAAGCGCATAAGGAGAAGATTTCAGAGGAAAAAAACTAAAGGAAAAATATGTGCAAGGAACAGAACTATATGCAAGGAATACACTGGTAGCTTCTAGATATTCTGAGGCCAGATTTTATTAGCAATCTCTTGTCTCCTTAGAGGAATCACCACGTGTTTGCACAGCCAGCCTGCTGAGGAGTTCTGAAAACCAAACTCTGCAGCACAGAGCTCTTTCGAATTGCAGTAGGCAAGATGGGCATCAGTGCACTTTTAGCATTGCCTGCGTACACTGTGTGGAGCTTTTAAATGGCAGCTGTGGGCTGGAGCAGAAACGTGCTTCACAAGAAGAACATCTCATTTCTTGTATTCATGCAGCATGTAACAAGGAAGAAAACGCAGCCCGATGAGTAGGCTACAGACTGAGCTGGTCTCCTCAGCCCGTATGACTGTCATATGCAAGTCATAATTCACCTGTGCCCTCTTCCCTTTCTTGAACAAAGCCCAGACAACCGACACCACGGCAAAGCTCGTAGTGGGCCAGGGCCACTTCCCCAGTCTCTGCTAGAGGGGCTGACAGAGCTCACCAAGGGGGGTGGGGGGAGATACAGAGTTTTCAGGCCTCAAGCAGAAATACCTTGCTCTGTCATGCAGGTGGTCATCACTCTGACACTGCCTCAGGGTGTGCCCTCACTCACAAGGCAGTAGTACCACCGCTACCCCTGCAGTTACTGGTGGCTTAGACCAGAAAGCAGTGCAGCTCACAGCACTCGAACCAAAGTACTTGTACCTGCTCAATCTTCAGAGGCACCGCCTGTGCTTCCTCACCCTCCCACAATAACCCACAGCTGTTCGCATTGCCTGTTGCTCTTACTAGCATTAAAAAGGTATTTTAGGAAAAAGCAGCAGGTCTGTGGAGACTGACATCGCCAGCGTGAACATATTCGTGTTACGAGGGGCATTTCCAAGCATCAATAAGCTGGAGCAAGTCCACTAACATGTGGTGTGTTTACCTTTATAGAGGATGCACTGACATTTTTATGGACTGCCAAATCTATCCCATGGGTGAAAAAGGATGCAATAATGAGGGCTATTTAGTTATACAGTCATCATTAGCCATCATTTAAATGAGATATTAAAGTGGTGCCCTTGTGCCAGTACACAGTTAATGTATCAGTATTTCCGTTGTAAAACCATGTTTTTGTGGGTTCATAGCCCAGCTACAAAAGTTCACTGAAAGCTGGAAACAGGGACGACTTCCAGGCTGGGAACACAAATTTGGAAGCTAGGTTTCTTCTTTGCTCTCATCTTTGCTCTTACTTGATTGCTGCTTCCTCCCTTACTAATTTGAGTATTCACAGAGCAAAAAAACCAGAATCCTGTCCTCTCATTTTGAAGAGCATAAAACTTTGTGCCAAATAGATTTTATTAATTCTTTCAGCAAAGCAGCTGAGGTTATAGCAGCTAGTAACTTGACATACAAAAATAATAACTCATCACCCTGATTAAAGCTATAATAACTTAAACAAAGAACTTTAAAAAGCAGTGATGGTGCATGCTCTCAGTCTAACTTACATGCAGATTTTATGCTGCGAAAAACAGGAATATGTACATTGCACATCATATAAATATGCTGCACAGCAGGTAAATGGTCTATTTTTCATACATTTTAAGCAGAAAGACCA
Organism: Dromaius novaehollandiae; assembly: GCF_036370855.1. Lineage (NCBI taxonomy): Eukaryota > Metazoa > Chordata > Aves > Casuariiformes > Dromaiidae > Dromaius > Dromaius novaehollandiae. Next base: position 10,736,016 of record NC_088101.1, on the reverse strand, counting down.
TAACAGGTTTGAAAATTAAACATGGTATCAAACCCAGAGCTCGCATACTCTAATGAATTAGGACAGGTAGCATCAGTACACGAATCTGGGAAGGGGCAACACCGAAGGCTGACCTTTCTCCTTACGGTCATGATTAATTCCACTTTACTTGCCCGAAGTAGGCTGGCGTATGAAAACCAAGCTGTGCACACTGCCTGTCCCCTCGGGGGCAGAACGCTGCACAGGGGAAGTTTGTGCTGCAGACACTGTGACTGACCGGGGACTCCAAGCACGGTTTGTCAGTGTGCGTGACAGCACAGGGAGAGACACGGTAACAGAAGCCAGAAAATTCAAATGCTGGGTCTGGTCCTGAGAGGCCAAACCTATAGGTCCTGTCTCTTTGCCTTAGAATAAAGTTTGCAGAGTCAGGCCTGAACTGCCTAAAACAAAACTTAACACGTTTCAAGTTCCTTCTGCCAAAAACCTAGCACAATGCTGCTGTTTGCACTGTATTTACAGGGTTATATCAAAAAAATATATACACCACACCCTCCCCTGCTTCAACCTTAATGTTTTAAAGCTACTTTTACTAAAGACCCTTAATGTTACTAGAGCTGAAAGAAACTAGAATTTTGCCCCTGTTGGTTTTTCAGTCTGATGGCAGTCAGCAACCGGCTGCTTTCCCTGTGCAGGACTTGGTTTCCCTTGTCTGCGTGGGCATTTCATACTGCAACAAAGGGAAGAAAAGCATTTTATAAAGGAGGAGAACATAGTTCTTAAACCACAAAAATGGGCCCGGGGCAGGTGCAATACCTAAAATTAATTGAAATTCAGTCAATAAAAAAAAGAGTTAAAAGCAATTTCTGACTGTATAGTTTTACTATAGCATCATTAAGGGGACCCTCCAATTAAACCTGAGTTTTTTAAATGACTCATTTGCAAGACATGTTCCTTTAGGGATGCTATGATTTAGAACTACTTTAATGTGCAAACTAAAAGTCTTGCATTGTGGGCTTTTATCTTTCCAGTCTCTGTTTTACTTATTCCAGGTTGTATCTTTCCTCCAAGTCCAGTGCCTCAGAAGCTGCAGAGCAGCAGCCCTCCACAGAAAGCACTGGCGGGAAGCAGATTTATACTGACAGGAGGTCTGGCTGTCCAGTGGTTTTGCTAAAGAGCAGGAGAAAAGAACATCCACGTGCAGAAGCTGAGGGACAGGCTCGATCACCGTTTAACGCTATGCTTTCTGTAAGTGTGAAAATGTTCAGCTATAACTCACGTATTGGCCTGTCCTCCTTCTAGCTTTCATTTTAGAGTCACATGGGATGGGAAATCACTCGTTGTCGTGGTGCCTGCAGACAAAGACTAGAAAAATCCTCTACTGGAGGATTTTTATTTAAGCAGACCTCACGGAAAAGCCTGGCCTAAGCAAGACCAAGGCTGCTGGTGTCATCCCACAAATATCCCACAACATTGTACTTGCAGCCTGACCAGCTGCCACAGAAATCAGAGGCTGAACATCCTTTGACTCGAATATGTAAAAATAAATTAGAGCAGTTAAGCCAAGAAAGGAAAATGGTGCTGGGGTATAACTGGATATACTATAAACAATGTATATCCTCAGTACACTTGAGAGGGATTTCAGGTTTGGGGATTTTTTCAGCTTTGTGATGGGCATCAAAGGTTAATATTCTGAGTGAATCAAACCAAACAGTTATGTTTCAAGATAATTTTACAAGATTAATGAAAAACAAATTTGCCTTAATAGACTCACATGAATGATCATCAAAAGCAAAGGCCAAAAACCCCAACCCAAACAACAAACCACTAATAATCCAGCCGATTTGTCAGCTCTGGTGTGCAAAAGATTTTAAGCCAGCCTAGGAGGGAAACTTCAGATGTGCCCAGGTATGGCCCTGTGCTTGTCCTGTCCCCTCCAAAGACTGAGCCACAGAAAGAAAAACTTGCATTTAACAGGTGTTAAGATGCTTGTTTTCATTAATCATTTTTTGGTTGTTTATCATGAGACTACAGCTGCCATAGGTGACCCCTCTTCTTTCCTTCAGCTAAAAGACAGAGAACCATTTCAACAAATCCTACTGGTTTTTGGTTTTGTTATGCAACATAACTTTATAGGGTCCTGAAAATTTTTCTGCTGGGCTTATTGAGAAATCTAGGAAAGGACTTTCCCTTGTGGTACACACTATCAGTTATAGAAGAGCCAGAAATCCTTAGGGGGAGAAGCATGGACTTTCACTCATTTCCATATGCCTTGTCTTTTCTGGTCAGCCATATTCGAGTTGTGTTTCAGAAAAGAAACAGCTTCTCCCCTGAAAGTTTGTAGTTAAATTGATTTGTTAAGCTGCAAATGAAATCACTAGATATTTTCTTTATGGCATCTTGCTGCAGAAGTGGGAGAAATTAGTGGATTCTTAAGAAAGTTCTGCTCATCTCAGATGTAAAGCTGTCTCCTAAAGTGTTTAGTAGCTCAGGATTATATAATTTGTTGAAGGAGTAACAGCAACATAATTAATTAATATAGCCATATCAAGGGTAAGGGAGGAGCCCGTGGAAAGCCAGAATTTGCAACCAAGGAGCTGCAGCATTCAAAGCAAAGAATTTGGAAACAACTTATCTCAAAAAGGAAATACTTTGGATGTGCTGTTTCCATTGCAGATCGGGCAGAGCAGACAGGCACAAGGAGAAAGTCAGAAACCTTTCTTTTCATTCCCTCCCCTCTCACCCTGCTCAGGGAACAATTGATCTCAGGTTTTTATGGAAATTCACTTTTTCACCACCAATAACCATACATATGAGCTGCTGCAGTCTATAGGGAGAGAAAGACAACAGCTAACTGGTTAAATATTTTGCATAAATACTTATAAAAGTGTCAAAAAACTTATAACCACTTCCAATTTATTGCTTTGGCACTTGAACTGTGAAAGTATTGGAGGAGGAGGAAAGGGATTAGTGAATAGTATGTTTATAGGACTGCTGCCACCCAACGTCAACTAAGAGTATAAATATAATCAGAAAGACCACAGAGATGGGATTTCAACCAAAGGCCTTCTAGGTTTAGAACAATAAATATCTTGAATCAGATATGCTTAAAGGAGCAAGTATCGCTCAGTTTAGATTATGCCTTTCCTTTTTTTCAGTGAAAGCACTGTTTATTTCAGAACAAAACAATATATATTAGACTTGAATACAGAAAAGACTAGTCACATTAGAAGGACAAGAGAGCTACTCCTACACAAGAATTGTGGGAGCAGCAGCCGGGCAGTCCCAGCTCTCCGTCCTCTGAAACCAATGTATTCAAGGCTCCTGCCTCCAAAACCTCCATCTTGGACAGAAATACTTGCAGTAACACAGGATGGACAGTGTTTGTAGACTGCATCTAACATGCCAAAGCCATTCAGTTATTCATGGTATTTGATCTCTGTGCAGCACTATCCTATAATAGATACTGTTGCCTTTGAAGAATCAGAAGTAGTGACTCCCAAAGAAACCCAAGGAAAGTTTGGCACCCAGCTCTCATTTAGATTTCTGGGAGAGGAAAGAATCAGCGTAGCTCTCTGAAACTCCCAGACAAAACTCACTTATCAGTGAAAAAGCTGCTGTGTTAATCCATTAGTGTCAGGAAAAATAAGAGACTGGCAAATCAGGCTGCTACGTGTGGCACAACAGTTGTCGTACAAATAGCGAGTTCATTGGGATGCTGTAGATTTGGGACTCGTATTACAGTGATGGTCATGTTCGGGTTCTGGTATTTACACTTAGTCCTTGCGGTAGTCAGATAGACACAGGAGCAAGAGCGGTCTGTGGGGATGCAGAACTAAGACGAGGTGGTCTTCCCTTTTTTCTACGGCACAGTTCTTTCGGGATACTGCCTAGCACGCCTGCCATGTTCAGTGCGTGGCCCCAGGATACAGTTCCCTGAGGGACCCCAGGATTAGGGGCCGTACTCACGCGTGTGCTTTGGAGAACTGAGCATTTCAGCTGTCCAAGGTGTTCCACCCAGCCATCCCGGCTACCAGCACCCCTCATTTCATGGGCTAAAACTTTACTGCAGTGGCTTTGAGACCGATTAGCAGTGCTAACATTGCCATATAGAGTCTTAACCCCACGTCCTGTAAATACTCTTTTATGAAAAGAGACTTTAAATTTTTCACAAATCTACCTGTGCATGCCAGGCTATAATCAAAGCTCCAGTCAGAGTGACAGTGGTCTGAGTGCCACTGCCAAATACGCTGAAATACACTAGTTAGCCTGCACAAGCTGTACTTCAACTCAGATCTTTTCCCATTTCCTCTACCTACCACTACTGTAACCAGCATTTGAAAATGAGCACTCTCTACGCAGTCTAAACGATCCCCAAATCATGTTATTACTCCATTACATGCAAATCACCCCTTGATTTCAACAGAAGCTACACATGCAAAGCACTGATAAAAGGAGACTCCAGAGAGCATATAGTAATTAGCTCGTTTCCCTCATATGGCACTCATATCTTAGCGTAGGGGCAATGCATACAGAGTTGAATAGATAAGACAGTAATTAAAGTACGTGAGACAATGTAAACATTGTAACATAAACTACACGAGTGTTGCTAGAGGAAACATGACTTTTCTTGTCCTTTTCCTCCTCACATCAAGTTCCCCGGGTGCTAAAACATGCTGGATTCAGCGAGACAGCTCGCCCCTCAGGACTAGCGCCGTTCACACAGGTGCGAAACGGACCTTTATCTGGACTCGGGCAGAACCGAAGCCTGTTTCATTTGCCTTCACGGTCTCACCTGAAAGCGAGCTGCTTCGGCAGCTCGGGAGGTCTCGGCGCAGCGGCCGAGGTCTCCCGAGCGAGCGCCCTTCCCTTCACAGCGGAGGCGCGCCCGGAGCCGGCTCTGCGAGCCCCGCCGGGGCAGCGCCCGGGGCCGGGGCCGGGGCCGGGGCCGCCCTCCGCCGTGCCCCGGGGCCGGGCAGCCCTGGGCCGTGCCCCGCTCCGCCGGCTTCGCACCGGGCTCGAACCCGCGCGGCGCCCCCGCCGCGGGCCGAGCCCGGGCACCCACTGCCCCGCTGCCCCCGCCGCCGCCTCGGCCTCCCCCCGGCGCGGCGCCGCGGACTCACCTGCTCCGAGCGGGCGGAAGCCGCGCACCGTGTTGCCCTGCCGGAGGTGCAGCGCGGGCAGCCCCGCGGGGTCCCGCGGCCGGGGGGCCGCCGCCGCCGCCTGCCCGCCGCGGCTGCCGCTGTACTGGTCGTAGAGCCGCAGCATGTGCTCCGAGACCTTGTCCCCCGGCTGCAGCCGCTCCGGCCGCCGCCGCTCCAAGCCGTAGTCACCTGCCGCGGCTCTCGGCCGGCCGCCCCGCGCTCCTGCCGGCGCCGCTCTCCTCCTCGGCCCGACCCAGCGAGCCTTCAGCGCGTCCCCCAGCGCCAGGCACAGGCAGCCCCAGCCCAGGCACAGGCACAGCACCCAGCGGGCCGACCCCACCATCCTGCCCCCTCCGACCCGGCCGGGCGGGCTCCCGAGCCCCCCGAGCCCCCCTGCCCCGGCCCGCAGGCACAGGCGGGACCGAGACCCCCAGCGGAGTTTGCTTCGGCGAGGTGCAGCCCCCGGCGGCGGCGGGCGGAGATGGGGCCGCGCTGAAAGTCCTAGATGGGGTTTCCTCTTCGGAAAAAAGGGGGAAAAAAAGTGGGGAGGAAAGCGCCCCCGCGCAAACCGCCCGTCCGTCCCGGGGCTGGCAGCGGAGCAGTTTATTTCCCTTCCCGCGCAGGTTGTTTTGTGGCGAGAGGCGGAGGTGCTGCTCCCCGTGCGGCTGGATGCTCGTCTCCCGCTCGGACTGGTGCAGGCGCAGCCCGGGTGAGTTTTGTGGGGCGGGGGGGCGGGAGGTGTGCGTGCGTGAGTGTGAGTGTGAGTGTGAGTCCCAGCTCTCGGGGCTGATCTGTGTAATCAGCAGCCAATCGCACCGCCTTCTCCTTCGGCTCCGGCTGCAAGCGAGAGGCAAAGCGAGGGGGAAACCACCGCGCGAAGGAAAACGCGCACGCACACACCCGCAGCGCGGAGAGTCGGCTCTGCTAATTCACTCCCTGGCACTGACCGCGTCCCCGAGGGCAGCTGGGACCGGGGTGGTGGGAGGTGCCTCTCCCCACCTCCACCCAGCCGCTTCCAAAGGCAGAGGAGTAAAAAGGTTGCAATGAAACAAAAATCCTGAAGCAAATCACACCCAGCCTCCTCCTGCTGAGAATCTCGGGTCTCGGCTGGGCTCAGAGCGCCGGTCCGCGGCAGGCAGGTGGCAGGCAGGGTGACTGGGCCGGGCCGGGCGCTGAGCCCACCCTCCTCAGCGGCACTCTGCTTCCTCCTCTGTCCCCCTCCGACCCAGCCGGGGCTGGCCAAGGTGTCCCAGCAGGCTGGAGCACACGGGCAGGGGCGGGCACCGTGCCCCCGGCCAAGGGAGGACCCCTTCCAAGCTCCACAGCAGCGGACAACACCCCATCGGATGCTAACGCGGTCCCTCCCAGAAAACGCTCTGCAGCACAAAGGCTGCCTCACCTCATACCGCTGGTGACGGGAAGCCTCTTGCGTTTTCCACGTTTATAAACACCTAAGCCCACATGTGGAAAATGACTAGGTTTCCAGCCTTAAGAAGGGAAATAAGAGAATCACCTTGCAGCTTAGCGTGTGGAGCTCAACACACAGTATTTCCAGCATGGGGCACTCATGTTTTCAACAGGCTATTTACAGGGCTAATTAGAGTACAGAGCTTCCACTTGTGTCTCGTGTGGCAAAAGGTAACAAAGCAAACCCTAATGGCACTACACACCTTCAGAAAATGCATCACTATCATGCACTAAGTGTATACTAAAATGTAGCACGGGAGAGAACAAGCTTGCCCTTCAAATTCCACCGAATATGGCACTTGGGTACCACGCATCCTTTTGCAGTTTTAGTAATGTAACTACATGAAGTGAGCAGCTTTTGCAGTTTTAATAATATAACTACATGAAGTGAGCAGCTACTAGCAGATATGAAGTAAAGAGATGGTTTTCAAAAGCAGACTAATAATTTTTGCATGCATGAAATTTTGTGTTTCATTTTCAAAGAGTTTCGAGGCATCTAATTGGCCATACACGTCTAAAAATATTATACACGTATGTACACGGACACACATAATTTTAATAGTAATGCTAACAGAAAGATTACGTTTCACCTCTCTATATAAGAAACTTACATTAGTGCAACATAAAATTTGGGCAATTCAATATACAGAAAATTAAGGTGTGATCAGGTTCTTGGACAAAAATAATAAAATCAATGTAGTTTTCTGCAGGAAGGAAATAAAATGATTTGAACTGATAGCTGAAAAATTCAGCCCGAGTAGCCATCTCTGACTTATGGCCATGACTGAACTTCCAGTCTCAGAAGAAGAACCTTTGAGCAAGTGAAATACTGGTTGAGTGCAAGTGCTATTTCAACTTTAGTTGTGTTATTTTTTAATGGTGAGACACCATTAAAAAACTATTTAAATAAAACACTAGCATAACCCAAGTCTCTTTTAAACTTATAGTGCCAAATAGTTGGCCATGAGAATGTAATCTGTTTTGCACGTCCAACAGATGAGGGATCTTACACACTGCGGCCCGACTCTTCAGGGCCACTGTAAATTGGGAGTGACTTCAGTAAAAGAGAAATATCAGAGACAGCACATATGTACGTCACACAGTACTTGAGCAAAGGCGGATTAGAGAAGAACTGACTGAAGCTCAACATGGAAGCTCAAGCACACTATTGCTGTGCTTTTATTTCAAATCTTTTAAGGCTTAGCATAAAGCACTGTTTATGCAAAATTAATTCAGAATTTGGCTCCCAGAACCTTGCCCCACCACCTGCCTGTGGTTGCTTAAGTTAGGTGTCTAAAGCAGAAAGTCAGCCCAGTACAATCCTGTTTCAGTCAGTGAAAAGAAAGAGGACTCTTGGGGTAAGGGAGAAAGGAAGAAGTGACTTCTTAGAGCACTAAGTTAGGTGCCTTCTCTGAATCCCTCCTTTCAGACGGGCATTGGAGTTTTTTGAGAATGCTGCAGAAGCACAGATTGGGTTTCGAATATCACTTCCTTTACAAATTGTCCCCCAGATAGAGTGGGATTCTCATCACATGCAGATCTGAGGCTCCCAGAGTTAAAGAATATCCTTGTATCAAACTGGACATACAATTTTACATGCCACAGCACCGTGACTGCACAAAACAAACTGAACTAGCACGTGTAAGTAGTTACTCCTCATTAGTAAATAACGGCTGGCAAACTCTCAGACCTGGCATCTGCGATAACAGTGCTTCTGCACCTTTCTATTATTTCTTTTCCATTTCTTATGGGGAAGTGCTTCAGATCACTGGCAAGTTCAGACCTGGTCAGAGAACAAAATTCTGTCCATGTCCCAGAGAGCTTAAAGTTTAACCCCACGGGTTTCAAAATAGTTATGTTGATTTACACAAGAAGAAAGAGGCCCCTTGAAGCCATATAGCCGTGCTGGTACCGTACGCAATGGCGAAGCTGTGTTTCTGGCCTTGACAGAGGGGCAGGGTGTTTCCATTACAAATACCACGGAGGTGATGGCACCCACAGGCTCACCCTCAGAAGACTTCTCTGACAGGGATTTTTTTAACTGCAAGTATCACTGAGAGATGTTACGGACATCTCAAAGTGCCACTGAAACCACCCTTTTCTCTTACAAGCGCAGTATTTCCAACCAGGAGGCACATTCTACTTTTTAAGCTCTGGTAAAAAAAATCTGAAAGATTGAATTCAATGAGTTATTTACATAACGGTCAGATTCCAGCTGCTCTACAACCCTATAATAATGTGTTTGCCTATGTCATTTATGGGACAGGAGGGGAAGTGGAAAGAAGTAATTCACAAGTGGATTGGGAGAGTGATGGAACTGGAAAAGGACATGGTGTGATAAATGGACAGGCTGCCTGGCTTCCGCAGCACAGCTGGACTACAAGCCCAGGTGAAAGCACTGTGCAACCAGTATTGCCAAACACGAGTGGGTTATTCTGTTGCCATACCAAACCTCAGTAGCAGAGAGAAGACTTAGATCAGGAATAATAAGAATTTACGTACCTGAATGATGCACTTAACTTTTATTTAATCTTTATCTAAAGGCTCCATTCATGTGTGATACCTCAACAATTTGTTAGCTCTGCACTTTTTTGGGTAGCAATATTAATGTATTGACATTGCTTTGCATCTTTCAGTCATGAACCACTGCTAACTTTCAGCAAGACAGCGCCAGGGTCAGCGTTAGCTCGCTGGGGCTCTGCCAGGAGGGGGGGGGGGGGCTGCAGCTTCCTCAGTCATCCCACAGCACCGTGCAGATACCAGGAAATTCCTTTAGGTACCGTGCCAAACGCGGGAGCTGCCTCCCCCTGCCTTTGTCAGCACAGAGCTTCCTTCCCTGCTGGCAATCTTCCACCTGCTGCCTAAGCCTGCACTCCACCTCTTGCTGCTTTAGCGGTACACGGACAGGCACACGACGCTGAAGAATCTGCCCTTGCTCTGGTCGTTTAAAAGCCATGCCCTCCCACTGAGATACAGCTGTGCGTGAGGGACGGATAGCGAGGCTGCGGCCTGTGCTAGAAGCGACTGTGTTTTCACAGATGAGATATTCCCTTGTGCAGTATTCCTGTCCCCACGAAATCAGCAGGATGGTTTAACACTACGGTCAGTATAAGCGGACACCAAGCCTGTAATTCCATCGTGTTCCCTCACGCATGCTAAAATTACTCTATGATTCTACAAATAATAAATATCAGGCTTACCATGCAGCACCTCAGCAACTTACTAAGCAAAACCAGACCCCACCCTGAACTGAAAGGACTGTCTATCTGTTTGGGAGGGTTTAATCTTCATGACCTCTCTTGTTTGTGGGCTTTCTGCTGTGACTGGCCGGCAAGAAACCTGCTAATCCCAACTCTCAAGGTCATTTTGCTGGTATGACTGCCTCAGAACTGGCAACTCTCCCAGTATCACCGACTCGTTTCCTGCAAGGCAATGCACACGCAGTAACTACACTAGAGGTGTAAGCCTGGACAGTGATGTTGCACTGGAAGGACCCAGTCTACTCGGACATCCCTCACTCTCACTATTCTGTGTAAGACACTGTCACATGTGGGGCCTACCAGTCCTGGTCTAGCAAGTAATTGAAGTTTTGGCAGGAAAAAGCTGTGTTTAATTCAAAATAAGTAGCTTAGAACGGGTGAGGCTGATTTTCTACCCATCTTACTATTACGATTTTTAGAGCATGTATTAAACGTGCACTCACTACTAAACAGACTATATTCCTGGCTACAAGCTTGCATTGTGGCTCTTGGTTCCCACAGCTAGTGCGCTGCAAAGACAAAAAAGGAGGTGCCAGCTTTCACCGCAAGTCAAGGCATTATTAAAGCGGAAGGAGATTTTTTTTCAACGCTCCTCTGAACTGCTACAGCAGAAGTGCAGCATGATGTGTCAAACTACAAGTCAGTGGACTGCGACTCCTACCTACTTCAGGTACTTCTGGGATTCTCTCTAAATGGGGACCACCTTAAGCACTCACCATTATGAATGGTGCATACTTACAGGGATTACGACACCTAACTTTCGGTGTCTACATATTAGCTGGGTGCCTGTCACCCCAGTCCAGTCAAAACAGGGACAGGAACCTGAAGAGCTATTCGGCTCACCCTACAGTAGACATTTGGCCTGCTGACTTATTCTCTGTGTAGCTGCAAAGATATTCTTTGGAGTTTTACTGCTGGGATTTTCAACTTCAAAGGCTGGAGTAATATTCCTGAGTTAGATCATGAGCCCCCAGGATGCTTCTTCTGTACCCTTCCTCTTCAGGGGCAGCAACATGAATACTTGGAAAAGAGGCTCTCCAAATTAATGCCCACTTTTGAAAATACGGATCTTGGCACCTGCAAGCAGTATCTGAATCTGCTGATAGTAGGAGTAAAAATCTTCTTTCTTCAGTTGACAAATATTCAACACTACTGGATTCCATGCTTAATGGCCTTCGAGGAGTTGTCAGAAGCAACTCTGGATCCTGTCAGGCAGGGTTTGTGTTCTTTCTACCTATCGATGTTTATTCCTAAGACATGGACATTGAGAGATAAGCAAAAGGATTTGGCTAAGTGAGAAAACAGTATCCTTTAAAATGAAATATTTTGGTTTAAATAAATTGTGGTCGGTTAGTTTAGATTCTGACTATGTCCCCATCTGAAATTCTCCATGGGCATCTTTTCAGCTCAGTTTCTTAAATAACATTTTACAAACATCAGTGAGGGCTATGGAAAGAACCCATGGTTTGGTTTTCAGTAGATATTTTGACACTGGTGCTACTTCCAGAATGGAAATGTAGTTCTGCCGTTTTTCTTAATACACTCTGTGGCCTGGATCCTGCTCCAAGTGAGGCAGATGGGTGCTCCAGGCTGGATGTACTGACTGGCCAGGTTTCATAGGGCTGATGCTTAATAACACAAGGAAGTCAGCATTTGCTAACACATTTTGCTGAGTTTCTTTCTCTGAAAAAAATAATACTAATTTTTAATTGAGGCATCAATTTTGTCTGCTTCCAAGGCCATATCATGCCTGACCCACCTGACTGCGTTTTGTGATAAAACGACCGGATTTGTGGAGAAGGGAGATGGGTGGATGACATTTACCTTGACTTTAGCAAGGGTTTTGGCACTGTCTGCCACAGTATTCTTGTATCCAAGTTAGGATGTTACCGTCTGGATGGGTAAACAATTAGAAGGGTGAAAATCCAGTTGGATGGTCAGGCTCAGAGGGTCGAGGTTCATGGGCCATATTCTACCCGGAGGCCGGTACCAAGTGGAGTACCCGGGGCCTATCCCGTATTAACATATTTGTCAGTGACCGGGAGGGCACAGAGGAGCACGCTCCTGTCAAGCTCGCGGATGACACCTAACCGGGAGGACCAGCAGATGCGCTCAAGGGCAGGGCTGCCATCCAAAGGGACCTAGGCAGGCTGGAGGAATAGGCTGACAGGAACCTTATGAAACTCAAAAAGGACAAATGCAAAGTGCTGCCCCCGGGAAGGATCAGCCCCATGCAGCAGCACAGGCTGGGGCCTGGCTGCCTGGGGAGCAGCTCTGCTGAAAAGGGCCCGGGTGCCCTGGTGGACAGCGAGCTGGGCAGAGCAGGGAAGGCCGACAGCATCCCGGGCTGTCTCACCAGCAGCGCGGCCAGTAGATGGAGAGAAGTGAGCATCCCCCTGTGCTCAGCATTTGTTAGACCACAGAGAGAACTCTGTGTCCATACCGAACGTCGGTGGAGGACGGGAGGCAGTTCAGCAAGGTCACCACAGTGAGTGGTGGCTGGAGCACTTGTCCTGTGAGGAGAGGCTGAGGGAGCGGGGCTTGTTCAGCCTGGGGCAGAGGCGGCTTTGGAGCAATCTCACAGCAGCCTGCCAGTACCTGTGAGGGGGTTACCAAGAAGACAGACGCAGGCTGTTCACAGCACTGCACGGCGAGAGGATGAGAGACAACAGGCATAAGCTGAAACAGGAGAGGTGCAGACTGGATGCTAGGAAAACCTCTTCCCCCTGAAGGAGGGTCAGTCATTGGAAGAGGTCACCCAGGGAGGCTGTGCCATCTCCATCACTGGAGGTTTTCAAGACTGACTGGATACAGCCCTGAGCAGCCTGGTCTGATCTCACAGCTGGTCCCGCTTTGAGCAGGAGGTTGGAGTAGCGACCGACAGCGGTTCCCCCCAACCCGAACGATCCTATGATACTATGATTCCCTGAGACCCTGCTTGGCAACTGACTGGTATGAGCCAAAAGCTTTTGTTTGCTTTGTATCAATATGCAGTCAAATCCTGAGGTCTTTTCTTTGGGCCAAATCCTCATCTGACACAAAATACCACTGATTTCAATATTATATGCACAGTTGAGATTCACCATATCATAACGGTCACGCTTAAAAGATTTGCTGCATTTTCACCAACACTCTTGTGCAGATACTTATTCAGTGAGAAAACCAGTATTACTTTACTGATTTATGCAGTAATGATTTTCATCATGTAAGGTTTTGGCCTCCAAAATGCAACAAATGTTAACAACAGTTCTGAAATTTAACATCTTCATTCTGCTCTCAGCTTTTCAGCTGCCAGCAGAACTGAGCCCAGCTCTGCCCGAAGAGACAGTCGGGGGAATGAAACACCTAAGCTCCTCCCTGAATCTGGGTCTACCCGGTTACAGCTGATGTGACCCTCGTGGGCCTTTTGAGCCTTCTATTGCTAAAGGCAAACCAGGTCACTTGGAAGGCTAAGAAGGGTTAAAGAATGTGTCAAGCTCTGGTGTTGATGCAACAGCAGTAAAAATGATTTGTGCACGATGAGATCTAGTCTGAACTTGGTGCAGAAGCACTGTACATATTTTGCATTCTTAATGGAGATGACTAAATGTGGTGTTAATTTCTTATTTTTTCTCCCTCCCCCTTTTTTCTGTCTTGGTTTGCCAAATGTAGCTGTTCAATGGCATAATCATCAAAGCAACAAAGTGGAATAAAAGCTTACCTACCTCTCCTGTGTTTATAAAAACAAAGCAAACATTTCAGTATGATATACTGACAGGCTCCAAATCTCAAAACACAGTCCAGCTTCCTAAATCACTTCTTCTGGAATAGCCAAACAAACTCATCTGCCTTTCTGCGCAGCATGCAAATCATTTTGGTACAAATGTACGAATCAGGTCTTAGGCAGTCTGGAGGGCAGGTCTCCACACAAAACAGCTGTAGGGGCATGAAAAGCTACAAAACATGCAGACAGACAAAAAGAATAACCCTCACCACATGGAACAAATTCTGCGCACACACTGGTGTCATTATGGATTGACTCCATCCTATCCAGTAGAGTCACCCTAGATTTCCATCTGCAAAGCTGAGATAACAATCTGGATTGCTATAGATAATCTATTACTGTATTTTTTTCCCTCCCCAGCCCCCCAGAGAGAAGAAACAGGAAAGATGCAAAGGGGTCAAATAATGCTGTTAAAGTTCTGACCTGGTCTCTAGAAAGAGGCACCAAACTCCAGCTGGTGTGTGCGTGTGCGCGCGCGTGTGTGCGTCTACAGAGGCACTTGCAGGCAGACATGTGAGGCAGAATCAAGCTCAAACGATCTGAAATGCTGGCTGTGTATAAGGCAGCCTGACTTTCTTTATCCCTCTTTAGTAACAAAAGGGTTACTTGCGTTACAGTTGGGCAGGGCTGGACTTTTCTAAGCTGGTCGCTTGTCTATACTTATTCTACCACAGTATTACAGAAAGAGGGCTGGTGCATGCTGCTTGTTTGTTCTCTCATTTGCCGGTGTGGATAACTTGTGGGTTATCCGTGAGCACTGTCCTTCCAAGCTACAGCCAGTGCAGCTCTCTGCAGGTCTGCAGCTCCTGCGCTTTCCCTGCTGGGCCCTGGCACCTTCTTGCTTGTAGAGCTCCACCTGATCCACCAGTAAGACTCCAGTTTGTGCTTCACACACGTTGCTGTACAGTCACGTAACTCGTAAGCAACCTAGCCTTTTTATTCCTTAGCCCTGGGCATACAGTAGGCCACAATCTTAATTAACTTTATTTAAATGATGTGCAGCGCTGGTGCCACTACCAGGGCCAACCTCACCGCTCTCCAGCAGTCCCTTTCAAAAGCGCTGTTTAAAACCCCCACCGAAAACTTCCAGGTTTCCACACTTTCAGTAATTGCCCTGTAACGCACATACCTGGTAACTTCACAGTTATCTGTTCCCTCCACACAAGCATTCGGAAGTCCCGGGGAAGAGGAAACCACAAATACTCCTTCTGGGGGAAATGAAATAATTACATATTTGCATAACAAAGTGATATTAGCAAAAGCTGTTCAGCATGTGAAGGCCAATCCCACGCTTGTGCTTATTAGTCGCCTGGGTTTCAGGCTTTCCAGAATTTACTCACAGAGGCAATCTCCGCTGCTGTGGCTCCTACATCCAGTTCTCCTCACTGTCATCTGGTGGATATCCCACGCAGCTTCACCTCAGCCCTCTGCGCCATCTGTTTGCTGGTCTCGGATGGGCTTCTGTGTATTCTGCTCTGGCAGGGCTCCTGCCACCGAATTCCTGGGTCAGTGACACCACCTTTGCTCCCAGCAGCATGTGTTCACCCCCTCCAAGTCAGCCCCACTCTTACTAGATCCGTAATCTCTGGCTAAAGCAGCCGCTCCCCTCCCCCAAAACATCACTCCAGAGCAGCCTTGTCTCTTTTTGTTGGATTTGGTCTTGTGATCGAGTCAGAATCTATTGCTGTCAGCCCCGAATGACTCACTTTTCCCAATCCAAATCATTCCCCTGCATCCTTTATATGCACACGTTCCCATGCACAATTCATAAAGTTCAAAACCAGCACAAGAGAACACTAAACAGCACATCAGCAAGCAGCACTTGGAACTGCACTGCACACATTGCAACACACGGAGCTGGCTCTCCCCTTTCTTTTATTGGGGAACAAAGCTGTGTCCTTTCCCTTTAAAACTCCTCGCTCTGGTCTTATAGACGTATGCAGAAAATAAGTCTTTTGCTGGGAGGAGTGGGAAGAAACTTTTACCAAGCTACCTCTCTGCATAGCCATTATATATATATATGTATATATTATATATATATATATATATGTATATATGTGTATCCATTATGCTTGCTTTTTTATGCTTACTAGGCTGGGTGTTTGCTCAGGTGGCCAGCATCAGCCTTCCCGTTGGAGGTGCCTTCCCAGCATAATTTCTTCTCTAGGGCCCGGAGATCACATGTTTCTCTCATCACAGAGAACTTCTGCTGTGGGATCTGTAATAACTCTGCTTGGAGTTGAGCTGAAATAAAACATGCCTCAAGCGAACAATAGCCAAATAACAAGAGTGATGTTTTTTCTGCTTGTAAAGAGCATGTACTGCACACAGGGCTAATCTGCATGGCTTCAGTACATTCAGCACCTGTGTTTTTGTTTTCTTTGCAGTGGGAACAGTGGCTTGGCCTGCACTGCTTGTCCCTGCCTGCCTTGCGGAGAATTGCCCAAAGGTTTTATTCATTTTCAATCTGATTTCTTTTCTGTATGCGGAGAGTTGGAGTTAAGGGAGGATTTTCCCGTACGACCTCTTTCACTGATGGCTGAAGGGAGAACACTTCATGACCACGCTGTAGGCTGCTTGGAGGTCTTGTTGTTCTTTATGTGAGATAGAGGTTGGCTAATACGGTGGCACTGGCACTTCTTTTTCCTTCATTCAGGTTTAAAGATGCAGCTGGATTTGCAAGGCTGCTGCTGGAATCAGCAACTTGAGAGTACGTGTAGTGCTGTGCTTTCTGAGCAGATACCTTATTATATAACTATCAAATTCAAATCTGGGCTTAACTACCGCCATTGCTTTGGGTTCCTCATACAGCTGGCCTTCCGCAAAACCACTTTTGGTCAGAGAATGCAAAGCAGAGCCTCTCCATAAAATCACGTTGATCTCATCAGAATTGCATTCCATGTAACAGTAAGGGACATTTTCTAACTATGTTCTGAAGCACCCTGTTACGATAGTTTAAGAACAAAGAACTTCAGTTTTTGGTTTAAAGTGACTTTTCAAAGCACCGTATTTTGTATTAAATAACAACTCTTCCTCTGATTCTGCCTGTGGCTCAGGATGGAGCTGTTCACCACCAATCTTACATTGTTTTTTAGCTTCACTCTATTATCCAAAATAAAAACAACAACAACAAATGTTCTGAACCTGTAAGCAAGACCAAAGATCCAGACTCCATATAAAAGGAACAAAACTAAGATTTTGGCAAGGGAGGTAAAGAAAAATAAAAGAATCCAAAACATATTCAGGCTAATATCTGTAGAACTTAACTCCTTTTAACTCATTTATGCAGTTTAAACATGCTTGGGGAAAAAAAAAGAAACAAAGAAACTCCCAGCGGTATAAAATCTAGAGTTTTGTAGATCCTTTGCAAGGATACACTTTCTCATCAATGCATAAAATGAGCTTAGGGCTATGCACTGTTCTGCATCTGGAGTAAATGTCTTGATCGGCAATCATACATGGTCTCTTTTCAGAACAGAATGGAGAAGTTTCCATTCCCCTTACGTTTATAGCAGGCAATAATTTCAAGCTAGACAGTTTGTATTTGTTTCTGCTAAAAAGTCACAGAGCACAGGAGGGTATTCGGGAGCTTTCATGTGGTTATCAGTTCTTGGAGAGCTTTTCTCTTATTACCATGTGTTTGGCTTGTCCACTATGTGCCTACGCAGAGCAGAACAGTGACAAGATGTTGAGAAAAAACATCACTGTCATTTTAGCATGGAGGGAAGTACAATATAATGGCACTCTATTGCCTTTAGGACTATCTTGTCTGGATAGGAAAATTCACCTTTTCTTTAAAATGTAAGCCAGATTATGGAAGTGTTCGGGGGCAGATTTTCAAGTGCTCACCACTTACAACAGAGGCTAAATTTTCTTGTATTTAGGATTGGCAAAGGGCTATGACATGTCACTTTGGAGCTTCCATTAATCATATCCTCTGGTGCTCAGTTTTGAACGTCAGAAGAGAGAGGACACCAGGAGATTAGCTCACAGGTGAGGCTGGACGGGAGGGAATTTCAATGAGTTTTTTGAGTAGCCATTAGTTCTGTAGGCTCAGTGAATACCATTATTTCATGGCACGTATTTTAGTTCAGAAAAGACGACAAGTTTTTATCTCAAAAGAGGTCACCACCAACTGCAAAAGATGAGGCTACATACGTCTTCACAGCCTTTCAGTTGTCTGCCTTTACATATATATAGTGCATTGGTGCTTTCACTGATAATGACCTGAAAACACGTAAAGCTCACTTGAATCCAGATTTCCTTCCATTTTACTACAGATGCAGACATGAGATACTCTTAGACTTCCTGTTATTAGCATCAAGAGTGTAGATTCATAAGACAAAAATAAAAGAAGCTGAACTCATATGGAAATAACTTCTACAGTTGAAAATTCACTTCTATTTAGTCTTACTTCATCTCTCTTCTTTTTTTTAATTATTACGACTTTGAGATAATGTTCTCCAACCTCCAGGAACCATTTTCCAACTTAAGTTTTTTATATTCCTTTGAGATCTGACTAGATTGAGAAGGAATAATGACAATTCAGTGGTTCAGAGGAATGAAACGTGTTTTATACTCCTACCAATTGTCCCTTCTACCAACCTTCATAATGAGGATTTCTTCTTCTCTAGTGTTCAAGAGAGGCAAAAGCTAATGTTTTCAGAATGGCTCGGGACCTCTGATTTTGTCTTGCAAAAAATATTTCCTGAATTACGAGCTATGCTATAGAGCCAATTCTGCTTTTATGCTATAAAGACGCTTATAAATGAATCTCTAGCCCTTCCCTTGAACTACCTCAATAAACAAACAGTAAATCAAAGCTGCGTCAATCACAGAAGCCCAGTTTTCAGATGAGATGCAAAAAAATGATGGAAATTTTTATGCTTGGAACAGATAATGAAGAGAGGGAAACATGGAGAAGCATCAAGGTCAAGAGCAATTTGCCCCAAGAGCATAAGGCCTTCCTCCTCTCCGGAGAAGTACATTTCCAACGCATGGGGTTGCAGAATCAAAGGGTTTCTACAGTCTTGGGCTTTTGTTCTTTCTGTTAATAGCCCTGGGAAGAGGCATCATTTGTCTTTGCCTGCTTGTTTTCTACTACTGGCTTGGCAGTTTCTCCGGCTTTGATGCGAAGGGCTGCGGTGGGTGATAGGTTTCTCTCTGCCCCGTCTCCAGGAGATCGTGCTGCCCGGAGCAGGCGCGGAAACTCCTCCCGTTGGCATTTGCTGCGTCTACACTAGGGGGCTCTGCTGACCTAGCTATGGAGGCCGAGCCTTGGCAGCGGAGACCAGGCCTACGACGTTGAGCTGCGTTGCCATGCTCTGCTCGGCTTCGTCCACGGCCTGGCTGCAGTTCAGGGATGAGTAAAGTAACCTCCAGTTTGCGTATCTGCTGCTAAATTTTCAGGGTCCGATGGGATGAAGTGCTACATATAAAAGCAAGATGTTATAGTAAAAGATTTTATTGTATTTTGGAAATGGCAGAACTTCATAACGTTGAAAGTTTTATGGGAAAGAAAACAAGTCTTCTAGGTCTCTCTCCCAAACTCTTGCCGCCTTGAAGTAACAACTTTCGCTTTGTAATTGCTGGAACACTCCCTCTCCTTGCACTAAAGGGATCTTTAACGCGCCAACTGCTAAGACCGAGGCTCTCAGCCTTTTCCAAAAGGAACATGCTTGTGATGAGGCTGGTAGATAAACCCCACCCTATGGTAAGCCTAGCACTGCTGCTACCATCTTTTTTCTTCTCTGAGTTCCCTCCCTCGTCCTTTCCACAGATTCACAGTTTTAAGGTCAGAAGAGATCATTAAAATCATCCAGTCACTTAAACAATAAGGTCCAGGGAATTTTATTCAGCCCTTTTCTGCCTTTGTTTCCTCTGCTTTCCCCTCACATCCTTTTTCTTTTCTCGGTAATTATTGTTATTTGTTTTCTCCTGGCTCTGTCTGCTGCTTAGCTTTGTGCCATTTTCATGTTGTCCCCTAAGCAGACAGCTATGTTGGTGGTTCTACCAGCTGCGTCATGTAAGTACGGGTGACTTCCCCAAGTGCCCTGGGCATGGAAGGGAGTCCCCTGGGCCACTGCATTGCTGCCTGAACTTCTGGCAAGCTGGGTCCAAAACCTTCCCTCTTCCCCCAGGTGCCTTTGCAGTGTCACATACCTCATGGACCTCAGAGAGGGCAATCAAGGGGCTCTGATACATAGACTGCATATCAGCGTGGGGCCTTCCTTCCACTTTACCTCTCTCACGAAGCCAGGCACATACCAACTCTAAACCAGTCTGAAAAGCCACCCTCCTTCCCCTGAACACAAGGTAAAGATCTTTCAATCGTTTATTTTTCTTCCAGATGGCGTTAAGGTAACTAGACAAATAGTTGGGAGAACAGCCGCAAAGATGGACCTTATGCCCCTCTTCTGAGGACATGGTCGTAGATAACAACATGGAGGTAGAGATCTGTTTCAATAGGTGTCCGCGTGGTGCTGTCTCCTGGGTAGGCCTGAAACACAGAATATTACAGATATCCAAACAGTCAGGAGAGACGAGGCATGGTTTTTAATTTCATGAATCTTCTCGTTCCCTTGGAACACAAAGACTGATCCCCCTTGAGGGTGGGGATTTCTCAGAGAAGATTAATGTCTCCTGATTAATTTCTCCTGTGCTGCTTTTAGCAGATGGAAAGACAGCAATACAGTTCTTTTAGCTAAACACAGCTAGAAACAACTGGACTATCAACTGGTCAAAGAGAAGGTCCAGTTGTAAAGATCAGGCAGCTGGTACTGAGCCTGTGAAAGCTGAAAGCACTGAGAGAACTCATGCTGATTTCGGTTTGGCCCACGGTGAGCACTTTGAAAAGTTTGTTCTGCATCAGTAAGCGTCACAGAAAAAACGGAGCCAGACGGATCTCAGGGAGACCTACGTGCCTGTACCCTGCAACCTGCGGGGAGACCGAATGTACACACTCCAGCGCTTCTTAGTGTGGCTCTCGGCATGCAAGGGTCTTTCACACAGACACTGAAGAGCTGGTTGTTTGTCACAGATGTTCTGCAGCTGTAGGAAGTTAGACTGGTGGCCCACTTTCAGTGCAACCAAACACATTTTTAGCTATGCATTTTTGAATTTCTAACAAACCAATACACTTATTTTGAAATACATATAATTTGATATTTTCTACCGTTACTATTCATATGCGACCATCATTCATGGGAAACACATCAAAGAAACCGTCATCCTAGATCTGTTCAGTACAAACCCAGACCAATTATTGCCCAGCTTACTTCATGTTGGTTTTGAGAGTAACCAAAGCCTGGGTGTGTTTGTCACATTCAATCTATAGTCCAAAGACCTCAGTTGTAAAGTTTAAAAAAGGGCAGTTAGCGCTGAAGGAACAGTCAGTTTCTTATAGAGGGAAGCTGTTCGTAAGATTATTACCCATTTAGTTCTCAACAAAAGATATATGTGGAAATTTAAACAACTTTCAACTTTGGCTGGAAATAGGATGCCAAGGTGACTTTAGTGTGTGAGTGCATTTGCTTTGTTTGGATTCAACTGCTTTGCAAATCTAAATAATTACAGAGTTACTTAAACAGTAGTGGGCAAAGTCTGAAATAAATGGCATAAATCAATCAACTTCAGCAATAATAGGATCAGACCCATTTTTAGGAGAAAGCAAAGCATACATTTATGCTGTCAATGGTATGTAAGAGACACAGAGTCTGTAACATTCATCCAGTATATAGTACTACTGAGGCACAAGCATTTTCCTTTTTTTAATCCAATGATAAATCCTTCTGAATGATTTACTTTGCAGTTCTCCACAAGAACAAGCATCCAGTGTCAAATTTCTCTTTTGTCTGGGACAGAGTTTAAATCGGAGTTTGACCCTTATGCCATGGTGACAATCCCAATCTGCTGCGAGAACCAAGTGACCTTAGTGAGGCAGCCTTCCTCAGGACTCCTCAAGTATTTTGTATTAAGGAGGAAAAACGGAGTTTCACTCACTTTAGGTTTCACTCAGTTTAACTGGAGCAAATTTGAAGACAAAACTGAAAGTCATATACAATTAGCAAAACTATTGCATGTTTTTTCAGAGGGATGGAGAATCGGCATCTCAGTGCTCATGGACTTTACAGATATGATAAAACCAGCTAGTGTGGTCATGGCAAAGTCACTCTGCATTCCCTCTTTTTTAAAGCCTGTGTGACGGTGACAAGCACTAGTGCTGCTGCCTGTGCAGCTGGGGAAGGAATTCTGCTAGTTTCAGTTCATCACTGCAAAAGTGCTGGGATGGAAGATGGCCCACACTTCATAGGCAGGAGCTGATCGTGCTTTATGGATTTGCTGGTGTTCGGCACCAGCCAGGATTTGGGATATTACAATTCTTGCATTTTGTTTCGAAGCAACTTCATATTCCTTTATTTTTAACCACCTACAGGCACGTTTCATAAAAGGAAACTTGATTTTTTAAGAGGCGATAAAATACAGGGTCTACCAGCCCCAGGATGGGTTGACAACATCCTAACAATTTTTCATCTTAGCAAGACGCACGTGTAGCATCACCTGAATAGAACACGCTCTCTTGCCACACCAGATGCACCTGCCCATATACTGCCAGCCCATTAGCTCTATAAGTCTCCCATGCCTCTGTCCTCAGTCCTTCCAGCCAGCCCTGCTTTCCTCCCAGTCTGTTCACTCCATGCTTCCCTTTCCTTCACACTTCCAGCCAATTCAGTTAATAGGATATAGACTCAGCCTGAAGCCTGTCCTGGCAAGAAGGGCAACGTTTTCTGCTTCTGTCAGGAAGGCAGAAGAGCAGGGAAAGGAAAGAATAGAAGAGAAATCCTGCTTTGGAGATCTTTCAGCTTTGTCAGTCAGTTCAACATTTGATTGCTGTCTTCATGAGGGAAAGGCCTAGATATACTCAGTCATAAACAAGGTAAGCTAAGTTTAGCCTGACAGGGACCATAGTAGCTGTGTCAACAAAGGAAACAGTATGTCTGAGTAAGCCTGAAATATTAGGTGCATATTGATAAACACACTATTTGCAATCAGACTTCAATAGCTTAGCAGTCCAACTCCATTGCATAAAGGAAATCCAGAATATTGCAGAAAAGACATTTACCTTTGGATCCACATTTATTATTTTCCTATCACTTTTGTTCTTGAAGAGTAATCCACAGGCATTTTCTGCAATCACTTGGTAATTTGGGCTGGAATTTGAAGTGCTGACATTTCTATCCCAGTTGTAAAAGCTGTGAAAATGTGAAACAGAAATAGTGTACTTTTAATGGATGTCATTCTTCCAGCTTAAAGGGCAGGTTCTGACCTACTTATTCATGTTGAGTAGTTCCTGATTCCACAACAGCCCCTCTGAAAGCCAAACAGATTCACTGAGGAGTAGAAGCCTACTAAATATTAGAAAATCTGTCCAAACGTGGTCCTACATAGTCTCTGGCAAACCAAAACTGAGGCCCCTAGTTGTCTTCTCATCTATTCAGTACTAGTGTTAGGAAAAGTTTGAGAGCCTAGGTTATAACTAGGGGGAAGTGGCAGTGCTTGAGAATTACTACTGTGACAGCAACAGCTCTGGAGACCACCTGAAAGTGCTTCCTGGACCACCACAGATCTGCAAACCAGATGTTAGAACCAAGTTTCCCCTTTGGATCTCATTGTAACTCTCTTGCTGCCTTACTGTTTTCCTCTCTCTTGTTTTTCATGTAATTCTGGTAATAAAGAGTTTTTGGATGTCTCCTTATGGCCAAGGCACAGGGGGGAGGTGCTGAACATCAGTTCCCCAGAGAAAATCCCAGCTCCCTGAAGAGCTGTAGGTGTCAGTCTGTGATTAATTCTAGAGCAACCATCCGATCAGGCTGACTCTGTTTGCCGGTTTCTAAAACATCTCAGCACTAAACACCACATCAGAAGGAATCATCAGCCCACTATGTCGATACCAAATGCACACAAAAGGATTTCAGCAATTTATCCGTCTTACTTCTAGGCTGGAGGTGTTGCAGTTCCAAAGGAATTCTCACACTTTTCTTTGATTTCCCAAACATTTCATCACCTGGCCTTAGCCATTTTGGCTTTTGTACTTGCAACACAGCCCACTAACAGGCTGTGATTTGCATGCTCGTTGTTAGCAATTTTTTAGAAACCTTTTCAGCTCAGTTGTGACTGCAGATTGCATGATGTGATGGCACTGCTACATGTACCTCACTGGGGTACTCATTCGATCATCTTAGTGGCTCACTGCACTTCCGCTTCTCACCAGATGTGTGTATCCTTTGTCAAAGGAAAAGGAAACGGGAAGAAGTCAGGAAATTGTTCTGGGCATAAGCAGGACTCAAGAAATTTTGAAAATACAAAGCCTTTTATTTTCCTGTCTTCTGCAAGGATACTCTGCTCCAGCTAGATACATGGGTTCCAGTTTTAAAAGCGCCTTGATTTCTGCTTCACATTGAAAGAACGTAAAGTGATAGGCCTCATTGTTACGTATCCTAAGCTTTTTTACATTCTGAGCACCTCTGGTGTGACTGAAGCAACGCGTAACGACTTCGCAATGAATTTACGACACCCTTACAGAGTTCATCTTGGCGTTACTGAAGTCAGCGGGTGATTTGCCACTGAAGTTAATGGACTACACCCAGGTGATATAACATGGACCTGAGATGTGTTCAGCACAAAATTAAGTTCTTGAGCAAATGAGGTAATGCAAGTACAAGCTGTCCTCTGGCATTCTGCGCAACCTGGTACTTGAGAGTCTGCAGAAAATGAGTGAAAGGTGGGTGGACATCATAAATTCAGCTGAATGGTTTTGCGTTGATACCGTAATTGGTCAAGTTAACTTGCTGTCTATAGGATTATTTAATGCTCCTGGGTAGTCATGTTAAGTGGTAAACATACAGAATTTTTGTATGCGCTGTTTAAACCTACGAATAAGAATATACACAAATTTATATACAAATTAAATACCCAAATTCTTTTAACTCTACTCGACAATGTTATTTCATCCATACAGCTTTTCCCTGTCCCCCAGGACACAACTCGCTTAACAAGACAAATCACACTAATGGAAACTGTTTGTCCTGGAAAACCACTACCAGATTAGGAAGGATTTGCTCTACATTATCTCAGGGGGAAAAAAAAAAAGTCTCTCTGCAAATACTTCCCCGCATTCATCAAAAAGAAATTAAACATCTGAAGGAGAAAATAGTCAATTAGCTGCCAGATAATACCTTCCTGCATTTTGCCAAGTTTCCAACCCCACTCCTACAATACTTCCACATTTAAGCCAGTGGGAACTTTGGATGTCCAGTGAATAAAAGATCAGAGCTCAGACAGGCTTTATATTGAGAAATGAAAGTCTAATGCAAATGGTTTTGTTACGGTTTTGTTTGCTCCACAACAAATTGGGTGCCATCATGTGCTTGGATGCTAGAGAGCGAGCCGCAGTATGTCCATTGGTGAAATGAGGTGTATCTATCTGTCTGAGCTCCGTACTGAGGAGCGATAGAGCCGGACAACCCCCTGCGCAGATCCCAGGCCGCCCTGCCCACGCACGAGCACGCAGGAATGCCGCACCCCGCACGTCCTGACGTTGCCATGTTCTCTAGAACAAAGGCCAACAGAGAGCGAGAAGGCTGCTCTTACGAGGAAGACTTCGGGGATGTCTGGCCACAGAAAGAGATTTCCACTTGCATCCCTCATCTAACAGTCTTCACTGAAAACTGACACAACTGATTTTACGATGAGATTCATGCAGTCTGCACCCCCAGCTTCAGCCGGCAGAATGAGAAGGGCTGCTGAAGCTAGATGCAAGGACAAAGTAATACATGCTGGCTGGAAATATATATAGACAGGAAGTCCATGGTAAATTTTGATGAGAGGAGCAAGGGGTTGGAGAAGCATCCTCTGCAGCAGCCTCTCTCTTCGCTGTCAGTTACTGCTAAGGGGAAACTTGATCATTTTACTCAATACTTTCTACCATGTGGCCGTTGTTGCAATAACAGGAGGCTGGAAATCAGGACCCAGGAGATCTCCTGTCTCATCCATGTTTCTCTCTCTAGAATAAACAGTAAACAAAATTGCAGCAGGAAGTACTATCATGAGTTACTATAATCCCAATCCAAGCAAATTGATTTTTATTAGTAAAATTACAGGTAGCTTTAAATATTTAAATTATCCTGAGATGAAAACATGCTATCAGACGAACAGGATCAAATGCCAAATTCAAAATCTACTGTGTACTTTTTTTCTATTATTACTTTGTTTGATTTCCAAGTGTTTTGGAACAAATTTAAGTCTTCAACACAGCTCTTAAGTATGTGGAATATGAGAGACTTAGCAGTGCCCACAGTCCAGCTGCAAGAAGAATGCATCTTTTTTTTCTTTTAACAATGAATTGTTGGTGCAGTGGTATATAACAAGTACCACGCTGTGTTTGGGTATACAGACTAAAATATGTGAGGCGTTTTTTTCGTTCATCAGCTAATTCTGGTCGGAGCAGATTTTCATTCCGCAGGCAGGCAAATGCCTTCCCAGAACCCAGGAATATGAATACAGGTCTTTGTACGCTTAAGTGCTCCTTCGGGTACCAAGATGGCAGCACATCAAACCACATGGTACTTACAGAACGTCTTTCATCCAAAAATCTCTGGATCCTTTTGTAAACATGCATTAAACCACTTGACATTCTTGTGAGATGTAAGGCAGGCTTTATTACACCTCATCAGTGGCAGGGGCAGTCAGGGCACAGAAAACGTCAGAGATCTTTCCCCAGGATACATGGTCCCTGCTGCCAGCTCTAGCCACGACAGGAAAGGCTTTAGGTGGACATGGAGTTGGCCAACTGTTTTCCTGTAGGCAAATCTTTGGCAAGGCTTTACAAACTGTATTTTGAAGCCCGGGTGCATGATTGTCCCCTTTCTTCCCTTATTCCAGGGTGGGAACTGAGCTTTGATGGAAGATGGACTCGCACAGCCTATCCTGGGAGTTGAAATTCAGTGGTGCATCAGGCTTGCACAGGCTGGAGAGTGCTTCAGTCAGACACTGAACAATCCGAGGGTTGCCAGTCACCACCTGACCAAAAGAGAAGGTGGTGTGTATCTGCAGGGTAAGAACTTTGTTGTCCCAACTTACTGTTTACTATTTAAAATCAGCAAAATCAAGGAGAGAGAACATAGCGTAAAGGTGTTTATGTCTGTTTTGGCTCCACCTTTGATCCTAAGGGGTTAGATTATACTACCCTCTTCTTTCATCCCCTCGGGATAAGGATTGGTTCCTTGATTCAGTTCTCTATTTTTCTCTTCCCGCCCACACATACACTAAGATAAAACCATTCCCTATAGCAGACTGGGACTTCAGTCAAAAACTAATTATAAACAATGATGGCTCAACAGCTTTTTTCAGTTTGTGGTTATATGAATTTGCGATGCAAACTATCTGGCTGCAGACCCCCTCCTGGTGATTTACAGACCAGCTTTCTTTAGTTGGGCAGCAGCAGAAGGGTGCAGACAAGGGAGACAGGGAGATGCAGGACAACAAAGGAGAGAAGAAATGGGAATAAAAACCAGAGTAATCCCTTTATCCCGAAAAACGACACACACTTTCTTTGTGTCCTCCAGTAGGAGTGCATCCATCATCATTCTAATAGGAGGAAAAACTGGCATTCTTCATGCGCTTGCCAAATATGACAAAGCAGCAATATACTTCGATGGGACTGGCCTGTCAGTCCTTCCACGGCTTTCTGGTGCAAACGAGGTCAATGTCTCAGTAGGACATGACACTGTAATACAGCACATATGCCTGACGCCATGCCAACCACTGTTTCATAACAAGATGCATGTCACAGACCCCTGGTTAAATAAGAACAAGCTACTTTTTTCCATGTAAAAGAGTTAGAGATGCTAAGAATTGCTTTTCTTTTTCATCTTGAAGCAGCTCTGACTGAAATAATTACATTTACCAAATAACTGCCATGGTAGAATAAGATTTGTTACGGTACTTCGGAAAACCAAGGCAGTTTGATTTGCTCCACAGCTACCATGCACAGTAGTTATTTTTGCACTATTGGGTTAAAAACAGGTAACATTTAGCTAAATTCTCATGGCTGATTATCTTCCATACTGGTAAATCAAAAGTAACTCCACTGAACTCTTGTATAGAATTGGTAAAAATGAACAGCTAGCCCATAGGACTAATTCATGCCTTGGTTTCCTACAGGCAGTGAAAAAGTGCAGCACCTCCTGGTGCGCCTGTAGTTACAGAGCAGAGTCACCACGGTAAATACTGTCTGACAAGTCCTCTTTATACCACTGGCACTGGGGGGAAGCGGCGACATATGATCTCGGTATCTAATCTGTTACCAGGCTTCCCCGTGCAGAACCGGAATGGTGAGAGGATGTTTAGCACTGCAGGCAGAAATAATTTTTAAGACTGTTCTGACCTTGCCTTTGCTATTTAGCTAACGCGGAGTTTGCTACATCTCATTACCGAACTCGGGAAACAGCCATGCCAGTAGTGGGGGTGGTACTGACGTTTCATTACTGAAAGGCAGTTTTTAAGGATGAACACTGTGGCAGCCAGCACTCGATGCCTCTGAACCTAGCAGAGATGCGGCTTTTCCCTCTTGCTCAAGTCTGGACAGCTCCTGCAGGGATGCTCGGTGGCCAGCACCACCACCTTCGCTACGCAGTCGCTGAAGGCAGCCTCTCTGTATCTCTCCCAGGCAATACTAGAAACCCCCAGATTTGGCTCAACAGAGATCAATGGCAGAGCTGCCACTGATTTCAGGAGGGCTAATGTTCACACAATACATTCAAAAAGCACAGGACAAGAACCAACATATGACTGCTAATCACGGGGACTAGAGCTACTCCATGGCAATGAAGGTCATGCATGGCAAGAGACTGAAAATATCTCACTGGTCTGCTGACTCCCCTTTCACTGTGTCGCTTTAAAAGCACCTGATCTTTTTTCTTATCCCTCTTCTTTTTTTTTTTTTTTAAACATAGGTGACGCTTTGCAGAAAGAGCTCTGAAAGGATGTGCATCCATGCTGATTCCTATCCTCCTATAATTTCACAGAAAAAGTGTAATGAACGCAACACTGGGAGGACCAAGATCCCGATCTGGCACCACCAAAGCAGTGCTGTGAGGATGTTGGGGCAGCTACATCTTCTGCGCAAGACACCCTGCCACGTAAGCAAAGAGTACTGATGAACGCTGGACACGGCAAGTGCCGGGAGGTGTCCAGTGGGGCACACAGATTGGCTTTAGGCCTGCTTTCATCTGACATCGTCCGTGGCATGCTGGAGCAGCTTTCAGATCAAGGAGCTTGCAGAGCTCCTCTTGGCACCATAACCCTTTCACCTTACCCACTTCTCCCATTAACCCCCAAGCCACGTGGCCGCTCTACCTCTTGCCTGGGCTCTGCCTCTAAGATCTCCCCGTTTCCCTACACTGAGAAGGAAAAAGAGCGCCATACGCCAAAATGATGAGCACCTGCAGCTTCCACTGACCCGATGTGACGCTGTGTGCCAGCTCAGCAAGCCTGTAAGTCAGCTCTGATGAGTTCGGTCTACACAGGCATACCACGAAGGGCAATAAACTGAAAGCAGGTGAACTGAAGACTGCTATTAGGAGCTGCACGCTAGCAGAGAGGCTTGCTGAACCACAAAAGCACATTGTCTGGGGAAGGAGCACCCAGACTGGACTAGACCATAATACAAATCTCAAACCCATGATGCAGGTGAGATGGACCCCAAGGTCTCATGGGAAGGCAATTCAAAGCTGGTCCACTAGACACTGGCAGGATTTCTGTGGTAAAGAGCTTGCATGAACATAAGAGAAAAGGATTCAAGAGCAGAAACCCCATGTGGAACCCCCCAAAGTCACAGGATTTGTGGACTCGAAACAATTAAACTCCCATATTAGACCATTCTGAGAAACATCAGCTACATCTGCTTCTTTAAGAAAGACAGATACTTCCGAGGAGTGAGGAAAGCTCTTTCAAGCACTTTTGGCAAAACGAAAACTCACCTAAGATGGCACGTGATCACGTACAGTAAGGCCGAATGCCACGATTCCAGCAGTAGCCAGAGGGGGAATGTGGCAGGCAGGAAGCTGATCCATTAGCCTGAACTTGGATGCTGTGAGTCTAAAGCTTTCCTACTGTACACAGCACTTATCTATGTTTTAACTAAATGGTGCATTTCGAGTTTATCATGGCATGTCATATTTTTCAGTTGGAACAACAGCAACAAAAAAGACAACTTGGAAAGCAATTTTTTTACACAAGAATTAGACCTCCCATAGCCAAAAGATGCTATCGTCCTGCTATTTTTCTGCCTTTTGACAGAATAACCACCTGTAATCTTCATACGAAACAGTAATTGTCTAATTGAGAATACAAAGATCCATATTCTCAGGGACTGCTGGTGAGTGCATCTCTCCTGCCTATGCCCATTTACAACTGCTGCATAGATTGTCTT
This sequence comes from Dromaius novaehollandiae, assembly GCF_036370855.1. Lineage (NCBI taxonomy): Eukaryota > Metazoa > Chordata > Aves > Casuariiformes > Dromaiidae > Dromaius > Dromaius novaehollandiae. Next base: position 10,705,917 of record NC_088101.1, on the reverse strand, counting down.
GTTGGTCTAACTACCAGCACATAAGACGGTTAGATTTTCTTCCTCTGCTCCACACACACACATGTACGCAGATACTGAAATACTTGTTGCACTGAGCTTACTCAGTGATGAGTTTTCTTCTGGTCATGAATTATCTACGAATCAAAGATGATTTGAAGTATGTGTAACACACACACAGAGCTCACGATACATCTCCTCTGTCTACACACACACACCCACATGGGTATTCTGCACGCAGCAGTGGGATCCAGATGATAATCCTGTACATCTCTGTGTAGTCTCACAAACCGCCTACTCCCCTGTCACAAGTCATTACACTTCACCTTCCATGAATGCCTAAGGACTTGAACTGGGCCACATATTTCAGTCTTCAAAACCTAAATGTCATGTCTCAAGTTTGCTGCCTCAGAAGGATGTTATCAAATCAACAAACGCCAAACAGCTTTGTTAAGTTTTCTTTCTCATTTCCAAATATAGGATTCTTCCTTCCTTGCAAATTCTCCTGGCCTCCGGGAAGAATAGTTCTTTACGGGACCTTGACAAGTGCAAAAAAAAGTTTCAAAATTCATCAGGGAAAGAAAGGACATTATGCTTGCTTCCAGGGCAAGAAGATATAGATTTTAACAACATATCACTGTTGACACGACATAGCATATCCCTGACTCAACCTGTCATTGAGTGTAAAAGATATCTTTTCCACTGCTAGGTTTGGACTGACAAGTAGCAGTGGGAAATTAAACAAGAGAATCACTACCTGTGTTTTAAAAACTCTTTTTTTAAAAAAAAAACCACACACAAAACCCTTCTGCAAACTATCAGCATGCAGAGATTGTCAGTGTCTGTTTGGGATGATCGTGTAATTCAGGTGACATTTCAGCATTCAGAAACGGCACAGTTGCCTCAAACTCAGTCTGACAAAACTCTTTGTGACAACTATTCCTGCACATGTTTATAATATACCTCCAGACACTGGACCTGTGCCATACACTGAAACTTGCAGAACTGACTCTTCCCTGCTATATAACGCTATATTCTTCTGTGCATATATGTACACAACAGAACAGCTCTTTTATCATACAGAAAGCGTAAGCTGAACATGAAACCAGTAGCTGTGTAGCTCCATCTCTTAAACTCATTCCCAATTCTAAAGTTGAATATCATGGAAGTCCAAACATTGCCTAACAGAGGATTGCAACTGGCGTACCATAAATCTGCTGATAACCTTTTCTTCACCAGTGTGGCTTTTCCTGTCTCCGTGTCCCAGTATGCAACAGTGCATCCTTAGCAGCAGCCCGCGGCGAGGCTGGGACTCGGGCAGGCTGTGGGCTGCAGCTCCAGCAGGAAGGCGTGGGAGGCCGCGGGCCGCACGGCAGAATATTCAGAGCTGAACCACATCTGGCATCTGAGCTGGGCCTGGGTCATCCTTTCTGTAATTCAGCCTGGCTCTCCACAGCTGGCAGCGCAGATCGTAGTCTAACAGCTCCAACTTGTAGGTCCATGTGCTTTCACTTTTAGTGGACGTTAGTAGACATCCTCAGCACTGGAGCATTTAGAAATATTTCTGTTAGCCAAGATGTTTTTTTGTGTAATCTGCTCAGCACTCCCAGCGTTCTCTTTGAACTTCGGCTGGGTATGGCATTTGCATTTCAGGATGAAGGATAGGATTAAGAAGAAAAACAGAAGAAATGAAAACAATAAAAGGGAAAGAAATTGAAGTCCTCAGGGTTATAGGCCCAATCCCAAGAAATGATGAAACTACTGTCAGACTCCAGAAGTTGTCTAGTAATCACTCAGAATTTATTATTTTATTAGTTCTCTCGATCTTTAAAAGAATAAAACCACCCAACACATTAGGGTTTATGGCCAAAGGAAAGAAAAAGTTTTATCCTGAAGCTACGACAAAGAAGATAAAAAAGAGGCATGTAATTGTTGAGAGAACAACAGGATGAATAGCTTATACATATTGTGCAATTAATAATCACTGAAGGCCTGTTGGAAATTGTGTATAGCTGATAGATCAACATACAAAACTGGAGTCCCCATTCGCTTGCATACCAGTACACAGTGATTACATTAATAATGAGCCAATCAAGAAATTTGTTTTCCCAAATCTGCCTTTTTAAAGTATCTTCAGCAGGGAGCAAAAAACCCCTATAAAAATAAAAATCTGAGCTGTAAAAGTCTCCCTTTTAGCCAGGCCTTGGTATTAAAAAAAAAAAAAAAAAAAAAAAGTCATTTACAAAATGTCCACGCACTGGTCACTCTGTCCCCGTTCCACACCCAGCATTGTGGCCAGCTGAGATTCTCAACAACAGTCTCTGGAGAACAGGCAGATTTATTGAAACCATTTCTTTACCCCAGGAAAAAAGGAGAATAAAATGATCAGCCGTGACAAGGAAGAAGAGATCACTGAATCTTCCTCAGAAAAGAATGAAGATTTAGGCAAGGGTTTAGACTGATTATTTGAAGTGAATTTCTAGTGAAGGCTGACCTAGAAATTAAGGGAGGTGTCATGGTTAAGCATTCATCTGGTTGTCACACAGGTTCACGTACTAGCTTTCCTTTCCCATTAAGACCCACAGTATGATGAATGACTGGAGCCCTGCACCATCATTCAGCTAATTGCTTCAAGTGCCAAAGATACAGGTAAGTGCCAAGAAGGATTTCCAAAACCTGATGATTTCTTGCCTGCTGATTTCTTGTGGTAGGAAGGGTGCGTTGTGGGGGGAGCTTCTACCGATTTTTGCGAATCCCCCTGGGCACCTGCCTATGTCTTTAACACCTTTGAAAGCGTGGCCTTTAGATGTGTGCTGAAGTTGCACTGAGAGCAATGCTTAGGTGCTTTGCTGGATCAGAGCCATAATAAGTCATGATGAGCAGGAAGACCTGGAGGAACTAAATGACAGCTAGACAGGTAGGTGAGTTAGTAAAGGAAATGTTGAAGTACTGCTGCATATCAATTTGGATATGTGTGTTCTTTGTGGAGCCGCGCCAGCTTCTCAAACATTTTCTCTTTTGAAGGAAGCAGGGTTAACATCTATGAATAAATTAGCTCTCTTGATCAAAGTTTGATTAAGCAACTGAGATGAAATGATGGATTTTTCTGAAGGCATGTATTCAAAGCATGCTTAATATATGCATGTATCTCTCTCTGCCTTTCTTCTTGTGTTTTTTCTTTCAAAGGGTCTTCTTCCTTTCCAACTGTAATCTCCTTAGGCACTGAAGGAGTTGAGTCCAGAAAAAATTAATCCATAAAACCATCTGCTGAAACTTTTAATTATCAGTTGAACTGATGAAAAATAATTATTTTATGAAAAAACAACACTTTTTTTGTCTAGCATTTTACTTGTGGGGGGAGGAGGGTGTCAAGTCAGGGGAGACAGCCAACCTTCCATTCTTGAACAGTGTTCTGTCTTTTCCCACAACTTCACTATTGCAAATCCTTGGAAATCCTAATGGCTTGTACAGTGAGGGAATCCTTAAAACAGTCAGTCTGCTGAATCACTGAGTTTTCCAAGTGACCCAGGGACATTTAACTGCATCTCTCCCACTGGAACTGGAAAACAGCAGATTGAAAATCTCAGTGCCCTGAGAAGGACTCGGTTCCCTTCACACCTCGGTCTAGAAGACCGTGAAGTCACTGGTGGGATACCTCAGGCCCTGTGGCGGTGGTGCTCTGACCTGTGTTGCTGCTTTCTCATTTTGTCCAAAGTTGGACAACCATACAAAAATTTAGGAGAAAAGTCTTAAAAATCTAGGCACATCTTCCAAATGCTGCTCTACAGCTCCCTCCCCCCCACCCTGGAATACTCTCAGGATTTTATCTATATCGCAATGACCTCAGGTTTTAAATATGCAGGGAAGGAGGGATTAGAACTCTCCAGTAATTTCCATCTTCAACAACTTAACTTCCTTTCAAATGGCAAAAGTGCCATCTATTCAGGAAAGAACTACCTCGTCTTGGGGAAAAACTCTTTGGGAGAACCACTCCTGCACTGAATAGCTCCAAAGGGCTGATATGAAGCACACATCCTCAGCAAAGCTCTGGATTACACACTCGGGGTTCAGCACGTGAAAACTGCTGTGGAACTGGACATGGATTTTGCAGTTTCCAGCCTGCCAATACCCCTGAAGAAAGAGATGCGTTTTGCTAGGATTTTGTGTGGCCAGAGCACCCAGGAGACTGCTAAATCTGAGGAGAACTACTGAAAGCTAGTAATGTAAAAATAAAATTAAAAAATGCACAACTTACTTTGTCACTTTCTAAATAGTAGTTTTAACTTCAGGCACCGCTTCTTGACAAAGCTAGTCTTGATGTGATCAATTATTTGCTTACAGTTGAATGTTCAGTACAGAAAAAGGCACTGACTGTTTTCTTTGCTGCTAAAAGTTGATGCAACACACTGCAACTACCAGTGTGACACCCAGCAACATATACCATGAGTGGCGCAAATTAACATATCTATATTGAAAACAGATTTTTTTATCCATTCAAATCATGAACACACTGTTAATCTGAGAGACTGACATATCTAATCTAATTCTATGTTTAGTGACGGAGCAGAGAGATGACAGGGCATTAAGCAGGCAACTTTTCCATTTCTATTCAAACATGGCAAAGTTGTGATATTAGTGAAGCAAAATAGCATACACAGTGTTCCCATTCCTTACTTCTTCTCTACAACAGACTCATAGCTTGTAATCTGACTGCAAAGCTTACGCACATGAGACACACATGTATAACTAGATAGCCAAACTCTCTCATCTACTTGCAGATTAAAATGAGAAACAGCCTATAAGCAGAACTACTTTGAAATCTGAAGGGATAAAAAGGAGAGAGGCCCCAGTTCCAGAGAGTACTTTAAACACATGGAGTACACGGGGACCACTCAGCACGCTGGAAGTGGGGCTTATGCTCCGGTCAGAGGAACCGTTCCAGGAAGAGGTTATACACAAGAGAGGACAACAGACGGTAAGGACGCAGGAAGGAGAGGGAGAAGCTGAAGGAGAACTTCACGCGGTAGGAGGGGTACCGCGTACGTGAGAGAACAGGGTAAGTGGTTGGAAATCATTTGCTGGGTCTTGCAAGTGAGGATGAAGATCACGAATCCGATGCGACAGAGAGAGGAAGCCAATAAAAAGACTTATGAAGGGAGTGAGCTGGCCGTGTGACTGTTACTCATATTAGCTGCAAAACCACCTGAGGTTATTTGAATCACAGGAAGCAAAGAAAGACGATACATGTCCTTACAAAGAAGGAGCAAATGTATTCAAAACAGGATAAACTGATACGTAGGACTACTGAGGCAATACTTTTTTAAACAGTTCTAAGAAAAACTTTTTAGATAAACAGCTGACAATATGAATGTTATGCGTTTCTGTAAGATCTGAGGGCTCAGATATCCAGAAGAGGTATGCTTAATATGGCAGTTTCAATGTCTGCTTAATCCACAGTCCCGTAAAGAGCAACGCTATTGAACAAACTAAACCAGCAAAACTGCTTTAAAGAATCCATCTCCCTGCTTGTCTTTAACATGCAGAGCGTAAAGAGGATATTACAGCATGCTGTAGATAAAGAACCACCACAACAACTTTCTCTGAATGTTACAACCTAGAAGCAATTTTTTTTTCTTACTTACATGCATGAAGCTTTTACGCTTACTGCTTAAAAGAGGGCTGGGCTTTATTCTTTTTTTTTTTTGTTACGCATTTCCACTGAAATGATACCCACAATGCTATGTATTCATACACAAAACTCAGAATCTGAAACTATCGCTTGTTTTTTAAGTCATCCAGGCCAAAAAGAGCAACAGTGCTGCCTAAATGACTGAGGCACCTGAATCCCACAGTTTTAACAGGACTTTCCTATGTGGCCTCGTTGACTTTGAGAATTTTACTCTGCTTCATTTCTGTAACTTTCTGACTGAGTATCAGTGTGGAGGCCTGAAGATTCACATCTTTTCCATGGGATATTCACCCCAGGGTAGAACATGAGAAGACACTCGCAAATAATATCAAATAAACCACAGTTACAGAATTTTGTGATCTGCTTCAAAACATGCTAAGTCTGATATCACCAATTTTGCTCATGCTGAAGCTGCGGATTTAGTCCCATTGAAATCGCTGGGGAGATCTTCTCCCAAGGCTGCTGTACCACAGAGCTCCTGGTTAAGAGTCTGACGTGGTTTCAAAAGGTGATGGAAAGCTCTTTCCCTATCATCTATCGCATACTGCTGGGATGTTTACAGTTACGCGGAACTCAAAAGTTTAACAGTATTTGGTAAAAAAATAAATTGGCAACCATTAGCACAGATAGCAGCTAATTCCCATGAAAACAACCAAAATGACAGAACTGATGGCTATGGGAAGTAAAACCAAAGAATTTCATTAATGCTACGACACTAGCAAACGGGGTCCGAGTTAGCTGGCAGAGACCCTCGTCACTGTCAAACATCACCACTATTAGGAGAATGGATTTGACAGAAGCTCTGCAAGTGCAATGATGAAATGCCAGAGATCAAAGTAAATACAGAAATAATAATCCCCATTCTCCACAAATGTATCAATGATTTTCACAGGTCAAAAGACATCATTTTTGATGGAGTTACTTCCAGATGAAAGCCTTCCAAATCAGGAGTATCAGGCCAATAGCCTGAACTTGTCTAAAACACAGCAATACAAAATTACAGAAAAAATATTACAGAAACATTGGGAAAGTAGTAATGAAAACTAAGTGTCTTGTAAAGCCTGAAGTGTAGACGAAGACTTCCTGGAGCCCAGTCCAGTTCCCTCACCAGTCTGACAGGAGAAAAAATTGCTGTTCTGCATTTCTGTCGTAAGTTTATCACTTTTCCATGTTTTGAGAAATACTCTAAAGAACAGAGTGGAGCGGCTTTGCAGCATTCGGAGAATGGGAGCGGATCCCATCTCCTGTGAATCCTCCAAGGCCAAGATGCTTTGACCTCTGAGAAAGACTGTGATTCTAAGAAAGAAAAACAAAAAATATATAGTCTTCATCTCAGTCAGGTCCAGGGCAAAACTTCAGTGGGAGCAAGACTGTGCCTTTTACATGTCCACATGGGACATGAATAAAACCCTGTTTCAGGGAGGTTAATGCAAAAATTTCTTTTTTGGCCTGAGCATTCTTCTTCTTTTTGAAAGAAGTATATTCAGAATTTTTTTTTTGCAAATCCTGGGAAATTTTCTCTTATACAGGCACAATGTAAGAAGAACTCTCATTTAAGTATGAGTACTGTGTTTCACAGCATAAAAACAAAACCAGCAAAGTCCTTTACATACTCAGCAAAATAACATATTTAGCTAAAGAACATATTCATAAAGTGCCTTGAGTGCTACAGTAAGATTACTCTGATTTTAACTAGTGGCTGGGTAACAACAGTTGTGACTAAGACTACAAACCTTGGCAGAAGGAAGCTATTTGGAAAACACAGTGATTGTCATCTACCGGAGAAGAGAATTAAGTGACACGGGGAAATGTGAAAATGTGAAAATGATGGTGGACATCACCAGTGCCAGGCAAAACAACAGATAATGTTGTTACAAACTGTGATGGACAGAAAGTATAGACCAGAACTCAGCAAAACAAGGATAGACAAAAACTTCAATGAATCTCTCTCTCTTTGAAGACAGAATATGCACGTGTGTGTGTATGCAAGAAAAAATGAAGGTATATTGCTCCCAAACAGCACGGTGGTTTTAACAGCAGAAGAGAGACACTTACAGCAGATTATTTACTTCTGGCAATTTTAAATCGAAAACATAGATAAGTTGTTCCCCTCCCTAATGTTTTGAGCTGGATTCTCGGATATTATGATTTATAACTGATGTGTTCATTTTTTCCCACATCTGCTTAACATAGCTTAATACTTTGAATTTGAATGTTTCGTTGCAAAAAATGCCGCCTCTCTCCCCACCAAGCTAATTCTCATCAGTGCTTTAAATGGTTCAATTAGCTCATAAGAGCATTAAGAACAGAAAAACTACCTTTCCTTCCCCACCTTAAATGTTAGCCCATCTTCCTCCCACCCTTTCTCCTGCTGTTCCTCAGGAAATATTTTCAGTGTGGTTACAACATGTGTGATCTGCATGTGCACAGAAGGCCATAAATCCCTATTACCAAATGTTTCTCTTAGCTTTTGAACATCTCGGAGAGCATGGTATCAGTATCCCACAAACCTCAGGGCAGACCAGTGCAGGAGAGGGAGCTAGCCAGACCCCATGTCATTGCAAAGAGCATTTTCATCGGGGGCTATAAGGAGAAGCAGAATTGCAGGGAGGTTTTCTCAGTGGCAGCTCCAATGTGTAGGTGCAGGTGCATTACCCGGACAGAGTGCTGAAACAATGCATTTCTGGCATAGCGAAGCCTCCAGCTTGGCTCGGCTCTCACAGCTTCACATCCAAACCTTGTTACTAGATCGGGCTGGAATGTCATTCTAAATCCATAGTCTCCAGGCATTAATCAAGAAAGGGGGCCGGCAGGAGGGGGGAAATCCTATTTAAAACTTGTAGTAAAGGAAAAACACATCCTCCAAAAATGCCCTATCAGTGAAAGAACTAAGGCTCTTTCCCAGCTTGTGGTCATTATCAGAGACACAGTAAATATAACCTGGGGCACCCACAGAGTACCTGCAGTTAAGTTGTCATCATGCGCAGATGTACGGTATCCTTACTACAGCAGTACATTATATTATTTCCTTAAATTGGTCTCCTACTTCAGCCCCTGGAAAAGCACCAGAAGAATTTATTGGGGCCGAGAGACTCCAACTGCACCAAACAAGCCCCACCAGGCTCACTTGGGAAAGCATGGGAACTCCCTGCCACTCGACCGTTAGGGCCGAGATCAAAGAGGAACTGAGAAGCTAGGAGAAGAGGGCTGAGCCGCCACCACGATCAACGCGCAAGCTCTGACACCAGGGAGGGCTGTCCCCGTGCTGCTCCACGACAGCGCATCAGCGCCCGGGCGAGGGCTGCGTCGCTGTGACCCTCACGGCACACCCCGGGCATCGGAGAGAGCCCGACAGGGCCTCGACTCAGGAGATTCTGGTTTCCATGAAAACTGCGGACATGAAGAAGTATCAGGAGCTTCCCAAAGGAATGTCCTGTTGTGCAAGGTCTCGACAAGCACCTGTGAGCAAGAGGGGAAAAGGAGGCAGGGGGAATTCTGGAAATTCAGAGACCAAGAGAACTAGGAAAAGATTTAAATGCAACTAAAGAACAGAAAAACGAAGTCATACACTTACTTCGTGGAAGATGAGAAGGGAGGTGTGACGGGTGATAGAGGAAAAAAAAGGGCTAAAAGGACATGTCATCCTTTATAAAGTTTACAGCTTTTGAAATCTGAGGCACATTATTCCTTCTTGGAATCCCCTCTGCTGTCATGAAGTACCTCGCCCTGCCTTGAAGTGGAAGAGACTTAAACATTAACCCTCAGGTAATCCTAGGGGTTAGGCAGTCATGAACCAGACTTCTATCTACTCTCCACAAGCATGAATGCCTTTAGGATACTTGGAAAATCAAATTGCTATTGTATAGCACATGAAGATTTTTACATATATAAATAGGAACTCTGTAGTGTTCCGAGGTTTTTAAAAAAATCAGGAGACTCAGAGAAATGTGCTATTTACCCACACGGATCTCTGCTAGAGGCCAGGAGTTTTGTCTTAACTTTCTAAAGCCCCCAGAGACATACTTTAAAAGCTAGCATGTGCTGCAGTAAAGTGGCTTTAACATGATAAAGTCAGTGTGCATTGCTTTTTCAGTGCATATTCCTTTTTAAGAATACCTGTTGAAGCAAACTAAAAACGATCACAGTTACACTAACTTGATTTTGATGAAGTATCTTTGGACATGACCACTGCAGTCAGAAAAGAAGGTCCTATGAGTTGTTCATTTTCATGTAAATACTTACTTTTTACTGAAGTGATGTGAGGATGAGCAATGAAATAACTGTAAGTGTAAAATTTTTTCATACAAAGAAAGATTAACTGGTGTCGCACAGAAGAAAAGTACATGACATCATGATAATCCAAAAATAAGGAAAAACACAGAGATACTGAACAGATTTCAACTGGAGATACTTTGTTGTACAAGATCAAATTACTTGCAAAACTCGCTGCCACAGCACAGGATAGAAGTAGATTCAATCTGAAGTACCGAGGAATGTTTCAACCAAATATTTATTTCAAAATCCTGATTGCCCAGACCTCACCAAGGATGTGGGAGATCTAGCTGCAAATCCATCATTCATTAGATATTTGATTATTGACATAGCTCACACAGGAGAGACTGAAAAATGCTGCCACAAAAGCCAATAATCACTGAGTTATTCGGTGCTTGTTAGGGATTGTTCTCTGTCTCTCTGGGCTGCTTCCCCCCCCCAGCAATTTAAGGACAATAAGCTTATTGCAAAGAGAAATTTTCAAAAGTTTTAGGGGAAGTTTTTCAAGAAGATAAAACAGATCCCTGATCATCCACAAGTTAAGGAAAAGATGAATTTAAAGAGGAGCAATATGAAGATACCCACTTATCTAACAGATACAGACAGCAAACTTCTGCCTCCCAGGCTTTGCAGAATTGGAAATACGGCATTAGCACTGTGCCGGTGGCGGGAGAAGCCCCGTCAGCTCTCGCAGGTCGTTAAACCCAGACCCGCACCCAGGTAGGGAACCCAGACAGGAACATTCCCAACAGCAACGTGACGCAAAGCCTTCACCACCTACGAATCAGCTCTGGGAACCCCAGTGATGTTTTGTATTAATTCTGGTTCCTGGAGGTTAACATATTGTCATGAAACAACCTCTGGTCTTTTATGCTAGGCACAGGTATGGGCTTTCTATACCAAGAGATGGGGCTTCACCATGCTAAACTTCTGGGAGAAATCCTGCTTCTGGCAAGACTTAGTGATTATCCAGTGAAACCTTACCACCATTTGCTGCAATTGCACAGCTTTACCTACAGCAGGTGACAACCAAGGCAACACTATTATTTATCAATGCAACGCAGAAGAATTTTACCATAATCTTCACTAGGATATAGCTGCAACTAAAAAAAGTACTAGTTATTCCATACAACCATTCACTAAATATATGGACATACCAACTTTAGCCACAGCTATTTCCTTGTCTAACTATAAGGAAAAAGTGGTTTCTCAGACACCCATGTGTGGCAAAAATCACACAGTACTTCACGATCACCGCACAGTGCTTTGACTGACATTTATAGGACGGCAAACTGAAAACAGATTTCCAGAAAAGCAGTCACAAAACTATGGGTCACTACTGCCTCATTATAAATACTCCTTATACCTGCTTTACTAACAAACAGCATCCGGACCGGCCACTACGGTGTAAACTAAAGCTCTGCTTGCTGAGTCAAAGCAGATTGGCTCATGTTATATTGTGACCCTGTTGCTCTGGATCGGTGAAATCCTGCGCTTTTTTCTCTGCTGCCTGAACTCTTCTCCCCATCCTTCACATACTCTTTTTTGTAACTTAGATTTTAAATAAACAAGGCAACTGATCATGGTGAGCAGTATTTTAACTTACGTGCATCTTAATATTTTATGCAAAAACATTCACTAGTTAAAAGTCCCAACCCAGGGGCCTTATTCGGTTTTCTTGCTTGGAAAAGCCTGTAAATACCTGCTTGAAGTGTTCTTCTAAACAAGGAAGTAGTTACACAAATGCCTGTGTCCCTTATTTGGGACCAAGCCCATTAATTGCTACTGTCCCTATTATTATCGATTATATTGCAGTCATGTTAGAAAGCCCATTCCGCCAGGGACGCAAAAGGGGCCCTTAAAAAGGCACCCTGAAAGGGTTAGGCACGTTCTCCAGGTGTGAGACATGGCACGCTGACTGGCAGGTCTTTAGCCAACAACGGGACGATTTAGAGCGGCTTGACAAAATCCAGCTCGACAGCACCAGCGCATATCTCCTGTCAGCATTGCAAAGATTAATTCGGTATCATTTCTGGTCCACGTTAAGAGAGAACTAAGGCTTGTGGGAAGACACATGGCTATCTGGCGAGGCAAGATATCCAGTATTTGATCCTGTGACCTGCAGAGCTCCCTTTGGATACATGAAAGCACAGAAGAGTAGTGCAAAATTGTTCTCTTTATTTTCAGAGAATCCACAAGAGGAAAAGGAACATCATGTTTAGATCTGATTTCCTTATGCATCTGTCTGTGCATCATAACACTGTCTTCACACAAGTAAACAGCCGTGAATCACTTCTGCTTCTCAAATCACACATGGAAGCTGTAACCCAAATCACATTCCACATAAGTGTTTGGCCAATTTCTATTTTCCAAGATGTTTTTCCTACCGTTCTGTTGTTTCAGGTGATAATTTACTATACGGACAAAAAGGGCAAGATAGCCTTTCCCCTACATCTTTCTCCTGAAATTTTAACAGTTTGCAGTTTTCATTTTCCTATTGCAAATGCATACAGTTAGTTTGTTCAAAGCTATAAAAAGCCAATCTCTCCCCTGAAGAGATTTTATCTTTCTTAATTTATTAGAGTATGAATTGAAATGAAGAGAGAAATTAAAAGTGAAAGAAGTAATATTTACAGTATTTAAATATAAGCCAGATGTGGAAGTACACATCTCCAAATTAAACATTTACTGAGTTGGCAGCAATGGAATTTTTCTTCTCACTCATCCAGACCTTACGTTTGAACACACTAATTTCTATTTAAACATCTATCTGCCATTTGCTGCCTGTGCCTCGTACATCTAAGTGGCAATTAAGAACTGTTCCCCCACACTTCACGCAGTCATTTCTCTTGTAGGCAAAATGGCTCCATTTAATCGCCAAAAAGTTTTAAGCCCATGACCAAAAATCATGGGCACCGAATCTGAGACAGCAACACGCATAAATAGGCATGATCTGAACCTCTGAGTCAGCTGTAAATACTACTGAAAGCAACAGTAGCTGTAGGTGCTGAAAATCACCCCGAACCAAGCCCTGCTGTTTGTGAGTCAGGCTATGAAGGCATATGCATGATGAATACCATCATAGGAGGACAAGTACCGTTACACAAGGAGAGGACTCTGGAGTCGCAGCTAAACACTAAGAGGAACATCTTTTGTTCCCATACCGTTAGGGGAGGGCTCCAGCTGACCTGCCCAGACTGACACCAGCCTTCACGGGCCTCAACATGAGGAGGGCAGCCTGCTTTCACCCCCTTGGCAATTCATTCCCTCAAGGGCTCAACACCAACCGGTTTGGCATTATTGGATAGCGGTCAACACATGCAGAAAGCAGCTGGAATCAAAGAACCAGATGGGTTTGTAAACATCAAGTATGATGATAAATGACAGAAAAAAAACCATATTTACTTTTTGTGAGGGATAAAATTAATTCTTGTCCTCATCAAATCCTTTGAAAAGAGTGCATCTTTCCTAAGAGATCCAAAGGAATTTACCCCATGGGTCTGCGAAGTCTTGTGAAATTCGGATGCTGACAAGAGATGAACTTTTTTTCCTCAATCCTGAATTATTTTACTTTGTACTATAACTAGCAGTATGGCAATCCCTGCAAATGAGGGGCTGCATTCTACCTAATCCTTACTGGTCGTGCAGCGAGGTAACGAGGAACGGGTCCCGTGGGGAAGTCCGCTCTGCCTTGAGGGGAGCGCAGGCGCTGTTCCGCGTACGCCTGGCACCGCCCCGGCGGCCGGGAGGCACGTGGGGCCCGCTCAGCGCTCGCTGGCAGCGTGGAAGTGAGCGGCTGCATTTGTTGCACTCCAGGAAAGGGATAACTTACCAGGATACAGCACTGCATGTGTAGAATAAACGCAACCCAAATGTCCAGGGGCAAAAGAATTTAAAAGCTTGGGCCACTAACTTCAATCACTCCAATCTACAATTAGGTACCCAAATAAAAGTCATTAACTTTTCATCCACAGCTACAGCTGACGTCCACAAAATTGGAGATTGCACATTTCCGAAACTCAGGCTGTTCTTAACTAGTTACCTGAAATTAATTTGGGACTGAAGCTGTGATCTGTATGCCTAGCATGCAGTCTTTAGAGATGCTAATGACCTTCTGCCTTACAGGCACCCACCGCTATTGAGAACCTGACTTTTCTTGCGTTATCTGTGCTAGCTGGAGAATCACAGGTCACACAGAAATCACAAATGGGGCCAGCAGATTATACCACGCCTGGTTTACCAGATGGCTTCCTCTTTAGAGTCAACTTAAGTACAAACTACACCCGGGCAACTAGAGAAACAGCTATCTCTAGATCTTTCAGCACAAGGACAACCTCCATGTTATACTGGCGAAAAAATGCTCACCAACAGAACAGAAAACACCAAAATAAATATAACTTGTTTTCTTCTAATATCCATTCAACATCCTACCGTATGAAAGCTAGGACATCCACAACAACAAGCATCACCAAACACAGACTCACACTACCAGTTGTAGATGACTTACTCTTTAATGTAGATGCCTTAATTAATTAATTTACAGGCAGTAGCATGTTCAGGCCATCAGGCTGGTTATGAGGTTACCACAGTTCCTGAGTGTGAGTCACTACTGCCTCACTGCTCCTAACTGGGACTCAGCAAGAGTTCAGTCCTGGTCCTCCCACCTGCTCCCCGAGGGAGGTGAAGTTCGGCATTTCTTCTGCCCGGCACAGCGGGATTGCCCACGCTGGCCGGCACAAGGAACGCGTGAAAATGCTACCCTGACCCTGTCAGCTCTTGCTTGGGTAAGCAGGGTGGGAGCAGCGCTTCTGTGTGAATTGCCATCAAATCTATAGGGTGAGGGGGTGCAGCAAGGCAGGGAGAAGTTGCCTCATGCCCCACGCTCGGGAACGTATTGCTGGCCGTGATTTGGCCTACAGGTCTTCACAGATTAACAGATGGTATCTTAGCACCAACTGACAACAAAATGGGAGGGAATTCCAACGCCAGTTAATGAACGACTGCCAACTCCTACGCCCGCTTGCAGCCAGAACAGACCACAGTCGAACTACAAGAAGCAGAGGGCAGAATCTGATGGGATGTTTCTTGCCAACAACAAAACCCAACATGCTGGCTCCGAAAGTACCAGTGGGTCACGATGCACTTCTGTGGCAGACAAGGTGCATCACCACAAAGCCCTGAACGCGAGACCTCCCATGCTTGGCCTGAGGAATGCCAGGGCCAAAACCAAACCAGTTTCACCACTGATGAGATAAGGAAAGGATTTCAGAGCATAGGTTCTAGATTCTTCCCCTGTACTAATGTTCTACAGTAAATGGCTACTTACCTGGTCCCATTCTAGAAAGACAGTGCACGCTGGAAAAAAGAAATTAAAACACTGCCATCACAAATTAAGTGCGAAGATAAAACGCTGCAGTATATAGCATCATAAATATGATATCTATTGCACTGACCTAGAAAAATAACAAAAAAGTTGGAGCGGGAGTTCACATAGAACTGAAATAGTGTAATCCTAATGGAAGACATGCGTTTAATCCTCACTCACAAATGGAACTGAGCCAGATAGTCGAAGTATAGCTTATCAGACAGAAGTCAACCCCAAATTAGTCTTTTGCTGTCCTCTTTAATTCAGCAGAATTTTTTGGTATGGTTCCATAGAGTGAACATTCTCCATTTTCTTTGAACGAATTGTATTACACTTGTTTCTCATCAAATTACATAAATTAGCTGAGAGGGAATGGATTCAATTACAGTCCAGATTCCAGACCTCTTAAGAACTAACTTACTGCCTAACACATTCCTTTCATTTAATAAACTGGAACCAAATGAGGATTATATCATATAAATAATACTCCCTTGAAAGGGCAATGTAGTAAAATGGCAAAAATACTCAGAGGAACCACGTAGATCAAATACAGGAACCTCTGAAATTACCCACTGGATTTAAAGTATGAACATCACATGAACTTCATGGATCAGTATTTTTCTTCCGTATCGTGAACAAGAACTATATTCAGAGGGCACTTAAGCCCAAGTTTAATATCTCCTGACAACCTCAGATAGCCAATGAAAAAAATGTGGTGCAGCAAAGTATTAACTTCCATATTTAAAAAACATTTGACAGCTTTGCATGAGATACTAACCCTTCCACAAAATCAAAAATTTACACCTCAATCTCCCAAATGACTAAAAGTAAAGATGACCAAGAGTAAGGGCTCTGTAAAGCTCCGAGTGAGGCTGTTTCCCAGAGAGACCAATTCTTTAAAAAGGGAGGCAGCATTTTGGAACAATCTAAACTGACATGACAGATTTTAGAAACAACCACTCTTGACCGAAACACCTAGCTATTCTTTAAGCTTCAGATATAGGATATGCCCCCAATGCTAAGACATTTTTATACCTGCCTAAACATAGAAGTATCCAAAAAGAAGAAGAATGTGATGAAAAGATTTTGATTTGACATTAGCCAAGAGATTAAAAGATGAAGTCATGTAATTCTACATACAGCCAAGACACTGCCATTCACATACGACATTTTTGACATATTTTGAAGGAGCCAGATAGAAAACAGAGAGACAGAAGAACAAGGTTGTCCAGATGAGACATGGTCATAAAACGTAAATTAACTGTACAAAAATTCAGCCAGTTTAGACAACTGAAGAATGGCTAAAGACGGTTTTGATTGCAGCCTAAGAAATCACAGCTTGTCTAATACTAAAGCTTTATTTAATCCAGCATACAAATACAAAGACAGAATCTAGTTTAAATTTAGACTCAAATCAAGAAATAGAACATTTCAAACTATGCAATGAAGAGGTTTTCAGGGGACACAGCAAGTTCTCTGCCAACGGGAATCTTTAAATCATGACTGGATACCTTTCTACAAGATTTACTCACATCTGGCCATGTGCTAGATTCAAGGCTTCCTAAATTTTATGGTGTGTGTTATGCAGCAGATGAGGTTAGATGATCCTTGTCATTCTCCCTCTCGGACTTAAAATCTAAAAAATTATAGACTGAGAAGAAACTTATCAGTGGTGCGCTATAGTGAATGTATAATAGAGGGAAAAATCAGTCACACAATAAAATGAAAAGCAGTTTAGTTTAAAAAAGGCTAAAAAGAACTACTCCAAGGAGAACGCATTATTAAGAATGTGTGGCAACGGGAGAAGCTTTCTGAGAAGAGATTTTTACCATATTGCTTTAGATAATAGATGTGCTTTTACACCCAGTCTGCTGCTGTGGTTTGGAAAACAATCCACATTTCATGTTCAAAGCTTAAAGAGATCCAGACTGGGATACACTTTCACTCGTTATTACTGTTTATTTATTACTATGGACGATCTTTTATTTTAAAACCTAGATGCAGAATTGATCATTTTTTATACTGGATACACACCGCCTTCCAGTGATTGAAAATATCCTGTGACATAAAGCCGAAGTTCAGCAAACCAGATTAATTTTGTATTTTAGGTTTTTTGGGGTCAAGTCACAATTAGCGGCCATCTTTTCTTCTGCCCATCGCTTCTCCAAAAGCAAGGCTGCAGGCCACCTAATTCTTAGGCAGGGGGAATGAAAATACAAGATCGTTAAGTATAAAGGGCTCGCTTTACCTCCCAATGCGGTCAAGAGAGGAAGTGGTAGAGGAGAGCTGGTAGGTGTGTTTTTAACCCTGGATAGCAGAGCTGTTTAAAGTTGCACAAAGATCCCCAAACATTGCTTCTGAGGACACCTGCTAGGCAGCAATTTGATGAGAAAATGCCAACAAATGCCAAAAGAAACTGTTTATGCCCGACCGTGCTGGCAATTAATGTTCTTCTGAACAAAATGCCTACTAATATATACTACCATTTTGACTTTTAATAAATTTCTCCACAAAAGAAGATATTTCATGTAGAGTCAGAAAAACACTATATGACGGCTCCACCAAAACAAGCCAAATTTTTACAACTCTGAAGTCTGTATATTTAATACCTTCATATATACCAACCTTATTTGCTACTGCAACTGTATGTGCAAATGTCTCTCTACATTCAGGTGCGCTCATAGTTACAGTAATTGCACATGCAAAGGGTGCAAAAAATGCATGCAGACTTCAGTTGTGGTTTGATGAGAATACAAGCAAGGAAGAGTGACAGAACTCAGCTTGCTGGAGGGACAGATTGGTTGTAAGCTATGAACGGCAACTGGTGCAGTTTTCCCAAAAAGGCCAACTTTCTTCAGCCTGGGAAGAGCAGACAGTGTCGCACTCCACGACTCCCAAAGCAAGCCAGAGCAGGCTGCTTCCAGGGGCTCGGCCTCTCCTTGCAGAGGGCATGCACAGAGATGTCACAAGTATCGTTCAAATACTCGCAGAGTAGAAGGGATTCAGTGTCCCTAGTCACCCTTTTACTAGCTGAGAGACAGAAAGCAACACAACTAGAGTTTAATTCCTCTGACTTATTTTACATTGGAGTGAGGCGAATGACACCAACAAGCAAGAGTTTCTCTTCAGTGACTTTAAAAGGGAGTATGGAGTGACCTAATCACATGTCCTTGCTGTTAAGCACAATAATTCCCACTGCCCCACCAAAAGTCTCCAACATCTGATACACAATATTCATTATGCAATTAAAATAGTTCCTGTTTCTGACAAAAAAGCCCCAATGAGATCTATGCGCAAAAGTCTCCTCTAATGTCAGCAATTTCTGTTCCAGGAGTGATGAATGGGTCCAGCGAGCACACCTGAAAGGATGAGTTCGTAGGTCTTGCCCTTCACCGCCTTGTTGATTCCAAAGCATTCCTAGTCCACGTCCAGAGTGCTTCCCTGTTTGGTTGGTGTTGGTCTTTTTGGCGCAGAACAGGTGGCTTTTCCTTAGAGCCACAGTGGGTACTGAAACATACTTGTATTCCTCTCTACGGAGAGGCTCATCCATCGCTGGGGACACCACACCAGGTGATCTTTTCGCCCTCTGAGCTCCTTCAATCCGTTTGTCCTCTCTAGGGGAGCTCACAAACTAGGAGCAGCACTGTCTCCTACGCATCTACTTATTGCTCCCTACTGTTTCACACTGGCTTACTGAAAGAAAACACACATCTCTGTCTCAGATCGGTGCTTCTTTTCTTTCTGCAATTGCATGCTACATGGGCATGAACATATCCATACAGATATCTGGCCTTGCCTACGAGCTTCGCCAAAGAGAAACAAGAGAAATAAGACAACATGCCAAAGCCCTCAGCCTGCCCATTTCAGCTTTCCTCCAGAAAAACCAACTTTGAATGGTCTTTAGTAACAGACACATTCCCTATTACGAGCAGAACTCACGTCAGTGCTCAGAGAAGTGGTCCTTTGGTCATGTTCACTAACGCAAGCCCTGACCCTCCTGGATCTGCGGGCCTGAGCACTCCCCTCACACAAGCACACAGTGCTGCTACCCCTGACAAGCCAGGGCCACTAGCAAGGGTGTGCAGACGTCCCTGAGAAGGACTCTGTGTTCCTTAGCTAAGCTTAGAAAAATTAACTGGGGATTACGGGTTAAAGGGAACTCATTGGATTTGAACTTCTACAGGACTAGCCAAGTCTTTCCCGCTGGGCTTTTTCGTGCCTGCCCCCCATCTGTCCAATAAAGTCCTCAACGTTAAAAATGAGGGGCAGGAATGAAATGTCCTACTCTGCAGATATATAACTGATGCAAAAAGGGAGGCGTGACAAATACAGTGGGCCATGAAATACATAAATGGCATCAGGGTTGGAGAAGTTCTGTAATGTGATGGAGATTTTATGAAAATTAAGCCAATCTGTATAGGTGATGCATCATGGTCCACATCATTTAACCGTAAAGGAAAGGTTTCTTCTTTAGCCAGTGTACAAAGATGGCATGACTGCACTACATATGTTTATGTATATTTTTATATATTTCTTTCTATATATATTTCTAGATATATGTATATGAACTTCATTAACTGCACTGTATACATTCATACACATCTATGAATAAAACAAAGTCTTCATGGTACTGTGCCAGCTGAATCTGAATCTATGTTCAGCTGATAAGTTCAGGTGCAGTTTTGCATGGGTAGCATTCAGCTTATGAAACCTAATATATAAGTAATGCTTCATCTCTTTTTCTAACAAAGAGGTAAAATGAAACAGGATATGAAACTATATTCAATCATAATTGAACACACTAAGCTGTCCATGATGAGTTTGCACCTCACTCTAGTTTTGACACAAGGGGTAGAAAAAGAGATTGAACCGTACACTAAATGAGAGATTTTTCAATACAGAATAAACAGGACTTAGCACAACTACAGGATACAATGGTGACGCTTCATATTGCATATGACATCAATGACTTACAAGGCTTAGGTATGAGTCACTAATAAAATCCAAATATATAGCACAGCAGACACAATGTTATGTCTATTAGTGTTCTTAATTCAATCATAAATGAAACCCAACTGTTCATCCTTGTGATTTAAAAGTGTAAAATTGGGAATTTTGCTTCCCACTGCTGTAATGCTACAAGAGTCCAGTGTGTTTCTTTGCCTTATTACTGACATCTGCTGTCCCACGAACAAACAGCACACAAATGCAACAACACGCTTGCCCTCTCCTACACTCTTTCCTGCTTTTTCTCTCTGTAACTCATACCAAAATTTGATCGAACAGTATTTGCAGGGATTTGCATTGCTTCTAGAGGGGCTACTGACATTACAGAAAACCATTGTCACTGAAGATGGAGAAAATGCAGCAACTCCTTTATTCTTGACACCTTTTTACCGGGAGATAAGAATTGTGAACAACTAGCTGCAATGTCACACACAATTATTAACTTTTATCAGGTGGGAACAGGAGACTTGCATAATAATTCACAACCCCAGCCCACTGAAATTTTTACCGTTTCCTCCCCAGTCACCAACAGTGCCCGGCCTGTGGCAGTGCTAAACGCTGTCCCAGGCCCCAGTGAGACTGGAAGCTCTGCTCTGCCACATCTCTCGGACTTGGCCTCCACAAGCAGAAGTGCACAAACACACCTCATGCCCCTGTCCGTTGGCACACAGGCACAGCATACATTTTAAGGAAAATGGTATCCTTCAGTGAAAAGTGCACTGATGACATTAGCTACTGGTAAAACACCATCCTACTTGTCACCGGAAGACTTCTGCCCTTCGCGCACTTCCAAAGCAAAGCGTACTCCTGGGAACGCTGTGGAGACCAGGGAAAGCCCGGGATGTTCTGGCAAAGGCTGACTGGGATAAGTCAGCAGTTACTCAGTGCCATCTCCAGAGTTATGCTCGTACCCTTCTAAGCATGTTGCTATTTATAGACTCCAAAGGTTAATGAAAGATGTGGAGATAGGAAAAGGTTGTACTGTCCACGTAACATTTTATTCTCTGGACTAAATCAAACTGACAGGGTCCTTCCTTAGACTTGTTCTTCAGAACTGATCCATGGTATTTATCTTCCCGCGAAAAACAGTTTCATAAACCATCTTCCTACTCAAAAACATTTCTATCTCCCTCTCTTTCTCTCCTTCTCTCTACATATTGCCCAAATACAAATAAATGAAAACAAGGTCTAGATAAATACCTCAGATCAGTGTTCCGTGGGAAAAGTCTTTTCTTCCCGCTGAAGTAGACTTCAAAGTCGTCTGTTGTCAGTCTGTGCGCGTAGTCGATGTATGCAGACACCTCCTGGCGATGAGAATTCCGGTCACGAATGAAGATTATGGACTGGAAAACACAAAAAATGCCACAAGTGAGGGATGGAAACATATATATATGCATACATTTCTATATTAAAACATATTTAGAGATTATACAAACATTTTCAACTCCACCCTGGGGTAGAGTTTTATTTGAAATTAAGACACTTAAATTATGACACACAGGTTTTAATAAATGCTAGGCAAGATTCAATTGCCTAAACACAACATCCCATGAGACGCCCTTGTGTATTCCTCCATGCCTCCAGCTGCCCCTTCAGGAGGACATAGATTCCCCAGAGGTCCTGGGTCATATTGGCTGGCCCTATGCACATAATCCTAATGCAGTCAAAGGCCATCAGACATGTATTAAGCAAGTGCACTGAGCCAGTGAAAGAGGGTTTTTGTTTGACCAGTCTCCAATGCTACAGTCCATGCGCTAACTACAGACCAAAGTAATGACGTGAGAATGTTCTTCATTTTGGGGTTCATCTCTACACCAGAAGCAAAGCTTATTCAACTCACTATTCACAACAGATTTTCAGCTTTTCAGATAGATGAGTGGCTGGAAATTGGCCACACACCTCTCTATTCTGTGTTATGATCGAAATACAAAGCAGACTTTGCCAGCCCCCTCTCTCCCAAGACAGTCCCTGTGCCATTTAATTCCTGACTGTGAGTACTAGAACAAAAATCTGATGATTTAAAGACAAGCAAGCAAACAACAAAAAAATTTGCACACAGAAATACAGCTGACTAAAGCAGGATGGGTATAAGCAGGAGAACACCAAGAACAACAGAATTACTAGTCATAAATTCCTCTTTGGGGCTCTGTAAATTACCCGTTTAGCTTTTGAACCTACACATGTCAGTGATGAATTCAAGGTGGCAATAAGGCACCTGGAGAACAGCTACATATTTAGTAGCTGTTCTGGCTGAGAGAGATTACTTTTTGTGTCACACTTGGAAGGACAGAATAAACTGGCTCTAATGCTGCTGCTGAGATGCAAGTCATGGAGGAAAACCAGTGATGGGATGGTTTTCTATGCTATCTGTTGGTGGGACCTCTGTTTCTCACTTGCTTTCTACTCTGTTTCTTTACCTTTTACTTTACTGTCCAAATGAAAGGAGAATAGGCTGGTAGAAGACAATTCTTCTTGATGTGCTTCCACAATGCAAGAAGTACAGAACTGGTAGGATGAGTGCGGACTTAGAAGGGTTCTGGCACCCTGGGGCCCATACATGAAAGACTAAATGCTTAGGGTAGAGATTATTAGGCAGCTGAGATATGAAAGTTTTTTTTTAGCTGTATGCATGCTTGTTTTTACTCAACTGAAATCAGGTGATATTTCTTTTTTAAATATGGGGAAGATGGAAAGAATACAAGATGGAACTCCTTCAAAAGACATTTTTTGTTTTAACAGCAGCAGATTTCTAGAGAGTAATGGTTTATCTGGCAAGCCATTGTTATCCTCAAGACATGTTTCCTTTTCCAATTTTGCGTTTAATTCCACCAAAACATGTGCTACTCATTTTGCAATTTTGTAGCATCAGCATTGTTGACACAAAGAGCCAGAAGACTCTTTCGCAATGCATCCCACCATCTTGAAATGCAGCTCCTCCCTATTTCCAGAACACCTTCTTTTGAAGAACTGATTTATGAGTCTGGGCAGCCAGGTAAGGGCAGATGCAACACAATGGAAAAACAAATCTTTCTCCCTGGCATACAGCAAGAACACTGTATGTTCCAGCCACACTTAGATACGAGTTAAGGTGTACGTTATACACCTGAACAATGTATTCATCATCGTCCCTCTGAGGAGCTAGTTTTCAATAAATACCTGGAACTGCTTAGTATGAGCCAATCATTTAAAAAAGCTGGCAAATCTTACATTATTATTTGCAATATTAAATGCAAAGGGTATCTTTCAAGTCTCTTCCGCTTATAAAATTAATCTCCAAAAGCAGTGCTCACATATAATCAGCTATAAATCAACACAAAATTAAAGGCAAGCATAGAATCTATCATCAAAATTGCTTTATGAACTCCGAGAAGCCAACCAAAATATCTAAACAAAAATGTTCTATGTTAAAGGTACACTTCGGAGGCCTCCTTCCCAAAACTAAAGGCCTTTGATCCTCTCATCTGTCAACATTGCTCCTTTTCATTCTTCACCCCATGATTCATTTCTAACCACCCATAAGCATTCATTCATTAAACTATGAATCCGCTCAAATTTTCTTAAGATGTTCTGAACTTTTTAATTTTGTCAAATCTTTCTGCCTCAGAGAAGACTTGTATAAATTTCTCTCCCCAAATGATAAAGCTCTTCTCTTAAAAAGAAAAGAAGAACACCACAAAACCCCAGAGTAGAAAAATTCTCTCCCAAAGGGCTCTTCATTACTACTTCTCTTTTGTCTCTAACACACCAAACTATTAAGCATGGAGTCTGTGCTTTACATCTGTCCGTAAGTTTTGAAGGACTTCTTACATGGAAAAATCTTAGATTTAAAATGGTGTTTAAGAGGTACATTCACGCATGGCTTTTGGACCTA
This sequence comes from Dromaius novaehollandiae, assembly GCF_036370855.1. Lineage (NCBI taxonomy): Eukaryota > Metazoa > Chordata > Aves > Casuariiformes > Dromaiidae > Dromaius > Dromaius novaehollandiae. The sequence continues at coordinate 10,681,716 of NC_088101.1, read as the reverse complement.
AAAACTGAACCTATTTACAGTGGGAGTAAACTGACTTATAATCACTATAATTTGGAGGAAATCAGCAACATGGAGTTCATCTTACTGCTCCTCTGATGAGAAGTAAGAGGCGCACTGAAGTTACCTTTGGAGTTCAACGAAGGATCGAGGAGTTCTTGCACTTTCAACAGACTGAATACCTGACTGCACTGCCAAAAAGCAGTGGAGTTGTGCCTGATCCACTCAGCCAGAAGTTTGGCCCCTACGGGCCTGCGCATTCCTACCGAAAACAATCGGTGATACCGCTGCCTTTGAGAGCAGCGCAGGTAATTCATCTCTCTTGTTGGACACAAATGAAACCCACATTTTGCCAGTCAGAAAATGCATATGAGGACATGCTTTTCAGCTGTGTGCAACAGGGACAAAAAGTAGTAGGTTCAGAAAGCCTTGGCTGTACAAAAGGACTGTGACTCACCCCAAAGAACAAGTAGTACACATTTCCTTCTTCTGAAATTTAGACACGTCTCAAAAACGCGGCCACCGCACGCGGAGTGAGGTCAGCCGTTGCGCACACTCCAGCGTTGACGTCGGAGGAGGCAGCCGAGAGGCGCGCGGGGCCGGCGCCCGCCGCAGCGAGCACAGGTGGGACGAGGGCTGCGGGAACGCTCTGCCAGCCTCCTGCGTGGGCTTCGCCGGGGAACGGGACCCGCATCCTGCCTCTCCGGCTGCCAGGAGGTTATAAGAAAAAAGCTCTAGCTCTTCACAGGTGGCACGAAGGGAGGTTTAAACCCCCCGAGAAGGGGGATGCCGAATTTACAGAGAAAACCGTGGGGCGGGGGCTGAGGAGGCCAACAAAGCTGAACATCTGAAAAGCATGGCTTGGGACAGAACACGATCCCATGCTTTTCTGTTTATCCTTCTCATTTCCATCTTCAGTGATGTGTTTTTACAGCAGATAAATATTGGGAGATGCCAGTGCTTTGATTATTACGGAACTATTTGCATCTGCTGCTTCCTACAGACAGAAGCAGAAAATCTGTAAGGAGCTGCAGCTGTGCTATGTTAAACATGGGGCACTTTCTTCAGGAGTGTATATACGCGAAAGGATTAATGCAACCTGTCATATTTCAAACCAGATATTAAAAAAAAAAGAAAAAGAAAGAAACCACTGTGAATAACCTATTCATCCTGACACTTACTGGTGTTTTCCAATATATATTTTTCCAATTCTGTTGCCATCAGTGTTTGCCTTTTAATGTGCAGCTCTACCAGGGGATTCCAGTAAGTGCATTTCTTCCATCTAGAGAACATGAAAATCAATTCAAAACTTGCACTGATTTCCACAGGCTAAGCTGACAGGCAGAAACACGGAAAGTAGGCAAGTTAGATGGGGATAAACATGGAAAGAAAATCAGCTTTTGAGTCTTCCCAACACAGGTAGGAACTTGAAGTGCTAAGAATACTAAGGTGTTTCATTTTCAGTTCAATGCCTGTATTTATTTCAAATTCTAGAGGTTCAGCTAATTTGGATAACCTTTTGGGAATTTTTCTGTACCAAACCTAAACAACAAATCTTTTGGGAGTTGCATACCCTGGTCCACTCTGCATTCTACAAATCTATAAGCTGACAAATATCGTATATATTGGGCGGGCCTTCTTGTTCGTGGCACACACCCTATTAATCACACAGACCCACTTCAGCCTCCCGCATACATTTCTAATTGGTATAGCACCCCGGGGGTGTTGCATCCGACTCATTCAAACCAACGAAACAGAAGTGTGTGATCTTTGTGTCATGCTCCAAATTCATGAAAGAAAAAAAAAAGAGGTATTTGAAAAGCTGTTCAGGCAGGAAAAATACAAACACAGCTTTCCTTTGGCCATCATTTCAATAAACACTGCGGACTTCATTCTCACATGTATTAACGCCATTATATGCTGTTCAGGGAGTATAAAAGGATTTTAAAAGAGACACAAATTACACATATCTCCTGCTTACAGTTTACTTATACTTCACTAGCCTTAGGGTGAGTAAGAGTCAGACTAGACTGATTTTGGTACTGGGTTTCCTGGAGGCATCAAACTGCATGCTCTTCAACCTGTGCTTCAAAAGCTACTAAAATCATGCAGTTAAAATACAGGCTGATATAGCCGTGAAGGTCTTCCACCTTAGTCTTCATGGAACCAAAATATTCTGGGTAGACTTTCTACACGGATTCTGAGAAAATACCATCCGAGCCTGAGTCTACTTCCATTTGTGAGCTTTCGGGTTGTAAGAAAAAAGCCTTCAAAGCCTTCCAGCAAAACATTCCCATATACATTATTTCATGCATTTAAACATGTCTCCTCAAACTAGTTTTGCTTCCCACCAAGCCCTCATCACAGTCACCAAAATGCTAACACTTGCCCAGTACTTTGCATATATTTTTATGAGCACTGTGAGACAGGTTTAAAGCTCATCAAAGACCGAAGACCTGCTTCTGCTGCCATCTGTGAACACTGATCAGTCTTGCAGGGTTTGAAATGAGTTTGTTTGAGACTGTGATCAGAACTGCAACAACTTGGTGAAATACAGCAGGCAGACCACTAAGAACCTTATCATTAAAGCTGGAAAAATGAACGCATTTTCTCCTCTTTTGTTAATATTACAAGTAAGAACTACATTCCTCATATTAAAAGCCAAAAGCTAAATTGGAGACTTTAAAATACTCCAAAATCGAAGGGTCGTTTCAGTTTTGAGTATCAGGCTGGGAATGAAGGGATTTGTGGAACCTGCTCACCACGTAGCTTCTGCTGAGTAATGGGGTTTCCCAAAGAAAAGGCATTGATGGAGTTGAGCCTTCTGAGAAAGAACCCCAATTTGTGAGAATCACCCCTGTACTAGAGCCTGATCTTTATTTTTTCAGAGGACAAAACAGCAAATGAGCGCCCCAGAACCCAAGGCCTTTCTTCTACGATGGCAAAGTTTACAGTGAGGGTTAACATTGTTTATAAGATCAATTAATATCCCTGGGCAGGGGAAAACACAACGGACACTTTGGAGGAACTAGACCTGAAGGTGTGTGTCGGTTATCTAACAAAAGCTCTTAGCTCTCCCTAAACCCTCGCCTTCCCTGTATCCTTACACGAGAGCACTGCTACTCCGAAAGCAGAACATTTTAATACAGGCTTTTCCTTAACCATTTGTTCAGGGCAGGCTGTGAGCACATCCTAAATATTCATTTCAGCAGTTTCTTAACTGCGTCCAAGGAGTTTGCTGGGCCAGGACCTACGAGATGGCAAATAAACCAGAGCGCGCCCTGATTCAGCTCACTCAGAAACGCGTGCTACGGGGAGACACGCTGGAGTGAAACGGAGCCGAGGAGACAGAATAGATGGGAAAATAAAGGGGCCAGCTCTGCTGTCTGGTGAAACAGTCTTGCAGCACAAGTGCTTTAAAAGCATGCCAGGTTGAAGGTAGATGACGGGAAAGAAAAGGCGGACGATATTTAGGAGACGGTTATAATTCCCCGAGGAAGCTCTTTTCATGTGGACAATATCACAGGCGGGGACCCAAGGGTCCAAGCACAGTTAGGCTGAAAGGGACAGGTTTAAAATACATTATGAGTTAAAATACATTTTTAATGAGTAGCCATTTATTTTTCCTGCATAGTGTTTGGCCTTATTTGCCACCTGCAGATCATGTTACGTCTAATAGAAATACCAGTGGGCAACAGTAGTCAGAGAAAGGCCCTCACCTCTGTATCTTTAAAACAGATGCTATTACCATTTCTGCTTTGCAAGTAAGAATAAATTGCTGACCTGTTCTTTTGGCTAGCGGAGAGCGAAAATAACATAAAACATAGACGTGCAGTTTGGGATTTTACCTTTTGCACAATTTGATTTTGGGGGAAGAGAGAGGGGAAACTGGAGCAGAAATATGTTTTCCTTTTAGCAGGGAGATTGAAACACCACTAAAATGAACCTAGAATGGGCTGTGCGCGCATTCTCACACTTTCACCCGGGAATACCATTCTCTCACTTCTGCTAACTTTGAAGTGTTTCTAAAACTCATAATACATTGGAAATTACCTCCGTTCTCCTTTCCTATGCTCAAAAACGCCAACCAGCTTTCTGCAAAATGTGCATCTTTTACCTACTACTCTACAACAGAAGGAAAAACAAGGAGTTTCAGAGTAAGCCCAGGATCACTGCAGCCTTTAGTCTTTCTTCTAATCTATCCAAAATAAGCAGGATGTGGTCTAAAGGCAAGTGCAATCAAAAAAAAAGGGGGGGGGGAGAAGAAAAAACCCCCATCTTAACACACACACACACACAAACATAAAATATATATTTGCCTTTTTTCCCCCTCTCACTTAAAATGTCTTCAGGCTCTGACCGATGTAATTACCTAACTTCCCGCTGCACTTTGAGCGGTCGGGAGCGCCGTGCCGGGTTGCAGCCCCCCGAGCGGCACCGGCCGGCGCTGCCCTGCGGCGCCCCGGCATTTGCAAGCTCTCCTCCATGCTGCGTCTAGCTGGCAGCAAGAGGCAAGCAAGAACTGAGCAGGAGCACAAAGCAGACGGGTACTGCACCTTTTGTCGAACGCTACCGCTCTTCTGCGGTTCACAGAGACCCAGTGCAAACCGGTGTCGCAGCAATAACACGGGGAATAGACCACACGGATGCTACAGTCATCACCCGAGGCCCAGTGCCGGAGCTCGCAGAGCTGGCGCAGCTTCCACTGGGGCAAGCAGGAGACGGCCGTGCGACGGGACCTGCGGCTTCCACCAGCGCCCTCCGCACCGGGCAGAAGGCCCCAGACGCAGCACTGCGGGAACGTTTTCAAGGCACAGAGGCGCCTGGGAGAGATCCTGAGAATGGGGCCGCTCACCCAGGCCACGCACTCGATCCTAGAGGCAATCCTAGCTCTGCGGCACACATCCTGCACCTCATTCTTTTTTAAGAGCTTTGCCCTGACGGGATTTGAGAGGAGCGGTCCCAGCTGTGGTATTTCAATACCACAGGAACCACTAAGGAACGGAGATGCTGCAAATTTGGTTCTCAGTCAGCAGGGCTGAATTCATTGAAAAACCCAGACCGTGAGTGCCTCTGTAAAACGTGCTCATCTGTAAAACGGGCGCCTGCACGTTGGTGCTCTGAGGCCGGCGGCCCTCGTGTCTTTAGACTGCACAACCTACCACCTTTGTACAAGCGAGTACCATGTCTCACTGAATTTGGACCCGTGGCCAGGATCGTAACTTTGACGACAGCAGCCCTACAGGCGGCGGAGGCGAAGCTCGCCTGCCCAAGGTGACAGCCGTCTCATCTTGCAGCAACCACGGGCTGGGAAGCACGCCCGAAGCCTTGCGTCTGCGTTGCCCCATGAGACAAGCCACTGCGAGCCGGGCACCCTCTGCCACGCCACCGCAGTCGGAAGGACGTGCGGCAGCAGGCCCACAGCAGCGTCTGTCTTGCTTAACGTGCCGCTGTGCTTCACTGGTGTGCTTCTGGGCACGTTTCAGAAACACACACGCTAACCTAACCAAACTTTTCTGAACCTGAGCAGCAGTGTTTGTGGGAAAGAACGGCTGGCCAAGAAGCAGATGTTCCAGCTTTCAACTCTTCAGAAAAAATTTAAAAAAATCTGGTTACCCTTCAGGAGAAGAAATGTTTGCTGTGTCTGTGAAACATGTGCTTCCCAGTCCCTTGCTGCTGAGCGTTCAGCGGCTGCTCTGACTGCAAGAAGCTCTGCGGACTGTGAATTTGCTTATCTGTGTAAACAGGGTGTTGCCTCCGTCGGAAAACGATATTCTGGCTGAGAACAGGCTGCTCAGAGTGTGAGTTTCGATTAATTCTGTTAGCGTTAGAATAAAGGAGCTTATTAAAAACAGAAACGCACGCAGAACTTAACATTTGCTAAGGCAGAGGCGAAAAGTCAGCTTTAGCAGCAGGAAGGCAGCCGTACCTTTTGGATTCAGCCAAGGTGGAGTAAGGCAAACTTGTTCCGGAATAGGAGCATTAGCAAAGAAGAATAGTTATTCCAGGCAATTCTCTGAGCAGACAATCCCACAGAATAAAGTAGTATATCATCCTATGAATGAACTATAAAGGCACTTCTGTATACTTAAAAAGGGTGGGGGGGAACAACCCAGGGAACAAAAAACACCCCTCTGCCCCGAGAGTTTAGGTCCTGGGCTCTTAGGGGGGTTGCTTCATTTTGTAATTAACACGAGTCATACAAGAGCACTGCAGATGCTTTCTGAAGCTTTTCTTTGGAAGCAAACTTTAAAGCCACTGAAGAACTACAAGCCTTTTAGTTAATTCAGAGACGTGAACAACCCCAAAATAAATACATCATCAGTACATTAAGGGAGGAAGACTACAAAAGCCACAAACGTGCCGTTATCTCCCCCGTTTACATGCTCTCCAGCGAAGCTCGGCTCTCTCTGAGCCATGCTCTTTGCCAAGGCACTGGCTGCTCCAGGGGAAGAGCTATCCCGCTGAGGCCTGCTGGGTCTCCTGGCAGGATACCGTATGTCACCGAATCATGACTATCACGATCCCGTAGGAGGTGAGCTGCCAAACAGGGGTTTCTGGCTGCTGAGGATGACACTTAATGTGTGCTACAGGATCTGAGCTCCTCCGGGCTTCTTCCACACCTCGCTGCGAGGTCCCCCCAGCACACGCAGTTTCCACAGCTCCACGGATCCTTAGCCCGCAAAAGGAACGATACTTCTGTTTGCAAATAGGAAATTTCTTATCCCAGAAAATCACATTCTTTCTTCTTCTACCTCACTTCCGAACTGCCACCCGCCCGGGTGGCTTGCTCCAACAAGAAGCTCCCATGTTTTATCCCCGGCAGGAATCCCCCTGCGTAGCCAGGCACGTAAAGCTGAGCGGACAGACGCGTCCGTCTGTCAGGGCGCTTAGCTCTACCTCTCACCATAGCCGTGTTGCCCCGCGGAGGGGAGAGCAAAGGGAGCTGCGGCAGAGACCGCTGACACCCAGACACAGCGTTCGGTGCCTGAGCACCCTCCCCGCAGCCCTGGCCGTGCTGCCCCGAGCCCACGCGACGGCCCCGGGAGCAGAGGGACACACGCGGGCTGCAAAGCCTCCCCGAAGCAGCAGTAAGGCATGCCACCACCAGCGACCTCCCGCCTTCCTTCACCCGGTGCTTTGCAGCGGGCTCAGGAGCGGGGCGAGCGTCCTCCCACAGCTCCCCGCAGGCGGGTACGGGCTCCCAGTCCAGCCTGCCCCCCCAGCAGCCTCGCGAGCCGAGCTCTCCCTCCTCAGCCTTGACGGCCGCAGACGGGCCCAAGGGCAAAACCCCGCTGCAGGAGGGGTGCTGGGTGCCCTCTGCACGCCCGGGGGTGGCCCTGTCCCAGCGGGCAGCCTGAGGACCCGCCGGCATCAGCCTGACACTGAAGCGAACCTGAAGGGAAAAAGCACCACTAGCTTATTCTCTTCTTCCATCTAAAATGCATCAGCTTAGAGTGGTTGATGGCCACACATTTTACTGTCCATAGCAAGTGATTCTTGCACGTCAACTAATATTTTCGTATATATTCCAGATCATCCTTGCTGCATGGTAACAGTAACTTCGATCAGAAATCTCAGTCAAGTCTGGCAGAAAGGAAAAGGTCTCAACTCAAGAAGCACTGGAAGAAAAGCCGACTGACTCACGTCATCCAGCTGCAGCCTGTACGGCACGGTGACAGCCACGTCTGGCGGAAAGAGGCAGGAAGGCAGCTCTCCTGGACCGAGACTACTTTGGCCACACGGACACGTTCATTTACACAATACAGCTGATCTTTGCTCTGTACCACATAATTATAAAAACCCAGAGCAGCGTGTGCTTAACAGCGTGCATCCCACCGGGCCTGCGCAAGCCCTGGCTCTGCCAGCACGCAGCCAGTCTATCACAAGGGTACGCAGCGGCAAAACAGCACTTGTGCCTGGGCAGGCCTGCGGTGACAGCAAGGCGGGGGTCTGGTCTGGGCAAGCTCTCTCCTCGGCTCACAGGAACGTAAGACCATCAGAGCAAAGGTCCGGCAAAACCTGTACCTGTTTCCGAAGGGACCCACGCCAGGTGTGCAGGAAACGGCGGCAGAGCAGGGCGGTCTCCTGAAGGCCCTCAATCTGCAGCTCAAGCCCTTCCTAAGCCAAGGCGTTTAAGACCGGGCTATTAGCTTTTCTGACGAACCTCCTGTACCACCTAGAGGACACGTTCTGGGTCGGACAGCAGAAGCGACTGCAGAAGTAGCTGAATAGAAGGTCAGGCCAGGGACTGTAAAGGTAATCGACATTTTGCCACTCACTGGTACTGCGGGAAGCGAACGTGCAGAAAGAAACGTAGAAATTCAAGGCACTTTCCTAGCTAACTTGCTGAAAACATACATTTCTGTTTGTCTTGCTAAAACATATAAAAGCTGCGTAATTATTACACGGGCAAACTATGAGATAAATTAGCAAAAGATTTCAGCCTGGAAAGTATGTGAAAAGAAATGCAGTGCCTTCTCCAAAAATCTCAACTTTCAAAAGTCCATAAATATTGCTTAAGGGTTTGGGGTTTTTTTTTCAGCTCGCCCTCCTGTACCTGTGCCATCAGAAGGGCATCAAAGTATTTTCCCTGGCCAACATATAGTTTATGAAGAAGTAAGTAGTGGGGCATGAGAAGCTAGAATAATAAGGGTATGCCGTGAAGTCGGTGAAAGGGACTGCTGAAAGCCTGCCCAAACGCTGCACAGACTAGATTTCCATGGGTGAGACGGCCTCAGGGACAACAGCAGAGCTGCACAAAGGGGCCTTTTATTCGCGCGTTGGTCATTCTCTCTCTTCCTCGGGCGGGGGGCGGGGGGGGGAGAAAAAAAAAAGCTATATTTTCTATTAATTGGCCAAGAAACCTTTCGGCGCCCCAGACCTGTCCTGGTTAACTTTCTCGCGGAGCGTGTGAAGAGCAAGCCAGGAGCAGCCTACCCGCGGAGCCCCGGCCGCGCGGCTTCCTCCGGGATGCACAGTCCCCCACTGTTCGGCTTCCTGCAGGTGTCTGGGGTGTCAGCTGCCTCCTATTTATTACGGGTCTGCTGTGCACAGGGAGGCAGGGCAGGCCGTCAGCAACAACTCTGTGCAAACGGGTCAGGGAAAGGAAAATAAAGCCTGTACAGCAGGAGCCTTTAGGGTCTGGGGTTTTGCTGGCAAGGCCTGGCCTAGTTCCTCTTTAGGTGCTACTTAAAAATTGCTACTTGTTTGCCTTGGAAGCGACTTCACATAGCAGGGCCTGTGTGAGATATGTGTAGCAGAGAAACCAGCTGGAGGCAGGTGTGCTGCCTTTTTATTTCAGCCTCTACCGGAGGAACACTTCCTCTGCCCAGTTCTGCGGGGTTTGCTTTTTACAAGTCTGTTTATATAATTTGTTTTCCAGGGGGGAAAAAATCACTGCAAAAATAGTAAAGGATTCATTTGCATGACTTTGAACTTTGCGGTTGTGTGTGTGTGTGTTGTTTTGGTTTGGTTTTCTTGAAAGGAAAAAAGAGAACTAGACATCTTACAATTGCATGAAAAAATATAAGCAAATGCCTTTTCAAATTTAAAACCTTTTCCTATTTACCCAGATCATCCGCTGACCTAAAACGCGAACCGTGCTGCCCGTTCAACGTCGACATTGATCGGCGGACTTGCGGCAGTTACGTTTCTTCTCGGGGGTGCAACGAAACGGACTCGCGCGCAGCTTTGGCATTACACAAGTAACTCGACTCGGGCCACCCAGACGTGTCTGAAGCCGCTGTTGAAGACACGGCCTACAGAGCGTCCCGGCAGCGCGAGCACAGCACAGGCGCGCGAGGCCCCGCGCCGAGCGTTTCGGCTCAGCCAAGGTCACCTGGGCGGCCCGTCGAAACCAGCTCGGGAAATTAAATGAGGAGAACAGACCCCTGTGCTCGCGCTGCTGGATGAGGCGCGGCACCGCCGGCGCAGCCGCCCGATGGGGCTCCAGCTGGGCACCGCGGATCCGACAGAGGAGCGCCGAGTACCTGCTCCCCCGGGCCAACACGCCTCCCTTGGAGGAGGACTCGCTCTCCCAAGACCTGGGATCCGTCTTTGCCAGCAAATCCACAAAACTCAGCGTTATTTTGTTCTCAACAGACATAACCTGTGCGCTCGCCGGGACGCCCCACCGCCTTGGCAAACACCGTGTTTGGACAACCTACAGCTCCAGTCATTAAGGCGAATCATAGGCCCAGTGTTACGCTGGGCTCTTCCGCTCTTCGGCAATAAAACCCCTGGAGTGACTTATGATAAGGGACTGTGTTATCTGTCTTCCCCCGAGGAGATATGTACACACAATTCACCGTAACACACAATTGCCTTATTTTGCACCAGGCCACCGAGGGACCTGAGAATCAATGAGCACCTTAAAGCAGCAGCAACCTGCCCAGCCGTCGGCAGCCTTCGCCTCCACCGGGCAAACACCGAAATGAGTAAATACCTCCCCCCATCTGCCCTGGGGGCATCTGTTCCTCCACAGTAACTTCAAGGCAACGGTCCTGCTGACGTGAGCGGGTGTTTGCTTTTCTGAAGCCAACTCCTTACTCGATTTTTACCCTCGCTATTCCCGGGCCTTGGAGCAGCTAGAAAGCCAGCCGTGTTTGGCAGGTGCAGAGCGGTGCAATAGTGCTAAAACCTGCAGGAACTTCCATTTCCAAAGGGAGCAGAATGAGCTCTTTTCCTGACTTTATTCAGACCAAGGTACAAATGGGCACTGTTTACTAAAACAGATAAAATTTAGCTTCTCTTAATGTCAACTCTGATGAAATCTGTGAGAGAGAAGAAAGAAAGAGAAGAGAAAAAGTAGGAAAAGAAAAAAGCACATGAGGAACATACTCTGATACGAAAACAGACAGGGTCGAGCTCCAGCTACGACGACAGCGGCTTCTAGGAGCTGCTGCAATTTTCACGAACATTTTCAAAGTCATCACATACTTCAGCTCTCCTAAACTTATGAGATATCAGAGGATCACTGCAAAAATTCCTACGAGGTAGTAATGAGCAGTCACTGATTGCTCAAGGTTTAGATATGGTATGGTTAAAAAACAGCTTTACTGAGGACAGTCAAAAAAATCACAGACCCTGGAGAGCTGCACAAAACTGAAAAAAAAGAGCGCAAAGATCCACCAAAGTCCTCGAGCCTCCGCAAGGGAAAAACACACCAAAATGAACAAAAAAGATACAGGACAGGAAAAGAAATAAAATCCAAGCACAGCAAAGAAAAAGTGTCTTTCTTTTAATATAAGAAAGTTTAGAGGCTTTTGTGTATGTGCATAGTCATCTTTTCCTGTTAGCAGGCGCAAAAGTCAGTGTGACTTGATTTTAAAATCCTAATTAAAACGGGTGTATCTTCGTCTGCCTGACTGTGCACAACATCCTCGAGGCACGGGATTTTCTCAAAGGCCCAGTGCTGATCCCGCTGAGTTTTCTCTCTGCCTTCCACAGAGCTCGAGCCTGACCGATGCTTTGAGACCCCATCCTGCACCTCCACCTGCAACAGCTCCGCTGCCATCGGCCCCCTTCTCAAAGAGAAGAAAAGGGGTTGCAACCTTAACAACTCGTTCTCCTCCATTTTTTAAGGAGAGACCTTTTAAAACAACCCACCTGTCTCAAGAGCACTCTTTCCTGGTATTTGTCAAGCATATTTGAACAGATTTGACTGTAACTAATGTCATGCCTTCAGCCATTGAACTGAACTAGTCATTCCCAGTCTTTTTTTTTTAAAAAAAAACCAACAATGTTTACTGAAACATTCATAAACTCTGCTTGGCAGCCTCAGGGCTGTATATACCCTGTGTTTACTTATCACTGACACTGCTGGAAAAGACCAGGGAGTATTTCATTATTCTTTTCCCCCCATAGCATTGGTTCCTGATTCATTACCCGGTTTCCGTCGGCGGGGGACAGGCCAGCGTCCGTTTGGAGTTCAGACTTTATACGCGGTCTCCAGCGTAAAAGGGAGCTCCGCTAACTGTGCGAACGCACTTGGCAGCTGGGGTACCAGCTTCTCACTTACGCTGATTTTACACCACTGAGAGAAAGCAAGGAGGCCTTAAAATTGGTTATGATCCATATTAGACTCCGGCCTCACTGTCAGCTCACGAGTCTACGCAGATGTAACGTGCGGGCAGTGCTAGGCACCGGAAAGACTCAAGTCTGCCAACTCTTCAGGGCAGGGAGCTTTTAATAACGGCCATCGGTAAGCTGCAGGAGAACTTTACAGATTCTTATTAATAAATATCAAAGCCAAAGAAACGGTACGTAAGCCTCTTGCATATTTTTCCTGCCGTTTGCTTTGAGTACAGCACTGCTCTAAACTGCTGCTGACAAAATTCTGTAGAAGGCATCTTCAAACAAAAGCGGCTTTCAGGAAAGTTACCTTCTGCATTATTATTCCTGCTAGTAAGACCTGAAGTTACGTAAAGCACATTTCCTTTAAAAAAACCCTCTATAAGTCCTTTCAACACCTCTGAAAGTCACCTCCTTCTATCACAGGAAGACAGAAACCAAGCAATCAATCCAAATAAGCATTGGCAAATGATCAAAAAGGGCAATCTCCTGCAGAGTGCCATCGAAGACGAGGATTCAACGAGTACAGAAGACGGATCCTGGATTTAAAACAGCATCCTGGTGAGCAAACACCTATCCTAAAAGCTCATATTAAAAACAACAACAAGAAAAAACAACAGCAAAAAAACCCCCTGACCACAACCCAAGCATTCACTTTGGAAACGAAGGTCTGAGGTCTGAATCGAACCTGCCGGATTTTTACTCTGTGGATGCCATTTATCACCGAGGCTCCGAGAGGCAAGCAGGTCATTCTAACTGCTCGCAAACTGGCCTTGAAACGGCACCAGTCATTTAAAAGTGTCTCCGAATGCTTATTATTAATTCCAGGAAAAGATATAAGCCTTCTCTTGGGCCACAATTCACTGTTCAAGCCTGCGTTTTGAGGTTGAACTGTTCCTTATCCACTCACCTGTGGTATTTGTAAATACTACATGCCATGAAAATTAAAACAAGAATGAAACCCCATAACCCAAGGGTCTCTGGGCTCGATCCAAAGCTTGCAAAAATCATCAGGAAGATTCCTCTCCATTTCAGTCATCTGACTCAGGCCAAACTTGGATGCTCACTGCTCTTCTAGTAAAGTGTATTATAGACACAGAAATGGCACCACAGGAGCTCTGTTTTACCCACCCCTGTGTTTTACATCTGTGTTTTTACTGACAGAGGACTTAATTACTCTGTGAGAAACTCCTCATATGGTGAAAGCAAACTAGGCTTCCCCACTGAGCATCTTCTGACTGGTGAAGAGTCAATCCCAATTTAAATATACACTTTATTCCAGTCGGTGTGATGCCAGTATGGCAAATCCCGTGCCTGGATAACAGCGCAAGCTGAGAGGCAGCACTGTCCTGCAAAGGGGACAGGCTCTGTAAAGGTGAAAAATCCTCGCGAAGCATAAAGCATCAAATAGCAGCAGACAGTGCATCAGTGGCTAAACACGGAAAACCTTCTGCCAAGAGCCAGGTTAAGTTAAGGCGGCAGTGAAAACGGGTGCCATTCTCAACAGCACTGGAACCATTTGCGAATACTGCCCTAAGGTGAGTTTTTCCAAAGTCTCCCTGGCAAAGACTCTGAAGGGGCTGGCTAGCACACTCGCTTGCAGAGACTTCAAGGGAAAGGGGAAGCTTTCAGCTGAGCAGCCATTCCCCAGAGCCCTGCGGCAAGTGTCCCCCGCCCTTCTCAGTTTGTGGATGTCTTCCAGCAAACCCCCACTGCGTCGCAGGCTGGTGCAGACCACGCGTCCTCCGCGGCCCCGCTCAGCAGAATGCCAGGCAAGTACATCCACCAGCAAAATCACAGGACACGGATCCCTTCCCATGTAATTACAGGGTGTTGCCACTGTGCAGATGCCTTCATGCAAAGCTTCAGCTGCCCACAATTAACCAGAAGAATCCTGCAGCAAATGTGGTTGGAAGAAAAAAAAGAAAAGTTTACCCTACATTTGACAGAGCTCGCTATAAATAGTTATAGGGCCTTGTCAAGAACATCTTTGCTGTAATTTCTCCTAAAATCTCATTTCAGCGGGCTTTCGTCCCATGTGTATATTTCCTATCGGAAAATGGCCTCACTAATCCATCTTAAAGTTGTCTCATTGCCTCTGCCTAGCATCTGGAAGGTATGCACGTGGATTTATAATGCTTATGTGAAGCATAAGTCAGTGGTTAATCCATTTGATTGTAAATCATGAGACTATGTACTGCGACCACATTAAAACTTTGCCATGAATAAAAAAAGGGAAAACTACAGCTAACCTATAATTTTGGTTGACTGAATCAAGTCTATTCCATGGACTCACACGCACTTAGTCCTAGATCTGTCATACAAAGGAGATGTTTGAAAGTCACATATTTAATGACTTACATGTGTAGCTCATGGGGCTGATGGGCCGGTGACTTTTTTCTCCCTCAACAGTTATTTACTCGACAAAGGAAAAATGGACAAAACCCAATGCTGATGCTGTGGAGAGTGCCTAAGTGAGAGAGGTGACTTCTTCACAGTTACAGCCTTAGACTAACGATGGAGCACTGGAAATGAGGACGAAGCTTAAATATCCTTGGCCAGGCTCTCGCGACTTCACGCCACTGAACAGCGTCCAATGTTATACCGAAGGCAAATTCAAAGCCAGCGCCTCAGCCCGCTACTTCTACTGCATTCTAATACCCGTGTGCCTCACAGCCCCGAAGATCTAAAAAGCCAATCTGCTTCGTATTTTTACTAGCATCCTGAGCCTCTATTTACTCAACATGCAAACTGAATAAGCAGTACAAGGTCATCCTTCATATCCAAGCTTCCTTGCCCTCATGTGCACGAGCACGATTGCTTCATAATCCGGAGGAGAACAGTGCTGCTGGGATTATTTTCCATGCACAAGCCAGGAAATTCCAGCAGGCGTAACCCACGGGTGGCTCTCTTTTTGGGAGAGCCATCATCTGGGATTTGAGTGGCGCTCAGGAGACCAAAGCAGCCCCTTCCCTCCACCCAGAGGCCCCAGCTGGACTTTCTTTCCTGCGGCAGAGCAGCTCCTTCACACATCGTGCTGCCCCACAGTTCCTGCGAGCGGGCTGTGAAAGCCTGGTGGGGGGTATGCAGTGCTAAAGCAGCCGCAAGCAGAACCCCACCTTGCTGCTCTTTGGAAGGGAAAGCTAGGCTTCCCCAGGAAGGGTACGCACCACAGCCAGCCTCCCCTCTTCCCGCTGCCGTTAACGGGAGATTCTGGGATCTGCTTTGCTGAACTGTGCCCTTGCTCCTCCAGGCCGCGTAGCCCTCCTCTGAACTGAAGCACCCCAGGCTGTTTTATCTGTCTTGCACTGTATCTGTCATTGCATCTGACTTAACTGTCAGATATGTTTCAAAAATATCACCTGCCCCAGTCCAAATTTCAGCACTTCATCTCCCCAGAACGTTTACTTCTAGGCAAGCAATGATCAAAAACTGCCGTGTGTGTTGTGCTGCCAACTGGTTGTACTGCAAAAATGGAAAGTGAATTCCTATCTTGAAGGGAAGCGAGGAAGGCAGTAGGAAGTCCTCTCGAGAGGACTTAGTTCTAAGGGTTTCCCCTTCACGTCTTGATTATTTCCTCAGAGGTTCTTCCAAAGGCGGCAGTTTTCCAGCATCAAAGCAGGAGAAACCACGCTGCTGCGCTTCTGTTTGGCTCCACTCTCAGAGCATTCGAGCACCGCAGAATGCTCAAAGACTCTCATTAATTAAACATTAGTGTCACTAGGACTGAAAACATTACTTAAGACTCTATTTATGGAAACCCTACTGTTTCCCTTTGGAAAAGGAGCATGACTGGGGAGGGAAGAAAGAAGGGAAAGGGAAAAGAAGATAGAAGTTACCCTACATTAGTCATTTAAATTCAGAGAACCAAACGTTAGAGACACCCACAAAGAAATTTCTAACCTGTATCTGCTGAAAAGGGACAGGCCTCTCCAGAGGAAACAGGCTTTCACACATGCAAAGGAACAGAAATGCATCTTCCCTTCTCACAAATCCCACTGCAGCCTTCCTTTCTCATCACTTTTACGTCCTTCTATTTGAAACTTGGCTCATGTTCATCATATATGACCGCACTCTCTCAGTGCAAAATGAGCACGGGCCTGAGCTGTGTTAGGCGCTGTACACACTCACAGTACAGAAAAGCCTTGCCCTCTTGTGATTTCTTCCAAATTTATGCGTAGATCCAGTCCTCTCTTCCATGCCTTTCCTCACTCCCCCACCCGCCCTCAGCTCCCTCTGCGACCATCCCTTTCCAATGTGGGTACAAGCACTTTTTTTTGTGGCTCTCACACCTGGGAACAGTCCTCCTCTACTCCTCCACCTCAGTGCTTTGCCTGGCTTCAAACTCATTTGAAAATCTGTGCTCTTCCCTTCTCTGTTTCACTGCGGCTCCCTTCCTCTGTCGGCAGCTTTTATTTTCATTTTCTTGCTAGCCACTTACTCCAGAGTACAGGAAATCGTAGCCTGGCCCAGTAGTGATACTTGCATAGCATTGTTCCCATTTTCTGACTTTTTATTTGATTTTATGAATTTTCTGGGCTCTTTTTATGATTCACTGGGGACCTGGAAGGAGGTACCATGATGCCAGATTTCATGATTTTGTGGTGAGCTCTGTGGTACTTCATGTAGCCCCAGAGCCTAGAGCAGTGATTAATAAGACTCTCAGATTTCATACAAAGAACTAATAACCCTCAGCCCTGGAAAGGACATTGCAGAAACTTGGACTAAGGTTAGAGCTCAGCAGCAAACAGCTAAATAATGATTTGAAAAGATTTCAGCATTTTTAAGTCAGACTCACAATCTGTGAACTTTTGGGGTTGGCAGTTTTAATAATTCTCAGATATCCAAGGTAACGGATGATGGAGGAAGGTATACGTGAAACGGCGAAATCTTCAGTAGCTGTGACAGGCAGACTGAGCGAATGCATCCTCTGTCTCTCACAGCGCCATCCTTGTCCATGATCAGGGCTCCTGGGCCGTCTGCAACTACATCCCTACATCAGGAAAGCTTAGTGGGGTAGTCAGTGAGGGGAAGCAAAAGTAACTGCGACACAGAAGCAGGCCTGTATGAGTCTACCAAGGCCTTTTTCTCCTTGCAGACAGAAGAGGAAAGAACCCAAAGCTACCGAAACCCAGACCGTTCTTCTGTCTCTGGGCTGTTCCTACCAAAACAGTGCTCAGGCGCAGAGAAAAGAGAAAGCAGCAGCAACTTGCTAGTGCTACCGGCTCAAGTCCCATGTTTAAGCTCTCCTGAAAACCCACCTTAGGGCCCTGTTAGACAAACCTGTCCTCATAAAGATCCACCAAGGTGCTCCATTCCTGTCCTGTTCCCATCAAAGAAATAACGCAGTCAGTCTGTACAAACTCCAGGCGTTTGACATCTTCCTGAGTTGTTTTGTGTGGTCTATCCCTTATATGGAAACAAGCCTAAGTAGACAAGAATTCTTTTTGATAAAATGATCTATCTACGTTTCTAATGAAATCCAACTGGTAACTCCACTCAAGTCTCCCTTGTCAGGAGCCTGCCAAGGCACACTCTGCTTGTTTACACCAGCAAAGCGCTTCGGTCAACAACTCCAGAACGAAATGCAGCTTAGAACAAAAACTGTACACTTGGAAAGACAAACAGACAAAAGACATCCTAAGCACCAGTTTAAAAAGTAGCTGATTTAATCAGAAATGTTTCCAAATGTTTGATAGCTTATAGAAACACATTTGAAACCGTATGGTTCGCTTTCTGTTTGTCCTCTCCCTTCATGTCACTAATATCATTTATTTCTGATGGATTAATTTGCTTTTGCTTTTTTTCCCTCATCTGAAGTCATTGGACACTTGATGATTGGTTTGGCCTATTATTTCAGGTGAGGAACGCAGAGTGTTTGTGGTCTCCTGTGAAGAATCAGCAGCAAAAGCACGCGAAACACTGAAAAATTTGGGAGCTGCTTTTTATATCAAAAACCTCACAGAGAAGGGAAGAGTCACGAGAGATTACAAAATTAACAAAGAGGGGCAAGATGGAAATCAGGCATATATGACCTATACTGAGCCCAGAATTTTTCAGAGGGGCAATTATTCTGTTAAAAAAAAAAAGGGGGGGGGAAATTTTAGTGATTCTAGTTGCCTGATAGCTATTTGTAAATATAAGTACAGGACATGCTGAAACAGCCATCCAGGCCAGTACTGTGTTTGGCTCAAAGAGGTTTGGGGCCGTTGTGCCGCAGGTGCCACAGCAGCCGGCCAAGCGCTGCTTGCTGCTGCAGACAGCGCTGGCGTTACCGTGGCTGTGTCTCCCAAAGGAAGCTCGGGCGCACGGTTAACACCTCTGTCAGTCCTCTACGTCCTGCAAGGACGTGTCTGTGCACAGACAGGGCATGGCCAAATTCCCACTCCTCACATGCTACCTTGCACTGACAGCTCCCTCTGTAGAGAGGCAGTAACGGGATGGTGAGATGCCCCTGGAGCGAGGAGGACTAAGGGTGCGGCTGAACGAGGCGGCGAGGCAGGGGGTGGGTTTCCAGGGTGGGAACCGCAGGGAACGGGAGGTACCTCGACCTTCAGCGCGAGTGGAAGGAATGTCTCAGATTTGCTAAGGAGTAGAAGAGTCCACGGGCCAGCTGCTGCAGCGCTGCTACGGGACTGCAGATGCCCACGCCAGCTCCCTTTCTGCTGACTTTGTCTTGCTCTCATCATTACATTTGGACCTTCAAGGTGCTTCATGTCAGGCACGTGAGTTCACCTTCAAATACTGAAGCAGTTTAGCTCTGAGCATAAAGAGCAGTTGCTCAGAACAGACCAGTCACCACAACACCGTGTAGAGAGCTCAGAGAGCATCAAAATAAATGGCTGGACTTTCAAAGAGACTGAGGCAGAGCTATCCGACGCCGAGCTCTTCTCAAAAACTGTCCTACTTAGGTGCCCGCACGTGACTCAGGAGCTTCTGAAAGTTAAGTTTCCTTGAGCAGTGCCTCTGACTGCTTGAAAATCTGGGCCATATTGATCCTAGCAAAGTTAGTTTAGCCCAGCTTGCGCCTGCAACTTCTGCCTACTCCTCATCTCCTTGCACGTTAGAACCTCATTAGCTCTTTAGAAGTTCATTAGCTGCTGCCTTTTGACAGGCAATCTCCGCAGTACGATACGCAAGGTGTACTCTCTTAGAATAACAGCAGGAAATGCCTACCGTGGGATTAAACACCGCAATGTTCTTCATGATGTTCTTTCATGATATCCTGGCATACCCTGAATACATCTTTTACATCAAAGAATCACTAATATAAACATACTTTGTTTACACTGTGCCTCAAAAATAATTGTTCAAGATCTTCTATACATCTATAAATCACTGATCAGGCCAACTTCCACAACTTCTACCTCATCCTGATTCCAAGTTCAGAATTCAAAACACACTTCCTGATTCTAATTAAATCACTAACTCTAAACCACTGTAATGCCCACAGCTGTCACTCCTAAAGATTTTTAAAAGAGCGCTGTGACAGTTTACAAGGAATCTGAGTGAGGAAAAGGCCAGGCAGCGTGCTGCTCTTGACAGTTCTGTAGAGTGCAAACAGATTACATGGCCCTCCAACTCTGAAAAAGTTCCTCATAATGTACTTGATTTTAAAATCCTGATGCTTAACTAAATCACATATTAATATAAAAAAAGCATTGCAACACAGCTTGGGTAGGAAAACATATAATTTCCTGAAATATACCCACAAAAATAAGGAAATGGAGATAATATCTATGCCTCCAACTTGCCATGATAGCTACTATACAGTATAGCCCACTTCAACCCAACATTGCCTTTTACTTGCACCTTTTCAAGACATGATTTTCTTCCTGAAATATTCTGGTTGCTTTCGATGTAGTCCTTGCTTGTGTTGACAGAAGGTAGTTTGGTAGAAGGTTGTGAGCAGAGCAGTGATTGAAGGGGACAGAAGAAGGGCCTCTCTGGAGGAGGAACTCAATATATTGAGTCATGATATAATCAGGGTCATGACCACTTAATATATAGTCAGCAATGTACAGTCTGTTGGGGAACAGGGGGACAGCCACCATTTAGTGGTTTAGCGTTTCACTTGTAGATCTATCTATTCCATAACCGGTTTTGTGCGTAAGC
Organism: Dromaius novaehollandiae; assembly: GCF_036370855.1. Classification (NCBI taxonomy): domain Eukaryota; kingdom Metazoa; phylum Chordata; class Aves; order Casuariiformes; family Dromaiidae; genus Dromaius; species Dromaius novaehollandiae. The sequence goes on along the minus strand of NC_088101.1, from coordinate 10,661,529 downwards.
ATTCATCAGTGCTATAAGCAAAGGTATCAACTTCTTGTACTTTTAAATATTTAGTTGGAAAGAGTGAAGGTGCATCAGAGCAAGACCACATTTGCTAACGGAAAGTATTTTGTCCGAATATATTGCTGCCCCTGAAGACATTGCTGCGGTAAGACAAAACATAGCTACAGAGAGAAAAGCCACTGCACACATTTCTTTCTCCATCGTCTGTCAGGTGTGTGAGCATGGTGTCCCCAGCCCATCAGGTAAATGTATGTACCCTTGAGCTCATGAAGAGAGTTTTGATTCTGGAAATCTGGACTATTATGCACAGAAGTTACAACTATAACAGAAACTGTTGGTAAAAAGGACTCCCTGTCCACATGTGAAAAACCCTCAAACTCACCTACTGGATGACTTGTTAAAAAAGAGCCTCCTCTCCATCAGTTTTTCCTTTGCTTTCCTTGGCTAAATGAATTTTGTAGAATACAGAGATCAATGAAAGCAGGATCTGTCAAGGACATATTCAGCCTGAGCTCTATGTTAAATATTCCCCATGACAATTTTAAGGGCAGAATGAATACAAAAGCTCTCTTTCAAACAAAGCAAACACGCACAGAAAACAAAGAAAATGCAAAAAAGCCTCACCATTTGCTCAGCTGGCCTACTACCTTCTTATCTACTGGCCAGCAACTTTTAAGCAAAAACGGAAATATATCTTGAATTCATTTTTAATCTAAATCACAATTCAGAATCTTTATCAGGCCCATCCAGAGTATAAACTCCATATTCCTGTTGTAATAAAATATGTTATTTTTTACATAGCTAGCATAATAGCTGCACTAGAGTATGATATATAATTGTGTTATTGCCCTCAAATTCATGAAAGTATAAACATTGACAGACAGATTACTTTTTTCCCCTCATCATTTTACTTTGAAGTTAAGTCAAGGGTGGCTCTCGATCAAGAACGTACTTGTACACCTGAGCATACGTATGCACAGGCCCACAGGAAATGTTAAACACAGTTCAAATATAAGCATGGAGATTTCCTTTTAGCTAACTCTATTAACCATGCTTGCATTTTTTAAGATTAATTTTCCAGAGGAAGAAGAATGATTAGGTTGTCACTGAGCATCAAGTCCACTGTTCATGCAGCAAAATTTAAAGCAATCTTTTCTACAGAAAATTACAGTTCAAACTACAGCTGAAAAGGATCTTAAAACAAAATGGAAAAAGACACAGTGTAAGGAAAGAAACCCCAGAAAAGTCCGAGTGTGCCAGCATGCTTTTTGGACACTGCTCGATGCAAAATCCCTTGAAAAAAGACTGGTTATTCCTGTAGTCCTTCCGTAAAAAAACCTGCCACATAAAGCAGGAGTGACATTGCCTCTTAGGTAGGTCAACTAGAGTAAGCAGAGAGGATTATTTTGATGGGTAGAAAATAACTGCACAACAGTGACAGGGGAAAGATACAGCATAGACAAGTGCCACATCCCAGACTGATGTACAGTAGGTGCCTAAGTGCGGAGTGTGGAAATTTATTGATTTTTCCAGCTTTTCCAGTACAAGAATGAATGGACATCAAATGAAGTGAGTACAATCCAATTTCAAAAGAAACAGGAGGAGGCATTTTTTCATGCAACGGCACTCCTTTCCAAAGGATGCTGTAGGTGCAAAAAGCTCACCTGGATTCAAGGGGAGACTGATGTGTTAGGAAAAGGTACCCACTGACGGTTACTAAATAGACAGATCACACCAGACTCCGCCAATCCCACCAACAGAACACTTGGCAGACCAGAAAAGTACTCAAGGGAAGTATTATATATGGTTGCCCTGTTCTTACTCTTCCCAGGCGTGTGTTTATGGCTACTGTTTTGACCAGGATCCCGAGCTCAAAGGACCTTTGGCTAGAAACAGTAAAGCTGTTCTCATGCTCTTATGACTGAAGTTGCGACTGTCTCCTGTGGCAGCGTTGATCCCGGGTGATACGAACAGCAGATCTCCCTGCGTTCACCACTCCCTGCCCGACTGCTCTCCAAGGGCCCTACGCCTCCGCAACCAGCCGTGACGGTGCTCTGACGACGGGGCTTTCTGAAGGAGGGAGCCGACAGGTCCCAGAATGCAGGCTGACACTAACCGGGTGCGATTCATGAAGGAAGGATTTCACCTCGCGTCCTGAGGGCCTGATACAAACGTCTTCTCACTTTGAGCTGCTGCAGATGACCGAAACCAAGGGAACGGGTCCAGCACTTGCCTTTCTGTAATTTCCTGGTGCTTGTGCCTGGTGCCTCGCGGGGCAGCTTCTAGCAGGTGGCCTAGCTGCCTGAAGCAACTGGACCTCAATAAATTGCTTTCAGTAGGAACTAGCTAATTGTCTGGGACAATTCAGTTTGAGTGGGAGAACCAAAATCAATAGTCCTCTATCATCGCCCCTTGCAACCACCTACTGAAGGTCCCTTGCTCCGCACTGAGAGCGCCCCTGCTGCATCATGCCTACGCTCAAACCCGGCTCGTCCTGGGGAGCCTTCCAGCAGCCCCGGAGCACCGATCAGCCAGTGCAGCTGGAGGCCAGCTCTACGGAAGGTGAAGTTTTGGTACTTTCCACTTCCTTGCCTGTCTTCTCTTAGCTGAACTGTAAGCGGTTCTTGGCATCAAAAAAGAAACAATTCCATAATTTCCAAATGAAGACAGCAAACGAGAATCAAACTTCACTGCACGCACGCTAATTTCATAGTGTAGGCCTAAGTACCTGATGAAAGACTGAAGCTCGGTTTCTAAGACACCAAAACAAAACTGTAAAATCAATGCTGAAATCGCTGCAGCAGAAAATGTTATCTCCGAGATTCATTTCAGTCAGCTGAAACCAAATTGGTAATCTAAACAAGAACATGTATGTTACTGTTACTGATACTATTTATACGTTAATTATTTGGATACAAGGTAATGCTTAACATATAACTGACCCTTTCTTCCAAGAACGGTTTTATTTATATGTTCCTCACATGATTCTGCCAAAAAAAATTCATTGGAATTTTCTGCAATTTATAGAAGACTATTTACAATACCAGTTAAAGGTCCCTCCACAGAACACATTTCTTCCACGAATCCTGCAGATATTAACCAAGGCACCACAAATTCTGCCCAACGTTCACCGTCACGTTAGCACCCCAGGCACCCTGCGCTGCTTCCCCGAGCGGCACCGGGGGCCGCGGGCTCTGCTCACGCCGCAGCAGGCGCTGGGTCTTGCCACCGGCCCCTGCCACGCCGACTGAAGACTTAAATATTGCTGTGATGTTCCTTGATAACACCCTGCCACGCTTCAGCATAGGTTTTCACATCAGGGAATTCGCATTTGTTTCTCGCACACTAACCCCTGGGGCAGACAAGCAGTAAGTCTCATTTGCAAAACACAGTTCTAGACTTTGGAACCTAAAATTCATTGAAAATAAGCGTGACTGAAGGACAACTAGGACAAAACTACTTTTTCAAAATAAGTAGTGGGTTCCTCCGCCACTGCTAAGCAATGTGATAATCCTGACTGGCTGTGTTTTGTAAGCAACTGTACTTATAATAACGTTGTTAATAGAAATAACAAATAAGAAAGCACCTGGGATAGTTTTTCAATGCATCTATTCAAATTCAAACGAAAGCTTATGGAATTCATACCAGCACGCAGACAAAAAAAAAAAAAGCATCTTGAATGAAGTATCTTGAATGTACTTCACAACCGAGCTAAATCAAAGCAAATCTTATTCCCCTCAAGTCTGATCCATTGTCAGTTGATGTAAATGAGCATTAGTTAAATGAATAAATACCTAAGTGCCTTCAGCTAGTGCCAAATTCACACATGGTATAACTTGTTGGCGAATTTGCCTACATGGGTCATCAAGAAAATATTTTCTCATTCTGTGTAAGAATAACACAGGCTATTCATCTCCCAACAAAAGTAATCTATTAAACAATGATAGCTGCTATATAGAATTTAATTAATTCTAATTTTCCTTATCCAGACACGTGTCATTGCTATTCACCTGGCACAAAACATTTTCTGGGAAAGGCTGCAATTTATTAAGCTGAAAATCACATCCACCATTTACAGTTACATCATCAGTAACACCTTTTACTCCCTTTAAGTTGAAACCCTCAGCTTCAGAAGGGTGATTTTTGGCTACCTTGACAGACTTCAGTTTTCCCTTAACCCACAGTTTAGGGAAGCTCTTTTCTTCCCAGTAGCCTTTCAAGCCTGTTAGGTATGAAAATATGCCAAGACGGCCCAAGTATGCATTGCCACGTCCATTTGCTGGAGATAACCTACAATTTGTTTTTTCTCTCCTCTCCTCTCTGCCCTTTCTCCCTCTCTCTTTCTGTCTGCCAAAGACACGTCTCTCCAGCGTGGACACAGAGCACTGGGAACTTGAAGTCCCCCATGACTCCTCAACAAGCCAAAGGCAAGTGCTTCCTCACCGGTAACAACTACAAACGCTCAGCTCACTGTATGTGTACAGGGCTCCTTTAATATTCCAAAAATTCACCTTATCTTTTGGCTGGTCTGAAACTGCCCCTAGGATTACAACAAGACGCCTAGATAGGCATCTGTAAGGCTCGTGCTGCCTGTGCGCATGCAGTCCCGCACGCACGCACGCGCGCGCGCACGGAGAGAGGAGCTGCCGGAGCGACCGGCGCTGAGGGAGAGGGCAGCCGGATCTTTGTTCCCTGCCTCTCCCCAGAGGCAGCCGTGGGCAGGACGTGCCTCACGTCGTTCTCTGAGGAGATCAAGTGATAGGGACCCCGCACGGCTTCTGCTCCCTTGACAGTTTGTGAGTCACCGGCTGACCCAGCCGCAGACGCGCTCGGGCTGCTGCAGCCCTCCATTCCCACCGGTTACCAAAAGCCAACGTACAAGAGCCAGCAAGTCTGGGGCCTCCGTCACACCGTGCCCTGCCCAAAAGATAAGCCGAGGCGACTGAGGCATCCTCCTGGTATGCTTTGGCTTCAGCATGTTTGAGGAGGAGTGAATCCCGTTTGCAGCACCACTTTGAGCCAGCTCCACTCAGGGTCAGGCCTACGGGCGGTAGCTAGTGGCGTGCTGCCGGGCGAGGGGACGCGGAGAAGGCAGCAGTGACAGGGAGCACGTACGGGACACGGCGAGTCAGCACTCGGCAGGTGCAGGGGAAGGACAACGGACGCAGAACGGTAGGGCGCAGGGAGGCATTCACCAGTTCCTCCTCCACGCTCAAGGCATTTGCACAGATAGCCAGCTACCGCGGAGGCAAAGCCGGCCGCTGTGAAAACAGTCAGCATTTGCATCTGGTTGTAGCAACTGCCTGTGCCAATTTTTGAGTCTGTGCCTGAAAACCCAGTCCAGGGGGTTCTCTTTCCCTTCTTGTCCTTCCGGCCCATTTCTTTTTCTGCTTGCCCTTTCTGCTTGTCTTTTATTCAGCTTGGTGTGTTTGTGTATTTACATCACTTGTGCTGCCCACATAGCTATAACCTCACTCCTTACTCTTCTCTGCAATAAAGTTTGGGGATTTTGCATATAAAAGTCAGTATTTAAGGGAAGGAAGGAAGAGGTTAAGGATGGACTTTGTTCTAACTGCCCCAGCTACCTTCAGTCTCTTGACCATAAGAAAAACAATGAACCTGTGATGCCAAATCTTTAAAATTAGAAACATCTTGAAATGCCTTTCACCAGTTGAATGTTTTTGGAGAGTTTTTGCTTGTGCCAAAAAATGGTATAGTTTCATCCTTTACAACTTCAGTAAAGCTTCTGAAAATAGCTTAGACTCCAATTAAGATGAGAATATTCTATTAACCGTCGACAAGTCAGTGCTTTAACGCTGACCTAACCAAATGCAGAAGTCCTTTTGTCTTCGCTGGCTGTGCAACAGCTATAGATTTTGTATTCGCCCATTTTAAGCATTTCAAAACATTTCTGTGATGGTCTTGACAACCTTCCAGTAAAAAGCAGCTGTCAAAATGTATCGTACAATATACTAGCAGACCTCCTCCACACTGCTGCTATAATTAGGTGTGTTCTTTACTTTTCTTTTTTTTTTTTTGGCTTTAAAGCAACTTTTAGAGAATATAATTTTCAGTTTGGCTAAATAAAATGTTCAGAGCACATCAAGTCCATAATTATATTTCAATTTGAGAAGAATGTGTTCTGTTTGAAAGAAAGCAAGCAGCAGTGTTGGTGGTAATTTATTTTACTTTTCACAGCTTCTGAAAGCCAAACCCTCAGCGTAACTACAGCTCACAAAATATGCAGGAATTTGAGACCTCATTCTGAAGTGAGTTCAGCATCCACACGTCCCTCTTAAGGCACCACTGTATAGGTGGAGGCTCTGAGATTTTTGCCTTCCAACTCTCTTCTGACACTTTTTGTGACTCCAGTGAAATAGAGAATTCAGTTCTCCATATCAATAATTATGACAAATTAAAGGGAAAGCGTTAGATTCCCCATTAGGGTCTGGCTGTTTTTGGTGCTCCTGCAACACAAAATACCAATAAATAAGACCAGTATTTGTCTTTGTGGGTGCTTTGAGTCAATGGAACTACGCAAAGGAGCCAGAGCATAACCGGAGAGCCTGGCTCCAGAAATGTGTATTAGTACCTTTTTGACAGCACTGTTTAATACGGCAGCTTGGTCAAAAGCCTTGGCCGAAGTCACCCTGATACAAGCACATGGAAGCCAAGAGCCATACCAGGCGTGAATCTGGCCCTTTGTGGCAGGGCTTTGCAGCCCATTTTTAGGCCAAACTTTTACTAATGTCCCATGAAGTTCTGCTTGCTGCTGGAGTACACAACTGCACCCTGAGGTACAAAAATGCTTTCAAAATGCAGTGGGTTTTTAGAAACTCTTTGGGTACATCTATCAACAGAGCCTTGTCCACGTTCAAGACAAGAACTACACTGTGACTCAAGGAGTTACAATCTGTCCCATCTTCCCATAGAAGAAAAATCCCCTTTTCCCTCTTCCCTCGCTTTCCTCCTACGTTCAAACCATCACTATCTTACCTGGCTGGAAGTACACTGGTTCCTTCCTACTTCACGTTCACAGTCTCATGCTTTGAAAAATAAAATAAAAAGAACTTTTTTTTTTCTTTTTTTTTTTTTTTACATCGCAAGTAACTGCATTTGTTAAAATATTTGAAAAATGTCTTTTTCTTCCTCCTGGGTTTGGTTTTATTCTTTGAATCTTTAAATCTTTATCTATCACTCTGCTCTCCTTTTTTGAGCCTTTCAGTGCAAGCATCTAAAGAAGAACGACACTTGTCCGCAAACCAAAGCTGGCAATCTTTTGGGGCCACTTACCCAAGACCAGGGGGAGACTGACAAACTGTGTGGACTGGCAATACTGCCCTTCTCCATCCAGTCCCTGTTCTTTCTTTCTCCTGCCTCCAAGCCAATTCAGTCCACTTTCAGCTTACCGTATCATCATCTCCTAATTGTCAGCCATTTCTCTTCTACACTTTCGGTCTCTCTCTTTTTTTTTTTTTTTTGCTAGTTTTATTCCTCCAAAAGCAGAGCTACTGAAGTCACCAATTTTCTCCTCATTACCATGTGTCAGGACAACTTCTACTAGTTCCTCCACCCACTGATTCCTGCTCATACAGGGAATAACAAAGCTGGTGTGACATTTCAACTCCTAATGGCAATGCTTACGCTACACCATCAGTGCAGCTCTTCGCTTAGGACAGAGCCTGCCATTTGCTGAACTGTCACAGTCACCACTGTTGTTTTCCCAGAATATTTCCCCTTTGGTTACTCGGACTGCTAAACCATGGATTCATGATTTACATTTGCACAATATCATTAATCAGAAGTGCTCAAAAGTCCCCCCCAGTCACACACCTTAAATGTACATGGTTTGGGATGGGAGAAAATCTTATGCTGCGTAAAAGCCCAAGAAAGCCCAGATGCCAGGTAAGCAAGACTACGGAGAGGGCACTGTAGAGTTTTAAGGAAATTTTTAGAGTAGCAAAAGCTGAGAGAGATTTGAAAATATAATTACAGCACCTCTGACAACAGCCATGTTACTTCATTGCTGTAAACTATGTGTAGATGTTAAGTTCTGCAAATGGCCTTGAACTGAAAGGGTCAGCCTCAATGGCAGTGCTCCTACAGGGAGGAATTATTCCTATTTTCTTTGTTTACAATGAGACAAGTGGATGAACACTGCCCTCTCCCTCACACCCTCTGAAGGAGCTGCATTGCGGCAGCAATGTACGCTGGCTGCATTAATTCTTTCAGCAGCGAGACAGGGCAAGACAAAGGGGTGAGAAAGGGACAGGCGGTCGGGCCCTTCACAGGCCTACCAGATCAGCACGTCGGCCATTCAGCACTGGCGAAGGCCTGCGGGGTTAGATGACAGGATATTGGCTTTTCATCCAGAAAAGGATGGAAGAAACAGAGGGCAGAAGTAAATGGAGAAAAGTTGAGGAGTTTTGCAGGGCTCTGTGCTAGGATCTGTCCAGTTGAACTTACTTATAGATGACAGCAAGAAGACGTGATGGGGTGAAGGACTGATAAAGCGTGTTGATGATACCGAATTATTGAGGTTAATAGGGATTGCAACAACAGTCAAAAAAACCCCACAAATCAAACATCAGAAAATACATTAAAGATAGGGATGTCTTCAGTACAAGAAAACTATGAGTCAACTAAGATGACCTGGAACGATATGCTAGGATAGTCTCAAAAGGGATTAAGTGTTCACGATGCCAAGGAAGAACTAGGAACCATCAAATGAAGCTAAGAGGATGCAGGTTCAAAATCAGCAAAGAGAGCGGCTCCTTCGGCAATGGACAGCGCATCCACAGAACCCGCTGTCACCAGATGTGGACGTTAAAAGTTTACATGTGTTCAAGAGAAGACTGGGCAAACGCATGGGAATTAGAGCCACAGGAGACTACTAAATACCATCAGCTTCCCAGAAGGCTCTGTTCTATCACTCAGATAGAACTGAGACAAGCAGTAAGAATTAATTTATTCTCTGACCATAAACACCTAGTCATCCTAGCAGGGAAAGATGCTAGGTGCTAAAAGAAAGAGAAGTGGGAAGTGAATGTCTATCTACAGCTTGAGAAAACCACCACCAAATGACTTGCACTGCTTAATTTTTTTCCTAGCTTATTTATTGAAAAAAGTCATCTAAATCACTGAGTAACCTTGAAAATATACACAAGAATCTATCCAAAGCTGGGTATATAAACACGTTAAAACAGCCCACAGCTACATTTAACTTCAGCCTGATTCTCCTTAATCCATCAGCACTGTATACTGTACAACTCTCAGTTCTTGCCAGTTCTAGAAATATATTTTTATGTTGACAATTTGCCCTCTAATAATCTTTCCTTCATATTTAAGCAAGATATATTTTTTCTCCACCATTTCTTCAGTTTATTTTTCCTTTTGCATAGAAAATACCTCTAATAGTCATGCTTCAACTCCTCTGAACTATTCTTCCTCTTTCACTAGGCAAAACAGAAACTCAGTAATGCATCAAGTGAAAGCGTGTTCTCCTCTTCTGCCTTTTTTGTGAGAGAGAAGAAGGGAGCGTGAATCCGTCCTCAGCCAAGATCCCTAATACCTCTGCTACCCCCTCAAATGCAGTCCTGTGTTTCAAAGGGTACCTCGGGAAGTAGCCTTGGCTTTCATCATTTGGGTTCATCGCACGCTTAGCCAATTCTTGCCATCGACAGTATTCAATCTGCTAAACGCTTTTGTTTACAAGTCTGATACAATTTCAAGTTATAAGGCTCCAGAAGGAATTGAAAAGTTCTCAACAGCTTATAATGGCTGCTGTAAGGAGACCTATGAGCCTTTATTTCTTGGTCTAGTACCTGAATGCATAACACGAACAGAGTGAAGTACCTTAATAGAAAGGTGGGGAATTTTCAGAAGGAGATTACAGAACGCAGTCAGCCTGTCACTTCAGGGAATATGGGGATCTTAACTCTGCTTCCTTTTTTTTTTTTAATGACAGCTTACGTATCCATGCTGTATATCTGGAGAGGTGGTCTTCTGGCAAAAGAGTGTCACAGAAACATTATAAATAGACCCCACATTCCAGACCTATCTAAAACATGCCCAGGCTTATCTCATATAATACAATTCAACTCTCATTTTTTGTAAGAGTTAAATGCCAGCAATAGCAGCTTCCTTATATAAGCCTTACACTTCACAGAAGTGCAGTCTCATCAGTTTGATAGCTTGTAGAAGCTCCAGGCTGTGATATTATGAGCTGCTCCGAGGCATTAAGACCACATACACCTGCAGCCACAAGCATTTTATAATATATATATATAATTAAATAAATTATGATTCTCATTGCTGCCAAAGTGTTTTACAGTTCAAAATTAGAGTGATCCTTTCTTGTACGTGAAGTTGCAGGCAATGAAACATAATCACTACATCAACTCCAGATTGCCACTGATCCTTCTGACAGTGCTTCTGCTTACACAGAAATGGCAGCAAATGTAAAGAAAGCTGCCTCAGAGGCAATGCACCGTGTTTCACCAGCTGAGCCACCTCCGCGCCACTTGTCTAAGCTATAGCCAATGTGAGACTACAGAGGTTGGAGCTAGACACTTCTGGAAATCAAAGAAAAGTAGAAATTAACAGGATGTTTTCAGTCTAGTAAGGCTGAATGTGCAAAAGTGAAGAATCATGAGACTCACAAATACAACGTGTAAGGTACAAATTGTTATTCTTAGGATAAAATGTATGGAATGTGTTCAGAGAACTAAATTATGGCGAGTCACTTTTGCATTTTTAGTTTTTAAATGCAAATACATACATATAACTGTAGAACACTCAAAATGGCAAAATATAGCCACAGCTTTCCCAGGAATTAACTTAACTCAACCATTTCTTCCTAAGAACCAGAAATCGCAAGAAGGGAAACAATTTAAAAAAGCGAGGTTCTTACCTGGTGCGCCATAATAAATCAGCCTGTGTTCTTTGTGTACCCCAATAATTACGCTACATTTCCACTCCTGTATTTTTCTGTTCAATTAAAAGATTTCTTTTGGGGGTGAGGAGAAGACAAGAAATATATGCTCACTGGTAACAGCAAGGAGAGAAGCATGGTGCTGGCCTGCCACTGAGTATTAACCCAACATAATATTGAGGGGACTGCCAAACAACAACTGAGCTGGATTTGCACCTTGAATGTACAAAACAGAGCCGGGCAGCCTTCGGTCGGGCTCCCCTGTGCTGGTTACGGCGGTGGCTTCCAGCTGCCCGCGTGGCAGGAGGGGAGAAGCCAGCCACTGTCCGCGGCGCCTGAACGCGCCCAGTTAGGGTCACCGGTCCTGCAGGTCCCGAATGCTCTCGTAACGGGAACCTCTTGAACAAGGAAGATATGAATTTATCGTGGGTTTTTACTAGCGTAGCCCTAAAGCTGTGGGCGTTCTCCACCTACAAAAATTAAACCACACGCGAGGTCGAAAGCACCCCATGTGTTTTGTCCATTTCTGGGAACACCGTTGACAAACCGGCGCCTGTCCTAAGCCAACAGTTCACAACTCACTCCACTGCTGAACACGGTATATGACCAGAGCATGGAAATAAAAGGAATTACATCATTCCGTAGCCTGATCCTTACATTTGACAGCGCGAAGACCAGGTCCAGTGCCCGAACAGAGCACAGCTAACACCGGCTGCACTCCCTGCGATAGGGGAATAGGCCTCTGAATGCCGGAGGGCCAGGCCCACAGCTGTTTGCCCTGTTTTCAAGATGAACAGAAGCTACATGCTGTTCCTGATTTTTCACTGGACTGAAACCGGCTTCTTTTTCTATCACCAAAACATACCAACTTCGGCAACTTGCAACTGTTGCATGCATTTACGTGCCAACATTCCTGCTACTAAGGGACTGGTTTACAAAATAATCAATTAAAACTTCAATACTCAATCCTTAACAAAATTCCACTTAGCCTAATGGGAATTTTAGCTAAGCAAAAGAATTCTTTAAGTCCACCTGATATAAAATGGCTGCATTTCACTAGGAAGAGCTCGTACTCATGTCGCACAGCACTCTCCAGGGCTAGCGCTTCAGCCCGGGGAAGGACGCAGCAGCGCGCCAGGCCAGGGCGCAGCCGAGCCGCGCAGTTGTCGGCAGGAGCAGACGCGGCCCGGGTGCAGCGAGCGGAGCCTTGTCACACTAGAATCAGCTGTTGTTTTCAAAGACGGTCAGGATTTAAATGACTTGAGAATTTGCAATTACTGAGCGTGAAATCAGCTCTTTTTACACTCGGGCTATTGCAAGGATTCCAGCAGGGTTCCAGGAAGTAAATGCTGGAAATGCAAGATTGGTTATGATGAGCTTCAAATACCATCTGCAAGGCCAAATTCACCCTTGTTATCATTCCAGTGACTTTACTGTAGCTGCACCAGGGATGATTTAGGCTCAGGGAATTCCATAGATGCATGAAATAAAAAGTGTTTTTATGCAAATGACAGGAACAATGCTCTGTATCTGTCTCCGGGCCTTTTCCACGTCCAGGAGGCCAGGCAGGCGAAGCAAAGCCTGCAACGAACGCTGCTAACGACGCACTTGTCAGCACACCTAGCCAGCTACAGTCTGCCCCGAGCAAGAGCAGCAAATGGAGCTCCTCCACCTGGGAAGCTCAAAACGGGGAGACAACAGGGCAGTAGTTCCCTGCTGGCTGCCACTTCTGCTTGTAGAAGGTGAGGCAAATTGCACACGCGCTACAGCAGCAAATCTGATTATTTCAAGTTTTCTGTCAACTCCCTTGTTCCGCTGCAAGTGGGGGCAGAGAGAAGGCTTAATCCGCTCTCCACCCATGGCCCTTCAGGGGACCTGGGGAGCCACCTTCTCCTTCTGCAGTGCCCCACCAACACCTCTGCTGGGGACTGTGACCAACGAGGTCACCACCATTATAAGATAAAGAGCGCGTACGCTTTGCGGGGAAGAAGTTAGCTGTCGGTAATTCACTTGGCACCATCCTAAATGCAGAAGAATGCAAATCTCTGACTTGTAAGCAAAGTGCAAAGATGGGAAAAGGCAGATTGTACGGATGGAGCTCTTTGGCGCAGAAGTCACAGTGTTATATAGCACACCAGAAGGCTTTAATTACGCAGATCTCTTTCAAGGTCTGATTTGAAAGCGGACAAAAGCTTGTAAGCAGTTGGGAGGTATTCTCTTTCTGCTACAAGTGTTGATAATATCTGGAGCAAGGAGAACATCTGAAATATAAATTAAACGAAAAGTGCTAACCCCACAAGTTGGATCTTTTCTTGCCTATTCATTTATCTCTTAATCCACTTCTTTCCCTTCACATCTGCCTCTGACTCACTATATCCCTTTGCTTCCATAACACTTTGTTTTTCCCTAGAGCTTCTTTCTTCATTGTTTTCCTTATCTAATTTATTCCCTTTTGTTCTTTGAAAAACAGCATCTCTCTTCCCTGAATTATTTGTTCTCACTTATGTTACTCAGTGCTGTCTTTCCAGATCTGAGGACCTCCTGCATCTCCCTCCATGCCTCTCTCTCCTTTTCTAACCACATAGCTGTCCAAGCCTCTTTCACTCTGAGCACCGATGAGGAGATGGGCACAGCAGAGCACGCAGGGAGCTAGTAGACAGCTCAGTGAATTGCGTGGAAAGAGAAGCACTCTTAGCTGCCTACGCAGGAAGCAGAAGATCAACCTGTGGAAGATAAACGACCTCAGAATAACTTTAGTCCAGCCGAGAAGCTGTTCTCGTGGCTTGGCTTCTCTGGCCATGTAGGAGAAGACTGGAGTGTCACAGCAGACAGAGCAGAAAAGGAAACCTGAGCAAAGGGAAAGATTGCCTTTCCTCTGCAAGATGCTTGCTCCCACCACTACCGCATCTGTGCCTTCCCGGGCATAGCCTTGGCAATTGTTTGACCCAGTAACTACAGTGTATAGACCACAGCTCAGAAGCTGGGAACACAACTTCTCTTCTTTAGTCCCACCCAGTAACATGCACTCTCCCTGAAACATTCGTAGCAAGCATCCTCCTGTGGACCAGCTATTAAGAGGAAAACTTCATCAGCTCTTACATATACGCATCTGTGGACTTCCTTATGCAAACCAAAGCCAAGCAAAGCAATGACTGAGGAGTTATAGATGTACATCATATGGCAGTCTGTTGCTTACACGGACTCTACAAGTCAAACAAATCTTTCTCATTGAAAATAACTATTTTCAAGTATGGTTCTGGAAATGCTCAGGCCTCAGCCTCTGGTACCTTGCAGCACTTCTTGTTAATTTGACTTTCTAATATATTGTCATGGAGAATTACGGTTGGCAAAAGTACCTTGGAGCTGGCAGAAATGCCCTGGACTGCAAAATAAAAAAAAGAAAAAGCATCCCCAGCCAGAACTATCATCGATTTCTACAAGAGACAAATTCTTTCACAGAATGCCAACACGCTCAAATGGCATAAACTGTAGTATTTATTCTGTTGAGTCAGTGTTGTTCCTAAACTCCCAGTCAAGTCACTTACTGGAATATTTTGCTGTGTTCAAATAATAAAACTACACATTCAAGCCTCCTCTCACTCTCATGCATCTGCATCTATTTACAAAAAAGTTACTCACACAGGTATGCTTAATTATCAGGCGCAGATACTAAAATTTACCATAGCTGCTACCCCTGCTAATGGGCAAGCCAGAATCTCTCACGCACAAAGTAGTTCCAAATCTTTAAGTGGCTGGAGGAAGAGGGAAACAACGCAGAGTCTCTCCCCAGCAACCAACAGAGCAGAGCTCTTCTGAGCCTCGATCCAGAACAACTTGAAAGCTTCACACGAATTTCAGAAGTCCTCTTACCTTGAATGGGGTGCAGCTAGTTAATAACAGGAACTGGCTTCCAACTATTGCAACTCTGGATTTGGCCTGTTCCAAAATACAGATATATTTTGTTGGGACATCTGTTCCTCAGACTGGAGAGCTGTTTCTGGAAGTTGGCAGACGTGATGGTAACCTTTTTCACTGAGTTATGTGAAAACATAAAAGATAATTTTTAAACTTCCATCTATCCTGGAGGAGATACCAATGGGCAGCAGCTGTTGTGAAATGTTTTGAAAGAGAGAGAAATGAGCAGTGATTTCCTGGAAGCAAAAGAAGAAAATTCACAGCTTGCTTATGTCCTTCTGTCTAATGATCATTACCAAAACTGTGTTTTCATGAGAATGGCCTAAATAAATATTTGGTTTCGACCTGGTTTCAAACACCCCTGACACTGAGAGTGTAAGCAATAGCGTATAACAGGCTACAGCGCAGGTCCTCTTTGGTCTTGCAGCCTGGCATGTAAACTTGAAGGCAAGAGCCTGCGAGAAGGGAAATGGCGGAAGGCCGGATGTTCTTTATGGATGGACTACTTCTTATCTGGCTTCATGGGAGCAGGAGAGGCAAAGGATGGCTAGAGCAAAATGTTCTTGGCCACTGTCTTTACTGGCAAGACAAAAATGACCCAGCTCAAACCTTCTCTGTTCATAATTGCTGGATTTCATGTAATTTTCAAATAGTTTAATATTCTGGGGATGTTATTAAAAACAGACTCGTAACGCTCAAGAACATCAGAAATGCTGTAAAATGGCTGGCTGGTGGGTAGCCCGTCTCCAAAAATCACAGAGCCAGCTAAATGGAAAAACACAAAACTTAATAGCTACAAAATAAAAAATACCAGTGTATGAATGACACTCAGTTTTCCATCCACACAACAGAAGAAACAGAAGCTAGATTTGACGTTTCAGAGTGGACTTTTGTTTCTCCGTTTGTTTGTTTGTTTTTTCCCAGAATGGATCACTACCAATATGGCAGGCAATAACATCTTGCAACCGTGCTACAGCATCACCAGGAATGGACTCAAACATGGCCCTTCCTCAGCCCTCATTCTTCTAAAAGTCTGACTGTTATTCACTGTAAGCATGAAAACAAGCGAATAAACAAAATTCCTTCTGCTTTTCCTTAAAAAAAAGAAAAAACAGACCAAAACTTATAGCTCATGTAAATCAGCTTACCAAAGGCAATGGAAAATCAGCTTACACAAGATGAGCATTTGATTCGATTTCTCAGGAAGAGAGAAGGAACCATACTTACTGTAAGTACAAAAGGGCTTGTTTCTAAAGGTATCTTTCATACCTTGTGTTAAACTCACTTAAAAACAGGCACTTTTTTTTCCCGCTGCAAACCAACACCTAACCAAATGAAACGGCACAGGTACTGCACTTCATAAAGAAAACCCTGCAGGAGGTTATTCCTGTCTGTTATGGAAGTGGGTGAGAAGGAAGAGATGAACACAGTTGTCTTTTCTTGACTGAAAAAACAAAAGACCAAAGCTGCTCCTGGTTTCTAACATGCAGGTTTTTCATCAACACACTCCTTTTTCCTCCACACACACCCTGTGCATATGCAAAGTAAAGCAGAGGTAAAAAGTCATGCCTGCAAGACAAGTCAGCAAGTCATCTTGAATGAAGTTCACATGAGGGAGGCTGGCAGAAAGAGGACCACACAGCTGGGCTACAAGCAAATGA
Organism: Dromaius novaehollandiae; assembly: GCF_036370855.1. Lineage (NCBI taxonomy): Eukaryota > Metazoa > Chordata > Aves > Casuariiformes > Dromaiidae > Dromaius > Dromaius novaehollandiae. Next base: position 10,645,017 of record NC_088101.1, on the reverse strand, counting down.
GACTTCTGCTTTTTTGCTATATGCAAGACTTAAATGAAGTCTGAGGACAGAGATCCTTCTGCATTAGGGCAGGTTTGACTTCCTAGGAATAATTCTTTTGCCCTCAAAACCACCTGTCACCAAACTGTAATCCTACTCTTCACATCCTACAAAGTTACAAAAACTAATAACAAAGAACTGAACCTCACTTTTTTAAAAGAAGCTACCATTTTCCCATGAAGCCAGGATGTTTCCCCCTTAAAGAGCTTTCCACTTTTAGTTATCTTGCATAACCAGCTTCCCACTCTTTTTTTTAATGGGCAAGTCATTTTTCTGCAGAGTGGCCTCTCATACCAGGCACAGGCACCTGGTGCACAACTCAAGGCCATGGCTCCCAACTGACCTGGGAAGCCACAGAAGTGTTGCTAAAGTGTAAAATGAGACCACTGTACAGATAACGATGCTGTGCCTTACACCAAGACATTTATCCCATGTTCATTTGTCATTTCTGATTCAGAAACAGGCTGAACCAAGCAAAGCACAATTTTGCTTTTACCTTCTTCTCAAAGCAGGCCTGATGTTTCTTCCATGCCTTTTGATTAATTCTCCTAACAGAAGTTAACAAGTTTATGGGCTTAAGTTAGCACTGCTGCCAAACTCTTAGATGATGCATCTCCAGCTTATAGTACCAGGCTGGAGCACTGGCCATGAGGAACTGATACACTTTCTGTTAGCAGTGAGAGGCTTGGTGTCAAACATCTGAAGTAGCTACACTCTACAATAATTTACATTTCTGAATGCCAAACTAAACTGTATACCATTAAATACTGTGAGCGTCTGTACTACTACATGTGCAGAGTACCTTACAGTAATCTGTTCTAGAGGAGATGAATAAATCACTGCTCGAAGTTAACATCAAAAGAAAGGAATTTTCTATCTTCCCGACAAGAGCAGACGGGGAAAAGTGCTTCAGCAGATCTCTTTCATAAGCAGCTCGGTGCTGAGAGAGACCTCAGACCATGAACACACAGCAAAAAAGGTAATGCACATCCTCTCTCAAAGCGGAGGTTGAATCCCAAGCCATTCTTTTCTCCGCTTCCCCAGCCTGAATTCATTCTGGATGGAGCATTAATTCAGCTGCAGTCAGTTTTGTTTCCATGCAGACATTGTGTCATTCATTCTACAGCAGCAGCAGACATAAAAAAGTAGCAGTATAAAAACAGAGCCGGTTAACATCAGCAATCATTTAAAAGCCTTAACATGAAAGAATGAACTCAAATCATGCCCTGAGAGAAGCACAATTTATTAGGTATAGGGAAAGCTACAAACTACGCATAAGACCAAACAGATTTAGAAATCTCTAACGTGGAAGAAGCACACAATACTGAAAGCACCTGTAAGTCATTCCTCTAGGCCAGTAGGGTCACCAGGACCAACCGCATCTGAAAGCAAAAGAACAAGTCCTAAAAAAATGTTTCATCTGACTGGGTCCAGCTCTGAGATTTGGAATCCTTAAACCAAGCTGGGGAGAAGGGAGTTCACTCTAAGGCACCCGGGGAGGCTAGTAAAACCAGATCTGGAAGGACTCGTCAACATCTCTGCTATTTCAAACCCAAACATAAATGCCATTATGGAACGTGGTTTGGCAAACTCCACACACCAATATTTAGGCAGGTTTGGATTTTTATGAGAACCATTCACATGGCACTGTACCAAACCCGTGTCTGCGTTCAGGGGCACTGTGATGGCAGATACCCTCTTAAAATCTCTGACCTTTTTTTAAAAAGAACCTAGGACTGAGCTGTGGTTTTCTGCCCAGCTGTTTCTGCCTTGCTGGAACTCACCAGCTTTGTCAGATGAAAATGTGCACGGTAGCACCTCTCCCTTCACAGGGATGCTCGAGGTGGAGCAAGCATGGAGGGATGTGGAAGCAGCGGCTTTTCTGACTGCAAAGCTGATGGCACAGCAAATGCTGCCTTTGGCTGTCTGACTGTGAAACAAAGTTCAAGTCTGCTTATCTTGACAGAAATGTGGTAAGATGGGTAGGGACTGATAAGCTGCAAAAGGCATGATCCAGCTTCCTATGGATTTCCTTTTGGTTTAAAGGATTTAATACTTTGCATTTGCCATCCGTGCTCAAACTCAGAACCCTTACCCCCCACAAGATGAATGTGCCCTCTCTTCCTCAAAATAAATTTATCTTTTTGTTTGGACAAGCATCCCAAGTTGCCACTGTGACAACAGATGGATTTTCTTGTGCTGACCACAGGAAGAGATGGGCAACTGCAGTAAGATGGCTCAAATATCTTAATTGTAAGCAGAATTCCATTGTGCTCGCAATTATATAAGACAGCTCCTACTATATACCCCACGGTATAAAAACACCCAGTAGTATAGTGACCACCCAGAAGTGAAGGACCGAATTCCAAGAGTTTGGGGGGGGGGGGGGGGAATAGCTTAGTTACACACGTGTTCTTGTTTATATAATTCTTTAGAAAAATTAAATTGAGCTTTAAGAAAATAAAATTAAATATTGATGTCAACAAAATGCAAATTTCTAGAACATCTGTGCTGGAGAAATATGATCGTGTTAATCAGAGCACTGGATTAAGCTATAATCATAATAGCCAGATTTAAACAGAAAGGGGAAGAGTTTTTTAAAATGGAAGTCCTGTAAGACTTGTTACAAAGATAAGTGTACTGCTTTTAAGGAAACCAAAACTACAGAGTAGCTAGGTCTGATCTCATTATACCAGTCTAAATGCATATTATCATTACTCCATTAAAGACAATTGATTTCCTCTGGATTTCCTCTGGTATTTCCGGGTGGAAAATGGTTATTCTTTATTATTTGTACTACAGGCATGTACTGAAAAGACCTCTTACACATAGAAGTTTTTAAAGTCCCAAAGACACAACTGAAAACGTAAATATAACTCATCCCATTTCACAGACAAAAGCAGTTACACAATAATATCAGTAGAACTGCAATAGCCATAAACTGATACAAGTCGACTGACTTGAGCGCAATGCTGTTGAATTATATCGCTTAGAAAATCACCTGCTTCACCTGGCCATGAGAGCAGCAGCAAACTGGGAACTGATTTTAGAAAGGAACGGATGAACTCAGCTACCCTGTGCTGAAGGGACTTAACTAGACATTCAGAACATCTTTTTCATTCCTAATTTGGTCCACTATGCCTTACTAATTTTGACTGACCAGTCTGCACTGAATAAGAACAAGCCCATACCTTTATCTATCTATCATTCGGTCCAACAATTAAAGAAAAAATCCTAGACCTGAATTTCATACATCCTTGAAAACACCTAACTAATTTAAGCAAATTATTCTCATGGCATTCCTGAATCAAGAGGAACCAGGATGGTTTTGAAAATCCAGTCTCTCAAATGCTCCTTGCTTTTCACAGGCAAGCATTCCTACTTAAGCCGTGCTGACGACCTGCCAAGGCAAGGTTAACAGGGCTTCATCAATAACGTTCTCAGGTTTCCAGCGTAATTTCTCAACCAAAATGTCTTGGCGCATTTAGCTATGCCAGAGGATACCCTCGCGCTAATGCTTATGCCAGTTGTAACGCTCACGTAAATATCTTAGGGCTTACCCAAAAGACATGCTGGTGGTTTTCCACAAGCTATCTTAGACGCCTATACTTACCCCATCACCAGAGAAAGCGAGAACTTCTCGTCCTTTAATTTATTCTGAAAATCACTGCTAAAATCTCACTTAAGGTAGAGGAGGATTATTAACTTCTCATTTTTCACACTGGGAAAGCAGAACACAGTCTGGATTTATGGTCCTCATCCTTTTGCCCAGCTTGTCATTATCTGACACCAAACACTGGAGATGGAGGTCGGTGCTTTTACAAGCTGGGAGACTAAGAGAAAATGAAGTAATGACTCTATTGATATGTTTAAAAAGAAGCACAGTGAACCACAAGTGGCGAATGCTATGTTCTCTTTCCAGCAGTACCCCAGTGCTCGCTGCTGAAGATTACAGGGACGGAGCAATCAACAGCAGGGCACATCTGCACTTCTCAGAGCACCAAAAGACCGGGAATACAAGCAGGCTGGGGGTGTTTATGTGGAGTTACCTTGGTCTCAGCTTGCTTCCTCTTTCACTCAGCTCCTCCCCCCTCAGCAATCCCGCAAGCATTTCTATCCTGCTCATCTTAAAAAGCAAGACTATCCACTGGTTAATCCAGCCTAAAAGCCCTTGCGTGTTAACAACCTCGTCCTGTTTTATTTAGCACGGTTTCTTCCTCTCGGCCACACAAGCCTGTTTTTTTTTTCAACATACAGCTCTCTAGGGCCCTGGCCTTGATGGGGTGCCACAGTAACACAAACAAGAAGAAAGTCACTGACAGCAGTGACCCTAAACAGAAATCCAATCCAAGGCGCTATCCCAACATTTGTGCGCTTGTCCAATGTCAACAAAAATGGCATTTACCTAAAAAATTGCATTGTCGTTAGACTATAGCATGGGAAAGTCTTCGTTTTACGGTAGTACATTATTCCCACCAGAGTTTATCAAATACCGGTTTAATGGCAATATTGCAGCCCTGGCATCAGCTCTGCGTGAGACCACTGAGATTTGGTGTGCGGATAGGGAACCTTGCGCCGACGCTCAGAGGAGAAAACAGAGCGGCGGTTCTAATCCCACATTCAGGCAACCTTCCCATTGACGTCAAACATAAATATTGGAGAGTTCAGCTGTGTAAGCCTTCTGCAGTGTTGAAAACAAGTATATTTTCAGTACTTAAATGCTTGGCATGTTCTTAAAGAGAATTCAGATGAAGCCTAAAAGGCAGGTCCTCCTGAATAAGAACTTGCTGCTGTACTAACCATTCGGCTCAACAATCTTCCTGCCTGCGTCAAGACTCTAGACCATCAGGCCAAGGCTCAGCACAACAGGAACCTCACCAATAGTGCAATCCTCGTCTCATCAGCTGTTCTAACTCAACTGCTAGCTCTATGGCACACAGAGAAGGTGAGAATTATACGTAAAGGCAGTGCAAGTATGGTTTCAGAGGGTAACCCCTAAGGTGTTACTCTGTGTGTTCTACAGAAGACATGGTATACCCCCTTCTCTTCTGCCGATTGCATTAATTGTCACATATTTTTAAATATCAAAGAGTAAAATGTAGCCAGGAACAAAAACCACGTTTGTCATGTTTCCCTGCAAGTGACAACATTGCAGGATTTGGAGCTGGGCAAATTCACTGTGCATGATCACAGCATGCACCTTTGGCCTGTCCCAAACTCTGCGTGTATGTGGACGTGCACGTAACAAAAGCTGACTACAAGAAAATACAGCCCCACTTCTTCAAGCAAGGTTGGTGCAGACTGCCAACAGTGTGTAATCATTAGGGCTCAATTTACTTTTTTATTCTTTTGCTGCTGATACTCAGTTACACGAGCTAAAATCAATACTAGAGAAGGAACTCTTGCGCTACAGCAGGAATCAACACTTCTGAGCATATGAGCCGATCAGGACAACAGCATAGCTCAAATTCTGTCTCTGCTGAAATGTAAGCATTGGTAGGACTGCACACGTCTGTTCCAGCCAGGGTAGTTTGTATTTATTAGTGCAGAAGTGTAAAAATATTTGCTGGTAAAATGAACCCAGCGGATGTTTTTGCTGGCAGGAGGCACCTAGTGACAACTGTACTACTCATTGTGAAAGAGTAACAGCTGAGCATGTGCTTGCATTGCTTCCGCATTGACAAAGAGGCATCCAGTATTCTGTGATTAATTGGATTATAGTGGCTTTCCACTTCCCACCCAGATCAATTGCCATTTGAACTTACTCACTTATCACCCTACAAGGTGAAAGGTTGAAAGAATAACTTCGATAATAGGCCTTTTCCAAGAGTTTAAAAGACTGCTCCCCCCCCAACACACACACACACATTTCTTTAGTGCTTTGCAACATTTTCACTATGGTCAAGTAATGCATTTTTTGACTTTGGACAAACAATCACCTAATATGACAAAAAAAAAAAAAACTGGGACATTAACATATTCTTTTTCCCAAAGAGAAAGCAAAGCAAACATATTTGCACTTTGTTTTGTTCGGGAAATCAGAGGGAGCATGCCCAATGAAACCAATTCCCAGTGTAACTCCAAGTCTGATTTCAGCTGTAACGATACAAGCAATTCCATTCCACGTGATCTTTCCAAAAAGCTACCTTTGCTTAGAAATGTTATTTTGTCACTGCTGTGGCGTTTCTGACACATTTTGAAATTAATACCCAGTAAACACTTTGATCTTTCTTTTATTTACATTTTGCAAGAACTGCGTAATGATTTTCGATAAATACATTTCCGAGTAGCTCCCTGGTCTAGAAATGACAGCTTGGCACATTTGTTAGCACTTGAGAGGGCTTAGCTGTAGCTGTTGAGGATGGGATCACAGGCAGATATTCCTGGAGTTATGACGATTTGTCAGGGACACACAGGACACACAGGAAAAGGATATACAACCTCTCTGCCTTCACGTTTCTCTACGAAAAAAGCCAAAACTTTGCCTGCTACTTATGTGGACTTCTGGGGTAAAGGCACCGCAGATTTGGCAATTCTCAGAAACACCAAAGAGAGCTCAAATATTTGCCATGTAGAATCACAGCACAATTCATTGGCAAGTCAGAAGTTGAATGTGCTTTCTTGACTGGGTTGACAGGTATCAGCGCTTCAGCATACTGAAACACTACTGAAGTAAACAGTAAGTTACTACATTTTTCTTAACATAAGAGAAGCATAAATATAGCACAAGGTCACTTTTTTCCTGTAAAGAGGAGGGAAATGGAAGAGTAAGTGAGAATAAATGGGTACTAGGGGATCATCACAAGAAATAAAGCGCCTGGTGTTAAGATCTGCACTGAGAGAGCAAATGATATTCCACGTATTTTACAGCTTTCCACCTCCAAACTGTAAAACACTGAGAATCACCAAGGCACTACTGATGAAAACTGCAATAAAAAGAGAGCAAGCGCATATTAGTCGCCTTGCTGAGATGTCATGAAGCTTCATAGGTTAATTGTGTGCATCCTGTGTGTGCCAATGATGATTTTCACAAAAGGTAACGTATAGAGTAAGTCAGACTGGTACTCTGGTGTGCCGAAGACTTTGTTTCTCAAATGGCAGTGTTGACAGTCTGTTCCGTCTTCTGTATTTTCAGCATGATCAAAGGTGCGTTTTATTGGCTTCGTCCCTATCTGGAACTTCTTATGTAGCTGGTGCCCAACCCTGCGCTGCGAGCGAGGAAAGGCAGCTAGTGTCAGGGCACCTGGAGAACCAGCCTTCGCAGAGTGAAGATGTTGAGGCACCCTCAGTGTCCTCTCTTACCGACTGGTACTATGCTATAGCACCACTTGGCTCCGCTGCGTGATGAAACCACAACCTCTTGCCAACGCCATTCACAGAGGAGCCTCAGCTATTTAACATGACCAAACAAATCGCAGGCAGCGCAGCAAGTCAGCTGCATTAGGCTTAACAGTTCCAAACCCACAGAATACAGCAAACAAAGGATATAATTAATGTTTACTAGGGTTTGTTCATCTTACAGGACAGGTGCTCCCTTTCTGACTCCTACTAATTGTGGCCGGATGCCAAGTGCACAAAGCCACAGGTGGAATCCAGCTATTTCCACAGTCTATGAATCTCAACAACTGAATCAGTGCTCTTGTGAATGCAATCAGACAGATGATGCCAATAATTACCAGTCTCCAGTTGGACGTTGTACCAGTAATTAAATGGAGCTGAATGATACAAACACCAAGCTAAGAGTGCAAGCTACATGCTCTATCAACCTCAGTTCTGAATTCGCTGGGTTCATCCATTCCCGAGTACAGCACAACTCGGAGACAGCGTCTCCGAATGTCAGGGGCCCAAGGGGACAGCGGTAGAAATGTGGAATATGGCTGTCTGTACACAACTCAGATAATGTGCAGCTCTTTGGACAGCTACCTCCTCAGAGAAACTTGTCCTGGAGCCAGTGAAAAAACAGCAGATTTATTTCCTCCACCAGTTGGAAGTACTTTGTCCCATTTTGATGCTCGGATCCATGCTATCCTGTATTCTGGCTTGACTGACCACAAAGCAACAAGGTTCTCTGAGTAAATACTTATTTGCAGGAATTATGTCCTTACACGAGGTAATGAAGGAGTAACTTCATCAGGTCTCTACGAAAGCTCAGGTTTTCTATGCTTTGCTTCTTCTCTGCAGCAAACATTCCTGCTCAAGAAAAAGCAACGTACCTTAACTTTCAGCTCAACGGCCTTCACCCTCCACTGAAATTACTCCGACTCCTGCTGCCAGAGGCCACCTGTCCAAAGTTACAGGGTCTAAAACAAACCTCTCAGAAAGAGGTGCCTATTCAGGCAAGGGAAAACAGCTGTTTCACAAAAATCCAAGCAATTGCTTCAAAATCCTAATGTGTTACTCGGAATACCAGTTCAGCAATTTCAGCGCTCCTTCATATGCAGAAGATGGCCCACAAAATTGAAGAAGAAAAAGAAAAATTGTGACCAACTAATTCCTTGTTTGAAAGACCAGGGTTAACTGCAGATACTTTCCCCCTCAGGTCAGCTGCAAGCAGGCCAACAAGACATAGATGCCATGGCCATGGTAACTGCTTTTCCCCGTTCAGCACAGCACATGGACACCAACCCTCAATTACTAGTTCATCTCTCAATTACTTTGGTACCATTCAGCAGAAAATTAGCAGGCAAAAAATCGCTCTTCTTTTCACCACCTGAATGAACCCAGGGAAGTTTCCAAGCACAGCACCATCTACACATTGGCCAAAAATTCCCAACATATGAAGCTGAGGTCTTGCTCCCTTTTCAGTGTGAATAAGCACAAGGAAAAAGGCTCAATGAGCAATGCTGACATTTGACATCAATATCACAGTTCCTGAAAAATCAGTCTTTTTTCCTAAGAGGGGAGAGGGGGGCTAAGCAGCTCCCCCGGTCTGAAAACGTTACTCTCAGAATTAGCGTAGCTCCTATAATGACCGAGTCCCCTTCTCCTTGCTCTGTAACCAGCTGTACACTTGCTTCATTTTTAATAAAAAAGCTTGGCCTCTGATCACATGGATATTTTCCTGAACATTATACCAGGAAACTTTGTAAAAAAAATCATTCTGAAAATTCAAAATAAATTGCTTGTTCTGAGTCAACTTCATCTAGAATTCTATTAACGAAAAGGTTTATGGAGCACGGTTTTCCCTAGGAGAAGCCATCTGAGCCTGATCCACCTGGAAATACTTAAAGCGATGTTATTTTATACTAGTCTGCACTTGGTCAGAGCTTTGTTTATTTCTGCCAAGCAGCTGAATGGTCTGCAACTCCCAGAATTTCTCTGTCTCATGGTTCAAATAAGCGTCCGAATAAGCATTTCACTGAATGTATTCAGGCTTGCTCATCACTCGCTTTTCTGTTTAAGGGCCTTCTAATGCTGCCATGTTTGAGTTCTTCTACATCACCTTGAAACTGTTCTAGCTTTCAGACTTGTACTTAAGAAAAATCAATTAACTATAATGACACACGGCAGTTCTAGGAAGGACTGATCCCAAGTGCTTAATCGGGCAAACTCCCATTGATTTACTGGAAGCTCTGGTTCCATATGAAGAACAGGATAGGTACCTAGTTTTGTTTTCTCAACTGGCTGACATCCTTGAATCATAATTGAGCAGGGTGGGACTTTAATTAACTGAAGCTTTTTACCTCTGCAAGTTTATACAAGTTGTGAATGAGCTGCCAAGCACTGCAAGCCTAATTCTGCAAATCAGTTCCACTTTCTTGATCACCTCGATATCCTTCGATGTCCCTAACTGACCATATTAAGCCACCTAGGAACCATGTCAGACAACCGAGAAATGCCAAATACACACAACGTAATGCAAAAATTAATCACAATGTGTCACGTGTTAGCATTTCAAATCGATCCACTCAGAAACGTGGACTCTCAAAGACGAAAGTGCTCGGAGTGACAGCTCCTTGATATGCTATTGTTCTTCCACATTGCAAAATGATATTTAACTGAAAAGAAGTTATCTACCCTGTGCAAAAACAAACAACTGAGTAAATGAATTATGACAGCGTATGTATTATGATCATTCAGATTTTTTCCACTGAAGAAAAGCAGCGCTGTTTAGGCATGCCTTCAGCATTTGCTTTCACCGCAAAGTAAGCTCGTTAACAGTATATAAATATAAACTTTTTTTTTTTGCCTTAGGGATTTAAAACATGAATCCCAGCCACATAAATATTTATGTACTTAAAAATTATTTTTAAGCCACTTTTAAAATGTAATTGTTTTTAATGATTTTTTAAACCATTATTATTGGTTTCTTCATTTACTTATTAAGTTAAATTACTGTACTTGAGGTAATGTTCTAGTATGAACTATACACAGGGAATATACGCAAGATCTGTACTGAAAGCCGTAATTATTAATAGATTATTCTATGTATCTAAACATGTATTCTACATTCACAGTTCTTTCAAGATCTATTTCTATGATGCTTCTCATAATGGAAACCTGGCCTCTAGATTTCGCTGTAAAATTGGTTGCAATGCTACACAGGCCACCATATTGCACTGGCTTTCTAATACAGTATTTTGTTTCCAACAGACACCAAACCATAAGCTGCGACCTGTAAATTTGCATCTCAAATTACTGATGGCTTTTCCTCCAAAAATATTAAGCCTCACTGCACTAATGGTGTATATTTACCTCCTAATGCTTATGTGGCGAGCCCATAATAATATCTGAATGCTGAAGTGACAAATAAAAAAATCCCAAACCAGATCTGTACCCCAGAGTAATTTGAAAAATTAAGTATTGGTGTGTAAATCATTGCTTTGGAGCTGTGTGGGCAAAGCAGCAGCTGCTGAGGGAGGAAAAGACAGGACTGTGCTCAAGGGAGAAGTGAGCATTACAGACACAACTGCTGAATGGGAGTCTGCTGGAAAACATGCTGTCCCCATCTAAAGCTGCTCTTAAAAGACGCAAAAGCACACTCTGAAGGCTGACACGCAAACCCAGTCCAACAAGTCAGAGCAGGCAGCTGCTGGTTCCCCTCAAGTCCATTCCCTTCAACTGTACGATCAACAAGGCTGCCAAGAAAGCAGCTTCACTTTTCAAGACAGTCGGAGGCTCCACAGTTGTGCTCGCTTACAGCACAGCGGGATGAGGACGAGACCTTCGGATGTTTCCAAAATGCCACTACAGGACAGTGTCACTCTATAAGAGCCCACCATCAGTTAATCAGAGAATACGGGACAGGTGGAAGGCTACAGATGGGTTAGAATATATTTTACCTGCATTACCCCCCAAATTCAGAACGCAAGCAAGTCCAGCGCAATGGCAACTCTGGTTACCACTGGGACCAGACTGCTGGAGAAGCTGGACTAGACTGGTGAGCCTAGCTAGAGCTGGGCTGCTCTGCATGAACTTACTGGTTTGGGTCTTGGGCTGCTCTGATACCTCTTTAACTTCTCATGTTAACCACAAGTTCCAGTCTGGATTTGAACATTTTTCAGCAAAGCTGATGTGTTTCTGTAAAACACTTTGGCTCAAACAAGTAGCATCTGTTGAAAGCAAATGAGTTGTCAAAAAAATTTTAATGGGCTCTAGTGATTGAGGAGACTCTTGTCTGTCATGGACAAAGCTCTATGTTTAGAATACACTTGCAATGCTACTTTAAAGAAACAAACTGCAGCCTCTAATCTTTGTGCTGCAAAAGTTGATCCCAAATATGCTAATTTTCTGCAGATATATCTGAAAAGGTGTTTAATATACGCAAGGTCTTCTTTCACTCCCACAGCAACTCACTGTAAAAACATGCCACATCATGTCGCAGATGGAGCTCAACCCTCCGAGACAAACTGCACTGTGTCAGAGAACTGCATCAAACCAATCATCCCAGTAGCAACGCCTCTGCCACTCAGACTCATGGTAAAAGCAAGGTTCAATGCTTTTCTTTGTGTGATACAAAGAACAACTTGCTTGTTGTCCTATTATGTTGTTACAGGCTATTATCTGCTGCACTGTTAAAGACAAACAATAATCTTGTATAGGAAGGGACACGAGAGTTCACAAGGAAGTCCACTGCTTGCAGCTAAGTAAATATTTCGCCACTTCATTGAGCAGCTCTATCACTTATACAAAATACTGCTTTGTTGTACCATCAAAAGCCTTCCAACCAGTGATGGGAGAGCCATAAAACAGAGCCCACAGTTCACTGCCTGTTCTTGTGAATTATCCAATGGTAAGAAGCTACTGAAGTTATAGCAGCACACGGTCTGGCAGTTCTCTTCTACCACCTCACCCGGCTTCACTGGATCATGCTTGGCTCCATTCAATGAACGGTATTCATTCCCTGGTATAATTGCTGAGAATTTAATTAAATATCCCTGAGAGCCAGCGAGGTCAAATTTTGTGCATCTCCGCCTGTACGGCCACTGAAGAACCCTCCAGTCAGTTCAGGGCTCTAACTCACAAGCTTTGGGGCTCGGAGGAGACGGTGGTCCTCAGCTGCCCGTCACCTGCTCCTGCTGCAAGGGCTGCCCATTAGGAGAGACCGCAGGCAGGGCAGCACGCACTGCTCTGTAACCTGCCCTATTAACCACAGCCCGAAGTGGACTCACGACCCATGCGACATTTAGGCACGGCTGCTGAAGACGACACCTCTTGCGCAAGGCGCCTGCCACCCAGCAGAGCTGGATTTTCTCCCTTTCGGCTTCTCCCTCTTCACTCTGCGCGGAGGGGACATAGCCTCCTCAGCTAAGTGCAGAAGGGACCGTCAGCAAAAGCCCTTAAACGACGGGGGAGGTGAGTCAAAGGAGGAAGGACACCAGATTGAGCCCCGTATATATGCCCTTAGGGCTGGCAGAACTGCCGGAGGATCAAACTCTCCTCCTGCCTCACCCCCTGCCGCTCTCCCCACAGGGACCTGGGGCCTCGCTTTGTGAAGCATTGCCATCACCAGATATTTGTGAGGATGCAACTTCCAGTTAAAGACATTTCTCTACAAAGAAAAGTCTTGGCAACCTCCATCCAATAAAACAAGAATGTTCTGGAAAGGAAACCAGACAAACGCTCCCAGAAATACTTTTCAGTGATTTTGAAGTGCAATATCTATACAAACATTCATATCAAACCATAAACTTTATGGGACGCAAAGTCCTTCTCAGCTATCATTGCAGTAGGCAAACCAGTTGCTGCAGTACATCACATAAGATAACACACACTTCTCTCCAATTGCTCTTTTGTTTGCTATTACAGAATTTAATACAGTATTGATAATATGTAACTTACACAAATGATAAAAGCTTGAAATAAAAGTGTTTGCTTTGCCACCTTTCCAACAGATAGGCTTGCGTCCTATTCCCACCTGCGAAGCTTGAAGCATCATGAGTGACGGCACAGAGTCAAACGCAAACAGAAATGAACGGCAGTGCAGAGCCAAGCTCAGCGCACACCGAGTGACAAGGACCAGTCCCTGGGTGGACGGGGGCTGGAAATCAGAGGAAGAGATTTTCCTCCCACAAACTCTGCAGGCGCCATCGAATTTCACTGGCTGAAGCCAGCAACTCATGCAGCGACTCTGGCAGGGCAAGGATAGGAAGGTGAACAGCCCAAAGAAACGCTGGGCACCTGATGTTTCCAGCTTCTCAGCGTCCTGCTTGCTTCCACTACTACTCATTAGCCTCACTAGCACAAGGAAGAACACACTTCTATTATTTCAAGCCTTAGATCTCCTTCAGACCTAACCCGCAGTGAAGCATGGTCCCACAACGATGTCTGTTAGGGGACATGGACGCTGTATTTACCCTGAGCGCATCCCCCTCCCAGGTGTTTGGCTGCCAGGGCTGGGGGCAGCTCAGAGCCAGCGTGGTGGACATCCGTCCCCTCCCTCTGCTGACCCTGGAGAGGCTCCCAGCCAGCGCGACAGGGAGGCCGCAGCCAGCGCTGACCCCTGCCCGGGGGAGCTGCTTTCACATGCTGAGGCTCCAGTGCTTGGCCCCCGCCGCAGCTACAGCTCCCGCTGCCTCGCAGCCCTGCCTGCGCCTGCCCATGGGCCCCCGGAGTGATTTCCAGGCCTGGCCTCGGCCCTGCCTCACCAGCACAGACTTGTCTGGCAATCGGGGCTCTTGGACGAATGTGGCTGTCCCCGGCCTGCCCTGTTCCCTCGCTGGGGGCGGTGGGACAGGCCCTGGCTGCTGATGCCTCTGCCCTGCCTGCCCGGGGACCCCGCAGCTCCCAGCCCCCAGCCCTGGGGAAGCAGCCAGCCCTCACTGTGGCCTGGAAAAAGCTGCCTGTGAAGATGCGCAGCATTATCCAGAAGTTGGGAAGTGAAGGCACAGAGAGAGGGAAATGTCAAAAAAGCCATACAGGTACTGAATAACCAAATAACAACAATCACCCTTTTCCCTCCTGCCTGGCTACAGAGAATGCAGGAGTCTCTAAATCGCTCTCATAGGCAGCTCTGATCACTTACCCAAGTCGGACATAAACACATCTCACATGTTTCTAAGGATGTGAAGCTGGTGACATTTTACAGGAGGCACAGGGATGCCCTGTGGGCTTTGCTGAGGAAGTACAGTAAGTCTGTAGAAACAGGGAAATTACGTGTGAAATCCCACCACTGACATCTCCTTCCTATCTTCTCTTCTGAGTCTTCATACCCGTGTATTTCCCAGTGAGGATTTGAACTTAGAAGTCAATGAAAAACTTTGCAAAAGCAACAGAGCCCAGGACTTTCCTTAATGCCACAGAGCACTATAACACAGCTACACAGAAAAAGGTCACTCATGACAGCTGTAATCCTAAGCCCTTTTAAACCATAAATAAAATATTCTAGGCATCAAGTGCAAACAACTTGGCTGAGGGATGCAAGAGGCTGTGGAATAGGCCACAGGGAAAAGCCAGCCACCACCTCAGACCGCTCAGAGCGTGGCTGGTGTCTGTCCCCTTCCAAGGTTTGGAAGGGTTGGTGCCAGCTGAGACACCAGTCCACCCACGCACCTGGGCCAGGACCAGAGATGAGGGCACTCTGCCTTGCAAAGCTCACCGCTGCACTGTCCAGGTAACACTCACCTGCGAGAAGCAGGCTTTGCCTACCCTGGAAAACAGCCTGCTTTAAATGTAACAGCACGTATTTGAAATAGGTACAACAGACACAGTGATGTGCGTGCACGCGCACACATACATGCATGCACGCAAGCACATATACACACACACCTGGTTAGTTCTTTCAAAAGAAAAGGGGCTACGTGTTCCCAGCAAAGTCACCTTCATACTGATACAACACATACGCTGTTCTGAAGTTGGTGCCTGCATCTCTGTCCCTCTGATGAAAGAACAACAACAAAAAAATCCATAACCAATATCAACAATGAATGAAATGATTTTCAAATTACACCTGGCCTTAAGAGCCCAAGCGTCATGTTTAAAAGGTGATTTCGTGTTACGAAAAAACACAGTAGTTAAGGATCTCATCTTCTGTACCCGATCTGAGGTTCTCTGCACACACCTGCAGAGAATACATGTCTTCATGGACTAGTGAGGCATGATATGTTGCTGTTATCTGCCCAGTCACCGCTGTTAATGGAAACCCACCTGGTTGAATGTTTACACTAAAATGATGCCTAAAAAGATACTGGTTCTGTTCTTTTACACTCTACACCCATGAGAAATAAGGATATAAGCACCCGTGACTTAATAAGCCCCTGCATGTAAATGGCATAGGCAAGAGAGCACGTTTGCAAACATTTTCTTTTTCTGTGCTTTAGCGGAAACTCTTGACACTACCATTTAACTGCTAGCCATCTAAATACCATTTAAATACCTGCAGGAATCTTGGCAGTTGTCATCTATCTGAAATTCTGAAGAGTGACTGCCTGGTTTGTGCTTCCAAGGAGAATAAATGGCAGGACACCGTGCATTTAAGAAGGGCTAGCACACATAACGGAAAAGGCAAGGTGTGCTGTTCTTAAATCAAGTCCTCCGAGCGCATATAGCAGCTCGCCAAATAAGAGCAGCATTAAGATTTATACGGAAAAGTCATGAAACCGAATCATTTCCTTCAAGTCTTCTGCCTTTTCTGGCCCCTCGCCAGTCAGATTAGCATCTTTCACCACTTCCTGCTCCGCGTGTCTGTGCACCACACACCGCAAGGTACACGCAGGCCACTAACAATCCAACGCAAGGACATTCCTGGGTAATCAAAGCATTTTTAATGAGTATGTTACAAGAAGGAAACACGCTGTGGAGGCTCTTTATGATAAATATAGCAAGATGCTTGCAAATGGGAGACTTTAAAATGTAATAATGCAGTGAAATCGATCAGATGTTATCAATTGCACTAGCTCAGAGATCACCCAAAAGGATGTTGGCTTGCATACAAAAATATGGTTGACAGCACTGCAAAAAAATACAGAAATGCTAGATGGAGCCTACAAAAACTTCTGCTTAGTTGTGTCTTTTGAATTGCTAGACACATGAACCTAAAAATACAGGGTAATGACCGATCGCTATTTCCTTATTGCAGAACCTGAGCCTATTGGTTTTATCACAGCAGCTGTAAAAAGAATGGGAGGATGCGGCAGAGCAGATGAAGGGAGCGGGCACATGGAAAAGCCAGTACTAAAAGTTTAAAGTCAAACAAAAAACTTGGCAGAAAAAAAGTCTTTAGCCTGAATATCTCAAAGCTTGGTAACGGCCGAGGGGATTAATAAAAATGGTTAACAAAGTGGGGTCATTGGAATTGGAAAGCAGTTTTGTACAAGCCGTCGTCGTATAAGCCAGATACATGCCTCGGTGCCCCAGGACGTACTCAAGCGCCAGGGAGCATTCAGTGTCTGTTTAGTTTTTTCTTGTTTACATTTGTACGACTTTGTATTAGTCATGTTCATTTCATCGGCTGCCGTAACTGCGTTTCACTGTGTTACATAGGTTTTAACAACCAGAGCTATTAAATATTATTTAAAGTACCAAACAGCAAACAGAGTTTAATTATTAAGCACAGGGCTACAACAAACATTGATTTTCAGGAGCAAGGTAATTCAGCTATTTTTCCACAAATCTAAAACTGGTGCATCTCTGCAAAGAGCAAACATTTGTGGGGAAATGCTGGCAGACAGTTTGGTCAAATTTTGACTTTACAGAGATACAAAAAGAAAGAAATTATGAAGCTGGAAAACTGTTCTGTAGGCGGGTGGTCGCAATGAATATTTTGCAGTTAACCTCATACTGATCATTTTATGCAAGGGAACGTATTTTTCATGTTGAACATCATTAATCATATTCCTACTGCCAACGTTGTAGAACACGTTATCTGTAACACGGCCTAGCTTTATTCAGGAAACCATAATCTCCAGTAGCTCCAGGGAGCTACTCTCTCTCGCTGGTCACCAACACAAGCTGCACAGGCAGAGGCCAAAGTGGACACAGCCAAAGCCTTAAGTAAGGGGTGACGTCTCCCCAAGCGTTCAGCACCAACCCCCTCTGCTCTTGCCAAAGTTAACGGGACCTTGCCAGCAGGCTTTAGAGACTGACAAACCTGCTAGTGCCCTTACATGTTAGTAACATCCTACCAGTGGCAGACTTCTCCTGGTTTAGTCAATCAGTAGGTCTCCATTTGATACTGTTCTTAAAACAATATGTTCCTCTGTTTCAGGCAAGATACTCCCTAATTTACCCTACTATAAGTGTGAGAACAATCAGGACCAACGCTTTGTTAAAACATTTAAGTTACATGAGAAAGTTAACAGAGACAGAGAGAGAGAAAGATTTTAAGTACATAGCTAACTACAGCAAACTTGCAACAAAACTTTGGACACTGAAAAAGTATATGACTGTGATGTCCCTAAGTCACCTCTCCACTGTGTGAGAAAGCAGGGTCTGAATGAAGTGACCTAGCTGTAGGCCCAGAAAAGGACGGCTGTCTCCAATGGTGGCACTTTCCTGTCCAAGAGCATAGCTAATCAGCTTGGACATAGCACCACCCTCATGCAGTAGCAACGTCCTCCCATTGCTCCCACAGCCCAGCTGGTATTTTCCTGTATTATGGCACCATGCATAGTGGATGCATCAGTCTGGTTGATGGGATCTCAGTTATCACTGCACTGTTTGCTATCGCGTGCTATAAACATATGGAGAAGATAGAGCCAGGTTCTCCACAGACATGCATGGTGGGAAGACGTGCTGCACGGAGTCTAACGTACCTTAACCTGTGTAATGTTAAGGCACTCCCATCTGCAATATTATAAAGCTTGCCTTGCATTTGCATCTCCGTAATCTTCCCCCTAAGCTGCTGTGGCAGATTTTCCAAAGCTCTGTGGCAGTATTTTTTTCCCCTTGTTGTTCTCATGGGCTTGCACCTGTAAGCCCAGACACTGTAGTTATGATGGGTTCTCATGGGAAGTGATTGCTACCAGCATGTGAATCATCCTTTCTTTCTGCCCCTTATTATGTAGCTTTTGGCTAATATTAGAGGAAAACTTAGTGCATAACAAAGAAGATAATAGTCTTCCAAATATCCAGGAAGAGTACTCAATAATGTACAGGCACAGGAGCATGGCAACCAGAGTGGTTGCTTGCACCTGAGAGTTTTACCTTGACACTTCTCTCTCTCTCTCTCTCTCTGTCTCTGTCTCCCCCTCTCCCTCTCTTTCTTTCTCCTTCATTTTTTTTTTCCAGAGGTGACTTTGGCGTCCACATACACCGTCAGTTATGGACAACACTAATAAAACCTTGTGCATGCCTCATTATCCTTTGTGCATCGGATGAGAGCCAGTGTTTGCACACTGAAGCTGAGAAGTTCCAACAGGTTACAAAGAAAACATGTTTCACCATTAGGCCAGCCAAGCCTGGGAACAAGCTGCCCTGAAAATCTGTGCAGCCTCTATCCTTGCAGGACTACAAGACCCAACCAGAGAGAACCCGAAGCAACCTGGTCTGAATTCAGAATTGACTCTGCTTTCAAGAGGAGGTTGCATTGGAGACTTCTCAAGTCCCTTACAATCCGAGTGACTCTGTGACTTCGTAACTCTATATGCAGAGTCTCCTCCTGAAAAGCCCTAGAGAGAAGGCATACGCCTCTTCAGGCACAGGGGCCTGGCAGAGGAGGGTGAGAGACACCAAGGAGGAGCCTTGTGACATCACTGGAGTACTAAAAGTACTTCAGACTGACTTAACACTATTACAGTAGAAGAAAGTACTTTTTAGTAGCTAGCATAGGTTACCTTCTCTTGGGACAGGACCCAAAGCTCACATAAAAGAGTTCCTTTCCCTTGACTCCACAGAATGTGGTGACGGCTGTGACATTTCAAGGAAGTGTCACTGGCCGCCTCATCCCAAGCAAGGACAAAGCTGCACAGAGGGTTGTGTGGTATTGATCAGTCATACTTCTCTTTGAAGTGCTGAGTTCTGCTTTTAACTACAAAAGCTTACTCCTTTCACAGTTTCCAATCAGTGATAAGAAATACAGTCAACCTTACCAATGCCTTAATTAATGAAAAAATGGAAAAATACAAAATGGGATGTGTACCCGTTCAGATCGGCAGTACAAGCCACGAGCAAACTGCTTCACTCAGAGAAAGTGACTTCAAGATAGAGTCCAAACTATCACATTTTGTTGTTTTCTTCACTAACTTTATTAATCTTCTGTCCTTTCTAACTTTCTTAATCTTTCTTCATCCTTTCTAACATTCATTCAGTCATGCAACTGAACTGAAATGTAGCTTTTATGTCTGTAGTACTTGCTTGTCCGTTTTTTGCAAAGATGAGATCCCAAAGTCTATGAACCCCACCCAACTGATCAAGGTAACTAAGCAGATGGTAGATTTTAAGTGTGAACAGTCTCAGGGACATCTGTAATTCTGTCCATATTTCCTTGGTATCTATGCTTAAACTCAGACAGACTAGGGGTCAAGCCAATTACATCCACATTGCTTGTACGAACAGAACTAAGCCTCAGCCAATCCTCCTTTCAGCCTATTTCCCTGTTTGGGAGTCAACTTGCTCACTCCAGGGTTGGACCAATGTACAAACTTGCATTTAGGCAACATGAACAATCATGAAGGCTGGGCTCAAGCCTGAAGACAACTGAGAGGGATTAACTTTCCACAATGGAAAGAAACAGAGACAGAAAAAAGGCCCAGTGTGGAAAAGGAAGAAAACCATCAGAAGACAATGTCTATGAATCAGAATATCTTTTACTGAGGAATTTACAATCTAGTTTCAAGACTCCTTTATCTACAGGTAATTTTCAAGCTCTGTCATGTTTCCCCTGACCTCTTCCTCACACCTGCCAGGAACTCTCTCTGCTCTCCCATATTCCTCTTTAAAACTCAACATTTTGCAATGCTTAAAAAATTGGAAACTGCTTTGAGGATTCCTGCCACTACTGCTGGGTACCTCCTACCTTGGGATGCCTTCAAGTTTCTGGGCACTCCCCACATGCTGGTGTTCATCTGTGGTCTATATTTCTTTTCTATGCTTGCAAGTATTTTTGGAACAGAGATAGTTTTTTCGTATTTGTATCGAACACAACACAATCTTTGCCAATAGCAGGCTTTATGGGAGGGCAAATAAATAAAGTATGACTTAACAAAAGTGGAGAACAAACAGTAGGAGACAGAGAGAGGAGAAGCAACCCTCAAGAAAATCATTCTGTATTTCATTAACAGCATTCGTTTCCTGAGACCCCTCAGAATGATGACAATACTCTGTTACTTCAAGGGGGAAAAGACATGCATCAAAGGTAAATGAACGCTTGAGGAAAGCATTGAAAAAAATCACAGAAAGGGGTAGTGAGTACAATACATTTCTACAAGTGGGGAGCGTGGCTTGGGCCTGATTGAATAGTCTTCTCCAAAGCACGCGTATCGGATATGCTCCTGCAGAATTCTCAAATAGCAAGAAAATGCAGAAAGGGAAAGCTTATTATTGAAGGGAGCTAATGTTTGTGTCACCCTTACAGATGGGTGGCACTTTTTGAAAGTTCTTTTCGCATCTGCAAGGGAGAAATTTCCATCACTATAAAGCTAAAATCAGAGCTCACTAAAAATAGAGGTAAACAATACCTCTATTGTGTTCAGTTACTAGGAGCAATACACAGATTTCTCCCAAGAGATCAAGGTAGAAGACAGATTGTTAATTTTTTTTTTTTTTTAATAGTCAGGGTTGAAGCAAAGTTGTTCATCAACAGGCAGCATTTTGTGCTTCCTTGTACTGAACTGTCTAACCAGTTAAAACAGTCAAGTTTCAAGGATGCCATATCTATAAAATAAAGTTTAAAACACTCATGTCCTAATCTCGGCTGATTGGGACATCTTCAAAACA
This sequence comes from Dromaius novaehollandiae, assembly GCF_036370855.1. NCBI lineage: Eukaryota > Metazoa > Chordata > Aves > Casuariiformes > Dromaiidae > Dromaius > Dromaius novaehollandiae. Next base: position 10,623,666 of record NC_088101.1, on the reverse strand, counting down.
TCTGCAAATTTTGGTGCAGTGCCCAGGAATCATAATTATTTCTGAGGAGGAGAAATTGAGATTTATTGAGTAAGACAGGGCAATACCTTGAAAATTATGAATCTTAGGGAAGATATGCTATTGCTAACAGCATTTCAAAAGTTGATGAGAGTCAGCACTGTGGAATGGCAAACTCCAGGCATATTTTTAATGATGTTTTTGATTACACTCTATTTAAAAGAATCAGCTGTCAACACTGATCATTTCCTTTTGTATAATTCATAAAGTGGTTAATTTCAGAAGCAAAAATATTAGGGGTTTGAGTAATTGGCTGTTGAAGCACAGTAGGTACTCGAACTCCACATCTGGTGACTGGGAGCACGTGCTTAGCCTGCTACATACTCACTCAAAAATGTACTGTGCGGAGGAATGCGCTCCCATGCACGGCCTTTCCGACTAGCGCAGGGCGGAAAGAACGTCTCCCCGCCGAACACAGAGGCCTTGCAATAAGCATATTGCTCGGTATACAACAAGTACGATGACCCTATCCATCTTCAGAAGCAGCATATCTACTTAGGATTGAAGCAGGGTGTGCAAGAGTTTGTGTTACGGTGAACAAAGCTACAATCGTTTGTGGTTCCAGCACTCACTCCTGCGCCTGTCACCCAAGTGGAATAATGCTTTACCAAGGCTGTGAATCAGCCCTATAGCACTACAATTTTATGCTGTTATATGATTCAGAAACCTAGACCTGTGGTCTTTGAGGCAGTAGTTTTCAACTATTTCTTTTCATGAGCATCTAAAAATTCACTTACACTCACAAACTGCTTTTCATTCTCACTGCATGGTTTGCAGGCATCCCCCCCGAGGTCTCTACAGACGAGCTGAAAACCTCTGTGAATAAAATGATCGGCACTGCATCAGCATGAGCTCTCACATCGTCTGGAGACTCTTCGCCCCAATGTCCTGGCCAGCACAGAGCCCCAACACGCAAAACCTCGTAGCTGAGCCTGTCACTGCTACTGAGAGCCGCGGTAACCCGTCCCCAAGCTCTGCCCTTCAGAGCTTTGCCGAAGACACGAAGCATATCACAAAAATAAACTTGCTATTACTGACACCACATCTGCTACCTTACGCTATCACAACATCCTGAAATACCGATTCTTGCTATTTAATAAATGTATTTAATGAAACTTTCCATTCCTGTGGTTGTGCCGCTTAGCATTCAGGTCAAAGAGCTAGACTACCTTCTGATTTTTTCCATAATTTCCCATTATCTCGATTTCCAGTTTTAAAGGAGAAAGGTGATATAGCCACAAGGTTATAAACGCACAGTGTATATCTTACTGTGACTCACCACACAGATATGATACTAGAAGCCAGGGAGAGAGAACATATACGTAATATGCAGAAAAGCATTTAAGAGTAATTTTTAAATATACTTGTGATTATTTGTTCAGAAGCTGGTTTTTGTAATCACAATCATTTCATGACTAAAGTTTTAATGTGATTATTAGTGAATTGTCTTTTTGCTTTTATTCCACCATAAAAAGAAACACATGAGTGAATTCTAAGCACAAAAACATAACTCCAGTTTAATGAGCATAATCTCTCCTGAGTAATTTTATTCTTTACATATTAAAAAACAAATCAGGCATGTAATCTTTCAACTATCTGTTCATATGAATATTACAAAAAGGGCTGGATTGATCTTCTGCTAAATCCCTTTCCGCTAATAATTTAGTTAAGTGAGGAAAAAATTTCACAAGAAAAGCAATATTCCTTCAGGCAGTGATGGATCTTTCATCTTTGAGGTGAATTCCTGCTCTCACGTGCCGTGATTTCCATTTCTTACTGGGTACACGTAAAACAAACGTGTTTCCTAATCACCAACCCTGCATGTGTCTGGTGGGATCTGAATATCAAACTGGGCCTTTTTTATTGATCACCAGTAAAGAAAAAAAAAAGACAAACTTTGCTCTGTGCAATTTTCATTTTTTCCAAAGGATGCCTGGGATTAAGAGCAGAATTTGGACTTCCAAATGCAGTTTAGTTAAAAATTTTGTTGGACATCCAAGATATAGAATATTTTCCAAACTGTTTTCTCACAGAATGTCTTTCGAGGATTACAAATAAACACTATTTAAAAGTTGCTTTAGTCATGACATGAAACAGCTGGAACACTGACTCCCTTCTTCTGAACTATAAAAAGAATTTTTGCTCTTTTTAGAGTGTTTCAGGAACTCAAACCTGATATTTGACTTGATCTCTGGATTCAGTTAGGCTCCTCACACACGTTACTTTGCCTGGCAATACTTTAGCACTGCCCTTACATTGAGGTATTTCATTCTACAAATTTAAATGAGCCCTCTTTCCTGTCTGTAACTGGTTGTGGGTGAGCAGCAGTTGGTTTCTGTAAGAAGGCTTAACAACTATCAGTACATACCTACTTTTTCCAGCCTAAAACTAGGACTATTAAAATCTCTGGGGAGACTATCTTGAGTTTTCAGTAAGGAAGACGATTATGTTTTTAAGCTCATCTGTTTTCACTAAACTTTCTAACGCTTCTATCTATTTTGGTCTCTTTATGCAGCACACCATAAACCTTCACACTTAACAGTGCAGGCAGCGAAATATGCTCCTTACGTTGGTATAAATTACAGGGGTATCATCTGGAGGTCACTGCGTTTCCCTGTGGGTGTTGCTATATAATCGCAGCATTAGGTACTCATTGTGCAACGAGTCATACTTGTGCTTAACTTTATGCACTAAATGGAGCAATTTTCTGCATTTCAGTGGAATATTTATAGGTACTAATTTAGGCATGCTGTAAACTTTCACAACGTAAAGGTAAAATTATTTTAACCAATAGAAGCATCTAGCTATCCATTTGCTAACTGATGATATTTTATTACTGAATAGGTCAAAATTGAGCAGAAGTATTTATAAATATTTCAACAGTCCATATAACTGACCATCCAGTTTTTGCAAGTCAGACTTTAAGATTTTGTCTTTGGCTTTTCTGTTTCTCACGGAACTGCTGAATACCTTTTCATTGCAAAGTGGTATCACTTTGTTTCCACTCGGCAGAAGCAGTGTCCAGCTGTGGCATTTGGGGAAAAGACATGGTAGAAGCACGTAATAGCTGCACCTCAGGGCTTATTGCTTGTACTGTAGCTGGCAGGTCAAGGGATGTGATTATTGCCCTCTGTCTGGCACTTGCGAGACTGAACCCCGAGTCCTGCATCCAGTTTTGGGTTCTCCAGTACAAGGAAGACACTGACAGACTGCAGCGAGCCCGGCGGAGGCCACCAAGATGATTAGGGGCTGAAGCACCCGACACAAGAGCAGAGGCTGAGGCAATTTGGTTTGTAAGAGCAGAAGGCTATGGAGGGGGATCTTACTGCTGTCCTCCGCTATGTAATAGGAGCGTGAAGAGAAGATGAAACCAGACTCTTCTAGGAGATGCCCAGTGGAAGGATGAAAGGCACTAGGGAAAAGTTGGAACACAGGAAATTCCAACTACATATTAGGAAAACATTGCTCACCATGAAGGTGGTCAGATATTGAAATGGGCCCAGAGAGGGTGTGGGATCTCCATCCTCAGAGATTTACTGCAATAAGAAGAGATAGCTGTTCAGACAAAAACCCTTATTTTATCACATGTGAACTATATGCAAAGAGGAAGTCTGTTCCATCCAGATTGTTCATACAGCCAACTAGGAATTTCTAAGATTTTTGTGTTCTAAGTCTCTGGAGTCCAACAATCAGGAAATAGTAATTCATTAATTATATAGAAGTCTAACATTTACTGCTCACAAGTAGCTATCGCTACGGCTCGGTACAGAACAACTGTTCTGAAGAGAGGATCATCAACCCCAATTTCCGTGGGTATGTGACAATAAAAACATGTCAGCTAACATCGTAATAACAGCATTACCTAAAGATAAATGAAGGCCTCCAACAAGGTTCAGTGCCTTTGGAAAATACTGCATAAAATATCAAGAGTTAGCAATCCACGAGAATGTTTTGGTAACCGACAATTACTTTTTCCTGATAATTAGAGGCTTGGGAAGAGGCATGCTGCTTTCACAATTCCAGGAATGTTTGATCTTTAGCCAACCATAATACTGAGTTACATAACTCCGCTCATTAGTGGCTGCATCAGTCATGAATACCATCACACACAGGAGTTGAGACACAACTCTTCAGAAATAAACAATTAGAAGTAAATGAAAAGTTACAGACAGAACGGGAGAGAGATACGGACGCTGTCCCCAAATCATGCTTTCCCCGTCAAGTTTTAAAATCCTTTCACAAACATTAATATATTCGTCTCATAACGCTCTTCTGGAGTAAAACTGTAACCCATTTTATAAAGAAAAAGGCTGAAAGAATATCCTTTTGGAAGTGCTGCCTATGTGGTGCCAAGTGCCAGGAACACGCTGCAGCTCAGGGGCACGGTGAGCTGTGGGGGACAGGCACTTCTGAGGAGCAAGCTCTAAAGTGGTCACCTCAACATGGGGCATCCCTAAAAAGCTGGCACTGGGGAAAATACGGGTCTAAGCAGCTCTCCAAGGCGATACAGACCCAGAATTTGTTGCTGTGATAAAACACGAGGGAGGGAGAGATTATTGTTATCTTACTCAAATAGAAGCCAAAAATTCTGCAACAGTCAAAAATCCGGAAATGCATTAGGTAAGAAGTCAGGGAGGCAAGTACGAGTGAGCCACACATCACCCTTTTGAGATGATTCCCTGTCCCTCAGATAGCTCTGTAAGTCCTGTTTCTTTTGTATTTTTCTGCATTCCCCCACTGGAGGCCTGGCCTGGCTCGACTTTCTCTGAAGAGCAAGAATCGCTGTCAGCTCCTGAGCCAAGGGAGCATTTCTGAAAGGAACAGCAGGGAAGCAAATGTGCATTTTTAGGAAACGTTTTCAGAGCAAATGTTTCCAAGTTCTTCAAGCCTGCATTAAAACATTAAGTGAAACAATATTTGAGGCTTTCACTTTTCTAAGTGACCACAGAGATTCACAGGCTTTTCAGTACTTGGAGGTTGGGGAGTGAGGGAGCAAAGAAAATCTGAGATTTTCAGTCATATAAGCCAGCACACGACCGGGATGAAACTGGAGGGAGAGCAAGCAAAAAAATATATAATTTATATTATGACCTCAGTTATAAATTATACTAAAAGTAAATTAGCTGCTAAGATGACATTTTAAGTTGACAGCCATAGCGAGGGCAGAAGAAACCACCCAGAAACGAAGGTATCACAGTGCAAAACAACTCTTATTCCACAATAGCTCTCAGTGGACAGGGAAGGAAAAAAAATAAGAGCTCTGAATGAATGCAATTTCCAACAGGGCCCCAACAACTTTTCAAAGACTTATCACTCATTTTGTTAAACTCCTGAAGCTAGCAGCACACTGGGACAGGGGAGAACTGGATTCCCCTTTTGCAGGTGCAATTTTGCACCTAGAAAATGAATTCCAGATGCAAAGCAGAGTACTTGACCACCTCTCTAATACAAACCTTTAGTTTGACTGACGTTTGCTTGCTTAAATTCCCACCTGCAGTTCAACTGTGGGTTAAAAAAGGGGGGAGCCCTCCTTTCAAAATCTTTGTTCTGACCCATTGCCACATATATGGTGGTACACTGGGACATGCAGAGATAAACTACATCTTGACTTTATATGGAGTATTTTAGGCATATAATTTACGTATGTCAATTATTTGTGGTAGACGAAAATATTTTTTCAATTATAAATTAAACTTAAAGGGAAGAAAAACATCTGGAAAGGCCCTTTCTGTACTTACAAATAGGGAATTTTGAAAAAGTATGCAGTCTTTGGGGATGTCAAACTGATTTGAATTTTTGATAAATCGTATTTCGAATTACCTTTTTTTCCCCTGTATGCACAGTGTGGGAATCCAAGGAAGGCTGAGGATACAGAACTTCCCCAGAAGCCATCAAATGTTGCATCTGGCTCTTAAACAATGTAGCAGGCTATTGAGGTTTTCTGCCTGGGATCATTTCAATTTGTTTACATCATTACTAAACATCTAACACTTTCTGAATCGCTGTTCCCCGAGAGGAGCGAGATCCCCGCGCAGTGACACAACAAGCACGCTACCTCGGGCGTATCACCCAGGGCCCGGTTTTTCCAGGAGCCCCAACGGCTTAGCTCCCAGCCATCGAGCCCTGGGCAGGCTCTCGGGGAAGCTCAGCACTCAACAAGCAGAGCTTGCAGGAACATTTTCTCTAATAGACTCAACGTTTCTATTAGTAATTTTTCTCAAGATGAGGCTGAAAGAGGAGGTGGTGAGGGACTCATTACTAGTACCTATAACCGTGGCAGAGTAAATATAACTGACCTTTTGTTTTACATACAGAACACTATCAAAAATTGCTAAGTCACTATGAAAAGGGCCTTTATTTGCCCCTACCTGAAAATGAATGGCACAGGGCAGCGACAACAACTGCCTGCAGTTCACTAAGCCTCGCCGGCTGTACTCTCCAATGCTTCGGCACAGTGGTCCTGGACAGCAGAGTGACCCTCACCAGGGAGCCATGGACGGCTGCTCTGCAAGGAAGGAATGCTACGGTCTCAGCCACCACATCTCCACTCCACGTTTGCTATATAAACGTGCCAAGAACCCCCGCAAGCCAGAAATGCAGCTAAAGCATCTCCAGATCGCAATACCGCACTACAGTGCTCAGGCTGTTCTCGACTGCAGGCTCTCGGCTTGTACAGGTATCACTGCTGGTGGTCAGCAACACACCCAGATCCCAAGTGAGCTCAGCCAAACCTTTCTGGGGTTACGTGAAGCAAGCAAGAGGCAGGCAGGCAACACAGAAAACAAGCATTTCTGATGGTGGGGGTAATTTCAGAGTTACAGACTCCCGTTCTGACGGCTCTTGAGACACCAGGGAAACAATATTTTCTCTCGTGAGAACAGAGGGGTCGGACTGGCAACCCAGAGCACGCTGGCGAAGACGACAAGGATCTGCATGAAGGAATCCTCACCAAGCAGGTCATAGCAGTCATTGAAAAATATAAGAATAAATAAATGAAAAGGGGCTAGCCAAGTAAACTAAGACTCACACTAAGAAAAAAAGATTGCAAGAGTGAGATGTGCTCTCTTGCTGAATGCAGAGGAACAGGTCATGAAGTACCCAGGTATTTCTCCTGTGCACAAGCTCTGTTTGTTGTCAGTGTGGTAAGGGTGAAGCAACACAGTCAGTCAGTCAGTCTGCTGCTTGTCTGTCTGTCTCTCTCCTTCTCCCACCTGTTTAGATGTGCTTTTGACCAAAGCAATTCGAGCTATGCTTGACCACGTTCCAGCTGCAGAGCGGTACATCTTCAGGGGAGCAGACTCCGCTCACACACAAGGAAGGTAAGCCATAGGTATCAGGCGCCTTTCGCTGACAGTCCAGTTTGAACGCACTGATTAGAGCACCATCATACAGACGAGCACACTGTTTATTGCCACTATATATCACAGGCTTGGAAAAGCTACAGCGCGGGCTTGGTGTGCCGGAAAATCAGCAGGACTTAATGTGCACTTCCCACCAAAACACAGCCTAGCCAAAAAGAAGGTGGGAGAGAGGAGGCGTATATTGGAATTAGAGAGGCTTTCAAGCCCACCAACACCGCTACAAATAGGAGGCTTCTGCTAACAATTATTCACTCCATTAACCGTATTCTGTTTTTTGTGGACAAAAGGAAGCCGTATCAGCAAATCTCACAGTGTTTCCTGCCTTAACTCTGCGCTGATTAAACAGGCTCACAAGTAATGGCATACCCCACTTGTCATTTTATAACCAGCAGCGCGGTTCCTGCTCCTGAAGCTGACAGAAGACAAAGCTAGCTCACATGGCTTCAGCAGCTGAGCGCTTCTTCGTATTCCTCTAAACGGACTAGAAACCCCTCAGTGCAGTGGCAGAGTCCATGGAAATGACCGCTCCAGGGCTGGCGGCGGCTGCCACGGGAAGCGGCAGGAACGGGGAGGCAGGGAGGAGGAGGTGGCTGCACTCCCAAGTGCAGGCTCTCCAGGTAAATGGCTCCTGAGTGACGCTAACAAGGAGCTGCAGTCCCTCAGGCCCACCCCAAAGCCGCTTGGGGATTTTATATGTAAAGCCTAAAAAAAAAAGAGATCACTTTAAAATTATCCATCTCGGCAGACATGACAGTTATGAGGCAAGAATATCTGAACTGTCCTGGGAACCACTGTGCAGTAGCTCTTGGCAAGTGGTAACTTTTTAAAAACCACTCGCAATACATGCTGTTGCAAGTGGCAGCAATGTTAACTGTTATCGCCAAGGACCTATATTTGCAGCGTATTGTGCTTTGGGACATATAGATAATGTAGTCCTTACTGCAGTGAGCTTACTAACTGCGTAGATAAGGCAGGGAAAGGGCGGAGGGGAAGCAGAAGCACAAACCTGTAAAATGACTTCCCCAAAATCACAGAGCAGGTCAGTGGAAAAGTCAATAATAAAACCTCGGTCTCCTGATTCCCAGCCAAGTATCCTATCTGCTAGACCACATTGCTTCCACTTGTTTGGAAATAGCATTTACATTCACGTACCAACGGGCTGATTTACAATTACAAGTGTGCACATGGGCTGATAGGCTGTATGATTTTTATATATAAAATATGAAAAAAAGTAACATTTTTAGAGGACTTTCTTTGGAACTGCCTTCCCACTGAACAGTAGTCCTTGCGAATTACGGTGTTATCTAACAGGCAACAGACTGTTTGTATTCTCATCTTTTTAAGAAACTTCAGACTGTGAAATCACTTGAGCGCTCCGCGCACCAGTGTGCCCAGGGATGATAAAGCCAGAACAATATTTGCTTGTCAATTTTAAGCAGTGCCATGAGTGTAAATCCAAGGATGTTTTAAAGTCCTTTGAAATCCTTAGGCGCCAAGGTCTTCATGAGCGTGAGAAGGGGAACTGAGCAAAAGGACTAGCAGAAATGGCCGTGGTCACTGGGTCCAGGCCCTCGCGATCACAAACATGCAGTGGGTGCAACAGGCCAACCTGCGCCTGAACCCCATGCAGTTCAAGGGTATTTCAGCTGCAGCTGCCTTGCTGAGGCTAGGACAGACGCCTGCCCAGGAAAACTCTTGGCTTCTGTGGGTAAGTATCAGCCTCCAGCTGTGACTGGAATTAAGCCAGTAAGAGCTGCTGACCTTGACTTTGCCAGGCCGCCCAGAGATCCGGGTCCATGACGGCCTTCCCCGCATGGAGTCACGTCCCACCAGCGAAGCCATCTCACAGTCCCCTCCCTCCAAAGTGTGAGTTTGATGGCTCCCCGCTCCGTGAAGAACTTGTTCTGCACGTCACAGGCCCCAGGAAGGCTGGCAATGCCCGCAATTCGCATTAAAGGATTCACCGGGAAATACATGCTTCCTCCCGGCGCACACACACACTCCCATGGCCATGTCCAAACTGACCGATGGAGATAAAGGGGGTGACACAAGGAGTCTTAAGGCTCTGTCCCCACACAGGGCGGCTTAGGGACCAGGTCTGCGAGTGGCGGGGCTGCTCTCCAACCCAGGCACCGGGGCTGCCTTTCCACAACACAGGGCGCAGATAGGCTGGAGAGTGCGGTGGTGAAGTGGAGGCTACACACATCTGGGAACTGACCTAGACTAGGACTTCAGGTGCAACCCTGGGTCCTCCAGTTTCGATGCAAGCTTAAAGACACTTAATTCAAAAGATCAGTGCCTCAAAATACCCACAGTGTACCACCCAGGGAGAGCAAGGGTTACCAAGGGTATTTCCAGTGTTTTCAGAGCATGTGCTGGCTGCACAGAGACTTATAAAGACCAGCTAATGTCTCCTCTACAGAACACATTCATCAACAGAGACGTCACAACCATAATACAACGCATATTCATACACAGGAGACTAACACTGAAGTCTCTCAGCCCCAAACACGCAGGTCTTCCAGGACTGGGGCTGAAGAGAAAACTCTAGGTTTCAGAAACGTGGCTGCATTCTTTCCGAAGTGCAGCCAGCCAGCTAAAAGCAATTTTCAAAAATTTCCTTGCCCCGTTTCTGGTTAAAAAAGAAAAGATCAACATGGCAACGCAATCTCCAACTGACATTAATAGAACCAAGATGGATCCCTGAAATCTTGCAATCACTGACAGGAGAGCCGAAGCCCACATATACATAACACACAAATTAGCAACTCACATCAATTACAGTGTGGTGTTCTTAAAATATAGAGCAGACTTACAAGCTTTGACGGATACAAATTGAGAATAACAAGCCCTTTTCCTTAGATAAAGGGAGACAAAGCAGCAGTAGATCAAAGCCAACATCTGAAAGCTGAGTGATTATTTTTAACACTCTGACTCTAAATATAACATGAGCATTTAAAGATGCATAATTTGCTTTAAGCATGGCAATTTTCGAGCCAAATCAATTTTTCAAGCTGAAGGTCTAGAAATGTTGATCTGGTACACCTTCACTCTGAAGAAACGATTGCTTTTCATAATAAACACATCTGATTTCAGTGATATTGGTCACTTTTTCCTCTTGGTTTTTGTTCAAAAAATGATTACCTGACACAGCTGTCCCTGTTTTCTGTTTAACTGCGCCTGCTGCCTTCGGAACATGCAGATTTTCTGGCAAGTTTTCCCTAGACTTGCATTTAAATCAATGCTGGCAGATGTTTCAGACAAAACCTGTTAGGAAAGCTGAAGAAAACATCCCTCAAATAGTCGATTTGTACAGGATACTCTCTTCACTCATTAGCTGTGATGCTAAAAGCTAATTCTCAACAAACACCTTGTCACTAGTTGTCAGAGCTGGCCCCTCATTTCCACACCGTCCTGGCTTGGCCCAAGAAATCTCGAAGGTCTGCGTCTTGCTGCTTTTTGTTCCCTGGCAGCTCAGAGATATAAAATACAGCTAGACCAACTTTCTCGAAATAAAAGTATATTCTTGCTGAAGATGGTTTAATGGTATTGAGTGCTTTCATACCAATTCAAATGAAAATAAGGTATTTCAGGAAGAGAACAGGGTATCTGCTCTGCCAGGGATGCATCTCAGCAATAAGGCAATTAACATTATTGCCTTTTGCTGTAAGTGATTTTACATTAATGAAGATGCAAAACAGAAGCTTGCACAGCTGTCGGTTGGGAAGGGCAGTGACAGACGCACTCGGAGATGACCTCCGGAGGAGTCCAGCGTGGCCCGGTGGATCAAAGAGAAGCCTTGCGGGAAAAGCAGGAGGAAGCTGTGAGACACAGCTCTTTTGAAAAGTGCCTGTGTACTTAAAACCATGCACGCTGCAGGCTACAATATTCGATTTTTCTAATCAGAGACCAAGCATTGTTACTGGCTAAAATCCAAAATTTCTTTCTGTCCGAGCTCTTCACATAGTAGGGACCAAGAGCCAATCCTGAAGCCTACGAACACACAGATCAGCTAAACATGTAAGTTAGTACAGAAAGGACTGAAGGTTGGTCAAAGAAATCTATACTAGTGCTGCATGGGTGCAGGCAACACTCAGATGGCACCACAGCACATTTGTGTGTTTGCCCTTCCTTCGGAGCTCAGACAGTAAGTTTTTGTGTCTGTTACATCAAATATACCAGAAATTAAAAAAAAGCATGAAAAAAGCCTTCAATTATGTCTTTGTATTACACTAGTGCCTAAGGAGAGGCCTAGATCAACAGAAGTCATTGCGCTACATGAGGAGTAAATGGAGCTCAGAAAGGCAGTGCCTGTCAGAAAGCTGACAAAGCTCTAGCTGATTAGAAATGATTTTAGGTGTGATGATCCTGAATGTTACAATAAGTCTCACTTGTACCAGCCATCAAAGAAGAGGAGATATAAAAGCAGATGTAAAATGACAGGCTTTTATATAATTATCTGAACAGAAGCGCATTTGCCAAAATCAGGGGAGAGGACGTTGGGCTGAGTGAGATACGATACGTGAGTCTGGATGAAATTTTTAATTGCTTGACTCTTTAGGGGAGACCGCAGCTCCAAGATGCTAACTAAGGAGAACCTGCAGAGCACGCTGAGTGTGAAGACCTGAGAACAAGGTCCAAGACAAAGCGCAGGCCACTTACGTGTACATCCCACCGTATAGGTGTGCTGCCATAGGAAACACAGTGAAAGAAAAAGTAACCCAGGAAAACTTTGGGGGATTTTCAAGTACAGGACAGACAACACACATACAGGAATAGGTAATAAATCAAATACCTGCTAACAGTTCTAAATATTGGCATTCTCTCAAGGGCACAGGTACAATAACTACCATAAATACATCAGTGAGCAAAGCCACCTAAACAATTGGCCAACTGTCCATAGATTTGCTGTAGCTCTTGTCGGTCGGGAGTAGTTAATCCAGGCACCAGAACAGAGCTGGCACTCGCCTTACACCCAGCTCCCGTGAAACTTCCCAGTTCAACAATACATGTTAGCAACACAAACTGGCACGCAGGACCTGGGGTCTTCCTCCTTCCTTGCAAAGAAGTGAATTACTTGTTATTCCCACAAAAATTGTCTTCCTCAGTACCCAGGGAAGACTGCTAAGTTTCACGTCGCAGTATTACAGAATCAAGCAGACAAGCGACTTGACCTGTTCTGCAGGTATCAGTTGCCCATCTCAGCCACAGCCGCCTCCCTTCTGCTTGGGCAGGTCTAGCAGCCTGTTCCCTGGAAGCGGGCGCTCACCCTGTCCTTCGCACCCCCTCTTTCAGGAACCCCACCAACAAGAAATTATTTTTTCCTTATTAGTTCATTCATTTGGCGGAATCTGCTCATCTGCCGAGAGCGCCTGAGTGCTGATATGGCTCTAAATAAACAGTTCTACATCTGCTTCTGCCAAAAAAATAAAAAGAAAAAAAAAACACCAAAGAAACAATTTCCCCCCCCCCCCCCCCAAGCCATACACCACCACTGCTTTTATCAGTCAAGAGCCCAGTGCCAGGACTCTGAAGGCACCAACAGATCCCAGTTTCCCTGACCGGCCACATCCAGGGGCTCTGCCACGCACCCTCTGCCCGCTGGCCCGGGAGCTCAGGCCATGCCCTCGCTTGGGCTACAGCGCGTTCGGTGCTGCTTGGCCTCATGCCCTGCCTCGGCCTCAGACCCCCCTCATCCCTACCAGCTGCTCTGGTGACCACGGGCTCGTGGCTGACGCCGGTTACTGTGACTGCCCCGCTCTGCTTGCTTTGCTTGGGCACTGTGGGAGCGCGCCGGGCCGCGGAGGTCCCTGCCCTGCTTGCCTCGCTGGCACCCCCGGCTCCCAGCTCCCCTCCTTGCAGAGCAGCCCCACTCCGAGCGCTCCCTGACATCCAGGGGAAACCTGGAAGGGGAATTCACTAAGCTTGAAAGATGGGTTGATTTGTAACCCAATTTTAAGGATTGTTAACATCTTTAACTGATCCATCCAAGATAACAAACGATACCTGTGACAGCGCGGGAAAAACAAACCTGTCTTTTACGTCTCAGGCTTCTGCCTCACTAACATCCCCATTCTCCCCTTCCCTTGCCCTCCCAGGCTCACTTCCCCTGCTTTGCTAACTGTTGTTCTGACTGTCACCCCAAAACCTGCAGAGCAGCCAGATGTTCAAGCCACAACAGACTTCACTGCTGCAAATCCACTAGGGGTAACTGCTCGATTACAGAACCAAGTTTCATTCGATCGGAGATGCTGGATGGGAACACAATCTGGGTATCTTACTGTGCCTTTTTTATTTTTTATTTCTTTTAATGAAGTCCCTATGCATGACGTGTAAACAGAGCCTAGAGCTTGCTGGCAAGTTCCTTAAACAATTGTGTAAACTGTATCTTTCCAACAGTAAACATCATTAAATCTGATGGCACCTGTTTCTCTCTGCAGCGCAGTTTATATACTTTGAGAGAGAGAACTTCAACAGGAAATTTTTCAGTAATTCAACATAAACTAGAAGCTTCCATCTGCACTTGGAAGCTTCATTGAGTTTTGGGAGGTTTAAGTGGGGGGCTTCACAAGTCCATAGCCGACGGACGCGCAGGCACTGCATATTCAGGCAGGCACACTTGAAGTCACCCAAGTCTAGCTCATGGTCCAAGCGGACCACAAGTTCCTTCCCAGCTCCAGTGGAGAGACTGTTGCTGGTGCTAGATGGGCTTCTTTTCCCTGGCACCAGACACGAAATAAAGAGATGACCTGCCGGAGGAGAAATCCCAAGGGCTAAAACAGAGGGATACGGAATTGACTGTGGAGCGTTGGACTTGACATAGTTCACAGCACACTGTCCCTTCAACGGGGGCTGCAAACCAGCCCTTCCCTGCAAAGGGAGAACGTGTCAGACTCTTGGACATAATTCAATGAGCTTTCAGAGCATTTCCCTGCCTCTCTGGGTTCCTCCGTGATTGACGAGACCATGTCGTCCAAACCCTTCTCAATTTACAGCTGATGGCAGCCATCTTGCTGGAAATTAATCTCATTTCTGACTCCCCCTCAACTAGGAATTCCAGCATAAGCAACTTTTAAATCTGAAGTTTTTACTTTTATGTTTTAAAGAAGTAAGCATCTGATGAAATACTATACTATGTAAACAAAAGGATTATACCTAACTATTAAATGTAAAGTCCCTTGTTTTGTTAAAGAAATACCAAAGCCAAGTGCAAAGTCCCTAGATACACTTGCGGGATATTCAAAACTTCCCTGATCTCCAAGATGGATCAGCCACATTTTCTGCAAGCGTTTCTTCAGATCTTCTGGTAATGCTAAGAGTCCGTTCTCCTCTGCAGGAGTTACCTTCTAGGAGACACGCGCAGGTTAGAAGCCAGGATAATAAACTGCCCTTTGGCCTTAGCAAACTCGTATCACTTTTCTCAATGTTACCTGCCTTCTGGAGACAATAATGCTGACCCCATCCATTTTACAAGCATCTTTTTAAGATCATTTAGAAGCAAACCTTGGTTCCAGTTCCCAGTCCAGCTCCCAGACCAGTCATTCTGAATGTCACATATAAAATGGATTGTTCAGGAAACCTGAAAGACCCCTAAGAAACTGGCCATAAAGACTCCAAATCCTTCCCCAAACACAAATACTGCAGAGCATGTAGGGCAGAACAACATCCTGAACTATGCCTCTGGATAAAGAATTGCTGGAGACTGTGTAAACCACATTTTAGATCAGGGAAACACTTGCACTCATACTAATCCAAAGCATAAGACAGCAATGTCTTCAGGGAAAAAAATATATGGAATCTAAAACGCAAATCTTGGCAGCTAACAGGACGAGGAAGACCACACCCTCAGCTGAAATAAATCAGCATAGCTTCTGGGCCACAGTTTGGGGGCTTTAAACATATCTGCAGGTTTTAACCCAAATTTCCTTAACTGTGGCTGAGAAAAATGTGTGCACAAACTCAACTTTAAGGCTGTGCATGCAGGTATCTTGACTGGAAATTGTTCTTACAAGGCATCAGTAGCACATTCAAGTGGACAGCAGCACTCCTGAATGGGCACAGACATCACAAACAGAAATTGGATGGGCAGCTACACTTGTGTTGACACTTCTAACCCTTGCTAATACTCAGGTAACACCTAACCTTCGTGCAGACTATATAGCAACTTATTAGAGCTAGTAATTAAAACTGATTGGGAAAACTTTGCTGATCTTGAAGATAATTCTATTTCTGGTGTGTCGCAAAAGGAGAGGACCTATTGCATTTCAGAAAGAAATGGGATTCAAAGACCATTTCAGAAAGAAAATAGCACAAGACTGAACTGAATTCTTTACTCCAGCAAAAGTTGCAGCAACTTCCACAAGATTTCAGTCTGCATTTAGGAACTGTGATTTCATCTCACAACGTGGAAACCGCCTGCTGTACCTTGCAGTATAACAGCTTCATCTGTTACTTTATAAGGTCTTCACTGCGTATCGCTGGCCAGGATTGCTAGTCCAGATTTTGAAACTATATTGCCTTCCTTACGAGGTTCCATATTAATGAGATCATCACTGAAAACAAGGGAAATGCACGTAACAAGACTTGCCATTGAAAATCGATGCAGCAAGATAAATCATCCTCCTCCAGGGCTGCAGCAATCTGTTCGCCAGGATTCCGAGCTCTGCTGAACAAATTTTTCCATGTTAATGAGCTCTCTGCTCTTTTCTTGGTGGCCATGAAACCCTCTGGGACCTCTTTTATGCCTATTAAACTTGTGATATTCAGCAAGACTTTAAAAAATACAAATAAAAAAAGCTGAAAGCTACATCACAAAAATGAGGAAAAATCCAAGAAGAGGTGCAGGCAATAAGGAATAACACTAATATGTAACTTTTGCGATCCCCCCGCAAGAAGTGGTCAGAGTTTGAGTTTATGTCCTCCAGGGCTGGACATCATGCAGTCATTAAAAAAAAAAAAAAAATCTCTGATATTGCCCTTGGCTACAGGGTTGTTAATACGCAGGAGGCCATCTTCAGTCCTTGGCAGCCTGCAGCAGGTGGCTGAGGAAACCCATTCTGCTTCTTTCAAGGAACACTATGTTTTTATCCCACAGAGACACTGAACAAAATTAGTTTTCTGACAGACCTGAGATGAGGGATGATTCCTCTCCTTCTCTAACACTTTCCTGGTGGATTTGCTGCAGTAATCTTCAGATTTGAGAATATGTTTACCGTAACCTCTTACCTAGCCACGTACATGCATTTGATCACTTTGAAAGAAGAAGTTTTGAGACATCTTCCACAATATTGGTGTGCAAGAGGTGCAGTTCCATGTTTGGATTTTGGCAATATATCCTGACTAGTACAAATGTCTGGTTTCCATGAGAACAATGTAGGAAAAAAAAAAGTTTGGCTCCTAAATCAGACGTCAGCTCAGCAGTAGTCAAATCATGTAAGCCCCAAAAGGCTCCACAGCCAAGACCATGGAAATCTGGCTTTTGTGTCTGCCCAGACTTCTAAATAAAATATATTTGCAGAGCAACCATGGTGGATCTGCACAAGCAGGGTTTTTCACCCACATAACAACAGTTCCTCAAGAGGAGAAAATAAAAAAGATTTTTTTTAAAGAGACAAAGAGAGACACAGACACACCTGTACGCCAGATATTAAGAATGATATGGAAAACATATTTCTGAAATTACACACTTCTCATCATTTTGGGCAGTTGAAAATAACTTCCAAGGAAGGTACTTTCTTGTATCTACTGTCATTTCCATATGACTACCAACCAAACTATAACTGTTAAGAGCTAAAGTTTGTGCCTTTGCTATTAGGCATTTACATCTTAAGATATCAATTAAATACCATTCTCATTTTGCAAAGAATAATTTACTCTCCCAGCCAGCAAGCAGAAACTGGCAGCTACACTGTACACCTGTTATTATGCATTACAATGAAATTAAAATATTTAGAGAATTTGGCAAGTCTACTCTGCTAAAACTATGCTGGTAGTTGTAACTGTGAACTGCGTAGATGAATGCTGTTCCTGCTCGCTAGAAAAATATTGCTGCATAAAAAACTACTGGTGGCCAGCAGCTGGCCTTTCAAGATACGTATCAAAAACACGCACTTTGGGACATTTGGTCAGATGGCACGGGTGCCGGGGCTCTTGTTATGCAGCAGCAGCAGTAGGGAGAGCGCCGAAGAATGCCCCCCTTGCAAGCCATATGCACTGACCTCAATGGGTGAAGTGCAGAGCACTATTTATTCAGGTGCAGGCATACAAATCTTTGTGGGTTGTTCTGCAATGATAAAACAAAGAAGATTCCAAAGAATGCGCTCCATGTGCGACTTCCAGAGCTCCACTGTAAGCACACTGTATTTGCCGTATCAAGTGACAGCCAGAAGCAAAGTTATTGTCGTTTGGGGCCGCTGAGCGTAGAGCTGGAGCAGCTCTTAAAAATGGAAAAGTTTTATAGTGCTGCAGATTATAACTGGGATGTAGGGAATAATAAAGGGACCTAATGGAGATAGGCTTTTCTCCCCCAAGTACTTATTTCAGCTGTCCTAGCCTTTTCATGTGAAAATAAATGGTACAAACTGCTAATAAAAGGCAATTTATGTGCATTTCTTTTGTCTTCATGAGCCGGTTGTACTATTACAGCACAGGGAACTGTGTAAATCCAAACACGGTCAGTGACCATAGCTTGTGTAATTATTACTTTTACCTAAAATCAGAGAATTTATCCTCAATACAAAGCACCACAAGTGCATGTGGAAGTAGGAATTCCAGTAATTTAAGGAACAACATAGGTCTCATTGTGAACAACAGGAATTGATGCAGGCGCCTCAGCATCGATTATCCCCAACGTGAAAAAATTCCAAGCATAAGCCCAATGCATGGAGGCCTCACTACATATGCACAGCTGACACTAACCTTATGTAGTCAGTCATTCCTGTGTTTTTGACATGACCAAATGACTGCAGTTTACGGTGTTGCTAGGTTATTTTAACCTCATCCACACATTGAATAACATCCTCATCCCAGGGTTCTGTAAAAAGAAAAATACCTGAAGGACCAGTGGTTTCCAAACGACATGCGAGTCGTTTCAGAAAGAGCGCGTCAATTGAATCATAATTGACAATTTTCAGAGACAACTATGTCCGGTGATCTCAGGGCAGTTTTACTATAAACAGATCACACAGCCATATACTGGGCGTGCACGAGCAGCTGAGCTAAACCTGGCGTATTTCAACAGCAGAGAGCGGGAGAGAAGGTGAACGCCAGCCACCTCCAGGTGTGCTCACTCCTGGCCACCCAGAGACCGGCTCAGCGCATGGCACGAGTGAGAGCCGTCTCTCGGCAGTCCGGCTTCAGGCCCCAGCTTTGGAAACTGGAGGTCACTGCATTCCAGAAGTGTGGTACTTCTGCTCTTCTTCCCTACGCCAGGACCCGCGCGCACCCTTTGCAACACACTCGTTACGGTACTTCCTCAAGAAAATGACGACAGATTGTTTAGAGCTGGATCAAGCCATGTATAGAGTAGAACCTGGGTAACTCACGGAGAAAGGAGATATAAACTGGATGAACGACGTGCAGTTCAAAGTGTACAGTAAAGGACTCCTACTCGGAGCATACCAGCATTTCTGCAATGCCTGTAAAACCTGGCCAGTTCCAGGGCTCTACACGGAGAATGGTGATTGTTCCAACTACCCAGGATTGATACCAGCAGTAAATACCGTCAGTGCTATTTCCTGACCCTGTCAATTCTGGATGCCATCTGGCAGCTTGGCACTTACTTTTCTTAACGGTTCAGTTAATCATAACCCCAGTACACTGCCAGCAACACGTGGCTTGGTTGGGTCACAGCTGTTCCCACAGGAGACAAGTGCTTCCACGTGTGCTCTACTTGCCTTTTCACTCCTTCCCTGCAAGACACTCATCCCCCACCAATGATGGAGTGTCCTAACCCTTGCCACGACACTGATGAGCATCTCTGCCTCAGCGGGATATCTTGGCCCTCCTCGTCAATACTTGCTGCCTCCTTTTAACATCTCTCTCATATGCATGCAAGCCCACACAAGAGTCTCAGCCCCAATAAATACCTCCGTAAGACAAGCAGGAAGGGCTCAGCCTCAGCCTAAGACATTCGCTACTTGCAGAGAGAACAGGAAAGTTTTATGCTTCGTGCTCCATTTGTCTCTTGGACGTGTACACATGTCCTAACCTGGAGGTCTCTCCAGTGATCTCTTTAGTCCAACCACACTGAACAAGAGAAATATTGAAATGCCAACTGCGAGTGGCTGGTTCTTTCCACCCCTGCTAAGGTTAGGATGGAGAGACATCCTCAGATGAAGAGAAGAACAGAAAAGCATTTCTTCACAGATGATTTCCACAGTGAAAAGGAAAAGCTGAACTGGGGGTCTTTTCTGGTTCATTTAAAGGGTTAGAAGCAAAAGCCTGTGATCCTCTAAAGAGTGAGGATCAAAGGAGGAACAAAAGATGAACTATCTTCGTCTACCAAATTTTCTTTCAGTAGAGGGAGAAATTCAGGCCAAAAGAGTTTCACCCCAAGCTAGCTTTTGGCTACAGTAGACTCCTTAAGCATTATGCATGATTAAGTATTCACCCATTATCAAGTCTAATGAATACCAGTTTACTATCCACTTTTCTGCCCTCCAAGAACAGAGGATGGTCTCACCCTTTATCCCATATCTTTTCCAGCTGTGTGCTTGAGGGTAGAGAAATATCCAGCTGTGAGAGGCCATTCTGTCTCTGCTATTTCTTCTCTTCAGGAACAGAGGTCATTCCACCTTTGACTTTACACCCTGCAACTGAAGGCAAACAAGAACCAAAAGAACATCTGATCCTCTGATGCCCTGTGCATCCTCCTCAACTCAGCACAGAGCCAAATTTAGCTCCTGAGCAAGCACAGTTGCACTGGCAGCAATGAAGGGAGAGAAGGATGCTATCCCTATTTAGTTAATGGATCAATATTTTGGAAGTGAACAAGTATTTCTGAAAGGAAGGAAGAAAAGACTTACTTTTAACTATTTTTGCTCTTGTTTTTCAGGGATTTTGTTTTTAAATAGGTGAAAAATCCGCAAAATAGAAGAATGACTGTCAAACCTGCGGAGTTTATTTGACCCAACTGAGTTTAACGGTTGGTTAACTAATTTCAGTAGGTAGCTGAGACCAGCTCCAGCTACCTGTGCTAGCTGCACAGAGAAGCAGAGCATAGACATTCTGACTAGAGCTGTTTTGTACAAAGTGCTGTTTGGCTAACATCTGTTTTTCTAGCAATGCTACAGCATAAGCAAGTTATATGTGTCTTTGTTGTGCTATATATTTAGCTTGGACATTTCAACTCGCTTTTGCAGATCTCATTTTTTTCTGGAGGTCCCTTTTTTTTTCAGTTTTTCACCTGTAAGTTTTTTGTGTAAATTTGAGCTCTGGTAAAGCTGTCTCCACACACAAAGCACAAAAGAATTCTGTTTGTCCCTGCAATTTTGTTTCAAGTTTCAGGTGTGGGGACACAAATAAAGTCTTTATTGTTACTTTATTCATTAGTTCTTCGCCAAAAACTTCTTCAGAAATGAAAGTGAGTATCAACTGCAATACATTTTCTTTTGCAGAAGTTTTCAGCTAGGACCTGGACTGAGATACAACAGTTAATGTCAACTGTGGAATGCTTTTCTTTGTGTAACACGTTAACCAAGGATTAGGCTGAGATCACTATATTCAATTCAAAATGACTACTGAAATAGGAAAATAATTTTCCAAAAATTACAATTCTTTCAATGGCTATCTGAAAAGATAGCTATGAGCTCACCATGTACACATGCTTGCATATTTGGATGGCCTTTGATGCCAATGCTTGGGAAGACGTGACCAGTGTTGTTGGTGTGTGGAGACCATACAGAGGCAAGATACACGGTTCCAGATTCAAACCCTGCTGATCTACCAATTAACAAAGTTATTTCATTAACTCAAGTCAAAAAGGACTAGCTAGCTTCTCATCTTCCTATTCCTTGTGCTTAATTGTGGAGAGCTGTAGAAAGTTTTTGCACAGATGGGATTGCCCCATGCTTAGATTTACAAACAAATGCCAGAGATAAAATATCTGCCATGTTTTCGTAACATATATTCTTATTTTGGAAATAGCTCAAAATTTTCTTATAAACAGTTTGTACACACTGAGATATCTTGGTAAACTGTATGTTGGAGGAAAGCTACTGTCAGAGGGCAACAGGCGTCAGTCCCTGCCTCTCCCAATCTCCTGCTGCTAAGGAGAGGGCTTCACAGGGAGAGGGTATCATAGGCATTCTCCCCTAGGACCAGGCAGAGGATCCACTCACTTGGCTGGGGTTAAGCCCCACAGAGACCAAACTCAAATTCAGGTTAGAATACATTAAGAAAAAAAAAATCCTTCAAAGCATAATTCACTATGGGAAGTCTGAACACAGGTATTTCTTGAACAGCAACCTAAAAACGCATACATGGACTATATGAAAATCACGGCAAGTTGTCATCCTGAAGAGAAAAAGTGAAAGAGACACCGGAATAACATCTATGTAAAAATACTCCAAAAGGAAATTTTCCCATTTGGCTGTGTGAATCTGCCTTTTGCCTCTCAGCAGCAAATATATTACATTTTTGAGTAACAGTGAAGTTCAGATATGTTAATCTATCACAGTGAAAAAGAAAACTGCAGAGATCTCAGATGTGGAAGGATGCTGTAATACTCTTTTTGAGACAGAATTTGTGGAAAAGCTGTCAGATGAACTGGGGGTTCCTTTGTCAAAACTGTGAGGTCTGAGTACCAAGAACAGATATTCCCAGCTGGAAGCCTTTAACAAAATTTAAGTGGTCTCCTGTCTCATCTTCTCAACGGCCGTCAGAAGTAAGGGCATTTGAGAAAAAACACAGAGGATCTCTCTTCTCATAGCCAGTATAAGGAATTTATCAAGAAACCAACATGACTCTTCCATCAGGAAGTTTTTGAATTTCACTTACTGTATTATCTATCTACATCAACCACAGTAATGGGGGTAAGTAATATCAGAACGTGACCTGAGAGGTATTATTTTGTGACAAACATTCCTGAGCTGTTCTTCACCCACAAAGACGACATAGGAAAATTATACCTATGTTATTTCTGCTAGAATCTGAATTAAGCTAAATATGTCCTTCTCTAAAAGATTAAAAAAAAAAAAAAGAAAGAAAGAAAAGCAAGTTTCGAAATATACTTGAATCTCAATGGATTTCAATGAATTCCGATGAATTCCTCCCTTCTAACATAACAAATACCTTGAAAGGATGATTCACTGGTTCAGTTCTAGAACATGGATCTAAAATACTGCGTGTCTAGAGGTTTCTATGCTTTTGTTCTTGAGGTCTTGATTTACTGATCAAATGTACAAAATAATCTCTTCCAGTCTAGCTATTGATGCGTTGCTTCTAAAGGCAAGTTACAAAATGACTATGCATAACAAGGCTAGAGGTATGAAACACATTTGGAAGGAACATTTTTAGCTAGGACATCAGTCTCATTTCCACAGCAGTGGCCATTAGACACATATTTGAATGCCATCATATGACCTAAAAAGGTCACACTTTAATCACCTTCCACTACAGGGGGATTGCTCGAGATAGAAAAGAAAATAGAAATAGAAGAAAATATAGCTGGTCAAACATACACTGGATACCACAGTCAGCAATGGTTCTCTCTGATGTGGCTGAAGAAAATTACTTCTTCCTCATGGAATTGAAGGGAAAGAAGAAACAGAGGCCCAAAGTCAATGTCTATAGTGATCAAAAATAAGCGAAATGAGTCCTAACCATAATTCTTGGTTTAATTTACACTGAATGGTCAACTGCACATGAAGTATGTCCAGTGTCAAATCATTATTTAGATATCAACTACGTACACACACCTGACAGAATTCATCTATGTAACTTAAGCTAAAATTTTCCACAATGAAGTATGTTTTGAAAGGGAAGACACAGTGTACATCTGCCTGCGTAAATCATACTGACAGTGGGAAAAGATGGGTAGAGTTGTTCGTTATGAAGCCAACATACAGACATTTTAATAATGCAGTTCATGAACATTTACCCGACCTTCTATATAGGTATTGAGACTTTATTTCTTTAAACTCTGGTGTGTTTATGAGGGGAAACATGTTGATCAAGAAAGCAATAGAGCTGGCAGAATTCAAAGACTGGATATTAGAGCTTCATAGCACTTTTGGCCCACGTGGAAGGTGCTTTCTTTACATCTGGATATGTGAAGAGAAGTAAATCACAAACCTAAAATACCTTCCCACTAAATGGCTTGAATAAATGCAACTAACGTCAAGCCAAACACATATTCTATCTTCGTTAAGCCTGTTAGCCTATGTATAAGTTACCAATTACAGTAAATTAAAAGCACTTGCATTGCTGGCTCTCACCCCATCAGTCAGCTTTTAGTTCTTTCAATAATCAGACTGAGCGAGTTTGACAGAAATAAAGCTAGAGACTGCACCCTATTTAAAACACTTCCCTTTGCATGTGAAAATGACGCCTTCTATAAAGAGTATCATCTCTGTCTGAAAGAAAATGGAAAGGGCAAAGTATTCTTATCGGAATAACCTTCACTACTGTTCTTCGCCTTTTCTTTGCAATTTAAGGTGACTCAGTTGAAAGCTTGATTCTGAGGATTTACAAAACAATACAACTTGCATACTAAGCTCAGTATTTCATACACACCTGTTTGTGCCTTGTACTTCCTGGCAAGTGATTAGAAACCATCTCTCACACAATATATTAAGTGGGATTTCAATGCTTTTCTTTATTCTTTTTCTTACACAAAGAAGGTATATTCGGTACCACTTCTGTGGGCATTAGCGTTTATGGTTCCGACGTAGCATCAGGACTCCACGGAAGCACAGCTCCCTGCAGAAGACTGAACCCAACACAGAGAGAGCAGAGAACAAGCCGGCGCCAAGGGCAGTTCTGCGATGATTTGCCTATCGGTGGCAGAAGTGCAGCACCAGGCAATCGCAGCGTTAATGGCCAAGAACGCACAAGGCTTTCTCGCTCGGGTAGCTACACTATCACCACAACCACAGAGGCTTCCTCTGCCTTAACAGAGAAAGAACGAGAGCTTGCGTTGAAACGCAACCTAGCCAGCTCCCTGCCTGAACGGCACAGCCAGCAAATCAAGGCTTGAGCACAGGTGCACAACTGGAACGGCCACAAATTATTAGCTGCTATCCCAAATTCAGAAAGGAAGCTGAGACACCCGAGAGTGACTCGGAGCTCAGACAATCAGCCAAGCTCTATACGGTAAACCAGAGATAGGTAAAGCGGCACCCAAGGAAGTGAAACTTGTATCAATGTAGAAAAACAGAGTATGAATATGGTAGCAGCTTCCTTCATTTTATAAAGAAATTCAGAATGGTTTTCTCATCCTTGCAACTAGGAATATGGATACTCACACTGCTGCATTAATTTTATATCAGAAGTAGCAATTTTATATCAAACAGAACATTAGTGTGAGGTTTTCCTGACTTTCAACTACCACAGGCAGTAATTTCGATACAGCACAGTGCCTTCAGGTGTCTTCCAGGTTGAACTGCCCCAGCGCTTATTTTCAGGGATACATTTTATTCCGGCTACCCATGTCTGCAGGCCCATTCTGCATTTCAACACTTTAGATCAAATGTGATGATTTTTACACTATTGCAGCAAGACTATCATTATCCCCTGGTGCAACTCATTTTCATATCATACAACAAAATCACATCTATTTTAAACAAGTCCTTTGCATATCTCTATGACTTTTCTAAATGCACTAAAGGAAGCTCAGTTCCAAACTACATTAACTGCTATAACTCAGCTGATTTGGTCAATTCAGAGCCATTTGGGAAAGCAACATTGCTGTTTTGAATGATTCAGGACTCCTGACCGGGTCCCAAATGAGCACTGAAAAGGGATCTGTGGTATTCTGCGCACCGTAATTCTTGGTATTATGCTACAGTTGCAGCAACAACAAAAGAACACCCAGAGAATGCACAAATATTATAAGGCAAGAGAAAAGAAAAAGACAAGCAGAAACCTAAGAGGAGCAAGGCACTATATTGACTTTGACAGTTTCAGATTCAATTAAGAGTTAGAAAACCTCATTTTTATATATGTTTAACTCTTGAAAACCGTCATTAAGCCAAACCTTAACACTGTCCATCCACACTCAATGTGTGAAAACATCTCTCAGAACAGTAGTTTTGAAGTCTTTCTCCAGAATCCCGTTTTCATAAAACAATCATCATCAAAGCCCCAGAACAACAAAAACCCAAACTGCTGCTGCTGGTCTTCCTTGAGACAGACGCTTCTACTGCATTCCAGTACGGGAGCAGCTAAGGAGAGACCACGGAACTGGGTTTTTCCTCAAAACGTTCATGATCCACAGGTTGAACATTTTAATTCTCCCACTGCACCGGGGAAGGATGGAATTGGCCAAACATAATCTATAAACTTGGTTCAAAATGAAAAAGTCAATCTGCACAAGGCCGCACGGGCCACAAGCAAGCATTTTCAGCAAGAAGTCTGCAACTTCTGCTGCTCCTCTGGCACAACACTGTCATGATTCCAGGCCTCATCTCTAAAGGTCTGATGTCCGAGTTGCCCAAGTTTACCAGCAGTACTGGCTCACTGAGTGACTGCTATATTACGTGACAGCACTGATGGATCCAATTACCATGCAGGAAATATAACCCTGAGTGGTATAACCTGGATGTGCAGAAGACAATCTTCCCTGTGGCTAACCTTCTCAGTGAACTCAATCCTGAACTGACCACCCTTGCAGATCAAAAGCAAGGTGTAGCTTTCTAACAGACTTTTCTGTCACTGGCACACATTAAATTTAAATAAAGCAAACCATGCAAATAGTTTAATATGATTTATTTCCTGCTGTCTAAGGGGAAAATAAAGAAAGCTGGAGAAATCTGTTCTATATGTAGATTGTCTAATCAGGCACTATGACAGCGATACTTTTAACAGAGCTACATTGCCGATTGGGGGGGGGGGGGCATCTCCATAGAAAATTTACTGCAAAGTACACAAAGGTATATGCATTTGGTACATCACTTCCTCAGCACTAACCTCCCCAGCTCGGGTCAGTAATGCACAGAGGAGTCCAGCTCCTCGCACTAGCTTCTCCTGCGAGTGTGGCTAGAGGGGTTTCCAGCAGCACAGCCACATACTCTCAGCCTGCCCACTAGCATTCCGGGGGGGGAACCTCCCTGCACGGCTAAAACCCTCATCTAAATTAAGAGGTACCAACGGCAAATGCCACTGACTTTGACGGGGAGCAGGAGCTGGTTCAGCCAAAGAACCTGTTACCATTTCTGTGCCAAATCAACCTCTCCCAGAAAGGTCTTCTCAAATAAAATAATACCAAAAGGGCTTCCAATAGATGGCAGAGCGGAGAGAAATATTTCTCTAAGCTAAACTGAAATAAAAGAATTCGAACAATGTAATATATGCATGCCCGCCCAAATACTTTGATAAATAAAAAGTAATCCAAAACTAAACCCCCCAGAAATGCAAAGCCCTCATTTCACTGTGGTGTAATGCATTTTGGCTTTGGCCTCGTGTACATATGGTTCAAATTAGCACCTGCATACCTCAGTTATTAAATAAAAAACAGCTCTCTTTACATGACCTGTAGAGTTCTTGTATACAAGAACTTGTCCAATGGCATTATGTCTTCCCTTATCAGATGTGTGCAGTATGACATAATGTAGCACTACAGCCCAATTGGCAATCATTCAATTCCCAAGCCCTGGGTCGCGTTTCCCATCGCCTTGTTCCAACGTGGACGGTACAGTGCTTGGTGGCTAATGGATGGAGGCCAGGAATTTCACCTAAGAGCCTTCAAATATAGCCCAATCTGATGAACTAAACTCAATCTCTAGGGAAAAATGCATCTGTCAAAACCACTGCTCACAGCATGTGGCTGAATCGAGAGGTATGCACCAGCAGTTTTTATCTTGATTTGTTGCACATAAGTTAAGGTGTATGCTATGCGAGCAGGATTGCAAATGAAAAGTTGCTGTTCTAGATATATTTTCAAAACCGTGCTTAGGGATTTAGATGGTAGAAGAGAAATTGTCTTATCATTGAAGCACATATTTTGGAGTTAAAGAGACCTAGTTTCTATTCTGGACTCTCCCAAGCATTTCACATGAGCCTACACAATTGGCTTACCGTCTCTAGATCTCATTCTTACCTGCTGGGCTGGTGCTCGTCAACACAGCTGACTGGCACCAACTGAGGACATAACTCCTGATGTCTTTCCGCCACTGTGTATAAACAAACCTTTGCTTAATGATGTGCAACCATATTCACTCCTGTCTGTTAACAGATCGAAGAACTTGGAGACTTCTTAGGCTGACGCACCATGCACTCAGTACTCGGAGATTCCCCATGCTAACACTGGGAGCTGCTCCATTCAAGCCTTCTACAGTCCTTTAAAAACCAGTAAAGGACTAGCTGTCCTGCAGAAGGACGTTCATTGCAAACAGGCAGTGCTTGAGGAGGAAAAAAAAAATGTTTAGCTATTTTTTGTTAAATGTGGCAGAAATCTTTAGGGCAGTAATATATGGGATCACAATATAATATATATTTATATAAATAAAATAGTTGACTATAAAGGCATTCTTAATCAGTTCAATAATCGTTTCATTTGCAGTCACTTCTCCAGTCTTTCAATGAGCTGCACTAGGCTACTGCCCTGAAGACATCTACAAAGACCTACACTGCTTCAATAAACAAACAAACAAACAAATAGATAAATAAATAGATAAAATAAAAAGCTGTGAAAGTAGAATTCTGAAATAAAGATACCTTATCTCTTCCTCACATTGTGAAGAGCTTAGCGTGAAAAAAATTACAGTGAGCACTCCAACAGCACAGTGCAACTCCGAGGGCCCATAGTGAACCCCAGTTAAAACCTATCAGTGCATAAATGTCCCAAACTGATACGAGCTAGACTAGGGCCCCTGGGCCGAGTTGTGAACTCCCTTCCACTCAGATCTGCATTTCCTTCGTGCCCGGGTACAGGCCTGTATTATCAAAACTGCTCTAACCTAAAAACTTTGGATCTGTTTTTCAAATATTTCATGAGTGCCATTTCCCAGGCCAAACCACTCCCTAACAACAGCAATAACTTGAAGCAGGCCAGCATTTAATTCACAGGAGCTTATTTCTTAAGATACTGCTCATATTTATGCTTAAATGCAATTCTGAATAAAGACTTTTTTCTACTTGCTGTAGTAAAAGCAGTTCTTTAAAATACGCCGCAAGAGTTGCACGGCAATAATCATTCTCAAAAGGTCGCTCGGTGTCAGCCTGTAACATTAATTTGTTCTGCACTTGCTCAAACACCGCATAAAGAAAACTTTCAAGTGCAAACACTGAGACATCCAAGAAGATTAGATTAAGCATCTCCCTTTTCATCTCAGCTGAACGCTAGCCAGTAAATACTCAAAATGGTGTTGGACAACGTCGCGCAGCTGTTCGTTAGAGTGGACGAGAGGAAATCATTAAAGATAGAAACTTCCAGCCACTTGACTTCCACACCAAAATAGAATAAGCGAGTGGTACAGATCGACGACCCGATCTGCATGCCGGCGAGCCGATTGCCAAGCATGGCTTTTCCCTGTAACGCGAGCATTTTTCTACAACGCAGTTGACAGCTTTCCAGTCCTGCTCTCCCGGGCTCCCATGCTTACAAATCCAGTAGCTGGAATTTACATAATTGCAATTTCACTTTGCAAATATTGGTGGGCTTTTTTTACGCCTGATTTTCTGAACAGCTGTTTCTCCACTAATTATTTCAAACATTTAATAGAAAAATGCAAACCATATTTGATACAATTATTGCACACACAAAAAAGAAGAATTTCTCATGGTTTGGAAGGTGAGGGGACCAAAGGGTTTTTATTCATTTTTTCTTCCTTTCCTTCTCATTTGCTCTTTAAGAACAGCACATGCAAAACATTTGTGAAGCCAACACAGCTGCAGGGCCCGCTCACCAGACCAGTACTGTCTACTCAGTATCCTTTCTAGCTTTTTATAGATACAAGTTAAAAACACCATGAAATTTATTTCCTGTAATAATGATCCCCAAATATTTTCTTTAAAAGTCAGTGTTTCAGCAAAACTGTCCCAAGAATGTAGAGTTACGCATTTACATTGTGTTACCTTGGTCCTTGCCACCCCCACTTCCTTCACTGTCACATTTTCAGACACTCTTATGTCCTTTACCTTCTTCAGTCTCTGTGGCCTATGAGTCTAGGCTGGCACGAACGTCCTTGTACGTACCGTGCTGAGAACTGGCACATCACAGGCTGGAGAGGTGGCACAATCCAGTATTCAGAACACATACATGGGCTCTGAGCCTTTTTTCCTAAATCTCTCTCTTTCCTACTATAAATTCTTGGGCAAATCACTTTATACCTCATTTTCCCCTTCTTTATTTGCTTCAGGCTGCTTCTGGTCTCCACCTCTGCATTTTCAGTGCCTCGCCTTGCCTCAGGAAGGACCTCTAGAAGCTGTTATAATGTAAATGTTATTATTTTAAGCTAATAAATTTAAAATCTCCTGGCCTGCATACACAATCCATTCCACCACACTGATATCATTTCCTCACGCAGCACTTGTTCTTTTAACCATTATACAGACTTCCTTCCGTAACAGCAACCCTCTCCACAGTGGTACGGCTATAAGCAATATATACCCACACACACTCTGGTTCTTCAGCCACGGTCTCTAGACTGTCGTTCACGAGACCCTCTGACATTTCTTAGGGCTACTGGAAAAGTACAGCTGCGGCTGGCCTGCCAGACGCAGAGACCGACATAAGCTGCAGCCCGGGGTACGTGACTTGCTCAGCGCTTGGGTCCCGAAGCCAGAGGAAGGTCAGGAGCGCTGCTACAAACAGTTCGGTGGTGGGGGCAAACGGTACGGACTGCTCTTACACCCAACCTCACTCCGCCTACCGGCAAAGCAGCTCTGGAATTTGTTACAGGCAATCTGGATAAGGAATATGCCACAAAATAACAACAAAAAAAGAACAGTTTGCATGCCTAAAAGTTCATTTGTTTATTCTAGATACATTATTCAGTATAATCAAACACTACTTTTTGCCTCATTTAGATCTGTACACCATGAGGGCTACAATAACACTGGAAAGCAATATAAAAATACTGCCTCCTATGCAAAGCCCAATTAATAATGGTTGTTCCTGTACTCTTCTTTACATCCTTAGAGCTAGAAAGTGAAAGCTTTCGAAGTATACGCATGAACTGCTCCAGCTACCAAGACAGGAACACACATCTAGGTAGGGATGCAAGGAAGAGAGAAAGATGATCAACTGTACATAACAAAGAGGAATTAAGGAAACACAAGGACATACGTAATTCCAGTATTCTTTCCTCCTTGGAGGACTTTGCTTTGCAACAGTAGCACTACCTTTATAAAATACAGCTTCTGTATTGTTCCTACAGATAGCAGAGCAGTAGTCCAATTTCTGTAGTGTAATATGTTTCTACACGGAAAAAATGCCCAGGTCCTCAGGGCAGCATCCTACAAGAATCTATGCAAGCAACTGGCACATGAGGCCTAAGATACTTGGTACAGATTTTGGATTGTTTGGGAGGTTTTAGGGTTTTGTTTTCCATCAAAGAAGCAACAGCAGTAGCATCTGAGGCAGATATTTATTTATATTTCGTTAGTACCCAAACACACTGTGTTAGCTGCTGTACAAACAGAGAGGAAAAGCCCTAAACCAGGGAGCATGCACAGCACACCTCTGAGGAGGAGGAACTCTTCCATAACAATTCCCCATCTCCGCCAAAAAATTCAGAGAACTGATGCAGGTTGAGTTGAAGGCTATAAAGCATCCCTCTCTCGTATGTATGTTGTGCCTGAGAACCAACTTGCAGTCAGCTGAGATATCTCATCTAGAGCATTTATTTGCTTTCATTTCATGTAGTCACAATGTTACTGCACAATTTCTCCTCCTAAGCCATGAAGTGGCTTTCCAGCATCACTAATATATCTTTGCAATCCAAGGTAAGGCTAGGCTAAGGCTTGGGGTTTCTCTAATAAGAAAATAAAAGAGCATCAAAGGTTTTTTGTAACCTTTCCATGTTTGACCAAAATATTTGGATTTGTGTTTCTAAAAAAGCCTGTGGTCATCTTTTGCCCACATACCTGCCACCAAAGTTGGAGGCTACGCACCCGTGCTGAGGTGCAGTGTCCTGGTACAGCGCACGGTGTCTGCCTTCCAGTATTCCTTCTTGCTTGTGGGTATTTGGGATACTGTGCAGGAAGAAGAGGAGGAGGTCATCATCTGCTGTGATTTACTTCACCCGCTGCTATTTAGACTCTACAGTGGAAGGCAATTTGTCATTTTGCTCTGCCTGTTTTTTTATTCTT
Organism: Dromaius novaehollandiae; assembly: GCF_036370855.1. NCBI lineage: Eukaryota > Metazoa > Chordata > Aves > Casuariiformes > Dromaiidae > Dromaius > Dromaius novaehollandiae. The sequence goes on along the minus strand of NC_088101.1, from coordinate 10,591,777 downwards.
TCCCCATTTAGTTCTCATCTGAGACACTGGTTGCTATAAATCTACTCTGTAAATTGTGGCGTTATGGGACTGTCTGTGCCTGCAATATTTAAAAAAAAATGGTGAGTTGTACAAATGATTTCAGAACTGGAATTTGAAAGCGTTCATCTGAGTATGTCAGTTTATTATTCTCCCATCGATCGGCAGCTTCCAGGGAACACCTCCTGGGAAAAGCTAGTCACTAAGCCTGGTACGTCAGAAATATTTGCTAAATGGAACAAGCAAATCTTAGCACCCAAGACCACATTTTTGTCCTCTATATGTTTATGCTTCTGAACTGTCTTTTAATCCTTGTGGCATCCAGCTACGACCTGGCTTTCTGTGCAGTCGAAGGGGTTGATTTGCCTGGCACCTCCAGTTGTGCTTACGGTATCTGATACCCAAAGTATTGACTACCGAGAGGAACTGTCTTTAATATTCTGGAAGTGGTAGATTTTAACCACGTGTAAGTATATGGCGAACAAGATGGCAGTTCACATTGGTAGTGCTCTGAAGTGCCTTCCCTGACAGCGGTGCTGATTACCTGCCACAGCACAGTTTCTGTGAAATACTTGCCTGGAATGTCTGGTGGCTGCGAGATTTATGCATGCTGGACAGAACAGGCGGCAGCAGAGCATGCAGGGGCAAGGCATCCGCATCTTCTAATTCAAGAGACATAACTCGAGAGTCTTTGCTTAACACCCAAGTCAATACAATTTACCTTGGCAATATCTACTATTTAGATTTATAACTTTGCTAGGTTTCAGCTGTGCTCAGAGCCAAGAGAAAGGCAATCAGTCATCACGATGAAAAATGAGCGACCTAGGAAATATTATAAACTTGTCTATCTAATTTTATTTGTCAAAGAACAGATAAAATCAGGTTTATTTCATTCTGCCTTATTTTGACAACTCTAGTTGTCAACACTAGTTAGGGTAGTATAATAAATAAAGTGGAAAAAGCACATTGCTAGTAAAAGCTTAAATAAAAATATATTTATATTGATTGTCTGCAAGTGCCAGCTGCGGGAAAAAAGCCTCAGAACTGTTACAGTTCTGCATGGAAAACAGAAGTTATTTTGTTTGGCATCATACAATTTCACTAATGCTGATCTCTAAACACAAGAGTTGGTGGCCAACACAGTCACAATAATTAGCGATTCCTGTTGTTCAAACTTCAGAAAACCTGAAAGGTCTGCTTACCTGGAAGCACCAACCACACTATGGAAATCCCCTTCAAGGAAACTCGAGGGGAAAGCCCTCAAAGGCAGGCTGTGAATACATCAACCTGGTGACTGGAGTAAGCGCAGTGTTTTTCGAAGGCAAGAGCAAGAGGCTGGGGTGTAACTGCTGTTTATGGTTGCTAATATTTTCTCCCTCCGTCTTGTTTTCCACAGTAGACCTAGAGTAATTAACTGAGGCGAGAGTAGAGTAAGTCACAACTAGTCATCAATTTAAATTGGACACAGGTGGCCAGGAACAGTTACCGAGCGCAAACCATGGTGGAAGCGTTTCCAAGCTGATTAAATATCCCATCTGCATGAAGCATATCCAATCCTCTCTTTTTTCTTTTATTTCACAAATATTGCATGGGATGAAGGAATGTCAGGGCTGAACTCTCCAGTACAGATGTAGAACACATGTATTTGCATCAGTCTAAAGCAAGATTATAGACACTGGAAAGCAGTTTTGGTTTGGCACTAGAAATCTTCTATTTTATTAACTTATGGTCCAAACAATTTCTAGAAAGTCTTCCTCACATTATAGGAGTAGGATTACTTCTACCAGGACAGGTTTACCAAGCAGATCTTCATGGGAGAAAACTATGAGAAGCCACTACTCCAACTCAACAAGCTCAATTTAAGACAATGATTCAACATAAGCAAGTTCAGCAAGTTCCACGGCACCGCGGACCGTCACGCCAGCAACACTCTCAAAACTCTGCGTGTGATTAAAGCCCACAGAATATTACCCAGCACATGAAGACCACCGCCAGGTGTGCTCTGAGGGGATCTTTCCTTACCCTTCAATTTTCTTCCTTCTTCTCCTACATATGTGCAGTCCTGCCTACCTCAGCTCAAAGGAATTAACCTGAGGTGGGATCAACTCCGTTAGCGGGCAGTCATTCCATTAAAGCTCTCATCAGGACCATTGCCAGTCAATGGAAGAGGATTTCACTCTAATATTTGGACGGCGAACAGGACTACTTGAGTAGAGAAAGAGCAATTTGACTAACTTCACTTTAAGAGCCTTAACACTGAATCCTTAAAGGTTCGAACAGATTCATCCTTACGATTAAATCCATGACCAACCCTGTTGCTTGAAATAAAACCACACAAGCCCAGTTTACTTTTTCATGCTAAAAAGAATAGACTGCCAGCTGCATAAAAATTAATTGGGTTATTCTGCTCCAGAAATTTGTATTGATTAAGCTTTGACTATCAAAAAACAGAATAATCATCTTATGAATGTTCTATTATTAGTAAATCCCTATTCCAAAGAATTTTCTCTGCTATTTAACACTCCCACACCACAAAAACTAAACACAGGGTTAACAAGCTGAGTTTCTAGATATGTGGTATTTTGCTCCATCCTGAACTAAAAGAAGAAATAGTATCAAAAACTAAAGAAAGAAATACGAAACAAATCTGAGATAACTATGCAACATGTTAAATCCTGTGTATTTTATTAAAAACACTGTTTCTCTTAATAGTGGTAGAATTCATGCTGATCTACTGCTAAAATGTAATTTTATTGATGAATTTTTCAGTCAGTCATTTCATGATGTTTTTGCAAACAATAAACCTAAGAACAGAAAGAAAACAGATGGCTTTATACAAGTTCTTATGCTGTGATTTTAGTTTTTATAAAGTCACCTTTAATTCCGAAACTTCTGAGTTTAAGGAATTACTAACTTTGGATAATGATGAAAAAATAGAAGTAGGAACTTAAAAATTTCATATCTGATGCGTCCAATCAGATTTTGTGTTTCAGAATAAGCAGTGCAGAAGATACCTTTTTTTCCGTAACTGTTTTTAAATGATTATATACTTAAAATACTGGTATCTTCCCGTTTTTTCCATTTTTTAGTATATTTATCTATTTTGGGCTGTATCGCACTTATCTTTATTGCAGCTAGAGCTAATGCTTTTTTTTCTTTCAAAGTAATTGCAAGTCTTGATAGTTTGATGTATTATGATGCACAATACACACAAGAAACCTTTCTACAGAAAAAAGAGAAGGGGGAAAGGGGAAGGGGGTTATGTAGCTGCTCCTTTTCCATTAACGTGGTGAGGAATGACAAAGCCGCCCAAGTCAGAAATTCATTCTTTAAAGAGTATGAGAGCTTCAGAACTTCATCAACAGAGTTACGCACCCAGCTACCACTGAAAATCAACTGTTTTCCCATCTATTGCATCCACTAATATACGAAAAATCCTGACCATTACTACGCGTGACCCATAAGAGACCCATAAGAGTCAGGCTGCCATGTCACTGTCTCCTAGCTGGCTTATGAAACCCAGACATGAGAACGCAGTAAAAGAAAAAAAAAAAAGGCAAGGAGCAAGGGTGATCTCACAATTACCAAGGCCAGATTACAGGCATGCAAGCAATTAGTACCCGAACCAAATCTAGTGCAACAGAAAAGGTAGACTGCTCCCAAGCCAAAAGTACCTTCCCATGGCAGAGTCAAAACAACAGCAACGCTGAACTCTATATGCGTTGTGCAGTCACTCACCTCTACGCTAACAGGGCTCTATCAGAGTTATACCAAATATTTATCTTCTTTTCTACAAGTTATTCAAAATATTCATAAATTGGGTTTTATTTGAGAGGAACTATTGCCTTCAGCTTCATCTGCTCCTCCTTTAAAATTATTTCCTCATGCAGTTTAAAGAATGCACGTCTTTGACTGAGGAGTATGAATGTGTCTTGAGGCCAGGGTTAGCTGAGGACAAGTTACCTTGTCCAAATTATTCATCTGAAACACTGACTACATTTACAGTGCCTGAAACCATCCTCAGGCTCTGCACGGAGCAAGTGTGGCCCTGGGCACTGCAGGCACAGCCCCTGCAGACCTCGCACGCTGGAGCAAGCCTAGCAGGTTAACACGCCAGCGAGCACCCCAGGTAGGCTGTCCACGGCATCTTATAAGCAGGTATAGCGCAACACAGTTTACAAACGCACGAGAAAGCGCTCTTCCTGAGTAACCCAGTCAGAGGCACAGAGATTTTCTGCCTGAGCGGAGTATAATTCTCATTTATTGCTGAGCATACATAAACAGTACGGGAGTAGGAGAAAGAGGAAGAGTTTTGAGTGCACTTTAACTGTTAGTATTAAGTATTCCTGAAAACTTAAATGAGAGTGTTGCACTCCTGGTATCAACTTGGTCCTGTTAAACCCCCCAATGCATACATAAAATGCGAGCAGAAATAATACTGTGGCCTGACGCTTTGCTACCATGACACATTCCATTGCACTAATGTCACTCAATTACGCAAACTTCACAGGAACGTGCTCTCCAAGGCTGGCAAAAGCCGTGCTGTAAATTCATAGAAGAAATGGTCTCAATGTGAACGCGTTTGCTGACACGTGGCGTTGGTTTAAAACATAGTGTCATCACTCTTGAACTGCTGAATTTCCCTTTTTCTTTACTTTTGGGGGTGAGAGGGAGGAATAAATAGAGCTGAAGGACCTAAGCTGAGCTAAAAGACCACTCTAGCAGGATAAAGTGAATACTCAAAATACAACATGCAATGCTGTCAGAGGATGCCAGACAACTTTTTTAAAGAAATGTTTACTCAGATGCCAGCAGCTCTTCCACAAATCCTCAGAAGAGCAGAAGATAAACAAAAAACATATAGCTGAAATCTGAGAAATTTAGATTAATGTCAGATCATTTCCAGTCTCCGGCCACAAAGAGATGCAGTGGCAAAAGACAAGGATGCATGTGGTTGTTACAAGCCTGATGGAAAGAACATAATACATTTAATTACTCTTGCTACATAAATATCCTGAGTTAATCTCAGTGCAAGCCCTGTGCTGGCCCAATAACACTGTTCTTTTCCACGCACCGAATCATCTCTTCTTCTCTTTGGCTGATGGTTCTTCCACTCCCCTCGTGGGAAGGGAGCCTGAGTGCATCCCTGAACACTGTGGAGCATTCCTGCCCCCTCTTGTCACAGCTCCATTACTACCATGCTGTGCTTCTATTTCCAAAGGTAATTTTACCTCTCACCGACATTTTGTCTGATTTTACCCCAGAAATATCAACTGCTTGGCCCTCCGATGTTTCTTGGGGATCCTCCCCTTTCTAGACATCCTAACTTTAATTGCAGATGTCCCTTCTTTGGTTTGCAACTCAATATTTTGCAGCCTTTCTGTCTGCTGTTCCTGCATGCTTTGGATTAACTTACAGCTCTCAAGGAAGAAAAGATGAAAGTCTTGTTTAGAATTCAGAAAGCTTTTCTCTCTCCAAAAGGAGGGACTCGTGAAACCCGTGCGACACAGGAAGCAAGGCCGAGCCCTTCAATGCCAAGCTGTTGAAACGTGCCTGCGTCTGCACGCCCTTCCACCTGGGCTCCTCGCCCAGCTCCACTCCTGGCACCTCTGCGCAGCGTTGCACCATGCCACCTTGCTCGGAGACAGCCTGGGGCTCTGGGTGACGCTGGCCATAGCCGCCTTTAGGACCAAGCATGGCTGGCCTCTGGAAGGGACGGCCGATGAGATTCAGCTCTGTGATATGCTGGTGAACACCTTGAAACCTCAGGCGGCTCCTCGGGAAAGATGTTACAAACTGTCCAGAAAGAGTAAGAACTTGCAGGGGGAGAACGGGCTACAGAAAGGAAGCTGGCTGCAGTCATTCCCTCTAAGGCAGAGGGAAACACGGGGAGTGAAGGCCTCCTGCTTCCCAGAGACACGCGTGCATGGACTGCACATTTTTATTCAGCAATTTTGGATTTGAATTAATACCGTCATGCCTCAGAAGAAAGACCTGAAATATGTGGATACAGTAATAAGGCCTTCTGAAATCTATTTTTACCTTGTGCACACACTTTTCATCTGTTTCCACTCTGTTGCACCCATTACACTTTGTATCTGAAGACTTGACAATTTTCAGTACAATCCCCCCTTGGCAGTGGGGAATCATCCCATCTCCACCTTATCACCAGGGAAACAAGCAGACGGGCAGCGTGATTTTTCAAAAGCATCTGAGCACAGCGCTGCTTGCCCAAAGCCATAAGGAAAGTCTGTGGCAGAGGAACTCGGACCATGTAAGACCTGAATACAACAAACACTTTCAAATCTCCTTCCCCTCCCACGTCTCAGTTGCATACCCTCCTCTCGTTCCCTTCTCAGGCCTACCCGTTTGGGCAGAACCCTGCTGGAAGGCCTCTCTGCCTTCCTCCCTGGCTTCTCCTATACCTAAGGTCCCGGGAGGGTGGAATGCTACCACCTTTTAAGTGCAACCCAATCAATCGAAACTCCAAAAACTCTGGCGGCTTCCCATTCCCTTCAGGAATCATGAAAAACATAGACATCTTCACAAACTGCATCTTTTCTGCTGTCACCTGCACTAGTTCTTTTTTCCTATGTTGTTTCTTTCGGGGGGGGGGAGGGAGGGGATGGTTTCTTTAACATACAGTGCAAAGATTTTCTTCGCTCAGGTATTCCGGGTTGCAACAAATTTCTTGTCTCTGTCTGTAAAACAGTATCCTCATTTAAACTTCAAGTCCCTTGCCTGCTCTGATGTTACATTCTAGAATAATATCGCTCATTAAAGTCATTCGGCAGAAGTCGGTTGCTCAGGATTTGGCTATTTCTTCCTAAGAAATCAACTGCAAGCGGGACAGTTTCCAGAGGCGGAGATGCTTGCATTCCTCCTCACAGTGCATTAGCCTACTTACATGACGCAGCGAGCTCCTGGGGTGACTTAGCTAGTATCAGCTTCACCTCAAGACCAGAACCCCAAGGGCTTGATTTCAACACAGTGACTCAGAGACATATATATATATATATATATATATATATATATATAAAAGACCCAATTCAACATCCACGAAAATCCAGGGAAAATTCCAACTGACTCCAAAAGGACCTGGATCAAGATCTAAAAGCAGCTACGTCTCTTGCTTTCACCTGAGACGGTGTCACCAAATCCCCCATCCCTGTACTGGATCAAGGTAAGCCTCACGCTCCGCTGCAACTGTCACCAAAAGAGACCAAACACCGCTGGCCCTCCGAGGGGTGCGGGGAGCCCCGGGGCAGGGGCACGGGTCACTGCAAGCTCCCAGCACGCTGCTGCATGCCTCGCAAAGCCGCTGCTGCTTTGTGGCGACAACCGCACAGCACAAAAAGACTTGCTGTTGATGTAGAGAAGGCTCCACTGCAACCCTAACGCTCAGAGTGCCAAAGGTATTATGCACATCGCATTTAGGTCTACCACTGGAAAGCTTCATTCCCAATGGGACTTCTCCCACAGAAGTCTATAACAAAACTCTTATCTCCCCAAATCAGGATCAGACCCAAAATGAGGACTTCCTTTCTTCCTTTAAAAACAAAAATAACAATTTTGGAGGTAGGCGAGGTGAAGAACTTATCTAAAGAAAAAAATCATCAGTGTCCAAGATGCTCTATTAAAAATATTTTCCAATTACATCATGACAGCTTCAAACAATGAGAACTGATTTTAACATGCAAGTTTATAACAGAGCTCAGATTCAGGATGGAGCTTTGAAAAGGAAAAAAAAAAAGGGGGGGGGGGTGTGGGAGGGCAGGGAACCAGGATCAGATCCTTAATTATACAGCATTTACTGTTAGGTCACCCGAGAGGCTAGTCCCCATTCTCTCCAGTTTCAAAGCTGCCTTACAAGATTTAAGAATGCGCAAATCAACCTCGCATCCTGTCTTTGGTGCCCATGACAAGGGCAAATGGCTGGGCAGTAGGAGCCTTTACATGAAGCTGAAACACAATAGTGCTGGGAATTATTCTTAATTTTAATTTTAAACTTGATCTTTCAGCTGCATGACTGACCAAGTTATTATTGCCTCTGCTGAGCAAGGTCTGCTCAACGTTGCGCGTTCTGGGTCTACAAACCGAGGACAAACACCGCCATTGTGTAGCGTGTCAAGAAAATGGAGAGGCATTGACAACCATTTCTTTCCAAAGCCGAGGAACAAAAAATGCTTGTCTATCAATTCTGCTTTTTACTGTACATTGCATTGTATCTATTACCAGCTGCTGACAATGACTTTTTAACATTTCAAGTTCAACTAGTCGAAATAAAAAGCAGGTAAGGGCCCATTCACATTCGCCCGGTATCTACTGTAGTATATTTTTTATCTTGGAGAGCATGAGACCTCTTTCATTTAATATTATTTATGTAAGACTGTGGTTTTTCACTCTTAAAATCTTTCTATTTTGAAGCCTCCTGACGCTGTACAGAACTTGTGGCACCACAATTGTTCCAATACCAAAACAGTCACTACTAACTCCAGAGAGTGGTTTCACTGCAGAAGCAACATAGAGGAGAAGCCAAACTCCCTTAGTAAGAAATGGCTTACAAATCTGCAAATCTACCTTTCTGCTGCATTTCTCACCTATGTCCTTGTTCTGCTTTATCTACCTGCCACCTCCCTCAACTACAAACAGATCTTATTTTTCTCAGCTGACTTCGGCCAAAATCTTCCTTGCAAAAACTAGCTATGCTCTCTTGCCCCACAGGCCTGCCCAACCTGCTCTCCCCTTTCTTCTCCTACCCGTGTGAAATGTGCCAGGCCCCTGCACAGGCCACGCAGCAACTCTGCTAGTGTGGACAGGGGTCAGTTGTCTCCTCCTGCTCCAGCCCTCTGAGGGGACAGGAGGTGCGGCACAAGGCCATGCCCGACTCACCTATTCCACATGCTACATTTTAGCCTGCCCGAGTTATATCCCTCCTTATTTCTCTGGTCAACTTTGTGATCCAGGCCAAAACCTGGGCTTACATTCCTGTAACCCATGGGTATACAACTTCCTATTTTGCAAAAAAAAAAAGTATTAGCACCCAAAAGAAAACCTTTGTTCTCCCTTAAAATTAATTCTCTCTTTAGTTTACTTAGAATTCAGGTTTTGAATAAGGAATTGTTATGAGGAACACATAAGAGCTATTCCACAGCAGAAACTTGTTCTTAATTACATCGAAAGGAAATGCAGGAAGGAAAGAATCAATATGCCTGATTATATCTGCCCATATATTAAACTCAAGAGCCTGTGACATTGCTCACTTGTTATGGCCTCAGCATTCATCTCCAGGAACAGAAAGCTGGTTAAAAAAAGTATCAATCAGTGGCATTTCCATAAACAGAAAAGGTAGACAGAGAAACTCTCCCTGTCTTTATGTTTTAAAGGAAACATAAGAAACAACTAGTAATAAAGAAATACAAAATGTTTCCATTTTGTGGGTTTTTTTTTTAAGAAGGAAAGCTAAGTCGATAGAAGAAAAGTGAGAAATTACATGAATAAAAATTAAAGAAACTGAAGTGACCTGAGAATAGCTAATGCATTACAACCGCCATTCCGAAAGCGACCCATACCATATACCGCTCAGTAAGAGCATCACTTACTACAGTCCACACGAGGCCCAACCCAAAGCCCACAGAAGTTGTCAGGAATCCATCCCCAACTAGACTTGCTCCAAGGGGACAAACCCATTCTCTTTCCACTTAAGTAACTGTCATTAAATGTATGGGAACACTTTTTCTACTCCAATCCCTTTCTTGTTTACAACTTTTCTGCTGTCAGTAAATACAATGCAGACAGTTAAGGCATTACTACTTTCTCGGTCCACGTTGTTCACTAGAGGCAGCAGGAACTGGGCTGAGATAAGGAAGACTGGCAGGCAAAGACCTGGGCAAGATAACTTTCACAAGACACACCGCCTATCTGCAAATCAGCATGATGTTTATGCACATACCTATCTTGAAGCACACATTCAGACCCTGCTGAATACGAAGCTGTGTGCCTGCTTATAATTAAACACGCTTCTAGGTTCTCTCCTGCATTTGTTTAAAATCAAATATGCATAAGCTCTGTTTATATGAAATCGGAGGCGTTCAGCATGCTTTTGCAAATGTTACTGGTTTTACAATTTCTAGTATTCTTTTGGCTTACTAAGGTTTCATCCTTTCTCCTTTGTTCATGAGTATTTTCTATAAAAGCAAACTTCACTGTTCCACAATCAATAGGTAGGATTCTGAGGAAAAAATGTAAAAGAAAAAATAATGACCCTCAGGGTAAAATCAAAGACCAGGGAAACTTTTCTGCCATGTGCCCTGCAATGGAAGAGAGCCGATAATTCTGATGCGGCCATAAAATTTCTTTAGCGTACACCAGCAGCCCCAGTGGAACCACCTCTTGCATTTCACTCTCTGAGTTGTAAGTTTTATTTTGTAAAAGTTGAAATCTTTATTTTTATCTGTTAATACCAAAAGCTTATGCAATAGCTACCGGTTAAACACTAACAAGCGGTTCATTTTACTCAGCCGAAACAAAAGGCATAGTCATAAAAATAAAGCAGACCTTCTACTTTTGTGAGTGCTTGTTCCAACTTGCTTATTTTTAAGGAATACTGAGTTTGGTCAGTCTCACCGATAGTCGGAAACGTTCTTTAAGGACAAGCCTACTGAGAAAATACGAAGGAGGACTGTAGAAGATTTCTTAATGCAACCTTGCTCTGTTTCATTCGGACACGCTACCTAACTCAGTACATCAAATATTGTAACCATACGCCATGGATCAACTTCTTGCATTTAAGAATAGGAAAAGAAATCCCACAAGAAAACAGTTACACAGGGGAAGAACTTATAGCTGATGAAAAGCAGTTGAATACGGTCCTTCTCTTTGCTGGAAAGACTTTAAAAAATGCGGTTTGCCCCAGTGATGTGAAATTTTGCACAGTCTGCTTGAACTGCATTTGCCCCTACCTGCCAATGTAGCCTGCACATTGTGCAGGAGGTGTTTGGACAGCTCTTGAAAAATCTCCCTCTACTACGCGTAATCCTGGTGTACTCCAGAGTTGTCACTGTATTAGCTCTTGCTGACAACAGCTATCTAGTACTTGATCAATGATTTTAAACAGGAGTAAAGCCTCACACACCAGGCCACAGCAAACTTGAGCATTTTCTTGAGCTTACTTTTGGCAGACAATCTGAAATCAGTGGAGCTAATAAAGCCATAGAAGACATTTGCTCTCATTTTCCTCTCCTTACAGAATGCATTTCTGTGCAAACAGTGCATTTTAAGACAAATTTTAAAAGACACAAACACACAGCCGAAAGTCACGTAAGACAGGTCGCAACTAGTATGTCCTTATTGCCTCAAAGTCACTTTCTGAGCCTGCTGATGTGGCGTTTAACTTCCCCCTGAACAACTTGAGAGAGCTGTTACTTGTTTTTTACCTCTGTAATGGCTACAGCTGCATCCGACTCCCCATGAGGAGCTCTGAGCTGCGCTGCCAGAAACAGCACCCTCCGCGAGCCCCTTGCAGTGGAGGCACCTTAGGGTGTGCTGACTCAGCACAGCCTCACTGGCATCGCAGCAGCAGCAATGATGCGTGCTCTTCGCTTCAGCAGTTCAAAAAAAAACCTTGCAGACTTAAATATTTACAAAAGACACACAGAAGATGGGAGAAAAAGCAGGCGGGGGAAAAAAATCAAAGACAGATAAGGTAAGAAAGCAATAGAAATCTTCAGAAAAAGTTCACTTTAACCTCTTCCCTTTTATTCAGCTTGTTCTTTCTACTAACACCAGCACCGAGAGTGTCTTGAGGTTGAATTCAACAGACATTGACCATATAACGGGCTGTGTATCAAAAGAAGTTTCTCTTCAGTGACCCGAATTTCACTTGCTCCATTACCAAGGACAGAATGGTTCCCCTTGTGCTTCTCTCTGCTAGAGTTGAGGCTTGGACCATTTTGATCTCCATTTCCCTTTTCACTTTTCTTGTAATTACTCTGAACACTAATTCAGGTTACTGCAATTTAGCTGAGACATGCAAGATTTATTTCAATGACTTACTCCAGGAAAATTCAAGATCTCACCTGCTGACCCAATTACAGACAAATTTGACAGTATTTTTCTGTCCGATATGAAGCAGAAGTCCTGGGTCAAAATCCTACTCACACTAACATCAATAAAAGCTAAGTGTTTTAAGGCAGTATTTGAAAACAGGTGTTATGAGCCATACTATTAAACCTCCATGTTAAAAACTTCCTTTAAAGGAAAATAAACGAGCTTAGAAGAAGAGAAGAGCCTCTTGAGGCATATTGAAAGGTTACAGACATGGCTGAGACGTAAGTGAAGAACGCGAAAAAGCAATGTAATGAAGCAGGCGCTAGTCTGGAAACCACAGGAGCAGTGAGTGTGGAGGCAAGTCAGAGACACCTCGGAGAAATGCCACACAGGAGGAAATCAGAACCATCAAAATGACATGGTGAGAGGGAAGTACTGACGGAAAGCTGCCAAAAGCATTGGTGAATTAAAAACTTGGCTTACTAAATCTCTGTCACTGCCCTTTCCTAAGGAATTTAGCTGACAACAGAAAAGTATAACTAAATACAAGCTATTTTGATTTGCAGAGCATCCCCAGCCTTCCCTCTGAAGCTTTCTGCATGCATGAGCAGCGAACAAGCAGCACTCCCTGTCCCAAACCACTTCTGCTCTCAGTAGGCGGCGAAAGAAAAGGTGAGAAAAGACACAAGCAGAGAAGTGTCGCTAAGACCCTTTCTGAAGACATGGCAGTCTTTTCACCAGAAGTATTTTTTTTAACACAGCTTTATATCCATTCGTGTGGGGGCTAAGGCCTGAGCACTACCTCGATATAACTAGAAAAGGGGAAAACAAAAAAAAAAGAACAAAGAGATCCTCCTGTTTAAGCAGCAGAGACCTTCTTTGCTCTGTGTTCCTTCACTGGATCCCAACAGAAAGAGCAATTACTATGGCCTCATTCAGACCAAAAAAAAAAAAAAAAAAAAAAAGGCTGATAAAGGATGGTTTACTTTGGACAACAGCACTGCCCAGTTTCCAGATCTGCACAGTGAGTCTTTCTATGTAAATACTATAAGTTGCCCCAATGTGTCTCCCACAACCTGTGGCTTGGCAGTTGTTGTTCTTTACTCACCAGCTCTTTCCCAGCCTCTCAGCTTTTTCCCTTTAGATGCCTGCTCCACCGCATGCCTGCTTCAGTGTGGGATATGAATGCTACATCATAAGCTGACATACGTTCACATGTCTGTTCCCTTAACTGTTTTCTTCATGCTGACACCCTCTTCCCTCTGAAAAGCAGCATGGAGTTATGGAGCATGTGACTATATACAGAAGTATTTTATTGAATGAGATCGCTGCAGCCAGACTACAGTTCCTGGGGGATCTCATCTATGGGGAAAGGAGCAAATACATTCCCTTGTGATAACCGGAACAGTGACTATGAACTCTGGCTTTTGGGTTGTTTCAAAGCTACTAGATAGCTCTCTCCCTCCCTTTAAATTTGGGATGCGCCTGAGGCCAGTGTTTGGTTTCCCACCTGCTTTGTTTTCAATGTGAAACAACCATACAGCAGCTGACATTTACTTCTAAGTATGGATGATACATGTTCATCCAGAAAGCCCCTTACAAATAAATCTTTTCAGGACCTTCCCAAAATACTGATGGGAAAATGTACTTCACAAGTCTTCAAATTTTGTTAAAGTCTCCTCCTGCACACCTGATCACGAAACAAAACTGAAAGCACTATAACATGGCACAGTTAAAAAGTGATACACTAGTATATCTAATATAAAAGTCTATAGATGTCTGTAAATGTAGTATTTATAGATCCAGTTTTCTATATTCTTGTTTCTGTCTTGGATGCTCAGTTAATGGATGCAAGTGTTTCAGAATAGGACAAGTACTGTGGATGCACTGGTCTGATCTGGACACTTAGCATCTTCCCAGCAACACAGGCTAGACTTTATCAGTCTCTTTACCGAATGTACTTTCCAGCTCAAAGTGATGGTGGGGCTAAACAAGACTCTGGGCAATCTGGGGACTTCTGTGCTCCCAGAAGCTGGTGGGTGACCAACAGCGAAGCCAGAAAGCTGGTCCAAAGCGGACCCTGCAGGTGTTCCCACTGGAGCCTGCATGTTGGGCATCCGCCGTCAGGCAGCTCCGTGCCCACCGCTGATCCTCTTCCCAGCTCCCAGCACAGGTGTGAGCTGCACCTGCTAAAGCATTGACTTTGCTCGCTGTGTTAACAAAACAGTAGCTGCTGAACTGCACCTGCCTGTGTGAGGTTACAGGCACAGCAAGGCTAGCAGAGTCTACCCAAGAAAAAGCCCTGCTACGCTAACGGGCAAATTCGACCCTGGTATTGCAGCCGAGTGAAATAACCGGAGAGTCCAATTTTCTCATGTCAGTTAGCCTTTGTTGTGCTGAATTTGTTTTTGCAACACCTGAAATCTTTTACTCACTTCAATTTTCAGTCAGCTTTTGTGGTCAATTTTCCTAATGCTTTTGAAGCTTCCTTTTTTTCTGGGTTTTGTCTCATGTCCTCTTACACGTGAAGTGTGGCCCCACCTTCTGGGCATGCTCAGGTCTTCAGGAATTGACCCAAATTTCATGGCGCTACCCAAGCAGTCAGGGCAACAGCTACTGGCTCCACTTGGAAAACTCCAAGTTACCTTATGGCTGCTGGATATCATTCAAAAAACAAAATCTGCACAAGTTTCAGCTGAAGCTAAACGCAGATCTGAACAAATGGTTTAACACAGATACTACAGTCCAAAAAGATCATTGTTCCTCTTAGTGTTTGATATGGCCTCTCCATCATGAGCTGGGGTGGGAGACAGACCCACCCAAAGCACGGCTCAGCGACAGTGTAACCCGAGATCTGCATCTTGCTGATGACGTAGTTCTGCTAAATGACAACCTGGACAACATGCAAAGCGAGTCCAGAAGAATGCTTAGTACTGCAAAGAGACCCAGCTCATCTGTCACAGAAACCAAACCTACAGGGGCTACTAACAACTCCCATCTTGAGCACTGCTGTAGAAAAAGGAAATACCTGAAATTTATGTATCTTGTTATCCATGCACAAAAAGAAAGGATGGTTCAATGGTATAAACTAGCTGCCTTTCCCACATAAAAATTATTTCGGCTACTGAAAATGCATATTTTAAGGGCCAAACTATGACACTGACTCAAACATTACGTACACCTTACAAATGCACAAAGGCAAAATGCAGAAATCTGTCAAAGATGCAAAGATACTGAAGTTGCGCCTGGCACTTGGTATAATCCATGAAAAAAGGATTACATACATGAATTTCTCCACCCCTTGCTCTTCAGAGAGGGAACGTAGAGATTTACGGACACAGAAAACAGGTAAAGAACAGTCTGGGATTGACAGGAACGGTGGAGCCCTGTCTGTGCTTAAAATGACATCCGATGGCGTGGGAAGGATTCAGACTCAAAATTTAGTCTTTATGTTCAGGGCACTGGCAGAGGGATTAGATACTACTTTGCACCTAATTACACAGGCATGTGTTCACCACTCCTGCCTGGTTTTCTAATACAGATGACACATGTCATTTTTACCTCCGGATAATGAAGATGATGATATTTAGTGCAGCTCCAAAGGAAGTGAGAGTGTTCACCGGTTTCTATGGCAGGACATACTTCCGTGTAATTCCTGTCGCAGAATGACAGAGTGATGGAATAATGAGAACATGTATTACTGACCGCTGTAATTTCATCCCTGCTTGAAAGGCCACGGCTTAAAAAGGAGATGAAAGCCCCAAACTGAATGGGGATGAAAAAAAGAAACAAACCTGACAGGAGTAACGCTCACTGTCTCAGGGCAACAATGTCACGTGTGTCACGTGGTTTTTCCACTTGGCGTCATGCAGATTCACGATACGCTCTGAAAGGAACCGATCCAAGTTTATTTTCATGGGCCTTTGGATGGCTGCTAGAACACGCTGGGGCATTTCTAAACATAACGGGGTCATATCCAGAGAACTCAACAGCAGGACCATGCCTGTCTCACACTGCCAGCAATAACTACTATTAAACGATTCTTTTTTACTCATCTCATACACAGATCCCACTGTGGTCTGTGACAGTTTTACAACCGACCTGTACAGAACCAGGATTTAACTGTGCATGAACACTGATTTTTAAATATTACTATTTATTTTTACTACAGCAATGACAGTCAGCTCCTGCTAGGGCTGTCATGCTAGATGTTACACAGTTACCTTAAGAAAAGGGACTGCCAAGGCAATGCACCGGAAAGTCAGCCCACAGCTCAAAGAGAAGGGTAGGAATCAAAGGTAAGTGGCCTGGGTAGGTTTTCTGGAACTGAAACTGAACTCTGCACCTGAAACCAGCCAGGATTTGTGACAAAAACGGAGCAAAGGACAAACGGAGGGATTTGGAGTGAGGATGAGCGAGGGTATTTGGTAACAGTGCCACGCAAAGGCAGGAGAGAGAAAGGAAAAAGGCCACCCAGCAAAGACCACGCGTCCCTGCTTCCCTCTCAGACAAAGCAGAAGAGTCAGCAGCTCACTGCCGTCATTCGCAGCACCCAGAGAGTACAAAAATACAGCTTTCTGGAGGAAAGACAGAGGGCTCACACCATCGGCCATGAGCTCCCTGAACACCGGGTATAGGCAAGCAGCACTCTTGAGAGCCATTTCTATTTACTGTTAAATAACAAAAAATATGCTGTAATACAGGGAGCATATGCTATGATTCCTTTCTATTCCTGACTAATAGAGAATGATTATCTCCATTAGTTTAGACTATATTCTTGGAGTGGATTTGTTTATTTGACCATTTAGTGCTGTAAAGTTACATCACAGATAACACCTCACTGCAGTAGATGATCACAACAAGAACCTTCGCCCGCGACATATGTATGTAAGAGCTTCTAGCCTGTTTCTTCAGACTGCTGAAGAAAGCCCATTTCCATTTGACAGAAGAGTCAATAACCAGTTGTCACCTTGCCTGGGCCATTAGACATACAAAACATAGACATACAAAAGAACAGCTGATTCGTCATCATTAAGATTATAAACACTACTGTAAGCACTAAAAGACAATTTTTGTTTTCAAAATACAAAAATGTAGAAGACTAAATCAAAGTCTCAAACAGTAATATTTCTCATATACTCATTTCTGTGATGACTAGATCCAAGATGCTCTAAGTCCAAAGATGTTTATGAGTCCACATGTTGCTATTAATTAAACATTACCGTACATTTTCCAGAGAAGTAAACTCTCGCAGCATTCTCACAGTGCAAATGGCAACACCCATTAGGTTGCACTTCTGTGAAAAATATGTAACTACAACATTCAAGAAACATATATATATTCAGAAAGAAAACTGAATGAAAAACATGTCTGATTATCTGGTTCTCTCCTTCAACTCATTTTCAAGCCAAGAGAGAGGAGGAGAGAGAGGGAAGGAGACTCCTACCTTGCATATTTTAGGCTAGCAGTCTGTCTTCTCTTGTATTGTTTTATTTGGCATTCGTGGGATACCTGCATAATTATTAGGTGTGTATATGCCCAGATATACACTTGGAGGAATTTCAGTAAGGTAGATCTGACTTTCAAGTGTTTGCATTTATTTTTACACATCGCAGTTTATGATCCAGGATGGCCAAGTTGAAAAAGCTTACCTATATTTCACCCAGGAGAACAATGATGCTGATGGCATATCATAAAAATAGAAAAGAATAAAATGAGTCAGTTTGAGAGAGCCAAGGTTTTCTTTTCTGACCATTTAAGCGATAGTCTGCGAGCTCCATGAAAGCTAAAAGGGGCCGGGTCTTTCATATCCTATTCATATCTATTCATATCATGTTGAGAGCCATTTCTTGAGCACTGCACACACAGAGTGGTCCTGCAACCAGTATGTCTGAAGAGCAGTCAATTCCCAGCGCCGCTGCAAAGTGCTCATGGCACACTGAGAAACAATTTTCTTTATCTCTTCAAGGCAAAATGCATTCCTTTTCCTTATTTACAGGATACCAGCCAAAAGTCATTATGAACTCTCATAACTATGCAGTATCTAGTACAAGGGTTGGGTCCTGCAACAATATTTTGAATACAAACTGAAATATTTACAAGTGTTATTGAGATTTAGATTCACTTCCTTTTCAAGTCAACTGTGAAACTGAAAATGATTACATTTTTCTTAGGTCTCTTAGAGATAGCTCATTACTTTATGTGGTTCTTACAGTTTCGCTGTTCACAGTGAAAAGTATTTGCTAGGTGAAGGCACCACACTGGCGATGTGAGAAGCACGGGTTTGCCAGGGGAGCTGTTCACAACTGCACAGAGGCAAACAAACGCGCTCTGCTCTCCGGTGAGAACTGCAGTCGAAGTAAGCTTCAAACACTTGGAACGAAATTTTGTAACTTACCATCTTTGGGATGCTTATGTTAGATGCTTATATTGGATCTGACAATCCAATATGGCATTATTTGTCTGCAGGCAACACAAAATATTTATGTTTTGCTTCAAAACAAACATAGATGAAAATACATTTCTAAAATACACACAAAGGCTAACGTCTCTCTCTCACTCGGTTTTTCACTTATAGGAGATAAATACTTGGTATGCTCCCAAATTATTGAAGGGAAAGCATTTCATTCTCACACAATAGCGTCCTGCCTGCCTGCGAGAACAAGAGCAATTTTCAGGACTTCCTGCCTTTGAATTTTCAGTTTCAAGAAACACACACACACACACACGGGCAGATGTCACAAAACATGTATCTACACTTCCCCTTCCTCACCAAAGGCTGTGCACCACTGTTCCTGGCTTTTCTCCTTTGCCATCCTCAACCACTTTGTGAGTTCACCCACAGAGCGGCTCCGTGGGCTACAGTCTCCTCTGCAGAAAACAGCAGTGGAACCCAAACGGGCGCAATGACCATCTGAAACTCTTAGAAGAGAGTCAGCCAGCTAGAAAATGCCCTTTAAAGTTATTTTGGGGGGTTGCAGAACCTGCAGAGTTAGCAAATCTCCTGCTAGAAAAGCGGCTCTGCAACACTGCAATTCTGTCTGCCAGGAATTCTCTAAGTATATACTGATATTTTGACCATCTATGAAGGTCTACAACTCTGTAATGTAGTGCAGACAGTGTGGGGTCTGCAGTTTCATGTGACCTCTTAAATAAGTACAGCATATTGTAAAAGAAAGAAAAAAAGAAGGGGTTCCTCTTACCTATTTTAATTCATTGTAACACAGATAACATAGCTTCTCTTTGCAACATGACTCTCTAGCGGTACTTGTTCAAGATCTTTGACAATCAAGTCACAGACCAACTCTGTGCAAATTCTTGATTCAAAATATTTTTTTTTTAATGAATGGTCTGCCTAAAACGGCGCATGCTAACCATGGAAAAAGTCACAGACCCCATGTTCCTGGAAAGTAACATCCCAGCTTGCTGCTGCTCTCCTTCCACTGCTAGAAAACACCCCCGACTCGTGGAGTAAGCCCTAGAGCCCTCACTCCCATCAGTTCTTTTCACTAATGCTTGCAGGGTGCTTACATTACAGACATCACTGTAGCATCTGAGTGCTGGGCCCTTCTTCCAAGCATCCCACCCAAACCGTCGCAGATCAGCTAAAAGCATCATTGTGCTGCCGTCAGGAGAACTGGGACACAGAGAGACCAAGCGACTCAGCCAAGGACGTACAGAGACTATTGCAGCAGAGGAAATCCAAGCCTGGCGATCAGCTGATATAAACATGCCAGTGTGTGCCTCCTGCTACTATCTCCAAGTTCACCTCCAAGATCCCTACCCTGCTGAAATCCTGTTTCTGGAATACCTGATAGCTGACATGTATATTAGCTTGCAAAGAGAGAAGAGGGAAAAAAAAAGGTTACGTTCCTTTCCATACCCCATGGCTGTGTAGCAGGAATGCTAACGGATCCCATGGAACTAGACAATATTGGAGATGGCAAAACCACTCCTTTAAAATGAGGCAATCATTAATCCTTAGGAACATGACACAGTCCAACAACAGGGGCCTGATTCTGCTCTCAATGCTTTGCCTCAAATTCTCACTGAACTTCCTAGAAATCTCCTCAGTAATGGGACAGAATTAAAGCTTTCATCTTCAGAAGGAATAAATCTCACTGTATAAACCCTCTCATTGCCACTTCAGCAGCGCAGTATTAACATAAATAGTTGAGAAAACCCATTTTATAGGTTGTAAATAATATCATGTAACACTTAGAATGAAAAGGAGACTATGAGAGGCTTGAAGCCAAACGATTCTCATATTCCTGTTTTGCAAACAAGAAACTATGTCTGAGGAAAGCGCTGATAACTTAGGTCAAATGCGGAGTGAAAGAACACACCCTTACTGTAAGTTGAACTTTAAAAAAAATACCTTTTTCTTAAAAGTACGGCCAGCTGCTCTTCCTAAGCACACAAATGTGATCCTCCAAAACGCTACATTTACTTGAATACTCAGTAACTCGGTTATTACCTGTTGGTTTTTAATTTCATTTTGTTTGGGGAAAAACACTGACACAACAAGCATATTTGAAATCACTTCTAAAGCAGAGCAATTAGGCGATACGCACGTTTCCAAGAAAAATAACGCAGGTAAGCCAACCGTACTTGCAGCTTGCTGTACACAGTACTGAATAGCTCCAGTCCTATTACTTGTGCACGTTATCCTTACTGTCATGAACAGAGGCACTGAAATCTATGGCCCTGTTAACCAAAGCCTGCATGACTATGAGTGTGCCTGCTTCAGGCCACACACTTCAGCAATGTGCATGAATATTTGCAGAATCAGGGCCAAAGTCCTATTATAAGGTTCCAATGTTGAGGAGGAAAAAAGAAGAGCAATTTTGTTCCTAGATCACAAAGAATTGTCCGAACTACAGATTAACTGAACTTTGAATTTTCTCCTACGGGGCCTGCAGGGAGAATGGGAGCATGACTCGGACGACACTTGTCTCTTTTGGTGGGAGCAGAACACTTAACTCCCTCAACCTTCTCCAGAAGTTGGAACTGAAAACACTTTCCACTGCTTGACGAGCATTCATCTGTGAACTCCTACCAATCTGCTGATGTTTGCCTACATCTGGAATTTGGCCCCAGGCAAATGTTTCTTTCAAAAAGCGGTAGAATAAGTTTTTGGACTTAAAAATCAGTCTTACAAAATCTGAGGCTATGCGTTTCAGTCCTGTACGTACATATGATTGAACTGAAGGGGCAACGCTGTCCCAATTCCAGTGCAGCTCCTCCCACTCCTCAAAAAAAGGCAAACAGTAGCTCCCTAAGACTTAATATACCCTATTCATTTTGAAGCAACTACAACATACTCTATTTAAACTGTATCAGCATAAGCTCCACAGAGAATGCAACATGCCCCACGTGTTACAGTGTCACCACATCTCAAACTCCTGTCAGATAAAGCCAATGTATGCTGTCCTTTTCATTCATCGAGGGTTTCAACTGATGCATGTGGTGGACTTCAACTGTTTTTTATGTCTAACAGAAGAGACTTGCAGGCGTACATTACATGTGCTGGGGTCATTTATGATTCTACAATCCAAAAAATATATCTAGCGCAATGATCCCTTGCAACGTACGCCTTGCTTAATGAAACCCAACAGTCTACAAGTATGCACAAAGTACAGCTATAAAGCTGTTCAAATTAACAGGCAAGGTGGCCACTCAGACTCTAAGAAGGAAAATATTTACAAATATTGCATATTATACATTAAAAAAAAAAAAAACTTGAGGCCCATTAGTTCTCATTCCTGCTGCATTACTGTGTTTCTTTCAGTAATGCTTTCAACGTCCTTTCTTACAGCTGGTTTTCACGGAGTCTCACTTATCAGACCACTAGCTAATGCCAGCAAATAAAATGACCTGTTGACAGGATGACTGTTATTTCATTCATTTCCACTAAAAGCTTTCATGCAATGGCCCTTTTTGCCTTTCTCCATTGCTTTGCTCAGAGGTTATCATTTATAATGTGAAAGTCATTGCGCTTGGTAACATTAGGCAGCCAGATGGTTGAGTATGGTTCTTTCTAGTTATGAAAAAAGAAATACTCCTACCGTAAGGGGTCGAAGGCTGAAAACGCTAATTAATACATGTCGGCAACTAATGCTTCAAAAAGTCAGTGATCAAAAAAGAAAAAAAAAAGTTTTAGACAATATCATCATTTTTCTATCAGTACCATCACATTTCACTGAGCTTACCCCCATGTCTTACATCATACTACTGATTTGTTTTACACTACATTTGTTTACATTTACATTAGTTTTACAAAACAAACAACCTGAAATAAGAACCTACAAAGGGTGTCTAAGCGCAAATGCTGAAAGGCTCTTAAAACATATGCAAACTATTTCAGAGAATAGGTTTTCCAATTAAACCAATGTGTTCTTAGTTATTTATTGAGAACTGACAGTGTGCTTAGGGCCTGTTTTACAAAGGCATTTAGAAAGGTTCATGGGTGCCCGGAATTACCAAAATTGCCTCCGACAGTTAGATGTACCAACTCCCAAATGGGATTGTGTGAGCCATCTTAACGTCTGTAACACCTGCTAGGCTTAGATTTACACCTGTAAAAAAACCCTGCTACTGTTTGGAATAGAAAAGAGACTGAGGATGAAATTCCTTTGATCTACTTTAATACAGGACGAACTCAGTCTACAGCAGCAGCAGAGAAAGAGAGAGCCCAATATGGAAGCCCAGGTCCTTATTGACATTTAATATACTCTTATCCCATTAAATAGTGCAGTCTGTAAGAAGACTATGATTGAGCAGCACACACGCAAAGCAGCTGACATTCTGGCTCCATTTAACGCAGTGGTGCTGATATAGCCATGGACTTCTCCAGAGGCATGACAACTCCAACCTCAGTTTCCGAGCAGACAAAACCAGCGGCCAACTAGTATGCCTACTTCGCTTTGTACAAGCATCCTACGGAAAAACATCCCAGAAAACACACACACACCCTTAAGATAACCTTGCCATTTTATGATCTCAATTAAAAGTTCTGCAACTGGTATTTTACAACTTCAAATGTAAAACTAAGAGACTTACTAAGCGAAGAGATATCACAGAAAGCAAACTTGGTTTGGAGAAGCAAGTTTGTTAGGAAGTCAGTGTCAGAGATAGGAATATTCACTTTCAAACTGAGAGGCTAGCAGCTTGCAGGAACCTCTAAGTACGAAAAAGGAAAAACCGCAGCGGCTCGTGCTGCAGCGGCCGCACTGCAATTCCTCGCTGGGAAAGCAGGTTACAGCGCTCCTGTCAAAGCAGGACTTTTACTACACATCAGTCACTCTCACCAAACTCCCTGCAACCCCCCCAACACTGGGAAACCCGAGGATTACCATGAAACGTGAACCACGCTTCTGAACCGCCGTGAAGGCTGCCTCCACCCTCTCCTGCTTTTTCCAGGCGGGGTAAGATGGTGGCTCAGCCACCTTGCCTGGGGAAGGAGGAAACGAGGGGCAGCCCCGCCGCCGCTGGGGCAGCCACCGCAAGGCGTTGCAGACGTGGACGGATCCGTCACACGACTGACGGGAAACCCTGATAACACCACCAGCACCCTCCAAGCCCTGGAGCCTTTGCTAGAGGGTAGCCAGGTGTTCGGCGCTGAAGGACTCTGATCAAGAGCCCTGTCCAGGATTTACCACTGCCCTTCTTTAACCGCTTAGAGAAGCATGAGACTCTGCTTCAAGACTGAAAACCAAACCAAGCCCTTCTGTTAGGCAGCAAAGACATTTAGCTCTTTTTTCCCCCCATGTATGTTTTAGTCAGTGATCTGACCTTAATAGGTGGAATTTCTGAAAACACACCTTTTTTAGCTGAGGCATTTATGTCACATTTCTACTTTATACCTCATTTGGTTTTTATACACAAGCAGAGAAGAACGTGGATACCTATGAAATTCCTCCATGCACAATTTAGGCACTCACCTCTGTGACATTCTTTAAAAACAAAAGAAAATCTTCAGAAACACATTTCCTACGTGGACTGCTAAGTTACACTCACCTAAGTACCCTACTGCTGCCAAAGTGTTCTGCAGTGACAAATTATAGCTACTCTAGGAAAAACAAATGGTTTCCGTTTTAGGGATGCTCTTTGATGATTCAGCACAGCATTACTCACTTTAAGGAGTTCTCTTCCCACTGCGAATTTTCTTTCTTCAAGCTCATAAGCCACAATGGAAATTTTTCATTGCATTTGCTGGCTTTTAACCCATCATCATGTTACAAATATGTTAAGCTGAATTGCAATCTATATTTGCTTCGGATCTATAATTAACATATGTCATACTAACCAATCTTCCCACTACGATTCCTATTCTTTACTGTTTTTAATGTATTTAAGACACTGACTGAAAAAGAAATACTTGTCACTAATCCGGGTCCCATTCAGCAGAGACCTCGGCCTATGCCTACACTAGCCAATCATGCAGCACAGCAAAAGCAGATCTGCAGGAGGGAAGCGTCTAGCGCTGAAGGCCCCCCGCCGCCCACTACATGTGTTTTTTGCAGGGGGTCGCTTCACCCTAGCACTAGTCTGATGCTGTGAACCGGTGGGTAGGTGAACCCTGGGAGCGCAGCTCTCTGTTTCATTTCCCTGGGAGGGAAATGCAACGGGTGTGCTCCAAGACTGCTCCACCACGCAAGAACCCTGGGCACCAAGAGGGGCCCATCGAGAGGCTCATTGCAAAAGCGCCCTCCTGATCCAAACTCAAATGCTGATGCAGACGCACCCTCACACACGTGTATGCACTAACTCGCCATTCCCTTTTCAGGTATTTAATGAACAAAATTCCTGCTGATACAAATAAAAACAATTCCAGGGTCTTTAAAGAGAACTTATTTGGTCTTGAAGGTAGTCATAGCAATGAATGACATTACGCATTTTGATCAGGACTTTAAGTGAACTTTGAGGACTTCTGAAGACAGCTAAAGCCATCCAAACAACATGCCACATTCCTTGCTGTCAGCTGATCTGAAATATGACCACTTGCTACTGTATGAGTAATTTGCAGTCATTTATGGCCATTACGTCAGCAAAGTGATACGATTGATCTATTATACAAAATGCACTCAGCTTTCATATATTTCTCTTCTCTTGTCAAATTCCTTCCATACAGAGTAAATGTTCTGCAAATTTCCCAAGAAAAATCCATTTTATCTAATCACATCATTTTTAAGCATTTAGAATAGCCTACAATCCACATATTGCAATTAATTTTGAATGATTTTTTCCTCTTAATGCATCTACAACTTATGTAAGGTATCATTAGAAAAAATAAATGTGATTATATTAACTGTTCCTTCCTAGTCAGCTTCTCTAGAATAGATTAGATATGCATAAAGAAAACTATCATAGTGAATTTATAAGCAGCCTTAATACGCTGCGTAAGATTTTAAGTAACATTCTCTGCCTGCATTTTTATCCCCTTTTGTTGCTATTGATTGTTCATCCGAAGAGTCAAATACTAGAAATAAGATGACAAAACGAATGAACAGCCAGTTCCCAAAAAGCTGTTTTTGAGGTTCAGAAATGGCCCCGTGTCCAAGTGTTCTTCTCCTCTCCATCCTCCTGTCACAGCCATTTGCTCTATGGTGCAGGGGGACGGTGGTCTCCACACACACAGCCTACCCGTCTGGGCCTGCTCCCTGTGCTGTCCATCTGTAGCATATTTGCTTCCTCTGGACACCAGCTTCAAGGCTATCCACTCGCAGAAGCAGACAGCACGTGCTTCAATACCTGATTACACTCGTTGCCAAATATGCACCAAAACAGAGCACACAAACAGTAGCAGAAAATCATGCCTATGATTTCTGGAGATACACAAAGAAAAGAAACAGTACTGCTTATAATCTGCACAGTGACTGGTGTCAGCAAGTAACCTGATTTCCCCACCCCTTTTAAATGGGGAGAAAGGCATACGTAGCCTTGTGGTGCTAAAAGACAGAGATTACTTCCAGGAAATTCCAGTTTTCATTTCTTTTACACTGCATGCTTTCTAGAGCAATGGAAGTTGATATATGTTTTATATCTCAAGGACAGAAGTGATTTGTTTGAAATTAAGCTATGATTACCTGCATGACTCATTTGATTTCCACAGGGATTTATTAATTGGACAAACATGGGTTCAGTTAAAAGAGAAATAAACATGTGTACGATACCCTCTTTTTCTTGAGAGGGAGCACTTCATAAATGTTGGGAAATAGTAAAGGGAAAAAAGACCATGTCAGCGCAATATTGTTGGTCATATACAACGCAATCTTATATTTCAGAGTTTGCAACATAGGAAACGGGTATATTAGAAACTGCCCAATTCACAGGTCTTTCTGAGTCAGCTGCAGTGAGTTCTTTGAATGGCTCTGAAGGAACAAGCTGTAACCAGTGCTTTTATACCAGCTTCAATAATACACATTTCAAAGCCAAAAGGCCCAGCTATCTCAACTGTTTACACAGCCAACGTGCACTGGGAAAGCAACGACCAACAAGTTCCAGTCTACCATGCAAGAATTTTATCCGATCCCCTGATTGTAGTCCTCGCAGCACTGGAGAAAGGAAGGACAGCCTTGTTTTTGTTTTTTCCGCTCAGTGGAATTGGGGAGAGGGAAATCCTTAATTTACTAACAGTATTCTTTTCCACTAAGAGATTCCACCTACCTACTTGAAGCACCTAAGCGCTTTTGATGCTCATAGTGAAGTCTTCAAGAACACATCTCTAACTTGTTCTGATACAGCTAAAATCCAAAGCCACACTTATGGGCTACCTGTCTCTCCAGATGTATCGCTACAGTAGTATTCCCCCCTCTGCCCTGCCAACCCAAACCCCCCCCCCCCCCCCCCCCGCGGAAGTCTGTCTCAAGGTATTCACAGAGTAACTGTGAGACTTGCTCTGAGATTTAAAAAAAAAAAAAAAAAAGTTCCTGAGGATTGCATAATTTCCTGACGCTTTTTTTAAAAACCAACCATGACATACACTGGGCCCTTTATCACCTTGAATCAACAAGAAATATTTAATACATACCAGGGTATAGGTGAGGGCTAGATAGGGTAAACATGCACCTGTGTAAAGAAGTGGAGATCTGTCTGCCTGCAGAATATGCCTGATGATAAGACTTACACTAGATTTCAGGTGAATTGTTATTTATGAAAGTACTTTCGAAATCCAGCACTGGGGACTTGTTACCTTATCCCCCACCTCCCTGTTCATTTTTCAAAACTACCTTGTACCACATGCTTCTTATTTCCCTTATAAACTTTTCTGGATCAAATGTTTCAATGGAATTGGTTAACAAACAAGTGCATGCAACACTTGTGTCAAGAGAGGCTCCTTTGAGGAAAGCATCCTCCCAGATCAACTTAACATATGGATGACCTGCAAATCTGACACAACACAGCGAGGAAATAGGAATCTCAGCTAAAGAGGCCACACGAGTGACCAAGCACAGCTGAGATTTTTCCCGATTGTAGCCTCGATTTCTTTGCAAAGAGGATAGGCTGACTAACACGGGGCTTGCCTTTTGCACAGAAGTGGGGCCATACCCAGAGAAGAGCAACAGATCTTTTCTTTGAGGATGGGAGTGGGATTTCTAAAGCTTTAGAAATACCAGCAGAGCTCCAGCCAAGTCCATACAAATCAGACTGCTGACACCGCTCACTACGTCAGGAACTAGTCTCCTAGATCTGATGTTGCTGTCATTGCGACATACAGGAAAAGTGCTGCTAACCCTAACTAAAGGCCTGAGCCTTGTAGAGAATGCTAGAGCAGAATAAGTATTACTAAAAGTTTCCTCAGCCTTTTTAACCGTTATTTCTTCAGCAACCCTAAGTCTAGCTCTAGAGCTGGTAACTCCAGGTAAGTAAGTCTGAGGATTTAATGAAATCGTTCATTAGTTCAAACACAGGCCACTGTTGTCACCTGGTCCCACCCAAGGCAGTATTGTGGAGTCATTTGATGACCCTCTGCTGTACGTCTCATTTTTATTAGGCCAACTTGTGTGTCTTGAGACCAAAATCCATGACTTGCACAGCCTTCATCTCAAGAGGATGAAGATGAACGGAGGAGCACAGAAATCATTTGTCCTAGCTCCTGAGGAGAGACAAAATGTTGGAACGTCAGCACGACTTGGCAGCAGTTCTAGCTTTGCAAACAGGCAGTCTTTTCTTTGGGTAGCCTGGTCTGTTCAGCAGCCAGTCTATACGGTCTTAGACACCAAGCACAAACCCCAAAAAACAAACATAATTGTGTAAAGCTCTAGTAATAATACTGGTGGCACGGGCAAGATCAAAAGAAACATGCTTTCATAAGGGAATACCTTTGCTCTGTTGGTTAATTAAGTATGCAATAGTAAAGAGAAGTGTCTTTTGTGTGCATTTGTGATTGCATGAAACAAGGTCATGTTCTGAATCACTGTCTGTAATGCGTTCCCACATTGAAGCGTATTAAGAAAACATGACAGGGTCTCCTGTACACCAAACTGCAGGAGAGTCAAGAGTTGAGGCTGAAATTCCACACCTGATTTACTTCATTATATCTAGTTACGTACTGAATAGCTTGAAATAATATTTGCTGTTCCAAAACCTTTTGATACATAACCAGAGGCTGTTTTGGGGGCCGAGAAATCCTATCACTACAGGAGGCCTAGGAACTGAGACCAGCTGTCTGCATTTTGAGGGAACTCTTCCAATCCCTGCCTTTTTTCTTTTTTTTTTTTTTTTTGGTAGGCTAGCCCATAATTTATCTACCTTTTTTTTCCTCAAGCCCCATATGCAATTCACCAAGTAGAGTGCTAAAACCTTACTAAGTGCTTTCCCGAATCCAAGCTCCATTTCAGGTAGCTGTAGTGAGTCTGACCTCCTTGTGCCCATGTTCTCTGCAGCGTAAGCCTAATACAGCCTACATAACACAGGAGCAGAAAAGGAAACCAAACTAGCCCCAGGACAGACCAAACCAGCCCCGTGCCTGACGGCACCAGAAGAAAAAGCCTTTGGGGGTATAATGTGTTTAGGAAATCAAAGGGACTGAAATATCTTTTTGAGAGGATAAACCTATCGTATCTTCTTCTGTCTAGGTTTCTCAGTGTTGAGTTTCCCCCAAGGAGGAGAATCTCCAGGGGAAGCTTCCAGGAGTTGCCTGGCTGCGCTGGATTCAGTTTTAGGCGTTCAGTGAATGCTGCTGTGCTGTCCCTCCAGCACCTTCATCCTGGGAAGCCTAACACTGACCGCAGCTCTTCCCAGTGCCTTAGGCCCTCTGTGGTAGCAGAAAAGCACATTTCATTTCCCATCTCCAGAATGACACAGCACCCTGTCAGCCCAGCGAGGAGCCATGGTTTTCCTCCTCCTGGGCTACGCTCTAGGCTGCTCAGAATCAAACAGCAGGGAGGTCTCAGCCGCTCCAAAGTGCTGGGCTCAGCCCTGCTCCCTTTACATAAGGCCAGACAGCTCTGTTAGCACGGCCGGAGTCTTGTCTGGAAGAGGCTCTGTTTAACTCAGTAGTGTCCCCATCTGTAAAATCAAGGAATTACAGTTTCTTTATAGCAGGCTCCGAGAACCCCAGCCAGGAAGGGAAATACAAGAGTAGGGCGCTACCACTAAAAACTGCACCTTTTTAAAAGTTATGGTAAATATCTGAAGCAAGTCACAGGTTGCTTCCACCTTCCAGCCTAAATCACTAAGCCTTTTTTGGTATCTCCCATCCTGTCTTGTTTCTGCCATGCATTTAACCTTTTGCATCATTTTTCTCCTGTAGAAATCCCTAAATATCCCAAGAAGCACAGTTCCCATGATATTTGTCGGCCAGCTGAAACCACAAGGTGTTTGAAGAAGCTTCATGAGAAGTCTTGCTCACATATGTTTTGGAACCACATTTCAGGCAGCATTTCTTCTGCAAATTCTGGCGGTTAATTAGCTAGCCATAAAAGAACAAATATTGATCCTAGAATTATACAGGGGAGGGAGGGGAGTTACCATTTTATTTCAATTATAAGAGATGAAGGAAAGCAAAAATCATTAGTGTACGCCTGATCAACTTCCTAAGCAAACAGAACAAGAGAATAAAATCACAGTCACTTTGGACTTACAGATGCTTATTGCTTTTGCAATTTTTTGAATTTTTGTTGGATGAGAGACAATAAACCAACAGAAATCCAGACTCCTACTATTCCATAAAGGGGGCAAGAAACAACACTGCTTTACTCTATACACAGCAACAAGAGCAGCATGACCACTTCTGACTCTTTTTCAATCAGGTTAGGAAGTTTAAATGGAAACAAATTGAACTAAACGCCTGGAATTCAAACCTCCTTCCTTGCCTAGCATGCAGGCACAAGCCCTTCCCTGTGCGAGACCAAAGCTATTAGTCAGTCTAGGATACAGGTCCCTCTTCCTTTTAAATGTACAGATACTGATCTAGGTGGTATTTACAAGTGGTATCATCAACCTCAGCAACGCCACCCCCAGAGCACACCTACATAACTGTGCAGAACTGAAGGACAAAGCAGGAAAAGATTCCCAAGTAGCCTCTGCCAGCACTAACACGGGAAAACAAGACACCAGTTAGCACAGCACACAGACAACTCTGATAGCTCTGCATGAGCCAGCTGAGTCAGGAGGCAGGCAGCGACCTTCATAGACCTTCCCTGTATTAGAATCAACATCTCAAGCACCTCACAAAACTCAGCAGTGCAATTCCTGTATCATCAATGTTAATGTGTTTCAAAAAGATTCTCTTGATAAGCAAGCTATCTCTTCCTCTATTTAAAGTCCACATGGGAGTGAATTTTGTAAGACAAACCCACAAGTTATGTAAAACAAAATGTACTTCACTAGACGTTCTTCTCTCAAATCCTTCACTCCATCACTTACCTGCTTGTGAATTTTCAGTCAGCTTTTTGATGTATTTTGCTTTTAAATAAATTAACATCAGTAAGTCTCTAGGTTTCGAGGAATCTCTCCTAAATCAAACTTTTAAAAATGTTCCACGCACAACCTTCATGTAAAATACCTCATTTTCCAATTCAGGTAAGATTCATTTTTAAACTGTTAAGACAACCATAATCTCACAGGTACTCACAGAGATTCTTCCAGTACGATTGGCTTCCTCTCTTTCTGCCAGTGCCCGTAAAAAGTTATCTTTCAGTTCTTTTCCTGCACTTGCTAGTGACCTGGAAAACAATGGCACACAGTTATTACTGCTATCAATTATTATTGTAGGCTTAGGGTTCAGTGTCCTGTTGGGTTAAGTGTTCTGTAAATATAAGGAGATAGCCTTTACCCTAACATGGTTAATTCATCTATTGCCTGTTCTGATTTACATTCTTGCTGCAGTAACAATGCATTTCATGCCCTTAAAACATTCTTCAAAAGTAAACGCTATTCCAGACGTACTATATGCAGTAGTTTATCAAAAGCTGACTTCCACTTGTATATATTTTCAATTCTATATCAAGACTAATCAGAGTGCTTGTTTTATAACTACAGAATGATGGCCAGAGTCATGTTTACACAAGAATACCAAACTTTCACAGTGGACAAATATAAACTTAAGCCAGCAAATATAAACTCAAGCCAGCAACTTATCAAATGAACTACTACATACCTAGACTGTTGGGTGTGGTAAGGTCAGTATACTTTCGATATCTTTAAGTACGAAACATGAAAAGACAACCCAATTTTCCTCCAAGAAAACTGGGAAAAAGCATCGCAAAAAGGATACCAAACTCTAAAAATTCATCCTTCACCTTTGAACATGGTACCCTGGAACTGAAGCAATAATTAAAAATAGAAAACACCCATCAGACCGACAAAAGCACTGAATCTTTGACAGAGCTCACCAAAAATATGATCCTTTAAAACAGTTCCTACAAGTTTCTTGGGCCTAACCCAAAGCCCTTCTGTAGCCACAGGAGTCACTCCGCTCCCCGCAGCGTGCTCTGCATGTACAAGGAGGAAGCTGACCCTTCTGAGATCCTGCACTGGGGTGGCTTCAGTGGGACCCTTTCTCCTTTCAACATTTAAAGCAGTGAATGCTTGTTGGAATACTCTCTCTTAGGCAACCAAAGGCAAAATAGTGCCTCTTGATTCAGCACAGATCTACCTGAAAAGGGAAGTATTATAACCTCCCTGCCACTATCTTGATGTATTTCAATAAAAAGGAGCCGCATCTATCAACCTAACAGTATCAAGAAAGAACTTTGTATCAAATATATACTGTATGAAGTCTCAAAGAAACCCTTGCCATGAAAATTGAAAAACTCCCCTGGCAAATTTTTAAAAGTAGAAGTCCTTGGCAATGTCCTTAAACTGTATGCATCAAAAGCCTGCATCTAAGCTTCAGGAGTCTGATGTAAAGCAGTCTGGTCAAGCTCTGGCTACTTCACCAGCTGTTACCCAGAAATACATTAATTAGAAGCTGTTTCAGAAGTGCATCTGCTGCATTGTAAAAATAAAAAACGGAAGACTAACATATGGATTAAAACTCCTCAATTAATTAGATATAAAAGAAGAATAAGAAATGGGGTATCACATTTTCCTCTTCCTGTCCGGTTAAGAATTCTAGATTACCAGACTCTGTCTGGCGGACTTTAATACTAAATCAATAGTAATGCTAAATCTATGTTTAGCAACTGTTCCATCTGACTTAGCTTGAAGTTTGTGGCTCCTATTTCAGGCCCACGGAGGGATTTGGTGCCGGAAATACCATGTGTTTTTATCCACTTGTATCTGACTGTCTAGTAAGAGACATGACCTTTCCTTAAAAAACTTGCCTTACTGTCATCCCTTGATCACCAACACAATTCTACCAACATCTTCTATTTGAAATACCTGAACCAGTTTTACAGCACTAAAATATATAAAGCTTTTTTTTTAAATAAAAGTATCCAAGAACATCCTCACTTCATTAAGAACACACCCATCCATGCCTCAAATCAAGCCGCAGTATTTCAAAAAAATACAAAGATGTCATTGGCCACCCTCCCCCCATGTCAAAAACTGTGCAGTGTTAAGAAGTAGAGGTGAAATACCACAGGTACGTCACAGGCGTACGGTAAGCAGCTTCTGGTAATCCTTGAAAGAATTCCCGTGGGACGTTATCACGCCTTATTTGTTAACTGATCACGTTGATTACTTGAGGTCTATCTCAGTAAGGCTAACCTCCAAAAGGCATAAGATATGAATGGAAATCATCTTATGTATACGTATTTTCTATGCTAGCCTCAGTTTGGCAAAGTCCTCACTTGCTCTGTGCAAGATGTTTCAACATCTACAAAAGGGGCGGGGGAGAAAGATGTTTTCTGAATTTTACTAAAATAAACTTAATCTTACTATGTCCCATAAGGAAAAAAACCCAGTAATATTACAACTGAACAAAACATAAGAAACGCAGATGATCATGGCTGATCTCATAGTGTCACAGCACCAAGATCATTTGGAGCACAGCTTGGTATTAACAGGCTGCTTTTTGTAATAAAGAGGGGTGGGAAAGAAGGCCAAAACAAAACCCCAAGAAAATTATTCATATTGTATGTTACGTCTGAGAAATACATCAAACATCTGTTCATTTGGAATATCTCTAGAACCACATTTTTAGAAATTAATCAATGTCATTTGACGCTCATCACAAAGTCATAATGGCCAAAAAGTATATAGCAATGCTCCTGGATCAATGTGTGCAGCAACGACACATCGGATGCGTCCTCTGTACCATACTCTTACCCTCAGTGAAGTCCCCCATCTTTAAATATAGACGCCTGAACTCTAGAACTCCAGAATCCCAGAGTATCCCCCAGTATCCAAGCAACCACTAATCTTTCCTGAGGTAGAAATAAACAGCTACTGGGTAGACTTGCCACTTTTATTAACTGGCAATGATTCACTCCTTTTATTTCCTGCATGTATGTGTTTCTTTGATTCTTCTTTGCCCCTTAGGATGTGCATCCTCCACCTCGCTATCCCAGCTCCAACCTGTCCCAGCTCTCGGTTCCATCTCCCTTCTAGGGGCTTGTCCACACAAGAAAATTGCACCCGTTTACCTTAAGGCAGGTTTTAAACTAACATATTTAAAACAGTACAGAAAGTTATATGAATATTCTTAAGAGTCAAATCAGGCTCATTTCAGTGTGAAACATGAATCAATTAGGAATTGATTTGACTTAAACTGCACATAAAGAATTGCAAGCTTCTGTTAAGCACGCACTGAACTGGTTTAAAAAACAGATTAAGTTCCAATTGTATAAGGTTCTCATGTGAATACAGCCTTTTATTCATGCAGAACGTATAGCATTTATAGGAACATTATACGAGTATTTGTTACTAGCCATTCTTGAGACGCAGCAGCTCGTGCATTCTTAGTGCTCTGGTTTACCATCGCAGCACAAGGCTGAGCAGAAAAGATCAAGGCATTCCACCCTGGGAAAGTTCCCCCACGCACAGACAGGCTGAAATTTTGAGGTGTGACTAGTTAGGAATTCATGAAGGCTACGTAAATGTTTGTTCCATCTTCCTGCCAGACGAGACAAGGGAGTTCTCCGAGCAGGGAGGAGCGGCAAGGAATTCTCTAGCGCCCGCCGAACACGACTCCTACCTAACAAGGGTTATTTAAGTTGCAGTGACCTGAAAAGTGCTGTTTAAAAAAACACAAAAAAGGAGTGAGTCACTCAAAACTCTGTATTAAGCTCTTCACAATCTAGAGGGTTGCAAATTATATACCAGCCTACGAAATATGCTAAAGATGCTTTTGCTTTTTCATATAAACTTGCAGCACTTAAAAAGAGCAGCAGAGAGCGTTTAATTATTAGAACGAAGTTATGTGTCTCTAGCATCACATGCGTGACCGTGACATTAAATAAACTTAGCACGCACCGACTGAAACTACTCCCACCATTCAGTTTGTGCCACGGTATACTTGCTGAAGGATGTTTCAGAGCGAAGTCCCATTTTACAAGGCAGCATCATCTTCATCATAACTATCACAGGAGTTGACTCTTAGATGTCTATACATCATTGCTTTTACCAAGATTTTGACTGAGTAGCAATATCCAATTTTGTACTGTACTTAACAAGCGTTTGTTTGTGTCCTGATGTTGTGCTCTATGTTACAGCGAAGGATAAAGTCAAGTCTGGTGAGGTTGTAATACTCCCCACTGACTTCAGCCAGCCAAAGCTCATGGCAGTCCACACAAAGGTTCACCAACTCTAGATGAAGGACCGAGCTCACCGCAGGTCTCCATAGGACCTCTCACCCCATCTGGTTCAGCCCTGAAGGGATACCACAATCCTGCCACTGGGATTTTCTCCCTCTCCTCTACCTTTACGTGGCACTTCTAAATAACTGCTAGCCACAGTCACCTAAGCACAGCTCTTAACTGCACATTTCTAACTGATGTTTTTAATTAACTGCACCGTGTGGCTAGAGGTCCACACTAGCAGTAGGATATTACGGTGCTAGGTGCTGTATATACTGCCCGTCCTGGTGAGCTTAGAAACCAACCAGCTGGACACACTAAAGACTGGAGGGAAAAGTAAAAATATAGGCAAAAGTTCTTATTCTCCCTTTTCAAATGGGAACCTGAGACACACAGAGATTAACAACATATCCAAAGATAACACAGAATGTCTTACCAAACATGTTATTACTGTTAGTAATCAGATGGCAAATGCTCTGTAACTAGTTCTTGTATTAAATATAATTTCTAATATTAACTTCCCTCCTTCTAAGGATACGCGTTATCTGTACATAAAGAAGAGAAAGCATTAAGAATGAGTCATACTCCTCCCTACAAAGTCCTTCAACGGAACTACCACTGAAAATAAATACTACAGTTTAGCAAAAATAAAAAGCATATTTTTCCTAAAGCAATTTTTTTGGGGTGCAGAAACTCCTAGTGATGTTAACAGTACCAACTGTTGGCTGCTGTTTCTAATTCCATAAATGCAGTTCTGATTTTATGATGCTCACAGTTTCACTTATGAAACCATGAATTTCCATGCTATCTTGTTCCTTCCAAGCTGATCCCTCCCTTCTGAGAGCTGCCACCAGCCCGTGCACCTTCTCCCGTTTCCAGTTCAGACACCTTTCGTGAACCTCTCTGGCCGTGTGCTTCCGCAGCTTCACTGCTACGTGTTGATGCAGCAAAAAGAACCAAGGCTCTCACTGAACTTGGGTTACGGCGCCTTGATTCTTATTTTGATAAGCTAAGCTGCTTTTTTCATTTTATTATGGTTCCCTAGGGTTTCATTTACTTTATTTTTTTACATTGTCTACCATGTGGCCTTTTCCTGAGAGCACTGGAGTCACAGTTGGAAACAGAACAGTGTGGTTGAACTTTCAGAGAGCCCGGCTGACCTGCAGAATGCTTTTTATCAAACTGAGATAATGGGAAGAACATCTAACAGTCCCACTGTTGTTCTTGCAAAAGTAAACTCTGTGTTCCAGTTTAGCAGCAACGGACTGGAATGCACACTCTCGCCTAGCTTCTGCAAAGCAGCTGTGTTTTGCAAACACCTGCCCCAGGATTAGTTGGGAGACAGGCGTAAAGAACTCAGTCCCAAAGCTTCTCCCTCATTTTGAAACACATTTTTTATTTTAAAACATTTGAAGCACAAACCTCCCAGTGCCACGCGCTTGCAGCACTGGGTCCTGAGGCAGGACTACAACTTGAACACTGTTCCAAGACATCAGACCTAGAATGGTTTTCTTTACATGAAGTGCACACCCTTTAAGAAGCGGGGAGAGACTATAGTGCAAGATTCACCTTAGAGACCAGTGTGTAAGGCTGGGACTGGACAGATCCGAGTTCGCAGTCTTGCTCCATCACTAATATGTGGCATGAGCGTGGCAAGTCACTTAGACTTCTGGTGCCTTAATTTCCAGTCTGAAAGACTGAGGGGATGGCACTTCTCCAGCTCAACCCAGCCAAACCCAGTAAGGCTGTGCGTGGCACAGCTAGAGGCGCAGCACTTACAAAAGCTTGGGAAGCATTGGCACATTGAGGAAATGCGGACAGAGATTCACTTGCTAATGCTCAGCCACATGAATTAGAAGCTTGGCTTAAATGGTTCACTTCATTTCTCATGAGCCTCTCTCCTCTGCAAGCATATGAGAAACTGCACCACAGTTGAACGTTATGTGCACAAACCCTTAGCTGTGGTTCCACAGGCTGCCTTAGGGGGATACCACGTTGGTTCTTGAGACCAAGTAATTCATGTTCTCACTCTTTCCCCAGTTTCTGAGGGACGTAATGCTGCAAGCGTGCTTGCCCCCTTTAGCTGATTCACATGAAACTGGAGATGACGTGCAGAAGACTCACGCAAGAGTGATTGATTTCTGTTGCACTGGTCATTTTAATGAAATAATACACAATTACTTCAAACAGTAATGACACTAGATAGGTAGAACCACAATCCTTTCAACACCACAACTACTTGAATTCATCTGTACATTTATCTCAATCGTAAAAAGGAAGAGTGGAAGAGAAAATAATAAAAAAAAAGAAATCACAGATGTATAAATAGCTGGCCAAATCTGACCCTCAGGGGTCCAGTCTTCTATTCTCCAGCAGCATTTCCACTGTATTACCAAGCAATAAGGTAAAAACAGGCACCTAAAACATCAACTGAAATCACAAGCAGGGTTTGGATTACTGCATACAAAGATGTCTCTACCTCAAATTAAAGGAAAAGTAACTCATTTCCAAAGAACCACCATATGAGGTTGCTTAAATGGGAATTATAGATTCTAAAACCCCCTTTTGGGGTCAGCTTTGCCAAATACAGGCCAGTTTATCATACTATCCAACTGGACATGGTATCTTGACTTGCAATACCCTGGTGCTGTTATAAGCAACAGCAAAAGGTAAAAGCACCAAGTTGTCTTTCTCACATTTAAAAAAGACTACAATAGAAGGAAAAGATAATTATTTAACTTGTTTTAAATTTAAAAACAACTTAAATTTAAAACAACTGCAACAAAAGGCAGCAGCACTTGTACAAAAAGCATCTGCAGTTTTATTGGTGAGGTGCATGGCTTCACAACAGGGCAGGAACTAAGCAGGCATGCAGGTCTAAGAGTGAAATACAAATTTTCTTAAAATCTGCTGCAATATCTCCATTCAGCGCCTTGTTTACTGTAGCAGTGTGAAGTCTTTAAAACACTGACAGAACTCTTCAATTACAGTAAGACCAGGCTCAGAGCGTCAGTAAGCTAGAAGCTTAATGCTGACCTCAAGAGAAGGCAAGCTATACACGGGTAGAATCAGGTCCAGTTTCACCAGGTCCTTCTAATGCTTTTTGACGTTTCCAAAGCTCAAATGCATTCCTGTAAAAGTCCTCTGCAAAACCTCCACTGACTTCCTAACCACAAGCTCCTGACCAAGGTATACAGTTCAGGGCATATGGACGCTGAGAGCTGCAAAGTGTGTACTACCTACCTATTTGTGCAACTTCATTTTTCAAAATACTTTTACTGCATGTCTGTGTTAAAAAAGAACCATCCTTGACAACAAGTAATTGGATTAGGAAGTTAGATAAGAAGAGACACTTAAACTTTCAAACATTTTGACATTTTTGGCATGTATCCATTTGTAAAACCTGCTATAAAATTTTTGATTGCTACTTACATAATCAAACATAAAGGAAATACCTTTGGAAGGACGTTAATACCATACATTTTATTGTTTAATAAAATGAACAAGTAATTGCAAAAACCATACTTACTACATGATATTTGAAACTCCATGGAGTAAATGGTATTTTAGAAAACATTCGGGTTTTATACGCACTCCTCTGAAACAGTTTCCATAGCTATCACAGGTTTGGCTTGTGCTGAGAAGCCCACACCTGACAAAATACTGGCACCAATATTTCAAACAGTTACAGCTACCAGCAACGTGGTCCTGTCACTTATCCAACATTCACTAACTTCCAAAAAAAAAAAAAAAAAAAATTTCCCTTTATCAGCTCCGGGCTAAGGTCGTAGAATACACTGCTGCCAGTTTAAAACAAGTAAAGGGGGAAACCTGAGAGATATTCCTAGCACAGCTATCACAGCTCTCCATCTATCAAGAGATGACTGTCCCCTGTATGTTACATCTTTTGGATCAAAGAACTGGACTTGCAGTCCTTTCTCAAGCAACCCCTCCCCCCAACTTTAGGAAGGAGATTTATAATGAAAAGAGGAATTGAATATTTTCTCCCCACAAAGAACAAACTTGTATTTTCATTAATACCAATTGTTAAGCCTCATATCGATGTTCTTAAAGGGAAAACATTTTATTTTCTAAGATTTGTTATGAATCATGAACTAACTTGGGTGATGCCCCAGAGCTCAATCCTGCATCCAAACCTTATTGAAGGAAAGTCAAGGCCAACCCAGACTCCCTGGGTTTATGCTCTGGGCATTTTCTTTGAAAGAAAATTACTGATCCAGTCCTTCAGAGTAATATGTTTTTTTCTTGCAACAGGGCACACTGACCACATAACGTGCAGCTTATGAGAAGGAGAGGTATTCCAGTTTGGTTATGACTCTCAAAGCTGGACTGGGTGCAGGCCAAGCCAGTCTCCTCACACAGGTCAGAGCAGCTGTGAGACCTTGATTCAGACTTCAGCGGTTGCAAGGCACCTACAAGGAGCCATCTGGACAGAGATGAATACCTATTCTGGCAGCATCCCATGGAGCACCTAGGCCCATACTGCTGTCACATTCTATTGTCAGGAAGGTACCAAAAAGCTATGAAAGAAACGGATCCCTCTTTTTCACCATCAAGAAGATACACTGGAATGTAGAAGACTTTAGCGTCACACCTGAATCATGACTGTTGAGGAATGGAACTGGATTTTTTTTGCCCAACACACACAGTTGTCTCCATGACTGTTAGTTTCTCCAAAACTGGTGCCAAAAGGTTAGGTTTACTAGGTAGTCTATGAAACAACACCCGGTTGTAAAACTGGGAGATAAAATTCCCTTTAACTTTGTTGTGAGAATGACAAGACCATAGAGGATTACAACAGAGACACAACAAAATAAATCTAGCTGTAACTTAATTATGTGACTCCTCTTGTTACTACTGAGAAGCTGACCTTAAAATGTATAATTTAGGTGTAATGCAGAAACAAAGAATAACATTTTGTAATAAACAAAATGGGAATTCCACATGGAATCTTACAGAACGACTTCATCAATCAGGAAAGCGCTACTCATAGATAAGAAAAAATGATCTGTTCCTCCAAATAAAGCCTAAATTTCCATAGCATTGCGGGGCTGTAGAACTTGCCAACAGCACCAATGTCAAAAGCTGACTCTACAGAGGCTCCTGCACTGTACAGATGCTGCAGCTACTGCTGCTATTGAAAGCAGTAGTGCTTAAGGCTCAAAGGACAGTCTTCCCCTAGTGAAAGCAATCAGGAAAAAAACTTGTTCAAGACTGCACAGAAATAATGATATTCCTATGAGATAAATGTGTCTCTCTGGTTTTAATTTTTAATAAATAAGAAGAAAGAGGTTGTTCATATATGCCATTGTCACCAACACAAGCTACCAGAAGAAAGATGTTTCTTAAGGTATAAGTGATTTTTCTTTTTTTTTTTTTTTTGCGCCAAGAAGGTGGTGACCGCAAAGATGCTGCAACGTACAGTTCAGTTTCCAGGCTGAACAAGGCTCTTCGTTGGATACTGATTTACAGTTTGGGTTATTAAGATAAAAGTGGCTGATGACTTTCTGGCAGAAGTCTCACACCTAAGCTTCGAGCCCGATCTCTGCAGAGAAGTACTGATCACATGTTCGTAAAAATGCTTACCACGCTTTCTGTTTTGAGAACAACCCTAACACCAAGTCTGCCCTGAGGGTACACAGATTAGCTGGGCAACAGCTGCCAAAGCACTCCTCGGCAGCTGGCAAGCCCTGAGGCACACTGACCCAATATTTTTACAGCTTACTGTTTCCTTCTGCTCTATCCACGTTCGTCTACCACTCCCAGGACTGTTGTGTTTGAACTTCCCTGTAATACGCTACAGTGATGACTGGCGAGTAGAGCAGCACTGTAGCAAGTTCATGGACACCTAAACTCAAATGATCCCCCTAAGCCATGAGAACTTCTCACAAGCCAGGTGAGATAGCTTTGGTGCTGTTTGGAGTGGCCAAACTAACGCAAAATTGCCTGAATGGCAAGCATGACCTGTCCAATCCACTAGTGACCAAAGTCCTCTGAAGACATGGGACTGAGCTAATCACCTGCACAATTGCTACTTTTGTGCCTGTGGTTTTCAAGTCACATGAAGAACTGAATATTTCCTGTTTAAGGAAAACGTGTCTCGAGGTAGTTGTGGGATATCTGATCTCACCAAGAAATACTGTTTCACAAGTGGTTACGGCAAGGGGCCTGAGAGGCAGAACTAAGTCGCTCAGGCATCAAACATACAAAATCGGCAGGAACACCCGACCAGGCTAAGACATGCATTTACAGTGCTTACCTTTTCCGATCACCCAAGAACTTGAATTCAGCACTAGGAAAATAAAGCATCTCTAAATGTTAGGCATTTTTATTGTGCGTGACTACAGTTTTGGCAACCCAACAGAACTTGGGATTGGGATATTCCTAGTAATGGAGAAACTTATCCATGAAAATAAAGATACCTATCAAGATTTGGACGGCATTCACTGGACAGGCCAAAGTGGATTAACAAGAAACCCCATGCACTTGCAACCTTTCTCCTGCAAAGCCAAATGATTTAACTAACGGTGAAAATTTGCCCCAAACATTCAGTCCTTAGATAAAATTCTAACAATCTCCAACCCTTAAATAACACTTTTTTCCTTCTTTACATCATAGCCCAGCTCTTCATTTCTACCTGAGGAACGGGAGACGCAAAGAGCTACTGTCGCTTCGCAGCAGTCATACAGCACTGAAGTGACAGCCACCCCTTGTTTGACTGCAGTACCTTCCAAATAGAAAGGGAGCTCCCAGGACACTTGCAGGCATAGCATAAATACCTGCTTAAGTGCACAGATTGATCGCAATCACAGCAGTTAAGACTTGTTAGCAATTCACCAAGACGAGACGACTTTTAAAATTGTTTTCATATCTTAACGTTTTACTAATAGATGCAATAGTGTGAGTAAGACCCAGAAAAACTCTATTTCCAATACAACCAGAATTTGCTGTAACAACAAAATGAAAGACTGCTTTCTGAGTAGGCAACAAGAGAGAAATAATCTTTAAAGAAATTGGTTCCGCTCTGCAGCTGGTCCAACGCTGACCCACTTTTGCTGCTGACTACTCTCCCATCGCAATTACACAAATGCTAGGTGCGATTCCAACCTGATTTACACTCATTCTCTGGCACCAATCTCCCTGCCTCCTGTAGTTAACTGAGGCCAGAAGTATCACTCCTTGCTTCTTCCATAAAGTCCTCTGCATTTTGCCTCCTCTAAATAAAGGTTCCTGTTAACTGCCTTGAAATCCCTCCCCCAGTCAGTTAATACAACACTGGACTGAGTACTCCATCGCTCCCCTTCTTCCTTTCCCGTCCCCTAAAAGGATAGCTGCTTCAGACAGAGAGATATAAACGGTGAGGAGAACATGGGAGGGAGGAGAAAGGCTTAGAGACACATGCACAAGGGCCAGAGCCTGCTCCCAGTTCCCTCAAAATAACCAACAAAACCATGGACTTCGGATGGAAATAAGGCTAAAGCAACAGATGACTGACACAAACCCTTGGCAAAAGAATGTGAAAATGGAACTGGGAAAAACAGAGCACACCTGTTCGCTCCACCTCACAAATGCTCCAGTTTTGATGTCTAATTTTTCTGAAGGGGGGAAAAAAAGTACTTCTAAAGCAGAAAGATTTAAGGCAACATGCTTAAATGAGGTCCTCTTATCTTTTTTTGTGCTTGGCTGGCTGACCATTCCCCACTTCAATTACTTGGCTGCTATTATGCAAATGAGAAGGATGCCAGAAGTCATGCACCTGTGTTTGCCTGTGTATTCAATATTCCTATTAAGTCCTTAAGCCCTATTATGTGGTAGACAGGCACGCAGGATTGCTCAACTCCGGTTACAGCAGGGCAGGTGAAGGGCTTCTCAAGCTCCAACAACAGTTAGAAAGAATTTAAGACAACACAGTGGTTAGACTTGGTCCTACAGCTGAGAAGAACAAAAACACTGAATGGTACCGAAAACTTTGTGTTTAATACAGCTGCTAATCTGTACCCACATACTTGATGCATGACAAAAGAATAAGCTCGGCCCCAACCCTGCATGCCGACCTTCAAACGAGGTGAGCAAGTCCTTCAGACTCAGCTGTTAAGCTAAGCTCGCATGCTGTATGTTTTGCAAGGCTGAAGCTTTATACATTTTCTAGTATAGTTTACAGCGACAAGAGGAACTTTTTCCTTGCTTTTCAGGAGATCTGCTTCACTGTCAAAGTTGTCACAACAGACTATTGCTATGTCTTAGCTGTTTTGTTTTACTGCTACTTAACAGCAGCTCTCGCTCCATCAGAACCTCTCTTTTCGATGGGTTCTCAGTAAACGCTGATTTTGCCCTAGGCATGCCATTTAGCTGTATGGAGCTGAATGCCTGCAGTAAGAGAGCACAGTAACAACTGCCTGCCTTTGCAGAAACACTGAGCAGTATGCACCATTACAAATATTTGAATGCGTAACTTCCAAGACATGTTGAAACGGTGACTAACAGCTGCACCTCCACAGATTAACCTTGCAAGTTCCCATCTTAAACCAAATCAAATGAAGAGCTGGAGCTCCAAAGGAGTATCGGCCTGACCCTCCGTCCCCTGACAGTGAAAATACTGCGAGAGACAGCATCAAGAGTAGTCGTGCCAAGACACCAATGGAAAGGCATTTTGGAGAGGCAGAAGCCAGAAACCACTCAGGCAATGTAACATGTTACCAAGCAACACTTCTAACTGCAAGTTGGGGATTATAATGTCATTCACTGAAGGCTCACTACCACTCTAAATTGAACAGGCAGGGATAAACAAAACATCTGGTGCACCAGAGCTGTATCATGTAAAAAGAGAGAATAATATAGAAATTAAAAAACGTAGCTGTGCTGTGCTGCTAGGCAGGCTAGCAAGCACAGACAGGAGAGCCGCACCAGCCCAGCAACCAAGGCAAATCCAGGGCACAGGTCTTACAAGAAGCCCCTCGGCCACAAAGGAAGATCAGAAATGGCAGGCGCTGATCTTTGGTCAGAGTGGTACCTGCCCAGCAAGCTGATGCACTGTCAGCTGTCTCACTAGGCTGCTCACAGGACGGGGCTTGGGGGGAAGCGGAGAGGGGACAGCTCATCTAGTCTGAATCTGCCTGAGGGCTTCATCACGAAAGGAAGTCAGCGGCC
This sequence comes from Dromaius novaehollandiae, assembly GCF_036370855.1. Classification (NCBI taxonomy): domain Eukaryota; kingdom Metazoa; phylum Chordata; class Aves; order Casuariiformes; family Dromaiidae; genus Dromaius; species Dromaius novaehollandiae. The sequence goes on along the minus strand of NC_088101.1, from coordinate 10,547,354 downwards.
CAAAAGCAAGCACGCGCCACCTCGGCCTTTCTGCGTGCTCACGAGGTTACGCAGCTCTGGCTGGCTACAGAATTTTAGACTAATTTTCTCTGAGCATTGATACAAGGGCAGACTTAAGATGGAAATATTTTTTATTTGTTGATCTGTATTCCTTTAGCTGTTTGGTTTCCTTCGAAGCTCCTTAAATAAACATTTCATTACTTGAATTTTTTTTAACCAGTTGAGATTTGTTTCTTTGTTTTCTCGTGTCTAAATTACTAATATATTGTCTCAACTTTCACCTACATAAAATTGCTTGGCTCTAAAACTAAAATTGGGGAATTTCCTCAAGTCTAATGATGGAGAAGGAGATGAAGCGGTCTCTGGAGAGAGAGAGAGAGAGAGAGAGAGAGAGAGAGAGAGAGAAAGAGACAGGGTTTAACTCAAAACTCAGCGAAAGCTTTGTTAACACGGGCAAGCATCTCCTACCAAGAGCAGGCTGAGTTTCAAGCAAAGCTTGTGAACACTTCGCATGGCCTTATTCACTGGCAGATTCCAGCTTCCATTATTCTGAACAATTTCATTTCTTAGGGGCTCTCTGACACTTTTACCAAGATGACCTGTTTTCATAACCATTGCACAGCAGAGAGGATTTAAGCTGTCAAAGCTGGTTAACACCATACAAACTGCTGCACTGATGTACTGGTGAGTTTATATTTTTGTTACTAGTACTATTAAGAAAAAAAAAGCTGCTAATATATGGGATAAAAAATAAACACAGTAGTGAAACACTGCTGTTTACTTGAAAAATCAAAAATCCTAACTTTTTAAAGGAAGGTCCCTCCTCCTCCTTCTCCCTTCCTAATTGCCAAGGAAAGCAAACAGTTTCTAGGCTCTGGAAAGTCACTGGTTGAAGTCCAACTAATGTCCTTGATGCGCAGAAACTACCTCACCAGAACCTAGGGATTTATAAATTTGATTTAGAACGTACTAGCAGAGTCGGTATGAAGTTTATTGTCTGGAGAACAGGGAGCCATCCCTTGGTCTGGTCGTTTGTTCTTCTTCATGTGAAGTCTTTTTCAGTGCTTTTGCCAGAAAAATACTCTATTTAACCCCAATGAAAATATATTTCAAGTGTAGGAAAGGAGGAGGGGGGTAGTCTTTGTACGATTATGTTTATGGTAGAAAAACACAAACGAAAAATTCAAACCTGTAATAGTAATGTAACCTGACTCCCTCCCTTTCCTCCTCGCTTCCCACGATTATTTTTTTAGAGCTAATTTAACACTCAACATCAGGAAGTAACAGAACTGGATGAAACCAAATCCTTCTTAGACAGATGCCACACACAATTTCCCAGTGACCTCTGTTCCATACTTCTTATGTAATGCCCTTACTGTTTCAAGCTTTGGCGTTTTTTATACGGACAACCGGCAGTCCTGGCAAAGCAGATGATGCTGCAGGGTATTACCACGCTGCGGGCTTGCAACGACAGCCTTCTGGCAATGCTTAGCAGAAAGCCTGAACGTGGGCCACCAGAGCCCACGGGCGACCCTCTGGGGGGGACGCGCAGCCCCGGTGGGGAGCAGTGGTGCTGACCAGGGTGCTGGCTCCGCCGCGCCGCGGCCCCCCAGGAGCCACCACTCGCTCGGCACCCCCAGCTGCCCTGACGGGGCCCCCCGCTATGTCACGCCAGGCTTTGGAGCACTGTTGACAGGGACAGATGCCACTGGCCACACCTGCTCTCCCTAGACCACAGGATCAGAAGGAAAGGATTGGGAGTTCCTCAGAATACCCCTTCATAAGCCAAAATTAGGTTGCCAGAGGCTGGAAGAGCCTCTCTGGTCGTTAAACATACACAGGGCCACAGCCTGAGCAAGAGCTGTGGAAGTGTAACTAAGTACCAGCAACGCAGATAATGCCCTGTATTTAGAGAATGCAGAGAATGTCCTATTTAACCACAGATATTCAACACCCAAAGAAAGAAATTACCATTATTGCAACCGAAGTTTGCGACACGGTGAAATGCCACTGCCAAAGTACTGAGTCAAACTCCAGCTGTGGCAATGCTGGGGTATGAAAGATGTTCTCCAAAGAACCACGTGTTTGTTTGCAAGCAACCATCTAGTTACACATCTGGAAAAATACCTAATGGATTGGACGATGGGTAGAGTGAGGAAGATACAGGTGCTTTTCTCTCCAGACAAAGAAGTTTCGTTACAGATAGTGTGGAACAAAATAATTCTTAAGGACTTACTAGCTGACCAAAAAGACAGACCTTCCAGGTCACCCATGGAGATAAAGCCAAAATCACAGAGGATTTGCTTAGGAGAGAAGAAAACAGATGAGGGTGGTAGTCTGACTCCAGAAGAACACCCTCCACCCGCTCCCAGACTAATATACACATGCCTACAGCCTTGAATACTTCTCACTTATAAAAGCTTTCAAACAATTGCAGTGGCATCTCCACCCCTGCACAGCACAGCACAGGCACAACACAACTCTGACTTGATTTTCCCATAATTGCTTCACCTACACAGAGATATATTTTAAACAGAACAGTCTTTCAGATTTTTGAGACAGAACTCCCTCCAGAGTCCTGGATACCTGGAACAGGAGGAAGAAGTTTGGATGGCCTGTGCGCACTTACTAAGTATGGAGGATTGTGTGCCATTACACTTCAACAAGCATCTTTTCTTCTATGTTAAGCCAACAAATTATTAAGTTGCAGTCTTCTAGTATCTGAGGACTGGCCTCAGTTAGTGCCACATTGAGCAACGCAAAGCTAAGGGCTTTGTGTGTGTCACTGGACTGAGATTCAGGCTGCTTCTGCTACATTTACTGACCAATAATCTCATACATTAACCCTCTCTTTATATCGAAAAATCATTCCAAATACAGTGCTCTGGTACAATATGCTTTGGCTGTTACTAAGCCCTGAATGATGTCATGTTTTTATTTCATTTAGCAGAATTAAAAAATTGGCATTTCTGTGTCTGCACTATGGACTTTTACAAGAAAAGTACTGGGTTTTATGCAATAGTCTGCATCATTATATTCTTTTTTATACACACAGTAACTCTTAAGGTACAATGCTACATCCTTGAAATCACTCAAACTTCAACTACTGACTTTAAGAGGTGCAGTCACTCACCCCAAGAGCATCGTAGATTTGATGCCCACCGAGACCAGCAACGTCTGTGCTGTGCCTAACACTCCTCATCCTCCTGCACGACAAAGGTTTACCCAGCGATTCCTGCACTTAACACGGTGCCTCACTGAGCCCCAACCGCATCTCGTAGACAGAAATCCTTCTCCTTTAAAAACTGTCCCTCTCTTACATGGTTCATAATGCTGGAACCAGCTGGTTAAACACTGTCTCTGTTACAAACACCAGGTTTTCAGCATGTTTGCAAATCAGTTAAATGTCGAAGCTAAGAACTAAGAAATGAAAGCAGAGATGTTGATCTAGAATCCTAAAATAAGGTGCAGGGAAGTTGCCCGTGCATCGAGCGTGCCAGGGTCTTCACCAGCTCTGTTGCTCTGGGGCTCCTCTCTGCATTCCCACAGAAGAGCAGCGAGGCTGGCTGGAAAACGAGGGGTCAGCGGGCACGTTGCCCGCAGCAGTGCCGCTCCGGCCCCCACGCACACCAGCAGCGTTCGCTAACCCACAGGCGGAGGAGCACACTGCCCCTGCGGTGAACCTCGTTTGCTCCAACTTTGTGCAGGGTTATACAATTTGAAATCATGTTCTGCAGCATATGATGTATGTAGTCATACTCTCTTCCCCTTCCCAAGCCGCATCCCCAAGATAATAGACAAAATAGAAAATAAATCACATTTTCCCTATGTCACGGACTTGCATCACATTTTGCTTATGATTTTTAAAAGATCGTGCGTGCACTTGTATGAATTGGCCCATGTTTTTCTTGGGAGCGAAATTGTCTTGACAAAGTTTAAAGGAGGGAAAAAGTCCATTTTCGAGTGGAGTTAGCAGCTGGGTTAGAATTTACCCTTGAGTAAAAAAGATAAAATTTCATTTTGAAATGCTGATACATATTTTAATCAAAAAAAAGAAGTTCAATGAAAATATTCATACTTATTAGCTCACTAAAGGTATCTCCTTCTAGAAAATACAAGTTACAAAAATAAAAATAAAATATAATAGAAATAGTATCTTTATATAGACCTGCAAAAACTGTAGCAAGTAAAACGCAAGCAACCCCCAAATATTTTGGGGACAGAACCAGCTATAGCATAGTTCTATCAAAACTCATTGATGGAGTCAATCATTTTTAAAGCCTTAGCAACTAAGCTAAAAAAAAACTTTAAAAAGACTGAAAAAAATTTGAAAGCCAAATACTGCATGAATATAATTTTCTAAAATGATAACTGATAAAATTATGTCCAATTTCTGCAAAAGTTTCATGTATTTAAATCCAGTGGGATTTGCAATGTGACTACAAGATCGTGACTAATTCATTACACTCTTGCTATTTTTACTCCTCTCCTTCCTAAGTATCAGCATAAGCCATTTACTCCAGTAGTGTGCTGCACTACTAGTTATTTTTATTGTCAAAAATCTAGGTAACCTTTTTACGGAGCTCTAAACTGGATTTATTTTGTGATCCTTTCAGAGACTTCATACCTTCCAGAAAAATGACCACAGAACCTGTCACAGTCGATTAATAAGCTCATTTTGCACATTCTCACCAAATCTCCAAGCTATTTTTTAAGCAAAGTTTAAAAATAAACATTCTTGGAGGCTACAGTAAGCAGGCGGCACTTTTTCGGCATTCATTTCTGACCTAATAGGAAATAAAACGAAAGCAAGAGCAGAAATCTCACATTAAGACATCGGCCATCAGCAGCCTACATGCCTGAAGCAAAATACATTATTTTGCTTTGGATAATCTAGCCTTTGTTTCAGCCCCACGCAATTCAACTATGACTCAAATACCCAATTACAGGAAGTCCCTCTGGGCCAGCATAGAGATGTTCCTGATAACAGCAATTGAAAAACTGGAAAGCGCTGTGCACAAGATGATGTTTTCATATAAAACGTCTGCTGTGCAGCGGGCTTGCGAGCTGCGAACAAATGTTACTGATAACATTATATAAGCTGCCTTTAAAAACCTAAGCAATATTGCACTCACAAACAACAACTCGAGTTATCTTTCAGCACCACACTTGGATTTAAAGCTACAAGCATACAACATAATGGCATATATTTCCTGAAGTGATATAGATTAAGTCACCGCACGCAGCTGATTCCCTTCAAGTGACCTTGAGTTTCAGAAAGCGCTGAGCATTCACCATTAAAAAAAAAAAATCAAAACCCAACATGGCCCAACAACTAAAATCACTGTAAATAGCTTATGAAAATTTAGGACCCAAAACTCGTTAACCAAAACGTGTTTGATGCAGTGTCCAGGGCTTTTCAAGGCCAAGATCCACATGACCTATCTAAATAGCCAAAAAGATAACGTGCAGCTGCTACACTCTTCCAACCAGCAACAAGCATGTCAATCCAAAATAGTTCACAGAACGGGTATTTAGGACAAGTTTTATCCAGATCACCAAGTTATCTCTGGACTTAACCACTCCTCTGTGCTTCTGCCATCTTACCCCTAATCCATCAACTCTCCAAGAAATTTATCTCATGTACTAAAAACATTAAGACAACACAAAATCTCCTTCATACTACACTGAAATAATTTGCTATTTGGAAATTGGTTCTCTTCCATTGCGATACAAAAGAATCTGATCCTTTACTTTTTGGATTGGAAAATTATATATTTGCTAATGGCTGAGCAATAACGTACAGCTCTGGAGACTGTCTCTTCCACCTACCACAGAAAAGGGTTCAGCGAGTCCGCTTTCCAGCATCAGTAGTCTTGTCCATACGAGCAAAATGAGAGACTGCTGACAGCATACAAAATGAGTGGAGCCCCTCCAGTCTTCTTCCCCTTTCTCCCCACATTTTTTTTTCCCCTCTTGGAAAACACAAGCTTTCAGATTCAAAATAATTTCATGCCTTCGTTCCAAGTCCCTAAGGCAGGAAGAAAGTGCAATGGCCTATTCACCAAGAAGCTTAAATACAAAAGTTGTGACCCAAGAAGACACAGAGTTGAAATAGGCTCAAATACTGTGACAAGCTAGGAAGAAGCTGCTCAAAGCATCAAGCCAAAAATGACAACATGAAGAGGCAGAAAACAGAGTGCTGAAGCACCAGCAGGAAACAGCCCCCAGGATCTCATCCAGAGTTCTCACCAGGAGGAAAAATAAAAAATAAAAAAGACATGACATCTGTACTAGTTTAAATTAAAAAAAAAAAAATTAGTCAATTGGTACAGTCTGATACACTCCATTACTGAACTCATTTCGCTTTCAGACTGGCTGGCTGCATGCAAGCTGCCTGGACCAGGTTAACTCCAGAACCGCAGCTGGTAGGTCTTCACGTGGCAACAAACCAAGGACCAGTCTAACTTTTTTTTTTTCCCCACAATAGGATTATCACATTTCTGTGCCAGCACCCAGGCTTTGGCATTGCGTGGTTTATTCACACAAGCATAACCAAAGGGACTGGGCAAATGGAGTGTCTCCAGATACGAGGTTGCTAATGCAAGTTGGGCTGCTAAAGCAGAGCAGAGCTATACCAAAGCACTTGCCTTGCCAAGAGGTCCTGCATCAGAGGAACACGCTATAACCACTCTGATATGCCGGCATCGCCTCCAAATGCCAAGAGTCACAAAGCTGCCTTAAGCCCTGGGTCCTGAGCTGGATTATTCTTAATAACAACAGTTTTATCCGATTTCTGGCCTATTCAAAGTCTTCCAAGTCCACTGAACACTGACATGGACAAATTATAGCAGTCAGGTGGTAGCTAGACAAAAGCATCTGGAGCTCATCTAGAAATATTGAGGACCACTACGAAGGGTGGGATATGTGCCCAAGACTTCGGAGAGAACAAGTTACAGCTATTCACAACCTGCCAAGTCGGAGAAAGCACGGACACCCTCAGCACATGGACTTAACGCCATAAAAACGAAAGAGCTTATTTACTTCAACGAAGATCCATAGTGTAATAATATTTTAGGGCTATGAGTTACGAGAGGTTTTTCAAGCGGTATATCAGTTAACAGTTTAAGGAATAAAAGGGAGAGCAAGCAGAGAGAGAAAAAAAGAAAAAGAAAACAAGAAAAAAATAGAAAAAAAGCAGTAAGACCATCTCTGCTGGGGGTGTGAACTGAGAAGGAACTGAAATTGCGAGCTATGACTTGATATAATTACCACCTCCACTCGAGGCTCACAGCTGCTGCCTAAAACGTTCCAGAAATTTCTGCAAGCTTTGAGACCGCTGCCAAAGCAAATGCAGCGCACTGCAAGACTGGAGGATGGGCTGCTAGGCAGGGTACCTGCCATGATACGGGAACTCGGAGCAGCTTGAGCTTTCTTCTGTTCCTCTTTTTGTTTAGATCTGAATTCCAAAGCACAAAAGCAAAAGCTTTTGGCACAAACCCACTTCAGAGACTCTTTCTATGCATGTATTTAAGAGAACAGGTTTTTGCAGAACTGTAGTTACTTATATATTACAGAAAAGGTTTTCCTCTGATTCCCAAAGAATAGTGTTTGTAGTAAAATGAGGCTTTTTATTTTCTCTTCTGATGAACTATCAAATCACTCCTTTTTGTTACTTCTCTCATATTCCAAAGAGAGAAAAGCATCATTACCTGAAAAGCATACTAAAGTTAAACCAAGTCAGAATCACTGCAGTAAATCCTTGTATAACCTATGGGGCAACCAAAGCTAATGAATGAGTGGCTATCGTACTCAATATCCTAGCCTACGTAAGTTATCTTCCTTCAGATATAAAAGCCACTGAATTATTCACTGAATTTACATTTTCAGCAGGAAGAGACACTCCTTTTTTCTGCAGGGAAAAGTGGATTTAAAGGCAGAAAATAAATGTGTTAGCTAAATTGGAAAGGTAATAAGATGAAGTAAAAGTTGCTATGGCCACACTTGAAGAAACATGGATGAAGATCTTCGGAAAACATGTCCAAACCTACTGAATAAGACTTTCAGCAGCTAACTGAGAGGAAAATCGAGAGCCTGAGTATAATCACTTAAACTACTGTTGTTCTTTTAAGCATAATATCATCTTCATCCTGGGATAATCAACTCCTGAACCTTTGGCACTTGAGTTTATTCAGCTCAAGCTACAGTAATTATTTCATTAATTGCTGCAACTTACATTTATTAAAATGCTTTTAGTCCTAACCACATAGGCAGGGAAGAACGTGAGCTGCACTCATGGAAGAACAGTGAACCTCATTTTCAGCTCCCACACACATACACAGACATGTCATGCATCTCAGCAAAGCTTCATTAAGTAGAGCTACACAGATGACAACAGTTGTGGGTTTGGCCCAACATCTTAAATATATAACAATAAAAAAAAACATAACAGACATGAAACTAAAATTCTATTATTAGGAACTTACATGCTGTTACATGTGTGCTTGTAAGTATAAAACTGTAGTTTTATTAAGTTTGATGAAAGGTTGCATGGTACTCAACTTCTATATATAACCCCAAACAAGCTCATTGGCAATTGGTTAATCCAGGAGCCTGAAGTTTTGCCAAGAAGTAAATCTTGCCCTAATATACCTCATACCTCATCCATCTTACCATGACCATAGTTCTGAATTGCTAAATAGCAGTGAGAAGTGCTCTGTAATTTAGAAAATCTGTACCATTTTTAGAAGTAAATAAAAGTTGTAAGTTAAGGATTTGTAGCATATGGTTCCTGTTTACAGTTCTTCAGTCTTCCTGAATCCATTTACGAGAACCATAATGAGGTAAAAATGTTTAAGCAGAAAACAAACAAATAAATACAGCCCAAGCAGGCACTGCTCCGCTTTTATTCTTAGGCTACTTAAAATCTAACCTGATATGGGAATGGCACAATTTTATGAAGAAATCAGGGGAATTTATGCTCTGGGGGACACACGAATGCAAATATAGCCGCTCTCTGTTGATTTATGTAATTTCTATGAGCTTCTCGAAGGCCCAGTGGCAAACGAAGGGCAGGTTGCTACTGGGAAGAAGCAAGGTGAGGAGCCAAGGGGGTTACACTTCTCAGGTCTCACTGAATGCTGCAAAGTGAGAGAGAATTTCCCCTGGCAGGATGCAGCTCCTGTGCTCTTCTAAGTTTTAGCCCAACACCCTCTCATGGTACTTTGCTACTACGCAGGGATTTTTAAAAGAGGGTCCAAATATCTTAGAATGCCTGAAAAACAGTAACTTGAAATAAGATCCTGGACCAGAAACTAGGGTTTTAGCTGGGCCTCTGAGAGGACAACTGCTTTATGCCTTCCCATATCTGTCTTTAAGGGCTAGTTCATAGGTCAATTATATACACTAGCACAAAAGTGCCACTCGTAACAGACTGACAAGTTAGCTCTTGAAAGTATGTTACTGGTGTTAGCATTAAAATTCGTTATTGTCTATTAAATAGTTACTGGATTATCAGTTGACAATGGGCTGAAATGGATTAATAGGACAATATTATCCAAAAAGCAGTAAGTGGATTAATCCATCAAGGAAGTACTGGAAGCTTTTTTCCACCAAGCATGGTAGTTACTGTATTAGTGCTGAATCATTACCCATTTTTGATAGGGCGCTTCTGCCGCATTTTATTCGACATTGTCATACCACCGGACAGTAATCAAGTCTGTATTGTGCCATGCTGTGACATTACTGAAAGCTATTTCTTTGCTTAATTCCATTTGCAAAACTTGGGGCCGATTGAAGCCCATCTTTTCTACATGATTCCACTGCTTCATAAGGCAAATGTGACACTTTCGTGCAGCTCAATACACTTTATCTGAGAGGGGAAAAAAACAAACAAAAAAACAAACAAAAAAACAAACAGTAGGAAACAGAGAAACAGGAAACGACACATTTTCAAGTCAAACCCAAACACGGCCAAGCGGCAAATAGAAGCAAGAACAAATTTCAACAGAAGCTTGAAGTAAGAGACATACTTTCTAGTGAAGAGAAACAGAACCTGCGACACCTGATGAGTCTACCAGCGTCAATGGAAATACCTCACTGCTGTTAAAATGCAGTCACGACAACAAAATTCTTCTAATACTTCTTCAGTACCAACCTCAATCGGAAGCACTCTTTACTTGTTCTTACATCCCCGCAACAATAAAGGCCAGTCCTAGTGACTATGTCGCAAAAACAAAGCAAATCACAAAGACTGCATAAGACCGAACAACTACGGAAGTAAAACGCGTCATAAAAATGGCAAGGCTTTCTGATACCACATGCACTTCCAGCAGTGCAACAAGACTCTTGAGCAGGTGCATAACTTGAACATCATGGATACCCCTGCTTGGTTCCAAGCCTACTCCGGAAGTACAAACATTCTTCCATACCCCACATCATTTTCATACAAGACTAGCTGAAACCCTGCTTTCATTTTCAGCAATTTATATGCATTTGTTTCTCTCATCAGGAGCACAGAACTTTATTACCTAGTCCAGTTCAGCTTTCCATTTCACTTCTTAGTGCTGATACAGGTTCTCGTGGCGGATTTAGTTCTGATCACTACAAGGACCTATTTTAGTGTGGTATTTATTTTCATCCCATTTGGTGGAAAGAAAATAGTTTGATGCTATACAGTAATATTTTTATGTTCAATGACTGTGCTATGTTCTCTGCTCTAGTATCTGTTCAGAAATCTCTCTTCATCTATACTCTGCTGCGAGTTTAACAGGACTTTCTAGAAAGCCTAACCAAAGCAGGTTTTTGCCTGTGCCATCGCCATCACTGATTTCTGTTCCTATTTTAAGTTCAGGCATATATTTTGCTTTTTTGTTACTTCAGTCAGAATTTTTGCACTTTGTAAGATGCTTCCATAAACGGTCGATGGTTACAAGGGTAAAATTGCACCATGTGGGACTGGCTTGGTACGCACTCAGTTAAAAAACACTTGGACTCTCTTCCTTATTTGCTAAGTCTTTGACCAAGAAAAGTTCAACAGTCCTGTCAGAATCAATTGCTTTATACAAGGTTGGGTATATTCTTCATAATAGACCTGCTTCACTGTTTTCTAGGATTTCAGTAGTTTAAAATGCAATTAGTCATTCTAGCAAATAACCCGTGATTGTGAACTTCAAGGAAGGTTACTAGGATGCATGGATTTATTGCCAGTCCCAGTCATATGAGAGGGGACAGGCTGACAAAGGTTATCATGCTTACAGTCAGGGTGAAGATCCTGGTGCGTTCAGACTTGCATTCGGCCTTGGTTCTGGATCCAGCACTTAGCAGCGACTGACCTCCTCATTTTGTTGTTCAAGCAAGCACACTTATTCCTGCAGAAACCTCCTCAGAAAGAGAAGTACGTGCAAGAATAAAAGGAGCTGACAAGTCCTCAATGATCAATAGGAGAAATTTTCCCTTAGGTTCTTTTTTGCAGTTGTGATGGATGTAAAAAGCAAAATGGAGTAAAACATTGAAAATAAGGAAAGAGGTAACTGAGCCAAAGGGCTAAGGAAAACTGCTCACAGTGAGCATGATCTGCTGGTTGTGCATAACGACATCAAGGGACTTGGAAAGAAGCCTCTTTGGAGTAAGCCTGAAAAAAAGACTTGGAAGCACAGCATCGGGGGGAAAAATTACTTCATCAGGAAAGTCAACTTGTGACCTAACAGGACTTCCTAATTTCAGTGACTGTGACCAACTCTTTCTGTTGCTAAAAACCTGTAAACATTCTCTGCTGATTACTTCATCAAATACCTAAAAACTAATAGACATATACATTGTAACATCTGGAGCAGGAAACAACATACTCCCTGCAACTTTCAGAGATGAGAACAACTTCATTTTCTCTTTAAGAGTGTAAATATAGACATAAGCTTATTATTTTATAGATGGCTTGAGCTAGAACGTTTCACACCAGATTTAAACATATCTTAGAAATTCTCATTCTTTGAAATTGAAACAGTCAAGGAGTCGCCTAAAAGATGTAATTTCAAGAAAAAAAGTCAATGTTTAAATCTTTGTTGTATAATTGCGTACAGTTTGTATTTCCTAAAATCTTTGTTGAAAAAGAAATCAAAATCATTTAAATTCTTTTGTTTACTTTCGTTATGTCATTAACTATGAGAAGAAGATAAGTTATTTTTGAAGTTTCCAATTAATTAAGATTTGCCTTTGAAGAGCTCTCTAAATAAGCCTCTTATTTGCTTTTCATAGGCACTGAAGCGTTTTGCTAAGTGCACTGTTTGTTTCTGCATATTTTAAAGTAAGTTTGAGTTGAGAATAAGGAATAAATAGGAAGACTTGCTGAAAATCTGGAAAATATGGACAGAAAAGATTTATTTGATGGTGAAATACTTACAGCTTTTTTAAAAAAACAAGCAATACCACTACTTATGTTGCAAACTCATTTCTGTTAATGCATTAGTTATATGAGAGTTAAGGCCACAGAGATTTGCAACTATTTTATTTATAAAATGTGCTACACAGCTAGAAACGCATGACTACAAAGAGTTTGAATTTCAATTGCAGTTGCTAACATAATTCAAGTTGTGAACCTTGACCCTTGAGTGTTAGTATTGGTTCAGAACACAGTTCATCAGGTCATAAATAATTGGAGGGACATTTAATTCTATGTGGAATAATATTAATTACATTCCTTAGAGAAGTACTGTTGCAGATGTTAATATGAGCAAATGAGCTACAGAGCACTCTAAACATTTTGGAGGAAATGAAAAAAAAAAAGAAAAAAAGCTGCCAGTTCTAGTATATACAGTTTATTTACTTTACAATGGGAGATGGCTTGAAATCAGAACGAGACGTAAAACCCCACAAAGTTCAGGCCCTTCTACACCCGAAGTTTGTTCATCTGTCTAAGAAATTATGATCTAGGTGTGAATTTGGATTTTATATTACCCTAATGCCAAATTTCAAGGAGTGAAGATATCTGAGTTAATGGCTCACTGGCTCATCTCTAGCTTTCACACTCAGCTCTCTAAGTGCTTAAACTGCAGCAAGGACTGGTTGATGAAAATACAGTTTTGGCAGTTTCATATCTCAGTACAGATTTTTTGTATATATACACCCCCCCTTTTTTTTAAGCCAGGTGGGTTATACCTTGCACAAATAAAAGAAGTGATAAAATTAAGATCACTTCAACCGTACAGCTCCATTGGATCCATAACTCAAGCTTTACAAATCTAAACAAACAAAAACAAATAATTAAAAAAACTATCCAGTTTCCCAATGGCTCCTAATATTTCTATACATTCAGATATTAAAAGGTATTGTAATGACTGTTTAGAATATTTAGTTATTCCTAAAGCTTTCTACTGTATGCTTTGTTTTCAACAGTATAGCCATTTCACAAACAACGCCATGGACTATACGTGTCTTGCTTTCTACCTCAAGATAAATTTTTGGCAATGCCCGATCCAAAGACATTCAATTGTTTTCAAGAGAGAGGTTAGTGAAAAAAGGTTAGCTTTTCTTGGTTGGGGCTTTGCTTCTTTAAAACAAAGAAAAGAGGAGAGGGTTCTGGGGAGCAGGAAACACTAGCAGAATAATTGCACTGTACGTTATTCATCACTCAGGTAATTACTACTTTGAAATGCATTGCACTGAAGAGAGTTGAGACGTCTTACAGTAAGTTTCTGAAAGACAATTTCTTGTCTAAACCCTTTAATCCCTGCAATGTGACTGACACTCAAATATTGATATGCTGCACTGAAAAGAGGGATTTCTCTCTGCTTTGTAATACATGTGCACACAGCCTTGTATGTATAGCGAGTGGAAACAGAGTTGGAAGTACGTCTAGATTACACAGACCCATGTACTTGGCGAAAGAGAGACCACCACCTCTCCTAATCTTTATTCTGGTTTTCAGAGAATCTGTCTTGTAATTGTTTAAGCAGAAGGATAGGCTCTTGATATCAGTGCAGCCACTAAACGTCTGATCTGACAATCTCTTAGCATTACCAACAAACTATTTTTTTGCCTATGGACTGACAAGTGGGAATTCTTGGACTGTCATCTCCGGGATGACTAAAGATACTGACGTGCAGATAAGCAGGATCAGGGCTGATTTATCCTCTTGCTTCTCCTGGTGGTCACTTTCCCCCAAAGCACTCAAACCAACTTGCAATGCATCTTCTGTCAATCTCAAGCCTTAGCAGAGGAGCAGAGAGCTGTAGGAAACCCACCCCACCTTTCCCCACTGAGAAAATCAGAACCTATTTAACACGTTTTGCTCTTCAGGCGTAAAAGAACTGGTGCTTGCATTAGCCATTCGCTCCAGCGACAAAATTGTTCAAATTACCATTTCCAAGAAATGCACTTTCTAATAAGCTGCACAAAATGCTGAGGGGGGATTTTCTTACGTTACGCTTCTGCTCCTGTGCTTATGCAATGTTTAAGAACAATGAATCACCAGTCCTGATTCAATCTTCAGGGTACAGGCTATGGCTAACAGTAACAGATGCACAAAAGCATCTATTACTATTCTTGGGCAGGATTTGGCCTGCCAGCACCCTTATTACTGGCAATGATGAATAAACCACAAAAAAGAGCCCAGACTGAGTTTGCCCAGTTGCAGCGCGAGGAGGGGGTTTTAGGGAATGTATTTATAACTAACAACCATAAAAAAGCAAAATATACAGAGCTGCCAAATATTGTTTTTGAGAAAGTTACTTCAGAAACTGGAACACACATCCACACCGCCAACATTTCAGATGAGCAATTCTCGGATTTTTAGACAAAGAAAAAAGGTTATGCTCTTTTTGCCTCCGTTTCTGACTGCTTTGGGGAAGAGAAGAGCTTGCATGTTGAAATCTCCCATGGTCTACTCCAAAATTCCCTTGAGGCTTGCCAAAAAAGTGATCTTTTATGCCCAGCCTGTAGGAAGGAACCAGTTTAAAACCTGGGCTCTTGACCGTCAGCCCTGTCCTACTGGTAGAGAGGAAGCAGCTAGGCTTGGCCTCGGCAAGCCTGGGGTTTGAGTGAACTCAGTGGTCAACAGCAAAACCAGAGAGTGAAGCTACCTGAGCTGTGGCCCCACCCCAGACGACCACTGCCGATCTTTGCAGATGCAGCACCCAAAGCTTACGGGGCATCGCTGCGCTGGGCACATCTGCGTTTCTCCCCACCGCTGACTTAGCTGGTTTGGTAGCTGCCGCTTGGTGTGAAGCTTTACAGTAAGCGTGGAACTGACCGCGGGAGCCAGAACAAATACAAGCAAATTTTAAACTTGTGTTACAATATGCAGAAACTCTAGCTCAGAAAGATGCAATGTAAATCGATCCAGGCTGTGCCACCAATGACCTCAGCACTAATTTGGAAAAAAACACTCTATCCTGAGGTGAAAAACAGTTCATCTTGCACAATAGCTCCATTAAGTGTCTTTATTGAATATTGAATAACTGCCAATTGTATAAACCTGTGCCAAGCCATGCGTGATGGTTTTGGGACAGCTTCTCAAGACAGTAAAGACCAAATTCTGGTCAAACTGTATTTATACTAAAATTGTAGCAATTTTGTTATGCATCATATTCTGAAATTTCATATAATGAGATGTATAAAATAGAAAGCCTAAAAACCATGAAGAAGCTATTTACTTATTTCTTTCTGACACTACTATTGGAAACCCCAGCTCAGAAAAGTATCAGGATTTAAGCAGATCCTTAATTAACTGCTTTCCTAAACTGAAACCGCATCACTGGCAATACCATAATGGAAAACATGGCAGCACACAGCTTTGGTGTGGAGGAAACTCAGTTTCTATTTTTCTCATTTGACCAAAAAGCAGCGTTTCCAGACCAGATTCAGTCATACCAGCTGAACTTCCTTAATTCGTCTGCAGATGTTCAATAGTTATGGCTTTTTGCATAACCTTTTCTACATACAGTTATTTGGAATAATCATTATTCATGTGAAAATCTTTTCAGAAAAATAGGTCCATTACAGTTGTCAGAAAAATAGACGATGGAACTAAAATCTATCACGTTTTCAGTATTCGAAACCATTTCAAATGCACAGCAGGTCTTAAAAGGATCAACAGAGAAGGACAGAGGAAAAGAGAAATCCTTCCCCCCCCCCCCATCATTTTATAAGTCAATAAAACTCAACAGTTCTATCTGAGAAAAAAATGTATATGTAGTTTTAGCTAGCATATATGAATAACTTTTTCTTCTCATTTGTTGGAAATGATTATATAAACTGTAGATACACTGCCAACTGAATAACCTTTAATTATGATTATGTGGTTGCACATTTCTTCAAGGAACTTTTATAAGTTTGCGAGGCAGGATTTCCCCCTTACAAAATATATGCTTGTTCTTCCCCAGCACATGACATTTATTCATACATCTGCTAATTCCCTTCTTCATTATAATTTCCAACAATTTACCTTGTACAGTTGCTAGTCTTATTAGCCAACAGTTCACTGACACTCCCCTATACCACATTTTCAAACCTATTGTCATACTTGGCACCTCCCAGCCCTCAGTTTAAGCAAAAATATTCAGACCAATACAGGGAGGTTAACCGTTTCATAAACCCTAGGAGAACACCACTTTCAAAACAAAATAAAAGAATAAACCAGGGAGATCCAACTTAAGCAATTACTAAAATTAGAGCAGAAAGTTCATTTAGGCTGATCCTAAATCATTTGTATCTCTGTGGGTTTAAAAAAAAACAGAACAAACCAAAAAACCCAAACAAAAATATAATCCTAATTTAGACCTCTCAGAATAAAACAAGAACCAATCAAAGACAAGAGAACACCGCTGGCAAATATCTGTGGTAACGTGTCTCTGAAATTAATTGCCACATTCTAAACCAATTTTACTGTAAGTTTAAAATGTAAGCCATGAAAAAACATTTTTTAATCTGAAATTTATAAAAGAAATGAATATGCCGGAAATGTAAAGGCACAACTTCTGAAAAAAAGAATAAATGGAGTAAAGCTGCTTTCATCAATGACTTCACCTAATCTTCTAGGAGCAGCTCAGGTTCATCTCTAAATCATGACAGCTGGTAAGGAAGGGCAAGCCTAACGCATGTGAGCCTAACGCATGTGAGCAGAGATGTGAAACAGACTTCATGCACGTGATTCTTAAGTTCACAGATACTTCAACATATTTAATAGAGATACTTTAATAATCAATCTCACATCCCACTTAGCATGGGCCATCTAAAGCTCATATATTAGTAAGACAGCCAGGCTTGATTTAAATTATGGAAAGTTAACTGCATATACATCAATAATCTGCTAAAAAGGTCAGGTATCCTTGTTGAAAACTTGTTCTTTATTTCCCAAATAAAATGTATTCATTTTCGATTCTAGTCATGGAGATACAGTGCTCAGAAGTATATCAATAATGGTCATGTAAAGTATGCTTTATTAAGTATATTATCTTCTACCATTTAGCTTGAACTGCACATGTATTTAACTTCTTTGATCTGTCCCATACGATACCAAATCTACAGACTGTACAGCTTCTCAGAAAAAGAAAAAGAACAACTCCAAAGGGTGTTTTCCACCATTTACCCTATTCTTGCCATTTTCCCAGTAGCACTGCCGTCCAGTACAGCAACATCCTACATGTAGTCATGTGTAGTAACGCTAAAATGTAAAGGCTGGCAAGCCCAATAAGGCCTTCACAGAGAGGATGAAAATAAAATCAGTCCCCAGACACAAGAGCAAAGGCAGTGAAGCTTCTGTGTAACATTAGCTATGGACACAATCATTGCTTACATCAGCTGAGTTGCATCCCTTCCTATCACAAAAGGAACTAATTATGATCACTAATGCAAAGTCATCAGTCAAGCTGAGATTGTTGAGGTCTGCAAATCCCAGGCATATAAAGAAAACTAATTAGTGCACAGTGCCTATAAGTTACAGATGAAAAAAAACCCAAATATAATAAAGTTTTGGCTGTTGATATCCTGAAGATATCAACATGCATCTTCTCTGCAACGTTTCTCTGAGCAGAAATTTAGAAGAAAATTCCAGGGCATGTATCTTATAAATACGAGCCATGTGTTAAGAAACACCGTCTTACCCAATGAACTGGCTAAAGAGACCAACACAAGCCTGAGTTTCAGTGTACACAAAAAAGGCAGACGCACAGAACGCTTCCTAGCACTTCGCCATCAGAAAGCACTTGTTTTCCGCATACGAAGTTGTTCTCAGGTTCGTGCAGCACACAGGAGGTGACAAGTCACTCCCTCCAGTTCCTCTACTGCTAAAAAGGGTCAGGGATTAGAAAATATGAAAAATCAGTAGCCTCCACTAGCCAGCAGCCTGGGACCAAAAAACTCCTTTTTAGAAGAGCTGTATTACTGCCATTTCCAAATGGGGGCAATTACAGTAAAACCTGCAAAATGAGGGGTGCTAACATAGGTGGCTGTAGCTTCAAGAGCTCCGGCTACTGCGGGCTAATTGGCTACTGCGGGCTAATTGGCTTCGCAGGGCTAACAAAGGAGGCGAGACGGGACCAAAAACCCCACGCCTCAGACAAGGCACTGGCAAAGGCCTTCCTCCAAGAAATGCTTCCTCAAAGTTGACCCACCGAGGCACTGCCTGGCAGGGGAGAGCACAGGGCTACGATGCCAGGACCTTCACAGAGAGGCTCCCAGCTGCTGAAGACTGGCGCTTACAAACCAAGCGAAGCAACATGGCAGCCTCACAAGCAATGCTACGCTGACATCCAACATCCCTAAACCCGTTCTGCACTCTTTTAAGTTCCGCAAAAGCTTTAATGAAATTTAGCTCCACTGCATCATTTATAAATGAAATAATTTTACTGTCAATAACAAAATATTGGTTCAATTTTTAAGCACATATATTTGAAGTCAAATGTGCCAGCTTTTTCCCTTCCCCCTAAACACTGAAAATTTGCACTGTTTTCTCTAAAATCTCTAGAGGCAGCAATGGAAGAGTTGAGTGTATTGGCTTTCCTGTATTTCACCCTACTCCAGCCAAAGGAATTCCCCAAAAATCTTTAATAAAATAGAAATCATACATCTCTATTTACTTCCTGGAGAGCACAGTCCAATAGAAAGAAAGATGTTGACCATCTAAAATAAAAAAAAAAAAATATATAAAACCTGTGGCCAGAGACTACCTGAAAACCATCCTAACTGACACATGAGAAAACAACTGGCAGTCTCTGAAGGTTGCCTCTGCCTTCCCCTAACTACCTTCAGGGTTTGATTCCGACTTCCATGGAACTTCCACTGTTGAATGTTTTGTAAATGAACCGCAAAGATAACCCTAATATTTATTTCTCTGGTGGGTTTTTTCGGTAAGTCAAAGGTTAATGAATAGCTGCAGCATAAAGCACAGGCCAGCTGCTTTGGGATGTCATTCACCTCATTTTTTGGCACAACAAAATACGCATTTCTGATCCAACTAGCCTGCAATTGCTGACAGCTAAAACTTTACTATCTAAATATTTTTACGTATAAGAAATTTATTGGTAACTCTATCAGAGTATTTGTGCGTATATACTTTAGCACATATGGTCATAATGTGAAATACCTTTTGGATATATGGCATGATTACCGAAAAAGATCTAATTTTATCATAAATAAATAAAATTCATTATTCTACATTCTGTCCAGCTGAAAGTCAGTTCCTTGTTTTGACTAAGTAATCTCAGTTGCTTCACAAAGCCTAGTTTCTTTAATAACTAAGGACTCCACAGCTGATCTTACATTGCTGATTAACTATGGAGTCCCAGATTTTAATGCTGAATACACAAGCACATAACATGCAGAAGTCCAGTTACTAAATATAAGATGATGGCTTCAAGGCAGGAAAATTAAGGTTTAGAAATCACTTTATAATGAAAAGCATGTTACAGGGCGGGGGGGAAAAGTATTTTCAAAGTGCACATTCTGGATTTAGTAACACCTCTATTCTTACTCTGGGGTAAGACACTTTTCAACCAGGTGTTTCCATGCTTGGAATGACACTCAGCACTGCAACTTGTGAATACTTGGCACATGTCAACCCCAAGAGCTCTGCCAAACTCCTTAGTCCTAGACTGCCTTATTGCACTAGCCTTATTGTTGCACAGTTTGAAATTTGGTTACACTTAAATACAGGCATCCAGTGCCTTTTTAGCTGTCTTGGAGCATTTAAGAGAGACAATGCTGTGAGATGAGACACTGAACCTCTAGGAAGCTTGAGTTTCTCTGGAGCAGCTGCTAGATTCCAGGCAGGGACTATCCCTTTTGCATATACATGGTGGGAACTTGCTCTATTAAGGGTAAGTGAACTCTAACTATCACCTAACTTCAAAACATTCTGCAAAATACTGCCTATTTGCTTAGCAGAACAGTCCACATGTTACAGGACATAAAGAATAAATTATTGCTTCTTTAATGCATGTGACTTATACAAGACCGCTGAAGCCCTCAGAAGTGCTGAGCATCCCTTTGCCAGTGAGCACCTTGTAAACAAAGCAGCAGTGTTTGTCACAAACTGGGAGCAGGCCCAGTTTAGTTTGTGAAAACATGCTTCTCTGTTGGCGTAACATGAGAAACATTTCCTAGACTTCTTATTAGTCTGTGATAACCAAGACAGCCAATCAGCTACTGGAGCAACAGGAAAATGCTGTGGAAGTTAACTGCCTGTTATTCCCATGCCAGTAATGAATGAGAGCTCTACCTTCTGCCTACTTGAAAACCTGATTAGGGAGGCCATGGAAGGCCCAACAAACAAAGGCGCCAACCAGAAAGAGGGCTGCGGACTGTAGCAAAGAAGTCATTATTTATTTAAGCTCCGGTGATGATCACTATATGAGGTGCAATCATTTTTGTAGAAATGCTGTGAACCACTTACTATGTGTTTTATTAATGCTTGGGAGTGTTCACTTCAAACATATGCGACAGGTCCTTGCTGTTCCAGGGACAGTCAGGTTCACCCCAAGCCTGGGGGGCTTTTTATGAAGCAGGCATGGTAAGGGGAGTGGGGGACACAGCTAACCTTGGACTCGGCGGGGAGCGCAACTCCCCAGCACAGAGCCCCAGTGAAGAAGTCGGCATGTTCCCTGCAAGCATGTGGCTTTGGGAAAGCATCTAACCAAGGAGATCTTGGAAGACTGATTTCTCTGAAGCCACTGCAGCACTGGAAGGGTGTTCCCTTGAACAGGGCAAAATCTCCCAGGGCCATAGTTAACTCTGTTGCTGCTCCCAGCCTCTTAGCTCCGTTTTCTATATTTCTATAGGCTAAACTTTCAGATTTCTTCAGCAGACCATTTTCAATACTCCCATGTGTACTGTAAACAGAACTGGACAGCTGCAGTATTATTAGTAATTTTCCTGTTTTTTTTTTTTTTTTTTTTTTTTTTTTTTTTTTTTTTTAAGTCACCATGATCCATTTTCATTTGGGTATTTGAGAAAATTAAAGGCAGCTCTAAAAAGGAGCTCCAAAACCTAATGCACCACAATGAGCATGTGGGCAGGTTGGCAGGAAAAATTAAGGGGTGGGGGGGACTCAATTGCTTCCTGTGGTTAAGATGTTAAAATCCATTCCAGAAGAGACTGGCTTGATACTGTGGGTTTCGTTGCTATCTTATTTATGAAGATCGGAAATAAACTTGCATGTGTGCCCCACTTTCAGTATAAAGCACGTGTGAAACAGATGGAAGTGAGCTATACTTCCATCAAATACATTTGAAGACTCATATTGAAGATGCTGCCAGATGCCACAAAAACTAAACAGCTTCCAGAAGAACAGAATTTACTGTTGCAGTGACAGCACTTTCCAACAAAATAACAGGCTATGCTAACAAACTAAAGGAATTCAGCTTATCCACAGAGATTTTTCTTACTAAAGTCACTTATAACTTTTTAAAGATCAAGCACCCACTTATTCCAATTAATTTAGAGCAGACATATTAATAATTGGGTATCGCTAACCCAGATTTAAGGCTTCTTGAAACGCTTCGGCAAATTCACAAAAGAGCACTCAGATTATATTTAAACTCTGAGGGTCTGAAGTTCAGACGAACTGATTCTACACCATATACCTATGTTAGCTGGGCACGTGATATGTGCGTTATTGTCAGAGCCAAGTATTCCATAAGATCTTAGTGATTTCTTATAAATGCGAGCAAAATAAAATGAGCCTCACTGAAAGGAGCTGGAAAAACAAAGTTTATTTCTGAATTCCAAATTAGAAATGCTTCATGTGATAAAATGCAATGAGATATTCATGAGCACTGTGAAAGACGACAGTAAAATGAACTTTTTTTGGTGGTACAAAAAGAAGTTCACAAAGCAAATCATATTATTGCACAGGAAAACACACAATGCTACTGCTTGTAAAAGAAAAAGGTGCTTTCTTCAGTGTTCCTGCATAAGCACACAGATGTATAAAGTGCCTCCCCCAGTTGTCAGGTCACTTCAGGAAAGTTTTTAGTCGGGGTAAGCCTGACTTAGAGAACCTTGCCAGAAGCAAAGGAGACACTGCGAGGGAGATATTCCTAGTAAATGCTCCAACTCTGGAAATAGTTCCCACATGTGTCTGCTAGAACCCAAGTTTCTAAATATATTGTAAACTCTGCTTCATTCAGGTTTTTGACAGGAGAAAAAATGGCTAAAGGACATGACGGGATGCAAGAATACAACATGGTGATATGGCAAAGGGTCTTTTACCATTACAATAGGCAGATATATTTAGCGGGATCGGCATTTTGTTCCACATATATTTTAAGTATTACATTTTGTTCTAAGATCCCAAAAGTATCTATAGCAAAGGAGATAAGTGGGCCTTTACAAACACATTAGTGCAGGAGCTCATTATTAATTGCATGACACTAGCAAGTACTAGATGAACATTCCACGTTCCCTGTCCCTATATAAACCCCACTGACAAGTTCGCAACCGTCAAGAATATCCTACTGCACTGCCAAACTAGGAAGCATATGCCTTGAAGATGTGCTTCAAAGACTGGCACATGGGTATGGTTGGAATAGCTTATCAAAAGGATGAAGAGGTGACTGAGTTATAAATATCTTCATGTGGAGAAAATACCAGATATTATTAAGCTCATTAATTTAGCAGAGAAACATCTAGCCAAAACCAATGGCTAGCAGCTGAAGCCAGACAAAGTCAACAGAGTTTTGGCAGTCAGGTATAGCAAAACTTCTCAAAGCCACTCAAGTCACTTGCTTTTATGAATTCAGGTGGAAAGCCAGTTACTTTAAGGCCATGGATTTAACTATGTCTTTAAAAAGTAAAGTCCCACTGTAAAGACTCAACAATGTTTCTATGAAGCACTGGGTTTAAATGCACAAAGACTGCAGAAAGCAGGCCCTCAGAAGAGTCAGTTTTGTTTAGTTTTTTTAACCAGCAGCAAAAAGAAATACCTGAGCTTATCAAATAGAGAACCAAGTTCAAGGTTTAATGAAAATACCATTGAATTACTGCAATCAGTACTAAGTTCCCACCATATTCGGTTCTATCATAACTGAAAATCTTTCTGTGAAAGACAATTATCACTTATCAGCATTGATATTAAATGACAAATTACCAGGGCTGATTAGTGACAACAGTTCCCCCCCCCCTTTTTTTTCCCCTCAACATAAACAGGTGTGAATCCAAATTTTTGTTTGCCAAGCTTTAAAGTACTAGTACCCCCAAGGCTGTGGAATGGCACCAGTCACTTGAAGAAGCAGAGTACATTCTTAATGTGACAAAAAGTACATGTTTAAAGTCCATGCTTCCAAACATGTCTCAATCCTAAAGCTCATCTCTACATCGGATCTCCCTTATTCCATCAGAATGACATACTGAGTTCTCTGTAGAACCAGACAAAAAATAATAATGTTTTGTTTAGAATTCTAACTGAGATGTGTTGGGAATAAAGAGAAAGCTTTCTTAATATAGTCTCAGCAGGGCTCTTTTTTTACCCATGTATAAAGACTGGCAGAATGCCCCTATTTCCTTCCTGATTTCTCCCCAACTTTTTTTTTTTTACTTAATTATTTCCTGATAGTAAAAAAGGGGGGAGGGGGTAAAAGGCAAACTACCACTTTATTGAGTGTTATATTTCACTTCTAAAAAGTAACTTTTCACCTTCGAGTGTTAACTGAACACTTAAAAGCTAAATGAATACATCCCCCTATGGTACTTCCAACACAGCAGAGTGGACCGTTATTAAAAAAGCCAGACTCCTGCAGCAAAGTCATGAAGGAAAAGCAGTTACCTCAAGTAACCCAGGTGGTACACTGGGAAATCCTCTCACAAATAGGGTTCCACTAGATAAGCAAGGACAGTTTTCCTAAATGTGTGAGGATAAAAACTGAAATCCTTTCTGTCACTTGGAAACACTCAAAGATTTATTTCAAAATTTGGAGAGCGTGTTAATTCAGGTGGCCAACTCAGATGAATTCCAAATCAGGCGGGTATTTTACTGCAAACTGAAAGCAGGTAATCCAGTAATCTGCTCACGTCACATTAAAACATTTGAAAATAAAATAAAATGAAAACTAGTCTGTCCTGATAGTGTGGTTTGCTTGCTGCCTTCACTCCTTGCCTCACCAGAAGCTCTCTCTGCTTCTATCTTCTTTGTGCCTCACAGAAATATCCCCCAAAACAATTAAGCCAGAAGGAGCACTTGGAGGAATTTCCAGGTCTGGGTCACGAAGGGCGAGTTTGCCGAGAGCGCTTAGTTTCATAACGGACTGAAGATGAGGACGCTCTGGCTGGCAACACGAATGTGTAAGTCTGATTTCCTTGTCTTTATGAGCCGGTGACTCGTTTGATGGACTGGACACCATACTATGTAGGCACGAGTAGCGTAGGGGCAGAACCATATACCAGTCACACCGGGAAAACGGCGTGAAAGTTACTCTAGCATCTTGCTGGTGAAATCCTAGATGTTGCCTACATTTAAAATAACATCAGCATCATGTTGACTGTCTCTAGATTTAATGATCTGTCTTGTTTCAGGAAATAGTCATTTCATAAAAATAAAAACACAGCACAATGCATACCTTTGCCGTACTACATGTCATTTGCCATTAAAATTAATCTTCCTAGAAGCACATGGAACATCTTAGATTAGCTTTTTTATAAACACTGTCCTGCGTATTATGTTATATCCTACTCACGAAACCCTAATAATGCAAATACTTTAAACAAGGTGTCAGGTGTTACGGTTATGCAATAAGACTTCTTGGTAGAGAAGAACTGTGGCTTTTCATCAGAGCAGAAACATTAAAAGCAAATGTTAGAATGCAAATAAAAAATTAATATTCTTACATTGCCTTTAAGCTTCTATGAACAAAAGAGTGAAATCTCTGATTAACTGAAGCCATTTGGAAGATTACACTGCAACACTGAGTGGCTACGGTTACACATAGTGTACTGTACCTGCTCAGGTTTTGGAGACTTGCCACCACAAGAACTCAAACCCAAGCCACCTGCCTGTAAAGCACAAGTGTAAACCTCCTGAAATTGAAAAATTTAATCTTTGTTTCCTAACAAATACACGATAAATGCTCGAGGAATGTGAGACTGTCATTATTACTGTGAAATCCTTGGATAAAAGATTTGATTTTCTGAAGTTTACAGCAGTGTGGTCAGCAACTTCTGACCTCTCACAACCAGCAATGCATATGATGTGACCTGACTGAAAAATAATAAGGGAGCAAGGGACATGGTAGAGATCAGCTAAGACGAGAAATTACCACACGGCGCTCTAGAGCTGAGTAGCAAAAGGGAGGACCTGAGCATTATGACAAAAACAAGCTATCGTACATCTGACATGACAAGGTAATGTAATATAGTCCTCTCCAAGAGGAGGTGATAGCTCACAGCAAATCAACAGATGCTGGCCATTCAGACCAGTAAACGACAGGAGGTAAAAATGACCTCGGCTAAGGAAAATGCTTCACTTCCTTAGATGGCCAAATCTTTTGCTGGCCCCATGGTTTGCAGAAGAAGAAATGGAAAATGTTTTTGATGACGGTAGCCAAAATGGGGTGGGGAAGAAGCAACTGTATAGCAAATGTACGTTCATGTGAGTCATCACCACTCACTGACTCAGAATTTCATCAGTTAACCTGTGTAACACTAGTCTCTCATGGCTGACAAAGTGAAATCATGTGAATACAAGAAGAATCAGTGCTATACTGTATCTCTCCTTTACTGAAACAAATGAGTGAATGACTGGAGGGTGAAGGGCAGATGGGGTAGGACAGGATGACTGCCGGCAAGTTGTGTCTTCAGAAAGTTAGAGCCTGATACCCTCATTGTGCCTGCATGTCAATAACTATTCTTCCTGTGAATGGTAAGCATCAATTGCTCCAACGGCAACCCAAAATGCAGCAAGGAATTAGTCTTTATCATACTCCTGATTCAGGAAATCAGTCACAAACGCATTTTATAATTAACTCTATCCCAAGTCAAGCTCCAAATCCTCCAACCCTGGAGACATCTCCCCAAATCCTTCTCTCTGCCTTGCTAACAGCCTCTTCCACAACCTCTCCCTCAATCATTCCTGCAGAAAGGAACACAAATTAGAGATCAGGATCCCAGATCTCTCAGGACCACACCTGACTGTTTTTCTCTATGGCTTCCTCTTATTGATTTGTACCTAATGAGTGCTTACAGTGATTCTGTGATCCTCATATACATTTCCGAAAGCTTTCTTGTAAAGAAAGGGGAGGTGTTAGAAGAAAACTGTGTTCCTTAAATTATGAAACTTTCAAGTTGCGAGATAGAACTGTCTTGGGATGGCTGTACTTGCCTGTCAATACACACTCATGCAGACAGTCTTGCATATCATTCAAACTGGCAACGTTTTCCAAGAGTTCCAGGTGACCACACCATACACTTCTATGGCATTACAATATCATCATTATAATTTTCTTTCAACAAGTACATGCATCAGAAGGCAAAAGCTGTAAACCAATGACCCATTTGATCTTAAGGCCTTCTCACAGTTGGATTTCGTGCTATGCCCTATCCTCTAAAACCCTGCCAAAGTTTGAGTATAATCCACTTACTGTACCTTACATCCACTTACTGGGTTGAAGCTTCTTATGCTGATTTTATAGCACTTCTTCAATGTGGCTGAAACTTCAAAGCTATGCATCTCTTCATAGACATTTTCTCTTATAAAACCTCCATATACTTTTCCAGGTTCAAAATGGCTACATTTCTGCCACTATGTGCCTGTTACTGCATGATTATTTGTACCTTTCCAATGGTTTTAAAAGAAACAGCTACAATGCCCGTTTGCTCCTTTTCATTTAAATTAATCTGCAATGTGTAGATTGTAGGCCTTGTGTTGGCCTTTGTTTTCCAAATTATGGCATGTAACAACCTCCTGAACACAATCTGCACTGTTCCTTTGGCGCCAGACATGAAATTTTAAGCAAAGATCAAGTTTTGCAAGGTCCCAAGTGAACTGTCCAACCCTGTTTTATTTGGATAAACATCTTAGGAAGCTGATGTTCTTAAGGTCTCTGTAGAGCTCTTGATGACAAATGAAATTACTAAAAGCTCTGATTGAACGCTGGCTCCATCTTGTCCTCACAGGGTCCAGTCTCAGAGGAAAACACCTTACTGTGTCTGAGTTTATCATTAATTCCTTCTGTGACCAGCTTTCCTTTCTCGCTACATCACTTCCTCGTGACTTGTCCCAGTATTCACCTTAGCAGGGACACTTTGTTACATTAGGAGGTTTTAATACACATTTTCATTGAACTTGCACACTTTTAAGTTTCTTCCATGTCAATGAAACATTTCTGGACTACTAGCCCAGAGGAAAACTACTTAGGGCAGCATAGATAAATTTTATTTCTGTCAATTAGGGCCATGTTTCAAATTTCCAACACAAGCCAGGAAAAAAATCTACTCACAGAGGATCCAAGTGAAATCTGCAGGTCAGACCTCAGCTGAGGCAAGTGGCAGGGTTAACTTCAAGAGACATGCAAATCTGGCCACCCACACTTACATTCCTGAAATGTTCTCAAGTTAGCTGTTCTGAAATCTCCACAGGGCTGTCTATGAACAGCGACAGCTGTAGCTCCAGAAAGGAAAGGAGGAAAAAAAAGAAAGAGGGGATGGACACCCTCAGAGAGGAAAACAAACAAAAACCCCACAGAACACAGGACAGACTTCACATCACTTTGTCTCACCTGCTCAGTTGTGAGGTCTTGAAGCTGCTACTAACTCGTGCTAAATCTTGGTATGCTATCTAGCACATCTGGTACTCTAACAGTAAATAAAAATGCAGTTCACAGGAACCTGAAGTTATCAGGCTTAACCAGTTTGTCATATTAAGCTGTGTATGACTTACAGAGGGACTGCTGTAACCAAATGTTGCAGGTATGCAATCACTTACTGCAGCCCTAGGACACCAACGGCTACAGCAACCACACCTGGCATCAATTCACCAAATCCACCTGGTGAAAACTGCCACATTAAAAGGAAAACACAAAACTGGCAGTGAGGGAAGTGACTGTGATGTGCCAAAGGGTATTA
This sequence comes from Dromaius novaehollandiae, assembly GCF_036370855.1. Classification (NCBI taxonomy): domain Eukaryota; kingdom Metazoa; phylum Chordata; class Aves; order Casuariiformes; family Dromaiidae; genus Dromaius; species Dromaius novaehollandiae. Next base: position 10,518,812 of record NC_088101.1, on the reverse strand, counting down.
TTTCTGTCCAAAAAGCAGAGGCAAAAATCAGCTCCGTGGCAGGTAAGAACAGTGGAAGCGCAGTTCAGGGAAAGGGTTAATGAAGTGAACAAAGTATTTGACAAACAAACTAGTAGATGTTTATATTTTCTTCAGTTGTTCAGTGTACTGTATCAGTTACTGGAGCTTCAAACAGAACAATTAAAACACATCTGAGAAGCCTTGCAGAATTCTGGTGCCCCACACAATTATCTCCGCAGCAAAACTTGGGGCTAATGTGTTGCAATACGCTATTCAAACACCAAACACTTCCTTTCCTATGATAGAAGATAATCCAGGAATTTAATTTGTGAGCTCCCAGGTGGCTGTCTTCCACATTACACAGGCCTGAGGGCAACTGAATCCTTTAATACCTTTTGTACCCTCCGGTGAATGTTCCAGACATGTTCCAAGAGGAGCTCCCCTTTATGTAACCACATCACACAATAACAAGTAAGAATTTACTCTGAAGCCAAAGATGATATTAAAAGTTACCTAAACACATTATTGTTTCGATATTTTATGTGCATTTTACACTAATTCTCATTTTTTTTAAAAAGAAGTTTAGAAAAGAAAGAGATAAATTTTGTAATCCTTTCCCAGAAAGGATGTTACCATTGCAAAAAGCAATGCAGCACTTCAAAAGTGCAACAGGGAGAAGTGTGACAGAGGAAAGCAGTAAGTGGAACAAAGTGCACTAATCCATAGAAGTGATTCTGCCCCTTTTAGGTTAGCTTCATTTGTGGTACTTGAATAAACCAAGTCTCACCTAACCCTTCAAGTGTAAAGGATGATCTTATCAGGCTAGCTTTTAAGTAAATCAAGGAGTTCAACCTGGCCAGAAAGTTTTGACATTGTAATAAAAAGCAGCCAACATAACTATTGATAGTGAATGAAAGAGCAACTTGAGCAAAGCAGCATACTAGTTATTAAAGTGTATAGTAACATTTTAACAAGAGATCAAAAGGTTCCTCAGATCATTAAAACACATTCCAAGAACCAAAGGTATAAGGCCTTTGATTAAAAAATTTGGTGGAAGCAAGGAATACCACAGTTTTAAAAATAATCATTTATGAAGATGATGGATGGAATTCCAACTGTTGGGGGGGTTTTTTTAAAACAATGTTCACAGTGAATCCCTTATTTTTTCGCCATTAATGCCAATGTATCTACACTTCAGATATTCTTTAAATGCACACACGCACACATCCTCTAAAAATAAATACCAAAGAGGAAAGCTACTCATATATATGTTTAGGACAGTCTCCTTCCATACATACACACTCACCCATGCGTGTTAAAATGAAGCCTAGCAAAGACAGGCGCAGCGTCAGTACTAAGGAGTTATATGGGTACACTAAACTCCATACTGGAAATCTCACTTGGGGACAGCCACCGAAGCCTCAACAGAGCACACACAGAATTTTTGGCCATCATATGAATATCCTGGGATACCTGTGAAAAACGTTCCACAAGTTCCCTTCCTGCTCTGTGCATGGCACAGACAAGCTAAGTTTGACACAGGAGACATGGTGGCATGCCTAAGCATGCTGGACACAGCTCGCACAGTTGGTCCAGCGCTTCCCGGACACTTTGGAAGCATCACCCACATGCTGAAGACTGACTTGCCTATACAGAGCTGCAATAAATGAAAGGAGGAATGCACAAAATACTCTACTCAGACAAAACATCCGAAGGGAATGAAATGAGACAGCACACACTACAACAGCTTTAGCATCGGGACCATATGACACAGCCTCCGAGAATACAGCTATGCTGAAACAGCAAGGTCAGCAGAGCTCACTAGTGGAGAGAGAGAAAGAGCTGCCTTCTTGCCACTAAAAGCAATTTTCTATCCCCACAGCAGTGTCTACACAAGAAGTCTTCCAGACATCACTATGCTACTCTTCAGATTTCTAATCTATAATCTCAGGCTATGTCACCAAGCTGTCTAGTTTAGTGCAGGCCTCAGTCATCCCAGAACAGCTTTTAAGAGGTCACCCTTAACGTTCTTGCAGCCCCAAAACACAGCAGTTGCGCAGCGTTCTCTGCCTTCAGTTTCAATAGCACACATGGCCATGTCAACTGACTTCACAGGAGTGGCAAAAATAGCCCATAACCATGAGTGTATTTTAAATGTTGTGAGCTGAACATTTGACCGTATGCTACAGAAAGAAAAGCCTTACAGTGTCACATTTACAGTTCTCAAAGTCCAAAAGACCAGTTAAGAATGGAAAGTCCCTTGGACTGTGATAACATAACAGGCACCCAACACCCGAGCACTCCTCTTGTTCCTTTCAAGGAACTGTCGCCCACAATCAAGTTGAACTGACAGTGCATGAGATCGCAAGAAACTCATTAGATGCCAATTCAAGTAGAGATACAGCACTGGTTCCACTTCAACCTGTCTTCAATTAAAAGTGCTGTGACAACTTCCTAAGAACTCCAAAATTTTCTATCTTCTGAAGAGACCATTGAAGCATCAAAAAACAAAACATCATCCCTGTCTTTTGCACTTTTCACAATGGTTTCATGGAAAGTGAATTGGCAGAAAAGCCTAAGACCTAGAAATCCAATAGCTATGCTAAGTTTTTCTTTATTTTTTCTTTGTAGTTCTTATGCATTAAGTCTAGCATAATCTGGGACCTGTTGTTCATTCATACTGCCTCATTTCACACATACATTCCTAGATCATATATAGAGAGATATTATACAGGGAAAATCCATGTGTGCTCCACAAAACCTCTAATTCATGTGACAAAGTTGCCAAAGTCAGGAGTAAGGAGATCTAAAATTCACTTCTCACCTTCAGACATTTTAGATTTCCAAGCATTCACTACCCTTCTTCTTGTCTATAGCCCAGCACACATGAATTGCGTCAACAGGCCTGTATATTGGGCTGCTATTCCCTGCATTGTCAGAGGAGTTATCATTCTGATTCAATCGCCCCATTTATCCTAATAGCCAGCCTGGACAAGCTTGTTTTCTTTCTTCTTTTAGTCAGCTTCTTCGAAGGTAAGGGTGACACCGTCTCTCTAGCATAGCACCTCCTGACAACACTGCACACCTTGGACACCTCAGGATTAGTTTAACAGATACACTCGTCATCAGCAACCTACTGAACTGTCTCAACTTGCAGCCTTGTGTACAGAGGGTAAACCAAATGGGATTCATAAAGGCTCAGCAGAATATAGCTGCAACGACAGGCTTCGGTGATGTTAATGACTTAATTCTTTGCTAGCTTACTAAAAAGTTGTATGCAAGGAGCATTAACAACTATAACCTTCTCTGATTAGGATAATATCTTGATATAAAACACAAGAAGTGCACACCGGACATGTGTTGTTTCTGCTTATCCATCAGGCGTGAAGGTAAAAAAATAAGACAGATCTTTTGCATAGTTATCAAAAGCAAAGTTAGCAACATCAGAACAGAAAGAAAAGTAAACAGGTTTTCTTCCTTGAGATTAAGCTGTGTCCTGCTCTTAAACTGTAACTCTCATTAGACATGACTGCTGACACCATAACATCCAGATTTTCCTTCGAAGGAAAAGAAAAACAATCACCAGTAAAACAGTGGTGTTACAGTTAAGAGCACACAGGAGAAGGCAGGGACTTCGGTAACTATAAACGGGTGCCCCCTCTAGTGAAATGGGGCTGCATATCGATGTCAAACTGAGCTCTGCTTTGGTGATGCCCTACTTTACACAGTAATCACAATCTTCAGGACACAAGGTTTGACTGCAGTAAAGTAATGCCTTTTATTAGGCAAACTGACATATTAGTTTGGACACACGAGCTTGAAAACTTGCCTCTTTTCTGCCAGATTATCAGTTGCTCTAATAAATTATATTATTTCTCCCTTTGACCCATATATCCTTAAACCTCTACAGGCATTTGGTACAAGCAATATGACCTTATCTCCCATGCAAGGCTTCAGCACAACGATTCACGCTTTGGTAAACTGAGATCACCTTATTACTGTTGTGTTCTATGTGGGGTTAAAACCTTAGACCAGTCAAAGTTGAAACTGGTAGAGATTGATATACCACAATATATTAATTTGAGTTTGAAGTGTACATTTTCAACTTCAAAACCATCTACTTTTTAGTTCACAAAAGTCCAGTTTTATTAACCCTCCAGATTACTCGTTTCTCAAAGTCTGATCAAGAAGGGATAGGAGCTGGGTTACGTGTTAGGCCAGGACTCAGTTTATATCATGATCCTAAAAACATGATTAAGTACTAAAACCCCTCCTGGCTGACTGTTAGCTGAATTTCAGAAAGAGAGATGAAAGAAAGCAAGTAGGAAGTTACTACTTCATCCCATGAATGAAGTTTGCCAAACAACTGAATAAATTCAAATGCATTTCCTACACGTTTTTCATGATGAAAGCCAAATAACAGAACTACAGGTTTCACATATTAGTTACTTTATTTCAACAAGCCTTTGTCTTTACTACTACTGCCTCCAGAATTCCAATAGTACATTTCCATCTCTTGCTATCATACTTTTACAACCTCAAGATTTATTTTTAAAACTACTCTGGACAGCAGATAAGAAGGATCTTGATAGGCCCTGTAAGAGGGATCTTAGACGTTATTTTTCATCTTAAATGCTGTGAAGTCTGAAATGACAAATCTTCATTGATCTTTTGGATTGAGCAAGAAGTAGGTCTGTTGGCAAAAGAACAAACCATGGTATAAAAAACAAACAAGCAAAAGCTTTTTTCTCTTTAAGTTGCAAATATGATGTATATGGGAAATAAAACGACAGCCTCTAGGCCTGACAGGATACAATATTTGAAACGAATCATTCACTCAAGTCTGACCACAAAACTTCTCTACCTAGAGGATTTAAAGGGAACACAAAAGCCAACTTTAAATCCTGTACCCCAAGAGCTCCTGTCAGAGGTTCCTGTTTGACTTTATCTGCTTTTTAAGGCCTTTTTCTGGAAATTACTATAACATCTGCTGACCTGTGGCTGATACCTGAATATATGTTTCCTTGCACTTCTGAGTAAGCTAGACTGAAAAAGTCCTGCTAAGCAATGCCCAGAAACAAGTACTTTGCATACTGAATTGAGCTCTGTGACAAAATAGATAGCACTGAGATTGCACCCACACTCTGCGTGTGTCTGTTTTGCAATAGATAGTCTTGAAGCTACATCAGCTAAAAACTATTCTCTCAGCAAGCAGTCTTTTTCCTTCATGCAAGTTGATGCTTAAATCTTTAGGGTCATCTTAGCTGGTACAGTTTTCAAGTGAAATCCAGCCCAAGTGAAAACCAAGGTCATTATTTCATCCTAAAAACTTCTTAAAATCGTTTCCAGGACTCAATCCTGAAAACTGTCTCAAGGTTAAGCAAGGAGGAGGTTAGTGAGGACTAAAAAAATATATATATATATATACACATATATATATACACACATATATATATATACACACGTATATATATACACAAGATGGACCTCAAAAAACACAATCTGGATTCTTTAAAGTAACAAAAGCACTCACTCATTGCAGGGAAAGGTGCTGCTTGTAAAACTGTCACATTTGCTGTGCTTATGATCTTCCTTTATAGCTATGAAAAATGAAGTAATAGTAATTGGCAATCATTTCTTTAAAGAACTCACACATGATTTTTAACCTTAGTTGATTTTTCATGCGACAAAGGCTCATATCTATACTTTGATTCTTAAAAAGGGATTTGGCATTCAAGAAAAAACTTTTCCTGTATCAAATTTTATTTAGAGACTATACAAGAAGCTTATTGTTAATGACCTGAAAAAACTCTGGAACCATGACATCCCTAAGGACAAACCTAGCTCTTCAGGCTAGGCAAAGTACAAAGTACTTCATCAACCTTTGAATTATTAAAGTGGGAAGAAATAGGTAAGTGCTAAAAAATGATAAGCCACTCATGTACAAAACTTGTCATCTTCATGCATGCAAACTGAAGTGTGATTTTTTTTTTCCCCAAAGAAATTCTTTCTATGGGGCAAACAGATTCAGCTTTCATACCCTTCAGATGTCAGCCTCACTGACCCTATATTAAGGTTCCATGATGAACTATGCCTTCGGTCTGTAAAAGGAAAAACAAACTTTCAAGTAATTTTGCAGATGATCAAAAACCCCTGCCAGTAGATAGGTGACTAAAACCAAGCACTTGAGGCACCTAAATATGAGCTGCTACTGTTACTTTTGTATCCGTTTGCCTTTTAGGGTTACTTAGTACTGCACTTACACTTACCTAATTTTATTCTTACCAGGATAAGTGTAACAAAGCCTGTTTTGACTACTTAAATTCTCACAAACAAGTTTCTGGCTCCCATTTACCTCTATTAAAATAACCCATCTTAAAAAAAATAAACCCAACCCAGATGAGCGATCAGGCCTTTAATCCTTGACACATAAGTAACACGGTACTGACTACAATATGAGTAGTCCTGTTGGAATTACATATGGGCTTAAATGTCTTCCTAGATCAGGGGTTGCCTGACCTTGAAAACAAAGACCAATTTCTAAGCTCACTAAGGTTGTGGCATTTAGTTTCTCCTCAGCATCCCAGTTCCATGACAATGAAATCTCTGAGAGACCCCTTTCCTTTCTCCATTTCCCTTATTACAGGCAATGCATTGACAATATCACTCTTCCTTAATTCAGAGTACAACAGTGCATACAGCCACAACACCACCATCTGTGTCCTCAAAGGATTGTGTTTGCATTATTTTTGGAAATTACTATTCAAGAGCCAAGAACTGGACCAGCAAGGACAATGGTTTTGTATTCCTGTCTGGACTTTCTGTACCCGCAAGAGCTACATCTGATGAACACCCCAGAACGTGATTATGTCTTGCCTGATTCTGTTACCACACAGGCATACATCTGGCATTGTTCAGCAGTAACCTGTTACGTATTTGTTTCTTGTTTGCTGCAGGCTGGTGCAAACTCACCACCTGCTTAGCAGCTCAGTATGTTCGCTTCTGCAAAAATATCATTCTCAGTATTACAATCCCACCAAAGGCTTTCCTGACACCTCAGCAGTCAAGTCAGACAAGTATGCCCATGTGCAAATTTAACTAGAAGCTAATCAAGTGACAGGCTGAGGAAGAAATAATTTGCTCCTCTTGAGAATGAGTCTAATCTAGAAATCTGTAAGAGAGGACAGGAAAAAAACTCAGACATTCTGTGTGTGCTCATGCTGCCTGCAGCCTGTCCCTGAGTGGCAATAGTTAGGAAAAAAACCAAGCATTTTCCGCGGTTAAACCATAAATACAAATAGACTGGCACAGCTGGCTGAAGCCATAATGGGAAAGAACCTGGAAATGACCACTGACAGATGGTTGGCAAGCACCCACTACCCACACATACTTCTCTTACGGGCTGCCGACCACTGTCAGTGGCCCTCCCCAGTTTGTTAATGTCAACAGCGTGTACAGTGCTGACAGTCCAACATCTATGCTCAAAGGAGGCTGACTGAGAGTCTAATTATACCAACATCACAGCTGGGTTCTGCAATGATGAGCAGTGCAGTTGAATTGTGATCAATTCTGCCAAAACATCTCTAGATAAACAGGCTCCTGATGATCTGTCCTAGAGCCCATCCATGCAGCGCCCTGCAGTGATAGCAAAAGGGTGCCATGTAAGGATACTCAAACTAGTTTATGGCACTTTATTGGGTGGGGGATGCAAACATTTTCTTAAATTATTCAGCACCTAGTCTGTTGGTGACCTACTGAAAGGAAAAAGCTATGCAGTTCACAGAATAACTACATACCAAAATATTTTTCGTATGGTCTTTCTTTTTAAGCTAACTGCAGCAGCAACACAAAAACGAGAACAAAGAGCGTCAGAGCCAGAAAGCCCAGATATGAAGGCAAACATGGGTGTCCTGTCCAAAAAGCTGAGAATCCAAAAGGAAAGAGATAGCAAAACAGTGCAAATGGTAGAGTGAAAGTACTGAGTATGGAAGATCAGGATAGAGGTGGGCACTATTTATCATGTTACCTGAAAATTATATCTTTTTTTAATGTAGACACTTGGGACTTCCAGTAAGGAACACAAGATTGTCAGAGCAAGATGAAAGAGTGCTTAAAATAAATATGGGGGCACAAGGAAGGAAACCACACAGAACCACTCCCCCCCCCCCCCAAGCACTACTACCTAACATTGAAGTCTTCAATGCAGTCCTGCAGTGTGTATCCTCCAAAGAAGATAACTACAGCAGTGATCCACAATATGCACAGTAAACTATTGGAAAGGTTTTTCGGGTTCAAATCAACAGTGGACCATACCAAGGCAACCTTCCCATCTCATCAGAAAAATGTTATTGACCCTGTCTATGGAGCAGAGCAAGTTGTAGTAACTACACAGCTGGTGGAAGGAATGACTCCACTGCTGTGGAAAGCAAGAGACTGAACAGATGGCACAGATAAGCTGGCAGAGACGGTCAACAAGTAGACCTCTCTCAAGATGTGGCTGGGCACAACATATGTCAGAAATGTCAGAGTTAATACTAACGTAAACATTTATGTGCCACTGGAAGGCAAAAGAAAAGATTACACTTCATGCTCGCAGTGCTTCAGAATAAGTAGTTTGCTTTGCTCTGTGAGAATGCCTGAAGTAGTAGTTCTGGTGTTATCAGTGAGAATTACTAATAAAGGGCATTTTCTCGAGATGTGGCAACACGCAGATATCACGGGGCTGCTCCCTGGGATCAGCACACTGCACTGTGAATTCAGGTTCTGACAGCAGGAAGCTAAATTCATTCCTTCTCAGAAGCAAGAGTTACTCAGCGTGCTGGGAAAAAGCAACTCATGATGCCACAATGTTTCTAAGAAAAATTACGTGCCTAAAAACACTGCTTGAGGAAAACCACCCCATCGCTCAGCCTCAGGATAGAAGTCCTTATGGATAATACTGTAATGCAGTAGGGCTGACAGATCATAGCCTTATAGGATCGTTCAGACTGGAAGGGACCGTGCCGGGTCTCTAGTCTGACCTGCTGCTCAAAGCAGGCTCAGCTATGAGATCAGACCAGATACTGCAAGTCTTTATCCAGTCTGGTCAGGAAAACCCTGTTACACTGCTTCTCCGTGCTCATAAGGAAGAGGTCTTTGCTTATATTGAAGCAACCTCTCTTACTTCAACTTACGCCCACTGTCTTTTGTCCACCCACCTCTGGATCTTCTCTTGCCAAGAGGTTAAAATTACATGATATCACTTAATTTTTCGCAGCGATTCAGACGCAAGAGAAAATAAAACACATGCACACCTAAAGGTAATTACTTCTCATTTCTTCTGCTTTATAGGGGTTGTTTTAACTAACCCTTCCTTTATTCACTGTAAACCTACTTTGTTAAAGAAAGCTTTAGTCCATCTTTTGCTAATGTTTTCCATGTTTTTATTTCAGGTTGTTACTCCCCACCTCAAAAAGATTTAACTAAACATAATTTGGAGAAAGTTTTACAGGAATATTCAAGGTATAAACTATCCCTGTCTGCAATCTGACAAGTGTGTGTGCGCGCACACACACACGTCATGATCCCATCTTAAATGCATTTATGGAGAAACAGCTCGTATGAAAACAGACCAAAACATCAACTACCTAAAAACAGTACTGTGCTGTGATACCAATTCATGCTGAGTAAAAGATCTGCACAAAAGACAATGGAAAATATTCTAGTATTTGCACAGCCTGTATTCCAAAACACTTGAACTCTTGGGGTTTGACTCCCTCTCTGTAAATATGTGATAAGATATAGCAGAGACAAAACCCCCCAAAGTGGTAACAGGAACAGCTTTTCAGAACATTAGCCTGAACCCCTCCTGCTGAACCACTGAGCATCTGCAGCTGGAAGACCAAATGGGCAGATCTGAGATAAAACCAGGCGGCCAGATAAGCCAGCCTTGTGCAGAGACTCTGTATCGCCTTCTTCACTCACCATCTGTCAGGTAGTCATGCCTCATCCACAGAGAAGGAACAAGGGCTTTTACCCCATGCCTTCCTATTCCCCTTTCCATGGGGTCAAGGAGCCAGTGGAGTGGAAAAAGCCAAGGACAGCTGCATCTTTCTGTGCAAGCCTGAAGAGAGCAAGGGGAAATCCTCTTTTCAGAGCCTCACAGCCTAGTAGGTCTGAAAGCCCTAACCCATCCTTCTCCTGTAACGAAGCCAGCATCTCGGCCCACACGAAAGCAAAGAGAGCAGCAATTCAGGGTGGCGGTTTTGCTGGAGTGCTGCACACCAGCTTCAATACCCCACATCCCGCCCCCCTTTTTTTCCCCCTTTCTCAAAAAGAGGAAGGTTTGACCCATCTGTACTTCTTTTCCTGCTCCTTTGTAACAACTTTCAAACATCATCTTTCTCTCTACATCAACCTGACAAATGTAGGAACAAAAGAAAAAAATACACAAAGGCTGTCCAAAGGAATTAACACACAAAAGAGAAGAGAAGAGAAAACCTCTGACACTAGTCAGAAGGAATACTTGGTTCCAGGTCATGATTTAAAGAGACAGTTATATGACGTTCTCCAATGTGAGTATTCAGCAAGTTAATTTATATCACTTTCCAAACTGAAAACTCCTAAATCACTAGTCAAACTGTGCGTGCTAGTAAAAATGCAGGGAGAGTGTTTCTTGCCACGGCTGAAAGCGAACCAAGAACTCTGCGTGAAGGATGCCTGCAAGGTCATGTGCTGCCAAGGTTTCCAGCTAAACACAGGTGTTACAGAAAGGCACACACAGTACTCTGCTCTCTAGCAGCTAGCTTAAGACAGTCAACTACACTTTTCACATCCAAATGTGGGAAAAGGAAAAAAGAGGGTAGGGGGAACACTGCTAAAATTCATGTTTTTGCAGATGTCTAGTTCGAATCATTTAATGATCTTTTATTTCAGTAGTAGTTTGTTCAAAACTTTTATCTGACATTTTGGGTGTTCAAGAAGAGAAAGAGGAGACAAGAGGTGTGAAGAGGGAAGGTGTAATGAATTTAAAGGTTTCTCTTCCACAGACTGCTTTTCATGCAGTTACTACACATCATCCAGCAGAAAGGTAGTAAGGACTCATTTCCTCTGCGAGGAAAACTAATGCTCATGCCACCATAGCATTTAGCAATCAGTTTTCCTACAGATTAAGAGGCTTAAAAACTTGAAAAGGGGTGTTTTAAATACATACATACACATCCTAGACATGTGAATCGTGGGATCCTATGAAAGAGATTTTACATGCCTTAATCATTTAAAACTACAAGGATAAGCAACCATCACATTCATTATTAGCACATGCACATGGAATTGGGTTTATGGTTTATATACCAAAGCACTCCAGGCCTTCAGATGGAGTAACTCTGTTACTAGAAAGAAGTTTTGGTGGTCAAGTCGGCCAATTCCTGACTCTGCACCTTTCCCAGTATAGCAAACATTTGCACCATGATCATCCTTGGCTACAACTCTGCAAGCAATGATGAGGAACAGACTCTCCGAGCAACAGGCCTGTTCACCTTACAAGCAGAACAGGTGTGATGTAATTTGCTTTGATCTCCAAAGATAACCATCAGACCTTAGGCAAATGTGGTATCATTCAATAAGTAAACATATCGGAAACAGGCAGTAGCTGTGAGTTTGGCTTGGCTAACAGCCATTTCTTTCTCAAATTTAAGAAAATTCAAAAAAGCGTAAAATTTGAGTTATTGGAAGACAAAGCTATGCAGGCAAAAGCTTGCATCCCTATTGCCTTCAGAAGACAGCTTACAAAGTCAACAACAGAGGTGTGATCCGAAGACCAAAGAAAGAGGTGGGAAATCTGCTTTCATCTCTTCTTCCTCCCAAGTGTCCACCTTGACCCCTCCCTTTCCCCTGGCAGAGGCCTCTGACTAGACTCAGATGAAATCCTGACCCACTGAAACAGCCTAAGTTCCACAGACATCTTTCACAATGCATTTCAGTAAAAAGAAACTGCATAGAGAGAGGGAAAGGAAAAACGTGGTCTATTAGATATAACTACTCCCACACGTTCACCAGTTATTTTACTTCTCCCTTTGCATCCAGAATTACAAGAAGTGGACTATTCTGCTTGCTTCACTACATAAACAGAGCTTTGAAATTCTTTGGTCTTGTTAGATTAAAAATATTTAAGCCTTATACCATGAGTACACAAAAATACTAAGGAACTCCAGGCTTTATTATACCCAGTTGACATATAAAAAGTTCATTTTCAAAAGCAAAATTATTCTTTAATTAGAACAGCACACAAAAAAAGAAGCCAATGCCAAACAGATTACTGTTGATTTTGGCTAGCTTAATATAACAAGCAAACTGATTCTGACATGATTCTACTACATAAGTGTGAGAGAGTATAATCATTAAAGCCTGAAATTGCACGCCAACTTAGAGAGTTGAGCAAATTTAATAGGTAATTTATAAGTCCCCAGAAAAGGGCATCTACAAGGCAGAACTGACGTTCTGTTAACTCCACTCATGCTGTCACTTGTTTCTCCACAGTTGGCCCTATGACATGCATCTCAGAAATAACCTGCATAAAGCTAGATAACTTCAGATGTGGGAGCGACCATTTTCTCAAATTCACAGCTTGCTTTCTTTTATCTAGGAGTGATTAAAACGTGAAATAGATAGTTATTAATAGAGTATCATAATGGGCAATGTCAAGAAAAGAGAGAGAAACAGGACCTGACTTTTATTATTAAATCGTATGCATTTAATATCCAGACTAGCAGTCAGAGTTTGACTCTATCCCCTTCTTTGTTGTGCAGACTCTTAAGGCATAACAAACCCTATTCTTGACATTGCTGTTTCACTGTGAAAGAACAGCATAGAAGCAGCTACCTAATCAGGAGAAGGAATCAATACAGCAATAGTGACTCAACCCATGGAAACAAAAGAAAAATTAACTTGTTGAACTGACCAAAGAGCAGGAAAGAATAAAGAAACAAACAAAAATAAACCAGGGAGAAAAAATAATTTGGCAGAACAGCTAGAAAGAACAAGGAACACCAAGCAGTACATTCAGAAGCAAGCAATGCTTTCAGGAGGGTACATTCAGGAGAAAGGAAACATAACAGAAGGATATCAAAAGAAATGAAAAGTAAATAATGTTCCAGCAACTAAAACAAGTGTGTGTGTGTGGGGGGGGGAAATCAGCATTTTAAGAGCGAAGCAGAGATGAAAGAGGCTTTCTTTAGACCGAAAAAAGCCACACTGGACTGGAAAGCAGAAAGCCACAGAATAGCCATATTGAGCACTGGGAAGGAGGTATGAAGACAGGCAGCCAGTAAAAGTTAGAGAACACAGGAAGGTATGATCAGAAGATCATGGTAATGAGTGGCATGAGAGGAAGGAAATGGAGAATTGCCGCCATTTCCAAAAAGCATGGAAGGAGAAGAGAGTTTGTGTGCTGAGCAAATGGCTCAGAAGTTAGCAGAGAGTTGCTACTGTCAATCGATAAAAGCCAGAGGATGCAAAATGTGGTTTGAGTAACATGCAAAGTTTTTCCATCCACTGATAAAGTTTTACTGTGACAGATGTTCTTCCACCTGAAGATAGAAAACAATGGAGGCTGATGACATCTGTTAAGAAAAGCAAAGTCATTATTTCACCACTTTCACTGATTAAGGTTGGGGGGGGGGGGGGGGCGGGCGCAGGGGATGGAAACCAAGCAGCCTAGACTTCCAGAGCAAAGTGAAGAATACACTATCTGTGGCAGACAAATGAGTGAATTGGCCTTTTGGCCAGGTTGTTTAGATTTCATCATAGCTGTGTTCTGAGAAATTCAGTGTAAAGATTCATAGCGCTGGCTACCAACAAGCATAACGTAGGCAGGTGCTGGGCAACACTTCCCAGGCACACTGCAAATGCCAACGTTCATGATACTGAGCAGACTCTTGATAGCACCTTCAGGAGTTTTATATTTTAGACTATTGAGATTTTCTATCCAAAGACAAGCATGTTCTCTTTGTGTGTGTTATATCTAATGCTCAAGCCTCAGTTACTTCTTGTAGTTTTATACGTTGATAATATAATCTCTTTGCCTTAGCAAGAGATTCAGTTTGCCCCCGAATAAAGCTGGTACGATGACTGGAATAATATCTGCTACAATGATTGTCAGTATTTTAAATAAAACAAAAAAGCTCTTATTAATGGGTGAAGCTACACTGAGTTCTTCCTTCTAGGGCTCCCTTTGAATTTCTTCCCCCCCTCCTGTAAGAGGCCATGGTATCCGCAGTTAACACTTTTATTCTATTCAGTTTAAAATAGTAAGAAATACTGGATCAGGGCCGCAGCTGGCCAGTGCCAGCATGATGCCTCCAAGAGTGACTTTGAGATCAGTGATGCTACAAGTGTTACAAGAGCTTTACACTTTGAACAATTTTGGTACAGAGGAGGAAATTCTGTTACGCCAGAGCTGAATCCAGTATCAAAACCCAGCCCTCTCCCCTGCAGGGAAGCAGTATATTCTGCAGAATATTCTGCAATTGCCATAGCAAGTTCATCCAGTTATTATGTCTGTTACAAACAATTTATTAACTTCTCAGAAGATTTTAACTGCTGCATCATTTATCGCTATGTGCTGATTTAAATACAAAAAAAATAATAAAAAGCCATGCGGATCACTCAAAAGATGCAGGATGAACCCTTTGGTTCTTATACAGTTCTGCTTATCAAAAAATCCTAAGCTTGTTATAAACCAAAAGAGAGATAGGAACATTCATTTATCCTTTAACTGGCGCAAGCCTACACAAAAGAAAAACAGGCTTCCAAATGCCAGCTTCTTTCAGGATGACTGCAGTTTCAAGCCCAATTCATGGCTTTCTGCAGCACAAAAGTCTGCATGTCATCTTTTCCTAACAAGCATATGTGGAGCTATAAGAAAATACCTTTCTCCTCTTCTTTTTTACTGATACAAAGCAAGCAGATTTCAGAATAAAATATTTCTAAAAACCCTACTCTAGCCAAAAAGATTATCACAGCCTAGTCAAAGACAATCACAGCCAGATTTGCCTCTTGGAGACCAATGAAATACACAATAAAATTTTCTATTTCTTAAGGAGACATCTGGCCTAGGCAGACTAAACTGAAAACCGCTTTGAAGTCACAGCAAACAGCCTGGACAGAAACAAGCATTACAGTGCCCTTCCCATAGCTGCACCTGCCCACAGGCCTGGCTCACACAGCTTTACACACAGCAGGAACAGGGTTATTCTGCCACCCAGCAGTCCCACCTGATCCAGGCTCTTTGCACTCTCTAGTACCATCACATGCAGCTCCTTCTGAAAATAATGATTTTGACACACAGAATCATGTAAACAATGTTACAGACCAATATAGAAGAGTTGTCTTCAGAATTATACCTTAGAGATCCCCCTCAAGTAATTGTTATTTAATTTTCATAATTGCCATATTCTGGCATCAGATAACATACACACAGCCTCCGCCTCAAATCCAGAACAGTTTTGCCCAGTCATTGCAAGAACAGACTTGAAGTTACATATTGCACAGGCATAGCTGACAGCACCCTTCGACCTTGGTCAGATTTGATTTATGGACATGAGGCTCAAATCTGTTAGGGATTTTTTTTTTTTTTTAAAATGTGCTTGTTTTTAAACGTTACCTGCTACCTTCCATTACAAGCTCTGAAACTCAAAGAACAAGCATATGTAAATATTCTCCAACTGTTCTCCAGATAGGTTTTCTGAGACATTCCTCAGCTCACAGATGATGATGATGAAATTGTGAAACAAATATATACATAAAGACAAACACACAAATAAACCTGCAGACCTGAGAGTTTTCATTAAGTATTATTGGATTTCTTTCCACACAAAAAAAGTGGCACCTTTCTGTTAGAGCATGTGCATGGTCCTACTATTGTTTTTTTCTTTTTAATAGTCATGCTTTTAGCACACCAATTCGGCTGTAAGAGGAAATTAGCATTTTTCGGGGTAGAGAAATTTCTTCTATTTTACTCATCAGTATAGAAATTCTGCCCATACTTCCTTTCCCTGTACCCCTCACAAACTCCTGCTTTTCAAGGTAACATGTATTCATTTTATATCTCTTGCATATAAACTTGTGACAAAGTAATTTATTCAGGTATCTTCCTTAAGATTTCCTCAGGTGGAGAAGGGGAGGGGGGACACAAAGGAAGAAAGAAAAGGAAGGTTAAATGCAACAGGAAAGATGGAGAAAATCTGCCATTTCTTAAAAGCGTCCCCCAGAGATGCACAGAGGCAGAAATGTTAGCTTCTTTTAAATTCCACAGGACTCCAAAAAGTGTTGAAAAAGCTACCCATAACCTATCCAGAGGATAAGGATAAGCAAGACACTCATACTCTACTCATCATAATGCAGGGGTGTTTTTTGTTTTTGTGGGGTTTTTTTGTTTTTTGGTTTTTGGTTTTTTTTAAGACAACTGTAGTACTATGACAGATTTGGGGGGGAAACAGAAAGATAATTCACTGAAGTTTTTTTTTTCTCTTTACTCTTTTTTTACTTACTTTTAGTCAAATAATTTTTTTATATTATCATGAAGCACCAGTGTGTTTATGACATGACTAACATGCAAGAAAGCCCATATATACATATTTCCACAGATTCAGTACTTAATTGAAGGATAGTTTGAACTCTCTAGAACAGCAGAGGACTGCAGATAGGCACAATGTATCAAGTTTGCGATAATTAAAACAAAAACAAAACAAAAGCCTATAATCTCACAAAAGATTTCAGTTCACAACTTCTACCCACAGCTCGGTGTGCCATTGCTTGCAAACACCAATTTTACACGTAAGAGTATTTTTTCCACAGTTATATTCTCTTACGATGTTATTTCTGGACAGAAGACATTATCAACCCAGGCCAACAAGCACATCTTTCCAGCATATCTGGAATAGATGCATGCCAACCTTGAACCTTGATCTAAAGTTCCTACTGCTGCCTGACAACCTCCAACTTGTCAACTTTCACTATCCTCAATTATTTTCTTTTGGTGCTTGTGTTCCTTTAAAAACAGCATAAATCAGCTGTAGCTCACTTTCTGCATCGTCCCATTCCTAGGGACCTTCATGTATATAGTTTGGCACCACTTGCTTCAAAAGCTACAGGAATATCAGATTCTGATATTTGTTTTATTTCAGTTCTAGAAAGGACATCTGCTACCCTCTTTTCCAAGTTTTTATTCTAGCTACACTTTATACAAGTAATAGAAGGACTGCATGTGCCTATGGTACCACAGTTTGCTAGCCAAATTTACTACAACATTTTCTTGCTTTTCCTCCAGCATTTGTGATCTACTGTGGTTTATCCTGCAATTTAACCAATTTTCTCTTTTTTTTTTTTCTTCTCTCCATTCTTTAGTTTAAAGAAGTATCTACCAAGTCTTTCCTAACTTTGGGATTTGCATTCCTATTAAGTCAGCTCTTTTACTAAGAGCCCAAAAGCCTAAATGAACATTGTGTTTGATAGAGCTGGACAGTTTTGACTGTATAGAAATTGTTCAACAACTTTTTGTGCTCTGAGCTCTTACATAAATTGGCATTTCTCAAAAGCTTCATGCTTTCTAGGGGTGCAAAACTCTAGATTTCTTTACATTTTGTTACCATTTCTGGTAACTGACCAGCTCTTACTTAATTCTGTGTTTTAAACAAGTATAGTGCTTCTATTCCTGTGGCATTCAGAAGAACTGTTTTGTGTTCGTGCTCTACCCTGCTTCCTATCGCGAAGAAATAAAGTTCGTATCTCAGCTTCCTGCAGGTGCCTCCAGCTGGACCTCTGAGTTTCTCCAGGATGTTACACACTTACCACTTCTTTCTTACTCCACATCTGCAGTATTGCTATACAATGTTCTCTGGCATTAAAGAGCATCACACCAAATTTTAATAATTACCTCAAAAAGATGAAATTGCCAGCGCAAATCCTGGAACACAAAGGAGATTTCCTCAACAAGATGACCCATTTCATACACTTCAATTTTCACAAGTGTCTCACAAGCCAAAGGCTTCCCCCCATTCAGGTGCCAGAGTTTACTTAACAAATGAACAAACAAATAAAAATATGTTTTTCTGCCCAGTAAGCTGGGGGGGGGGGGGAGTAGCAAGGAAACATGGAAAGGTTGACACTGTTGTCACTATTTAACCAAATATCCATCCAAGCAACTATCTGAGTGATATTTTCCATGTTAAAATTCAAAAAGAATTATTTCAAGATGATTTCTACTAGCTCTTTTTTTAGCTCTACTTACAGCATTCAAGTCTCTCAAGTGCTTATTTAATTTATAATCTTTAAATTATGAAGAGATGCTTTATTTCTGTAAAACAAAATGAACCATAATCTTCAAAGGAGGAAAACAATGGAAGACACTAGAAAGACACCCTGAGAAGCACTTCAAAGCATAATTCCATTAATAATTACTTAAGATGTGAGGTTAAGTTTAAATCCTGTGATTTAGGAAACTGAACCTAAAAGAAGAGACATGAAATTTGCCCTCACTAATCTTAGGTTCTTACAAATTCGTACATTGTTTTTTAATGCCAAAGGGACTTTCTTAGGAAAGATTAGCATGTCCTACTATCACACCAGGTTTTTGTTAAGTGCCCACCCTTGCAAACCAATCTGAGGAAAAGCCATTTGCTACAGGAGGAAATACTCACATCTACAAACTTTGTATGAGGCCACAGACTCGGAAAAACCCCAGAGCTACCACACTGGAGGAAACGTGGAGCACATTTGGCAGGATACTACTCCAAATGTTTTCTTTTAAAATAAAGTTTTTAGTACATCTGGCTACACTATTAAAATAAATAAATGTATTGACAATTCTCAGGGCAAAGCTTTTCTGGGGAGGAAAAAAAAGCAATTTTGGTGGCTTAGCCTGATACACATTCAGAAAAAGCCAAATTTTCAGAAGCTACTGAGAAGATACCTTGTAAAAAGCCAGGTCTTTTTATAGACATCAGAAGTAGTAGTCACTTAAACAAAACACCAAGAAGCCCCCACAAGTTCACAGCAGACAAATAGGACAATGCAAGACACAAGAACTTAAACATTCATCACATTACACATGTTCTGAAGGTGGAGAGATGGTGTCATTTATTGTTTTATTTAAAAATATTTATGTGATTATAGAAAAACATAGGCTATCTTGAAAGAATTCACTAAAGACACAGCTAAAATTATACAAGCAACTGTAATTTTGGAAGCATTAAAGTAAGCACTTCCTCCTGCTTTGGCACCTATGACAGATAAAAAGAGTACTTGTTCCTACTCTCATTCATCTCCTACCTCTCATTTTACACAACTCTTTTCAGGACTTAGTACCAAATACTATTTTTCTATTGCAGTAGTATCACATCATAACACATCGAGAGTTTGGCTTGAAGGCATATTTTATAAGAAACTGTTCTGCTTTTACGTGCATAATCCTTGACAACATTTTCTTAGTAAAATAAATATTTTCCATAGTGAAATGCAGGTGCAAGAGAAAAAGTCAAGTACAGCACAGGAATCTTTTTCAAGCTAAGGACAAATTTAAATCTTTTAGGGTTTAGGTCATTCTAGTGCATCAAAAATGTTTTTGAGCTGTGTAACTGAAAATGCTTTATCCCTCTGACAAGTTGTTCTTTGTCATAATAAGTCACGGCTATAAACCTGCAAACTCAATCTGTTGCTTTTGGCTCTGAACTAGAACATCAGCAGTATGCAAACCAAGCTGCCGATTTGAAACAATCTTGCTTCCTGTATGGATCTCCAAACCAGAAGACAAGATCCTTTCAACAGGGCAGTATTATACCCAAACAGACAACGTGCAGCACGTAATACCGCTGCATGAACGCCCATACTTCACAGAGTTGGTCACACGACACTATCACAGGATTTCGGCCTTCTCTCTTGCGAGCTCTAGAGCAGTCCTGCACCAAGACACATTCTTGTGTTTCCTTTACCGAGAAGATTTTGCTGAAATAAAACAAACTACCTTACATCACTGATGCGCGAGCACTGAACATTCATAGCTGAGCAAGGGACTCATTTTGGAGATGAGACAGTTCGAGGTTCTAAGCTTGGAGGTCCACAAGCCAATTTCACCTGAGGATAGCTGAAGGCAGCCTTCTCAAGAGCACACAGTTGAAAAGCTCCCCTTGAGATGTATCAATTTATTGCCTGTGGGATTTTCAAAGCCTTCTACCAGAAGTCCCATGAAGTTTTTACCTCTTTAGGCACTAAACTGCTTTTGTATCTCAGGGCACCCATAGCAGTCACGGTGAAATTTCAGTTCACCCTCTCAACTCAGCCTCACGCCAAATGTAAATTCTTCCCCTAGTGCAACCCTCCAAAACACAAAAGTATCACAGAAATGATACTTCTGCAGCCACTATGAGATAGTTAATATGAAACTGAAATAAAAAATTATTTCAATAAAAGGAGGCATCTGCCTTGCACAACACAGCCAATCCGACTATTTGTTCAGCTCTCTGGCTTTAGGTACTCGAAATTAGGCACATCTAATGAAAACAGTCGCTGTTCCTTATATACTGCTTTCATATGTCCTTCACTACAGCTTTACAGTTTCAGTTTTGTGCGCACATCAGGACCCATGCATGAGAACTATTGTAGCAACATCCTTGAACATTCCAACTTTACTACAAATAAAGTCTTAACCTTCTTGAACTCTTTCTGCACTGCAATGACTAGACAAAGTTTTGAAGAGCCCTTTATATTTATAAAATGTAGTGCAAAGTTTCAAACAAATCTCCTAGTTAGAGATGCAACTTGTGTCCAGAAAGAGTAAGTTCGGGCCTAGGAATGAAACACATGCATGGACCATTGTCAGCTTGTACCTGCAATCAACTCCATCTCTGGCACGGTGTGAAACACGGCAACCAAAAAGCTGGCCTGAAAATCTCATTAAAACAGTGCACGATCTATTTACCATCATTTCTGAAAGGCTTTGTATCATTATTTATAAGTGTGGCTCAAATACAAAGCAAAATGATAAATCACATAGATAAGTTTAAAAAGATTTCTGAAATGTGTTTCTGCAGTTCACACAGGCTGAGGCTGTCAGTTTGTCTGGAAACCAGACCATACAAGCTCATGTTCAACACTGTGAAGAGCAGAACACTAAAAAGGTGGGACAGAGAATATTGTTTTCAGGACAGGTTTTAAGCAGAATTTCACCAACTTTTTAAAACGAAATCAAGTTATCATTCTGAGGTTGCTTAGAAATAACAGGTGATGATTTCTTCGAATCATGGACACGCCAAGTACTAGCGCAGCAATCAATAGCTTAGCTAGCTCTGGCCCGCATGTCTTTAGAATATGAAGAAGGAAAAAAAAAAAAAGCAACTTCTCAACACATCAAAACACTTGTTTTTGACTCCAAGGTAAGAAAATCCTTGAAGCTGCAGTACAAAACACATATCTAAGCAGAGCCTAATACCCAGGTCCTGCTGCAGTGCTGTGGCCCGTTCAGTTCTCTGCTGCTACACTGCTTGTAGCTAAACAAGAGGCAGTTTTAAATCCAAGATATTTCAATTACTTCCAGATGGCTGGTTGGTAAAAATAAATTTGATATAAGAACTATTTTCTCTTTCAGAAGTATTTAATTTATTTTTAAGAATGATAAAAAGTCCACTCAAAACACAAACCTTATTTAATCCATTTGCAGATAGTAACCCTGCATCTTGCCTTCGTTCTTCTATGCTGACAACATACAGCTCTGATGCCCTGATTGCAAAAATAGGCAACTCTAAAAATCTCTCTTTAATGTGGTAAACGCACTGTATGTTTTCTTCTAATTGAAAAAAACCACAGGTTACAAGTTACACGAGATATTCAAAGTCCTATCAGGATATATACCAAACATTACGTTTTAAGCAAATGCCATATAACATATACACCTGGCTAGTGCTCTATTTTCTTCCTTTACAGAAGTAGTAATGTCTCATGGTGGATCTTGCAGACAGCCTCTTCAAAACCGATGCTTGTGTCACCTATGCCCCTTCCCAAATCTAACCCAGTTACATGCATTTGCCCAGTTGTGGACACCACCACATCATCACTGACCTCTTCAACTCATGTAAACCACTGTTCTAAGAATCACAGCCATAGGCTTTCATGGCTACCAATGCAAAATACGGTAGCTAAACAGGGTCATCTGTCCTGTTCCACTGAAGTAAGACCCTCTTCTCTAAAAATAGGAACTCAGCATGCAGTATTGCTAATTCTCATTCATGCGCTTAATTTAAGCACTTAATTAACTTCTAAGCACGTAAATAATTCTGTGAGAGTAGTCGCAGGGCCCAAAATCTAAAGCTATAATGTGGAATGCACACAGTATCTCAGTCTGTGTCTACCAAAACCATTATGCTACTACAGAACATTTTCTTCTGGAAAACCAACCTATTACACTAGTTACATATCTGACAAAAATGCAGCAAGTTACCTCAAATCCCATCAATTATCCACTTTCACCACATCCTTAGCCTTTCAAAAAAACACAAAACCTCTACAGCTATTGGAGTAGTTCTTGGAAATACAATAAAACACCCTCCTTGGAACACACAAGGGTAGGTACTACGGGCACAACGCAACTGCTGCCCAAACCCACACATCACAGCCCTAAAAAGAGCAGTGTTCAAAATGGGTAAACACAGCCAACGCCACCTCCGCGAACAACTGCACGTAGCAGAGGGCTAGCACTGCTTGCTCCTGACAAACAGCAAAGTGTGACTCACCACATGTCCCTCTCCAACACACCCCGGGAAAGCCCAGCCAGGCAAGCAACTCAATTTTAGCAACGTCAGCGCCTCAGCATCTCCATTACTTCCAACAACACTAGCCAGAAAAAGCACCAGTCTTGTATGTATGCAGGGTATTGCTGTGGCTCTAACTTATCTCCAGAAAACAGCCGACACGGGGACTTGCAAGTGCCAGTCAGCAAGACTGCTGCAAAATAATTAACGCTAATGCCACATGCAACACTTCTGCTCTCCCTTTATTAATGAAAATTACCTGATCACTCAAATCAAAACCGTCCCTCGAGTACAGCGGGAGCTCAATCAACCTCTGCTGCTGTGGATGTCTACTTGTAAGCATCCTTTAAATATTCTGAACACCTGCAGCTTTGGAGTAAGAGTGAAGTCGTTATAAAAATTTTTTGTACCCTTCTGCAATATTTCCCCTTAAGCGATTAATTTACAACTATGTCAGCATAGGCAGAGCTGTTTCCTTGGTTATTCCATCTCGCATCCTCTATTTACACTCAGAATCCTTTGTGAGTGCACGTGTAAAAATAGAATAGCTTCAATTAATTGCAGTGTTGCCCATAGCATGCCTCTGATCAGTGGCTGTTGCACACCTGCAATAATAAAATACCAAGAGAGATAATGTACTGAATTTTAATCACATGTTGCCGTTTTACATATTACGCTGTTTAAAAACATTTCCTTTATTCCTGAGCTGTTTGTAAAAGGGTGTTACCAATTAAGCATGAATAGCCTGGGGAGTGATATTACAGTTCGCACAACTTGGTTACAGTGACTAAGTGCAGAAAAGCAGCTTGATAGCAGCTGGTATTTTTCTTAAATGGATAACATAATAATAGGAATTTTTTCATCAGTCTTTGCAAAGGGAAGGGAGCTGAGGTGGTTTAAAACCTCTTGCCACATAGTAATGTGATATTGTGAAATGATGATTCACAGTTCAATATGAAGGTTAAAATGAAAACAATCAGTGTGCAGGGAAAACAAAATTAAGAGGTACATTAGTGGCAAGATGTTTCCAGAAAAACAATGAGAAATTTCAATCATACTTTTTTATATATTCAGGGAGACAGCCTGTGCCACTGCCCACAAACATGTAAACTGAAAGAACATGTGTAAAGGGGAAACTATAGGCTGACTTTAAACGTACTGCTTGCAAAACACCTCCCCAGTTTTGCTGAACACTTCTTTCTGTCAGCACCAACTATATAGACTGAATTTAAGGAAATATGAGTGTGCACTAGAGGGCTTTGCTGAAAAACTACGAGAGGAAAAATGATGCACACGCTGCAGCAGCTGGCCTTAGATAAGGAAGATCCCAAGCTTCACGCATCCTGTCAGTTTCTTGGTTTACCTACAAAGCTGCAGTGCACCCCTGAGGTACAGCTCATTTGGTCACGCTTTGGCAACTCTGTAGCCTGGGAGAGGAGGTAGGGATCAGAGCAGATCTAGCGCTAGCTCCCCAACGACAGGAGGAATTGCTATTGCCAACAGTCTGTGCAGGAAGATACTCAAGAGTAGACTCGCAGCATCCCACTTTACTCCTTCACTGCCACAAAGGGAAGAGCATTACATATTGGCCTTTTGTCCGGTTAACCTGCAAACCACAATGTAAAATGAAACGCACTGTGCCTCTCTCGCTTTTCTGCAGGCATATGGTGAACAGGTACAGGCTGTTAATCACTAATGGTTACATACAGAACTTTGCAGATGCACTGAATAAAAGTCTAAATAATCCAAATGAAAGATATTTTAATGCTCGTGGGACTAAAAGTCCATAAATATCAGCCAAATTCTACAGGAATCAGTGTCCTTTTCAACTATTACAGTGCCAAATGAAACAAAACTCCAGTAAAGTCCCTGTATCTTTTATGTTCCTCCATTAAAATGTAATTGATGAATGTAGTTTTGCTTCTAAACCTTCAAGAGCTAGATTTCCTTGAAATGGCTTTCCATTGTATAACTCATGAATTAAAAAAATAAAAGAGTTGTTCTATCAGAACAACCCATTTAGACAGCAATTCTTGGCCAAACTAAGCAGCTTATTACAAACTGCGGTAAGCAAAGAGGTACGTTCATAGGCATGTGCCTCTACCCCCGTTCATGAGGGCTGACATGAAAATAAGCTACAACCAGCCACCCCCTTCCACTATCCCTAAAGTATAACATAAATATAATCAGAGCAGGAAAAAAATGACTAAAGAAGAAGAAAAGTAAGTTAGATTTGAAGTGTACCTTACTTCCTCTTTTGTAGGGGTTCAGAAGAGACAAAACCAAAGCTAATGACTAGAGAAGTGACTTAAAAAAAGCGGGTATGTGATGAAGGTCAAGAAATATTGGCAGCAATAAAAGCAAAGACATCCGGAAACAACAGAAGAAATAGGAAGAGAGATTATAGAAACAAATTGGCAGAGAGGAAAAAACCCACATAATCCAGGTGTCAAGTCAAAGCAAATGCATTCCTTCCCAACTTCATTACTCAGGCAATAATAATGATCAAAGACGCTCCAGAGCACATTCCACCAAAGTATCTTTACTAACTACTTGCACAGTGCATGGCAATTCAGGGAAGAAAAAGGCCCTTGCAGACTAGCAGCCTGCTTTATTAACACTGATTTGGGTGGGATTTGAGCTATCAATGGAAATCTTCTCATAGGTCTCACAGTGTAGAAATAGCTGCTAACAACAAATTACAACCCTTCATCAGAAAATGGGAAACTTTTCCAGTTTTCATGTTGTACTAGATTAATGTCATATTTAATACTTCATTCCAGCC
The DNA here is from genome assembly GCF_036370855.1 of Dromaius novaehollandiae. Lineage (NCBI taxonomy): Eukaryota > Metazoa > Chordata > Aves > Casuariiformes > Dromaiidae > Dromaius > Dromaius novaehollandiae. The sequence continues at coordinate 10,493,252 of NC_088101.1, read as the reverse complement.
AAAGGCAGACCTGTTGTTCTCTTGATTCGATTCCCTGCAGACATGACCCAAGGCCACACAACGGAGAGGACACCTTCGTTAAAAACACCAATGAATTATCAGTCCAACACGTTGAGAGGAATCTGAAAACACAATATCAAATAGGTCAAACTGAGTTCTTCATCTTGACAATCAGTCTTGTCATGTATGGTTATTGGGTTTCTCCTCATTTTCTGCGCCAGTCCGCACATGACTAACATTCAGCTACATCCAGACTCAATCAAATCCACACAACCTGTTCATATGCATCTACCACAGCAGCTCTTAAGTCAGCTACGACAGATAGCTAACTTCCCCTTCATCCAACAGACTCAGCACTGTTCTACAGGCACTCTAGACTGAACTACAAGAGGCTTTCAGCTTAAGAGACACAGTGTATTAATGCTAAGTTGTACCTGCCAACAGAGGTTGTAACTCTTATCGACAAACTTTATCCTTTTAAGGTATGTAATGCAATGTTAATCTGTAACATGGAAAATCATCATTTTAGAATACTCACGCTTTCCCACAAAACTTCTTTTTACTCCTGTCATTTGTGGAGAAAATCATATCATGAGCTGATTTGAGTCAGTGCCTCGAAACTGTATTAAGGAAAAGGAACTTAAATTTATAAGCACTTTTTGTTTGTTTTTATCTAACACAATACTGTCAGTTACACTATCTAGTGGATTTAGTGACAACTTGCCATTTAGGCAATACATAGGGCAATTAAAGGTTTTCTTTTTAACATTGCCAACATGCTCCTCTTTTTCTTTCAGGACCTCAATTATTTTTGCTGCTGTCAGTAACTTTGCATTCAGCAGTCATTGTGGTGCCAACCCAGATAGTCTAGTTAAATTCCTCAGAAGTGTTTTAACCTCCTCAGGAATTAACAGATATAAATAACATTGATCTGAGGAAGGAGGACTGAGCCACCCTGCTGTTTGTCTTTTGCCAAGATGAAAGATTGAGACTTCTTTTTTTTTGTAGGTTCTTATTTTTTTTTTTAAGCTGGTTTGGTGCATACCAAGATGTAGTCACTTACTAACCTAGGGGAGAATTATCAAAGACATTCTGAAAGTTTAAGAAATTGTGTCAGACTGTTTCTCTTCTTCCCCTCTTAGCAGTACATTTGGAGAATGGCAGGAGATTAAGGAAACCCAACTTTTTGTTTGCCAAAACCATGTTATGATGATTTTCCATGTGTTTTATTTATTCTGTGATCAGTTAAACACATTCCAGTGAAAACGCTCACTAATTTGCAAGTCTCCGCTTCTTCCTTAAAGCATTTTTAAAAAAACACAGTATTTACTACCATCAATGATGGATGCCATAAGTTCCATCACTTCATGACTCACTACTCAGACTCCTGCGATTACACAGATTGGACGTGAGGACACTACTTGGTAATTCCCGTCACTTCTTTCCAGGACACGTTTCAGTACCATCTCCTATCTTCAGTGCTACAAAAGAGCAGGTTTATCCCATTGTCTTCTGTAGTCAAGAATCAATTTAAAAAATAGTCATTTTTAGGGTCCAAATGGTATTTTGCTTAGTTATTCACGGTGTACTCTTATGTAAGCTTACTACTTTTTTCCATAAACCAACACAACACGTTGTTTTCTTCTTTGCCTTTGTCTATTCTTTTCTAAGCCATATCAGCCATCCTCTGACACACTGACTGCTATAATTAAAGATTCTGCCCCCCATCTTCACAGTTCCAAATTCAGAAGAAACTGCCTATGCTCCAAAAGCCCTCAGGTACTAAATTAAGCTAGCTTTGTAGCAACATCAAGCCAGAGCATGGCAAGAGGCTTCAGTAAATGCCAGGGCCTTCTCTAGCTGCTGTTGGCATCACTGACACTTCCTCAGATCCCCAAGTAAAACAGCAGAGTGTTTCCAAATGTTCCCAAGTTTCTTTAGCCTCTTTTCACTTTCAAGCACATTCCAAAGGTAGGTTATTGCAGGTAACTGGAGCAGTATATTTCTCCTTGGCAAAAAAGACAATTACAAAGCAGACTCCTCTCCAGCATGGATCAGAATAAAGACACACAAATATTAAATACTGGTTTCTAAGTCTGAGGTTACCGTTCAAGTTAATTGTGCACATAAAAACACTCAACAGCCTCCTGGCAGCATTTAATATGAAGACATATACCCGTGAAGCTTCTGAAATACTGGACTACTTGGTACGTAATAGGAACTTGCTGCACCATCAATATGGATGGATAATCTATATTAACTGTACATTGCCACAACAATACTCCTGCTGTTTACAAACAAATACTTCATAATTAATACAAATGTGTCAATTATTAGCTCCCAGACCACTGGGAAAGCAAACCAGCACCATATCTGAACAGATCACATTGTTCGTTTTCAGCACTCTGATCTAGATTTCAGGTCTTTGAAAAGCAATGAGGGAACTATTCCAGTAAGATAGTCACTGACTAGATCCCTCAGGCAAACACTTCCAGCACGTGCACAGGACACCAAGCAATGTTGTTTCAATCTCAGCAAAACAGGAGCAAGATCAGAGGATTGCACGTAGTACTCAAAACTCGCATGACTCCTCTTGGCCAGTAGACAGCATTTCATAATATACACAGAAATTAACAGATCTCTCAATAACGAGAAGCAACCTTTAATTGGAATAGACAGCTTTCACCAACCCTTCAAAGCTAGTTCCACCAATGGGCTAGTTTTCATGGAAGTTAGCTACAATAAGACAATCTCTGACTTTTGCACAGGAGCATCCCCAGTCACTACACGTAGAGGACTAGCTCATCTAGTCCTTCTAAAGAAATACAGTCAAGTGTTCTACTTGCTATATGTCTGTTCATGTTGATCAAAAAACGAGAGAAGGAATAATTTTTTTGAACATACTTATACACAAAAGAATTCAGGGCATGCAAACACCGACCTACAGAAAAGACTACTTCGGAATGTCCCCAATTCCACATCACACTAGAAAGCATATCGAAATTCAGATATGACTGATGGAAAAAGGTGATGTGAAAGACAAGATGGCATGACAGAAGCGTACACACGGGCATGGGGGAAAGTGCAAACGAAACATGGTATGCCAGGAAGACGCTGCGCACAAAGCTATCTGGTCACAAGCATGAAGAAGTCAGGCCAAGGGTCAGACTACACCGACTTAACTCCTGGCCTTTTCAAAAAAACCCAGCATCCTTTCAAATCAAAACTCTCATATTTCTGTTGTCTCATTTGGATCCTTCTCCCGCTGACATTGTAAGCAAATCCATCTACAGTTGTCATCTTGTTCAGGCTTCCTGAAGTGCTGCCAATCTGGTCACTAAACATGCTAGGTGTTAAGAAGCTTCTGACAGTTTCTGGAATTCCAGCCTTGGGAGTACCATATCTAAGCAACAGCCAAATGCTATTCAAATTTCCCTAAATCAGAAGTGTTCCCCAAGGAAGTACTCAGATATAACTTACAGCATCCCGATAGGATGGAACCTTTGTAGTCCTCCGATATTGACCAAGCACTAGAATCGTGACCTACGGAAATAGAGAAATCACTAAGCCCGTCTATCAAATATTAGCTTCACAGATGAAATGATGCGCTTTGAGCTGATCATCATCATTCAGGAGTGAGACCTTTAGATAACGACGCACATTCTTGGTCATCGCAACTGCTTCCAAGTCAGTCTTATTTGTTTCCATTAATCGTTTTCATAGAAGTTTTAGACTGTTACTTCAAAGCTAGCCTAAAACAAAGAACTTTCCGGCAGTTATGGAACAGTACCACAAACTTAAAAATCCAAAGAACATTCAACTAGGCTTTTTACAAGCGCATCATCCTGATATAACATAGGTATTCCTGGCACATAGCTTTCCAGTTACCAAATGGAATCATAATTCAAAAATTGTATAATTTTAGGCAGCATAAAATATAGTAACTCAAATATATTAGGGACAGAGGAGCAATAATTACCAAAAGGAGTTTACAGTTTAAGGTGGAGACTAGTTTTTCCATATCTTGCTGGAAGAAAAGTATAGTATTAATGCTACCAACAACTTAAAATCTTTATTTTTTAAAAAAAGTAGCGGGGAACAAGGCTTCTCTATAGCACATATTTTGTCAAGTGATTCAAACACAATTTAAAAGCATTTGGAAAAGAAAGATTTACTTGCTAAATCCCAAAGATTTAATTGCCTTCAATTACCTCATTGAAAAGGGCAACACCACACGCACACACTTTTCTTTAAAATACAATCCTAGCCTGCATTCAGAGGGAGCAACAGCAATAGTGACAAAGCAATTTGAGATGACATGGCTAGAGAAAAATCACCAGGGACACAGGAGCATGTGAGGAGGAAGAATCCAGCTGTAACAAACTCCCTGGTGCCGTGCCCTGCCCTTGGCTTGCAGGGGGGAAGCCAGTGACCATTACCACTCCTCAGGATGAGGCAATAGGTGTGCCAGCACCCAAACAGCAGCATATTCCCTGAAGAACTTTTTGGAGAGTCTCTGAACAGTGCGATTTAAAAAGCAGGAGAAAATTTAGCCATGGCAGCACTAGAGGAAAATACTCCTCAGACTTTTCTGTACACAGAAATTTAAGATCAACAGGGCTCCTAGACCACCTGCTACAAACTCTGGTCAACTACAATATGAGGCTTTTACCCATATACCCTAGCTCCTCTTTTCCTGGTTGTTTTTATTCCAAATAGTTGTAATGCAAGCCTTTTTGACAGTTCATCATAGTAGTCTTATTTTTTCCACCAATCATCTTAAAGGTAAGAAACCACATGCCCGGGCCAAAAACCTGATGCTGGCTTTACAAGGGGCATGCACATTGCTAAACCTTGGATATGCAGTCAAGATCACCATTTGCCTTTTAAAAATTAACTGTATTTCCCAGCACATCTAATTCTGTGATAATCCACTACTTCCACAGTTGGAGTGCAGAGAACTCTGCTGTGTGAAAACAGGGTGTCTGTGTGGGGGCATGCAGTGTCTGAAGTTTCTACAGAGAGTCTCCATCTAGATGTTACTATATGGTTTGGTATATACATCTTTGAAATGCAAGTCAGCCCAAACTGATTGTTCCCATCAATTTTGCTCTCCTTTACAGGAGTGTAACCAGAGAAGAACTTGGCCTTGTTAGTCTGCCACTCTCACAATTACAGAAATGAAGAAATGCACCAGAATATCCCAGAGCAGAATTAGATCCTAGGAAGACGAGCTAGACAAACATGCTACAAATGATGCCAAAAGCTTGCACAGCTACATTAAAAGACACTCTGCATGTCTGGTAGACACATGATATGTGATGCAATCCCTCTTCCAGTAGGCAGCGTTAGGTAGCAGACTGAGTTCTCGGGTCAGGAAGCATTGCCCAGCCTTAGTTACCTCTATTCAGTATGAACTTAGTGTCACTGGTTAGTATAACACTGCAAGAACATGTACCGAGTGGGTCCCGGCTCCCCCACAAGAACACAATCATACGATAAAGCTTTAAGCTTCACACATCAAAAAGTTGACCTTGAAACACTGAGGTCCCTGCAATCCTCAAACAGAAGATATGCACTCCAAAGAAATTCAGGGCTCAGGCAGCCAAGACAGTCAGACATTGAAATGTTTAAGCAGCCTCGGCCAAAGCTTTAGCTTTTGTACATTTCTTTGTGAAAGATGCTTCCTTACCACAACAGAGCTCCTGACAGTATCTTTTTCACAATGTGCTGTTGAACTCTTTTTGGAGGTGGCTGGGCAGAAAATTCTGCCTGGTCCCTAGCGTGGGCCTGCGGTTCTTGTTTTACTTTGCCGCAGTGGAATGTTTCAGCTCAACGCTACTGCTTTACAAGAGATTGCAATCCCTGATACACTTCAGAGGAAAAGCTGCTTTGTTTTTCAGTTTTGTTAATACAGAGCAGCTGAACTTCAGGTCTTTGAAGATCCAAGTGCACATGGCATATTAGCAGGAAAAAGCTGGAAAAAGAGGCAGACATCTGAACATCCCTGCCTTAGGCAAAGTTATGTCAAAAGGAAATACACAGCAAATTTTTTTCTAAGTGTCTCTTCCAGGTATTTAGCTCATCTCAACTAGAGTTTGGGTTTTTTTAAAACCTATCTTGTCCAAGAGAAATTTGAACCAGCAGATTATGAACTGCAAGAATCCACAGGCAAATCCATTTCCTGGACTCTTGTTTCTTCTGCTTGAAGATTACAAGCAAAATAACAAACAATCCCTCTGAAAAGGAATACTTTTCAGCACCTACTTAAACACATTTCATGTATTCCAAATATTTTTCCTGAACTATTCACAATTTATAAAGGAATTTAAAAAAAGGACCAATTTACTCTCAAGTAAAGAGCATTGATTATCGCAACACATTTCCAGGTGAAAAAACATTTCTGCTTAGGTAACAAATTCACTGTATAGAGAAGAAGGCTACCCAAACACACCTGGATCTTTCAAGAAAACAGTTAATAAAGTATTAAGGACAGTAAGGACCTAACACTTAGAATCATCAAAAACTGCTCAGGTTTGTGCGCAACTTGGGTAACAGCTTTTGTGCACTGTGAATTGAATGGTCTCCGGATACAAATAAAAACAAGTCAAAACTTATGTTAATTACCTGTTCCACAATGTGCCTCATTGAAAAGCCTGTATCATAGCCGTTATGGCCCAGGCTGGAAATCCTTACTTATTCTTTTCTTTCCATGTTTTGATTTGCTGAAACATATATACATACATATACCTATTTCTGGGAAATGTCTATAAGTCATGTGACCAATAAACCGGTTCTCCACTGCATTACTTAAAGCTAATAATTATTTTTAAAAAATTACAAAATGGAGAGCTTAATGCATTATCCTAAAATTCTGCTCAGTGATGGATAGCTATGTGGAGAATTCTTGTCCTCCCAATCCTCCCAGTCAGGGAGTGGAGAATTTAAAACAGAGCATGTTGTCCTTGCCTGCAGACACAAGCTCAGTCCTGCCACTGCCATCATCAAGGCCCTTCTCCTCTCTTCAGCCTGGCCACGTGACCCCTGAAGAACCAAAGGCACTAGCAACCCAAAACTCTTGGTACTGCTGCACCCAATATTATGCAAGCCTTAATGTGATATCTTCAGAGAAGCACACCCAAGTAGATGTTTTCACTTGCCTGTCAGGTTTAAGAAACTGCATTTAAGTCTACATTTCCTAAGACATTTAACTTCATGCTTTCCAAATTCAGGGTACCCAACCAGGAGAAGTCTGTTAAGGGAAAGAAAAATTGACTGTTTTCTTGCCTGTGTTGACCTAAATGTCTCCTAAACTCACCTTCGAGAAACTGAGTTATTTATTTATTCAAGTGGTGCATACTGAAGACGCTATTTGGCACACCAATCTAAGTTGTTAGACACAAAAGGGGAGGCAAAAAGAAACTAGTCACTGAACTGATCTTTACAGTCTCAGATTACTTTTTATTTGTGCATGTAGCCATCACAAGTTTGGTGAAAGCCCAGAAAGCATGACTCATGCTAATTAAAGTGTCCACATGTGTCTGTGGAATCCCTGATAAGCATTCTGATGCCTGACCCGTCCCACTAAACTCAGGGTTAATTAAACAAAAATGACGACAGCCAATGTACATGTTGGCATTTATTTCTTTGCTTATCAGGACAGATAAGAAAGGAAAAAATGTCATTACGGTATGTGACCATTTATAGATTCATAGTTGCTATTTGCATAAAAGTGAAGTCTAACAGTAGGTGAAAGAGGTTTTATTTTCCTGAAGAGGATCTGGGCTTTTAAGGGCATGGAAAAACACTAATCAAAAGACAAATGTAACTGTCAATATAAAACAGAGAATGCAGAACAGTTTTAAACATCAGAAGGGAAGAAACCCAGGGTTGTCAGCACCTTTCGTTGATGCTACCAACACAATTTTAAGACTTAACCAACTAATTTATCTTTCAGTATTTTCTGCAAAATCTTGCTTTGTGGGTAGGAAGCAAGGGGAAGCAAAAAGCCCATTCCTTTCTACAGCTAAATCTCGAGTTTCAAATCATGACAGAAGCAGAAAGGACTACCAGATCTCTATATAATCAGCAAATGACCATGCAAGAGCCAATCGTCTGAGAAGAGTGGGAGTTGCATTTGTGCTCCTCTTTTATTAGTCTGAAAATGTACCACTTCATAGTGAATTATTTAAAAAAAAAAAGATGCTGCTGTTAGAACAGTAGGAAAAGTGATAAAAATTTAAAGAGGGGGGGAAAACTTAGTCATGCTATTAGGTTTAGGGTCAAAAATGGGTTATCCTCCCCTTCCCAGTAAGGTATTGGTTTAACAGACTCTGAGGGAGGGTGTGGAGAAGGAAGGAAAAAAAACATGGAGACAGCAGAAAGACGAGTCCAAAAAGCTATTTTGCAGGGCCACAAGGGCCACCATGAAATGTTCTTAAGGCTGTTCCAGTTTGCTCTGTTGACCCAGCCTTGAATTACTGAGACATGTGCAAGCTTCAAAAAATCCAGCTCAGAAAAGCCTTCCAACACTGTTATCAATCTAAATGTTATCTATACATTATGGGCTAATAAAAAGGGTGAAGAAAAAAGCTCTAACATATTCCTGCTGTAGATTCTCTCATACCTTCTCCAATTCTTACTCATTCTGCCTGAGCCAAAATGCAGAATGTCAGCCACATGACTAAAGCTGTTCAGTCTGTAGTCCCAGCAAGCACTTAAAGCACAAAGGCACATTGATACGAAATGTAATTAACCATACTTTTTCCCCAACATCAGAAAAAATTCTATCAGAGCTTAGTAATACTTATGGGGGAGAACTGGCAGGGGACAAGAACAGGAGCGGCTTGACTACATTTGCAGGGACTAGGTTCTTCAGAGCCTCTAAGGAAGTTAGATGGTTAATTCAGTGGAAACGAGGCAGCCAGCTGCCTTCAGTGCCTTTCAGCCTAGGCAATGAGTAGGCTCTTATATTTTTTTGCCACCTAAAAAGCCACAAGTGTTTAGAACAGATATCCCTTGAGCCAACCTGTGCTGTAAAGCACTGACCCACCCAGCAATGCAGATGCAGGGCATCACACGTTAGACACAACCTTTCACTAGAGCAGTTTGAGATATTTGCTAGTACCAACTGTACATTTCCCCCTTCTCTCCCCAGTGAGGGTGTTATCTATGCCTAAATCCAAATTAACTTAAAAGCCAAAATGGAAAAAGCAGGCACTAAAATCATGCCACTTCCCTCTAAGACCCTGAAGTGTACTAAGAGAAGGTCGCTTCCTACACACCTCTAAGAATAAGCAGATTCACCCCTTTTTTCCCTCCTCCCTCTGAAGGAGTACCCATGCAGTGCTCAGCCAGAACTTGATTCATACAAAGGAAGCACTCTGAAAGGGATTTCCGCAGTAGTTATCATTTAACTCTAATGTCTTCTCCACAGTCACAGCAGAGGCCACAAGAGTTGCACTGGGTACAGACTCACTCTAGGACAAGAGCCAGAGAAAAGGTTTGAGGAAAGCCTCAAGCTCTGAAATCAAATGCTGGATACCAAATGAAGGCTTGCTCTAGGCATATTCCTTTTTTTCTTCTTTCTGTGTACAAGAAAATGCTTTAGACCATATACACACAGACAAATACCCCCCAACCAATGATTTTGTTCTAAAGATGTTCATTTAACATTATACATGTATAAATGCTTTTTGGGATTTGGCATTTCCTGCATCTCCAGTCACTGAAATACATGAAAAGAATTAAACTACTATTAAGTGCAGGGTCCTGAAGTTTAATTCTTTTCCTTATACTTCAGTAGGATCACTTACAATACTGAAACCCAAAGTAATACCAAAACCAAAAGCAGTAACATTCCCTCTCCCGCTTTTCATGTTTCATTTTTGTGGCCTGCTTATGAATACTTAAGAGAGAGAGGACAGCCAATGACCTGCTTTTGACCCATGTACAAAAACACTTGTTTTCCATATGGTTTATAAAAGGAACGGATTTTAATTAGACTTATTTGTTTTTCTAAGAGGAACATTTGTATGTATAAAAACACATCCAGGAGAAGTATTTCTGAGCCCACACCCCCTGGGTGAAGGAATAGAGAAAGACAGCACAAAGATATCAGGTCCCTAAGAGAGACAAAAGTTAAAGGTAACTGTGCTTAGTATGACACTCATGAAAGATTTGAAAGTGAGCTGCTCTACACATAGGTAGCTAAGTGGCACCTCTAATACCCTGCCTTTGGTGTTACAGCCCTGACACTCCAAATGGAAATACTAGCCCTTCCTCCAGAGGAGAACTTTAACAAGGACAGCTCCAGGATCTTTTTCCCTTGTCAGAGTTCCCTCGTACAACTTAAACAATCAGGTGAGAAGTGCTCAAGGGCTCTCAATCTTAAGGGGAGGGAGGCCCCTCCTGGTTACATCAGGTAAGGCACCTAAGCCGCAAAGCAAAGAGAGAAAATTCATCCCTCTCCTAAACAGTCTCCTAATTTTGGCTACTGCTCTTTTGATTGTTGGCTTTAGTAGTTCCTGCACAGAGCACAGGGAGCAGAAACAACTCTGAGCTACAGAGTCGATGCCACTCATCAGAGTCAGTGCCAAAGACACCTTTCCAATGTGGACATCAGTAGAGCAAGAGTTGAAATGCAAGTGATTTGCAGCTGTACTGTGTGTTGCTTAGTACTAAATCTTGCAGGAAGTGAATACTCATGTGCCATTCAGGAGTCACTTCACATCCACATGACAGTACTGTATTTCCAGGTAGGCAAAGGCATTAATACCACAGTAAAACACAGCTACAGATGTCAGCAAGTCCACAGAGCCCAGATTTGGCCTTCAAAACACAAAAGCAATAACTACTGCTCCCTCAAATTATTCAATCAGATGAGGAGCTTAAAGCATCATAAGGCAAAAGTCCATTTTGAAACTGAGAAAAATGAGTTGTTTCGTCCTTCCTTCACTAACAGACATGCAGTGATGTCAACTGAGTTTTACTTACTCTATGCATTCTCAGCTGAAAACACAGCATTGTTAAAACATCGCTCTAACAACAATGCAGTAGAAGTTAGAGGAAGCTTTTGAAGAACATGAGATTTCCCATCTCTGTCATTTTGAAGTACAGAAAGAAGAACCAAGGAACTTGCACAGATTTAGAGATGATCTAATACACCAGAATTACTCTTTATTTCTCATTTGGCTATGTCGACTAAAAAACCCCATGGCTCAAGCTTCTTCACTTCAGATCTCACAAAAACACACATACATCCCTGCTGCAAAGACCAGATGGCGTTTTGTGCTTCTCTCTGCCTCTCGAAGTCTGCAGTTCACTGTTTTTTAATCTCATTTCTTTATTCCTATCAGGGGAAAAAAAAAGCCCAAAGACAACTCCCTAATGGTGTCCTTTTTTGTGGAAAAGTGCAAAGTATTTTAGATGCAGCTAATCTTGCACCTACTTTTTTTTCCTTTTCCATCAATTTTCACTTGACATTAGATGAGATGCTAACAACAGAAAAGTTTTTAACTGCTTCATAGTTCAAAAGAAGACACAAATGCAATGCCTCCAGCCTACCCAAATCCATTTTCTGCCACATTTACTCAGCTTCTCTTTATCATCTGTAAAGGAAATCTTACTAACCTACTTTAGTTGATAAGGCTATTTAATTTAAGCACAAATAAACCAAAAAAAAAGAGAGAAAGGCATCCTCAGAATGACCACCTTCTTTTACTACTACTACCATCAATTTAATTCTCTTGCTAGTTTCTTGCTACTGCACTTCAACTATACTTGGAGATATTTTGCTACAGCTAAAAGGACAGCTTTCAGTTACTAACCTTGGTGGATATTGTATTTTCAAGAAAAATAGGTTTGTGTGATTGTTATGCAATACAGCTGCAGGAGTAAAATGTGTGACAGTAAAAGGCTATGCACTAAGACAGCCTATACAAGATAAATGTTTCTGACCACTGACAGAGTAACCCTTAATGTAAGATCGGAATTATGGAAGCCAATACCAAACAGGCAGCTATGCACAGTACCCAGTGACACAACTGTGGAGCTGAAATGCAGCAGAGGCAATACATGTTATGGCTACTAGTTTATTTTAGCTTGTTTCAACAACTGGAGCTTGAAGCTGTTTGTTGAGCAATACCAATAGTGCACCGTATTCCGAATGACTCAGTTTAAATCAGTAACACAGGCGGGAAGTATTCTGGTTGGGGGAACCCCATGGTTATGAATATCAGCACTTAGAGATGTTTCCAAAACCATTAAAAACAAGCTGTTTCAGAAACAGAAAATAAAGAGTCATTTATCAGCTAACTCTTGTTTCTGTGGGTATTGATCCAAGCACACCCTAACTGTAGGAACATTGAGAGCCTACCCTCTAGCCTTTGAGCTAAAAAAAACTTTCATCATTTTACTTGGATGGAGGTGATGATTATGAATTGGGAAATAGCCCTTCAATCCCTTTGTACTGGGAAGCAGCGTCACAGCAGGAGGTGGGACATGGAGAGGAGTACCAACGCAGAAATCCAGAAGACACCATTGCCCAAGGAGCTTGCTGTCATATACAAAAATCACCCGGGCAGTAAGAATTGACTATGACAGTTTCTGAGACTAGGGCAACCAGTCCAACTCAAGGAAGTCTTTTTTTGTGCTCAGAGAAAACTAGAGAGAGACTTCTGCAAGCAGAAAATACAGAAGCCCATGACAGCACTAACTCCAACACAGATGTTTCAATAATCTGATCAACCACACTTGCTTAAAATAGGCCCATTAACCTTGTGAATCAGTCCCCACATCTAATGGGAAACTGATCAAATAGTAGCATAATGAGAGATGTCAGTAGAACAAGACACCCAATAAAGAGATATACAAGAGAGGCAACCGCACCAAGAGCAAGGTTTTAGCTGATTTCACTCATCTTTACAAAGGGAATTTCTGTAAGAGTAATCAATCATCAGTGGTTTAGACACCTTTCATAATGTTTGTGGGCTAAAAACATATATGCTATGTAGTTAAGCTAATGGCATACACTATGAAAGGCGGTTGATATATGCTGCTAAATTATTAAATGATAATTTTATTACAGCAAGAAAGGGGAAAAGTATCAGAGGAAAAAACGGTAGCTCCACTAGTCACCCCAACAGATTGGCAAAACATAAAATCTCAGTATTATAATCTTACTAATTTCTTACAGCAAGATACCAAAAAAGGTTGTTATTTAGGGGATTTGTTCATTTATTCTTTTTAAGAGATATACAAAAAGAGAAACCAAAAAGAGTAAGCAGCTAGATGTGTTAAGATTTGTAGGTTGGTTAAACAGAGTGAAGAAGGGGGAAAACAAGAAACGAGGAGAGAATCAGCCCAAGATACAATGAAGAACCCTTCATCACAAAAGCACTGAACTCTCCATGGAATTAGAGTTTTCTTGGAAAGCACATGCTATAGCTGTGCATGCTGTAACAGATATGAGATGGCAAAAGGAGGAGGGGGGGAAGAGGCTAACATACATTGCTTGAACTTCTCTTCTCAGAGACTTTTGGAGATTAAATCAGCTCGCCCCTCAAAGGCCTTAGAAAATGGATGTAAAATTGTCCACGTAAAAGAGCAGACAGCTTGTAACAATGTCCGAAGAGACCTCCATCCAGTCTGACCCTTTTAAGACTCTTCCTAAGTGACAGTTCTCATAAACCTTAGAGTGATTAGCCTCAGGTAGCTTCTGTTAAGAGTGTGCTCCCATAGTAAGCTGTCTCCCTGACTTCAAGGAAACACTACCAAGAAACCAAGACCAGCATACCCTGTATACAGGAAAGGAACTCTAGACTACATGACTCAGTAAACCCTATCATTGAAGCTTAACAACAGCTGAGCAATAAAGGCTTTTTCCTCTTCTCAAAGGCCACCTCTTTTCCATCACTATGTTCCCTGTCTTATAAACATCAATCCCAAAAGTAGAGAGTGTCAGAAAGCAGCAGTTTCTTGGCTCCAACCGTGAAGCCATGATCCACCTAACAACAAAATAACACGGTTTATTAAGTAACAATATTTAGGTGTTTCAAATGCAACTACCACTTAAGAAACACGTAGATCACTAAAATGAAATAAAATGAAATAAAATGAAATAAAATGAAATAAAATGAAATAAAATGAAATAAAATGAAATAAACAACTTGAGGGCAAAGAGATAACAGGGAAAGCGTTCACCATGGTCACATTTTTCTTGCATGTCCTTGACTTGCATTTGAACCAAGGGTAAGAGTGACAAGAAGGAAAAGAAGTCCCGCAACCCCCTCTCGAACCTCTAGAAGCCTTTACAGTCAGGACTCAACTTCTGGACATGGGTAGATGGGGCAAGCTTGGCTAGAAGGCATTTAGTCACAGCAGCATAGTGGTCATACTAACGATGATGCCCTTTCTAGCAAGTCCCAACAGAGGTATCTAACGAGGAACGTCTGCAGCACACGGAGGATCCCGCACTGCCGCCCCCGGCGGGCACTTACTTCTGGGAGGGGGGTCCCGAGACCCCCGCGGCCTCCTCCACCCAGGCTTCGAAGTCCTCCCGCCGCAGCACGTCCCCGGAGCCGCGGAAGCCCAGCTCCACCAGCTGCCGCGCCACCGCCTCGCTCTGCGGGAAGACAAGGCCAGGCAAGGGGGTCCCGTCAGTGCCGAGCCCCCCGCCCGCGACCCCCCCGAGCCCGGGGCGGCGGCAGCAGCCCCCCGCCGCCCGCGCCGGAGCCGCAGCCGAGCGCGGCCGCAACCGCGCGCAGATGCCGCCACCCAGCGGCGGGCGCGGCCCCGGCGCCGCCCGCCTTTGCGCGGGGCGGCTGCACCTGCGCTGCTCACGGCGGGCCAGGGACGCCTGCCCGGGACCCCAGCCTGCCGGGGCGAGGAGCGCCGCTCCCCGTGGCCCCCGAGACACGCCGCTCTGCAGCTGAATTACCGGCTGCATCAGAAATAGCAGCTCGTACAGCCACTCCAGTTTATGGCCTCCTTTGGCAGGCAACGGGCAGAACTTCAACACTGGCTCCCTTCTTGGCTAAACAGAAGGTGAAAACCTTCATGGGCAAATGAAGGTAAGCTGCAGAAAGCCTCCCTGAGCTCAGCTGCGCCCAGGCAGACAGGAGCTGTTAATCAAGCAGGGCTCAGGCAGAATACACAACATGCAAGCTACACACTGCAGCAGGACAGCTGAGATCTGCTCAGTGCCCAGAGCTGAAGTCTGAAAAGCACTACATCCTAATGACCACATCCGTACTGAAGGATCAAGAAGTTCTGCATAATCTTATTAGAGACTTTTGCGTACTAAGAATGTTTAATACTACCATAGCCCCAGGCATGCCCATGATCCACCAAGTAGCAATGAAGAAAACCCAGCAGCTGAAGCCCTGCAGTTTCCCTCCAGTTTTTCCTCTGCCTGCATCACATCTAGGCCTCAGGAAAGGACTCAAACTCCTCTATCACTTGTAATCACACAGGCTTGTCTCTTGTTAAACAACCAGCTCGGGAATCTAACATGGTTTCCAGCTGGACGTCTAAAATAACCCTCACACACGAGAGTAGCACTGATGAGTTCAGCACTGAGGCAGGAGACAGCAGAGACAGGGATAAGATACTTCCTTTTGAAAAAGGGCACCTGACAAGCCCTACCGGGCAAACTGCCACAGGAAATACCACATGTGACTTCCACCCCCCCACACCCGTTCAAGTGCTCCAGCCAACTTATCAGAGGGTGTCAGAATGCCACCAGACTCTCTCCAGATTTATAAAGCCAAATGAGGATTGGTAACTGCCCTTTGAAAGCAAACCTAAAGCAGTGGCAACCATTTTTAACACCACCTCCCTTCTAAGAAAATCTTTCGTGACTTGCCCCGAAGTGTTTTCAACTGAGCGCTGGCAAACACTGCACATCCATAGCATTTTTAGAGGTCAAAAGCTCAGCAGTCAACACCCTTCCAATATCACCCGGATGTGAATTCTTGAACCACACAGTTCCTTGGAACAACTCACTCCAAAAATCATCCTTTGTATGGACTGGAAACATGCAAGATCTTATTCCTGGCTTACCTAACAATTTAACTTGACGTTGCCTTTGCATATCAAAGCCAGCCCCACTGTCTCTGTCTCCTTTTATACCACTAGACAAACGGGGGTGTTTGTTGCCATACTTTGTTTCTCTGGGTGGATATTAAGAGTAAACAGTGCACAACAAATTCCTGCTCACATGAAAGGCTTTCTGGTCCAGACCTGTAGTTTAAGCTTACTTGTGAACAGACCACTGTTTTGGCCTGCTGCCTTATCTGACAAACTGAACTCGAGCCAGAAACACCACTGGCATGCCTCTTTTCCCTCCTTCACAGGGATGGCATTTCCAACAAACCTCAACACCATTTTCAGGGCTTATCCCTACACAAAAGCTGTGCTAGCTTCCTCCAGTGGAGACAGTTTGCTTTGAGAGACACTAGTTTACAGTAATGCAGTTTATTCCCTAAGGATGTGGGTTTTACTAATAGGATCATTTCAGATAATGGATACTGAAAGCATCACAAGGTAAAATTTGTCTAAGTCCCCTGAAGAGCTAATTATTGAACTATAGGCTAAATGTGGGCTGGGGTACTTTATCCTCCCATTGCAGCGATTTAGACAGCTCTGATAACGACACACCGGGAAGCAGGTGGCACTCCCCCCACCCAGCACAAGGCCCGAGACGTATGGAGGGAGCAGGGGTGCGCCGGGGGACGGTGCCTCCTCACCACAGACCCGGGGGGAGCAACACGGCTCACCCCGGCTGCCTTCACCGGGAGAGGCTGGGGGACGGGCAGGGTGTTTCCTCCCCACCTCCGCGCTGACCTCCAGGTAAAACAGGTCCTGCGCCGTCACCTGCGACTCCAAGTACTCCTCGTAGGTGCCGAAACGCTGCGCCGGGGACCGAGCCGCCGCCGCCATCCTGCCGCCCACCCGCGCGCGTCCTTAGCAACGGCCGCAGCCGGGGGGGGGGGGGGGGGGGGCACGTGGCCCTCCCAACGGTTTTAGAGGCACGCGCCTCCCGCGCCAACCAATCAGCGCGCGCAGCGCGGCAGGAGGCGGGAAGGGCGGTGGCGCGCGGCACGCGCGTGCCCCCCTCCCCCAGCCCCCCTCCCCCCCCCCCCACGCGCCGGCCCGGCCGTTAGTGCCTTGTCCTGAGCTGTTTTAGCAACGGTTGGTCCCCGCCGGGCCACCGCGAGGTGCCTTAGCCCCTGCTCCTCTGAAAAAACCTTTTTTTTTGCGAGCATTTCCCTTTTTTTTATTTGCTTGCTTTTATTTTATGAGTCCTGGTCATCAAATAGCAGTGAAAAGTTTAAAAAAATTAGAAATAGTGAGGCCTGGCAGCAGCCTGCTTCCATGCCTACACGTGATGTTGTGTGTGGAGGCGGGGGCCAAAAGGCTGGGTGTTAGTTGGGGGGGGGGGGGATATCACTGATGAACGGTTGTGAAGGTTACTGTGAGAAGAAATGCTTCCATCTGGCATTTTTAACAAGATCCAGCGTGGAAACACTGTGTAACGAATGACAGTGGACAAATGAAAGGATGAAGTTAGCGCATCTTCAGCAGCCCGCCACAAGCAGAAGCAACAAGCAGCAGGAAGATAAGGGCTAACACATCTTTTCCCCCCCGCCTTTCTCAGAGGCTTCTATTATTAGTAACAGAATTTGCAATTCTTTATTAGTACGACAGCAGTTCAGTTCGTATTTCAGTGTAAGGGCAGATTAATTGTCCCCGGAAGTACCTCGGTGAGTGGCTGAGAGCCGTGTGTCTGTGCCGTCTCCCAGAGCACCATAGCATTTGTCATCAAAATTGTTGTCTTTCAGTTAGCTCTTCCCTGGAGAAAACCAGAGGTAACTGTGCAGCTGCAGCCTTCCAATAGCCGTGGCAAATGCAAAAGCAAATTGGAAAACCAATTAATCCTTTATCCTCCTTTTCTTCCTCCCCATCAATAGAAGCACTTGCAGCCTTCACTTTGAACTTCCACAGGTCCAGCATGCTTTGCCTCATGAGCTTTAAAAATAAAAATAAAATAAAAGATGCAGTTGCCTCATTTTAGGCCTCTATTCTAAGTGCAAACATTTTGGCTGTCCCACTTGTGAGAGGTGAAAATGAAATCATTTAGCCTTCAGCACTGCAGGTTCCTCCCGCAGAAGCAGACAATGCAGCCCGTTTTGGAGGCAGACAACAGCAACTCCTGCGCATAGATGAGCACACAAACCGCTCCCGAACCCACTTCAGTGGGGCTCTGTCAATGGATACCCGGCAGGGCTCTGGTCTGTGAAATCCTGGGGCTGAACTGGGAGTAATTGAAGGGGGAGGAGCGCCGTATTGTCAAAGGAAATATTTGCTTAGATTTAGAAGATGATGTACCCCTGCAGGGGTGCCTGGTAGAAGGCGGGGGGGAAAGTGACCTGATTCAGGCATTGTTACAAAGAAATGGGCAGACTCTGATTTTTGAACCTCAGTGGTCCAGGAGGCGGGGAGGAATTCACATTAGGCATTTGACCAATAGATCCTTTTGGGAACAGATATAATTGTCAGCCATATTGTGTCCTTTTGTTTGAAGAAGGTCGTGAAAAGACCTGACAGTCTGGAAGAGCGTGTGAAGTGTAACCTGCTATGACCTCTTACTGGACCATTTTTTTCCTGCAAGCAGAGAATACTGAACACTTCCACACCAAGAACAAGGTGGAGCAAAGACTGCAAAAGCTCCTGTCAGGCTGGCAAAAGGCAGGTAACAAGCTCCAGATCCCAAATTGGCCTCATCGTCGCCAAGAGCCTTTGCCATCGTCAGGGAAGATGGCCAGGGGTGGGAAACATTTTTTTCAGTTCAGAATTTTAAAAAACGAGATCTGCAACTGAACCCAGACTCCAAGCTTTCTTCATTTTGCATGAAAACAATGAAGGATTCAAAGTGCTACAGAAACAGGAAACATGGTACACGTACGTATAGTGCCAATTTGGAGAACTGACATATCTCTTTGGATTCAACCCCAGCCCCTCAAAGCTATTCAATGCATAGCTTCAGACTTCCTTCCTTCCTCCTCCAGCCATCTCACCTCGATCTTCACAGCTGTCTACCCACCATTTTCTTGCTACCTCCTCAATACAGCCCAGCTCTGGTGATGATAACAGGGAAAACTAAACCGCTGGAAAGGCATCAGTTTGCTCCATGCTGCACCCCCTGCCACGGTCTGCATGGCACCCAGCAGCTCACAGAGAGTTTGTTTGAACATGGCTTGCAGTTTTTGGTGTGAACTACTGTGCAAGTGTGCGATCCAGCTCTTAATTCCACACATACTTGTGCCTACTTTGAAGTCTGTAATTGTTTGGAAAAGACTTTATGAATTCCCTTCATTTGTTTTCCAGCTTTGTTTCCAGTTTCGTTTTATGTCATTTCACTACAACCACAATATTAATTCAGAGATGGTAGGTTAAAAAAAAAGAAAAAAAGGCAAGCCAACAACCCCAGGCCAATGTCCAAATTCTTTAAATATGAGGTGTTTAAACCAGTGTTTCCCCCATTGGCTAATAAATTCAATTTGCACTTATTCCCTGGGGGGAGGTAACACGTTAACAGCGTACCCTGTGGCTAGCACCAACTCTGCATGCTTACAGGTATTAATGGACAAGCAAGCCAGTTGGGGTAAAACACCAGCTTTATAGTGCAAAAAGGGAGTTAGATACTTCTTGGAGAATTACAGATAAAATTTGTGCCAACACCTCCCAACTTTGTGATTTTAAGTGAACTCGAGACGTTGAGTCTCTCCCCATGTAATGCTTCCCCGAATGAATGTCTGAGTGTTTTTACATCCACAAAGACTGAGGTAAGAAATGATTCCAAACGCAAATCAAAGGGGGGGAGAGTTAGATATGAAGAACTGCAGACAAGAAGTTCAGAGGCAAGCAAGAGGCATAAAGCCTTGTGCCCATGAGCATGGCCTACAAATGGTTAACTTTATACATCTGCTCGAAGGGGTGGGGGGGACTCAGGAAGTCTGGCTTCCATTTCACGGGGCTGTTGAGATGTTGCCCACTGCGATGCTTATATCAGACCTACTGTGAAGCTGATCATTGATTAAAATTGAATCACGGGCTTCTGGTCCGTCACTGAAGGAAATCCAGCAGTCTGTCCTGATTATATGTTAATGAAAAAACATTCATTCTGCTTCACTTGCCCGGCTAAAAAACAAACAAACAAAAAAACGCGGCTGCTGTCTCGCTTCTCACAGCTGGCCGGGTAGAGCCGGCCAAAACCTCCACGGCGGGGCAGAAGGGGCACCCCAGGCAGCCGCCCTAACCCTCGCCCAGGACAACGAATCCCCAAGCTCAGCCAGCACTTTGCAATATAGGCACCCTGAAAAGAGGCACAGCAAAGCCCCCTTCCTCCAGGGAGCACCTTCCCCCCACGGGAAGCACCCCACGGCCCTGCCCGAAGTCCCACCACACACTAAGGCCTGTCCACAGAGTTCAGCAATGGTTCTTCATCAGCCGCTGACCTCTGAGCCGGTGGGAGGGCATCTGCTGCTTGCAGAGGACAAGAGCACGTCACCCTATGCAGCCACCGGGACCACCCCACCACACGGGACTTGACCTACTCCTGCACCGGGATGGAAAATAAGCCAGAAGAGTCCTCCTTTACTCAACAGAACAACCTCCATGTCATAGCTAGGGTCCAAACTGTGCCTTGGCAGCCGGAGCTTTCCTATTTAGTTCCTGGCCCAAAGTTTTCAAACCTTTTTACTCCTGCAACTGATTGCTCCATCTTTAAATCCAAAAGAATGGTTTCTTCCATCTTCTGTTCTCTGTTGTGTTCGCTTGGGCGGCAGCCTTTTTTAGGACAGCACCGCTCCTCACTGTGCGCATGTGATCACCTGCTTCAAGGGAACTGTGACTGGGTTTTGACTGCAGGCTGGTACCTTAATAAAAATAATAGGCACCCAGACTTCTTATTAACTTACGTAGCACCCACCGTTTAATACTCATACAGTGTTAATCAAATATGTGCTCAACAGGTTTTTACTCCACGCACAACAAGATGTAATGGCAAGAGGAAGAGCTTCTGTGTAAGATAAGCACAAAAATCTGTTTGAGATTCTAGCAATTAGTCCCGTTGATTTCGAAGTCCAAGTTATAAATCCATTCAAATGAAATATGAGAGGCTGACATAATAATTTGTGTCTTTGGACCAGGAAGCAGGACTCCGTGCCTTTTTTTTTTCCTGGACTGTCACAGCAATTCTTCTTCCCTTAGGTCAAAATACCAACCATACCGTTTCCAAAGTTGATTTCAAAAGAGTAATACTCTAAACATTATAGAAGCCTAAGTTCTGCAAACAAGCATGAAATAAGAAGGGAAACATTGCAGCATTTTATACTTTCTCTGAAAAATCCTTTTTTGCTGAAATCCAGTAGAGACTCCCCATTTCCTTTGAAGCAGGAGTGCAAAAGAGTATGTATGCTTTCTTAGCCATTTTTGAGCTTCTCATCATGTTCAGAAAGCAAATGGCAAAACCAACGTGACCTCAATTCTGCTGGTTTAAAAAAAAAAAAAAAAAGCCCAAATGTTTAAATTTAATTTACAGCTGTAAATAAAAGTTAAGTGACACTGAACACACTTTTGAAATACAGTGCACTAAAAAAAAGTGTATTGATTGCTTAGAAGGCTCTCAAAATATCCACAGCCATGAACTCCCCATCAAAGATTTAAGCAAGTGTTTGTGTGTCAACTGAAATACATTCCCATTTCAGGGTTTAAGAGATTTCCTCACATGGGTTTAAGAGATTTCCTCACATCTTCTCCAACCATTAAAATAAAGCCACCAAAACACTCTGACTTTCTTCCTTGGTTCCTTGATTGCTGTGATCCCCTCTAAATCAGAATTATGAGACTATTTTTAATTCAGTGTAAGATACTTACCAACTTCTTCATGCTGTCAGTCTTCTTTTATTAAGCAAACCTATTTAATTTCAGTGGCAAAAAATGGCCAGAAGGGAACATGAGGGATTTTTAAGTCCACTTGATTTACAGTGATTTGAATTAGTCTTTTCTCTGATGTTGTCACCAAGCTGCTGTTTGTCATAGTATTTAGCTCTTAACTATAGCAGTTTTATTGTAATAATCATTGTACTAATGAAGTCACAAATACCCAGTGGAGGTTCAGCAGTGCCAGGTGATCTGCTTTAAGGGCTGGTGCATGTTAGCTGTGTGTGATAGATCAGCTTTCCTGTTACCTGGCAAAGGAAGGAAGGGAAAAGGACTACTTTAATCCCAGCAGAGAGAAGCTGAAGGATGGGCTGAAGCAAAGAACAGCACGTTAAAAACAGATGCTCCACGGCAAAGGGTTAGGAGCTAATGGTTTTAGGAAAGGCTGGAGACAGTGCTGCGAGGCTCTCTGGGGAAACGCAGCCGCCCCGTGCCCGAGATGCACGTCACTGCAGCAGCGAGGCAAGTCACCACCTCCTCCGAGGCAGCCCAAATGTTGATGATGGCTTGAAAACAGGGACTGCCAAGGAAAGGGGAGCCTGCGTTTGAGGGAAAAAACAAGGTGCTAACGAACACAACATACCTACTGGCAGGGCCGCCTCTTTCCCTTGCTGCAGGGTGGTGATACAGGTACAGCACCCTCATGCCGAGGGGCACAAGGCCTTTCCCTCGGCGGTGGTGGATGCATCTCCTGGCACTGGAGCTTTCCAGGCACCGGGGAAAGTCAAGACATTCGGATGCATACCTACATGGATATACAGATGCTCTTTCCTCATCCGAGAGGCAAATGAAGCAGCACGGTAGGCAAATAGCGTTCATAACCCCAACAGAGGCAGGGGACAGAGACCATGAGGCCATCCAATACCGTGGACTGGAGAAGTCATCTTTCCCAGTATCAGCTTTGGAGAGAGACAGCAGGAGTTCCCAGGCCCTCTCCTCGGATGAGCAGCAATAGCCCCAGGCTGACCAATGCCCAGCCTTTCAAATCCCCCCCCCAACAAACCCCCCACCTGAGTGGGGCCACCCACACCTTGCAGCCTTCTTTTACCCTGGCCGCAAGCCTGTGCCCGATAACACAGTGATGGAGGCGGCCTGGCTGCAGTGGTACTGCTCTGCTTTCCTCCCCAAGCACGCCAGGAAAACCGGCTCGCAGGGCCAGGCAGCGCTCAGCCGCAGCGAACCTCAGCAACGGCACTTGTCCAGCGCAGTTCCCACTGCCATGGGTGCTGCGCCAGACCCTCAGGCACCCTTTGGCTCCCCCCCCATGTAGCCCCCCCAGATATCCCCCACCTTTTACCAGAGAGGAGGCCGTCATGCTCTTCACGTCCTCATTCCCACACAGCCCCTTTGCTGTCCCCCTGGCAGCTCCCTCTCTTCTCCTTGCCCTCAGTCCTCCTTATTTTATCCCCTTTATTTTGTTGCTAGCTGGCTATAGGCTTCTTGGTGCTTACACTTGCAGCCCGGCTGGAGGATCCAGCAAGGTGGAAACCCAAAGTACAATGTAAACATTTCACCAACGGCCTTCACGGTGCAACTGTTTTGCACTGAAATGACAGGAGGCCGTGAGAGCCGTGCCATGCCCCCGGACGCCCGCTGCTCCCCTCTCGCCCACACGAGACCGGGCAGACGGCCCTCATCGCCCCTCCTGGTGAGCGATAGCGATAACGGCTTCAGCAAAACGACAGGAGCAGAAGCGGGGAAAAAAAGAGTAGCTGAGTGTTCATCTGCCCCCCGCCAAGCCCTGGTGCAGGTGGGGCGCGACCACGGGCAGTTACGGTGAACAGCGAGCAGCAAGCACGTGGGCAGCGTGCAGAAGACACCGAGCGTGCCGTGGCTCCAGGAAGCACGCCGTGCCCTGCGGCATTTGCCAAGGAGGAGAGAAGGTGAAAAAAGACAAAAAGGGGCAGGGGTGGGAGCAAATCAGTGGCAGCAAAGATGAGTTGAGGGCCAGAAGAGTGCAAGGCTCACCGGGGGCATTGCTCTGATTTTTGAGGCGCTGGCTGGTGTTGCATACGCCACTTCTCACACTGCACCTCCAAGGCAATCACTGGTCCAAACGCTGAGGCTCTCCGGTCCTCCTTCCCTCACGCAAAGCCCTCCTCCCTCACTCCATCGCTCCACGGTTCATGGACTCAAAAGGCACCCAAAGAGCTCTGCTGAGCGCTGATCCCAGGTGCGGAGGGGATGGAGGCGGAGGGATTGGTCTGGGAGCTTCAGGCAGGCTCCTCCCTGTGCTCCGCACATTAATAGTCTCGAGCGGTAAAACCTATGAGCCGAACTGGCGCGGTAGCACCATGGTACTGCCCGCAGCGGAGATGTTCGCCAGGGCTCAGCTCCGTGTCACGTCAGCATCTTTCACCTGCTGCTTCTGTTTGTAGCTGTGGTTTTGCAGCACGTTTTCAGGGCAATGCTTGAGAAGCTTGTCAGAAACCCCTCTCGGCTGGCGAAGGGCCCAGGCACAGCTCGCCCTACGGGACATAGGCTGGAAGAAGTAAAATTCCCTGTGATCCCAGATAGACTCCTGCCTGCTCCTCAGGCAGGTTCCTCATCCGCTCTGAAGGGCTTTGTGGGTTTTAGTTAAACGCGTCCAATATTGCCACTAAAATCCCAGCTGCACTCTCCCTTCAACTCCAGATCAACGAGACCACAGCAACTACACCAGTCAGGCATTGCCTATTAAAAATAACACTGTAAAGTATGGGATTTCAATGCACGAGCAGGAGACTTCCTGGAAGGTAAAAGACTGCTAGAAAAACATAGGTGTAATTGTCCCCTGGAGAAAAAAAGCAGCGTTGTGCTGCTTCCTCAGCCCAGTTTCACCTGAG
The DNA here is from genome assembly GCF_036370855.1 of Dromaius novaehollandiae. NCBI lineage: Eukaryota > Metazoa > Chordata > Aves > Casuariiformes > Dromaiidae > Dromaius > Dromaius novaehollandiae. Next base: position 10,468,422 of record NC_088101.1, on the reverse strand, counting down.
TGCGCTGAAACCTGATAACAGAAATAACAGAAATTACAGCTCCTTTTCTACGGGGATAGCTGCGCGCTGGTGCTTTCCGGGTCGAGGGCTTCCCGAAACCCGGACTCTCTCACTGCTAGACCGCAAGCATGTTGCTGCCCCAAGAACAGCACAATCTTTACATTCACGTCGTTGCTATAGCAAACATTTAACGCTGCTGTCGCAGTTTCGAAGCGGTTTTTGCCAAGGAATACGCCAATCAAGTCTTTTTTTGGTCATATAGGCTAGTTATTGGCAAGAGTTTTTTCTAAAAAAAGCCCTCTCTCGCCTTTTGTTAGGGGAAGCAATGCCAGCGAAGCGACGACACGTCGTTCGCTGCTGTTTTAGCCGCAAAGGGAGGTCTCGTCCCAGGCACCCGGCCTACCTCTGCGCACGTCGCGTGCCCCAGCCGCTGAGGGCTGAGGAAGGCGCCGTATTGCGCGTCTTCTGCAAATGTTTTCATTCAATTAGTTAATTTAGGTGGCCCTATGCTTCGCTGAGCATTAATTACACCTAATTGTGCCTGGCTGCGAAGCTGCAGATAAGGAGCCTTATTTGAATTTTTTAAATCCGTAGTTGGGCTTTCACAGCTGAAATTGCTGGGCACTGGTGTGCATAATACACCGTTGTTCTGCTTTAACTTTGCCGCTGTTAATCAAGTCCAAACAACTGCACAAGATAAGTGATTGGGAGGTTTGTCTCGGCGCAAAATATGTGGAGCATGTAATACAAAGGGAGCATGTGCACTAATTTTGCTTCACTCCATCCTGGCAGCGATATCACGTCTGCCAAAGCCTCTTACAAAAACATGTGTAGTGGCTAATTTAGCAACGTTCATTTTTCACGTTCGGGAGAAAACCTAGGACAGCAGACAGACGACAAGAGATTACACAACCATGTTTTAAAATGAAGCACGATTATATTTTATTCCGGCGTCACCATCCATTCCAGTACGTATAGTGTACGCCCTTACGCAAAATCATTTACTTCCCCGTATTAAAAATAGAAAGACTTTCCGAGTGTGCTCAGTTTCCCCGCCGAATGGGATGGATACACCCGCACAGAGGCCATTCAGGATGATGATGGGTGAAAAACGATGCTTTAAATGGAAATACCCATGTGTGGGATTTTCAGATTTTGGTAAAACGCTAGACAGCACTGCCTGCCTTTGTTATTGCTGATCCGCAACTACAATGCTAGTGCAGCTCATTTAAGTATGGATACTACTATTGCAAGCCAGGCTAGACTTCTATTAAGGCTTAACTGGTGAGTTTTGACTCTACTGTCTTCTTCACATACCTAACACAGCTAGATGCTGATAAAAACTTTATATGCATAATTACTTCATAGATAACAACACAGCTGAAAAACTATTCAACAGTAAAAGCCATACGACTACCTCAGGGGGAAAAAATACTTCCAAGATTCAAGTAGCTACAAGATTGTTTATTGCCATCTTGCCACGTTTACTATAAAATGTTTTTTTTTCCATAAGTGTATTATGAATGCTGATGCAATAAAAAATAAATAAATCCTGTAAACCGTAGGAACTAATGCACCGCAGAGCTACCCCCGTGCTGGGTGATAGTAAGCCCAAAGCGCTCCCAGCGTAAACCCGTGTCGCTCCATCCGGAGCTGGGATTAGGGTCGATCGCGGCAGCGTCCTGCCCACCCTTCGGTCCCGGCCCGGCCCCGTCGCGGGACCCTTTCCCTTCGGGGCAGGCGCCTCAGGAGAGCTTTTATTTCCCTGGGGCAGTGACCACAGCCACGTTCGATGCCGCGCCGCGGCCCTGCCGGCGGTTACTTGATACACCGGCTGGCCTCCCTCCGCTTCTCCCGTAGCGCAGCTCCCTCCCTGCGGACCCATAATAGCAGGAATGCTACAGGGTCATGCCAGAGGTATTTTAAACACAGACTTCCCAGGGATACGTTGATGGACAGAGTAAGACTTACTCTTCCAGCTGTTCAAGAAAGAGTAGGAGAGACAAGACGAGGGTCAGGGTTGCTTGTCTAGGAAAAATTCCCTTCCCCAAACTTGAAACCTCCGGGGAAAAAAAAAGAAAAAAAGGAAAAAGTATTGCCAAAGAGGATTAGACTCCCCCCCACCCAGTGTCACCCATAAGGTGAACGTGTAGGGCTTGGTTTTGTTGTTTTGTTCTGGAAGGGAGAAGTTGATTTGTAAGAGTAGGCAAACTAGATTTTTAAGTCGACAGACCTGAATCTACCATGGCTGAGGTATGGTCGGAAGTCAAAAGTGCAGCAAAGAGGAGGAGATGCAAGGAAAAAAAAATGCATGTAATGTGTCGGCGCTGAACACATTTCTTGTATGAAAATGATTGTCACCAGTGTCATCACCTAAAATAAGGTAAGAAAATAAGTTCGCCGTAGAGGTACCTTTCTGCTTCTTTCAGCAACAAAACTAACCCAAAGTTCATAGGATATTTTCTCTACATCACAAGTCTGTTCTTTGGAAAGCAGAAGTGCAATAGCTCCAGCCTGTGCTTCCAAAGGGACGGGACGGTCGCAACGCTTTGGAGAGTGAAAACCAGAACAGGAACCCAAGAAAGCTATTTAAGGCAAACCCAAAAGCCTCCTCACGTCCTTCCGAACCGCAGCAAGGGCCTTCTCGGCGCGGGGCTCCGGGTCCTGCTGCCGGCCATCGCGCGGCGATGCAGCAGGAGCCCCGCTGAAGCGGGGGCTATCCCGCGCCGTCCCACGGCCCCGTCCCGGGGAGCGGCTGCCCTCCGTGGCGCCTACCCGAAGCGAAACTTGAGGCGGTACTTGACGGGCGCGGGGTTTCTGCGCGGCGCGGCCGCCGGGGGTTTTGCCGGCGCGGGGGCCGGGGGCTTCTTCCTCTGGGGGACGGTGACGGTGAAGGCGAGCTCGGGCTGCTCGGCGCGCCGGAAGCGCGGCAGGAAGTGGGTCGAGACGTGCTGGGGCTTCACGCGGGGGCTGCAGCCCCGCTTGGCCTTGCCCCGCTTGTTGAGGGCCACGTACCACTCCCTGCCCGACCGCTGGCTGCGGTGGGCCGCCGAGGCGTACGTGTTGTAGCTGTTCTCCTGAAAGCGCTCCCTGAACTTGCAGTCCTCGGTGAACTTGGCCTGGGGAAGCAAACCCAGACAGAGAAGCTTACCGAAAAGCCAGTGTTTCGCCCACCCCCTGCGCCTTTCCCCGGCCAAAGAGCTGGCCACCGCTGCTTGCCTGGGTTCAAGGCTCCTAAAACAAACGGCCAAACGGCCTTCAGCCATGAGGGGTGCTCAGAAATCCCCTCCCAGGCCACCGGCTGCCCCACGTTTGGGGAAATCTGCCAACCGAGACATCGTTAAAAACCTAACTCGAGCGCCCTTTTTGGGGGCTTCCTTGGAAAGGGAGGCTGCGAGCGCCTATCCCTCGCCAGCCTCAGCAACTGCAGCCTTCACACGTGACTTCTCCTCCTGCCTCTCCTACCCAAAGCACATAGGCAGAGGCTCTTTATCTGCCGGGCAGCAGCCCCGTTGGGGAATATTAGGTCCTAACCTTCACTCTGTCTGGATTCCTGCCCTCACAGGTCTGGCTTTTGCACTGAATCATCGCTTAATAATCTGGAAAGGCAATTTGCATGCAGATTTTCATCGCTTCACTGAGCAGAGTTTTGATTGTATTGGATTTTTTTTTTCCCTTAAATGAACTTGGGGCCTCTTATCCCTTGATAACCTTAAGAAATTACTTGCAGCCAGAGATGGCTTCCTCTCACAAGCGGGGCAGTTGTGCTCGCTCCTGGGCCTGGACCACCACAGGGAAAGGCTGCCCCTGACATGCCGGCAGGGCATAAGGCATGGCTGAACCAGGCACAACCCCGCGAACCGGCCCGAGGCCAAGGGCCACCGACCGCTCGGCATGCACACACAAACACGCACATCCCCTGCCGACTGCTGCACGGGGAGCAGATCGTGTCTCGCCCCGTAAAATGCCAGCGCCGTTCACACAACGTCACACCCACCAAAATAAGAGCAGGTAACAACTCTGGAGCGATGCTACAGCAGTGCCAAGCTCCCTCTGAAACACAGACTTCAGACACGGCAGCGCCGGCTGGCAAAGGACCCAGCCTTGCTGAGACGCCGAGTGACACTGATGTTCAGGAAGCCTTCAGCTCCCCACCCTCCCAGAAAAATAAGTGTGTACTGAGCGCTCATTTCTGCCTGGTAGAAGTGGGGTCACTTTCTAGAGACTGGCTTGGACATGGGCGTCAGCCATAGAGGGACCACAGGTGTCAGGACCCTCTGAGGCGAGATGGGACCCGTGACCAGCTCCCGGCCAGGCCAAGCTCACGTGGCCTGGCCAGCTTTGGAAATCCCAGCTTGACTCTCGTTTGGCCTGAGAAAAATAAAGCATTTCTTGTGCAGACCGATGAGGAAGCAGGATTAGGGCCTGACACAAGCAGACAGAGAGAGACAGCAGTTTTACTGTGGTCAGACCTCAGGTAGAAAATACAACGTGTATCAAGCAAGTCCTGGCCCCAGGTGAAAGCACAAAACACTAAGTATTCGTTACTTTGGAGGAAACGCTGAACATTGTGAAGCCCGTGCTCTTACCGTTGTTAAGGGAAAAAAACCCGCACATGCAGAAATACAAAAACAGAGCTGTAAAACTCCAGGTATCTGTGGCACTGTGATACCTAGCTGCATTCTTCAGCAGCTGCTCTGAAATACTTGCCCATTTTTTTTAATCTGATAAAGAAAAAGTGAATTGGGGTCGTGTTATCTTCTAAAATGATTTCTGGTGCATCAAAGTCTGATTGCCAAGTAAAGCATTCAGACTATTACTTTGAAACGGATGCTGAGCTTTTTAGCTTAGGAACCCAAGGCAATGCCAAGCAACAAAGAAAAACCCAATGTTTTCTAACCAGTTAGAACAGCCTTTTGGCTTAGTATCACTTTTAAACCCCTAATTTAACCAGAGAAGTCGAGTCCTACAATTCAAATGATGGTGTCCTTGACCCACAGTACATCTTTTTCTCCCGTAACACTTAGAATTAAGTCTCCTTTTGCGCTTTGCTTGGAAGAAACGTGATCTCGACTGCATGTTTTGGTTTTCCCAGCCTCTTATGACCCAGCGTGCTGTTTCGCCCACGCGTGACTACTCTGCTTCTCAACATAAAGATCTGCAGCGAAAGCCTTGTTGCTCTCTGCAGCGCTAAAACCTGCAGCCGCGGGGCACGGGGCAGCCCCCACATCGCCCCTCTAAGGGGAGGCTTTAGGGATAGCTGACCCCCAAGACTAATATGATACTCAGCATATGCTGACTTACCAGCATATTCTTCTGGGATATAGCAGCGTATTTTTCTGGGATATAGTTTCCCTGGATTTCAAACAACCCTGTGGCGATGCTTTGGGGGGGGGGGGGGGGGGGGACACACATCCCTGCAGGTAGGGGATGTGCGGAGGTGCTTTCCCCGGTGTGATGGGCCCCCCGAAAGCGCTGGGGAGCTTTGCTCCGTGCGGCGGGCGCCTGCCACCAAGTCACCCCCCCTCCGCCCCCGCTCATCCCCGGCCCGGCTGGGCTGGGAGCGGAGACTTGGCCGTGCCGCCGGCACCTCGTGCGAGGGCACTGAAGCAGCCCCGCTCTTTCCTGGGGGGACTCGGGTGAACGGCAAGAACAGGCCTTGGTGTGCGTGAGGACGCCCGGCTGCCCCGGGAACCCAGGCCGCCAGGGCCCTCAGACGCGAGGCTGCCGCGGGCTCAAGCGGGCTTTGCGGGCCGCGTGGTGAACACGAGCTGGCGCTCAGGGCCCGCTCCCGCGCGTCCGGGCGCGGACGGGCAGCTGCTGCGCTCCTCGGCAGCTGCATCAAGGCTTTCGGGAGGCCCCGCGGGGCTGGCGGAGCGCAGCCGCATGGGGAGAGGCAGCGGGAAGGAGGCTGCGCAGAAGCCCTCCCGCCACCCGCGTCGGGTGCCGGTGCGCCTGAGGGAAGACAACAAGTCAGCGCCGGGACTGCTCTGCGGGGAAACGCTCCCTGCACGTCAGCGGCGAAAGCTGGGGCAGGCGGGGAGGCTCCCGGCCGCGGCCGGGCTACCGCGAGGGGCAGGAGGGGGAAGCCGCACGCGCTCTCCTGCGGCCCAGCAGCGAGAGCAGGGTACGGGGGAGACGCGCGGAGCTTTCTTCCACGAAAAGAGCAAGCGGGGTGAAGGGCTTTTGCCTCAGAGTTTTTCAGCCCGAGCATCAGCGCAACCGTGGAAAACAACAGTCCTGGAAGACGACACAGTTTCGGCTCCCGCCCTCGAAAACCGAGAGGCGGGAAGATGCCCCTTGGCTGGAAACCGTCACCTCCAGCGCGTGACGCGCCCGCTCGCGCCACGTGCCCCCCCGCCGCCGCAGGGACGTGCAAAGGTGCCCACAGCCCCGGCGCTGGGGCCGGCGCGGCAAGGAGGACCGAGGAGGGATGGGAGCGGGCGCCCTTGCGGCAGGGCATCACGCTCCTCCTCGCGCCCCTTCACGGGGCTTCGGCAGGGCGTCTGCGCCGCTCGCCCGGCCCCGCCGAGGGAAGCCACAGCGTCCCGCGTGCCAGCCCAGCGCGATGCCTACAAGGCCATCATCTTCCTCTGGCCAAGTCCGCGCGCGGGTCCGAGCCCCTCGTCCTGCGAGCCGTCCTCAGCCGAGAGCGTGCGCAGGGGCAGCGAGTCGGGCCCACGGTGAAGGCGCCGGGGCTGTGACGCGACCCGAACGAGCAGCCAGGAACGGCCTGACTCAACGGCAGCGAGCTCTTCCTCGGTGTTTTAGCCACGCAGGTCCTTGCAGAACCGTAAAGCTCGGCAGAGGAGAGATTGCAGGGAGAAAGGAAAGAAACAAATTCTTCTTTCACTTGTTTCGCTATTAAGAGTTGGCAAACAACTGCTTCATCACCACCTGGGCAGGTTTCCCCGTCTCCAAGCGTTTCAGCTGAACGCTGGCAACGCCTCAGCTGCGAAAGGCCGCTTTCCCCGGCGGCTTCGCGCCCGGCCCGGCCCCCGCACGCTGGCCGGGGTTCAGGCGCCGCAGCAAAGCCCGAGCCAGCCGCAGAGAGCCATCCCCAAGTCCCTTAAACTTCAAAATTAACTTCAACGGGGATCCGCCCGAGCGAGGACCACGGCATTTGGTCTGCAATTATTAATTCAGCGCAATTCTTAAGAAAGGCAAATTGCCTTCGAGCCCGGTGGACAAGTCCCGCTGCTCTCCCGTTCGTGCCAGCCCCTCCTGCGCTCAAAGCCAACCAGTTCTTGCCCGTTTAATGCTAATAACGTTCAAACATGTAACCGAGGATTTAAAAACGAGGAAGGAGCCATCTGTGCATGGAACCGATAATTGCCAGCAGTATTACTTCCGAATCCAGCGTCTAAAAATGAACCACTTGATAATTTAATTAAGCTGCCATCAGAAGGAACGAGGGCCCGCAGGACGCGCCGAGCGCCGATAACGCGGCGCCCAGCGAGGTGCCGGCGAAGGAGCCCAAATAACCGCAGGAATTGCTTTTATCTGCCGTCCGGCACCAAGTCGCCGGGGTGACCGTCGTATCAAAGCGCGGCGGTGAGCGACAGGCGCAGGGCTCGCCTTGCGCTGCTTAAAACTCATTAGGCCATGAAATAACTTCATCCTGCCGAGCCAGGGAAGAACAACAGATGCTGGCTCCGCGTTAGCGGCGTCACTGAGCCCGGCGGTCTTCAGACATTTGGGTCAAGTTTCGACAAATTCACCGCTTTCATCTGAGCGGGGAGTCGTGCGTCCTAACCCCGCGGTCTGACCCGCCTAATCGATGCCCATTCATAACGCGGGGCTTTGTTGGGCGACGATTAGCCGCACCCTGACGAGGCCCTAATTTAATTTGGGCCTGTGCTGAGGCGTAAATCGAGACTTAAACTCGAATAACGGCTCCCTTGTACGGCACGGAGGAGGAGAGGCGCTGCAGGACGCGAGGATCGCGCTCCTGCCCCGCCGCCCCGAGATTTATACGGGGGGGCTTGGCCCCCGCTCCGTCCTCTCCTGCTATTGAAGCCACGGCCGAGGGAAACCTGTGATGGTGAGCTGAAACAGCTTTTTCCCTCTTAGGAAGGCTCTCGCGTGCAAAATCCCGTGCCGAGTCCCCGTCTGGGGCGGGAAACCCCTCCGCTCCCCGGGGTTTAGCCGAGCAGCCCTGCTGCCGCAAACCTGCGGTGTCCGACCCCTCGGGGAGGACGGGTTAATTCAGTACCGCCGCTCGGTCAAACGGGCTGCGGTCTGGGCACCCCCGGCAGGCCCCTAAAATCCCCCCGGGATGGGCGACGCGCCACCGCGCAGCAGCCTAATGCCATGCCGACAGCTCCAGCCACCACCCTTTTAGCACCTATCCTGCACCTCACCCCCCCCGACACTCTTGCTCGAAGTCTGCTTCTCTTTCTGCCTTTTTTTTGGGCCTTCTGTTTTATCTGCTCCTCTACTCTCTGCCTGTGCTTCGCCAGTTTGCTCTCCCTTCTCCTTCCCTCTTTGCCGCCTTTGCCTCCTCGCAGCCATTTCTACCTTCCTGCTGCTGTTTAGTTTGCTAAAATAAGCGATGATACGCTCACCCTTTAGGCATCATTAGGTTTCAGGAGCAACACTCCGATAAGAGTCAAGAGAGGGAGAGGCGAGTCCATAAATCTCAGTTTCAGGCAATTTGTGGACTCGGGCAGTGGCAGCAGCAGTAGCAGCCACTTCACAAGGGTGAAGCTTATTTCATAGCACGGGGGCAGGAACTCGCTGCTTCTTAGGGGAAAAGCCTCCCCGCTGCCAGCCCTGAATTCACGCCCTGGGAACCGATTTGCACGACAGGCCATACCAGAGATTGCATTAAACACGTCGTTCTCCGGACGCTGCGTTTATATACTTTGAGAGAATGGTTTCTACATAAGCACGGCAAATATTTTAATCTACATTTACGTTATCTGCAAGATGAACAGAAAAAATCAGGAAGCGGTACCCTGGACTTGAAAAAGGACACGAAATCAACTCCCAGGATTCATTTGGTATAAAAAAGACAGGAAAAAAAACCCCAACTTAATTCAATCTGTAATAAAACTAAGACAGAAGGAAAGAAACGTGCAGAAACGAGAGTTACCGTGATTTTTCCAGGCGGCTACCAGAGCTTCCGCCTACCACGCCAATGTATCGGCTGTAAACCCTCAGCCCGACCGTCACGTCTGCTCGCGCCACCGGCGAGGACGGCTTGGGGCTCCCGAGGGCCTCGCGGGCCCTTTCCCTGCTCCCGCGGGGGCCGAGGCAGGGGATTTTCCCAAAAACTCCCTTTTCCCCCCCGCCCCGGCTGCGCTACCTGCTCCGATCGGGGGGACGCGTCCCCTCGGCCCCCGCCGCCTCGCGCTGCGGAGCCCGGGGCGCTTTGCAGCCCTCTCGGTGGCCGGAGCCGCTCGGGGCCCCCGGCATCGCCCGAGCTCCCGTGTGCGGGGGGCTGTCACGCCGCCTTTGATAGACAAGACATACTGAGAAGGGGGGGTTTACTTACACTTGCATGGAGTTTTCCTTTTTTTGACATCGCTAAAAATTTGTTGCTGAAAACTCCTCGTATTCCTACAATCCCCTGAGACACAGCAAATATTTCCAAAATACCTAGGACGACAGAAATCCCAAAATAAATCACGGTTCTTTCCACAGCGTGACCGAAGAGCAAAACAAAGCAGCAAGCGCCCTGGCACGCCTGCGTCGCCGCTTCCCGGCTCCCTCGCTCTGCCACGGCCACCGCCAGCCGAGCCGCGGAGCGGCCGCGCTTGCGGACACGGCGTCGGGTCCGGCGGCACAAAAGCACCCGCAGAGCCGGGCAAACGGCTCGGGCCCGCCAGCGCGGAGCCCGTCTCCGAAATCCGGGCGGGGGGCAAGGTGAGGGGGGGGCAAGAAGTCGAGCAAGGCCAGAGCGACCGCGTGCCTGCGGCCTCCCTACGGACGGGGCCTCCGCCGCCGCCTCCCGCACGCGTCGCGCCCGCGATGCTGCGCCGGGGTCCCCAGCGCTGCCGTCTCCCTCGGCAGCGCCTGGGCAGCCGCTTCGGCCCCCCCGAGCCGGTCTCGCCCTCTCGCACCCCGGGGTCTCCCCCCACCGACACCGGGGCACCCGAAACGAGGCGGTGGAGACCCGACGACGCGTGCTGCCAGCGCCGCTGCCGTCGAGGCCGGAGGCCGCACGAAACCCCGGCCGCCGGGAAGCCCCCGTCGCCCGGGCGAAACGGCGAGCGCTCCCGGGGTGACGCCGGGACGGGGCTCTCCCGGGCACCCTTCAGCCGCTTTCCTCCCCCCGGCAGCAAAGCAGCTCCCGCCGCGACGACACGCAACGCGCTGCCTGGGCAACGTCAGCCCGGGTCCTGTTTTTCAAGCCAGCGGATCCCGTTGCTTTGCTCGAAGGAGGAGGACGCGGAGGAGCGAACGGAAGAGTTAAACGGAGACCCGATGGCGGGGGGGGGGAAAAAGAGCGTAGGGAGTCAAAGGCAGAGGCCGGGTGAGCATCCTGCCGCCCCACGCGTGGGTCGGATGCGTGGGTCGAGCGCGAAGCCCGGGGCCGCGCACGGGCCTCCACCAGCCCCGGTTCACCGCCTGAAGGTGGGCGAAGGCAGCGGGGCGCCGTCACCGGGGGCTGCTCGGCCCAGGCTCTGCCCCCGCGACGGCACCCAGCGACCCGCTGCTCACGGCCCCCCTCGGAGCCTGCTTGGGGGGGGGGGGGCCCGGCGCCCCCAGCCCCCCCGGCGCCGGAGGGGCTCGTCGCCCAGCGGGCAGCGGGTCCCCCCCGTCCCCCCCCGCCCCAGCCCCGGGCGTGGGGAAGGCACTTACTGAGCGGGCCGGCGTGGTGGGCGCCGTCGACGCGGCCGTCGGGGTGCAGCTGCAGGTGGAAGCCGATGCCCACCCGGCAGTAGAGGCGGCCCCGGCGGCGCCCCGGGCGGCTCCGCGGGAAGCGGCTCGGCCCCGCCGCCGCCGCCGCCGCCCAGGAGGAGGAGGAGGAGGAGGAGGAGGAGGAGGAGGAGGAAGGCGCGGGGGCGGCGCGGCCCGCCGGCGCCCCGCCGGGCACCTGCTCCCGCCTGGCGCGGGCGAGGAGGGCGAGGAAGAGGAGGCCGAGGAAGGACAGGCTCATGCTGCCAGCGGGAGGGCGCCGCGCCGCATCTTGCTCCGCGGCCGGCCGCCTTACACCGGGGGGTGGGGAAGGACACGGAGGGACAGACAGACGCGCAGGCCCCTCCCCGCGCCGCCACCGGGATATTTATAACGGGGCCGGGCGGCGGGGGCGCGCACCTGCGCAGCGCCGAGCACCGCGGGCAGAGCTGCCGCCGCTGCCGCCGCCGCCGTATTGGGTTGCAGGGGCCCCGGCGCGGCGGCGGTGACAGCCGGCAGCTGCGGGCGGCCCGGCCTCCTCCTCCTCCTCCTCCTCCTCCTCCTCCTCTTCCTCGCTGCCACCGCGCCGCAGCCGCTGTCGGGGGGCCGGAAAGCACCGTCGCCCCCACATGCCCCACGGGGACCCGGCGGCGGCGGCGCTCCCCAGCCTTTGCGGGCCGGGCCCCTCGCGTCGCCCTCGCTCGTGGTGCGCCCACGTGGCCGGCGAGGCTGCGAAGCGACGAGGTGGCACCCGCCTCGCCCGCCCCGCCCGGGCAGCCCGCGGGGGCCCTCCAGACCGTCTCGCGATACCGCCGCTGCGCCTTCGAAGCATGCAGGAGACCTCCTATGTATATATACATGTTCTCTCCATATGTATGCGTAGGTGCATGCACGGCCGTGTTTATAAATACGCGTGCGTCTACGTAGCGCTATCTGTAAATACGCGCACCTGAGGGAGGGTCTGGGCCCCCGGATCCTGCTTCCGCCCTCCAGCCGCGCTGCGTGGCCTAGCAGGGGAGGCGGCTGCCCCCGCGCAGCCTCGCCGGGCTGCTTTAACGCCCGCTCGCGGCGCGGCCCACGCGCCCCGGCTCCGGGGGGACCTTCCCCTTCCGAGCGTTTCTCCGACGGCTTCCCGCGAGCCCGGCCGAGGCGCTGGCACCCCGAAGCGTTCACACGGCCGCGGGTGCGGGGCTTCGCGGCCAAGTACTTCAAGGGCTCGTCCGCTGCGGACGCCGCGTTTGCCCTGTTACGGGAAGGCGGCTCGGCTGCTCTAAGCCGCCGCGCGACGCAGCGCGAGTTACGAGCGTGAGCCGTGGCGGACGGGGGAGCCCGAGGGGCTCCTTGGCCAGCAGCGAGCTGCTACCTTGAGAGCGCCGTCGCGATGGGCCGCCGTCGCGATGGGCGCCGAGCGGCTGGTCTTTCGAAAAGGCAGTTTCCCTGTAAGCAAGTGCAAGCGCGGTGGGCGTAGTCTGCGTTAGCTGCAGGCCGAACGCTCGCTATTAATAGCCGTAAAAAACAAATCGCTGGCGCGTCGCAAAAACGCGTGAAGCCACTCGAATCCCCCCCGCGAGCGCCCGGCTTCCCGGATCGCCGGGGCGGACCTTCCTCGGGGTGCTGCCGGGCGGCTAATGCACGCCGCAGACCTGTCTTGGCTGTGAAATTCTGGTGAAGTCGACTCTCAGGTGGTCTTTCACACGTACAGACGGACCCGAATTAAAATGGCCCGGTACTATCAGTCCATACGATACCGTTAATGTCACGTATTCCAAGCGCTGGTGCAGGGCAAGACAGTAAAAAAGAACAGGGCTTAAATATATATATGCGTACGTGTACCTGTCAACCTCCTTGACTAATGCGGCTGAGCTGTCCTTGGCAGCAGCAGCGGTTGCACGGGTACCAGCAGCTCCCACCACCCAGCGCCGACGTGGCGGCGGCCGCGTCGCTCGGGCCGCGGTTACAGGGCAGCCTGCAGCACGCCGGGAGGCTAACGCGGCTCGCGAGGTGGGGGGAAGCGCTGCAAGATCAATGTCGCTTTTTTATTTTGCTTTTTCTTTTTATCCACTGTCGGTACCTTACGGACAGGGCAAGGTTTTTCAGAACGAAACGCGTGCAGTGGGAGGCGGCTTTGGTTGCACAGCAGAGCACAAATACTGTATAGCTCATATTACGTCTTCGAAAAACAGAAAGAAAAAAAATCAATTAATACAGTCCTTTCTTGGCTAGACACAGCCGACTATCACTTTTTAAGAGTGGGTATTACAACGATAATATAGCGAAACCTTAATAGCCGATTTTAAAACGTTAACAGCCTGACTAATTAGGAGTTAAGCGGCGATACACGTCCTACAAGCCGTGCGAGCGGCTGCGGCGGACGGCATCGGCGGTCGGGAAGCCAACGCGTGCGCCCGGGCCCTGCTACGGCCCGCACGTGGCCTCGGCCCGCGCGACGTCGCCAGCACGTCGGCCGGGGGCAGGCGCTACAGGCTGGTACGTCCCAGCCGCGCCGGGCACCCGGGCTTCGGCGGGCAGCCGCCGCGCCGCGACCAGCCGGCAGGGCCCGGAGCCAAAAGTCAAAGCGGCTGCAGGAAGCCGGAGCAAGCGCCTAGTTTCGCCGGGGTGTGTGATCCCGGGCAGGCGGCCGGTGCCCCGGCGCGGAAGGGGGCCCGCAGCGGTTGGCAGCTAAAGCGCTGCTTGAGGCCTTCTTGCAGCGCTGGCCCGGTTAAGGCGACGGGCGTTAGGCGCTGGCGGGGAAGGGGAAGGAGCGGGCCGGGTCCCACTAGATGGCAGTGCACGGTTGGCCTTGCCGGGCGCCCGCCGGCCTCCGCCGCAGCCTCCGGGCCCAGCGGCCGGGCAGATCCCCAGCGTCTCACCTGCCTCCTGGGCGGGACCTTACCCCGCGCGCTCCCACGCGCACTTTCATCCAGGCAAGAGGGAAATAAAACCCATCACGCTGCCCCGGCCATGCCAGGAGGCAACGGGAATACCTTGCTCTCATCGGGGAGCATCGCAAAAGAGCGGTGCTCAGTGCCTGCGGTCAAGAAATAACCCCCCCCACACACCGCTGCATTAAATGGAAACCCCTGGGGAAGGATGAGGGCCCCAAGCCTGCAATCAATGGCCGATGAGGAGCCCCATGTGCGTTCCTCATCTGCATGACCTCCACTCAGAGTCCCTAGGATCTGTGATGTTACGACGTGCCTCAACGTTTGGGGTTTATTCCCGTGGTCCCGGGGTCTGCAGTGGGGACAACTTCAGCTTCCAAGGCAATGTCAACTGCTAGGCCAAGTGGCGGCAGAGAAAAGTTGGGGGGGAAAGTGATTTAAGCACACCCTAAAAGTGAATTAAGAAAAAAAAAAAAGAGTGAGCAGAATGGAAAATACAGTATATGGGGAAAAAAAACTCAAAACCTCAAGACCGTGAAGCCAGTTTCCTCGCGGGGCCCCAACTCGCGAGCTTCTGAAGCGTGGGACAGCCAGCGCTGATTATCAGCCTAAGCTCTTCTCCGAAAAAGACACGGAGGCCCAGAGTATTAGGCGTTTTAAAGCCTGTCAAACCTGAAGCTCCCGACAGCTTCTCCCAGGGCAGCAAAAGCTCTGCAGCGGGTCCAGGCGCTTCCCGGCAAGCTCCAAAGTTCACGGCAGCAGGCACTCGCGGTCCCCACAGCCCCCTTCCCGCACAGCCTGAGGATGCCGAGCGGCTGCGGCCCTCGCACCGCCGTGGTCCGGGGGGTTTGAGCTGCGGCTGCGAGCGGGCCGGCCCTGCGACACCCGGCCCTCGCACGGTAACACCTACCCGCACGCGGAAACGGGGTTTGAGCACCTAACCGAGCTGCTGCTCGGGGCTGTGCTTTTCACTGCGTGTATCGTCACTCAAACACCCAAAATACGTGGGTTTGACGGGAAACGCGCTGGCTGGGAGACAGGGAGCGTTTCCCACGGCACCCGCGGGCTGAGGCTCCCCCCGTGCCCAGGCTGGATCCCTCCCGGCGGGCGGCAGGGTGGCCTCCCCTCGCCCGGCCCCTCCGGACCCCTTCCCCAGGCTTTTTTGCAGGTGGGAAAACAGGCGGCTGTGGAGGGGGCGGTTAATCCAGGCTGGCCCCCTCCGCCCCTGCCGGCCCCGCACCGCTCCCGCCTGGCTTCCCGGGCCGGGAGGCCTTTGGTGCCCTGCCGGGAGCCCTGAGCTCTCCTTCCCACCCCCGCGGAGGCACTGCCGTCCCAGCCGGCCCCCTAACGCACCCGGGGAGAGGAGACTCCCCAGCCGGGGTACCAGGCCTCGGGCATCGCTGCGCCCAGCACGGGCCCCCCGCGAGGGGCTGCCGTGGGGCAGGTGTGTGGGTCCCGCGCCGGGGGCTCTGCCCCTCGGTCCCAGGGCTGAGCCTCCCGATGGGGGGGCTCAAACTCCGGTTCACGGCGTCCCTCGGAGACTCGCCCCGGGGAGTGAGCGCTGCGCGGGGGCAGCCCAGACCCTCCCGCCCGCGCCCGGCACCAGCATCCGCGGCCCCACACCGCGAGCGCCACCGTCCCGCCGGGGCACCGTCCCAGGGCAAGACGTCGTGCGCTGGGGCTCCGGCCACCCTGCG
The DNA here is from genome assembly GCF_036370855.1 of Dromaius novaehollandiae. Lineage (NCBI taxonomy): Eukaryota > Metazoa > Chordata > Aves > Casuariiformes > Dromaiidae > Dromaius > Dromaius novaehollandiae. Next base: position 10,452,998 of record NC_088101.1, on the reverse strand, counting down.
AGCCGGGGGCAGTGGAGCGGGGCGCAGGGCCCCGCACGGACCCGGGGGGGCTGGAAAGGCTCTTGGGGGGGGGCGGGGGGGGCAGGCAGCGCTGGGGCAGCGGGGAGCAGAGGTGGGGGGTGCGTGGGGCGGGGGGGGAGGCCTGAGAGTGGCTGGGGGGCGGGAGGGAGGGGAAAGGGAAAAGGGAAAGAAGGGGAAGGGGGAAGGAGGGAAGGCGAGGGAAGGGGAGGGGAGGGGAGGGGAAGGGAAGGAAAGGAAGAGGGAGAGAGGGATGAAAGAAGGAAGGAGAATGGAGAGCGAGAAGAGAAGCAAAGAGAAGGAGAAAATGAGAAAAAAGTGAAAGAAAAAAGAACGAGACAGTAAGAAAGGAGGAAGGAGAAAGAGAGAATGAGAAAGAGAAGAAAGAAAAAGAGAAAGGAGTGAAAGAGAGAAGAATGAGACAGGAAGGAAGGAGAAAGAGATGAGAATGGAAATGAGAAAGAGTGAAAAAAAAGGAAGACAGGGAGGAAGGAGAAGGCAGAAAGGATAAAAGGAAGAGAAAGTATGAAAGGGAGGATGAAAGGATGGACAGATCGAAGGAGGGAAGGACGAAAGTGAGAAAGGACGAGAGGAAGGAAGAAAATGAGGAGGAAGAGAGCGGGGAGAGAGGCGGGGTCTCTGCCCCCCCGGGGCGCCCGGCAGCGAGCCTGGGCGCAGCCCGCGGCCCCCGCGGCGCCGGGCAGGAGCCCGGTGCCGGCCCCGCTCGCCGCCGCCGCCGGCCCGGGCAGGCTGCCGGCTGCAGCCCTCTCCGAGGCGGCGGTGACCGGCAAGCCGGAGCCGGGCGGGCGGAGCGCGGCCGTCCTTCTGCGGGCGCTGCCCCCCAGGGCAGCTTCCCCCGCCAAAAAGCAGTGATTAACGTCCAGGTGCTTTGAAGAAAATAAAGTCATTTATTGTCAAAGCATCCAACATACCCAGATAAACTATAAAGTTTAATAAATCTTTTCGAGGGGAGGGAGGAAAAAAAAAAAAAAAGGAGAGGTAACACGTAACTATTCAGACTCCATCTCACGGGCACGAAATGACACTTGGTATTAAAAGGAGATCGGTGTTTACAGGCTGGGTGGCAGGCGGCCGCGGCGGCCGGCCCGCTCCCGGTGCATGCACGTCCCGGGCGGCGGCCGGGGACCCTCGGCGGGGGCCGCTCCCGCTTTCCCGAGCGAAGAAGCCAAGGCGCCGTCAGCCAGCGCAGCCCGCGACGCTTTTAACTTTATATCTAAAATAAAAATTTACCCTTACATATAATCATTATTACATCTAAACCATAAGTGCTTAATAATTTAAGTAGAAACGTATGACAAATGCATCAATATGTTGCAATATATGACATTTCAAAAAATGTATCTTTTAAGTCATTTACTTGGGTTTCCTCCTCTTCTCGCCGGCGGTGGCTTTTCGGCGGCTTGCTCTGCCTCCGTTCGCTCCTTCCCTCCCGCCCCCCGCGAAGGGAGACCGCGTGCAGGGCCGGGGGGCCGCAGGGAGGGCCGGCGCGGGGCGGCCCTAGTTGTGCGAGGTCATGTGGCGGGAGAGGTGGTGGCGCTCGCGGAAGGACTCGTTGCAGATGGGGCACTTGAGCTTCTCCTCGCGGCGCCGCTTCACCAGCGGCTCCAGGGCGTACTCCTTCTTGTGGTGCGAGCGCATGTGGTACACGAGGTCCGAGGTCATGCGGAAGGAGGCGTTGCACTTGGCGCACCAGTTCTGCGCCGGCAGGCACAGCGACGTGAAGGACGGCGGCAGCAGCGTCAGCGCCGACGGCAGCTGCAGCTGCAGCGGCCCCGCCGCCGCCGCCGCCACCGCCGCCGCCGCCGAGCTCTTGGGCCAGAAGGCGGTGGCGTAGAGGAAGGGGCTCTGCTTGGGCAGCCCCCCGCCGCCGCCGCCCCCGCCGCCGCCGCCGCCCGCCGCCTCGCCGCCGCCCGGCAGCTTCACGGCCAGCGCCTCGGCGGCGTAGAGGCGGCCGGGGGCGGCGGCGCCGTCGGGGCAGGGCTCGCCCAGGCCGCCCAGCTTCTGGCCCAGCACCAGCGGCGGGACGTGGGCGAAGGAGCGGGCGGGCTGCGAGAAGGCGCTCTTGCGCTCCTCCGCGCCGCCGCCGCTCAGCTGCGGCACCGTGGTGAAGGCGCTGCCCCGCGCCGGGCTGCCGCCGTCCAGGCGGGCGCCCAGCGGGCCGCCGCCGGGGCCGGGGCCGGGGCCGCCGCCCGGGGCCGCGGCCGGGGCCGGGGCCGGGGCCGGGGCCGGGGCCGCGGCGGGCGAGGCGCGCTCCTTGCTGTCCTCGGCGGCGCCGTCGGGCTCGGGCCCGCGGGAGGCTTTCTTCACCTCCACGAAGGCGCTGCGCTTGGCCTCGCCCGTCTCCGGGCTGGGCGGCGCGAAGAGGCGGCCGCCCTCCTCCAGGCCGCAGTAGGAGCCGGCCGCGCGGTACTGCTGCTGCGGCGTGCACACCAGCTCCTCCCGCGGCGCCGACGGCAGCCCCGGCCGCTCCGCCGCGAAGCGGCCCCGCGCCGCGCCGCCGGGGCCGCGCTCCTCCTCCTCCTCGGCGTAGCGCCGCTTGGCCTTGCCCGCCGCCGCCTCGCCGCCGCCGTCGGGGGGAGCCGGCCGCCCCGGGGAGGCGCCGCCGGAGCCGCAGCCGCCGCCGCGGGAGTTCTCCAGCTCCCGCGCCAGGTTGTGGAAGTCCGTGGAGGGCTTGGTGGCGGCGGCGGCGCCGGCGCTGCCGTCGGCGGGGAAGTGGTGGGGCAGCGGCGCGCCGGGCTTGCAGTACTTGCCGGCCTCCTGCTCCTTGGCGGCGCCGTCCTTGCCGCCGGGGGCCTCGGCGGCGGCGGCGGGGCCGGTGTCGGCGCCGTGGAGCCGCTTGGGGCAGCGGAAGCGCAGGTGGGCGGCGAAGGGCAGCTCGAACTGGAAGCGCTGGCTGCACTCGGGGCACGCGTAGGGCGGCGAGCCTGCGCCGGGCACACGCACACGCACACGCACACGCACACGGACACACACACACAGCGGCACCGTCAGCCGGCCCGTGCCCTCGGGGCCGGCGGGCGGCTCCGCGGCTCCCCGAGGGGCTCAAGCAGAGGGGGGGTCCCGGCGCCTCCCTCCCGCCTCCCCCCCCGCGCCGCCGCGCAGCGTTGCGCCGCGTCCCGCCCTGCCCGGAGCCGCGGGGCGGCCGGCGGGGGCACCCACCGTTGCTGCGGGCGGGGGCCCGGGCGGGGCTGAGCAGCAGCAGCTCCGTGAGCTCCTTGCCGTACCACACCAGCAGCTCCTCGTCCTTGGCGATGCGCCGCAGCGAGCGGTAGAAGAGCTGCCCGCTCTTGATGTAGGCCTCCAGGTTCTGCTCCTCCCGCTCCCGCGCCGACTGCACCAGCCGCAGCCACATCAGCCCCTCCGACGAGCCGTTCGCCGCCGACGTGTCCACCTAAAGCAGAGCAGAACTGAACCCCCCAAACAAGCAAGCAGCGAAACCCCCACAAACGCAGAAAGGGAGCCGGGCGGCGGCAGACCGGGACGCGGGACCCCACGGGGCAGCGGCGCTCCCCGCCGGCGGCTCCCCTGGGCCGCGCCGGGGCCGGGCGGGAGGGCTGGCGGCGCCCCGACGGGGCGGCCCCTTACCCGGAATATGTAGGGGACGGTGCGCTTGTCGGTGGACTTCAGCGCGATGAAGGCTATGCTGTCGTACAAGGACGTGTGGCTCAGGACGCAGGGGCCGAAAATGGCATTTTCCGGAATGTCGCAGGTGGTGTAAACGCTGGTGAAAATGTCAGTCAAGCACTGCTGGACGGTCTTGGCGTCTCCATCCCATATCCCCCTCTGGACGCCGGCGTCCTCCATCCCTGCGGCGGAGAGAGGAGGCGAAGCGGGCACGTTACGCAACGGCGGGGCCGCGCCGGGAAGCGCCGCGCCGGGAGGCGGCCCGCAGCCCGCCGAGGCGCCGGGCAGGCCGCAGCGGGGCCGGCGAGACCGGGAAAAAACACGTGAAAAAAAACCCCAATAGTCGTTATGAAAAAAAAAAAAGAAGAAGGAAAAATCGGCGGCAGGCGAGCACTTTCCCCGGTCTGAGAAAAATACAGAAGGCGAGGAGCTCCGTGAGCGAGAGGCGAGGTGCGGGAAGCTGTCGCGATGATTTATTTATTAGCCAGCCCGGCTGCGAGCGCTACGGGAGCCGAGGCCAGGCAGGCGGCGGGGGGGAACCCAGCGCACGGATCCGGTCGCGGGCAGGAGCTGGACAAAAAGGGCGGCCGTCTGCGGGCCTCCATGCGAGGCGAGGCGCGGGGTGCGGGGGCTGGTCCCCGCGGTGCCGCGGGCTCCGGGGCCCCTGCTAGAGAGGAGCCCCGGCAGCTCTGCGGGCTGTGACAGAAGAGCAGAGCGAATGGGTTTCAAGTGGCTTGTCATTGTCAGTGATTGCATGTCAGCTAACCTCCCGCTCCGGTCTACAAGAGGGAACGTATGTCTGCTCATTACCATAATCCAGCACTTTCCCTCCGAGACTTTAATTAAAAGCAGCAAGCAGAGGTAATTATTTTTACCTCGACACGCTTATTTATGGATGAGAGTGAGTCCCAGCTACCTTGTAATACGAGGGGACAGACTCGGGCGGAGGAGACGCGGGAAGGGGGTCGGCGCTGCGGGCCGGCCAGCTCCGTGCCCGCCGCCGCTCGGCCCGCCCGGGCCCCGGGGACCGGTTCCGGGTACTGGGACCGGTACCGGGCCGGTGGCGCGGGGGCTGCGGCCGCCGCCGGGCTGCCCCGCGCCCAGCGCCGCGCTCCGGGGAGCCGAGGCCGGGGGAAGGAGCTGCGCGCCGGGCTGAGGGTGCCCTTTCCATTTCAAACCCGATTAGTTTAATGCCGCCTTCCCCCCGCCCCATCTGCCATCGAATTTATTTATTTTTGGTTCGCTCGGAAATAAATCTATATTTGCATTCGCATCTATAGATACACCCCAAGCCGCACGAACCGGGCACGGCCCCGCCGAGCCGCCTTACCCGCCGTTTCGGGGGACAAACGTGTCGCCGGCATCCCCGGAGCTTCTCCCCCCCGGAGCCGGCCGCGGGGGCGGCCGCGGCTGTCGGTGCCCCCCCGGGAACGGGGACCGGCGGGAGGGCGCTTTCCCTGCCGCCGCGCTGCTCCCGTCGTTACGGTGCTGCCCAGCGCGCCCCTTCCCCGAAAGGATTATTTCAAGAAACGAAACCAACGGCACCAAGCGGCCCCCGCGAAACTTTCCTCTCGCCCGCTGCGGGCCCCGCACGGCCCCGGCTCCCCGCCGCCGCCACCGCCGCCTCCCCGCCGGCTGCGCTTTGTCCGGGCCGGGCGGCGCCGGGGCCGCTGCCGGGGCCGGGGAGGGGGCGGCGGGCACCGGCCGCCGCCGCCGCAGCCCGGGCAGGGCCGCCTCGCCCCGGCCGGCAGCACCGCCGTCTCCGGCATTGTTCCCTCCTCCTCCTCCTCCTCTTCCTCCTCCGGGGCTCACCCGCCGGCTCGGCTCGGCTCGGCTCGGCGCGGCGCCCGGCCGGGCGCTGGGCCCGGCGACGGGGCGACGGCGGCGGTGGGGGACGGAGGGGCCCCGGGCCGGCGCGGCGCCGGGTGTACTCACCAGGGAGAGGGGGAATACAGTCCTCGCCCCGACAAGTGGCACAAAGACGGGCTGCTGCCTCCGCTCGCCCCGGTGCCTATTGCATCAGGGCCGCTCCATGGCCGGGCGGGCGCGGGGCTGCTGTCCGGGCTGCTCGGGGCGCGGGCGGCGGCGGCGGCGGGCGAGGGAGCCGGGGAGGCGGCGGGCGAGGCGAGCGGGAGCGCGAGTCGTGCAGATGGACCCGATGCAGTGAGTGACTGGCACACAGACACACACTTTTTGTTTGCTGCACATAATCTGCCCAATGACGCGTGACAGCCCACGTCCCCTCCCTTTAACCCCTTCGGGGGCTGCCCGCTCGCTGCCTGCCCGCCCGGCCCTCACCTGGCCCCGCCGCCCCAGCACCTTGCGCGGGGAGCCCGGGGCAGGACAGGCCGCCCCCCGAGTCCCCCCGGTCCCTTGACGGCCTGCGGCTCTCGGGGCCGCCGCTCCGGCCCTGCGTGACAGGAGGTCCGCGGTGGCGGCGGGGAGCAGGAAAGGCCCGACGGCTGCCGCCGCCCGGCCCCGGGATCCCGGCGGCCGGTTCCGTGCTCTGCCCGCCGAGGCCGCCCCCTCACCTGCCGGCGGGACGGGACCCTTCCAAGAAACACCGTAACACTCCATGAAAAGCACCGCTGCTCGCCCCTTGCTCGGAGGGAGGCAGGGAGGGGGGCGTGCGCGGAGGGGGATTAAGCGCCTGCCTTACTCAGCAAATCGGGCTGCCGGGGCGCTCCGCGGCGGCCCGACGTGCCGCGGCCGGGGACCGGGACCGGAGCCGGGAGCCGGGAGCCGGAGCCGGGAGCCTCCCGCCGGCGCGGGGCCCGGGCCGGGCCGTGGTCCTGATCGGACAGCGCCGCGCTGCCGACGGGGCGGCCCGGGCGCGGCGGCGTCTCCGCCCGCGGCGGCCGCGGCAGCAGCTCGCGGTTCCCGGCGCCCCTCGAGCTGCAGCCGCGGCCCCGCACGGGCGCGTTTCCTCTTGGGTAAGCGAAAGCACCCGCAGAGGCTCCGTGCCGGCGCGAGGCTTCACCGCCCGGGAAGTGTTTGCCGGTCCCTCCCGTACCGCCGTCATTTCAGACGCCGAACAGATTAAAAAAAGCATTTTTTTTTTGAAAGCCCAAACTAAACAAAAGAATGCACAATGCGCTTCGCAGAGGCGAACGAAGCGCTGTTTGCAATCAGAGAGTGGGCTGACGTTTGGCTTTCAAATTCACTTATCCTCTATATAATTACGATTTTTTCTTGCATTAGGATTAAAGGCTGCATATAATATGCTTTCAACATTTATCTTATTAATTCAACAAAACCCATCGTCTCCGAAAACGGAGATTGACATAACATTAAAAATATGGGAGTCTGCAAAAATTTGGATCTTAATTCCTGCTTCACAGGGGTTTTCCCCTTTTTTTTCCTTTTTTCCTTTTTTTTTTTTAAATACTGCGGCTCTTCCTTGGTGATATAAATTGTCCAAATGACTGTCATTAGAAGGGGGAAAGAAAATCTACTCGTTATTTTTATTCGCGAGAATTTTAAGGGACACCACGGTACATAAACTATCTCGAAATTGCTTCGACATTATATCAGATACCGAAATTCCCTGATACTAAAAAGGACCGTTGAGGCATTTACGAGCGTTTATTCAGCCTCGGATGCCACCATAAAAGTGAATCCCAGTCAACAGCGTCGCCTCAGCCTCGCAGAACAACAGTTTTATATACATGGACTGTTTCTTTTAAGTTTATGTTTCCACGCGCTGCGTTCGGGGAGCGACAGCAGCAAACCAAAATCGGCTCCCGCTCCCTGGCAGAGCCGAACACCATTGTCTGCAGCGCCGGGAAACGCGCGCTGCGCAAGAGGCGACGTGGAAGTCTGCGGGCTTCGGGGGCAGCCGGCTGCCCGGGCTCCGCGGAGGGACGGCGGGAAGCTGCGCGGGGGCCCCATCCGCCCCAGCCCCTGCGGGCAGCCGCCGCCCGGCGCAGGGCTCGGGGCTCGGTCGGCCCCGCCGGCAGGGACCGGCCCCCCGGCCGCAGCCCGGCGAGGCCTCCGGGCACGCCGCAGGTGCTCGCCAGCCCTCCACACAAACGCTGAGAGCCTCCTTGCATACAGCATATTAAAACCCGTTATTTTATACATACATATATATATATATAAGAGGGAGAGAGACTCGAGGAAATCTCCCGCGGAGACCCAAGCGGGAGCCGGGCGGAGAAGCTGCGGCCGCCGGCTCCCCAGAGGACCTGCCCAGCGCCCAGCCGCACACGGCCGCCCCCGCGGTTCCCGAGCCCCACAGGCGCAGCCCCGCGCCCCCAAACGCCGCCGGGCCCCCGGAGGCAGAGGGCTGGGCGCCGCGGGCCGCCCCCCGACGGCACCGCAGCGCTCCGGAGGGGCCGGGGACACCCGCCGAAAAGCAGCTCTCGGCAAAGCTAAATCGGCAGCCTCCCCCCTCCCCCCGTGCAAAGGCAGGGCGAGGGCTCCGGCCCCCCCGGCCCGTGAAGGAAATGCGGCTTCGGCACGGATCGCTTCCCCGCCTCGTCCCCGAGAGCGGACGGGCACCGTCCGCACCTCGGGCCGGGGGGAGCAGCCCCCGCATGGCCGCTGCCCCGGAGGGGCCGAGCTGCCGCAGTGGTGGGGCCCCCTCCGCCCCGTCCGGGACACCTGGTCCGCCCCCCGACAGCCCAGGCCGGCGCTGCCGCTGCCGGGGGGCGGGCCGGGGGCACACCCGGCCCCACGCCGCTCCCCGGGGACGCTTGGAGCCAGAGGAGGGCGGCGAGGCGGCGACAGCCCCACGGACACGCCAGGGCCGGCGGGAGGGACGAGGTGGCCTCGCCGCAGCGCGGCGGTGCAGCCCCGGGGGCAGCCCGGGCCGGCCTCCGCCACCCCTCGGCAGGGCCTCAGCAGCGGGGGGAGGGAGCAGCCGCAGGTGGCGGGGCAGGGGGGGCCAAGGGGCGCTCGCCGAGCCGTGCCGCAGCGAGGGGACGACGCGGCCGCGATCCTGCCCACGGCGCTCGGCCGCAGAGTTCGCTTAACCCCTCGGAAACGGAGGGAAGCGTCGGTTCTCTCCCGTGGTGAGTTACCATGGGGATGGCTGCAAAGGACTGAGGATCTGTCTCCCTGAGGATGTCAAGACACCCTCCAGACTCGCGCTGGAGAAGCCTTCCTTTTCCTCCCTGGATGTCACCAAGAAAGGGAGAAAAAAGAGGCCGGAAGAGGCTGCGCGATCTGCGGTCAGCCAGGGGCAGAGACGCTCCTGGATCCCTTGGGAGATGCTGCCTCACAGCCGTGACACGGTGAGGAGCACGCACAGGCCTACAGATGTACAGTTATTCCTGTGAGGACCCAGGTATACAGCCAAGGACCGGCTCCCAGGTGACTTCAGTATTAAGTCGCCCATGAAACAAAATCACCGAGGAACTCGAGAAAATACTTCAGTTCTCAGAAGCACATGAACCCGGCCGTGGTCATTTCGGCGGTGCTGTGGGACTGCAGGAAGGAGGGACGGAGGGATCCCCAAAGCTGCCTTGCCCTCACCTCTGCCTGCTCCTGTTCGGAGGCACGGCCGCCTCTGGTCCTTGGAGGGGAAAGTGGGGAAGAGCACAAGGCGGAACGGAAAAGTGACTTTAAATGCAACGCAGAGCATGCCACAAGCTTTCCTGGTGCCTAAAGAAATGCACACAGAACTGTAGCCTTCCCCTGAGACAGGCACCACAGCTAGGCCTCTGTAGTGGAAATAAATAGGGGCCTCAGCTGAATTACAAATTATTCTTTCCCCATTTAACTGTTACCAGGCTTGCAGATGATGCTTTTCCTCAGGAAACCCTGTACCAGGGATGTCGGCAGCATTATTCCCACCCTGCACATGGACAGAGGCAGAGAAGCGGTACTTCTTCCACCAGTAACGCATTAAAACTGAGGCACAGAGACCATTTTGGGATGCATCAGTCCCACAACCAGCCATGACATTTCCCCACCACGTAGGCCCTCAACCAGGGCTGAGGCACACCAGCAGGACATGTCCTATCTTGTTTCCAGCTCGGCTCCGAAACAAGCCCACAGTCCTTGTCCCTTCACATTTCCTTTGACCCTTCAGTCTCATCTCACCGATATTTCCATAGCGTCTAGGACTTTCATGTTAAAATCACTGCCACACCATGCATCTGCAAAGCCCCTTTCGCCAGACTCCCGCTTTCGCCTTAACTCACCCAAAAAGGAGAAAACACTCCCGCTCCAGCCAGAAGCCGCAGGCGGTCCCAGCGGGACCCAGAGCCCCTTCCCCTCCACGCTTTCTCTCACAGCTCCGAGAAGCCATAAGCGTCTCTGCTATTTCTTCAGTCCCTGACTGTGCTTGAACTTGCTCTGAACTTCTTTCAGAGCACTTTAAACACAGAAACTATTTAGGTACCAATGTATATATTCATCAAAGTGTTACAGAAAATTTGCTTTTAAATGATCAAAAAACGAAGCACTGAATGTCATATACACTGGTTAATTAAACAAGACCGCTGGCTAATTTATAACCCCAAATCACTTTTTACTTTGTATCTCAAAATTATTTTTTAACCATATTTTGTGTTTTTCCTGCTTACTTTAGCTGACTAGCACCAAGGATTGTTTAAGATGTGTAAAGCTTTTGCCTGGCTGTAGCTCCTGAAAAATGTTAAACAGCCTGCTACGGGGTGTTACGGGCTGGACGGGACAGGGAACGAGAGAAAATGAAAGGGGGAAGCCGCACTAGGACTAAAATCTGTTTCTCGCTCCGGCATGCCCCTGGGCCTTTCGGTACCTGTGCGCCACAGTCCCCGTAAGCCAGCACCAGCAGCCCGTGCTGAGGCAGGAGCCACCCACTGCGTGGCCCTTGGTTATCTCCTGCTCTGCTCCCGGAGACGGCTCGGGTCCTCCAGCCGAGGTGCGAGACCTTACAGAAGGAGAGACGTGATTGCAGACGCGCTCTGGGTAGCGGCAAGCACCTCGGCAGGGGCGAGAGGGTGCCGGGGCGGAGAGCCGCTCCGGGGGGAAGAAGCCCCCCGCCTTGGGGCTGCCCTGCGCGAGGGGCATCGAAGTGCGGCCAGCACTGGGCTGCCTGGGCTTTGGGAGATCTGGGCCCTGACGCGAGCGGCTGGCAGCCCAGCCCAGGCGTCTCTCTCCAGAGGCCACACAGCCTCTGTTTTGTACGGTTTATTAGGATGTCACTCAAAACTCCCCACGGGGACTGATAGTTGCAGCTTTCAGGGTTACACACGCACAAGCCTTCACAGGAGCCGAGTCCCTAGCATATTTCCGTGAGGCAGACGATCCACGGCTAGGGATGGTCTTTTCCTTCTCCTATAGCCTGCGGGGCTGTGAAGGCCTCCGGTGCTCCCGTGAGTGACAGTCCCTAAAGTTTGCAGAGGTTTGCTAAACACTGACAGGGAGGGGGTGGGGAGAGCAGTGAAAGGAAAGAAAGAGAGAGGGGGGAGGGAAGGAAAAAAAGAAAGATGCAGAGGATTTCAGCTCTGGCTCTGCTACAGCGACTTGACATGGGGTGTGTGAAGGAGCCTGAAACTTAAAAAGATTTATTTTCTCTAGTCATAAATCTCATCCCGTTGTTCCTCTGACCAACCAAGCATGATAAAGTCCTTTTCCATAAAGTATTCAGTATTAAAGCCACAAAGCTCACCCAATCAGTAGCCATCTGCTTCTCCCATAACTGCTGCTCCAGAAGCAGGGAAAAGCAGCCAGAAGAGAAAGGGCACCACTGTTAAGGCTCCGGGACAAATGAGGAGGCACTGAATAGCATTCGAAACCTTTAGTTTGCCTTGTATATCTGTATCTATAGAGACAGAGAAAGAAAGGAAGCATTATATTGATACAACAATTGTAAAACAAAAAAAGGAAGAGGCATCTAAAGGGCAATACAGCAGGCATCAGAGGGCCCCACGTAAAAGGGATGCTAACAGATTTATAGAAACCTTTAATTGGTTTTCAATTGAAAGATAAAGAGGTTGAGGAAAAAACCGAGAAGAGCGGCAAAATGATGTGCATTACTCTTCTGCATACGTGACGGATTTCATGCAACCAGATCATTTTTACATGATTTCCCTCGTGTTGAGCCCCCCCTCCATCCCTCCCTCCTCCAAAGCATCCAAAACATCCCAACTCAGAAACGCTGCTTTGAACTTGACTTTCAGCTGGCTTGGAGGGAACAGTCCTCCTCCCCCTTCCCCACACTAGTCGTAGCTAAACATATTTGAACAAGAAATCCTGAGAGCCGCTCCGCGCATGCAGCACCTGCGGGGACACTGAGTCCGGCTGGTGACAAGTGTTTGGAAAAGGTGGAGGAGGCAATAGCTGACTCCCAGAGAGGTTATTTTGAGGGTGCTCCCCCCTCCCCTCCCCCCCCCCCCGGCCAGCAACGCCGGGTAATTAGAGGGTTAATGGCCGAATTATTTGATGCCACGAGAAAAAACCGCTTGGCCGAAAATACCCATCGTATTATGCTAATGGCCTCGCACCGCGCCTCTCCCCCCGCTCTGCACATGGACATCTCCCTAACGAGGCTAAAAACAGGCTGAGGAGACGTCGCACCGACACACACACACACACACACCACGGCGGCGGGTCGGGGCCGGGCATTTGACGGCGCCCGGGATTAGCGGCCGCCCTGTATAACGCCGCTTTTCGGAACCGCTCCCGGGATTAGGAGGCAGACACGCCGCGGGGACACGCTCCGCACTCGCTGCCCCGTTCGGTTACCGCTCCCCCGCGGGCTGCCGGGGCTGCCGGGGCTCCCCCCGACGGGCGCGGCCCCGCCGCCGGCACCGGGAGGAGTCGCCGCCGGCGGAGCGGCACCGGCACCGGAGCGACGCGCCGGGGACAGCGCGGAGCGGCCGCGGGGGCGCGGGGCCGCGCGGCTGCGAGGCGCTGCTGGAGGTGGGGAGCCGGCGAGGAGGGCGGGCAGCGGGGGCCAAAAGGCGGGGAGGCTTTCTGGGGGGATTGGGAGCACAGCGGAGTTTGAGGGAGTTTCCGCGGGCCCCCTGCTCCCGCCGGCCGCGGCATGCCGCTGGAGGGTAAATGCTCCCTTCCTTCCGATGGAGGGCAGGAGAGGAAAGACGAAACCCACGATGTTGCCGGTGACACGATTTATGTCCCGGGCACTTTTTTCGCAGCAGACTCGGGGCGGGGGGTGGGAGGGGGAGACTTGGCACCCGCCGTGCTCAGCACCCCCTTCCCCTGCCGCGGCCGCGCTCACTCACGCCCGTCGGTGCGGCGTCCAGCCCGGGACACGCCGGGGAGACACGCAGAGGCAGGGGCTGCCTGCAAGCACCAGCTGGAGCCGACACTGAAAGTACAGGAAGGAAAAAAAAAAGAGGGTTTTCTTTTTTAGGTCCCCTGGCATGCAAGGGAAACCGACACAGATATGATTTATGCACCGATTTAAAACGTGGGCGACAAGCAGGGGACACCGATTTATTACCCTCTCTTGTACAGTTTTGTTTCTCTTGCAGAACTGAGAGATTGAATTCTGTGTTGAAGGCTGAAGTTATGCCGTGGCTTTTCCCAAGCAGTGTCGTGTCCAGTAGCGCTGCATTATGTCAAAAAACTGGCACGGCAGCCAGTGGCACATCTGCTAGGTGTGGATGACATTCATTAGCCAAGGCTCTCTGCTAAACGGCCTGCCAGAGTCTCAGCAGTAATGCCCACTGCCAATCACTCGGCTGCTGCCAGCTCAAAGGCAGTCCTGCTTCAGGGATGGCTTCCTTCCACGCTGGCACAAGCAGCACAGGAAACAATGCATTTAGACGGCAGGGCTGTGAGCGAGGTTGCATATGGGAGCACCACGCAGATGTAGCAGAAGAGGAGATGAAGTTGTGAAGTGTCATTTAATAATTGCAGCACACAGGAGATACAGTGGCCAATCGAGGATTAGGGATGGAAAACATTAACCTCTTTCCCAGATACTGGGTGGATGGTAGTAGAAGCTTTTTGACAGCAAAGGTAATGAGACTAATCCAGCAAGTTTGTGCCCATAAAGGACAGGTGAGGTCTTCAGCAGGGGGCAACTGCATGTCGAGGCAGCCCTGAAAGCAGCTTTAGGCCTGTGAATATGTCAGTGTCTCGCATCTTGGGATCCATTCGCACGGGTTTGAAATTCAACAGCGAAGCAATCAGTGAGGACTTGGAGATGCCATTCCAAGTGTGCTGTGCAGACAGGTTTCTTCCTTGCCTTTAGGCTTTTTGTAAATAAACCCAAGCAATTTTGAAGGAGCTCTTCAAAACCACTCAGAACCGATGGCAGGGCAGGTCTGCAGAGCCTGCCTCACCGCTGCCTGGATGCAACAAGCCCAGAACTGCTCTTCCGCACGGGGACTTCAGATACCGGTCTTAATCTCAGGGAACAAGCTGCACATAGCTGCTTGTTAATCTGACTTGAGGCATTGTTCCTCCCTGCGAGTCCACCCAGTGCAATCTGGACATCTTCTGCGCTCTTGATTTAGCGGGTTTATAGCCTAAAAAGGGCACGTGTATAACTGGAGCGGGCCAGGTGCTCACCACACACAACGTGCTCTCATTTGAGTGATCTGGAGGCGAGAGATGGAGGGAAGAAGCACCTGCTCAGCCCTGCTACTACCATTTTTCAATGAGGAGAGGCTCTGTTTCCCTCTGTTCATAGCCCTTGTAAAGGTTTTTGTTCCTGTCGGGTGATTAAAATACCTTGTGACACTGTGGATGTAAAGAAGGTGCTGGAAGTAGCCTGTCCTTGTGGCTGCCTCAAAATTGTAGCCAGCCACTGTGCTGGGCATAACAAGACCTGGTGTGAAGGGTTATAGCCTACAGGGAGCCCAGGAGGCCCTCTATCCATACAGGTCACTTGGAAGTTGCAGCCATTCGTTTTTGGCAACAGGGTTGTCTGAAGCGGTGATAGTGAGGGATTAACTTGCCAGTGCTACACTCTTTTTGCTTCCATAACATTACAACTACCTAGTGAGGTTCGAACTTGATCCAACATTTCATTTTCAGTGAATCCAGGCAGTTACTTCAAATAGGTGAAAACTTACCTCATTCCTCTGCATTTAATTCTTCAGCTTCTACTCCTATTTCTATTTTTGTTTACATCCATTCAAGTAGTGGTTCAAAAATGTGCAAAAATGCTACCTACCTACACACAAGAATGTACAGTCCTTGCCTCAAAGATGAATTTCAATGACAGCCTCAGGATCTTAATTCTTCAACTGTTTTTTTGTTTAAGCTATGAAAGACCATGGGCACCTTTTTTTAAAACAAAAACAAAAACTTACTTTGGCCAGCCAAAGACTGATGAGCTTTCTCCCCCCCCCCCCCCAAGTGTTGGCCTCTCTGCATTTATCTGTACTTATACATCCCCACATACTTTTTTCTGTGGACCCTTAACAACACAATATCCATGTTTCCCCCACCATGCTAGTGTTGTTCACCGTGGTGGTGACTATCTCTAATGCCATGTGTGCTCTGCCTCAGGCTTATCTGAGGACTCCTCCCACACTCTGTGGTTGCAGTTCCCCCAAATTCCCCTGCCCAGCCTGTCTGCAGTGAGGTGCAGTTGTAAGCCCTTGTCCTTATAGCTTTCTGCTCTGACCTCCCTGGGAAGCTTTGATGATCAGCCTGCATTTTGGGTTGAGCATTATCCACCTTTTTCTTAGTTTCTGAGTTCGCTTTTGTTCTGGTTAGTTGGTTGGCCTCAACCAACTAAACATTTGTGAGTTATATTTGCACCATTTTTTCCTTTTCATAGTTTAACACTTACTGTACTATACCAACATGCTTCTGTCAGAGGCTGTGTGACACCTGTAAAATTGAATCCACAGGCAATGGACCTAGACACATTTTAAGGGCAGGAAATAAACTAATAGGTAGAGATTTAATACTTCTAGCCCAGTCTCCAAATGTTACTCCTTTGTTTAACTTTAAATATGAGAGTAATCCCATTTGATCTACTCTGGTGCTTACAGTTAAGCTTATTAAGTGTTTGCATGGCAGTGGTCTACATGCAGAGGAGTCAGAAGAGAAAGGGAAGAAAAGAGTGTGACACCGCTCAGAAGGGGAGTTCTGGCGGTGGAAAACAATGCCTTGCTCTCCTCCCCCCAAGGGCAATGTTCTCTTTTCAGCTGCTCGTGGTGCTGTACAGCACTGGCATCAGGCTCTCCCTCTGTGTTTGGTGTTTCCATTGACATTAGCTATGTAAATGCGGTAATAATTAGGGCTGTCAAGATGAAAAAAATATATTTTAAAATTGTTGCCAAAACAAAAACTGATTTTTTTTTTTATTTCCACGTTGAACTCAGTGATTCATTTTGTCTGAAACTGCATGTCATTTTATTTTCAAGGTGTTTTTCTCGCTACTCATTAGAACTGTGTTCATTGTCACTATTTTCAGACAACTATGTGGGAGAGAAGAGTTATCACTGTTCCTACAATGAGAACTCAGGGCAGAAAGGCACTGATGCACATGCTTCCTTCACTTTCAAAGGATTTTAGGCACATACTTAAATTTAAATGTAAGTACTTTTTGGAACAGGGAACCTCTCATAGAATCAGGGCTTAATTCAAAAGCTGTACATGCGAGGAGCTCTGTCTCTTAACTCTTTGCTTTAAGCACTAGAAAATCTCCTGCTTCAGCAGTATAAAACAGTGTCATGCTGTTTGATACATTTCTTGGCACATGCACATTCTAATTCACAATAATATCATTTCTTTCCTTTTTTAGTTTGCTTTTCTTTGGGTGCAATGTACTATGTTTTACTGTATGTACTACTACATACTGCTTGCACAATGTTTTGCATGATCTAATATTCTTTGTTCAAAACTGCAAAAAAATCTAAATAAAGACTATAGTGTGTCGCATCAGTATAGGCATCAGCTAACGTTTTCTACGGCATATGGTACTTCAGAAGCCATATGTACCACTGTTTAGTGATTCTGGCAAAGAGGCACAGAATGGTGAAATCCAACTGCCAGGATTTCTGAAAACAAATATGTAAATGCTCCAGTGCTTTTGTTATTCATAACATACCTCTAACACAGCACATACAATATGCTGTTCATTCTGTAACTAGTATACTACTAAACTATATTTACTTCAGTCCCCATTTTAAAATTTTTCTATGTATGATTCCTCTATCCTTTCCATCAAAATCAGTTTAAACTGGAATTAAAGAAAGGGATTTTACCTATTTTAAAGAATCCAATTTTGGGGGGCATCACAGATCTACATAAGAATCTAATAGTGGAACAAAGAAACACATTATTTCAGTCCAAGAATGCCAATTTTAACTAGTGAGATGAGAGCAAGAAAAGGAAACTGCATTTATTAAGAAGATCAGTTTCTACTGAGTGAAGGCTCTTAAACCAGGAATAGTCTCTCAGGGAAAACTGGTTGGTTGGCCCCGCTCACTGGCTAATATAAAGCTAGTAGGCTGACAAATCCCTTGGGAATATACTCTAGGAAACAATTGTTGCGGGGAAAAAGATTATTTCAGACACGTGCTCAAAGGTAAATCGGCGCTGCAAAATTCTGACCTGGGCTGGGAGTCGTCCTGGCAAGCTGGCGCTTGGTCACTAGCAGAGAAACAAAGGAGTCGCGCTCCATGGCCGCAGGTTTCTCCCCAGAAGGGCCATCAGCATCTGTGCCGGCATCTTTTGTGCGGTAACCTAAGAAGTCAGAGCACAGACATTAGCACACGGAGCTACGCAGTGCCTTCCTTGTCTGTGGGAGAATAACCTGTATAGATTGGTCCTTGCACACACATACAGCATTTGTGCATCGGTAAAGTCTCTTCAGACCACATCAGTGATTGTGGTAGCATCTCTTCCAGGGCCAGCACCGGTAGGAAAACAGAAGTAACTAGACAATCCCCATTAATGATCTCTGGCAGTGAGACTTAATGGTACTACTCTCATCTGCAGAGAGCCTGTCATGTTTGCTTGAGATTCTGCTATGAAGAAGTATTTCAAAATGTTGCTATTTAACATTCAACTTCACTATTCACAACAAATGGTTTAAAAATTCTGTAGTCATGATCGCCTGTCTTTTGGATCATCAGTGTACATGGGGATTGAAGTTATGGGTGTGATCAAATATGTTAGCAAATTGTTCTACTTTCGTCTAGTCTGAAAAGAAGATTATTGTAAATCACTGCCAGAGCCAGTGTTTAGTTCTGCTGCATCTCTTTGTAACACCAGTAAACAAGGCAAACCTAGAGCTGGCTAGGGAATAGGATGATAAAACATTTGCAATGCTTCTGTGAAACACTTGTCCTGTCAGTCATCATTTTTGATATTTAAAATATATTAAAAAAGCAAAAGAATCATTTGCTTGCACAAGCTTCAGTAAGACAACTTTTTACTGAAAAGTTCTTGAAAAATTTTGGCCATCTCCAAACATGATGACATTACATGGGTCACAGATGCATTTCTCCCAGGAGATCAAGACCTACTGTTTTGTTTTTTTTGCCAGTCTTCAACTATAACGTCCCTTTTCAGCAGGTACAACCTCACTCAGAGCAGTCTTATGCTCACTGCAGTCTCTGCTTAACTGTCTTCCTACACACATAACAGACATGCTTATAACTAAACTCTTCTGACCAGTCCCTACTTTATTATCCTGAACCTTAACCATCCGGATGCACAAACAAGCATCCCCCCCCATCCCCTCGCCCGCAATACCCATACTTCTTCCATTCTGTCTGTCATAAAAGGAGCCCTCAAAATGATCTTCTTTGTTTTCCTAGTTTCGTGATTCGCCAAGCCAGAATGTAGCTTGCTGGGGACCTGTTGTTTTTTCTGTTCGGTTCCAGCCAGCAGGTGATAAGAAGCTGCCATAAGAAATTTTGGCTTTGAGCTTAAGCAATGTCTGGATTAGAAAAAGGGAAAAATTGAGTGTGAAGCGGCAAAAAAACCCTTAAGAAGCCAAAAATAAAAGAAGAACACACACACAATCTGGCCATCAAAAAAGCCACAGTTTTCCCTCAATGCGGTAAAACCAACCATGCACAATCGCAGAACATTTTGAAAGGTGATAAGAAACCTATTAGGAGAGGGGGGAAAAAAAAGAAAAAAGGAAAAACAGTCCAACACACAGTCCGACAGCTAAAGCTACGGACAACAGTGAGAAAAACTGCTGAATAAGCAAAACATTCTGCGTTCCAAAACAGAGGCATGCCAAGCTTCAACCTAAAATGAAGGAAAAAGAAAAGTAAAGGGCCTGCCACTGTGCAATTGCCTGATAAGACGTCGTACAAATCACGCAGCTACTGATAAGACGTGCTATACAACGGGAAGAGTGCCAAAAAAAAGCGTGTTGATAGAATTGGTTCATGTACCTCAGCATTTATGGCAGACCAAAGGTTAACCCTTGTATTACCTCTCATGAATCCCTCTTGAATGAGCAAGCTGGTGATTTAATGGGCTAAGAACAGAGTTATAGCAAGGCACCATGGGTTGCTGGCTCTAACCCCAGCCATTGGCAAAGGGTTTATTTTTTTATCAAGGGGGCTATACATGAAATAGCTATTTGCTTATAATGTAAATGCAACCCTGTCCCACAGAGTGTGATGCTTAGTATTTGACAACGGCTTCCCCCCAAGTAATCAATACAGCAAGTTTGGAAAGTACCTTCCATACTTTGTCCTGAATAGTCAAGGGCATGGGAAAGCTGGAAGAGATATAATGCAGTTGCTGACACATCTGTGCTTTTTGGCATAATTACAGCTGTGAGCACAAGATCAACAGAGAAAACCCCAAACACCGGTAGTAATGAAGAGGGTGAGTACTGACACCACTTCACTGTCGGCATCTGTTTCCTCGGCCGAGCCAGCCAGGTGTGCATCCCACAGTCGAGAGAGAGAGGCAGGCTCACTCCTCTAGAGGGCGATTTAGAGCTCTCAAAGACTGGCATATTTTTAGGGGAGAAGATTTCTTACCCGGGATATATCCCTCTAAACAGAGTTGTTGCTTCTCATAAATCACCATCCTTAATTTCACAGGGACATGGGCTTAAAATTGGAGGAATAATCTGAGCTGTTCTGTAGCTATGAAAATATCTCCTTGCATCTTTTCTATGAACAGCTTTACATCGAGGTCCTTGTCTTATCTCAACGCTTCTGGTCTCTCCATCTGGAACACGGCCTCTGGCTGCCTGTATGTGAACCCCTGGGTTATTTTTTCTGTCATTCCCTGCAGATCCGTATGATCCCTGCCTTACACAGCATATTCTTCTTTTACTAGACCCAGTTCGGTTTTGAAATTCCTCTAGTCCCCTGAGCTCTGACAGTCCTCTAAAAGTACCCTTGAGTCTGCATCCTGTTTTCACACATAAGATTTTAATCACACCTCACACCCGTGTCTACCTTATCTTTTTCTGTTGCAAACCAAATTCTCCTGATTGCTGAACATCAGCACAGGGATCCAAATTCATCTCCTCATTCCTTTGCTCCCCGAAAGCTCCCTGCAATCTGAAACAAATCATGTAACTGTAGTCTGTCTCCTTTTCTCTTCTGTAAAAGAGAGACATAACTTCCTTGCCTCACAGAGCTGCTGTCAGAATAAGCTTCCCAGTGTGTATGGGACACTCTGACACCAAAATCCCTTTGGCTGTCTGGGCTGTAGCTAGCTTGGCTAGGAGAGCCATATAAGGACTTGGAGCGGGATTCCCGATATGTGTTCCTGCAGAATGAATGAATAATTTCTGTTCTGCATCTAGTGCCAGCACTTGCTCTTTGCCAGTTGGCAGAGGGTACTGCTTCCTTTTCTGAGGAAAGCTTAACATTCACCTTTCTTCTCACCAAGGGGTGCCACAGAGCCTGGTGGAAGTATTTTTGCGCAGCCAGGCATGTGCTGAGTTATGGGAATGGGGGAATTAGAAGAATCCAGCAAAAGGAGCTCAGTCCTGTTTCAGGTGCTCCTTTTAACCAAAGGTGAACAGCTTGTATATCCTTTTCCCTTACCTGAAAGCTCCCATGGGAACACATAAGGGCTCTACAACAGCAAATTTTGGAACATGCATATATGTGAAAAACTTCTGATATAATATTTGAGTCCTCAGATGTTCAAACATTTGCACATACTGTGCAAATGCCTTATTTGCATAGAATTTGTATTTGTTGGTATTCACATTTGTAGAAGAACGCATACATTAGATTAATGTCATCACAGTTTATGGAGATCATCTGTGCCACGATATCAGCTCAAAGCTCTGACTGTGTTCAGTGCCCTGCAGTGCATTACAATCATTCCTGTCCTCACAGGAGATAAGGTCAAGGCAGGGCCACAAGGAGATGGGGCAGCTAGCCCAAGATTACCCAGCTGCAATGGCCGTGTTGAGACCTGAGCCCGGTATCATCTGAGAATCCTGTTTGCTAGTCTGAATTAGCTTTTTCACCTAATTCTGAAGCAGAGAGGCTTCAGCACAGTGAGGAGCAACTGGACAAAGCTGCTGACCCCACATTTCCAAAAGCAGAGTTATTTGAACTAACTGAAGTTGTTCTCCTGAATTTCTTTATATGACCCTCTCTGGATGCTTCCTGTTTTTAGTGCCTAAGTAGGGGTGTTCGGATGCAAAGCCATCAAACTGGACAGACACCTTTGCTCTTCAAACAACATCCCTCCCTCTGTATAATGACAATGGTTATTATTCACTCCTTAGTTTACTATGGCACCTGGGTGATCTAGTCTGTCTAGACAGCTGGAAACTGTCATGAGAGATGCTGTTCCTCAGAGAAGTGTTGCTAGGCTCAGTCAGATATTGTTTGTAAAGCAGATGGAAAACCTCAGAAGAACAGCACTGCAGGAACAGAAAACTCATTTTCTGCTAGGAATTTTTTGTTATTGGATAATGTTTTCATCAGGTGACTTTGCATCCCTGTAATCCCAGTTACGAGAACAGCCTGAAGAAGGTTTTGTTAACTGACTTCCATTACTGAAATCCTGAAGCTTTACTTTGTGAGAATAACCAACAGTCCCCCACATCATTTTTAAATATCTCTGTGCTCTAAACTTGAGTAGAGCAGAGAGCATTTGAGAGCAGCAAAGATCAGGGCTCTTATTCTCAGTGACGGCCAAAGCACCTCCATCTCTCAGTCTCGCAGAAAGCTTTTCTGCAGAGAAGCATTTTACCCCTGAGCAGCTTCTAATACACAAGCATCTCATCTTCACTTTCAAATCTGAGTCACTCTTTTCATCAGATGAATCGGCTGGATTACCCTAGGAGGCCGGATTCTGCCACCCACACCCTGAGCAGCAGTAGGCTGAGCCGCCTGGCTGAAAACCACTTAGGAAGTAGGATACTCTACTTCCTGGCGTGCAAGAAAGTGAGTGAACCAGCCGTCAGAAGTTGCTGAAATAGCCTGAGCAAAACCGGATAATTTTAGAGCTCGTTTCTGAGAAACTGGCACAGGTCAGTTAATGGGAAAGTCAGATTCTTGGTGTAACACTGATGCTCTCACTTAATTTGCTCAGTCACAACAAGCATTGTGCATGCTTTTACGACACTAACGGCTTTACACTGGTTTTGAGATGTGTGTTTATATAGCTGTTCACTCTGTATTACTGCTCTTCCCCTTCTCTCTCTCAAAGTGTGTATGAAATATCCCGCTTAAATATATTCCCCCCCAAAATAAGATCATTATCTGCAGCTTCAAGGGAAGGTGTAGTAAGCGACCAAGAGCCAAATCCTGAATGGACCGAGATTTCTTACTGTAAAATTGGTCTCATAATCTTGATGATGCAACCCAAAGGAAGTGGGTAATACAAAGGAAAAGCATATACCTCCCAGTCTTGCTTTTAATGATTTCATCCTCTCTCTGGTAATTGCCAAAATAACATAATTTTGGTGGTCATTAATAGTTCCTCTATTAAAAGTGCAAGTCACAGGCCTACGCTGAAGCCAAATGCGCAAGAAGTTGCTCGAACTTCTTCATTATAAAGAAACAGCTCTTTCACCTCACAGCAATGGCCCAGTCCTTACTGCATTAAACCCACAAAGTTACCATGTTGGGAAAAATGTGTAGAAGGGAACGGCATGCCTAAGTGTATGGTCTGTTTCATTAGACATTCATCTAAATTTATAATTTAAATGCCCAGTTATAAGCAAGACTAACTTCTTTAAAAGTTTTTTTCCAAGTGATTTGCACACTTGGAAACCTAGAAAAGAACTTCCAAATCATATTTAAACTCCTTAGATATTTCAGAAAATTTTGTCCCAAACCTTTTTTCTAACATCCTTGTAGTGAACAGCTCCCTATTTTTCTTTGCATTAGTTCTCACTTCTCACCAACATCTGTCACTACGATCATGATCTCTAATGAGCATTCCGTATTGATGGGATCCATTCAATGATTAAGTGTCTCATCCTGCAAAATGTGAAATACTTCCTACAAGGTGCTGAAAGCCCTCAGTTCCCATAAGACAAAAGGCAAGAAACTCAATTTTTAACATGGCTTATTCAAGGAAACCTGGGAACTTAAAAAGAGATATACAGGGACAGAGGAATTTCAGCCTGTCTGCTTTACACGCTGAAAATCTTTATACAAACATGGGAAAACGTTTTCTGCACAGCAGAAAAGACATGGCACATGCTTCTCCAGAGCTGTAAGGCAGGTGGAAAACAGCAACAGAAAGTAAAGGCCTCAGAGAAATACGACACTTAAGATTGTATTTCTGCTGATTTTTAAGTTAAAAAGGAAGGATACAGTGTTGAGTTTGGGTCATTTATCTGAAGAATACATACAATCAGGTAGTAACTCAGTCCCTTCATAGTGCCAGACTCTAAGATAGAGTAGCACTTTATTCCACACCTATATATGTGTGCACACTTTTTTTTGCTAATGACCACATTGGACTACTTAGGTGTTAGCAAGTAGGAAAGTTAATAGCACCAAGCAAGGTTTGCTACCTTTACTATTAGGTACTAATTTCACAATCGTGATCAAACAGTTCTGCAAATGTATACCTACCCCAGCTGGCAATCTCTAGATTACTTAGGCCTATCAGGTCTAGTTCGCTATTAATTCATCAGGCAGCCGAGATAACTTGTGGTACACCAGGATCTCTAGTCAGCTTCTGGTTAGAAGCTATTGTCCCCTAGTAGCCAAGTGAATTAAAGCAGCCCCACAGGCAGGTGACAGACCAAGCAGCAAGGATTTGTGGTAGTACCCTGCTTTCACATTAACGCCTCAGAGTCCATTTACTTCCCCCCATCTTTCTGGGAAGACTGGATCCTCACTAAAACTTGCTCACAACACGCACATCCAGAGTCATACCATGCACTCCTGTCACTTTTCTCTGTCCAGATGGACTGAATTGGGGGTACTGTGTGCTCAGTCAGTCCCATCTCAGACAAACAAGACTGCGAGAGCAGTCATTTTTTTTGACAGGGTGTACAAATAATTTCTCATGGGATAGGCAACAAGGTGATGACTCCTAGCTGATGACTCAGCTTTGTCTTTCACTTCTGTTCACCACGGCTCCTGTGACATGGCTCAGGAGTGTAGAGTATCAGTAGGGTTTGATTTATAGGACATGATTTTCTGGGGGTATTCTTGTAGATAAGGATGTGCAGAGCTGATGTCTGCTTTTGAACAGTTGCCACATTTCAAGCCTAAAATAGCTGCGTTTCCCTTGTAATTCTTGTATATTGCCTGCCTTTCACTTCATTTCTGTGAAGTGACTTAAAAATCAATCAGGACCAAACATGCTGTGCACAGTAAACAAGAATAATTGTCATCACTGTGCCACTCGTAGCATGGCTGGGATGCTAGACTCTGTGAGAAAGTGGCTTTACAGTTAAGAACAGTAGAACAGGATGCATCTGAATTTGTGGCTCTCAGGACCATTGGCAAGTTGTGCAATTTCTTTGGGTGGCAATCATCCAGCTAACCAGACATCTGCTTTGCTGGTGTCTAGACATGAGCTTTGCATGCTAGGCTGTGGTGCTTGCAGAAGCAACTCAGCTCACCCAGAAGCAAGTACCTACTTTTGGTCAGGTAAACTTCATCTTTGTCTTTTCCATCTCCCAGAAAGACTAACTCACTGTGGACGTTTACCATACAGGACACGTGAAGTTAGGCAAGACGATGCCATATGCTGCACTTCAGCCCCCTTCTGCACACATGGGGATGCTAATGATTCACCTCTCCTTGCCAAACTCTGCTAAGGGGCAACTGCCTTTTAACATAGTTTTAGCCTTGGGAAGTGCTAGGAAGATATCATGGAAGGTGCTGAAAATGTATTTGCAAAGACTCCAAGGCATCCCTAGGAGGGGGAAATTACTCAAACTAATGCAGTTGGTAATAAGTGGCCACGAGAACTGTATTCCCTAAGGGGACAATTAGAAAAAACAAGGGGCCAACCCTACTTGAAGGGCAGTGGACTATTCCAGAATGAACCCAGTTCAACTGTACATCCTCCTGCTCTTTTCCCAGGTGGGAGGGTCTCCAATACCTGTGTGTGTGTGCGCACGCATGTGCGTGTGTATTTTTTTTATTTTTAATTTCTAAAGTAAGCACTAAGTACCCTCCTAAGTCCAATATGAGTCAGACTTTCTTCCTGAGGTGCAGCTGGTTCCAACCTTTCTTGGAAGGTTTGGAGCAGGAAAGACTAAATGTGCAAACAGAAAAACAAGGAAATGATTCAGGTAGTAGAGAGAGAGGATATTATATTGTTGGCAGGGAACAGATAAGGGGCTTGTCTTCACTTGGCTGCAAGTGTGCTGCAAGGCAGCTTTGCTTACCTTTATTTTTTTTTTGCCTGTATAGGTGAGCTGTCTGAACTGCGCAGGCGAATACATAATGACTCACTCTCGACTCAGGAAATGAGTTAGCCAGTGACTTAAACTGTCTCTTACTTGTACAGTTTTAGCACGAGTTGAAGCACCCCCATCCTAAACACAGTTCATGACAAATCTCTTTTACTATAATGGCCTTATGACAAAGAAAAGTTTCTCCCATGCAGAAATGGATGAACAGTTCTCAAACTTGAAAGGTAAACAAGGCTAGATACAAACAGGTCTCCCTTTGTGGCTGACTGCACACAAGCCTGTTTTCTCTGCTGTTAGAGGGGGAACCAGACAGGTGCCCACTGGAACCAGTACCAGGTGTTCATGTCAGCACCCTGCAAAGCAATCACAACAGCAGTTCTACGCACAACACAAATCCGTACAGGAATCGTGCACAAGACATCACCAAGGAAGGACAGGCACAAAACAAGCACTGTCAGGTCCCTACAGTTGAGGGGCACATAGTTACTGGCACTACGGAAGACCCCAGAGAGAGATCCAGCCTCACTTGGGCATGTTACCTAACCATCCCGGACAAAGAGAGGGTGGGGCGGGAACAAAGGACAGTCTGTGTCACCCAGAGGGAAAGCTGAAGACTGAAGGATTAGATTCTTGGGTATCATGGAGAAAATAGTGGTGGAATTTGCATGATGGAGTCTTTTTGTACATCCAGCTTTCAAGCCTTAACCACAAAGCCTGTCTTATTTTTTCCAAAGAGCTTGAGGTGCACTGGGAAGGTCAGTCTTGGTCCCACATGCCAGTTGGCTTCTTGCTTAGCTTTCTAAAAGAAAGCTTCTACTTTGTTACTCCAGTTCTTTCTTGGGGAAATGAAAGCCAGGAGAGTGCAGGAATTCAACATCCATACTAAAATACGGCCATTTCACAATAGCAGTGTTACACCCTATGTCTTCTTCTGTGACTATTACTGCATAGCTACTACGTATCACCCAGAACTGTGGCTGAACCTTTTACATCCTGAGTAGTTGATCCATAGAGGTTCTTTCCAAGCTAGTCTTGTTGAACTTCTCATTTCCAAGGCACCAACAAAAAAGAAACACTGATAAAGCTGCTTCATCTGCAAGTGAAGAGATACTACCCTTTCCATCTATGGTATATAATTGTACTTACTGATCTGCCAACATCACTGCTTAAAATGAAATCTGGAATCCCAGACAATACTACTCCACTCCTATTTATCATAGCTACCAGATCATACAAAAGGAAAGGAAAAAATCTCATCAATTACAGATAATAGGACCTATTAGCACCACTTGCTGTATAGTACAAGTTAACTTCTTTTAAAGCATTGAGAACTTGAGGAAGGGCCATTCCAGACTCATGAAAAGATAATGTCAGTCAGTTAAGATAGATTATAACCATCTGTCTCACTCCTGTCTGAGAGCCAGTATCGTCACACCAATGCACAAAATCCTACTCATCACCCAGACAGTGGAACTGCTCACACAAATAGGGCAATTAAGACTGTAACACACGTCCGAGTTACCAGAACTGCTCAGTTGGTAAATAACCTAGCATGCTGGTGACTCAACTGATAAACACGCCCATAAGTGCACTTCCTTCTGAGCAGTCTTTTGACAACAGATAAGAAGGAAAGAAAAACTGCAGTAGAAATCCCAGTCTACTTGGTAGATTTAAGTTTTCACCTAACGCGCACACTAAAAGCTTTGACTGGACTTTGTAGCACCAGTTGTTAAAAGACTCCTAGGTTTTGTTGAAAAATATAAAAACCTGAAATTAATCAAGGCACAGAGGGCATTGCCACCACCAAGTTTAAGCTGATGGGCTTTGGACATAGGAATTTATTTGGCTTAATAGTATTCCTGAAATCACTTAAGTTGCAAAAGACCTTGGGAGGTCTCTAGTCCAACCTGCCACTCAAAGCATGGTAAACATCAAATTCGGACCAAAACTCAGGGCTTTGACTAGTCTGGTCTCAAATATCTCCAAGCATAACCTCTCCAGGGCCCTGTTTGAGTGCTCAGCTGGCCTCACAGTGAAACTTTTTCCTTATATCCCTCTGTAGTCTCCAACCACAGGGCTGCCCTCATTAGCTTGTCCTCTCACCTGCCCACAAGCACTCGCCCGCCTGTCACCCATTCCACAGAACATCTTCAGACATTGCAGCAGCTCCTTCGTGTGAGGGGCAACCCCCTGACCCCTTGTCCCTGTCTCCCTCCCTCCTGAAGGGCCCGTATCCATCCACCACAGCACTCCAGCCATACAAGCCCTCTCTCCACATCTCAGGTACTCACAGAGCATCCTAGATCTGTGCAGTCACCTGGAGGTCTAGCTCCTCCCATGTTTGCCACAACGTGCAGACCTACGCACAGGCTTTGAGGGGGGTCCCCCTTTCAGCCATGTTATTCTTCCTAAAGGCTCTCTGGTAGGCATCACCCTGCCCTGGGTATTCACCACCTAACTGGCTCCAAAGCCTCACTTAACACCATCTATTTCCCTCACTCAGCTACTGGGCACAGGGCCCTGCCTGGACACTGGGGTCAGCAGGCACAAGGAGCCCTTCTGCAGATACCAGGGGGCACGAGCTCCTGACCTCCCTGGCATGGGCATCTCAGTCTGCCTCTTGGCCAGCACCATACCCAGCTGTCCAGGGCTCAAGCACTTACCTCCAGAAGGTCTCTGCAAAGGGTCTGGTGTCTCCAGTTCACTCTCCTGCGTGCTATGCAGCCCCAGCACCTCCACCCCCAGCAACCAGTTGCCTCAAGCAGTGCAGGGGCCCCCATGGGCTAGGGGCAGCCACCCCCTACAAAAAGCACCAGGCTTTCCTACAGCCCAGCTGCCCCCCCCCCCCAAGAGCTCCCTCTCCCCAGAGCACAGGGACAGCCAGACCCCAGCTGCACACTGAGCCCCCCAGGAGAGCCCAACACCACTTCAAGCACAATTTCTGGTCCCCCTCACACCCCTGCTCTGCCAACTGCTGAAGTTGCTATTTGCTGAGGTCTGGGAGCACAGCCACAGCATATCCCCATAGCCATACCCAGCAGAAAAACATGGGACCCAGGTGCAGGCCCTTATAATCACAAATCCACAATCACGGAACACCTAACAGCTGCTGTCAGCTGCAGGCACCCCCAGAAGCAACTACAAGCAGCAAACCCAATTCAAGGAAAGCAGAACCTGAATGAAAAAGTAAATGAGCAAATCCCACAAAGAGCTGTAAAGGGTAGGAAGGGAGGAATAATAAAAAAATGCTGGCTGAAAGCCAAGAAACCCCCCCCAAAAAAACTTCACACAAAGGAAAAGCTGCTAAAAAAAATCAAAAAGCCTCTCCCAAACCCATAAAAATGCCTGCACCTCAATGAATAAACTAAACAAAAATGCCATAACGAAACTCTGACACTGGGGACTCCCCCCAAAAAACTGACAAAAGACTGATGGAAAAAAAGGAAGAAAAGCAGAAAGGAAAAAAATCCAAACAACCTGATAAAAAGTGGAAAGAGACTGCTCTCCAAAATAGGCAGGGGGAAGCACTAAAATTTGCTGAAAAATACACCAGTGATAATGCCACCATCAAAACCTCCCCCAGCCAAAAAAAAAAAAAAAAAAACCTAGCAGAACATCCCTCCTTCAAAAACTAACAGCAGCCTCACTAAGCACAAATCTCTGCTGAGCTCGCGCTACCTGCCAAATAGCTGACCCCCGGCAGGTGCCCAGCAGACTGCTCCTTCGTCAGCAGGCTATATAGCCTACAAGAGGTAAATAATCCTAAGAAATAGATCCACATCACAGTGGATTTTTGGTCAAACCCTAAAATGAGTTATGTTTGGTCAAATTATGGGCAATGAATTTTATCACACTGTATTACAGCGCTGAACTGAAGGTAACTAAATGCCAGTGGAATGGATCCCTGGCTGTAGGACTGACACAGGTTACATTGCAGGGCGCTGTATTTTTAAGCAGTTACTTGGGACTTCAGCTGTAGATATGGCTTGCGTGGGGATGAATTTCACACTCTAAATGTGACTATAATCCCAACAGCAAGTGATATCTGTGTGTGGTCTGTACATTGTTCGGTAGTGCCCAAAACTGCCAGTGAAAACAATGCTCACAAGCTTCAGGCATTGCCTAGCATTGCTGCTAAGCACGAAGCTTTCCGTGACTGTAACTCGACAATGATTGCACGCCGGAAGAACGTTGCACAGATGACTTCATGAAACAAAATTAAGAGTCATACATAAGAGAGGACATTGCCACAGCTCTGGCGTAATTAGGAGCCATCATCATCAGATACAGGAAATTGGCACATCTGCTTTTTCAGGCTGTTGATCCAACAGTGGATTGTGCACACTGTCAAGGGGAGTTCTGCTGCAGCTTGCTAGCTCTGCAAAGCTGTCTTTGCATAAATATTTACATAATTTTCCCCAAACAGCAGTATAAGCACTTTTTAAAATCATTTATCCTCCCAATTATTATTTTCCCTTTCTGTTCCTAGGCCTGTGAGGGAAGCATTGACTTTGCATTGTAACACTCTCTTTCTCCTTTCCTTCCCAAAAGAGGTCAGGCTAGATAAACACTAGTAACTTTTTAACCAGTATAACCCAAAGTAGAACAAAAGTTACGTTTCTGTTTGGATGTACCCTACCAGGGTTTGATCCTTCTCCTCACAGAGTCAAGGATGAAACTGTAGCAAATTCAATAGCTGCAGGATAAAGAGCTGCTTTGTATCTGTTTGTGTACTTTTTTCTTTTTTTCTTCGGATACCTACTCAGAAATCCGTTGCCCTTTCCATGGAAGGCATTGCTGTTCGTGGAGAGTTTACTGTCTGTTTCATTCCTCCGTCTCCTCTGGTTGTGTAGCTGTTTCCTGAGAAGACCAAAAAGGGTCACTACAACTCTAGAGTTGTGCTAAACTCCCATCCTAAGTTATCCCTCCGTGCTGCTGCGAGCAAGCAGCGGCTCTCGGGACAGAGTGGGAACTTGATGTTTTCTGTCACAGTTTTTTTGCTCTCCCTAGCCTGGATAGATTTATTTTTATTCTGTGCTGATTTGCACCAGGACGGCACCTTTTTTTCTTTGTTTTTATTCCCTCTGGTCACTATGAACAGAGTGGAAACTAACAGTTATGCAAAAGGTGCCTCGTGCTGCTGTGCAGTGAACCAGTCAGCAGATAATCATACTGGAAAATAAGGGAGCCTTTTCCACCTATGCTGAGACCACAAATGAATATCAATTATTATCCCTGGCTGATCTGGACAAATAATGGTCCAATATGCACATACTAGTGAAAGAACTCCACACTCACACATTTCTAGCTTCTCTCATCCAACATATTGCCAGTGTTTAGGTTTTCTGGTTTTTGGAGTTGAGAGGGTTCTTTATGTGCTTTTGTGTCTATCACAAATGCAAACGAAACAAACACAAACAAACCAAAAAATGGGTATCCCAAACTATTGCATTGTCTCGGAAAGGCATGATTATTCAGGAATTCTGAGCTTGCATAATTCCCAGATTTGTCTGGACAGATATTTTCCATCTGGATGATATATGCAAAAACACATACTAACATGAGAGTTCCTGTGTTACTTAATCCTATCCCTTTTGTTTGTTCATTTATACACTGATTTATTGAATGAACATAGACTTCTGGGCAATATCTGTAAAGGGAAAAAAAGGATTTGCATTGCTAATCCTCCAGCAACTCTTGTGTGACCCCTACATATTGTATAACTTTTGGAATCTCATTGTTTTCTCCTTCCTTTTGCAAGGCATGAGACTTGCATGTGTTGTTTATATCCTGTGATGGGACAAGAGAAATATTTCATATGAGGCACCTTGAATCAAGTGCTGTTTTAAACTGGAACAGCTCAAGGGATTGCGTTAGTGTCACCTTGTCCTTCAGTTTGTACAGTCCCACATCACAGAGTCTCTCAGAGAGCTCTCCGGTGCCCACAGCCACGTTACCTGCAGCCATCGTGTCAGAGCAAGAAGGTGGTATGTTATATTCTCAAAACAGCCTCCTAAGTATCACTGCAGCCATAAAAGCTGCTCTAGCACACAGGCTGAACAGGCCTCTCTTTTTCACAGGAAAAGCGCCAGGGTGCCCAAAGCTCTCCTGTGTCATTTTGCTCCTGTAGCATGTGGCAGATTGCCAAATCTGAACCTGAAGCAGAATGTATATTTAACTCATCAGAACTGCAGCCACACAAAAAGTTGAATTCCTCCCAGACAAAATTTTGGCAATATTTGAGCATCCTCTAGAAAGCAGTGTGTCTCACAGTTGTTGTTCAGAGGTATACTGGACAAGAATTGACTTTAGGGAGTAACAAAGACCGCCCACCTCTTTGTAGTCTATAGAAAAAACAGCTCATCCATTTACTGACCCACTGTTGATTTTGGTTAAGCCAGATGACCTCCTCAGCTAATAGTAGGGCCAGGCTTTCAGTTGGGTTGCATTATAGTGCGATTTTTTGCTCCAACTACTTAGTTCTGAAATAAGCTGAGTTCAGTTTGGCACAAATGCAGTTTGTCTAAGGCCTTCCCCAACACCGTGGGCCAAAAAGAAGGTGTGGGTGGGTGGATCTTAAGGGAGAACATGTGGGGAAATTATCTGCAAGCGCTGAAGAAGAAGAAAGGAGTTGTATAATCCCAGACGTGTTTTGAACTGTATTGTTTACTACTTTCTCTGTAGCAAATCTTGGCAGCGAATTTATGTTGATCTATGCATCAACCTTCCACGTGAACATTTTTGCTGCTATTGCTAGGTTATTTTTAGGCTGTATGTGGAAGTTGTGTTTTAAATGATTAGTGATTTCCCTCCTCTGGAATTAACTAACACCTTCATTTCGTTATTTGTGTATCGCATAAAGGATTACAGAATCATTTAGAGAAGTACAAATACTCTTTTTTCTGCCTTGTCAATCTACCATAGCCAAAATATGACCCCTCAGTATGGGGTGAGAAGTCCTCAAACCAAAAAACCCCTGAGTTTTTATTTTCATGAGCATTCATTTGTTAAAGCACATAAATAGAGGCCTGCCTGCAAATATGGGGTTCAACCTATTACCTTCCATAGAACTAAGAAAATGCTTAAAATTAAACAAGTTGTTAAGTACTTTTCTTATATCAGGGCCACCCACTGGAAAGTTTCCCAGTTTATGACGGATATTGTAATCTGCAAGGTTCAAGCTGACCGTGTCTCTAAGCTGGGAAATGCTCTGCAGCCCTTAGACTGGTGGTGCTGAGAAGAACAAACTTGCCTGCTTGAGTGGGTTGGCCATCCGAAGTCAGGATGTGAGTGACCTGAGGTCCCTGCAAAGGCAGGAGCATGGACTCATCACTGCATCTGCCACTGCGCAGTGGTCTGCCCGCGAAATGTATCAACAGGATAAAACAATACCAGACCCACCCTTCCCTCACTAGACTAAAAATAGGCAGAAATGAAACACAACCCTGTAATTTTGGGGATGTAAAAAAGCCTGGAGAGGACCAGTTGGCTTTAGACGCTTGAAGAAACTTTAGATAAGCACATGTTTTGGGAGATGCTTCCTCTACATGGTCTCTCCAAATGTTCTCAGCCTCATGCATACCAAATGCACCTGAGATTGGCAGTTTGGTGGTTTCTCCCTGGTTCCCTTGTTTTCCCTCTTGTCCCAGCCACTGCTGGTGAATATCGTGTCACAGAAATCAACTGTAAAAGATGTTCTTGCACTGGTGAGCTCCACTCAAGATCAATGGGAGAGGGGGCAAAAGAGACTTTTTGTTACTCCGGATGTAGAACGAAACACAGACAGAAAGTCACTCACCCAGTGTGAGTGTGAAGGTGGGCAGCAAGTCTGGGTCCTTTGGCACAGAAAAGAGCAGTAGGAATCCTCTCGCCTCATTGTAACATGACTTTCTCTCATTTGGGCATTCTAATAACCCCCAATTCAGCTCCTGGGACACAAACAAGTATCTCTATAGGCACTGAAGGGAGCACCAAGCGTGTCCAGTTTAACTAGTGTCTTGCAGCATTTCTGAATTTAGCTCCATGAATCTTTCTTTCTGATGGATTTGTATGTAAGGCATTTCTCACGTAGTGAAAAATGCCTACCTTTATGGGGCTGAACTGTTAATTTTAGCTTAAGTTTTACTTAGCACTTGAGGGCTCCTGTAGTGGTGAATGAAGAAGAGAAAGAGGTGAGAGAGACATAATTGACTAATGAGTTCTGAGAATTAGGAAAGGAGGCCTCCAGGCCGCTGTGCAAACAACGCCAAACAAATGTAAATAGCCACAAGCTATTCCTCTGTACCTCGATGCCTATCTTTGTCTCATCTAACCACTTCAGCAAAACAAACTTGATTTATCTGCTACTTCGGCATAAACCACAGAAGAGAAGAGGAATTCACACACTTGGAAGCAAGAAAAGAGCAAACTATGGCCACGACAAATCTCCACTTGGCAGGGAAGGTCATTCCAAAAACAGTTGGTCACATGCATTTGCAGTAAAATTTCTAACAGCTGGATAATACGACCCGTATTCCCACTGGAGACAAACACTCCCCGGGCTCCGGGCTGACTTGTGTAGCTCTGAAGGCCAACATGCAGGGTTGGCCTGATAACTCTCAGGATGCCTGCTCTGCTACATCAGATGCATCTGCAGAGGGAGAGGCCGGCATTGCTCATCATTTCTTAAATGTAACAGATTATGAGCCTTTCCTTTATTTGGGTCTTTGACAAAGCACAGCCTGCTCTGTCCTTAATCCTCAGTGTTTTGTGCATCCACAGGGACTGTAAAATACAGTTTACTTACCCTTTGGCCTTGCTAGCTCAAAAACATTAAGAACTTCGTGAGCCAGATCTTCAGCTGATATAAACCACTGTTGGTCCATGGACTTTTGTGAAATTTCCAAATTACATCATACCGAGACTTGCATTTGCATTCTGAATGGCACTGGAGAATGTATTCTGACACTGATATGTCAGGTCACAGCACTTTGCACACAGGAAACCATCCCAAGACAGCAGGAGATGCAGTGAAATGAAAGAAGAGAATGTCTCCAGCAGACTGCCTTTGACTACAACTTTCCCTGCTCTTAGGAAGAGGCCTAAGATCCTTCCCGGCCCAGGCCATGGGCCTGATTCACCTACAAGGCCTGTGAAAGCCACATGAGCTGTGGCAGGTCATTGTCATGATTAAAAAAAAAAAAAAGTTCCATTGTGTCTGTGCGGATGAAACTTTAATCAGTGATAGAGTACGATTTACAGACATGGTAGGACTGAACTCTAAGTAAATTTTATTTTTGTATTTCATGTACTTCATTTTTGTAAAGCTCTTTTTAATCATCCTGTTCTAACTGCCTGACAGAGCCGCTTCATCTGACTGTTTTGTTTGTGCTGAAAGCAAAATTAAATAATTTAGAAAGGAAAAAAAATATTATAATACCAGCATGGATTCAACAATAAATTTATTTGGGGTTTAATATATGACACATGCCTACACATGGGGAATGCTGACAACAATCTGCAAACCTAAAGTCTTTCTTTCTATAAGAAATAGCATTTGTTTAAATGACTAGGGTTCTTCATAAGTCTGCATCAGGGAAAACAGAAATTATTTGTTTGATCTCACAATAGTCGAACTCTGTTGTGATTCTATCTAATAAGAAAATACTTCAAAATTCAGTGTGAAGTACTGTCATTCCAACAACCAATTCAAGACAGGAAACCTTTTTGTTAGAAGTGACAAGGAGAAGACGGATGTTAAAGATATCAACTTTGCCAGCTTATCATTGGCGTGACTGACATGGGATTCTTCTTGTATTTTATCATGCGTAAACAAGAAAGATGTTGACTCAAAGGCAGAGACTCAATGGGGATAACAAATATCAATCCACCATACTGTCTATTTTTCTCACTTATCAATGACATTTTGTCTAAATGCTCATGCTATCTGGATTCTCCTGAGTTGTATGCCAGACTCTGTATCTGCAGTAAAATAGAGATCTCATTATGAAAGCTTGCAGTAAGCCATGTTTCTGTAATAGCCACATCACTTCAGTTCTTGTGAGAGAGAAGTGTAACAGATATGCTTCTCTTGTGAATTTTTTTCAGTAACTGTTGCTCTTGAATCAAAGATGCACTTTGTTTCACCTCCTTGTATAAGTGACTATCAACTTTAAGACATGGTGTTGCGGTTTAGCGGCTGGAGCACTTGCCTCACTGCTAGGAAACTTATTTTTCTACTTGCAGTGCCTGTTACAAGTACAGCACCCTCCAAGAGCAGCAGGGCCTGCTCTGGGATGCTTGGGAAACACTTTGAGGTTACAGCAGCTTGGAGCGGTCTCCTCACTGCCCTGAAACCCAGACCAGCTGCACCCACGTGCGCCCCTGCTACGCTTCCTAAGAGGATATCCCCCCACTATTCTCACCTGTATTCCCTGCCTATGAGGCCTCGTGAGGGGGCCCTGCAATGTCTACTCCAAGGGCGTTTCTTCCCGGGAGATTTTTGAAGCTCCTGCACCTATATACAGGAAGATCCTAGTAGGATGAGGAACTCTCTCATCTCGATCAGCTATATCATCTAAAATCGACTAAATGCTCCCTGCTTCGTTTTCCTAGTTTGTCTGGCTGGCTGCCTGAGGAGCGTCTGAGGTATGCCTACTCGAAATGCTGTGCAGGAACTGAGCAGTAACAGACTGCAACTAGAGGGGCTGAAACTTACCACTGTGTGTCCCTGAGAAGCACAGCCAGCCACAAAAATGATGCAGGAGTTGCTGATGACCCCTTGGTATCTGCTCGGGAAGCATCTTCTCTAGCTTAAGGAACAGAAAAGATTCAACACAGAAGGGAAAATGTCCTTCACCGGTGGGTGCAGACTACAGGCCAGGGGAACCCTGCGAAAAAAAATCAAATTAAAAATAGACAATGGAACAGCAACTGTTGAAAGGGAAATAACATACAGGATGGTCCACCTAAGAAATCAGATATTTTCTAAGAGGAAAAAAAAAGAACCTTGGGAACAAATGGTAGGGTTCCAGGTAATATCCTCTATACAGCCCAAATATTCCATAAAACATTAATTTAATAAAAGCCACAAGGCCATGGCAGCCTACTGCCAGTCACAAACTCATCCTGATTCATGAATAATTTATTTGGCAGTTGATGGGGAAAAATAGTAAATTCTGGGGGATTTTTGTCTTAGTAAATTGCTCACCCTCTGACCAGTTCCACTGCAAATCATTCACTTCAGAAGGACTGTCAGCTACCGAGGGAAACATGTCTTTTTCTCATAAGGCATGCGGCACCTTAGAACTGCTTTATCTTTCCACAGTTGGACAGCCTTATTGACACACTGCTCCTGTGATGGATATTATGATGGGATACAGGTTTTTGGTAAATTGGCGAGCTCTAGCAAATGTGATAGTCCCTCTTATTACTTTGCTAGTAAAATGTAACTTTACACATTGAAGACAGAATGCTCGGTTTAGCCCTAATCTGAAGTCTGTAGAGATGTTCGGTGCTTGAGAGCCCTATGTCTTTCGTTTCCCTGCATTCTGACCATGAATGTGGTTTACTGCAAATTAAAACTGCTCCAAGTGGATGCTCTTAAAACAAAGTTGGGTGCATATTAGGTGGTGGAAAAATGAATACTAATTTTATGTCAAATCCTGTTAACCACTTGTCACATAGTGTGTGTGGCATAAAGTCCAGAAACAAAATAAAGAAATAGAGGCTAGACATTTATTTTTAACTTCAGAGATAATTTTGGTTTATGTGGCTTGTCATATGACCATGATTTTTCATCAAAGAAAATTCACACATCTTTTTAGCCTGCAGATAATATTTTAAGATTATTAAGTATGTTTGAACTTCCCTGTTAAAATCTGAAACCACAGATGGAAAAATCTGAAAGATAACATTCTTGTAGCATAAAGTGACGCTTTCTACAGTGCCTCATGTTCACTGCGAAGGATCCAGCTTATGCTTCAAACCAAATGTTTGCTCTATATTTAGCTTTGCAAAGTCCATTGTAAATCACTGTATTTTAGTGGTTACCACGTGCACAGTCCCAAAGCAACAGTTTGGCTCTATTGTGGCTAGTTTCTAAAATAGAGAAAATGCCTTACTTGTACAGTTGTAAAGTGAATCACATATACGTGACAAAAGAATTGTGATAGTACTACGTATACATTGAATGTGAACATGTGTGCAGTTCCTACATTTTCAAAAACAATACAGAATTTACTGCTCCGTTTTTAGCTGACTGCTGAATTAGAAAACAAGCTGAATGTTCAGCACCCCAGGGAAAGAACCTTAAAAGGAGCACTCAAAGGCTGAAGTATTAATTTTTTTTTTTTTTTTTAAAAAGGAGTGCAGTAGCTTCTTGGTTAAATCTGTTCAATGAGCAGCTGACACAGACTCATTTAGTGGACAGGTTGAGTCTCAAATCTCCATGAGGAAGTTGTTTAGATTAATGTGACAGAGATGACGCCTGTCCTCCAGAAGTACGAAAAGCTTAGAGAGGCACGGTTTTGTTTTAATTAAGGGTTTTCAGTGTTAGTACTGAAAAAAAATATTTCTAGCATGTTGTAATCAGTTTGGCCAGCTCTTGTGGCTTTTTAAACTTTGCGCAAGCCAAGCTGAAACCAGATGGGGCAGGCGACGGCTCTGCTCCCCCGGCGACCACAGTATTGGCGGGTTTCATAAAGCTCGGGCTCGGCGAGCCTCGACTGCTCAAAAACTCACCTCTCGGTTTCTAACCGGTGTCCTCAGTAACGGGGCTCACCCTGCCGAGAAGACCTGAGTGAGGAACTGAAAGAGAGGCAGTTTTGAACCCCGCGCCCGCTGCGGCGGGACCCCGGCGGGGTAGGGAGGGGGGTGCTGCCGCAGGACCCCCGCGGTCCGGCCCCGTGACACCCCAGGAGGCCGCCGTCGCCTGCCGGGGAGGCGCCTGTGGCGGCGGCGGCGGCGGGGGGGGGGAGGGAGGCCGGGCCGCCGCGGGGTCGCCATTGCCGAAGTTGCGGGTGGCCGCCAGCGGCGGGCGGGTGAGGGAGGGAGGGAGGCGGGCCGCGCCACACAGGCGCAGAGGGGCGCGCCGAGCCCGCCCGGCCGCGGCCCCGGCCCCGGCTCCGGCCCCCGCCTCAGGCACAGCCGCCGCCGCCGCTGACGGGCGGGGAGGGCCGGGCCGGGCCGGGCGAGCCGCGGCGGCGGGCGAGGGGCGGCCACTTCAGCACCGCCCGCGCCCGCTGAGCGGCAGGACGGCAGCGCCGGGCCCGCGCCTCTCCCCCCGCCGCCGCCGTGCGCGGAGCCGCGTCCCGCGCCCGCCCGCCGCCCCGCGGCCCCATGGCCGGGCCCGCGCCCCGGCGCCCGGGGCGCCTCGCTCCCCGCGGCCCGGCGCTGCTAGTGCTGCTGCTGCTGCTGCTGCTGCCCGCCGCCGCCCCGGCGCCGGAGGGGCCGTCGTGCCACGGCGCCTTCGACATGTACTTCGTGCTGGACAAGTAAGGGCTGCGCGGCGGGGACGGCGCCCGCGGGCGGTGCTTTTGTTCCCGGCGGGAGGTGCGGGCGCGCGGCCGTTACAGCCGTTGCGGGGAGCCGTTGGCGGGGGGAGGGGGGGTGCGCGCGCGCTGAGGGGCGCCGGGGCGCGTGGCTCGGCGTGGCGCGGCGCGCGCGGCGCCGACCGTTACGGACCAACGGTCGCCTTCGCCGCGGCCGCGCGCTGCGCTGAGGGGAGGCGGCGGGAGCCCCGCAGCCGCCG
Organism: Dromaius novaehollandiae; assembly: GCF_036370855.1. NCBI lineage: Eukaryota > Metazoa > Chordata > Aves > Casuariiformes > Dromaiidae > Dromaius > Dromaius novaehollandiae. Next base: position 10,413,894 of record NC_088101.1, on the reverse strand, counting down.
CGGGAGCGCCGTGCCCGGGCCGCGCTGTGCGAGCGGCCCGGGGGAGAAAAGTTTCGCCTCGGGAGCGTCCGAGCGCGGAGCCTGAGCGTCGCCGCGGGAGCAAGCGACGCGGCTGCGGGGCCGGAGTTCGTGGCTTTGCCTAACGTCCATATTGAAGCAGAAGGCATCGGAGTAAGGGGGCGCAGAAAGTTTTCAGCTTTCGCAGACCATTTCTTTTTTACACTATCAGTCAAAGTAATGCTGAAGATCAGGATGTTTCTGATCCCCCCCGCTCCCCCACTGCATTCACGGAAACTGTAAAGTTCCTTGAAAAAACAACTTGATTTTAGTGAGGCTGCGTTTTCTGACCAAAAGTATATCCGTGGACATTTTTCAGTCAGCCCGAGCAACCGGCAGCATCTGCCACCCCTCCCCCGCAACAGCTGTTGATTATCATGTTTTTAATAGTGAGGTTTGTACATAACAGGTCACCATCAGCACGCTGGCGTTTGCGGGTGGAGAGAGAGAAGAAAAGCCTTGGGTTGGATAGGGTGACTGTTTGAATTGATGCTGCTGCTGGGCCTCACAGCAAGATTGTTTTGCTCTCGTTTGCTGTGATGTGCTATTTACTGTATGCATTTTGCTATGCCTTGGCTTGACAAATCGTGACAAAAAAATCATGTGCCAGTACCACCCTGAGCCCAGGTTGGTGGTAACTTGAAATAATTAGAAAAACAAATAGTCCTATGTTGTCTAATTTCACACTGGAATTGTCATCTTCTTTGCCTGGTTTCCTTAAATAAGGCCTACTAATGTGGTTTTGTTTTCTTTTCAGATCTGGGAGCGTAGCACAGAACTGGCATGAAATATATGATTTTGTAAATCAACTGACAGAAAGATTTGTGAGGTGTGTTTTGCTCATTGTAACTTCTATAATGGGATATGTTGAAGAAACCTCCTCTAAGGTTATTAGATGTGCATGTTTCACAAACATGTTAAGTTTTGGCTCCTAGTGCCCAAATAGCCAGCAAATACTGGAAGCTACTTCTTTTTCTCATGTTTGGAACTGAGTAAAAAGGTGATAATATGCATCTTTAAATACTGTTCTCAGATTTGATTTGACATTTTTTTAAGCATTGTTTTTCCATAAGCCATGTGGCTTATTTCCGATACAGTATTTCTTGTATATTACTTTTAGAGGTCTAGCTAAGAAGACAATCTGAATACATGTCTATATGTGTGAACAGAGGATGCAGGTCAAAAGCAAGGGAAGATCTTTCAAGTGCACACAAATGTGCATGAAGTTTGTGCCATGTTAACAATATATGTATAAGATACGATCCCATGGATGTGATCAACTTGACGTGTACCTGACTAGTGCTATTGTCTGGCACGTATTGCTGTTGCAGATATGGCTGTCGTAAATACTGGCTAGCTGTACTCTGTACAAAGACCTGAGGATTACTGTGATGTAGCATCTTAAGAAAAGCCAATAAAACAAAAAGAGCCCCCCAAACACACAGACATAGATGTTGCTGTTTTTTTCCTAAGGAAAATGAAATGCAGTGAGCAATTATAAGGCATAATTAAATACTGTTTACATTCATCTTGTAAAAGACAAATCTTATGTAAAACAAGTCAGTGACAAAAGCTTTTGCAAGTCATCTTGTAAGCTCTAGAAGAGAAACAAGAGCCTGAGAGCAAAGCATTTCCTCTTTTCAACGAGCAGTGAAAAATACATTTGTCGCTACTGAAATGGTGGTGCTTGTCCAGTGTAAATTCTTCAGTTCATCATCTTTTGCAGCCAAATGACACTCCCTTTTGCAACAGTTGGGTTGTGTAGTGGTCTGGCTGTATTATCTGAAATAAAACTGTTTAGCTGTATTTACTCCACTGACCTTTCACAGCAAAGTATGATTAATAACGGTGCAGAGCCAGCCGGACTAACTTAAGAGTATCTCACTTGGTGTCTGGGTTCTGAGCGTTCAACCTTATGCGGCACAAACCCGTCACAGCATGACAGCTGTTTGCCTCTTGTGAGAGCCTTAACAGTACATCTCCCCATGTGTTTCCCTCATGGGGCGGGAGTGCCTCTGAAGGTTGGTAGGGCCTTTATCCCACTTTCAGGCCTCAATACACTTTCAGAATAGCGCATGGAGTCATTTGACCTTACCATTTCTTAAATTGAAAAGAGTAGTTGTGGCAAGAACAGCAAAGAACCATTTGGTATTTGTTTGCTTCAGTCCACAGTGAAAATTTTCACCTGAAGAATTAGTTCACAGCAGTGTGACCTGTGCATCTGCTCTTCAGTTTGGCTTGTCTGTAACGTGCAAGCTTGCAGTAATAGCACTGTGCATGGATTATCCTGGTTCTGAAAGACCTGCCTGATCTAACTACTGTGTTTGTCTGATTCTCTTCTGTCATCAGAGTGTCTGAGTGCTGGAAGAGTGGCAAGAAGCAGGATGCCTTGTGAAGAGGGCAGTTTCATGGTTTTCCTAAAGACAAATCAATGAGTTAGATCATAGCTTTGAAGTTACTATATACAAGAGAGTTATATCACAAGTAGGTTGCTTGGGCATAGTGACATAATCCACAGAGACTGAGATTGCAGATTCTTGCTTGTCTTTTGGCAACTGTCCGCAGCAACTAAGACGACTAATAAGGCCATGACCTAGAGTATCCTGACATTGCTCAATTTCTTTCGGAGCATCTCAGAAGATACGGAGCTGGCAAGCAGAAAATGTTATGAGCAGGAACTTAGATGGGATTGAGGTAGTTGGAACAAGATCGTAAGGAACTAACTCTGTGATTTTTTTTTGCAGTCAGAGCCTTTATGGAGAAACTGCAAGACTGGATCTTAAATCCAAATTCTGTGCAGCCAAAGATTTGCCGAGTACTTATATTTCCATGATGCCTGTTTTTAAAGTAGTATCATTAATGCAAATGAACTGAAAAATTATGGTCATTCATCTTTACAAGTGTCATGTCTTTAGTAACACTAACCCAATAAATTAATGTTGATACACAAATTATAAAATTAGCAAATATATGGAAATAGGCATGAGTATAAATTAGAGGAAGGTAGGAGAGATGTTGTTACAATTTACCTTAGGAAGGTAACTGACTTGGGCTTCCAGAGCATCAGTTCCTGGGAGACACATTTCTCCACTGATAGTTCGATGTAATTCCTCGTAATCTTGTTGGAAGATGGGCTTCTACAAAAAAAGACCAATTCCTTAATAAATTCATTTCATGCAGTACTGTTTCTTATGATGCGTGTTTCCCTAGTTACTTTTAAGGATGTTGATTTTAGCTGTCGCAATTATATGTTACTGAGATGGAAACATACTTATTCTGAAAACGTTCTTTATGCTACTTTTATCTTAAAAGGAAATGTTTCACAGGGTACCATTTCTTTCATTTTGATGATTTTATGACCAAACAGTGCAGTTCAAAATTTACATTATGTCAAGATCAAACTTTAAAAGGGGGAAACTCACTTTTGAATGTGTTCATGTTTCATGTCCCAGATTCTGAGTGTACCCTGAGTGTATGTCCCTGGACTATTTTTACATCAGCAACTCAAAGTATAAAAGGACATGTCATGTACTCATGTCATGTGTTAATTTGGATTCTAGTCAGGCAAGAAAGAATAATAATTCTACTTCACTCTCAGAGTAATCTGGGCAAAGAGTGGATGGGCAGAAACCCTTTAATTCCTTTCTCAGTCTTGATTTGTAGTTCAAAAGCATGTTGTTTGAAATTTAGAGGATGAAGGCAATAGTAGTAAAGCATGAATATGTGAATGGAATGGTGAGCATCTGTACATTTCATTTGTCTAAAATATATGTTTTTTTTTTCTTTTTCCCTTTTCTAAAAGCCCCAAGATGAGATTATCGTTCATTGTGTTTTCCACCCAGGCACACGTCATTATGCCATTAACTGGAGACAGGTTAGTGTACAGCTATTTTATTCCTCCTCCTGCCCTCTCCACCCCCCCCCCCCCCCCCCGCTAAAGATCTCATATTAAATCAGAGGAACAGTAACAGACACTGAACAATAATTGATACCTTTAAGTGGTGGCCTCTGTGTAGAGCTGGATTTAGTTTTGTGAACATCTCAGTAAATAGCCTAGTAAAAGGAAGAAGAAGAAGAAGGATGAGACTGAAATTCTTGATCTGAACTCTGCCACTGCTTTGCAGAACAGCTAAAGGTAATTTTTTCATCTCTGCATAACTCTGCATCTTCCCTGGCACAATAGGAGAAATAGTTCTTGCTCCTACTTTTATAAAGCAAGGTCTGTAGATGAGTCCTCTGAATTTGTTAATATATAGGTAAAGCCTACAGTGGTAAATGAACATTTCCTATAATTTCATATAAGGTAGGTATTTCATTTTACATTTTCAGATCATGACTATAAAACAAGTTTTAGACAGTGGAGTTTGTACCGCTTGAAAGGTGTGAGATCTCTCTGGTAGAATGGGTGTGTTTGATGTGCCTGACCTCTGCCTTTCAGTTGATAAGTTCATGGCTGCTCGTTCTGATTTCTAAAGGATATAATGATCAGCAGCTAGGATAGGTCAGGGATAGATGGGGAAAACAGGAGAAAATTGGGTAGAAAAGAGGTGGCTGCAAAATTACTAAAAAAAAAATAGTCACAGGAACTTGAAATCCATATTGTGGAATCACTGCTTTCGGCAGAGGACAGTTGCACTTGGCCTTGGTGGGCCGAGCTCTGTTCCCATGCTCTAAGACCAAGATGTTTCCCATTCATTTTTTCTCAAATAAAATATGCTCTCAGCCTTGTCAAAACATGACCTCTTCTCTGTCTCCCTTTGGTCTGGAAGCCGACTGGACCGAACTGTTTCTTGGGTTTTGAACTTTTAGATAAATGATTTAGGAATCTTATTAACAAACTGTGGCAGGGTGGAAGTGAGGTAGTCTTTCCTTTCTGCTTCCTTTAATAGAGTCCATACAAAGCACAGTCTGTCATATTCAGTTAGTTTACTGTTTTTTTAATAATACATAATAGCAAGTACAAGAACTTGCTGAAGAGAACTGTCATTGGGAACAGACAAGTGTATTGCACTATAAAAATGTATGCCGACACTCTAGAAATAGAATGTCTAAAGTCATAATTCTAAGCCCCTCCTGTTTTAGCATTTAAAAAAGTGGTCTGACTTTAGAACTGCTAACTTTTCACCTCCCCCCCACCCTGACTTGCATATCAGATCTGTTGTCTGCAGAGTTGCAGAGAGAGAGAGAGAGAGAGAGAGAGAGAGAGACAAGATTATAAGCCATTTTTCCAGATGGCTTGAAGGAGGTCAGGAGAGGACACTTTAGCTTGTTCCAAAGACTGCTGAAGTCAATGAGATCCTTTTCTTTTTTCTTTTTTTTTTTTTTAAATTTATTTCAGTAGGCTCATAATTCCTGCCAGTGGCCTATTCCTTATCAAACCCTGAGAGTCAGCACAGATAGCATTCAGACCACTTCGAATGTTTGGGCAGAACTCTGGAATCCAGCCACGGAATCACAAGTGCCTTTTTCATTGCATGTCTGTGGCACACTTTAAGTCATGGGAAGAACCATGTCTTTTTCTGGGAAATCTAGTTTAAAAATAGGAAGAACCTGTTTCAGTTCTAGCAAGTTCCTCTGCAGGACTTTTTTTAATCCAAAGCGTGCTGATGCTTTTGTGAATGTAGTAGTGGAGAGGAAATTACCCTTGTTATCTGGGAAGAATTATATGGAGAATGAGGAAGTGGACAGTAGTAACTGTGACCATATGTACATGAGTAAGAACAGCTAGAGACACCTGAAACAGTTGACATTTTAAATATTAAAGGAGTCAACAGTGGGAAATGATTTAGTATTTGTTACTCCCATTGTTCCAAACAGAAGATGATGATGCTAAGTACCGTGCAGTATTGCGGGGGGGAGGCGGTTTTGGGATGCTGCAGCCTTGATTTGGTTATGTGTATTTTGGACTTCCAGGGATTTTCTCTTCTCCCTAACCCCCCCCCCCCCCCCCATTTATTTGCTAATTCACAAATGTCAGGAACCACAATTCATTTCCAGCAGTTAGTTCGAAGTGGTGAGGTTTTGTTATTTTTAAAAGGCTTAGGATTCTAATTATTCGCACAAAGTTCTTGCTGTTTTTTACTGCAAATTAAAGCTGCAGATATAAAGAAACCCACATGCCACGGAGCTAAAGCGCCCAGATTACCAAAGATTTGCTGACTGTGAGAAACGTTACGCGAGTAACTCTGGAAACAGAAGTCATTGTTAACCACAGTACACGCAGTGCTACAATAAATATATAAAATAAAAATAACATTGACATGGAGAAGACTTCTCACAGTGGTTATATCCCATTTTAGAGATACACATTTCCCTTGTGGAATTTAACTGGAAATTGTATGCAAAGCAGTAAACAAAGATTTCTGCATTCACACTTGGGGCTCAATTGTGCTACTAGTTTTAAAAAGTGAGTTGCTTGGAAAAGCAGGTGCATTTATGAATGTCATATAGATGATACAGCATCTGCTGCGTTTTCTTTTTGCAAGCTATACGCTGGCCAGCAGAATTGCAGATTTCGTAAATTTGGTTCTACAGCATTTGACCAACATCCGTGGCCCAGACTAAATCTGCTGATTCTGCTCAGGGGAAGCTCCTGTTGGAGCTCATGAAAGATTTTATTAATGAGGGTGACAAGATCAGGGACCTTTGTATATCTACTGTATTACCAGCTGAACCTTACTGCAGTTGTCCGGAGTCTGGTGGACTTCACTGGCTATTCCTTTATTGCACAGAGACATAATGAAATATACACATCCTGTAATCCAGCAGGGCATTTATGCATGTTCAACCTTAGTCATGTGAGCAAGCCCTGCACTTTGATGCAGGAAGCCTGCCAAAATAGAGCCATCTGCAGTGTGTATAAAGTACAGGAAAATCAGCCACTTACTTTTTTCCAGACTGCGCTCATGCAGGAGGCCTAAAGTTTGAAGCAGAGTAATTATTGTTATGGCACTCGCCCTCTGTAGTATTTCAGAGATGTAGAAAGGCAGAACCTCCTCCAGATTACGCATCTGAGAAGGCCCATGTGTAGCGTTTACTTTCAGTAGTGTCAGCTGTGTTGGGTAGGGATGTAGGACCACCCACCCTGCTTTTTGTTAAAAAACACTTTTTTTCTTTGTTTCTCTGACAAGTATACATGTTTTCTACTTATTATATTTCTTGCTTGACAGAAATGCTGAGGTACAGTTTTTGTTTGCCTTAATTTGTTAGAGATCATGTACGTGACCTCTCAGGCAGATGGCCTCATTTCTGATGATAAGTATATGCTCATTGGGGATCAGAATTTACCCTGCAGTATCCATTGTCAGCAGTGCTCTGCTCTGAATAAACTGAAAAATGACTCAAGATTCCAGCATTTCAATATGTAGAATGGAACATGGAAAAGAAATAAAAGCTACTGTCCCCTGTCCAGAAGAGCTAAGAATACCACTGCTTAAAACTGCATAGACACTAACGGAAACCCAGTGTTTTGCAGGACGCTTGCCCCATGCTTCAGCATGAGCTGATGTTTATGTGGTAATTTCAGCTGGTTCTTCCTTCCGCAGCATTAATGTACAAGTGCAAAATTGTCTCTCTAGAAAAAGCAGGAGTTTGAATAGTTTTTAAGTTTCAGTCTTCAAGCATGCTTTGCCTTCTATGAAGTATAATCCTATCCCTTTGTACATGTTGGAAATACATTCATTTCCTTTGAGGCAAATGATTGTCCCCTCTCTGTTAAGTGTGCTTACTCTCAAAACCAGTACTGTGTCTCTGAGACATTAAGATGGCCTGTGACTCATCACAGGTCTGTAGCGTTAATCTTTGCTCTTCTAAAACAGGGGTGTGATCTACATCCTTTGCAGTTTAAGGAAATCTTATCTTTGTCTTCCACTGTCAGTGATTGCTGACTGTAGCCCTATCTATACCAGGAAAAAACACAGCACATTAACAGCATTAGTAGTCAGACCACCTGGCTGCTGACAACACTGTTTTTAGCACTGCGTTGATTAAATTTTCTTAAAGCAAGATAATACGAAACAGTGCTGAAAACAGTTTTTGTACCTGTTGAGTTGCCTCAGATCTTCCAGCTTGGTGCAACAGAGCTTGTGCAGAGAGACCTCTCCAGTAAATATCTGGTGCTGACTGCTTTGTCACAAGTTGAGTTTGGGAAGGCCAATAGCTGCATTTGGACCAGAAAGTACAAGCCAAATGCTGGAGCATGCTCAGTTAAGGAAAGGTGTACCTACATTGTAGTTTATGTGGAACTGATTTCATTAGCTGTTTGTAAAGCTGGGCTGCTTTGTAATCTCTCTTCATTAAATGGTGCCTTCTAAAGCCTGAATTTAGTTCTGCAGTGCCCTGCCTTGGGAGGGCACTGAAGGTGCAAGATAAAATCATTGTAGACTTTAGCCTGTGTAGGGAGCAGTGTTTGTGGATAGGTGCGTATGCCTCACCAAAAATTAGGCTCAGCTCTCTTTACAACAAACATGCCCTCTCCAGCTGAAGTGTATAACGCTGGCGCAAGGTCCTACTTTCTGAGATGGAGCACAGCAGAGTAGGCCCAAAAAAACAAAGCTGTGGGTGCTGCTGAAGCTACCATCAGAACCCCTCCTGACTTCAGCCTGGCTAGGATTTCACCTGTAGCCTCTGTTTGCAGGAGTTCATGAACTAGCTAAAAAGAGATTCCCAAAACAACGTGATGCAGAGCTTGTAGCCATGCTCGTGTTTGCCTGGCTGCTGTTGGAAGAATTATCTGAACTAGTTACAAAGCTTAAAAGAGAAAACAGACCGGATAGCTATTACAAATTAAATGTGCCTTTTCTAAAAGACAGAGGTGTGATGCAGCACATATGCTGAATTGGGAAGAGATATTATATTTGTAATCATTCAACCCAAACACAGACAGGCTGCAAGTTGCTGAATTTTGTTTTCTTTTTTCCTCCTCCTTCCCTTGTTTGACTTAAACCATGAAACCAGTGGCACTCCAGCCTTTATTACTGTTATTGAATTGTACTGTAGTATTGTCCAGGCACCCAGACTGAGGTCATGGTTCTGTTATTTTGGTACAGATGAGTTTTACATAAAACCAGACCATCCCTGTAGAGTTTGTGGCTGCAGAAAATTATTACAGAACTAAAGAGAGGAGAGTTTTGTGTTAGAGGACTGGAGGGTAGGAAAGAGGGCTTCAGAGTGCTACCAGAAAGCAAGCTATAACAGCTGGTTGACTAAAGAGCATCCTGTTATCAAAAAGATTCAGACAGACACGTGCTTCTGTGCCACCCTCCAGACCTGCTGGTGTGAGCCAGTGACTGCATACCCTTGTTAGCGTGGCTGAACTAGCCTCTCTTGCTGTCTATTGGGGCTCATTTGCTTGGGCTCCTGTCCTGCACTAACATCGCTTTGTGACTTTCGGGCCAGAAGCGACTCAGAGCATGGGTAGAGCTTGCTCACATCTGTCTGGACCAGCTATGCCCTGAGAGAGAGAGAGATGGTGACTGATTAAATGCAGCTAAAGAAGCTCTTGCTGCCAAAGATTTTCCTGGAATCCCTCATAGGCAGAGGCCTGGAAACACCAGAGATTTATGTGTGGCCGGGTCACAAGACATTCTCGATATATAAAACTGAACCGATTGTACGAAAGCTATTTTTGCAAAATGAAATCTGTTTCAGAAAACTGGGACTTCAGTTGCTGTTTGTTTCTTGGCAGCAGAACACTAACGCCTGTGATGTGCTGCCACTCATTTCTGGCAAGCACTAAGTACGTGGTTTATAATCTGCGTTCATACATAATCACTTTCAAGTTGTTTCTATAGATGCTGAATGTAAAATATTTGGATCAAACAGATTGTATTACCTTACATAACTTGTTCTCTCGCATCTATTTAATGCAGCATTTCTCTTTTTTTGCAATTATGTCGGTTATCTTCTGTTTGGGAGATTATTACAAATTGAACATTACGACTATGGATTGTACTTTTGGAACAGAGCTTCTAAACATAGAGGAACCCCATCAGTGGAACAAATGACTTGTGGGTGGCATTCAGGCAGAGTGGCATATGCATTCCTTCTCATTTTGTTTGCCCTAAGGAAAGCTTTCACGCATCCTAGAATGTATTTTCCCTCCATCTCCTCACCCCTGCTTGTTTCCTCGTTGTCACCTATATTTATTATAGTGCTCTATATATTCTGGCCCAAATTTTGTGTCTTTCCTTAGATTTCACTTGTCCTTTCCTAGAGCAGCTTTCCATGGGCTTAACTGGAAGTTTACTTGCATAAAAATTAAGAGCTTCTAGATTTGATTCTTTCAATATAATCTCTCCCTTTTTTTTTGCTCGTACTGACTGTGCTGGAAGCAGATCCCTTTGTAATACCTAACAGCATCTCCCGTCTTACCACCATAGTTAACTGAGCCTCTCACAGTCAACAATGGATTTATTTCAAGGCCCATGAGAAATAACAGCACAACTTTATTCTCCTGTTAAAATAAGTGAACTGCATCTCATATAGATATAATGTCTTGTCTAAGGTCACATAGAGAGACAGTAACAAAGCCAACAATTTTAAAACCCTATCCTGATTTCTAGTTCATTGCCTCAGGTGTAGGAGGAGTTTTGCAAATGCTGCATTTGCCTAATGATACTTATTTTTTAAGAAGGAAGATATCAGTTACTTCAATTCTGTACTACCTCATATACCTTTATATACCTTTATACCCTTTATATACCTTTTATGCATGTTGACATGGATAATAATTATATATATTATATATGTTGATACAGATTATAAAACTGCTGTTTTAGGGTTTTTCTTTTTTAATACCAGTTTGATTGGAAGTGAAGTCTGCTTAAGCAAGCATAATAAATTTAAAACAACTCAACAGAATTTCCATTGGGCTGTTTTAATTCTGGGGTTTGGCCATATCTTTGCGATATACACTCCATCTGAAAGATTTTACTTGAATCTAACTCTTTGACTCGCTAAGGCATATTGTGTTAGTTAGGTCTAAAATATCCGTTACCCACAGTGTCGCTTCCGTTGTGAATGTAAACTCTGCCTCCACATGGTATCTCAGCTAAATACTTTATTTTACGGGTTCTAATTCCAGGCCTCATTTATGACAAATACAAATTTCTCCGTCAATAAACTAGCCACTTCCCCCCAGTCATTCTAAATCTTTTATCTTATTGCTTTCAGAGAGAAAATCAAGAAAGGTCTTAAGGATTTAGAGGAGGTAAAACCAGCAGGTGACACATACATACATGAAGGGTTAAAACAGGTAGGTTTTACCCATCTCATTGCAATCAAAAGATCCTCTCTTCTGACCCTTTAGATAGCAATAATCTGTAATGTAAATGGATTGCATGTTTCAGTCTGCTACACTCAAATCTTCTTGTTCTTTTTTATGTGTTCCCAAGACTGTCCAGCTATTCAGCAAATCCCATGCAGGAGATTAGCCATCATCAAAACTTGACATACGGAATTTCTTTCGTTTGATCCTTTGCAGTAGGGAGTGGTTCTTTGTCATAGATCAAACAGCTGATACAGCATACCACTTACATGGTAAATAGTCACACAGCTTTGTAGGGCTGTGAGTGTAACTGTGCCTCCTAGAGAATGTGCTTGTAGACAATTAACTGCACAGACAAGCATTTTCAGAACAACTGGCCTTAACTTTGGGATGTCTTAATTATAGAGTTCCCAATTGCTTATATTTTCTTCAGGTGCACAATAAAATTATACTTTGTCATTTTTCTAGAAGTTTAGGCCCTGAAGGTGAGGAATGAGATGAGCATCTAAGCTTTCACTGTTATGGATAGAAACTGATTTTCTTCCTTTATGGCTGTAGAGGCAAGTTTGTAATTGCAGTGTGTGCACTGAAAAGGCAAACAAAAGTTTGTTACTGATTAAAAAAATGGTAGCTTTTCCAAAGGTTCCTCAGTTAGTGACCCCAGCACTTTGGAGATGGGCTCACTGTTAATTTCAAAATATTAGTCACAATCCTTGTCCAGTCCAGATTACTGCCTACAGCCTTGCCTGAACTCTTGCTACCACTGATGAATGGTTTCCTTGTCAGTAATTAGTAACGAGGAAGCAGAGGATTCTGTAAAGAGATGGGTTTCAATATGAGGTAGTGCGTTGTTTCAAACACTACGTTAACTTAGATGTTGTGTCTTGCTTACAAGGTCAGGTATACTTTTAAGCTGGATAAATATTTTTCATTTTCAGGCTAATGAGCAAATTGCAAAGCAAGGAGCCTCGAGGTTTTCTAGTATCATCATTGCATTGACAGATGGCAAGCTCGATGGTCAGATTCCCTTGTATGCAGAGAAAGAGGTGAGCACTAGTTGAAAATGCATGTTATATTCTGAAGAGCGTGTGTTGCCCGTTGGACAAAAAATGTTTATTCCTCTTTTCTATTCTGGGGCAGGCAAAGAAGTCCAGAGAGTTGGGCGCTCGAGTTTACTGTGTTGGCGTCCTCGATTTTGTACAAGAACAGGTAAGAAAGTTACTATTTTAAATTACTAGTCAGTCTCTCATTTTAGGGTTTTATAAGGGTTTTATTAGGTATAGAGGAATTAATTTGGGTTGCCTTAGGCAATATAATGTTTTCTCTGGCTCAGGAAGCAGAAACTCAGATGCGTACATAGACCTAAATAGAATGTGTGGGTGTCGCTTTTATTGCGGAAAAGACCTGTCGGAAATAGCCTTGCTAACTTGTAGCTGCCTGCAGAAAAAGGTGTAGGAATAAATCTTTCGACTAAGATGGTGACCAGATTAGACGACAGGTTGCATTAACAGAGTAGCTATAGACAAACTTCAAGCAGAATGAATAACAAACTTGGGATAGGAAAAAGAAAGAAGGATCAATGCCATTAATCAACTCAAAGCTCTTCTGGAGTTCCTCTGCTCCAGCAAAGCTGTGTTCTAGTCAGCAATATAGCTACTCTTGTACCATGAACATGCCTTAAATGGAGAAGTATATAAAAGATGTGTTAGTATAAAAGACACACAGAAAGGCCTTTTAACCGAATGCAGAGTAAATAGGGAAGATAACAGCAGAAAGAGATGTAAAATTACTGCTGAGATACAGACCCTAAAAGGTTGCCTTAGTGTGGTTGCGTTTGGCATGGTGAATAGCCACTGAAACATTTTGTTAGCATCAGTAGACTGTAGTAAGTCTACTTCAGAAAAATCATTTAGAAAAATCATGATCAGCCTCTTCAGCTGTGAGTTGGGGGGGACTCGACATTTTCCTTCTCTTGCCAAGTTGATGGAAGTTGTTATTTTCAGACATCCTTTTACATTTTAAGGCTGAAAAACAGTGTACCAAGTTTACTTTGCCAAACAATTCATATGTATGCATGTGTTTTCTCTCCAAAGCTTGAAAAAATTGCTGATACGAAAGAACAAGTCTTCCCTGTCACTGGAGGATTCCAAGCACTTAAAGGAATAATTAATTCTGTGAGTATTCAGGCAGTAAGCTGAACACTTCCTCAAGATTGTAACATACCCTCCACTCCCACTTTTCCAGGCAGAATTGGTTCCTAAATCAATGATTCCAATATATTATGTTTTTCTCCTTATCTTAGAGATGGCATTCCATAAATTAACATTGTCTGCCACTCCTGCAATTATTCACCCTCAGACTTTGTGTGAAGTTTGATAAGACCAAGCTCAATTAAGTGCACCGAGTTTGAGGGGGATGCATTCAGGAATGGCTGCTTCAGGCTTAGTCTGAAGAAATTGAGACTCTTACTCCAGGAGAGTTGAGAACAACTAGTTCAGAGCATTAGGAACATGTGAAATGTGTATGTATCACAAATCTCTGTATACAGGGAAGTATTCTAAATGCCAGCTTTAGCCTCGGCTTCAACCACTTGTTTTCCCAGTAAGTAGTCAGGCTTTCAGTTCCTTTTTTTGAACATTTCATGAAAAAGTCACATCAGTGAGATGGGGTGGTTTCACTGATTACTATGATTTGCTCGAAAGGATCAAAGCAAGAGGAACTTTTAGTTGCGATCAGTGGCTGGACAGTGTTTTAGCTGTGAGTCGAGAAGACACTTTTGTGAGGACCTAATTTATTTGCCTCATCTCCAACTAAAGGCTGTGTGCTCTACGAAAGGGTATGAGAGCTGCTGCATGTAGTTCATCATATCAAATCATATGTGTAAAAGCTGCTTTAAACAGCAGAAGGGAAAATCTTACAAACTTATTGTCAAAGGTGAAGTCAAAAGCAACAAGGAAATCCTTTTTCTGAGAGAGATCTCATTGTAATTCATTTTTCTTATCCCCACTCCCCCCCTTTTCTTTAAAAAAAATAAAGGATACTACTCACATACAGGATATTATGCAGCCATGAATTTATCACTTCCCTTAAATAGTGTGGTTTTTGGTGGAAGTTAATGGCATAACGAAACAACTTTTTTCCTTCTCTTTGCTCAGAATAAATGCAATTTCAGAAGCTGCCTTGCACAGTTTAAAGAGATATAGCCAACCTTTTCATGCACTGACATTTATTTTCCTGAAAAGATAGTACACCCCATGCGGTGCTCCTTTTTTAATCTCACTCTGTGCCATTTTCAAGACTTAAGAATCAGTTTCTCTGGTAGTGCTAAGTGATGCAACATTGAAGCCATTAGAGGTAGTCTTATTTATACCAGCTGAATGTTTGGTCCCAATTGATTAGGTCATTAAGTTTCCAAGGATACTGCATTTTAAAATGTGTATATCAAGATAATACTTGGTAAATGAAGAAAACAATTGCGTTTGGACTTTCCCCTCCATCAAGGGCCACTGACCTGCAGATTGGGCCCTTCCTGGCAATGGGATTTCTCCACTCTTCTTGCTCCTTGAGGAAGCAGCAGGCATAGGATGTCCTGAGGTTCTCCAAGATCTCAGCTTAAGGATTCTGTAATTAAAATATGCAGAATATCCTGTCAGTTGTCCCATTATCCCCCATTCTTGGCCAGAGTAAATTTGGGCAGGCTCTGGCTACAGGAAGTGCCAGCCTGCCTCCTTTATGCCTCCCAAGAACTTTCAGGCGCCTTTGCTCGTTTTTGTGGACAGGATGGGGGAAACTTGCCTGATAAGATTTGGCAGATGGGGTTTGCACAAGCCTCAGTCCAGGCTCTTTTGGTGCTTGTGAAAACCCTATCCAACTAAAATCCAAGATTTGTGCCTATCGCGGCTGTAGAGCAAGAAGAAACGCACATAATGGCAACACCCTTGTTTTCAAAAGAAAAGCTTAACTCGGGCAGGGAGAAACATGACTACTTTGCTGTCAGACTATATAAAAAAAGCAAACTTCAAGGGAACTGTTCTGGAGTTTAACACATTGACTGCTCCTTTAAACTGTGACTGAACTGAGTCATTTAGGGTTTTATTTAGCAGACTGCAGTTTGAACAGGTATTTCAACACTCAGCTTATTGTATATTTCTGTCTGTAAAAAGGCTGTATGTTATGACTATTCAGGCCTGTGCAAAACATTTTCACTGATAAATAAAAGAGCATAAGAAAGCCTTTCTGATGGGAAAGGCATCAACTGGCTTCAGTGTTACCTGCATCAGTTTCTTTTGTTGGGTTAAGTAATCAAACAAAAACAATTAGACCTAGTTATTTGATAGTTCCTGGGGCTTTTAGAGGTTTGAACACTGTTTCCAGCTTCCTGGAAAGCATTGAATCTAACTGGAGTTTCATTTAGCTGTCAAGGCATTTGAAATCCTCCTTTTCTCTTCTACAGAAGACATGTTAACTGTATCTGTTGGAAGCTGTGGGGGAATGATACACTGCCAGAATCCTTGTTTTACCACTGAGCATAGATTGAGGTATCCGTAGATAGATTTTTTTTTTTTAATGCACATATGGTGGCCGTATTAATGTGGTTGATTGATAACTCAATTTTCATTCAAGGGTTTCTGACTGATTGTGACTATTCATTCTCATTGCACTATAAAGTTGGTAAGCAAGATCTAATCAAATGTGAAATAGTCACAGTTTTCCTTTTTATCTGTGATTATAAATCCTTTTGGGTTTGCAAGTTAGCTAGAGAATACAGGCCTAAAGAGACACTGTGTCACAAAAGGGAAAGCTAATTTCAAAATAGATGGAAATGAAATACCCATGTCACAAATATGTAGAAGTATTGCCCAAAGCTTGGTTTCAAAGGTGCAGTTGTGAAGTATTCCACTGACATTGTTGAGCATTTTTTATTAAAAATATATGGTTCCCAAGACTTGCAATGACTCAGCAATTAAAACTCTCAAGTGAAACTACCACAAAAAACTACTGAGTAGGAATGATGGGAGGAGCTGCTTGTAGCCTCTACTATATTTGTCTCTATGGGACTCTTAACTGTGAAATTTTTTGGCTGTTACATTGTTACCCTTGTAGTAAATTTCAAGAGAATTGAGCAGTTAACCTTTTGTTGATGGAAGAAAGCAACAAGCTTTATCACAAAGAATCTCTTAGTACCTGCATCTGCAGTTGTTCGAAGTATAAACAGGTTTTAGGATTCTTTGGCCACATACACAGAACATGTTTAGTGATGGCCACAGATTAATATTGAAGAGAACTGGAGGTGAGCATTTAGAGAAAACCTAGCTCAGATCTTGAAAGCTTGTATTGTGTCTTGACCTTCTTACTCTGGATAAAAATTCTAGTGAAGTTAGTAAGGACTTGACCTCCATGACATGCTGTTTCTTTTGAATAATATCAACTAATGATTAAAAAACTGCACACAGACTTCTGTGAAGAGGGAACTGTTTTGTTAAGTTTTCAGCTCTTCTGGCATTGCTAATATCTAACTGCACTAAGTAGTGACTGAACAGCATTGTCAGAGTAAATAAATCTAAGCAGAAAGTCTAGAGCTTACAAGAAAAATGCTGAAGGCAAGATATTATGCTATCAGGAACAGTTTACTGATTTAGTTTGGCTGATAATTACATGGAGTATGGCCTCACGAGCAAGCCATGGCAGTGTGAACTGAAAGGGTTTGGGAATGCACAATTTACATCACCATGTGACAGTTTAGTGCTGTATAAGAAAATGAAATCCCTTCTTTTTCTCCTCCTCTCCTATATATGGTTTATGGTAAATGAAAATATTTTTTGATTTGATAAAGAACCATTTGGGAATTTATCATTTACATTGTTAAAACTGAGTGTCTCATAACCAAGATAGCACCTTCCTAACTGGCCTTGGGGGAGTGCTGATGAGGTTGCACTTGTCTTGACTACATTCAGATGCAAGGGTGCTGAGGATCTTTTGGAGAGGATTAGCAGGGTCAGGACCCAAGCTGTTTCAAGAAAGCAAGCTAACACAAGAATGCTTCACTTGCATTTAACTACATATGGTCCTGAACCAGCGTGTTCATCGCGACAAACACTGTGGAGACTTCGGTACTTATTTAATAGCTCAAGCTGAGACTTTCAAGATTTCCCCATGGGATCAGTTTCCACAAGATGACTACAGACTGTGGGGCTGAGAACCTGGAGAAAGTTTGAAGCATCTGAGGCATCAGGTGAAGTCTTTTCTGTAATGCAAAAGCAGTATTAGACTCCCTCTCAAGGAAGAAAGCAAGGGGTGTTTGTTTTCACAGAAGTGGGAAACGTTGCAGTTCTGAACACTGTTGTTCCTAACTGTTTGATCACACGTGAAATGACCACTGTAGGAAAAATAAGTAGTGATGAAATTAAGGAGCTGGGAGCCAAGATGCTGCTGTTATCTGACTCCCTGTTATGTCAAACAGGCAGAGTCTTTAAAAAAAGATATACCTCTGCTCCATGGTTGAAGGGCTCTATGTGTTTTCTAATACCCTGTCTGCTTGCCCCAACCCATCTCTAGTTATTTGATGCCTCTTTAAGCATAGCAATACTACTTTGTACGATCACCCTTCCCTGCTTCTGTTGTGCATGTTATACTTGCTGTCATATTCTCTCTTTAGAAGATTTTTGTTTGAATGGTACCAGGAAAAAAAAAATCCAACCAGCAATATTTGGGGTCAGTTTGATTTGCATGGGACTGTTTCTTCACAAGGCTGAAGTTTCACTGATGTTCCTGTAACACTCCAAACTGCATATCAGTATAACCTTTTATCTCCAATTTTTCCTGCATTTTTTTTCATATTTTGCCTGCCTGCGTGGCATATTTCTGTGCATATATTTTGCACAGATCAGCAAGTCTAAATTGCTTATGTGCCACATTCTGAAAAGCAAAAACAGTAAAGTATCCCTGCTTCCCTTTTCACTTAAGCGAACACAAGTCCTACTGATCTGTGAGCCAAAGTTGCCTTGTTGTCTCTGGGCAGAGTTGGACTAGGCTTGTGTCTTTAAAAGTTACATTAATGGAGCTCACTTCAGTAACTTTATTAGAGTATGTGACAGCTGTAAGTAGACTTAAACCCATTTTTATACTAAAGTGAGCTGGCAGCGCATAATACAGGAAGTTAAATTTTTTTCGTACCTACCAACCCCCCCCCCCCCCCCCCCGATTTACTAGATAAGATTACAGGAACATGATACTTGCAGAACTTAGAACTTTTTTTTAACTACTTCCTTTTATCTGAACTGTTTTACCTTATATTGTTACAAGATTTCTGAGACTCGTACCTGAGAGGAATTAGAAATATAAATGTTAATCTCTGGCTTTGCATGTTCATTTTGTGTGTATGCAGTTTAGAATGGGGCATTTTCTGTGGGAAAACCACCCTTAAAAATAGAAAAAAATATTTTCATGCCATATAAGCTCAGCAGTTGCATCACCTAAAACAATTTTTAATTGTACTTTTAAAGTCAAATTGTCTCCAAGTTGGCCAGGTCCATCTAGAAAAAAAAATCTGAACCCTTTGCATGAATTTGTAACTTTGTCAAAAAAAGTTGCAAATTCATAGTTAGGATTGACACTAAAATAACACAGATTATGTCTTGGACTTCCATCTTTTCATGAAGAGATACGGCATCGTAGAACAGCTTAGTAACTGTCTGTAGACAGCCCCCCTGCAGCTGTGCCTTGACTACTGTGTTCAGCTCTGCAGATCTCATGACTGCAATGGTATTAAAAAAATTGAGAGAAAGTTAGCAAATGATTTAACTATGATGGAGAAGGGGCCAGCACGACAAGAGGAAATGACTGTTGGAAGGACGGAATAATACAAATATCAGTAATTCCTTTGTCACATTGGGTGTTTTCTGTGGAGGTGCCTGCACTGAAATTAGTAGCCCCATTTGCTGCATAGTATCTTATCCCACATGAATAAATTCCTCAGTATCAGCTTGTGCCCCCACTTCTTGTTTGAAGGGCAACCTGAGGGAGAGGCTACCTCACTGTTTGTAGGGCATCAACTCTGAGGCTGAACTGGAATGACTTAGGACCATAAAATGGGCATACCTACAAACGGTAAAATTGAGTAAAGGCATAATGCAACCATGGCCCTTTAAAGACTGGGTTCATAACAGACACAGTGACACACTCTTTTGCTAAAGTAGCACAAGCAGGTACTGCTATAAAAATATTTACTGCTGAATTACAAAAATTCTTTCCAGAAAAATTTGTTGGTAATAGGGAGAAGGTCTGCTTTGATTGTAAAGTACGGTCAGTAAAATCTCTAGAAGTCAGAGTCACTTGAGCAATAACAGTTTATCTATTGAATATCTAGAGGGTTTTTTTGTTTTCCAGTTACGTGGTTCCTGTATCAATTACTGTGCATATAACAATACATTCCTGCCATTTGATGAAAGCCAATCTGTAGGGCCCAAAGTGAACAATTATATAAAATGTATGTGGCCCTGGCACACACAACAGCTTGGAATGCCTGACTAGTCCCTGTCAGCAAGGGGCAGGCCTGTTCCCAAATGCCTTATGGTCTAATATGTCAAGGCCAAGAGAAGAGGGTCAGGGATGCAGAGGCACAGAGAGATACGTGACTCATGTTGGATAGTGAGTTTTCTGGCAGAAGGGGAAAAAAGAACCCAAGTCTAGTGAGCGGTAAGCAGTTATGCTGAGCACGGTCAAGACCTGTTTCGTGTTAAGAACAATTTCATCCTTTCAGTTTGTAAAATTCATTGTATTCAGTTACAAAGATGTGCTCCAGCCTCTTTTCATCAATCTCTGAATCCTTCTGTACTAGATGTGCTGTCAGTAGGATTTCCTTGATCTGAGCTGGCTTTTGGGCTGGGGTGATCATGAGTTATTAAGCTCTAAGAGTCAGTCCACATCTCCCATCGTCACCTGCTTTAAGGCAACATGCCAGGTTAGTGGGCTTCATTTTGAGGGTGGGAAGTTTACAACTGCAGTGGTTTAATGTGCCAATGACAGACATTGTGGTCAATCTGCAGTAGCTCTTAAACTGAGTTAATACTGTTAATGTGTGCTGAGCCACTTGTGTCTAAACTGCATGTCTCACTGGTCAAGTTGCAAGCAATTTGTTTATCCAGTAATAAACAGGGACTAGATTATTTTGAAGTAGTTGGTACTTCTGCCCTGAGCCAACTCAGCTCACTAGAGGTGAAATTCCTCCCTGGTCCACCTTGCTTAGAGCACATAGACTGCTCTCCCCTTTTTTCCTCCCCTAAATGATATCCCTCAGCTGGAGATGAGAGAAGAAGGGTCTGTAAGCTGACTGCATGCTGTTAAGATTTTTCAAGAGCAAAATCAGCTTAAACAGTTGATTATCAATTACACATCAACTTAATTGGATCATTTCCTGTAGGAAGAAAATATGCTCAGTTTGTGTACTGGGAATCCAGGAAGCAAACTATTAAACATTTAAGGAGGTGGGGGAAGGAGAAATGCAACAAGTTATCATTAAAAGAATTATTCTGATTAAATCAGTCATCTTCTTTAATCCACTTCGATGGTCTAATATTCAAGCTGCGCTTGGTGCAAGGTTCAGAACTAACGTTGTGCTATGTTTTCCATGTGATTGAGACTGAGTAGATCGCTCTGGGAATTACTGCATGTAGTTGTTAAAGAGACTCAATGGCCTGGAATAGAATGCTTTCTGCTCTACCCTTCACTGTTGCACAGCCCTTAATTTGACATTCTCTGACATATTACAAACCATATAATGTTCTCCTGGAGAACCATGAGCTTGATAAGCCAGCAGCATAACTGACACGGTTCCCATTTTTCTGTGCATGCATGTGCCTTGTGATTTGGATTTGACTTGTCAGCTATCCCTGCATGGCTATCAGTTCTGTTACATAAGTGATACTGTGAACTCCCTTAAAACGAAGCATTCACAAGTCCAACCGAAATCTATTTAGTGTTTCCTTAGTGATAAGTTCTTCCGAGCCAGATTTTCCTTACTAATTAAAAAAAATAGCCCAAACAACTTTTTTCTTGTTATGGAAAGTAACAGTTTGTCTTGATCCTTATTTACATTACTTGCTAAGTAATGGGTTTAGGGTTGTTTTTAGTAATTTTAGGGTAAAGGTTCCAATGCTGTTAAAATACGCATCTCTTATGACCCACAGTTTTGTCATCTACATGTGGTTTACTCAGTGCCTGCAAATGAGGCACCGCTTAGGCATTGTATAATTAGAATATTCTCACTAACCTGACACTGCACCAGGCTTCTCGCCGATGGTTATTTTATGCAAGACCATATGTCTCATGGATTTTTTCATTTAGAGAGGGGACAGGATAGCAACCTCCCTGCCCCCTCCCCCCCTTCCTGTTGCTCTTTGTCTAAGACCAGGCTGAGCAATGTCAGGAAGCAGGCTGAAATTGACAGCGAGTTGTAGTTAGGAGCACAGATGTTTGGCAGCCATCAAAAGTAGAGCCCATTATGTACCTAACTGCTGCAGTTGCTTTGGCACAGCCTTGTTGGAGAGCTCCGTCAGAATTGTGTTTCCTATGAAAGTGTTTGCTTAATTTCAAGTTATCCGGGATTAAATGTCTTCCTTCTAGTGTGAGGTAGTCCTACTGACTCATTGCTTTCCTCACAGATTTGCACTGCAAAAAGTGTGTGAAATGCTAGGCTTGCTTTAATACAGTAAAGACACCTGATGCAGGGCAGTTCTGTAGACATCATATGGAATTTCATCATGCATATAATTATTTTTTATTGCTAATTATTTATTGTTTTTAAAGCAGATTGTAAGAACATGGACCTTGTAAAACACTCTCTGAAAGAATGTAAGATGCTACTTTGGGAGCAAGCAATTGAGTTAAGGAATTTAACTGTGAGTTGTTTTAAGGAGAAGCCAGCCTGTCTAGAGGCTAAGATGCATGATAAAACTTAAAGCAGGTGCCTCTGACTTACAGATTTTGAGCATAGTAAAGGTTACTGGAATATAATCAGTTAAGTCAAGGGGTCCACTTATATTCATTTACTCTTGTGAGCTACTCCGTATTTTTTTCTTTGAAGCCTAACTTGACCATGGCATAGGAATGCACAACTCCCATTCAGTTTAAGAAAGCAAAAACCTGTAAAAGAGAAACCTATAGTGAAACCTGCACACAGTGGAGCCTAAGTTTTTCACCACCATCCTGCCTTCACTTATGCTCATGTTGCATATTGTAAAATTCACTCTACTTAATTTAAAAAAAAAATACTGATCTATATTCAGTCAGCATTTCAGCCTCCAGAAGAAGAAATGCAGCAAAGTAGACCATTGCTCCACTTTAATACCTCCTGCTTAAGTTTCATTTTCTTTTTACTGCCTCAAGAGTAGTGGAAAGAAAACTGAAGTTCAGCAAAGGGGAGGAAAAAAAAAGACACAGGAAGAATCCAAGTTGCCAATAAGACTTTCAGTGACTCACACAGAAGAAAAAAATCCCACAACATATACCAACCACATGGAAACATGGGGTAAGCCCAGTCCTAATTCAGCCAATCAGAGCAAATGAAACAAAAATCTTTTTAGGAACTGAACTAGGCACCTGTGTGAGCTCAGCTTTAATTGGTTTGGCTTCACTTGCTCTAACCAGACAGGCCATTAGCCCTGCCTAGCTGGAAATGACTAACCCAAACAATAGTACAACACTGTTTTCATTAGGAATTCTTCAGCAGATTTTTACAGCTCCAAGCTGGGATGAAGCTCAAAAAGGTATTAACTTACCAGCAAAAGGACTAACTCAAGAGCATTGTTCCACAGCTCTAAGCAGTTGAATGCAGCCCTTAACAGCATTTCTGTACTCCTTTTATACTCATTGCTACTACTGCTGTCTGTGTGCTTACTGCTTTTGCACTCAGAGGACTCTGCCCCTGCGTACCACTTATATAGCTGCTCCCCAAGCACCAGTTGCATAGGTGTGTGGCACTCCCTGATTAGCACTCAGTGGGAGACAAAAGGTGTAGGCAGTTCCTAATCAGGAAACAACCAACAGAACCAGGCAATTAGAGCTGACAAGCAAAAGAGGCTTTATCCACATGCGCTGTTCCAACTGAGACTAGTAATGTTAAGGCTGATTTTTAGTGCTATTTTGCCATCATGGTCCCTTTCAGATACTGTTGGCAAGTTAGCTGTAGTGTGTGCCATCTTCCTTTCCTTTCCTCTCCCCCTCCTTTCTGTACATTTTATCTAAATGTCCGTGTTCTGCAGTAACAATTGCAGGGGTTGTAGGTGGGCTGGCTTCCGTCTGTCTGCCATTACATCTTGACTGAGGGGGGATCTGAGGGAAATGCAGCTCTTCCTGGTGTAGGTGTGTCACAGTTAACTGAGAAATGTGCTTGGTAGGGTATGTTAGGAAAAGCACATCTTCTCTGCATGTCAAACTGTGAACGTGGCGTTTGCAGTTTGCCATGGTTCCTAGATCATCTTTCCTCATAGTTAGTTATAGTTTGCTCACTAGGTGTTGTGTTTATAGCATCCCTAGAGAGAAGGATGGACTCCACATTTGGAGGGGAGAGAGGAAAGAAAGGGGGTTTGAGATCTTAGAAAAGCCACTGTTTTGAGTTTGCTGGTAAATTAGCATTTTTTTACTGTTTTGCCATCTTCCTGAACCATGCAGGACACATTTTGCAGTGAGCGGACACATGACTGGCTGGCAGAATATGAACAGGAAGTGCTTGAGGTTCGCAAGCTCAGAGTGCAATGAGCAGGAGTTAATCCTGCCGTAAATACATTTTTGCACAGTGAGTGTGAAAGTGATTATATTGCACTGTCAGCATATCTTTCCTATAGCTTGCCATACGTGAGTGTAGCAAATAAGGTTATTTTTAACAGTTGAACATTTTTGCATCTTTAAAAATTGGTTCTGGAAATAGCAAGTTAGATGCATTTGTTATAGTAAATACAGTTTTGTTACCAGAACTGCATTGCCTTCCCCTGTAAAGATTCAAGCTAGCCTGATCTGCGAATGGCTTCCAAAGAGCAGTGGTGAAAGCAGAGGTGCCTGTCTGAATTAGAACTGAGGAGTAAAGGCCACTAGTGATTCTGGAAATCCTTTGTTGTTCAAAATTATCAGGGTGCTGTGTGTGACCACGAAGTGTCCAAGAGCTCTCTTTCGCCAAAAGTTCACAGTTAGACCTGTCTCTTAATCAGGAAGCAAATACCTCACACATCCACATCATTTTATGGTTTCAGAACAGTAGCTAGACTTGAAAACTGATATGGTGGTTCCATAAAGAATCCAGCTGTGCTGATGGCCTGTCCAAACCCTGTACTCAGCATACAGTTCTGGGGAGGAACAGATGCCATGAGAGTTATGGTTTATAGTGCTGATTGCTGCCAAAACCTTTTGAACTGCATGCTGGGGCTAAGCAAAATCAAATGATGCTGTGAAATGCATTGACACTTAACATATTTTGTTAATTGTCAATGTACAGTTGGGTTGCTCATGGCTTGTTCCTAGTGCATTGTTCTCACGGTATCTTGGAACATGAAATTCATTGAAGTGCTGGAAGGGAAAGTTGTTGTTTTAGCCTGCGTGTAATACTGTACCGCATGGTGCAGCTCTGTTCCACAGTATGTTCTGGGTATATGGTAGTCAAAATACTTACAAAGCTGCAGGAGCTGTACCATTTTACTATTTAAATTCTGAGAACTTTTAAGAGGCGGTAGCAAGAGTGAAAAGCGAGTCAGAGCAGAGCTGAGCTCCAGATGTGACAAGTTAAAGAGACACTGGAAAATGCAGAGGGCACGTTTTTTAAAGGAGGAAGTATTTGTATAAGGCAGGGGCAAGAGCTGTAACAAGGCTAAATTAATAAAAGAGGTGGAGTTTGCAAAGACTATAAGCACTGATGAGCCTTATTTCATCTTGTTGTTTGGCTGCCTTTTTTTGTAATTTATTGCAAGGGCGTCTGCTTTTTCTATGCTAATGTAATTATTAGTGTCGGTGTATTGTTTTTGCAGCTTAAATAATTTTAACAAAACATGATTCTGTTTTTCAATTCAGACACCTACAGGTCAGACACTGACAACATTTCAGTAAAACACCTCTAATAATTGAATTAAATATTTCATTAATGACATAAATGCTGAACTGCTTTGCTTATTTATGAAGTGAATTTTGAAGTTTATGTGAGCCTGCAGGAACCTTCTAGCAGGAAGCACATAGAAATCCGTGCCACAGACACAGATTGTAAGTATTGATTTACAACCAGGTTGCTCAGAAAGAAATTCAGTAGATGAAAAGTGATCCCAAACTGAAGGGTTGACATAGTGACTGGACTTTCTACGAAAGTTTTAAGTAAAAATTTACTTGTGCAGTTGTTTTTGCCTGAAGAAGATTAAACTACCCTTGAACACAAAACAGTCTGTGGCCTATAAACCTCTGAAATAGCTTAACAGGTGAAGATAAGCAGCAATCAGAAGATATGGAACTTGAAGCGAAAACCTGAATACCAGTTTGCTTTTTGAGAAGCCAAACTGTTCCAGTTCTGATTGCTGTGCACTACAATGTCATTAATGAACCAGTAAACAGAGTTTGGTAGTGACAGTGGCGTATGTAGAAACTCCTTGAAAAGACAAAGCCTCTGAAAGCCGTGAGTAGACCAGATACGACAAAGCTATCGTGGATGGAAGCTGAAGCTCACTTTCTGTGTGGGACATCAAAGCCTTGATCCAGCAAGGCATGTGTTTAACTCTCTTGTCTTTAAGCCAAGATCTTATCCCACCACATTCAACAAAACATTCATATGCTTAAAATTCCATGTGCAGCTAAGGAATGTGATAGCTGGCTGACAGACAGAATTGGGCAGTCCAACAGATGATTTACACATGACCCTTTCGGAAAAGGAGAGCGTGTTTAGCCAAATTCAGTCCCAGTGTACATTAACGAGTTTGCATCATGGATGAATTTGCTTTTGAGTGCCCATGGGATATCTCAGATGCCTTTATTCTGATAACCTCTGCTGTCTGAAGTATTCTGAAATAATTAACTTGCATTACTGATAAATGCTATGGAAATTTCCTGTACAGTATCCATTTACTTAATGGCCATAAGATGTGATTTCACTAAAAGCTTCAAAGGCTCTTTTGCCTTTAACTGTCCCTCAGAAGCTTTTCTGTGCTGTGTTTGCAGCACCGAGCGTAAGATGTGTTTGTGCTACTTGTTGTTGAGGTAGCTTTGGTAATAAGTGTTTACAGAAAATATAGCATAACACCGTCTCTTTTTTTGGATCTTACTAAGATGTTTGTCTGCTGCTGCAATATGGCAGTGATGTAACACAAACTCCGTGTATGAGGAACTACAGAATGAGTTTTTCTCAGTAGTCTGTTGTTTTTGTTGCTGTTGCTATTGCTGAGCAAGACAGCATTTGGGGCCTGAACTTAATGTCCCGTTGTCTTTAAGTATAACAAGAGATTGCTCATCCTGAAGAGCAGAAGTATTGCTTTCTGGTTTTTTTTCAGCAGCTACGCATGCTTCCAAACTGGAGTTAAAATGGCAAGCCCCTACCTGTGATTTTGATGGTGTCCATGAGCTTCTCCACTCTGTGGAGATAAGCCACTGTGTGTTTCCAGCTGGGGTAACCAGTTCTGCATAGTGTGGTTCTTTGTCAGACCTGGAGGAACTGCTCTGTAGGTTTTCCGCAGTTCTCCATTTCCAAGGTTGGCGGAAGGCAGAGCATAGGCTAACAGGTTGCAGTTCTGTTCTGCACTGGCTTGTGGGGAAATGTTTTGTTTCGGGGGAAGTTAGCACGCAGGGAAGCGCCTGGAAGGAAAGCCTTTCCAAGCCTGGGAGAACAGAGCCCTATATTTGGCATGGAACTCTGGAAATGAACTAGATGACATCAGCTCTTTGAATCTCTCCCCTGTATGCTCTTATGCTAGGGAAGTTTATAGTCTTATTTGAATTTATTACATGTCAGCAGAGTATTTAACTATCCTACTTAAGGATGGCCTTATATAGTAATTATTTCAACTTTACTTGTGGGCAGCAGGTTTGTAAATACTGAACTTGCAATGCCAAAGCATTCTCTTTGATTGTCATGAGCTGGGAAAGAAGGAATTTAGTCACACCTCTTAAGAGTTTCATTTAAATGTTGCTGATATTACAGCCCAGGTTTCCATAGCAAGATGGTTCAAAGTTAGTTTTAAAATTAAAAAGAAAAGGAGGGGAGGGGATGAAATCATATGCGTGCTTTGCTTTGTACATTGTCATTGTTCAGATTGGACTTCTGTAATGTGCAAAAATGAGGAAGTACCATTGGAAACTGTTTGTTGTTGACCTCTCTCTCCTCTTCCGCTGCAGAAGAGGTGGCAAGAATACCAGGTTTCAGCTGTAGGTGAGAACTCCCACACAGTGCGCGTAAGCCCAGTGCTTCTCCCTTTGAAGTCTATGCTAAGACACCAATTGTCTCAAAAAGGAGAAAAGTTAGATGGTTACTACGTGCTTTTCAAAATCCCTCATCAACTGTTGTTGAAAGAACATTCCAGAAGGCTGCTAAAAGGGGTGGTACAGGAATGGCCCCTGGTCCAGAGATATGAAAGCATATTTAATAATAGATCTTGATGCAAAATGGCCAAGTTGCCTTCACATCCTTCTTCCTGGAGAAATTAGCTTTTTATTGGAGTGCACTGTGTTAGCTTGTAAGGAACAGCTTGCATGGAAAGAGTGAGAAAAGATTAAAACAGATAGAAAAGAGTGTGAGCCAGAGAAAGGAGAGAGTAAAGAAAGGCCACAAGTTTCTGTACATCCTTTTAAGATGTGAAAATATGTTCTCCTCTCCCACATGTGAAAGAACAAGTGTTGATTGCTGTCTTTGAAAATATTTTCAGGTTTTCCAGTACGACAGCTGAATGCTAGTTACCTTATCCTTGTAAGCCAGATCATTCAAAACCAATAGGGCCTGGTACAATTAATCAAACTTGACCTTTTCCACAAATGCTCTTCCTGTCTTCTGCGATGGAAAATTTGGTCATATATATTGTTTAAATGCAGCTTTGAGGGAGTGTTGAGAGGAGGACTCAGAAGTTAAAGGAGGAGGAAAAAGAGCAACCTGTATGCTTTTAGGCTCGTTCTGCATGATTCAGTTTGAGACTTTACAGTGTGTTTCTGTTTTTCTGTTATATCTGTTTCTTAGGGCTACCTGATGACTGTTGCTGCAGGGAAGGATTTTCAGGGACAAGGCAAATATCTGTAGCAGTACCCTTTTCTTAAAGTAGAGACTATCAACAACTGACTTTTTGAAGGGTGAAGAAGTAGGTAGACTATCTTAGAAAAAACAAATTTCAGTGTGCCTATACTTTTTTTAAACAATTTCAACTTTGTTTTGCTGAAAATAGTCTGAGATCCTCACCCTTACCAAGAGATTTAAGATCTTTGAAGGGCAGGGCTTTCTCAAGTCAAGGGGAGAATGGCAATATTTGGATTGATGGAAAATTAGTGTCAAAGCAATTTATTATTTCTAAGGACAGTGTTAAAAGACAATGTTTTCCTGCTTTCTGTCATCATACCCAAGCAGCACATCTTCATGCAGACATGTGAAATCCATGGTGCTGTGGAGGAAATCAGTGTATCCTGAACTCTGTATTAAAATTCACTTTTGTTCATGAATTCTGATTACTTATTCTAAACCACATTTTATCTCAGCAGGAGTTGTTCTGTTTTTGCAGTTCATTCTTAAATCGAAAGGAAATTAAGCATGTCCAAATAGGTTTTGTTCCTGTTTTGTATTGGGTCTGGAAGTATAATATCAGAAAAGCACTATCAACTATGGTTGAGTAACAAAAATACTACTTTCAAGGCAGAGAAGTTAAATACGTCTGCCATTGTTTTCTTCCCACAAATTTTTCATATGGCCCTAATTTATCAGATAGTGGACAAATGGGGATAGGAGGGGTGCTGGAAAACTGCTTCCTGTGGATCTAGTGCTACTCTGATGTAAAAAAATTAATGAATTCTAGTGGGCCTTTAAAATGAAGTATAGGTGTCTCAGTTGGCAGGATAAAGCAAGGCTGTAGTCTCATTGATTTAAAATGGACTGCTCACGTAACTCAGTGCCCTCAGAGAAAAAACCAGAACCATGTTTTTACAGTAAAGTAAGAATCATCTGCTTTATTCCATCTGTATTTTACCCGTACAAAATGTTAGTTTATTTTACAAAAATAATAAGATAAGTTACAGTTCTTCTCCTCACACTGAAATAGGAATCAAAAGCCAAGTCCTTTTTTGGAAACAAGAGATGAACTCTTCAGCTGATATAAACTGGTTGAGTTCCACTGAACTTCAGAAAACTACATTCTTTCCAAATATCTCCACTGCTGTGTCTCATCCAAATATATGTGCCTGAGACACCTCTTAGATTTTTAGACACGACTTAATGCTTATAAATTAGTATTCAAAGCACTACAGAGAATCTGCACAAAACTTTCTGGAGAGGCAGGTGATATGGAAAGTGTTAAATGAGACAAGCAGTTCTTATTTTCTCAGAGCCTGACAATTTTTTTGAATATGTATAGTGACAGATATGGTACTGTTTGCACTGGGTCAGGATACGTAACAATAAAAGCAGCAAACAGGGCAGTGTAATAAAAACAGCTTCTAAAGGAAGGGAAAAGGAGGTAAGAGTAAGATGGATTTACATTTACTTACACTTAGGCCAACTCAGGAACAGGCACAGTTTAGCAAATGGCAGTAGTGAGGGGACAGTAACAGGACATTCTAATATGCACATGATAACACGGACCTTGGATGATTCCACACTGTTATATGTGAAAGCCTGCTGAAGAATATACCACTTGGTACAGGCA
This sequence comes from Dromaius novaehollandiae, assembly GCF_036370855.1. Classification (NCBI taxonomy): domain Eukaryota; kingdom Metazoa; phylum Chordata; class Aves; order Casuariiformes; family Dromaiidae; genus Dromaius; species Dromaius novaehollandiae. The sequence continues at coordinate 10,383,720 of NC_088101.1, read as the reverse complement.
CAGCTATACAAATACAATATGAAAGTGTTCTGAGTGAAAGAGGTCATTAAAAATTATTGGAAAAGTCACACATTATCATTTGAAGGTAGAAGGAAGTGTAATTGTGGATTGTTTGTGTGTGTTTGATCCTATAAGTTTCAGGTGACTTCTTCCCCCTCAGTTAGCAGAAGTCCTCTTACCTGCTTGCACAGAAAGGGAACAACATGTTGGTAACAGATCACAGCTCCTTTCTAGACAGCAACAACAAGCAGGAGATGAGGCCCTAGTACAGGGCTGAGATCCTACCAGTGGGGGTAGAGTGTGGGCTCATGATTGCAGCAACAGTTGCAATGAAGGTGGCCAGACATGCTTTATTCATTCCTTCTGCAAAGCACCATAGAAAATGGTGAAGTGGTCTGCAGCAGTGAAGACCTTGGTGCTATTTATGGCTCTGCTTAAGGGACCATGGATAACCTGATCACATAATGTATTTGCAGTTGGAAAAATATGACTTGGCTGAAAGCAGGGATAGGGTCTGAGGCCTTCCTTACATGTACAAATCATTCTAAGGTGCCTAGTTTCTCCTTTCCCTCATGTTCCATTCCCTCTATTTCCAAGTCATTTGTAGGAATATCATTTTATTCCTGCCTTTTGGAAGAACATGGTCAGGCTGGTTAGAGTAGCAAAGCAGGCGGACTGTTACAGCAGTAAAAAAAAACCCCACAGAATGCAGTACGCTTAAGAGCATGGTGCATTTCTGCTCTTCTTTACGTAGGGCAGGATGCCAGCACTTGGAATAATCTGCACTTGGCCTGACCCAGAGATTGTTGGAAGGCTCCCTTTAGCTTGACTGGATTTTGGATCAGGCTCCTTGTGACTAACTTTTGGCTGAAAGATTAAGATTGAGTTCCATGGAAAATTAGGTTAGGCAACTAGACAGAAATTCCAAGGCCAAAACCAGACATTATTATTGTTTTGAAGAGTGTCCCAGGTTTAACAAACTAGTTCAAGTCTTATGAACCCTTAGAAAATTTGACTGTGCAGGTGTGCAGAAGTTTTACACAATCAAGACCATGTCCTACTCATGTCAGCCACATGCACATGAAATCAGTAGATGTGCATGTGCATCCTCTGAGTACAAGCATTTGTTTTAAAAGAACATTGCCTACTGAAATAGCATTCTGAAACCTATTCTTTTGTTCCCTGCTTTGCAATAGGTTTTGAAGCAATCATGCACTGAGATTTTATATTTGGAACCATCCAGTGTCTGTGTGGGAGGTAAGTTTTTAGAATTGGAAAAATAATACTCAATTATAGGACTGTTTGATTTCTACATTCTACCCAAACAGGAACACTCTACAGGTCATCTAGAAAGAAAAAAAATCTTTAAAAATCCTAAGGGAATTTTTAAGAAAGATGAAATCCTCTGTTTACTCATTTTGCTCCTCAGAGGAGCTGTCTTCCTGGGCCTCCTTTTATAATTGCTGGTAGATGTAAGAGTTTGGGATAGACACTTGCCTCCCACTGTCGCTTTAGTCACACACGGTCATTTAAGAGTACTCCTCACTACCTGTTTTTTGCCTTGTGTTCTTTTGCCCAAGAGAAACGTGAAAGAAATTCAAACTTTTTAGAACAACCCCCTCCCTCCCAGAAGGTAAACTTTCTAGCTTCTCAGTGGCATGCATACTTTTTTCAAAAGTTAAAACTTGTCCTGGAAGTGCCTGCTTATCTGGCATTTGATGTGTTTTGTGAATGAGGCTGTAAAGTCCAATTCCCTCTAACAGTGGGCTCCAATTAATGACAAGTTATGGAAATGATCAAAGGAAACTGGAAGTGTAACATGCCATTTTCCTTCACAAAGAGATTGGAAAGCCTAAAATAAGCTGTTGTCCCTATATTCAGAGCAGTGGTACATACTCTGTGATACTTGCATACAATTTTATATACTGCCACTGAGTTAAATTTTGGGAATCCTGATAAGGTATGTTCAGATAAGTTCATAATAGTTTTTGTAGTGCCCTGAATCTGTGTAGCATGAGAACTAAAACATTTGACTTATTTTAGCATGATCCTGAAGGCAGAGATCTGCAATTTTGTGCTGCAAGTGTTGATACATATAAGTAGAACTGCACAAACATACAAGTGCTTGTCTTCTCTCTAGGATTTCACAATCCACACATACTTTGAAACCAATCAAAATAAGCTGGTTGCAAAATCTATTTTGATGTTTCTGTGAAGACATGGATCATTTCAATGAAACCAGTGGCTTTGTAAACAAACTTTTTCCACTCCTCCTCTGTAAAACTCAAATAGTGTGGCCCTTATGCAGCTTCCAGGGAAATAGTACTCCAGAGAAAGACATTATATCTGGAGTTTTAAGTGAACCTGATCCAAGTCTTGGGAGTCTCCTTATATGAGACCCAGATTCCTTATTTATCAGAATATTCACTGAGAAACTGTTTACTGCTTGTGCAGCTGAACCCCAAGGACTTCACTTGCTCAGCTCTGGCTGCTAGTCAGAACAGACTTTCTTCCAATAGGGCTACCCTGAATGAAAAAGATCGGGGAACAGTTCTTTATTTTTCCTTTGGTGATCTAACTGAAGAGTGAGCTACCAAGAGACACATTAAAAAGGTACCCTGAGGATGTCTGAAGCATAACTACGTTGTGTTTGAGTTATTGATGGCTATGTTGAATTCTCCTTGTCTGAATTTAGTGCTTATTACAAAGTACTACTAGAGAGTGGTAATTTAGTGGGGGATTGTTTGTTTTTCTCTGCAGAGGAGTTCCAAGTTGTTCTTAGAGGAAGTGGCTTAACCCTTGCCAGGAAAGTTGATGGCATTACTTGTACCTATCAAGTGAATGGAACTATCATTCGTAAGTATTGAAATTTGAAACAATCTGCCTTTGTATTTCTTAATAAAGGCTTTCTTCTTTTTCATTTAATTAAAATATAGAGAAATGCATGGAAGAAAGAGAAATAGAGAAACTCTGAGGATTAGTAATGTGACATGAATGCTTTTGCATCTTGCTCAGTGATTTAAATTTGCTACCAGCAGCCATTAGCTGTAAACTGCGACTGGTGTTGGCTGCCCAGCTGATTGTGTGAACTAAGCTGGTGATAAGTCTACTTTCTTACCTTAAAACAAGCAGATGTTTGCCTATGAAAAAGCATGACCACAGAGTGCACTAACCAAGTGTCCCCTTACTGTAGGGAGACATGGACCAAGGCATGGGCCCTCATCTTCATTCCAAAAGGCAATCTTTCCAACATGCACTTACCTTGGTATCTTAGAGCATCTCCGCCCATCCTATCCAGTGTAGCAGATGCGTAGCCATCGGGCTGTTGGCTTCAGGGACTTGGCAAGTTGTGGATCCCCCTCCGTGACATGGAGTACACTTAGCGCTTCTACTACAGTGTGAAAAGAATAAGGCCAAGTCAGAGCAATTGATACTATTTTATTCTTCTATGTTGAGCTTAGTTGTCAGCCCAGCATCTCAAACAGCATTTCCCTCCGGGAGAAGGTCTCACTGTAGCCAGATCTCTAGCTGGACTGCAGTTCCCCGAGTTTACACCCACATAGAAGAATTTAGTTTCAGACAAAATGAAGCTTTCCTTGTAGCTTTATCCATTTCCTAGAGAAAAAATCTGCTTTCCTGTGTTTGTTTTTTATTAGTACTCACTCTTGGCCAGATGTTACAATCCTTAGATCTTCCTTTGTTATAACATCAACATCACTGCGACATTTGTCCTAGTGGAAGACTGCAGAAGTTGGAGAGGAAAATTGTAACACTGATGAAGAGAGAATGCAAACTTTTTTCCTGCAAAGTCAGACATCTGATTAAATGAGTTTCCTGACAGAAAATTTGATTTTCGTGTTCCCTGAGCTGGCACAAGGGTGAGGATGGTGGAGAAATTGGCATTAGTGGGAACCTCTGCCTTTTTTGATATTCAGAAACTAAAGTGGACAGCTAGTGGATTTATATTCAACTTTTTGCTTTAAGCACTATCCCTTTCACACAAGCCAGACTGGAAAATGACCAGAAGTGGACATATATTAAAAATTATTTTTTGCTATTTAATGTCTGATTTTTGTATTAGCTTGTCTTAAATTCCCACCCTATTGAATATGTTTCCAGTACATTTTATTCCTTATTCTGGATATAATATATACTTTGAACATGTTGCCAATCTCTCCTTTTAAAGATCTCCTAGAACAACTTGAAAGAATAACAGAGTAGCACAGTTGCTGTGGATAAAGGCAACTTGTGTAAATAAATTCTACCTGTATAAATTTCTGTTATTCTCAACTAAAAACATCATCTTTGTTTCCTATATTAAACTAGCATGCTTATTTTCATTGTGGCATAAGTTAGCTTTATAGAGCTAGAATCTGCAATCTGGCAAAGTAATTCTTACCATTATATATTTATTATCCTGGTGTACCTTCCTTACTTGGAAGAAGTAGGGAAACAGACTGATTTAGTTCCAGGTGAAGAAAATTAATTCCACACTATTCTGGACAAATATTTGAAGCCTCAAAAACATAACTTCAGGATAATCAGAACTTAAATTTGAATTTAGGGAGATGGTTTAAGTCATCTGGATCTTTTAGTTCTAGTCCTGCTTTGCTCCCAACTTGCCATTTACCATGAACAGTTCACTTCTCTATACCCCTGTTTGTCCATCTGTAAAATGAAAATAACAGCACTTACTTTCTCCACATGGGTCTTCTGAGGCTTGCATCAATATGGTTATGTTTGTAGTGTTCAAAATCTTCTGATGGAGGGCAGTAAGGTAATGGTGGAAATAAGGACCTACAGAATATTAGAATTAAGGGAGGGCTCAGCCATTCTCCATAAACCTCAAGTTTAAACCTCTCCTGTCCTGCTGGCAGTTGTTACTGTATTAACAGTTTTGGCATGCCTAGTAGCAATGCTACCAGTACGCACCAGATAGGCTTACAGTACTTAATGACTAGTAGACTGTGGTGCTGCTAGAATTCAGGGCTGGTTGTGCTGCCAACAATAGTCCCTAGATACCTGGATTCTGATGTGCTGCTGCATGCTGCAGGTGGGAGGATGAACCCACTGTGTAGAGAGTCCAGAGGAAGCTGTCAAGGGTGGGCAGAGGTCTAGAGCAAACTATGAGAAGATAAGGTTCATTACATTCACAGAAAAGAATGGTAAATGTTAACAATTTTAACATGGGCTGCTTTCGGGATGAAGGTAAGAATTGGGCTCTCCAAATGCATTGAGAAGAAAACAAGAGGTCATGGGCTTAAAATTCTGTAAGTAATCCAAATTAGGTATTAGGAAAACAGTTCTCACTGTAAAAATACATAAGGCTTGCAATAGATTACCTAGAAAACCTTAACAGCAGCTTAGGTGAATGTCACTGAAGAATGTCTCAAGTGTTTCCTTCTTTAAACAGCCTTCTGAAGTGCCTACTAACCTTTTCTTCCCCCGATTCCATGATAGTGTAGCCATTTATACCAGAACAGAGTACATATGAAGAATATTTTACATCTGCGTTGCCTTTGTAGAAATAACTATACTTGGACAGAGTGAAGCCCCCAAATTCTTGCAAGCATCTGATGTGAGAATTTTCAGCTACATCTCTGGGCTGCTTTTTTTCTTCTTGGCTTCAGGAAAGGGTGTGCTAAAGCACAAGAAGGGAGAGGAATGGCAGTGATGTATTTATTATATGTTGCAGCATAACAACACAATCTGCTTTATGGGGTCTTGCCAAAGGCCTCCCTAACCCACCCAGGTTCTTGTCTCTAGCAGTGGCCTACATGAAATGTTTAGGGAATAAATAAGGAAATTTCATGTGATCCTTCCCTTGATGTGCTAGCTCATTTTCTACAGCTCTGTGCTGTGTGCCAAGCAGTTTTGTTTCAGAGGAGACCTAGAGGAGAACAGTAGATCTCAGATGGACAAAAAGGTAGGAAGGACTCTCCCAGCAACAAAAGGAAGAAACAAATGGCCCTAAGAAAAGGAACATTTTCCCCATATGATTCTATTTTCTGGTATAAGAACCAGCCTATCAGTGGAACCTCACCATTTTGGAGCATAATGGAGGAGGACACTCACATGAGGATGTACCTGTTATAGGTCCCCTTACTGGTAACCTGGGCTCTACTTGAAGACCAGCCTCAGAGCAAACAGTCATTTTATTGATTCTTCTGGTTTTGAAAGATAGATTTGGCATGTTTCTCTTTCTGCATTTATAAAGAACCATTACCAAATGCTAAAAAGGAAACCTGCCAAATGTAGCTGTGGGATAGAAAAATAATCTATGAAACATACCATTAAGACAAAAACATATGGCAATGTGCTAATCCCTCTTCTCCACCTCACAACTAGCCCCAAATCTAGGCCAAGCAGTTGGTGCAGATTATAGCACATAAGAAAAGGAAAGGTTCATTTATGCTAACAGCTCTTCCCCCAGCTGCTCTTGAACTATTTGTATATCTGCTTTTTCCCCTAAATGCGGGGTAGAGTCATCAAGTTTATCTTGCAGATCATTTATCCACCCCCCAGTCAGGAAATAGTCTATGCTTGCAAGGGTAGCTCCAGTACAGGAATTAACAGTACTATCTTGGGGGAAGTTCAGAAGATGATTCTGCACACAGGAACAGAATCCTTCCCAACTTACCAAACAGCCAAGGTAAAACAGCTCCCTTCAGCAAATACTGTATGCACTGAGTACAGACAGCAGTATTCTTGTTTGACCCCTTTGTCTCCTTCTGGAGGAATCTTCATCTGAAGGCTACAGTGAAAGGCTACTGCTATATTCTGTCATCTAATGAGGAGGAGGAAGGACTTTTTTGCCTTCTGTCCTTTTTGCAGTTGTGGAAAGTGTGCTCCGCTGGACACATTGATCTACAAATAGTTACCTTATAAGCAACTGAGATTTAGAAGTATTTAGAGACTAAAGCATGAGAAACACCAAAGGAGAAAACCCCACAGTCACAACTGATATTATAGTCATTGAATGCAATGCATGGGAATGGGCCTAATTAGAAACAAGCCTTCATCTTGCAAATATTAGGAGGTCCCTGATAATGTTCTCAGTCTTCTTAGAAAGGTCTTGATTCTAGGAAGACATCACTCTCTGGGAAAGGCTGAGCTGAAATGTGTAAATTTAACAATGTAATGTGAGCTCATATTACATTACTGTGGACTAGTATTTTCCCTTGACAAGATATGGCATTAAAAAAACCAAAACACTTTTCCTGACTTAAGGCCCTTCCTCGCTTGCAAGTGCAGGACACTGCCAAACCAATAGCCAGCATGCTGTGAAAAGGATAAGGACACTATAGAGTATTTGTGCATCTTCTCATCTGAGCAGCACAATTTATTAAGCTCATGTGATTTGTTTTTCAGATGAAAAACCAAAGAAGGTGGAACCAGAGTTTTTGCTCTGCCCTGCACCAATCCTATATAAAAGTGGCCAGTAAGTACTTAAAATAAATGTCATCCTGTATTTTGATAGAATTGGACCCATTTTTGCTGACACTAATCATGTAGGGTTTTGGCTAGAGGCAATTTTGTTGTTTTTATGGAGGGTGGTTTGTTGTTGTTGGGGCTTTTTTTTTCCCTCCTTCTTGTGTTATTTCCACTGTGTATTTGCCAGTTTTGGAATGGGCTTTAAATAGTCATCTGTGACCAAACCAATTTGGACAGTGCCTTAAAAATGAATAATCAGCCAGTTTATTAAACACTGAAAAGGTCTGGCTTGTCATAAGTTTTATGCAGATTAGCTATGTTGTAACCAGGCATAACATACTCTCTTCTGGATAATCTTCAGACTTATTGTTAAACACATTACATTATCACTGACACTTACAAGCTATTATTAAAACTGTGTGTCAAGATGTGTACCACCGCTCAACATGTAATGATAAAACGAGGCACTGATTTAACAACTGCAGCCATCTCATAACAACATTGTGGCTAAACTGCAGTTCTAGCCTTATTCTAAGTGTCACCAACTATGGCTGCAGATTACTTCTGGCCTTCTGAGAACTAATTCTTCCTTCCTGTTCTGAAATTCAGACATGCCCTAGGCTTTTAGAATCACTTCAGCTTAAACTTCATTTTTTAAATTTATGAGATTGTAACGTGAAATACAAATTCTAAGCTAATCAGAAGTCAGAAAACTGCATGTCAGACTTCAGCCCTGTAGGAGAGAGAAGGCTTTAAGACTGTTTGTTCTTTGAAAAGAGCTACTTGCAAAACAGGGAAAAAGTAATTTGGGATACAATTTTAATACTAATGCATTAGGAAGCATAGCAGTTTGCGGCAGATTTGCACTGTCGTTTTACTGTGACAGTTCTTAACAGTTTAAGAACTAAGCACATTGCCTAGATAATTTTTTGAGTAGAATTTACTTTCCTGAGTTAAGAAAGACTCAGCCTCAGTTGCTAGAACACTGATAACAAAACCCCAAATGCACATCTGTTTTGTACATTAAATGGCAACTAGGAGGAGAAAAGTTGGAAAGCAGTGGAAGGAAAAAAAAAGAAAAAACTTTTAAGCAATTAACCCCAGCGGAAGAATGGGGTGAATCACTGCAGATGAGCTGCAGTTAATGCCTGACATCACAGCCTCTCCGCACCAGCCAAAGCTCATCTCTAGGGAGTGAGCACTGTTTTATGGCAGTGCAGGAAAAACAAGCATGGAGGAGAGCTATGTTGGAGAGCAGAGGGAGGGGATGAGTTTAATTCTGTTATGTTTTTCTGATAATGAAGTTGCCTTTCAAATAGCTAGGCAAAACATTCGTCTTGTCCTACGTGCAACAGCAGTTTGTTAGCACTATTTTGCTATTGTATTACACAGGACAGTTTCACTAATTTCAGCTGAGCTAGGCTGCATGTGGTTGCATGCCAATTGTACAACAAAACAGCTGTAACAAACTGCTGTCTTAGCTAAAGCAAATCACCACCATGTGCAGCTGTAAGAGAACTAATTTTATCCTCAGGAAGATGTAAATCAGTCAGGTTAAGAACCTTCCTCTCCATGCCAAATATTTCAGTGGAGTTACACGACCTTACAACAGAAAGAGCACAGCAGCAAATTAGGTCCACAGTATTAAACACCGCAACACCTGAACCTGTAATGCTTTTCACACAGTTAGTTTGAGAATATGTAGATAGCATATCCTGCCAAATGAATGCAAAATACAGGAATATTTATTGATATGGATTAAAGCACAGTGAAAATTATTTGAACATGCTCTATTTCTTTTGTTCTGCAAGGTGCTTGTTTGGCCTTGGAAGTGTTTTTGAAATAGCCAACACACTGTATTGTAATTGCAGTCCTGATCAAGCACCTAATTACAGCACAGTTCGCAGTGTTTGTAGAAAAGAACGCATAAACAGTTTATGTTAGTTAAGTTGTATGGGTTTACACAAAAGCATTTTTCAAAAGTTATAATTATGTAAAACTAGTTCCATAACCCTATATTGAATCAGTTACAGCTTTGGCCCAGAGATGAACAGTTTGCTATGCAGAAGACTGACAGCTATGAAAGATATGTACATACTTGAACTCTTGACTTCCCATTGGCACAACTCAGACTATTGCTGGATACCTCCCAGTAATTCCTCATGTAGTGGAGCTAATATTAGTTGCTAATGTAGCAATTCCACTAAAAAGAGCACTAGAAAAAGAGCAGATCGGTTGTTAAGTACAACAGAAAAGCAAAGTTAGCTTTGTGGCTCTTAAACATACAGCTTTGTTTTTGGTGAATGGGAAGGACTCACGTAACAGGTTTAATTACATTTCTGTAGTATGAGACACTTTCAGACTGATGAGTTTGCAGTTTTCTAAAGCAGAATAAAAACCTACATGGAGTAGGCAAGATGCCAAAGTAGCCAAGACGTTTCCTTGGTAAACCCCTGGTCTCCTGGACTGATGCCACAGTATGCTTCTACTTTCTTTCCAGTTGCTGGCTGCACTTGCTTAGAAGCCTCCATAATATCATTTGTAGATTTATAACTAAGCCTTCTTTTCAAAGTCTGTTTCTCATAGTACCATGTAGCAGATTGACCTGGAACCCTCAGGTGATGTGATAACATGCTGCTGCTGCTTGTGCCATTTAAAATACCTTCTCATCATGGCTTTTCCAGAATGAGAAATTATTCTTTGTTTACCAGATTTGCTCCTGTACAAGAACCCTGGTTTGCTAACAGATGAGAATTACTTGTGATTTCTACACAAGTTAGCTATGGATTATAAGAAGTGGACTCTAAAAGAGTACCAAATGAAAAAATCCCCTCATATGATCTGTGGGAAGATGATGAGGAGATAAACCCAGGAAGGTTTATTTGCTTTCCTTTATGTACTTCGACAAATCACTTGCATACTATGAGGGCCAGTGTAATATTAGAACCAAGCAGACTGATTTACAGAAAGGATGAAAATGCCAATGCATAGACAATGTCAGAGTCAAATTTTGAGGCTCTTCTAGAATACCTGAGGAAATCGGTCCATCCTTACAGCTTAGAATTGGGTCAAGTTTACTGTCCTGCCCCAACGTAAGGGCATCAAACACCAACTAAATAAGAGAATTCCTCATCATCACTTGACTACTTTAGAGGTTTCTGATGTCATAGTACTTTGGAAAGAAAACAGAGCCCTTGCCTCTACTTTTGAAGACCAGCACAGGGAAAAATCGTGGTATATTTAAAAATCTCAGTTTTTGCACTACTGTAGATTTTATTCTAGTCTTTTTGCTCAAAGTCTTTTGAGTATACATTCTGAAAACATATTTCTAGGCTTGACTTCACAAACAGATGGCTTCTATTCTTCTAAGCCAGTGGTAAAATCCCCTCTGGCTTCAGTGGAAAGAGAATCAGGACAATATTTTTATTTACTAAACATTTACAAATCCTATTTGATATGCTGAAGATGATAATAAAATACTTTAAACTGGCATAACAAAATAGTATTTTACTGAAACATTTGTAGTTAAATATTTACCTATGTACTAGTTAACTCCCCCAATTTGTTGTTTAAACTCTAGTTTCTCACTGGAGTATTGCAGTAGGAGATTTGGGATTTGCTGGCTCCTGGTGCTAAAACCCAACTTAATATTCTTGTGCAGATACTCATGTAAACAATGCAAGAAAGGTTTGGTCTAGGCTAGAAGGTAAATTATTCAAAAGGAAATGAGGCTGAGAAACCAGCTTACTTACCAGTACTTAAAATAATTCTGAGAACTAAAAAATTTTTCAATGCAGCAGCAGTGTTGCCAGCCATCTTCGCCGTCATGGATTCTGCACTTGAATTCATAGGGAGTGTCTATTCCAAGATTAATATTTGAATAATATAAGAAGCATCTGTCCTAAGATTAACTCATAAAATGAAGTGAACACTTACCCCTCAGTCTGGCAAGACATATGAGTTTCTCATAACTTTAAATGCATTGACTACTCCACCTGAAATCACATATAATAAGTTGGACATGTGCTTAAAAACAACAACAAAAGGGCAAACACATAGTTAGGTGGGATCATTACTTTCATTGATGTATCTGATGGTTTCTGTCTCTCAATTATCTGAGTGAAGTTTTGACACACTTGCAGTGAATGGCATTTCATTCTACAGGTCTGTAGAACGGTAGGGTAGAAGTGGGCAGCATCTTTCTCCTTTGATTTATAAGCTTAACAAATAACAAACCAAAGGTGGCAAATCCTAGATCAACAAATCTGAGTGAGTGAAACCTTGCTCACACTTCCCCTGAATTTATGATTGTCACATGCAGAGATATAGTCTGTGCTACTGTTCTTGACTGACCTAACTTGCCCTCTACTCAAGAGATGTTGGCTTCAGTTTACATATATTCCTTCCTAAATCCTGTCCAAAATGAACAGCAGATGGCACTTAAATAAAGAATGAAAGCTAAATGGGAGTTATTTTTCTGTGTGGTAAGAAGCAAAATTACTACTCTACCCCCCAAATTCTTAGCTGCCTCCAGTTTTCAAATATCTGACAAATTTAGTCTCCAGTGTGCAGTTTACTTGAAATTAAGCACACATAAGTACATGAGAATGTTACAGTTCATGAGTTCATTTTTAATATATCACCAGCAGGAATAGCTGGAAGAGAAGCACAGGATCATTTTTGTGGTAACTCTAAAGGTATTTCCCATCCAGACTTTCCAGAAAGGAATTGCTAAGAGAAAATACAGTATTACTGAGCACTTCATATATGACTCTGAACATGATTAGAGAATAAATAGCTCAGACTCTTAAAACTCCTGTAAGAAAGTGTAAAAACTTTTGTCCTAGAAAGAAAATATAGTGGAAAATGATCTCTAGGATCACATAGATCAATATTTCTGAACTTCAAATGCCACCTTGAAACATTCTTTTAGTTCTCTATTAACCAGACTTCTCACAGGAGGGGCCTGTGTCATTCAGGTCTTTGTTCTTCCTGTTGACAACAGCTGCTTTGCTTGTTTTGCACTCATTTGTGAATGAGATGGCAGCTCACAGGGAATTCAGACACATGAATAGTTTTGTGTGCTTTCTGCACTGTTACTTCTCAGGTCTTTGTATGTGAATTTTTTTTCATTTTGGCCCATCATTTCTTTCCTTTTGAACTTGTCTTTAGAATTCAAATCTTGTCTCTCAGCCCTTTGGAATAAAAAAAATCAGAAGAAAGAAGTGACACTATCTCCTTATTTTATGTAGCACCTTCACCCTTAAAATAACAGATTTCAGAAAGTAACTTAACCAGCTATTGCATCTGTCTCTCTTGCTCTTTAGACATTTCTTAACTTCTCTACAGATAGAAATACATGTTTTACTTATTTTTAGGAAATCAATTGTTTCATCCTGTTGCAGCAAAAAGTCAGTCCTATAAAAAGTCTATAAAAATTCTTATCTCGGTCTTCATTTTTGGCAGGTCACATTAGCTGCCTTCAGTCCATTTTCTTCTAAGTGCCCAAACAGGCTCCAATCTCTCTCCCTCTTTATATATACACACACCCCTCTACCTTTTTTGGTAGTCTAAGATAGCCTGAATGCAGGCAAGAGTTTTCTCTCACTGGGCAAAGTTTTGGCCCTATGCTCCATCTCTGAGGTATGCATTTAGGATTTAGTTAGAATTAGCTGCTCTGACTTTGCTGGCTTTTTGCTGTGGACCACTTGCAGGACTGAGGGTGGAGGACAGTGGGCATTAACCATATGCTTAAAGGTAAGCACATCTTTGAGAGTTTCCCTAAATAGGGGCTTAAGGGAAGCCAAAGTTCTGTCTTGTGGCAAAGCTTCGGCTCCGTGTGATTGAAGAAATAGACTTCTGGATCCACTGCATTTCTTTCTCCCTGTGAGGTTCTGACAAATTCATGTAAAAAGCAGTTGAAAGTAAAGCAAAAATCCCATGCAATTCCATTTAAAACATATTAATTACAGTTTACAGAATGCATGAAGGAGTTCCTGCTTGCTACTTTAGGGATCTTCAACATTTACAGCAGCTACACAGGAAAAAAATAATATCTGAAAGCCCAGGAATCCATGCCTGAGCTGTCACTGATGCTCTTGCTCTCAGCTTTGCCCCCCCCAAGTAAACCATCTCTCAGAACAAATTGGAAGCAGGAAACACAGCAAATGACTGCTTCGTGTTTACCTCTGTTTATAAGGTGCTTTGAGTGAAAGATATGTCCACAGAAGCAAAACATTGGTACTTTGAGCCTTGCATTCCAGTTTGGAAGTGCCATTTTTATTAATACAAGCACCAGATTTAGAAGGAAGAGCAGGACACATGAGAACAAATACAGGCATAGCAGAGGTGAATGGATTGTGGTGCTCCATCCTGTAAATTACCTCATTTGCTCTATAGACAGCTGTTCTCATTCAAGAGCAGCTGAAAGGTGTTTCATGAAATGGCTGTCAAGGCTGATTGCTAACAAAGGATCCTGACTTTTGTCTCCCCTTGGACTAGCCCAAAAATAGAGCACGTTATGCCTTGACTCCACTGCCTTTTTCATGTGACATGAGCTTGGGAGCTAGAATTTTTAAAATTGCTTCTGAGTTTAACCTCTTGGGGAACAAAAGCATGTTACATTGGCCAGCAACATTTCTAAGTTCATTACGCAGGCAGGATGCCATGGAAGGGCTTGCTCCTTCTGGAATATGTGCAATATATGCAGAAGCAGTGAAGCCATCCTTTTTGAGGTTTGGCTTAACTGTCCAAAGAAAAACTTAGTCCACTGTTAAGTTTTTTTCTTCTCTAACACCTGTAGGTGCTAAAACAAACCTCTCTGCTTCCTTCCTATGTGTTAGTGTCTAAGAGACAGTGTTTTTCCACATGCTTAAAGCAATTGCCTAGAGCACTGCTGTTTGCATGTGACATTAGTACACAACGATCAGATTTCATAAATTTATTATCTTGTACTGCAGCCCCTTTATGGAGTGTTTGATTTTTTTTTCTTTTTTTCTTTGGGTGATAATGCCTCTAAAGAAATTAGAGTTAAAAAAATGTGATGCTGTGTAAGGTGACTGATGTTTAATATGTTTGCCTAATTAACTTCTGGCTAATAATTCTAACCCATTAAGTAGCTAGTTAGTATATGTTTCAAATAAACACATCTGGTCCTGCAATGAGTGAAGGTTCTGCCTGTGTGTGGGTGACAGATGTGATGGTAGTTTCCCCAGTGCTCCCTTTTAAATAATTAACAGCACACTGGTGAGGTAGCTGTAGACAGACAGCCTCAAAGCCAGCTGTATAGTCTCAGAGCTGTATCTATGGACATGTGCCTCATCTCATTAGTCTGCTCCATCTATTACATTCCCACTTCTTTGGTATTTCAAAAGCTGTGTGTAGCTCTAAGAAACATCCTTTTAAATAGCTTTGGACTCTTGGCTTCTGGTCTGAAAGGCAGCAGGAGATGAAGGAATAATATGTCAGGCCACCCAAGGGGCAAATAGTTTTGAATTCACAAGTCTTACAGATTGATCTCTCTTGCCAGACAAAGGGCATTTGAAATAGTCCCGCCCTGATGTTTCATTACTTGGAGTTGCTGGGCAAGGTTTGGAAACAACCTTCTTTTGAAGGAGTTGGCATCTTGTGGTAGGCTATTTCTTTAAATGACCAATAGCTTCCTAGCCAGGAACAGCTGGTAAATCTTACCTATCTCAGAAGTTAGAAAAGCTAATGTTAGTTATATGTAGAAGGGATCATACCTCTCAACTCAGCTGTTCTTTTGTTTTCAAATGTTGGTTTTTGTGGTTGAGTGTTTTTTTTTTTTAAAGTTCTTTTCCAGCTAAGGGGGAAAGGATTATACTTATAAACTAAACTGCAGGATATTTTTGAAGAGGCTAATTTGCACAAAAATAACTTCTTAAAAATGAGAATGGACTTGAATCCATCCTAACCAAAGGGCAAAGTAAGATTTATTCTTATTTTTCGAGAGTCCATGAACCCTGATCATTCCATGGCTATACCATAATGGTTAACATGCAGCTGTCATTAGTTCTAGTGATATGGGCTCAGTCTGTGACCTTTGTTTTGTAAGGCATCAACAATAGCACAGCTGCCCCTGCATAGTTGAGATCTCAAACCTGCAATTTGGCAAGAAGAACAGAACAAATTGGATAAATATACATAAACACATTGTGAAGGAAGGGAAAACAGAACAGAATGAACCAGAGCATCATCCTACAACTTGTTTGATAGGGATGATTTAAGTAGGCATATGGTATAGTTAAATGTGCTTTCAAAAACATTGGCCTGATTCTTCAGGCAAATATGAAATAAATATCTAAATAGAAGGAGAGCGGATACAGTATCATTAGTTCTCTCAAAGGAGGCATATGAATGCCTTTGGAAATGTGTGCAAGTGGGGGCTGGGCGTGAATGATAAGCAGATTTAGATTCCCACACAAAAAGTGTCATTAACTTATTATTAAGATTACAAAATTGTACTTCCTTCTAACACTGCAAGCATTAAGGAAAGGGGAGCAATAAGCTAACATTTACGCCTAACCCAGCACCAATTTTTCAAGCCTTATTAGTCTACTGTTGGCATAACAGACCACCACACCCACTGTAATACCTCTCTCACACAGTTTCTATTCAACAACCATACTGCCTACAAGGCACATATTCAAGAATTGGATATCACTGCTGTGCTCATCCTACATCGCAACCTTTCAATTCTGCATTATTTAGTAACTTAATAACAATTCTAAGTTAAAAAAAGCCTTTGTCTTTCAGCATTCCTTATACCAGATGGAAAGAGAATGAGATGTAGATAGCACGTTCAGAATTTCTTTGCCTCTTACAAAAGAAGCCTAACATATATTTAAATGATGCTCTTCACAAGTCAGACCAGGTATACCTCCCACATAAGCTGTGTGCAAATGCTCAAATGCCCATATCAATGATTTACACAGTGTATGGACAAACACAAGATTACCTATTCATTCAGCCAAACCCATAGTTTACTTAAATAAATTAACATGGTTAGAAAATTTATCCAAGTACAGAGTACATAGAGAAGTTGTGTTTAACTTAGCTGGACTTTTTTTTTGTCACATTGCATTGAGTAGCTGAGAGCCAGGTAAAGGAAATAACTCTTCTCCTTTCATATAGCTGCAGCTGGAATTTCCATTTTAAATAACATGTATCACTTTTTCCCCTTTGCTGAAAAAAGTGAAATTCTGAAGTGCAAGTTGCAAATACAGGAAACAAGTCCCAAAGCAAAAAATTGAGTGCAGTCTGCAGATTGACCTATGTACATTCCAGAGTTATCTAAGAGATGATGAGTATTTCATTGGGGGGGGAGGGGGCACATTGATTTTTTTTTTTTTTTTTCAAGCTAACAAACTACACGATCCCCTTCTTCTTTTGGTATTGTGAGCTAAATAGTATTAGCATAACCTTTGTAACAATTAAAATAAAGAACTAATTTGGCCACAAGACAAAAAAAAAGAATGTAACTGGAAGTTGATTCCATTTAGCCACTTTGAAGTCAGGCAGCTTTAGTGCTCAAGCATAGGTTTAAGGACCCTTGTTTCAAAATCTTGGCCCCAGCCTTTAAATTGGGTCGCAGCTGTATATTGCTTGAACAACATCATCCCTAAAGAAAAGAGTAGCAATTAACATTAAATAGGATTTTCTAGTTAGAAGATAATCTGCTGGTTAACATACTTCACATTCAAGACAGTACTGTTCACTACTATGGGAAAGCAAATGCACAGTAAACAAATATGAACAGTTACTTTCCAGTAACTGGTTGTATAGCTGTACCTTAAGAAGTGCTTGATGAAGAAAAACAGGTAGTCAGCTCCTCCAGAATAAAGTACTAGCCATCAGGATAAACACTGGGCCTTACTTCCCAAGTTGCCTTTGTGAATCCTTTCTTTCCTGTGCATGATGACTGAGCAGTCCCCTAGCACTAAAACAGCAATAACAGCCAACACCAAAAGAGGACAAGGGCATGCTTGCCTCCTTTTGACTTTCCTGCTGCCTCAGTCAGCCATGTGACTTCACTGTGCTCGCAAATTGATGGGATGCCATCACCAAATTACTTAAGTTGTTTTCACCTGTTGTTCTAATTACAGAGTCTCTGTGCTCAGGTGACTGGCATACTTTTCCAGTATAGATGTATGCATGGATAACAGTGACCATTTATTTGCTGTTAACATTATCTTTCCGTGTAAATAGCACCTCTTCCCTGTGTCACTGAGTAGAGAGATGAATTAGATCCTCTGCCACCTGGACTGCTTGCTTTCTTTGCAAAGGCACAGAGACTTGGCATTTGTTTTCAGCACTAGCACTTCAGCTGCCTTTCTCTGTACAGGGCTCTTGTTCCATGGAGAACAAAAATCAAAAAGAGAATGCATAATAATTACTGGTTACTCACATGATAACCCCCCCAAAAAACAGCTAGAGAAATGAATTGGGTAGGAGGGAACTAGAAATTTGGCTGGATTAGGCCTAATGTCTGTTATAAATATTACTCTCTGAAAATATTTTAGAAACACATTTCGTTTGACACAATTAGATTATAATGGGAACTATTCACAGATGGAAACATTCTCAATGAGTTGTATAGGCTAACTGGCTCCTAAGACATATGGATCTGATGTTAAGATCAGTAGTAATTTCTAATGCAGTCCTTCACGTTCCTCAGTAGGGCACACTGTGTTCCCAGAGCATTAGGAAAGAGTGCGTGAGCAGAACTAAGTGCTTAATATTATGCAGTGGACATACTATCCTGAGCTGAATTAATAGACTAATTTAACATAATAATGACATTTCATACCATGTTACTGCAGGTTCCCATGATTCCATGAGATCAAAGCTAATGCAATGCTGGCTTCCAATTCTGTCAAGTTCACAAGCGCTTCCAGGCAGCGAAGTTTTTAAGCATCTCTGCCCTTCCATCAGTTCACATGAAAAGCCAAATCCAAATGCACAGTATATCGAGCCGTCTACTGAGAAAGCTACATAGTGCTGGGGGTAACGAGCAGAGATCCTAAGATAACTATAATTTGATTTTATTTCAGTGCTAAGCTAAACCAAGTAAAACAAAAAGTTTTTACTAATTCTTGTGGAAAAAACCTTACACATAGTGATTTGCATACAGTGCAGGTCTTGCTATTCTCAGGAAAAATGAAATACTCATTTTTATGCCTCGGTGGTTGATGGGAGGAAAACAACTCTGACCATGTATCATAATTGCAGATTATTAACTGTCTCCGGTAAAACTCTAATTCACTAGGGAGTAAACTGTTTCCTATGCTTCCCAGGCATAGCTGACCCTTGGCACAGTGGAAACGCACTAAACATTTGGCAAGCAAGGTCTGCAACCCAGCTCCAAAGGAACTTGCTGTGTCCTTGTGCAGCTGAGGCTTTTGATCAAGGAACAGCAACAAAAACAGAAGCATGGGCTTGAAATTCTTCCTCTCTGGCTTTGTGCTGCCTCCTTCTACTGCGGGGACGCGTCCCTAGGGTCAGTCAGATTCGTAGCCCTGGACTGTTGCTAACTGATAATAGAGCAGAGCATGTTCTGCACTTTGGTTGGTGAGAATGTGTGTAACTATCAGTTGGATCTCCAGCAAATAATGGCCAACATTTTCCAACTCAAGTTTGTCAAATGGGACCCCTGTGTCCCTACAGTGAGACAGTAGCTTTGTTGTGATTGATGCTCCAGGAACGGACCTCACAGAGTCACCATCACATATCTCAGAGTCCTAAGGCTGGCTCCCCTGCCCTATAGCTAAGCATTGTCTCCCTGTTTATGCCACTACACTTGCTTTTCAACCTTCAGGCAGAAATGAGGGATGGCATGACAGAGGCCACTTCGCCTTGCACTAAAAATTTTAGTCCCCATACTGAGGCAAAGTCAGCATTGTTTGGTAATGGTGCCTTTCTTTCAAATTCTAAAATATGAATATTTGCACTGAATAAGAACATATATTTGTTCCAGCCAAATTTCTAGTTCCTTCCTACCCAATTCATTTCTCTAGCTGTTTATTGCTGGGTAAAAAGCTGGGAGTGCTACTGTCAGCCACAGTACGTT
The DNA here is from genome assembly GCF_036370855.1 of Dromaius novaehollandiae. Classification (NCBI taxonomy): domain Eukaryota; kingdom Metazoa; phylum Chordata; class Aves; order Casuariiformes; family Dromaiidae; genus Dromaius; species Dromaius novaehollandiae. Next base: position 10,364,198 of record NC_088101.1, on the reverse strand, counting down.
CCAGTTGCCCCATCTTTCAGGTGACTATCATGAGAAAGTACGGTCACTTTAGTACCCCTTTGTGCTGTCAGAATATTGTGTAGGAGATGATAAATTACATGGGGATAAAGTGACAGGCATACGAAAACAGTACTTAAATCAGTGATGCCACGAAACCCTACTTCCACCACTGGAACTGATTTTTCAGCATGTGATTTTTGTATGGAGATATACATAAAATATATGTATATGTGTATACACACACACACACATATATGTTTGTGCTTATACATACATGTATTTATGGGTATATATACAGATATATAGATACATACACACCCATATATGTCCACATATATGTATGTATTTTATATGTATTTATACACACATACTTATTACTGGCCTACCAGCATCAACTGTGTAATAAAGCTACACGTAATTCATGGAGGTAGTTGTCTTAAGAGAAGGCACACTTTTAAATACATAAATTTATTTTTTTTCCTTCCTACTATGTACAACAGTTTAATGCTGGCACTTGATTCTAAAATACCTTTAGTCACCATAATTTTAATAACTTTTTGAACAGTTGCCAGTTTAATTTTCAGTGCGTGAAAATTGGAGGTAAATTATTTATTACTTCCAGCAAATGTCTTTCACAATTTTATTTAATTTTTTCATCTTTTTTAATGGATCATAAAAAGGCAGTCTTTTATTGGATACTCATAAAGTAAGGAGCAAATGAATACTTTGCAAATAGGTTACTGTGGATTGAAATGTCAGCTGTATTTCACAGGGTACGAAATTCCTTAGACCAGAGCTGTAGTGAACATATGGCAATGGGCCATGTTCCTCTTCTGTAACAATAAAATGGCACTGGACATAAAGGAAAGAAAGAACTGGGATTGTTGAGACTTTTCAAGTTGCAGGTTTTTTTGTAAATTATTTATTAGACTGGCCAGTGGTCCCTGACTGATGCAGTTTAAAGTTGCAAGAGTCTTGTGTTTTCCTTTAGTCATGAATAAGAACATTTGTTAAAAGCCTTTTTAGACTCAAGTTTTCCAGGATTGATTGTTTTCCCCAAAATGATACTTTACAGACAAAAAAATATGGGAAAAGCCTTTCCACTTTGAGCAAGGGCTGTGAGCTGTTAAAAAAAAAAAAACAAAAAACACAACCCCACACAGGTTTTCCTATTACAAAAACATGTTTAAAAGGATGGACCACTGGAAAATTGCACATTAGGTCTGTGTTACATAAAAAAGGAATTGAGTTTTTGAATGTCTACACAAGTTGTTAATTACACATGCTTATTAGTTCAAGCTTGCCATCTCCTCGAGTCCACTTAAGTGCTGTGTCAGAAGTAATCACAAGACATGAAAGAGAATCCTGGAGAGAAGCGTTGGAAGGGGGCTGGAGTTGGGCACTGCAGGGTTTTTGAGGAACAGTGTGAAGGGCTGCACTCGCTCTTCCCTGGAGGCTCATCCTGCAGCCATGCTTTTCAGGCTAGATATGGAGAAGCTGGTTGATTCCTTGTGTTCTGGGTGTAACTGCAAGAAGGCTTTGATATTTGTACTCGGAGTGAGTGTGCTTCAATTATTAGAACCTCTGATTATTAGCCTCGGGGTCTGCTTTTCTTCTCCGTGTGCACATACATAAAATCCAAGCCATAAACCGTACAGAATGTGTTGCGCAGCAGAGATGAGCTTTTAGTGGGGGACTGCAGAATGTCTTCTTGGGTTGCTACAGCAACATCAACATTTGCACTTCCTGATTCTTTGTGGGTTTTAATCGGGGCTGACCTGAGGAGATGCTTCCTTTTGCAGCAGCTTTTCAGAGTTCAACATTTGTTTTCCTTCCATGCTGGAACAAAACTACTATCATTCTAACCTTTATCTGCAAAAACTGGCTTGTGTCAAAAGGTCTATTTTAGTTCAGGGAAAATGTGCTCTTGTGTGCATACCTGTGTTGTTTGCATGTGATCAGAGTCACCCTGAATCAAGTGCAATGGCCTCGCACAAGTCAGTGCAGTATTTCTAACAACACAGGGGTGGGACACTGGTACCCTCTCACCTCATGTCTCTCTCCCCGTACTTATTTCAGCAGAAGGAGAAACAGTTTTTCTTGAGTGTTTGGAAAGCAATTAAGATACTATGGATATAATCGTGTAAATCACAGAAATAATAAGTAATTGCTGGAAGATCAGCCCATACAAACTTAGAATACCTGGCTGTACTGACAGCCAAGCATTTAATGCCTGCGGAGGCATTTCTGAAGCATTTCTAATCACTTCCATCAGGGAGACTGAGGGTACGGTCTTCTAACCATATGACCAAAATCTGTGCTGCTCCTTCCCTGTGTTCCAAGTTATGAAAAATCACTTCAGTCTCATGTCCCTTTCTTCCAGTCTACAGAAAGAAATCTCAGCAGAGGTTCAAAGATTTAGAGCTGTAACTGGTGTCATAGGCCGGCTCAGCTCTTGCCTCACTTGAGCTTTACAGAGACCTTACTGACGGACTAGGACGCTCACAAAATACAGAGCATTAACACTGAAAATCACCATTTGGAAACGAAGGTGCCCAAAAGCTGAAATCACTTCTGAAAGCCATTTTATTTTCAAAATATTGTGCAGGTTATGCAGAATGCTGAGCTAAAAGCCTTGCACATGTGAACTGTTGCTAGTAAATAATGGATGTATTTATGTATGTCTTTTTCTTGGCTGTTTGTGAATGAGTGAATACAAGGACTAGAGCGCACTGTAGTAGGATTCTGCACAATTTTTGTATGTACAGTTGTGTCAGCAGTATTTTTTGAACTCCAAATTGAAGGGGGATTTTTAATATGAATCTGAAGTACACATAGCCCACCGAACAGGTGGGTTATAAAGAGATGAAAAAAGTGTATTTCTTATACCCTGCAGACATGACAATTTCAGGAAGGAAGTGATTTTTGTATGTTGACAGGTTCATCCTTTTGAAGATGAGATAATTATCTGTATGAGTTCACTCTGTAGCTTCTAGAACTGAATGAGTATGATCAACTCTATGAAAAATCTCAAATGGCTCATCCCTGCAGCTGTATATCAAAATGGAAGTTGATACAGAAACTGGTTGTTCCTACTGCATTGTATCCGAGTTGATAGCTGATGTGTTCACTGAGCCTGTTGCTTGGGATATTTGTCAGAGCATCTGACAGCTAAAGGTTGGGGGAATGTGAAGCTTGACAGTAACGACATGGCACATGGCACCAGGGACTTAAATCCTGCTCTTACTGCAGTCAGTGGGAGTTACAGCTTTGGGCCCAATTCTCATTTAGATACCTGTGTTACTGGTGCCCCTTTCTGGGGAAAACTGTATGGCCAGAATGGTGTAAAGAGGCATTACTGCGATTGAGATTCAGACCTTTAGATCTTACTGGCAGCAGGGTTCAGTCCCAGAGAAGGCAAGAGCAGCTTGCTCAGTCGCACCTCCTGAGAAAAGGGAAAGTCCCCTTTTCAGCAGCCAGCCTTCTTGGTCTTTGCAGTCTGCTCCTATTCAGTTAATGGAAAGCTTTTTCATGGGCACGTCTGCTGGACTGAGATTTTTGTGCCACTTGTGAGAATCTGTTTCCAATGCACACACTCTAGCAGGTACCGTTTATTTCTAGTTGAGCTGGTGTCTGAGTGTGGCTGTGTTCTGAAGCTAAGCAAAAGAGCTTAAATTCCAGGGTTGTGTCCCTGTGACCCTGCCCTTTCAGCAGCACACCACCCTTCTGGGCCTTGGGAAGGCTGCTTGAGAGAGCAGAGTACAGACATCCCTGCTCACAGTTTTTTTCCTAAATCCCCAGTAAAACATTTAAATAAGTGAATGGAACTAGAACACAGCTCTGCGGCATCCTCCTTTTCAACCATGTATGTTTGGGACTGGTAGCAGCGTGCTGAGCCAATGAACAAACTGCCAGAGATTAACAAAACATGATGAAATGATATTAGAAAGTATTCTTGATTAACAAGAACACACATTGGTCAGGAGACAGGAAGATATCGCCTAGCAGCAAAGAAAACTGATTGGATAGGAGAAGAAATCCATAAGAAATAAAGGATTCACATTCACCTTTTTTAAAATGAGGGCAATGATGAAATTGAGCATCTGAAAGCAGTTTGGGAATTTGACCCCAGTAGCTGGCAGATGCTACGTTAGTCAGATGCTAGTGGCCAAATCCAGCAGATCTTCACTGATGCATAAGCAACGTTATTTTTGATCTCAGTGGGAGTTTTGCCCAACAAGAGACTGCAGAAATGGTTTCAAACAATGATAAAAGAAGAGCTGAGGAAAAGCTAAAATGTATTTAGACACAGTTAAAGTATTATGGGAAATAAAGTCAATGTACAAGGTATGTAAAGGTATGTAGATCCTTAGACTGTCAGAATGTGATATGTTAATTTAAAAATCCAAATTACTCAGTGTACTGCATATGCAAGTTAGTGTACTTAGAAAGGGTTCTTACTGGGCTTTGGACCAAACTATAATCCCAATTACGGCACCATTCAGTGGGAACGCACCCTCTATTACTCAGGGAAGTTCTGCAAAAGTAGAAGGGCTAAATAGCTTTTATGTTCAGGAAACAAAACCATAATGAATGCCCTTTCTTGGGTGTAACCAACTTCAAAATTTGATGTGCAGCCTGTGGCATGTAACTCTGAGTGATTCTTTAAAAAGACATGGCTAATGGGGGGAAAATGAAACACTTCAGAGATTAATCTTTCCTCTTTGGATTTGTACTTAACTAGAAAGTTGCCATCCCAAAATACTTCCGTGTGCTATGAATTCATTTGTATTTATGGGCCACGTTCAGTTTTCAGTTAACCTGTACACTCACAGTTAATGCAGCGGTATGACCTGGCTGCAAGAGGATGCGACCCCAGGACACTGGAGTCCCATTAACTCGACTGGACTCTAGGCCACTGACTTGGACAGAAAAATGCTTTTTGTGTTACATTTATGTTGTGCAAATCTCCAACAGTCTAAACATCCAAATTTCTTCTAGGACACCTGTCAGGATTTAGGCCGTGTTTCATCAGCACAGCTTGTACTTCAGTCCTTCTCTGTTCAACAAAGCGCGTTGAAAGATATCGTCTCCCACTTAAGTCAGTAGGATTGTTTTGCCAGCCAGACTCAAGCAGGATTGTCTTGCTGAAAAATCCTGCAGGATTTCTCATTAAATTGGCAATGCGAGAAATTGAAAGTAAAAAAATAATAAGAAATGGCATTTCAAAAATTCATCATTAAAAAGTTTTGTTGCAGTTTGTTTTCTTAGTTCGTCAGGAGGAAATTTAATTAATTTTTTATTTTCTCTATTCTGGTTCACTTACTCCATTAATAATTAGAAGTAAATTAGAGTTATTCTTTCCCTTAGATCAATTATTCATAACACAGACCATTTAAAAATGAGTTTAGTGGAAGCAACTTACTACATTTTTACTAAAACTGAAAAAGAAATTAGGCAAATTAGTTAAAATAGCTTTGAACTCCATATTGACTAAAGCATTTGTGCCAGAATAAAAATTCATGACATATAAGAAGAACAGTATAAATGATTAATCATTTTAGTTCATGGATATCTATATTTTTATTTAATTACATCTATGCATAATATAAACTGTCTGAATCTTGGGAATCCAAGCCAGAGAAGCTGAAGAGTCTTCTTCTGTTTAACATTCGCCATGTGTTGTTTTCTTCTAGGGTTAATTTGTAAAATGTAAACCACATTCTATTTGTATGCAGTGTTTACGTACTATTTATAGAAAGTCTTGACCATTTATAATTATCCGACATTTTTATCCATAACGTCTGCATATGACTAAAGAGATGTTTATGTAACAGACATAACAATGCTGTTTTTACAATTGATCTTCATTTTCTGTAAAACTTTTTGGAGTATTTTATGTTGCATGGAATAGAGAAAGGATATTCTCTACTCAGCTGTCTTTGTTGAGAAGACTAGAATTATTTCTGAATAGTAATCAGCACAATACCTGCAGGAGACTGCAAATTATTAATACAGCTCATTTTAAGCAGGATAAGTCGAGGGAAAGCAAGTTTGGTCCGAAATGACCAAAAATTGGTTTCTGAAAGCCACAAAGTACAACCCCACAACAGCTATATATATTAGTCAATTTTAAGTCATCAGCGCTTTCTAGAAATGCTGATACACAGTAAGCGTGTTAGCTTTATTTCTGCGAAGTCACTTCTCACATCTAGTACAGCTCAGTGGCCCTGGCTCCCCTTTTCCTCCTTTGGAACACTTCCTCCGCTGAATGGAGTACATGTGCCTCCATAGCGTATGTGTGCTTTTATTGACTGTTTTATGGTTGCTGATTTTTTTTTCCTTTCTTTCCAGAACCCTAGAAGTTTTGGTGAGTTTGAATGAAGGGCAATCTTTCATGTCCAGCTCATTAACAATTACTGCTTCAGAGTGTGTAAGTAAATGGCTAACATCATTCAATGTAAAATACTGAAATTCAGTTTCTCTTACGGTTTTACCCTTTCATGACCTCACAGTGCAGAGAGCCCCAATGTGCAGCAAGCCCCATTAGCTCTTAGAATATACAAAATGACCTAACCTGAAAACTACGCCTGTGTGCAGATGCATACAGAATATATACCTCTAATGCTACATGATTTTTTAATATATAAATGCACACACACATATAATACATGTCCTAAATCATTTCCTCAGGATTCTGAAAGATGTTTAGACTTCATTTTATAAAACCAGTACACTCACAAGGAAGTTTCAGCTGTTTTGAAGTGAGGGATTATAGACAGGATTTTATTCTGCAGTTGCAAGAAATAGTTCCACACAAGTTAAGTATTAATGTGTGTATCATCCAGGACTTCCACATAATATGTAAAAAAGCATCCCTTCTGTGGCAGTCTTGGAGATTTATCTTTGCTTTCTGACATAGGCTCTGTAATAAGGGTTTCTCCTTTCACTGCTGCTGCATCTGTTTTGCTAGCTGCTTCAGGAGCTGCTGATTTAGACCATATGCAGAACTGCATGTAGAGGGAAAGCCCTGGTATTCTCCTGCTCCCCCAGGCTACCTCAGCTGGGCTCTATCCTGTGATCCAAGCAGTGGCTGTGTGTTCCGTATATGTTCTGGTCTTAGGTTTTGCTATAGCTTTTGAATTATATTTCGCTAAATATATTACAACAGATGTGGCTTTGAAAATATTGGGAAGCTTCCATACCATTAGAGACTTGCTCACTATAAATAGAATTATGTCAGAAGAGCCAAATGTGACACAGTCACTTGGGGGTCCCATCCCAGCACAGTTCCACTTCATAGGATTGGTGGGAGCAGGCTGAAGCTGAGTAGGCAGAACCTCAGGTCTTCAGCCTGGGCATGGAAGATAATTATAATCCTGCAGGAGAATATTAACTCTGTATAACTTTAGATACCTAATTTAGGTGCCTAAATAAGGAGTCTAGGCTCTCAGCCCTGTTAATGAGGAGGTGCTCTACGTTAAAGCACAAGCTGGAGTATCCAAGTTAGGCCTAGGGTTAGTTAGTGTGAACGTCCTCCTATGTTTTTATCATAGGCTTAGGGAAAAAAAAAGTTAGAAACGGCTCTTAGGATAAACTCCATACTTACACAGTTAGTGCCTTTGGAAACTCAATATACAGAATTTCTTGCCCCATTTTTCTGCTGTCCATTTATTGCTTCTGTCTTCTGTATTACATAGTCATGATATTTAACATTCTTTCAGTTAAATATGAGAACACTATGCAAGAACAGGGGTTTTGAAAATGTGTAGCAAATGGATACAGTTTTTCTTTAAATTTGTCTCATTTAAAAGCTTTCCTGTCAGGCACATACACATACAGAACAGTGCCTTCTGCTCATTAGCATGTATTTTTCCAACCGCATTTTCATCAGTCACAGGTAATTAACCTGAAAGAGAAAAACTGGTATTTTTTTCTCCCATTTCTTTTAAAACTAAGTACTTGGTGACTGCAGAAGTCAAATGCATCTCAGCTCACCTCTTACGTTTGAGGAAGAAAGCATAAATGAATTTAGAGCTGAAGAGACACACTACCTAAACCATGTTTCTGTGCCTAAGGCCTCTTTATAATTTGTAAGCATCTCGATCTTACACCAAAGCATGGTGATGCAGCCTCTCAGTGTGATAACCTCAGGACAATAGTTACAGGAGGATGCTGGAGACAAGCAGTATACTGCTTTCTCCTTTCAGAGAAACCAGTATACGTTAAGTGTGTTCCCATGCCCCCTGAAAAATTGCTAAGAGTGTAGACATAGGTAAAAATAAAGCACTGATGCAAAGCGGATGATACCAAATTGCTGGGTAAGGTAAAATACTTCCCTTCTCCCTCTGTTGAACTCTTCCATTGCTTCTCTGTGGCTGAAAGTTTTATCTAACAGGAAACAGAGTACAGATGTGCATTGACAGGAAAAACAGTAGAGTACTTGTGATCATCTTTTTTTTTTTTGTCTTTTATACATGTTGCAGCAAAGAGAGCTCAATACAAGGAGAACTGCGGTTTCCATAGTAGCAGATGGGCAACTGCAAGAAGTGGGTCACTGCTAGAATTGTTCCACTAATTCTAATGGCTGAACAGCTGATGGCTAGTTGGTATATGAGAGTTACAAGTTCCAGCCTCCCCCAACAAACACACATTGCTGCAGAGAAAACAAACAAAAATGGCATTGAGGCATGCACCTTGTCTTTTTCTTGCGTGTGCTTCATTGCCTGGTGTACGTATGGTCACCCACACACAGTTTGAATAAAGCTCTGCTTCTCCTCTCATTTGCAACAATTCATCTCCAGTACACCTTTGCTCACTTTGACAGAATTATTTGTGCTGCACGCTAGCATCAGAGATTCCCCAGTTGCCCGCTTGTCCTTTTCATCTCTTCCTTTTTCCCCAGCTGAATTTTGAGTAAGCTGTTTTCTAAAGGCCACTGTTACATTTTTCTCTCAGTGTTGTTCTAAACAAGAACAGCAGCACAGTCTATAAAGGGTTGAGAAAAAAAGTACCTACAGGATGTGGGTTTGAGAGGGTGGGAAATGGTCTAGTCACCTACTCGTTAAAAGCTGTACGTACCGGAAGCAATGGAAGTCGCCAAGAATTTCTTAGGTGGCTTCAGGTGCAAACACCACTGCTCTAAAGGCAGTTACTGTGGTGTAGTCTGTGCAATGTGAATTAGTAGTCTGGCTTATTACTTGCCCACATGTGTGGGCCATAAGTATAAAAGCCTGACTAGAATATCTGTATTGTTAGCAAAGAATCCTTATAATTCCACCCGTCCACCCATCCTTACAGACCTGAGTCCCTGTGAGAGGAGAAGGGCACTTCTGAGCCACAGATGTAAAAGGAGACTATTTGTGTCTTAACAGTTGGTTTCTTGGCATTTTCTGTCTGAAAAAAAACAAGAGTTGTTACTGCTGGAGAGGGTGCAAACAGACCAAGATGCTGGATCTGACAGACAGCTGGTTGATACCTGGGTAGACATATCCTGGGGTTTTTTGCCCCTGCAGAGCAGGCGGCCTTTGAAAGCTCCAGGACTATATTTGGAGTGCTTTTTCATTCACACAGAGCCTTCTGCAGCCCTGGTCAGATTCTCTTTCCAGCTCTTTCCTCCCAGTGGCCACTAACTTTGAATGGGCGATAGCCTTTCCAGAGGCAGCTTTTAGTTTGATCCTGTAATCCCTAACCAATGGCTATTTAACAGTTTTAACGCCTTTTGAAGTGTCCTAGTCTTCCTGGTGCATAACTGGTGGAACCGAAGAGACTTACACTGGCAGGTGTCACTGACTCTGCAGCATATATGAATTTGGCCGCGACCGCTTCCTGATCCTTTGTAAAGAGCTTTTTTCCTGAGGAACGTTGGCAAGAAATGGAGCCAATGAGTGGGAACCATTTGTTTGGTTCTGTCGTTCAATAGGGAGCTGTTTTGGGGTGAGTGGGCAAATGAGACAGGAATTGTTTGCAACATTACTGACATTGTCTTTCTGCTTTCTTCGCAGTCGAGTGGGGTAGCAGCACTTATTGCTGTTCTTGTGCTGTTACTTTTGGTGGCGCTCGGTCTTCTCTGGTGGTTCTGGCCCCTCTGCTGCAAAGTGGTGAGTAAAGAGTATTAAAAAAGAAAAAAGTCTCTGTATGTGATTTATGATCATAACTCATATCATGTTGTGAAATACAGATACAATAGGAAATAGGTTAAGTCTGAGAGTTCTATGTGACATGAGCCATCTGTTGAGGCAGTTTTCTTTCATTAGTGATATGCTGTAAACAAAAGAAGAGAACAGTTTACACGCTGTGGACTCTGCTCTTAGCAGTACTTTTGGCTTTCAGAGAGACCTGCACACACATGAACCAGCATCAGCAGACTGATGGGCTGCTCACTGGCTTTCTGCTGAGTGAGCAGATGTGTTACAGTTCTGTGAAATCTTTGATAAAAGCCTTTCTCTATTATTTGAAAGTTGCTGGCCATAATGGTACACAGATGTTAGCCTGAAATCAAGGACCGTTTTAAAAGTACTGTCACTAAAATTGATATTTGTAGTCCATTATGGGCTCTCAAGTTGGAAATCCCTTATTCTCTTATTAATCCCTTGCAAAAAATTAAATTTTCATCTTGCACACATTACATCTCATTTCATCTGAATAATGAACACTCTTTATCCTTCTAGCAGCAAACAATGCTGCTTTACTAGTCTCCCTCCATCTCCTTGCATGTCAGAGGTTTTAAACTGGTGAAGTTTATTACCCATTCAATTCAATGATGTGCTGAGGACTTCAGAAGTGGAGATTGCTTCCAGGCTGTCACTGTATTCCTTGTACACTTGTCCCAGGCTTGTGGAAAGCAGGGCAGCAGAGGAACCAGTCTTCTCTGCTGACCACACTGAAGCTCGCGTAATCAAAAGCTTTGGTGGTCCATTATGCCCCAGCCTAGCCTAGAACAAGAAGTCTTCATCCCGTTTGCTTCCTCATGGTCTGTGGTTTCTGAGGGAGAACTACTAGCTCTTCTCTGTTAAAAGAGTCTCTTTTCTGGCTCACTCTCCACAGTACAGCTCCCTCAGAAATCTAGGAAGGTTGTCTGTTACTTCTTTTCCTCCAGCAATTGTTTATTTCATGAACCTTCTCATGGAAGAGGAAAAATACAAATCAATCAGAAGAAAGCTGCTCATTTTCTTATTTTAAAATAATTGGCTCACTTTGATTCATAGGCAGGCTTCATACTTCTTAGTTTCTGCATTTTCTACATATAGAAAATGTCTACAGCTAGACATTTTCCACAGTTCTGTCATATGAGGCAGTATGGTAGGGAGATGGAGGATATGAAGGAAACAATATTCCAGTAGACTTTTTTTTGGCAGAAAAGCACACATTTTGTGTTTCAAAGACCAGTTGTTTTAAAAATATGCAGGTGAAATATAATTGAAATCTTAAGTGAAGGCAGGTAACTTTTCTTTCAGTGTCTCCTTTGAGCTATTTGCAGACACCCACAGGATTCTTTAAAATATCCATGACTTTGACTGAGTTATGTTTTACTATTTGTTCACAGTCTGTTGAGAGTGATCATATTATCCCCTCTCAAGAGCTGCTTTTCTGAAACAGACCATTCTGACTTTTGGCCTCTTACTGACTTTTTAAGCTTTTCTTTTTTATTTTAAAAACAAACACACTTACCTTTGAGTTGACTGATATCAGGAAACCTAATGTTCCTTTAGTTCTTAATTGCTCTCAGAACAAGTTGCCTCCCTAAAACTCTTGGTTTTTGTCACTAGCTGAATATCACTGTCTGTCAGAACGTATCCGCGCATGTCTAATTTATGTAAGCCCCAAATCAGTCTTTTACAATTGGAAGTTCCATAGATTACATCATATTCAGTTGTACATACAGTTTTAATCATTTGCCAAATGGGTGGTTTTTTCGGAGTCAGGTTTACACATGTACAGCCTAGTGAAAAATCAAAATACTTGTCACATCAGGCAGTGTTCAGAAGTCCGTGCTGGTCTCCTGGGGTGTAGTAAATCTTGATATACTGTGCATTTTCCTTTCATTACAGTAAAAAGTGATTGCAGTATCTCAGTCCCTTGAGAGCCGAAATCCTGTTTACAGTGATGACTTTGTAATGACAATCAGTAAGACACTTTCTGTATTTTTATGTCAGAGTCATACAAGAGAAAAGTCAACTGTAGAGTTCTGTAGTGCTAATTTTCAGCCCTTACGGTAGCTATGCCAGTATAATACATTAAAATATTAGCTGCAGCAGCCTGTGCTTGCCGGAATTGAATGGAGCTCAGTTTACATTACAGGTGTATGTAAATGAATCATGCCGAGCTGTGGAGGAATACCTAAGCTAACTCCCAATTAACCAAAATAGCTCTACTGTATAATGAATTGTAGAGCGGTGGTACTACCTTGGGTGCCAGCAGACGCACAGTGACATCAGTGCAGGACTCTGTGTGGGCTAATTAGGCTGGCTTCTCTTGTGTGGAGCTGACTTGTGTACCTCCACAAAGCGCTGCACTCAGCAGTGGGAAAATGCCCTTGGAATCTGACTCACCTTGTGCTTAGGTCTGTTCCTCCCTGATGTTTACTTTAAGGCATGGTGATTTATCCTGAACATCTTTTCTGGGTATAGGATTTGGTAATATCAGTAAATGTCTATTTTAAGGGAAGTCTTGAGCTGTTCAGTGAGCTGTTGTTAAAAAGTAGTCTGACTTCTATAGGAGCAATAAAACCAAAGCGCCTTGAATGTTAGTGCCCTGTTGTTTCCTCCCACCTATCATGAATATCTTATTTCCTTTAAAATAAAAGATCATTTTAGGGCTCACTGCTACAACAATACTGAGTTCCAAGAACACATACTTTTACACTGACCCTATTACCAAATATTGACTCTTCCTTTCTTTTTGTTTTGATGTTTTCTCAGATCATTATACTGTACTCCCATTCTTTTTCCTTCTCTTCCGCATCTGACGTGCTCACATTACATGTCATCACCACTTCTGGCTGAGAACCTTGGGCTTTGGTGCCGGTGTCCTTGACAAGAGGGGCAGCATATTAGGCTAGGCAGGACCTCCTCTTCCCTTCCACGGAGCCTGCTTGCCTGGCAGAGGGGAGTGTTCAGTTTCATGGGACAAGTAACAGGAGTGAGGAAGAAAGCAGCAGCCCTCAAGCCTAAAAAATGTCACATAGATTAGAATCAAATGGAAAAGAGGAGAAAGGTGTTACAGGCAGAACAGAATGAGTATCTGGAGCCACAAACATATAATTCCTATTGTCTGCAGGCCATCAGAGTTGTGTGCTTTGGGTAGTTTGGGCACTTACTTCATCCTTGCTAGGAATCAGTCTTGACAGTGTTCCATGATATGAAGTCCATGTACAGTTACAGGTTGGGGTGGGGGGGACTCCTTTTTCTTCCTTTTCTTCCTTTTTTTTTTTAAAGCAGTTCACTGTTGACAGTTCTTTCACTCTTCCCTCAATATCAGAACATATGATCGCATCAAGCTGGCTTCAGGCTCTGGTGCTGACATTTCCTAATGCCCACATCACTCGAACATTTGAAAAGTGTTAATGAGCAGATCAAAGGGACTGTTGCCTGAAGCAACTAACTTTTTTTTTTCTTTTTTTAAGAAATCGGCTCTCCTCCAAACTCAAGTCTTCATTCTTTGCAACTAAATAAATGAGATGCAGCCTTGCTGGACGATGATAATAAACCAAAACAAAATTAGGGAGCAGTCCATCTCTACTTGTGGTTAATAAGACAGCAGAATTATTCAGAGTCTTCAGTATTTAAATGATCTGAATAAAGTTCAGGAAAAGTTAATTTTGCAGTATTACGAGCTTCAATATCTGCAGTTTTATGCTACATTTGCATTGTTTTCTGCCAAAACTGCATGGGTTCCTTGATTTGTTTTTTTCAGAAATGGCTTTCTGCTAATTTTACTTGAAATATCAGACAAGACTGAGAATACTCTTTGTGTGTGTGAGAGAGAGAGCGAGAGCGAGCGAGTGTGTGAGTGTGTGAGGAGCCTGTGGAAACATAAGGATGCAGGCATTTACATTCCACTTCTGTCAGCAGGGGTGAATATCTGCTACTCAAAGCAGATTATTTTCTCACACCACTGTCACATTTAAAACAACTTTCATTTTCTGAAGCTATTAGAAATAGCAGCTAATTAATGTATCGGTTAGCTTCAAATCAAGTTTACCCTATAACTTCAGGGAGTTTAGCAGCTGGCATGGGATTGCATCCTTTGCTAAGGCAGTTAAACAAAAACTTCCACTGAGTTATGGCTTATGAAGCCCAGTGAGGTCAACAAGTGGTATTTTTCTTGATTCATTGGGGTAGAAATTTTGATTCTGTCAAAATTGATAGGCATTAGGCCCAAGCAAGCTTTAGAATGCATCATAAAGTTTATTATCCAAAGTTGTTTTTGCTTAGGAGAGATTCCAGGATATAAGAATCATAGAGCTATAGAAAGTGGAGTGATATCATTGTTAAATATGTATTTATACAAGTCTGCAACCTAGCTTGGCTTCTTCTCCTCGTCTTCTTCTTATAGTCTTGGCAACAAAATATGTACTTTGAGATAATGGTTAGAGACAGGCAGAGGGGAAAGAAGGATGAGAATTAAATACATAAGATAATGTGAACCTTAGACTGAAAGTAGCTTTTACTATTTCCAGACTTTTAACTGTTCTCAGTGAGAATTAAAGATCTTTTGAAAATCTTGCTCAGCACCCAGATTCTCTCAGAATCTGTTTCAGGATCTCTCTGTGTTTTTGTTTCTGTAAAGTTAGGGCAGTAATTCCAGTTTGGCTTTCAGGAATGCTTGACTTAATTAAATAGTTGATTTCTATTAAGTATTCTGAAAATTCTTGATGGATGACAAGAAAAAATACTCAGAAATATTTAAAGAAAAATAATTTTAACATGTTTTTGCAAGGTTCTGGCATGAAAGAGGTGCCTACTTAAAATCCCTAATTGATTTTCCAATCTACTGAAAGTAGTCTGAGCTTAATAAACAATTTAATATCTTAAAACCTGTCATACCATGGAAAAAATATTTCCAAAGGTGCCATAACTTATTTGTTTTATTTGATGTAATTCCTGTATCCAGGGCTAAAAGTACATAGCTTATATTAGCAGTAACTATTTTTGGTGCCATTGCGATTTGAGATGTTAGTCAGGAAGGAAAACTCTTGAGTATTGGTCAAGAAAAAGATGCGTCTTTTATGTATGATGCTAGGCATCTGTGCAATGACACATTATTTATAGGCAGTGGTAGAGTAAATGAAAGTGCTGTAATTAATAGCAGAGAGTGAAGAAAATATATTGCAATTAAGGTGTTTACTCTTACAGCAGGAAATTTAAGTATCTGTCATTGGGGACAATTTTAGTTGGGTGTATAGGCATAGCAGAACTAGACTGCTTTATATTCATGGGGTATTTTTTCCATCATTTTTGCATAATACGCACAAAAAATGACTCTTCATAAAACTGAAGTGCTTCCTTTTTAGCTTTACTAACCTGTTTGTCTTGCTGAACAATGCCTGTGCTTTCAGTTTTTAATCATCATCCTTTAAGAGGGTCGTTGCCTTCCTCTTCCTCTCCCTTTACTGTTGTTTCTTGTCAATATCCTAGGGAACTCCCTAGGATTCACAGGAATCCACATACAAGGATTCACACTG
This sequence comes from Dromaius novaehollandiae, assembly GCF_036370855.1. Classification (NCBI taxonomy): domain Eukaryota; kingdom Metazoa; phylum Chordata; class Aves; order Casuariiformes; family Dromaiidae; genus Dromaius; species Dromaius novaehollandiae. The sequence goes on along the minus strand of NC_088101.1, from coordinate 10,348,513 downwards.
GGGGGAGAAGTTTAAATGACGTAAATGTGCTTTATATATTCTGTAGCTTGTTAAAAGTTAAGCTAACCTAAAGCAAAATTACAAGCACTTCATGCAGCAAAATGCAGGGCCTCAGTTATCCAACAGAGACCTTACTTCTGTCTTTTTTTTTTTTAATCACATAAAGAGGTAATTTCAGTTGGTAGCCAAGCAGTCTTGTGGCTGGGAGTAAGGTTTAAGTGAATTACCCTAACAGAAGCTGTCCATCTCCAGTAACAGTTTAAGAAGCCTTGTGAATGTAACTCCCTGATGCAGGCACTCCACACTGAACAGTCAAGGAGCTACGTATTTAAATTATTATCTGAAATGTGAGATCTACGGAAATGATCTGGACGTCTAGAGGTGAAGCCTGAGCTACCAGTAGGCATTTCACACTTGTCACTGGGCCAGAAATTCTCCAGCAGCATGGCACAAGGAAGCAGGCATCTTGGCCCAAGATTACACGAGACCTCACATAGACCTTGGGTTGCTTTTCCTCCCAGGCTTGCTAATTAACTCCATAGGATTTCATCACTCGCAATTACTTAGAATGACTGAATCTTATCCGGTCAGGAAGCAAAGGGGCAGACACGTCTGCCCAGAGAGTGTCTGTCAGTCAATTGATTTTATTTTCTATCAGAAGGGTGGTGTTAATTTCCAGAAGGCCTTGATAATCAATCCCCAAGGGACTTGGCAGCAGTGGCTGCCAGTTTGCAAACAGATGTGGAGGACTCGGACAGAAACAGTTCACTTAAAATTTTCTGTCGGCTTTTGGATGCTGTCAGTGCAGTTACTTATGTTTTTGTATGTTTGGTTTTTTTAGGTCATCAAAGATCCTCCTCCGCCTCCGCCAGCTCCAAAAGAGGTACAGTGTGGTGGTGCTCCACGGACCACATTGGTTACATGATACCATTCCTCTGTGCTTTCCTGTGTTCTGCAAATCCGTCTCTTTGTCCTAGCTGCTAAAAGAAGGAAGAACAAACCAGTGGGAAGCCTTAAGCTGAGACTTTTGGATGGTCAAAGTCCAAATCTCTGTCCTGCCCCAGTCATCTCAGTGCAGCATGAGTCAAGTAACTTAAACCCATATCCACAGAAATATTTTGGGGCTTTATCCCAAAACAGTTTAACATTAAGTTTCCCAATCTACAGTGAAAGCAGAGAGATGGGGTACTTCTTGTATGATAGTCTAAAGATTCATCGAATGACTTGATACAGCATTTTCCTGCAGCTTGGATATTCCAAACACTGAACAACCTTTATAGTGGAATTTCTTTACCTTTTATGGCCAATAATGTACAAGAGGATATTCTGGCATCTTCAGGGTTTTTTCCTCTTGCTCTCGATTTAGCCAGCCGCTTGAACGCATTCAAGCTTATTCTGAAAGTTAAGTCCATAATAAGGTACTCTACTGAGCAGAGGCAGCCGAGAGCAAGTTTGACAAAGGTTGGCTTAGGAAACAGTGATTGGCTGTGTAACCTTTATCTGCCGATCTGCTGAGCACCGTCTGCTGAATCCAAATGACTAGGGCTGGTAATCTGGCTCTTTGAAGGCAATATATTTTCTGTAGAGAAAGCATCTGAAAATCCCTTTCCTTCTGTGAGATTGCTTGTTTTTATTAGCGGAAAGGAAAAGGACAAGACAAATGAATTATGGTCAGTAGAATACATAGTTGGAGTCCCCATTTGGACTTTCACAGTGGTTGCCACCAATGTTTTCCCGTGCCCAAAAATGTAGAAGGATTTTCAAACATGACTAGATTTTGTTTGCAAGCTGGTAAACTCTTGGGGAACCTAAAAATCTGGTCCTTTGCACTTAAGATGGGAAAACCTTTTCTCTGTGAACTCTAATGAAACCATATATTAGATAGACACTTAGTGAAAAAAAAGAAAAGTATCTCTTTTTAAAGTAAACCTATCTGAATTTATGGACAGGAAGAAGAAGAAGATCCCTTGCCTACCAAGAAATGGCCCACAGTGGATGCTTCCTACTATGGTGGACGAGGAGTTGGAGGAATTAAAAGAATGGAGGTTTGTACTCTGTGGACATGCCAGTTCACTAAAGCACAAGATTTCTGAGGCTGCAGATGGTGGAAACAAAGACTTTTAAAGTGTACTGGAAATACAATGGTATAATGTTTGCTTCTTTCCCAGTGACATAAGCCTTGTAAAATTTTTACCATATCGAATAATTCTGACCTTGGTTATGAAAGAACAGCTTTCAGTAGTTCCGTTTGACTGGAACTTTAAATAGATGCATGAAGGCATGCTCTTTCCATCAAGCTAATGAGAAAGAGAGAGTGAGAGCCTTTTCTGAATGTTTTGGAAGAAATTACAGTGAAACATAAGTCCTCCAACTGTGGGCCAGCCAAATGCGCTGACAATGGTGATGCTAAGGAGAGGCTTGATCCCAAAGGAACTCACAGCGACAACAGTGCCTGTCTTTGAAGAGACATGATAGCATCATGTTAATTAAAACAGAATGAAAAATGTGCATCCTTATGGGCATGTCCTTATGTCAGATTTTATAGTCAAGTCAGCCTTTATGGAATTTGCAAAGCAGTTTTCTGCGTGTTTTAACTTTAATCTAGGAAACTGTCTCTGAAATACCCATCTAAGCCTTATTGACATATCTTGATCAAACTTTAAGTAAATACATGGGACTAAGAACCAGCTTTGCCTGAGCTCTTTTCAAACATAGAAGAAGAATGTGTATGCAAGTTTAAGGCTCTCCTGTTTATATGTGTTTCCTTCAGCAGTTCAGAATTGCTAATTTAGAAGAGCCTCAGCTTTTAAAAAAAGAAACCATTTTGTGCAGTGCTTTTCAGATGCAAACTAGAAAATGCTTTCCAACATAAAGAATTATAAGCCTGGATTCTTAACAGGAGCCATCATGAGCCTCCGGAAGGGATTCCAGGGTTTAAATAATTACAGTTTGGAAATGAGATCCTGCCCAGTGGAACAGAAAACTGATAGATACCCAATGAACACAAATATTATCAGTACCCATGAAAAAATGCATGTTTATCACATGGTGAAAATACAGTATTTCCTCTTCAAAGAAGAGAGGAAAAGAAATATTTAGGTTAGAAAACATTTTTATCCATAGTTGGAATTTGGACAGGCTAACGATGTAAACCATTTGAAATTGCTGATAACACAAACATGGTGCTGTTAGAGCTGGACTCTTGAAAGGCACTTCGTTCTGTGGAGCTGAGTCCTTGTCCTTCTCTGGGACCTGAGAGTATTCAGCAATGTTCAGAGTTGGGCTCCTCTTCCTAACTCCCTAAATATGAAGCTTCACCTCTGCCCGGTAGTATTTGTAACAGCGTGGCTGAGCAAACTGCTGGCTTAATTGTCCGTTTCCAGCTCTTCTGGATTAAGCAGTATCAGACCTTATATCTTTCACTGGCTTAAGAGAGTATGTTGCTCTTTTTGTGAATCAGGGCAGAGCAAGTGTGGAAAAGACAGAGAAAACAAGAACTTTCTTACACAATGATGAAGGTTAGCGGGTCAAAGAGAGGTTATTCCTTACTTGACGATAAATATGTAGCAATTTCTGTGCTGTGGCCAAAGAACAACTCACTGGTCTAGTCCTTTATGTTTCTTTGCTGTTTTCAATTCATGTGGTCATTCACTCAGTTGGCTCCTTTTTGTTGCTGCTCTGTGCTGTGTCATTCTTCTGGCAGCTTGATTCTTCTGGCAGTTTCCTTAGATAGAGAAAAGGAGAGAAAGAGCCAGTAAACTTATTCTTATCATTCCTGTTCTACTTCAGTTGGCATGCTATATTCTTTTTTGGGGCAACCTCATTCACTCCTGCCTTCCCCACTAGTTTCACCTCCGCTCCCCGCCCCTCACCGCCCATGACAGTCCAGAATAATTTAGCTAGTGTTGCTCAGTCTTCCTAGATTTGTCTTTTGGCATTGCTTTAAAGGTTTATGATGCCATTACTAGACCGCACCCATTACAGACTGTTAAGTTTTAATATCAAACTTGTATTGTCAGACTCCACAAATTCCAGTTTCTTCTGGGTGAAGCCATTTTAATCTGAAAGAGAAGGTCATTTTTTCAGTAAGGAATCCACCATCTATCTCTAAATGATTTTAACAGTGTTTAAAATACATTTTAACAACCTCATAAAAAACACTATAAAAGTACCATTGATCACAGTGAAAGATACAGATGCATTTTAATGACTCAGCAGGGTCTACTTGGACATGAAAGCCCCTTCTAATATTGCAGAAAGAGGATTCCCCAGGGAGAGAAAGAAATCACTAAGCAAGCCAAACAGCATGATTCAAAATAACAGAAAGGTTCAAAACAATCCCCTTCCTACGAAAGGATGGTCTGTATTTTACCAAGGTGGGGTATAGTATTCAGACCAATTAAAGCTCTGTTGTACTTTGGTGTTCTCATTCGCTGCACTGAGGCTGCAGTGGTAACAGACACCTACCTGGCGATGGTGATGAAATGACATGATTTTCCTCCAAGGCATTTTATTTGTCTGAAGGGGTCCAGACAGTGACTTGCCTATATATTTTCCTCACCCACCATACCAGCACATTCTGCATGTGAAGGTGATGAGGATGAAGAAAGCAGGCCGCTTCCTTCTGCCATCCCATGGCATAGTTATCCCAGCACATTATGAAGTGTTCCTAGCGGGACCTGGAGCAGTCTTCTCCCTCCAGGAAGCAGAGGGAGGGCCAGGAGTGTGTCCTTTTCCTGGGCAGCAAAATGACTTTATGCCCCTTTGCAGTGGGAGAGTTGTTGCATCCCACTGTATTTCTGTCTACTTTTCTGGTGCTTGAACTGGCAGTTGGCAAGATAGAACTGGCATATAGCTACCACTTTGTAATCAAGCAGTGTGCAGTGGTGTTCCTAATTCTTTCCCCAAGGTGGAAGATCAGTCAGTCTTCTCTGATTTTTCTGATTTTGATTCTTCCCTTTTTATGCCTGGAATTTCTAGTCTGGTGGTCCCTGAAAAATACTAGTATGCTGGTGGCATCCTGCAGTAATAGTTGCCTGGCACCATGAGAGCAGTGGATAATTTTCCAATAACAGTTTCACGACTCATCAGCATGACACATTTACCCAAAATGTAATGTCAGAATTTAATTTCCTGACTTTAGGTGTATCAGGTCTTCCTTACAGGCTAGATTTTAGCAGATGGCATGATTTAGAAAGTCTTGCACTGAAAATAATCCAGTTTTGGTTCTACTAAGAACTTTCAAACTCCAGCCATAGCTTTAAGATGCTCTTTCTGGCTGAGTAAATAACAGTCTTGTCTAGGTTCGTTTGTTTGCAGAATACAGCAAACATACTTGTTCAAATTGCTGCACAATTTTTCAAGTCCCAAGAAGAAATAAGATTACTGTAGTAAGACAAACAATCTGTCTTGGATGGAAGTTTGTTTTCTGTATTTTCTCCTTATAGCATAGTCAGTACAACTTTTTATGGACATACATAGAAATATGTGCTTGTCTCACCAACAGCAATAATCCAGGTTTCCTTTCCCTTTGAACTATTTGTATGTATTTTATATCCTTTGTGGCAGTGATAAAATACACATTGTTACACGTTAGACATTTACTTATTCTGCAGCTTAGACCACTTCATCTGCCTTCTCTCCAGTATGTATCTTCTTGCAGCATTACTTCAAAACCTCTGAACAGCTTCAGGGGGTTTCTGTTAAATCTTGCTGAAGTATTGCTATCTAAATTGGGAATCTCAGCAAACATGCAGTGTTCAGAAATCTAGATGGACTAAAGCCTAAGATTTAGCTTTGAATGCCAGATTAAGGTGTGGTATTTTAGGATAAATCAGAACTAGAAATGATATTTTTACATCACTAATAATGGAAGACTTTTTGGATTTCCTGTCTCTTATACATCCCATGTGATGCATGTAAGAATTTTTCAGTATTTCTCTTGACTTTTTGCTGCTGAGAGACAGCCACTCACATTTACGAATGTGTCTAAGAATGCTCATAGTAAAACAGGAAGAGTAAACATTTTCCTCAATGTTTCTCTCCTGTTTATTCAGAATTTCTTCCAAATTTAAAACTTTTGCCACTACTTCGGTTATTTAACATAATTTCCTTGTCCTTTGCATGCAATGTATTTATGTCTGTACTCTGGCTTTTCTTAGGTTCGCTGGGGTGATAAAGGATCTACTGAAGAAGGGGCTAGACTAGAAAAGGCAAAAAATGCTGTGGTGAAGCTCCCAGAAGAAGCAGAAGAACCTATTCATCCTAAACCACCTAAACCAAAGCCTACCTCACCAGTCATTCAGGAGAAGTGGTACACACCAATTAAGGTAATCTAGTCTTTGACACAATATAACTTTGTAGAAAGGCAGGATTTTGTCTGCCTTACCAGTCTTACCCATGATGAACTGTACCTTATTTCTCAAGTATTTCCATTCAAGTAGTTCTCGAAGTAAATTCCAACTCAGGACAAACAGCTGGAGCACATTTTAGCCCTAAATGCTGTACTTCAGCATTATGTACCGCATTCTGTTATCTTTCCACAGAAAGGGACATGTTTTACAGTAACAGAATCAAAATATATTTGTATTTGTATTAATAGGCATTTGGTCTATCTCAGTGTATATCTCATTAAGCATAAAGCTCTCTGTACAGAGTTTGTAGCAATTTACTAAGTTTTCAACCTGTGTCCACATTACCGATGAAGAAAGGAAAAAAACAATATAAAGCAACGGAATGCAAAATTCTGATTGAAATAAGAGAAACCCAACAAATGGTATAAAATAAAGACATTCTCCTCTGAAGATGCTATGAGACACATGCAAACCCGTAACAAGCATAACACCTAACAAGCATAACGTAACAAGCTTGTCTCAAAAACTGAAGATGGGGCCATAAACACCTTTCTTTAAATATATACAGGCAGAGAATAGACAGGTTTAGCTAAGAGTATGGATAAGGCCATTCTGTCTTCACAAATCCCTGTATGTCCTTTCTTAGCACCCAAGTGTCCTGAATCACCCCTCCGTGCTGAGTGGGATGCTTCTGACAAGCACTGGAGCTGCTGTGCATGTTCTGCACAGGCAGTCTGAGCACTCATAGTACATCTGTGGCATTCAGTACAGGCTGGACTTACTGTACAGCACTTATCAGCTATATGCCAGGTGCCTTGCAGGTCCAAGGCTTCCTGCGAATGATGAATTTGCTTTATACAGCCTGTAAAAACACTTTAATTCCTATGGGAGAAATCCTAGGTGGACGTGTGGCAATTCATCCCAAAGTACTGGCAAACAAACACGTTACTTTAAGATCACTCAGAAATAAACGTGGGGCAGGTCACAGCCACTCAGCTCTCAGTGGAGGCAGGGAAAAGTACCTTGCATTCACTGATGGGAAAGACTGCATAAGCCCGCTATGTTGTAAGGTGATACAGTCTAAGCTTATGCTTTGCTTACCTGGCTCTAAGGAACCGGTGTTCAGTTATACCAGTAAATTTCTCCATGGATCTCCTTGAAGAGTAACTTAGTATGTGGCAGACTTTCAACTGGTTGATTTTATAATACTGAAAGTCCTATTGCTCTGTTGCCACAGGGTCGACTTGATGCACTGTGGGCGCTGTTACGACGACAGTATGACAGAGTCTCTTTGATGCGACCACAGCAAGGAGATGAGGTTTGTGTGTTGTGAGTGCACCAGCTAGGGGGGGCAAAAAGGGGCACGTTACAGCAAGGCTTTAGCAGCAGATGAGCACTGATAATTCCATGAGCTTAACTAAAGAAAGCCATGCAGTCAAAAGAACGGTACAAGAAGAAAAACAAAGCTTTGGGGAAAAAGTGCATTGAAAGAGGTATCACACCAGACAAGAAATGCTGCAGAAACACCAATCTCCTGAAAGTATAATGAAGAATTTTGTAAGTATTCTGTGTGTTTGCAGTTGCAAGACAAAAAACATAGTGCAGATTTCATGCAGTCTAACCTCTCTGTAACAAATTTGCTGATCTTTCTTAAATCCAGCTGTTTATAAGAGTAGAGTTTGGTGATCAGAACACTAAAAATACATCCAATTTAACTGACCATCGATAACTTCCATGCACGTTGCTTCCTGTTGCTCAATGTTCACAGAGCCTTTGAAAATGAAAACAGTAGAAAAGCAAAGAAGAGATAAAAAAATGCATGCCAAATGCAGCATCACAGGAAGAAGTGTGGGAACTTGTTTTTCAGTCCTTTCTTCCATAGGGTAATGACCCATGAAAAAGTGGCCTCCACTACAAAGACTGCTATGGTTGGGAAGTAGCAGGGGTAGTTATTATTTGGACCCTTTACAGTAATGCTAGATCATTTATTTCTAGTTATTGCACCTTAAAAAAGCGTTACTTTAAACCGTTGTATTTACTTTGGAAACTGAGTTAATCATTAAGGTATTTCAAATCTACTAGAACCATTCAGCTTCCTGTTTATGACACATCGAAGAGACTTAGGAGCAAACTATTTCCTTTACATGAGACATCAACTTATTCTCAGTAAACTGGCCCCAGATGGGCATGACAGATCAGGTTCTCAGACACTGTAAGGCAGCAGAACTCTGTTGAAAAGTCAGGCTATGCCAGCTTACATTCGTTGAGGATCTAGCCCAGCAGCAGTGCATCTTCTGGGAGATGTGTGATGCTTATATGAAGAATCAGAATTGTTCTTCACAGTCGTAGTTTAATGGGGATGCTCTCCTTAGGTCCTCTTCCCTCTTGCCACTGGAGCCCTGCAGCCTCTCTCCCTGCATGGCATCAGTAAGATGCGGTTCATATTGTTCACGATGTTCGTCTTTGTCCCCCTTTGGTACCCAACTCATAGTGTCCCTTTTCTCTCCTCCTCATTCCCTCCCTGCATAATATACAGAAGCTTGACACTGGACTGCGAGTTCTCTACCTGCTCAGCATCTGCTCTGGACTGCAGAGCAATGAAAGTGAGGAATGTGATAGCAAAGAAAACAGAAAGCCAGGAGAAGAGCTCAAAGAAATTAGATTAATGCTATTGAAACAGTGTGCCAGAACACTATTTGTGCAACATACACCATAAAAAATGATGTATGAGAATTAGAGCAGCTAAAGGGAAGGAGCTACCTTTGACAGAACGAGAGGTAACTAGTATTTAGATTATTTCCTTGGTGAGTAGGATGCAGTTTAGTACTGTTCTAAAGGAAGAAAGGGTGAGATTTATTTAGGGCCAGATAAAGCAAGTGTTGGAAGGAACAGAATGACAAAGTGCAGTGCTAGAAATAGGGAGCATACTCTGTGTATGGTTGTGAAATACTGACATTCTAGTTGTGTTTGCAAGTTATTTACTGTTTGCATGGACAAAACATGTTGCACGTAGCAGAATTAGTAATAGTAATTCTACATGCCAAATAGACAGTACATCACAGTTTAACAAGTAAACTGAGTGTATAATAGTAACATAGGTGAAATGGTAACTGAATGGGCTAAAAATTGTTAGTCAAGCTCTGTTTTGAGGGTTTGTGACGATTAAGCCAGGTAGTTTCTGTAAAAATTGCTGGCTATGGAAGGCTTTTTGAACCACTGAGAAGTCAGACATCTCTTCTGTCTGGACTTCACAGGACGACATTGACCAACATCTTGGTTTACGAAAAACAGAGGACAGAAGTATCTCAGTAATCCTCGTTGAAAAGAGAAGTAGAATTTGTGCTGATGAATAAACATGTGACCTATAGCTCTGTAAGAATGCAATTTCTGTCTGGCTGAGAGTGTTTTATATCTTGGAAAAAAATCTTCTTACTTATTCATAACTTGCTAGGTACAGATCGCTTGCTGTACGCCTTGTGGGTTTAAGTCAGTACACAGATGAGCAACCACGTGTGTGCATGGTGAGACATGCACGCATGCACTTACACTGGAAGCACTGTCATGGTAAACAGTAGTCACATAGTTTTGTTTCTTTTTTTATTGCTTAGGAACTTGGTAGTTCCCATTTGTAGAAGAATTCACCACTGAATTCAAGTCCTTGATCAAGTAATTGAAATGTAGGCATGAAGTATCAAAGCAGAGAGAACTTTTTCTTCCTCCTCTCTCCCACCTTTTCTATGCTGCCAGATAATGCCGAGGGTGGCCCAGTTTGAGGGCTGCACTCAGTTCAGTCAAGAAGCTTTGATTGCGGACAGAACTCCTCCGAGTCATAAATTTTTCAGCTAGCAATCCGTGAGGTTAGGGAAGCTTGTACAGGTGTGAGCTAGCAGGTTGTCGCCGACATCTGTTTAGAGCAGAGGCACAGGTCCTCAGCAGCCTGCAGCGAGGCTGCTGGATTGTCAGCAGATGTAGTTAAGAGTGGCAGAACAGTTTTGGTCTCACATTTGCCGCCTGGGGGCTGAAACACTAAAGGTAGAGTGGGGGTGGACACAGCTGCGCTCCCAAACATGCCTCAGGCACAAATAAAGAGATCTAATATAGTTTGACTCTGTTGTGGTGGGGAGATGGGGACAGAGAGCCACTTCAGAGACAACTTAACGCTGCAACATCTGCCGCCAAGTTTCCAGGGAGTGACAGGGGACAGCAGGTACAGATCGAAGTCCCCACATAAACAGCCTCCATTAAGCCATGAACTCTTTTGAAGGGCTCCCATCAAACATGCTGGAGTCCACATCAGTAGAGTGTTTTGTTTTCAAAGCAATGTTTTGTTTTCTGCACTAACAAGATAATTTATAAATGATGCATTACCATGCATTCATACTCTAATTTACAATTTCTTGCCTTTTTACTAAAGGGGTAAAGAAGAATGAAGCACTGCACTTTTCAGGTTGCTTGATAAACCACTTAACTGTCCAAGGGTGTCTTTGTTTTATCTGAGGTTATGGTAACCTTCAGACCACAGTGCTGTAGTTCAGCTAGGAAGCAGAGCTGAATGTGTGTGCTGTTCCCGTGGCATTGCAGGGGAGTGTCTGCCATTGTTTCTGTACTGAAACTCCATGGAGTTTGTTGCTGTGTGAGAAAGAAACTTGGCACAGGTTTGCAATGTGAGTGTTGAGGTCCTGTTCTTTTATCTAAATTTTTCCTTTTTTTTGAATCACAGATTAGCACCTGAAGTTAATCTTTAGAGTTTTTCAAGTTTTTTATATGACCTGGCTGCTTTGCCAGTTTGATGCTGGCTGAGATTCTGATTCTGTGTACATTTATGCATAGAAATATGCATTAAATCCACAAGCCTATGGCACTCAGTTTAAGGTTTTGCACAATCAGGATGCAAATATATATGGCCAATAAAAGGAAGAAATCTATAGGTAATTCTAGAAGAATTTCCATAGTAGAATGGTAGAATACCTTCAGCTTTTTTTAAATGTTACAGTACAGCCTAAAATTAAGATATTTTTGCATTTTTTAGTTTTAAACCTGCTAGCATTTACACCCTTTAAAGAAGAATTTATAGTAAAGTCTGCAGAATTAACACAGGCTTGTATTTTTATGTAATGTTCCTTTGTGAGCATCTCCATGTTATACAAAGGAATCGTATTCTGTCTTGTAACTCTGTTAGCACATCACAATTTACAGTTCAAAACACCTTCAGAGTATTTTCTTCTCTTAGATGAGGCACATGTTATTGTTCCCTTTGTGTTTGTTCAGTAATTCCTACATTAGTTACAGGCAGAAACTACTAAATCATTACCTCAGACTGACAATTGTAGAGTGGAATAATAAGTGTTAGAAGTTCGTGGCTGTAAGTGCACCCAACCTTACCCTGTCCGAGAGAAAATTCAGTATTTTGGAAGAAAAGACTAATTGCAGTGCCTAGGAGTACTGTAACTTTCAGTTCCACAAAATGCTTTAACAGGGTTCTATAGCCAGTTCATCATCTTACATTGCACTGGAGCTGCCAGTCTGTCAGCACTCCTATTGCTAGCCTGGTTTTTTATAACTCAGTTATGAATGTTTGTTTGCTAAAGAGTAATGGAAAACAGGAATGAGACTGGTGATAGCAGGATTTGTTGGTTTATTCTTGTAAGCTCCAAAAACTATAAACAGTTTGGCCATTTTCCTCAAGGAGGTCAAGAAAATGAAGGTGATGTAGTTTCTTTTTTAATCATTGAAACAACTGCAAGTTGTTGAAATGATGTAGAGAAATAAAAAGTCACAGTTATAGAAAGATGACTGCAGCTACTTACAATTAGGGCAATTTTTGGTTTAAAATGTGTTTTTAAATCAAACTGCACTCAGCAGTAATTTGTATTACAACATAAGACTCAGTTCACTAGAGAGGTGCTCCTTGTTCAATGATAATATGGTATAGCATAATTCAGTGGATCATGGAAATGATAATGCTGAACAAAATAGTGACTGAGAATTTTAAAAGAGAACTTAAGTATTATTTTATTTATGTAGCAAAGTTTGTATTTATCTCAGATCTTCTGAATCGCTGCAATGTTAGGAAGATGGAAAACTAGTTTCAAAGTGCCTGAGATTAAAAGGCAACTAAAGAGCACGTCTTTTTCTTAAATGATTTCTGCCAAAATATTCCATTCTGCCCTTACTTTAAGTGGGAATTTGTCTTTACAGACCTGAGAGCAAAACTTGAGCCTAAGCTTTTTTTTAAACTTCCAAAATAGACCCAGATTACCATAAAAATGTCCTGTGCTTCATTTCACCATTAAAGGAAGTGGAAAAAAACATTTTTTTAAGAGTATCCATTTCAAACTGCCCTATTCAGACTGAAATCAGATAGAATTCAGAGGTTGTTCTCCAACAAAAAAGAATGCATCCTGGTGAGCACTGAAGTAAATTTCAGAAAAAGAGTCTTCTTCTCTTGGCCTGTACACAAGGAAGAGTCATAAGTGTTCTGCACCTCAGTTCCTAACCCTCTGTGCTTTTGGAGAGGACAGCTGCTTCTTCTGTTCAAATGGCAAGTAATAGCTAAGAGCTGAGCATGATTATGAATTATCATTTATTAGCATTTCCTTCTGCTGAATGCCCAGAAGAATATTATGTAATTAATTCATCCAGATAGTAGAAATTCCTCCAAAAGGATGCTTGACGTAAATGGGTATTCACAGCTCCACTTCGTTAAATTGGATTGTAGGCTCCCATCCAGCAGGGTCCAGTGAGTTTACCTCTCAGGTACTCCATTCTAGCCAGAGTGGTTTAAGTTAGGTAATATGTTAGTCACTGGATTTCCTACCTCTCAGTCAATGAAAGCTGCGGTAGGCACCTTTATTGAAAGTGCAACGTGTGGATAGATACAAGTTCTGATGGTGTGGGATTTTTTCAATATATGTAGGCAGTCACTTTTTTCATTCCCTGCCTTTGTGCAGATGAACACTATTGCTCTGTTTAAAATGAGCCTTCAGAAGTCATTAGCAAGAGGATGAACGCTTGTATGAATGAAATAGTATTAAAAAAAATCTACATGTCAGTCCCGAGGTCATGACATTTTTACGAGTTTGACTGGTAGTCCCATAGAGTAAAAAGGACGAAGCAGCTCTAACAGACCTTGCACAGGTCTTCGGAGTCAGTATCCTGCTGGTGAGTGTGCTGCTTCACATAAGCTGTCACTGTTTCTGTTAGGCAACAGTACATTACACGGTCGGTAAAAGGTTGTGATGGAAGTGCTATCATCCTAGAGCATGGGATGTACCTTTGTGTATCTATGGCATGTTGTAAAGAGCATTTTAAAAAACTGAGCTGCCACCAGGCTGTGCAGCCAGAGGAATTCTTGCTGTCTTTATTACTTTACAAACAGCTATCTGTTAGCTGAGTGTTTTAGGCTCCTTAAAATGCACCAAATATACCATACTGGGCATCATGGTTATTCGAGCTGTGCTGGCTGCACGGGAATAATGCCTATTAAGAAAGAAGTAGTCAGTCTTTTCTGGGTGGAGTGTGAATTTGTTACAGCTGTCAAATACTCTCTCTGCTACCCTGAAGAGCATTACAGTTCTTTTTTTCTTCACCTATGCTATATGAAGAAGCAAACATTTAATTTGGCAGTTCAGTTTTTGTCAATAACTGTTCATTTCATTGAGCATGATTCCAAAGAGAAAAAACGCATTTGTTTTCTTAGTTTCTCAAAGCATCTTTTTATGGAGTGGATTGCAGCAAACGCAGTTATATTTAATCACTACCTGGCTTCCAAGCTTTGAAGAGAGGGCAGTATATATCTAACCAAGCTCAGTCATAAAATGCAACTTCCAACCTGGGTATAGTCTTTATGTACAGCGGAGTCTGATGTAGTTTATGTTAATGTTGACTATCTCATTAGACCAGTTTACAGAAAGACTGACTGCCTTCAAGGAAAAGCAAGAAAGCTGACAGGTTAATTCAGTTGCTGCTCTCAAGAAGAGATGTGACAGCTTTAACTGTCTTGTGTGTCCAGATTTATGAACTAGTCCTATGCTCTTAACCAGATTAGTTCCTTTTCCATTAACTGCTGAAAGTAGGGCAGCTGTCCGAGCGGCTGGTTGTAAATTCGGTAATGTCTGCTGTGTTAATCTGTAGGCTTTTCAGATAGAGAAGGCAGCAGATAACAGGATTAAAGTTTCACGACCCAGGGTTTTCACAGCCCGAGATGCGAGTGTAGGGGAATAGAGAATGACTTCTGTCATTAATCTTAATTGATTGCCAAGAGGTTTTAATCTGGGTTATTAATTAGGAAGGTCCTTAACACACTGTCTACACATCAACATCAGATGCTCTTTTGGGACTTTTGGGACATATGGCCTATCTTATATTTACATTCACACAATTTACACACATATATATATTTCTGTATGAAGTGCACATATATATATACACACACATATATAGTGTGTGTGCATGCCAATAGCTGTAGATGTATTTATATGCACAGAGGCATCTCGGTTCCTTGGCAAAATTTGATGAAAATGAAAAAACACATAGGCTACACTTCTATATAACAAATATGTATATCTCCATACATGTTGATAGGTATGTGTATCTATATTTATTAAATATGCTGTTTATCTAGATTATCTTTTAAATGGAAATCTTTGATTTGCAGATTCCTATTACATTCACGTTTAGCAAAAGAGCAGCACATGTTGCTGTGTGCCTGTGGCCATACAGACACATACAAATCTCAAGAAGAAACATTCTCATTTTTATCTTTCACAATTTCTTTGAGTAAATGTTCAGGCCTTCATTTTTTTCCTTTTTTATTTTTATTTTTAAACGAATTACTGTAGGACAGCCAGAATGGATAGAGGTATAACTATCCACAGCTACAACTATGTAACTATGTAATAAATCCCAGTAACTCTGCTTTGATGTTTCCCGAAGTACTGTATGCAGGAGGAAATATTAAATTATGAATTGAGCATATAAACTAGGCAAGAAGAGAAAGTGCTGTGACAGAGTCCTGGCATTTGAATTTTGTGTAGATTCAGGCTGCACTATAAATTTCTACAGGTCTTTCATTTATTTACATATGATTATTTACAAGATTAATCAGATTTACAGAAATGGAGCCAAGAGCTGAGGAGACCTCTTGTTTTAAGGTCTCCATCAGTGACAGTGGAAACCCTGTTTCTTGCTGAGCGTGCCAGGCCATGCTGTGTCCGGCTTTACAAAGTAGGATGCAAATACTGTGAGATATCAACTATTTAGTTAGAAAAGTCTGCTCTTAAAGTGTTCACAGCAAACAAGAATGGTTTGAGATGTTTTGGTCTAGAGAGAAAGGTACAGCTGCTGGGTTTAGGAAGGGGAGAAATTCGGCTTAGTATCAGGGAGGACTCACTGACGAGTGACTACCACAATGAATAAAACAGTTTTGCTTGGGAAAGAGAGGGAAATCCATTGCTTGGCTCACCTAAAGCTGGACCGTACAAAGCAGCTGTTGTGCTGTAGGGACCTCTATCAGTGGAGAAGCACACCAAAAAATCTGAAACATCTTTCATAATTTCTTTCTTGGGTATTGTGTTACCTCTTTAAACTGTTATCCACAACTTTTGCTCAGTTTCTGCAATAAATTGCATTCTCTCTTCCATAAATAGAGATGTGTTAACTATTGCACTACCACACAGAGGCATCCCATAAAAACATGTACCTGCCAAAGAACCCTATGAATCACTGATAGGAAGGAGGAATTAAAACCATTTGAAACCGCATTGTAGGTAATGCACACAATAAGAGTGGATGAAAAGCTCTGTAGTTGCTCACTCAGAATCAGCAAAGAATTTTCTTTGGCTTTGTGTCCTTACCCCTTTGAGTTTGCTTTTGGACAAGATTTAAATGGTAAGACTTTACTTGGAGCAGAAATGATGCATTAGTCACTTCTGCTCCCATGCTCAAAAAGTTTATTAGCAATGATTTAGTTTATTTGAGATAGGATTCTCCACTGCTATAGAAATAAAAGATCCTAAAATTCTTCAGTAGAGATCTGGCATGTTTACACAGATTTACACCATGATTTAATTGCCATTTGGAGGAGGTCTGTACAAATAATTTATACCCACAAAGACACCTGCTGATGGAAACTAACTGACCAGGACCTAGGATAGGAAACTTCATGACAGTATGAAAAGACAGGTTCAAAACACTGACTGAAAAGGGAAGTAGGCGAGTTTTTCTTTCCTTCTTTACTCTAATTCTCTGAATAGGAAAGATTTATGAAAACTTATTTTGAAAAGACTATTTTTAGGAAGTGAGAGGTTACCTACCACTTTCAAGGTATTAGCGTTGCCTCCAAGTAGCTGTGACAGCTCAGAGCTCAAGATGGGTTAATCACGTAAGATGGATGTATTATGAGCTTGTGCTTTACTGTAGCTAACTGAGCTCAGAGCATGCTTAAGTACCCCCACCCAGATACTGTCAGTGCACCAATACAAAAGAGTGTCTAAAGCCTGAAAACATTTGCACATATCAATAATTTTATGCATGCAGATCCTCTCATTAGTTTTAATATGATATTATCAAAAAGAAAGTGGAGTGAGGGAGCCGTTCTGTTATCTTGACATTCACTGTATAGTTCTTGCAGAATCAAGGAACAAACAAGAAGATAGAAAGCTGGGGAAGGACTACAGCACACATGCTACTGAATATGACAGTTATTTGTTAGGAGTGGATAGTGGGGAGGAAAAGAAGAAAAATGATTGAAAAATTAAATTTATTGCTTCTAATCTTTCTTTGTACTTTCATAATTCAAAATGATTTTTTATTATTTTTGGAATTAATTCTTGCATGTCTGTAGTCTGTAAGGAACTATAGATCCATTAAGAATTAGCAAAAAATTAAACACTTGAGTTATTAGCATTTTAAAATAACTGAGTTTTCTTACTCAGTAATATTTTCTGAAGAGCTCAGCTTTAATGTCTTTATGGGGTGCTCTCAAGTAACATATGCCTCCAATCTTCATCTATTTGTATATTTTGTATAAAGGGGAAAATTCTACCTAGCAAAAGAAGTGATTGTGCTGTACATTGCCAGAGCCCAGTATATTTTTAAGTTCAGGCTGACATCCATCCATAAATTAGAATGTCTCAATACATTTGAGTTTTGTGCCCCAACAGTGTGACATAATGGTATGCCCTCATCCTTAACATTTAATTTTAATATTGAATGTGCTGCTTTTTGATGGCTTGTGTCACAGCCTTCATGTAATTTAAACACAGTCTTAAAAAAATTAATTCAATTATGAGTAATGGAGTTATTAATGCTGCTTCATGTCACTAAATATATATGGATACATACGATTCTGTTCCTTTCAAGTCACTCTGAAATGAATTTTGCAACTTCTGATAACTGTGGTGGACAAACGCTAAATGAAAATCAATCACTTCAATTTAAATTGGCTTAGCTCACGATCTTTCTTAAACAGCCTCTGTCGGACAGCTAACCAGATGATAAGTAACAGTTTCACTGACCTATAGCCTTTGAATGTTTAACATAACCCTCTAAGGACAGTACTTCAATTACCATTGCATTGCTTGTACTCTAGGGCTCAGGATTTCTCACTCACATATAAGGATTACTTTATTTTTGATGCACATTTCTATCCGTAGTTTTCTCCCACAATGTTGGCTTATTTTTGTTACTTACTCTAGTAATCGATACCCTGCAATTTAAATCAGTTTGATCAAATTAAAGAGTATTAGATTTTCTTGGAATTTGTTATCACATTTTTTTTCCAATAGAAGCAACAGAACTCCTTTAATGGTTTGAAATATAAATTTCTTTGCTGGATGCAAAATATTACTGTCTGATTGAAGAGGGTAAATACAGGTGGAAAGTGCAGGGCAGCAGTAGAACATTTTATAGCATTCTGTGCCAAGGTAGATGGAGGATATTTTATGTCCTATTATAGTACAACATAAAACCTGCTAAAAGTTGGAATGGTTGTAAAATGATGGACAGGTATCTTTAGGGACCTGTAGAAAATGATCCCAGAAGAAAGTTAGTTGATGACTCATGGCTGAAAATTTTCATAAGAGCCTAAGGGAGTTTGATACCCACTGAAATTTAGGGGGAATTTGCTACGTGTCTTCAGTGTGTCACTTGAAGTATGAGGTCTAAATGCCTGACACTAATCCTTACTGCATCTTCTTTGTGAAGTTGAAATAAAGGATAGTTAAATTGTCACCTGCATAAAACTAAAACACAGGTGAACTCAGGTAGGTATTAGTGCAGAATCAGCTTTGGAGCATTGTCATTCCATACTACTCCAAGTCCAAGGCTTGCAATTCTCGTTAAGTGCCTGGTGCAATAAACATTTAAAGCTTCCTGACTCCATCTCTGTTGCTCCCCAAAGCGACTGTGCTGGTGATTAGATTTAGAGAGTATTTAAGTGATTCTCTCACTTCTGATTCAGAGCCTGTATCCCTACTCTACTAAAACAAAGTGAATAGGGATTTTGCTAGACTGAGCCCAAATCCTCTCACGTGCATCTGAGGCCTGAAAAGACCAAATGATGGCTGTAGCACACTGAGAAGTGGCTCTGGTTAGAACTCATTGGCAAAGGTGGGAGTGTGATATGTGTATCGTGGCAGACAGCCTTCTTGTTGGGGTTGGTTGCACACCACTCTGTCCTTCTTCCAAAGATGACTGACCCTCTTCATAGTGACCCTGGTGATGACAGTGGATCTTATGTGCTGTGCAATCACATGTTGCTGTGATTCAAGTCCTCCACAGAGGGCTTTTGGACTTAAAAGTGACAACTTTTAAATAACACCAACCACCTAGCTAAGAGGCAGAGCCAAGCACAAGACATTTCCCCTCATGTATTCAAGCTGTGGAGTACTGGAGGAGAGAAGGCCCTTAAGAGAGATCTTATCCCATGACTCCCCAAGTCTCAGTGCTGGGAAAGCAGAGAGAAGCTCTGCATAGATAATTTCCCAGAAGGAATCCTGAAGATGGCAAGGCATGTTTGTACATGCTGCCAATGAATCTTCACGTTACCAGATTATTCCTCAGCACCTTTTTCCCTGAGCTCACATATCTTCAGCATTACTGAAGGCTTGCTTGTAGCCATCTAGCCAAGGCATAGATTGGGTCTTAAGATGTTACTTTGTTCTCTGGAAGGACTTTCCTAGCAAACCCAAACCCATCCCAGCATAAGAGACTAACAGGTCTCTAAATCGAATGAACTCTACATATTGCCCCTAGAAAACTACTGCTTGCTCTAAGAAAGTGATTTTGCATTTTAAGGCGCATCCTTATTTCGCTGCTACTTCCTTCTCTGTTGTAGTGCTGCCTTTTTGCCTCACTCTCAGCTTCATTCCCCAACTAGCGTAAACAGTACCATTTGCCCTCACTTTCGTAGGGCTTTTGTTGGCTAGCTTGAATCTAAAGTATCTATCTTAGTTGAACCACAACTAGTTGCAGGTCATTTGTTTAATTTCATTAATAAAATAATATCCACAGACCAAGGCTTCTGCCTGCTGCTAGCCACTTTGAGTCTCAGGCGGTTGATGGGAATGACCTTTTATTTGTGCAGTCATTTTCACAATGATATTCAGGGTCAAGCCTAACAACCAAGCTGCCATGCATTAGTAGACATCAGTTCCCTTTGAAAATATGACATGGATGCACCCCAAGCAGATGGACAGAGATCATAGGTGGCTAATGAACTCGATGGGCTATTTTATTAAGATTATGCTGGCAGCTAAATATGTTTTTCCCCTCTAATAACATTTCTAACAAAAAATTTTGAGTGAAAGACTTGTAAAGGAACAGGAAGATATAATGGATTATGTTTCTGTGGGACCTAGAATTCTGTGAATTCTAGATGTAATTTTTTAACCTCATTCCTTTAAAAATGCAGTGATATAAACTGTCTTGTGGTTGGTAGAGTAAAAGAAGCTGCTAATGAATGTAGGCGCTACTCAGAGAGAACTTGGAATGACGTTGGCTCCATCAGATTTTTGTTCTTGACTCTGCTCCTTTGAATGGAGTAGCCATATTTCAAAGTTATCTATCACCCTCCCCACTCTGATGAAGAGAAGGAGAGAAGAAAAGGGATGTGTGGAAGAAGGAACAAATTTCTGTAAGTTTGACCTTGCAAATGTATATCAATGATTTGCATATGCAGCTGGCTGTTGATAGCTACCTGTCTGTTATAGGTTTGCATCCCTTTAATGTTGGCAAGAAAGAGGAGTATAGCAGAGTCATACTTTTTTCCTTGAAAGTCCTTCCAACTCCTAGCACTTGCTTTTCTCATTTATAGGCATTTAAAAGCATTCAGACTTACCAAAGTGAAATCCAGTTTATCCTTTTTTTCCCCTCCAAATCAATTGTTTGGCTTCACGTTCAACTTTCTCCATAAAGTCTTGGGCCAGTCTCTGTGGACCTGACCCTGGGAGTATCAAGGCCAGTTGCACCTGCTTAGCACATCTCCTAGTCAGGGCCAAATCAATAAACAGCACAAAGCCATGGAGCTTGGAATAGCACTTTATGCCATTTTATGTTTTAAATTCGTGCCAAGTATAGCCTATTTTTACTGAATAAAAGCCAGTTTCTCTTTACTAGATAAATATTACAACTGTAGCTCAAATTTACATTTTGACTTATAAAGGCTTGAGAGGCCTCGGTCACAAGTCTTTGAAAAATCCCTTTGATTCCTGGCGTACTTTTCTTCTAGTTCAGCTCACCCAACCTGTTCAGACTCAGCCTGTGCAGAGTGAGGCTAGTTGAAGTTTAGCCTTGTTGACAGATCCCTAGCCATGGCATTTGCCTCCCACATTGGATTCCTAGAATACAGACCTGATGTTTTTCAGTATGGACTGCAGAAGCCAGTTTTCCTCCAAGGCTTATCTGAGGAGGGGTAAAGAGAACTGGTTTTCAGCTGTGTTGGTTATACTGTATACAACAGTGTCTGATTCATAAGGAGGTCCCTTGTTAAAACAGAAGTTTCTGGCTAACTGTGCCTGCTATAGGCTTGGATCTGTAGTTGCCTACGCTGTGCTTATACTCAGCAGTGATTATGATTTGGTAACAGTTTGTGAATGTTGCACTGAAGAATACTTTTGGTTTAAGCCTGCCAGAAATTTGGTTTGAATATATTTTAATAGTTCAAAAGAAGATAGTCTGAAAAAAATCTTTTTTTTTTCTAATTTTTATTTCCTATGTTGATTATAATGAAAGCCCTTTTCTTAAAAGAGAGTCAGCCACATGCTCAGTTGGTGCTCCGTGAATACTCTCTTAGGCATGTTTAGTGCATTTTTTTATGCCAGTCTTTCCTGATTTATAAAACTATAAATGCTTTGCCTAGGGGAAAAAAATAGGATTTGGCTTAGAAGAAGTCAGGAGAAAACCAGTAGACTAAATCACTCTAGGGGGGAAATTCTGTTTGAAGAGAATATGCTTTACTGACACATGTTTTCATGAAGGTAAAAGTACAAAAATTTGCCCCAAATCTGCCTTTCTACCCTAGTCAAGTGGTTCCTACTGGAATTTTCAGAACTGTTTGGATGGATGAGAGTTGCTCCCTTGAGTATGGATTGCAGGACTGGGCCTCTTAATGGTCTTCATAAACCCCATTGCCGTAATTGGTGATACCACTGAGATGGTGATGATGAGTGGAATGTTTGTGAGCTCTTTTCTGTAGAGTGTTACAGTGATTTGGGTTTTTAAAAATATTGGGCCTATTCATGTAGAACATCATTCCTAAATTGGTAAGAAGAAATGCTAAATAGGAAGGTTATTATGAAAGAGAAACATGAGGATGCGAGCTGTCTTAGCACGTATCATAAAATATATGAAAGCAGTACTGATCAATCTCTAAGCAAGAAATACCTGTTTGGTTTATTGAACCTGCCACTACTCTGTGCTGCAGTCCTCTCTTACAGCACCTCTGCTGTTGTCGGCAGAGCCCAGCATGTATGGGCCGTGATGTGTCTCTAGAAGAGACTGCAGTCATGCTCTCTGGGAGACAGTCCCGGCTGTGCTGCATCGTCATTGTTACCAAAAGCGCAAGGATAAGTCACAGCAGTGGAGGGTCTGCCCCTTCTCCTTTCCTTCCCTACTCAGGATGGTTGGGGATTGCATGGATCTACACTCAAAAGTTTGTCATCTGACACCTCTTTTAGTCTGCGTCCCAGTCTATTGTCTCCTCCAAGATCACAACACAGATAGAAATGCTGCTTATTGGGGTGAGGGTATGAAATATACTCCAGAAAAAGCAGGAGGAAGATCTAAGAGAAATGGAATGCCTGTCTTTGAGCTGGCTATTTTTTGATTTCCACTCAGCACATCCCAGCAGCCGCGCCACTAAATGCAGCATGTCTGCTCTGAGCAAAGCAGCAGGGCTTCTCCAGAGTGACAGTGGTGGTAATTAAGACACAAGAGATGGGGGCAGCAGGTTTCTAAGGGCTACAGCATCTGAGGAGGAGGACGCAATAAAGAGTGAAGCCAGTGATGGTACCTGACGTTTCTGCAGAGATGATGTGAACACCAACTAATGAAGGCAAAACTGTTCCTGGGGTGGGGGGCTGAAGGGACGCCTTTAGTGAGCTCTGTGAACGATAGCTTACTGGTTCATGTAGGAGCGTTCACATTCCCCTTGCAGTGGGTGGAAATGGGAGAGTTAAACTCTAAAGCACAGACAAGGACATTCGGTGAAAAAGAGGTGCAACATAAACAGGTTTCTTCCCATAGCTCTGTTGAGTGCAGCTCAATGTCATACTATGCAATACGAGTGGTCTAATACCCCACTGGTATTACTCACCACTCCCTGGGATCTTACTGCTTTACCAGCATCAACTAGTCACTAAAAAAGAGAAATGGATAGCATTTTGAAATTCTGGGGTTTCTTCTCTCTGATACAACACACAGGAGCAGTATTATCATGATAAGTCTTGTGGAGATGCTTAATTAATAAATACATTCATATTTGCCATGGAGCTTAAGGCACAGAGGTTTTACCTTGTGTACAGCATAAAAATCAAATGAAGTCCTACAAAAAGTCACATGTATTTATAAAAGATGTACACTACTTAGTTGCAGAGTATCGTGGCATGGAATGCTTTATGCTTAGGTTGTGCTAAACAACAATTAATATTATTCATATCTGCTTTACCTACTGTATTAGGCCTATGCCATGCCCCTTCAGTCTCCCTTCAGTTCTCCTTGGAGACAAGATCATGGCAACAGTGGACAGCCCACCTGGGAGAGGGACAGCTGTTAGAGCTGACTGCAGCCCTTGTCAGCATTAATGACCTGCAGTTGACACCTCATCCCAGCCGCCCTCGTTCAGTGTACAAGTATTGCATTGAAATAATTACTGCCTGTCATCCCCTATTTCACAGAAATTCTCCTCTTAGTCAGCCCAGACGTACAAGTGACATGTGATTGGATACTAAACTAATGTTGACAATCTCTCTCTGCATCTGGGCTTCCATACATGCAAGTGTGTGTGTATATATGTGTGTATACATACACAGACACAGACACAGACACACACACATATTTCACTGGATAGCAAAAATATTCAGTGCTCAAGCAGTATCAATGGCTAACTTGAATCAGGGAGAATGAGACTGCCACACTGTCCTTACTGTACCCCATCAGATGCAAAGCATCCAGAACATGCAAGGGTCTGACCTCCTGCTGGAGTCCGTGTGGCAGCACACGGTGCTTTTACCCAGCTGTAACACGTTCCACAGCTCTGTTCTGCTACTGGCTGTGGGTCAGAAGAGCACACAGGAACCCCTTAATACAACCTTATCCAGTTCTCTGCCTCTTTGGATTTGGGAGTCCTATGACCAGCATGTCTTGATTCTCTGAGATGTATGCAGATGCTACAGGATATATCACTTTGTGCTTGCCATTGCTCTTTCTTTCATAAGCAGTGGATGTCCTTAGCATGCGCACACTCTTCACTGAAGAGCGAGATAAACAACTGTCAATGTCATTTTAGTGGAGGACTGTTGCGTAATTTGGAAGAGATGGCACAGATCTCCCCAGCTGAGTTCCTCCATCCCTCCTTTTGTTCCTGTGGTGCTAACACTCTTGGACCATGCATGTCTTTGTATGGAGCAGACCTTGTGGTACTGGCGGGTCATCCATATGGGGAGAAAGAAACTTGAGGTAGGACAGGTGAGGCCAGTGTTCTTGCTGCACCTTTGCAACACTCTGTGAATCAAGCTGACAGCTATGAATGAGGACTTTTGTTTGGCTGTTGGACCAGCTGCTAGATCTGTATCAAAGAGAGGAATGTTCACAGATAAGAAAAAACCAAATTCAGTAAAAAGTGCTGTCATGTCTGGCCCTTGCAGAGAGTCAACACTAGTCTAATCCTTACTGATGTATCCTTAAAGAGAGAGTCTCTTTCCTCTTCACCTTTCCAGAATAGCAAGGTAGGAAAGGGACAAGGAGGCCAAAACTATCATGGCTTCTGTGGTTGAACCCTTCTTCTGGTGAGTAAACATCAGTCTCCCACTACTGCGTCAAATGCAGACCTCAGTCAAACGACTGTAAAGTCTGTGAGGAACTGACACTGAGGAAGTGATGCTGTGAGGAACTTCTGATAATCTGTTTTTTTCAGTACATGCTTGGATACAATTTATTTGTGTTTCTGTCAAGCATCACTTTCGCTGGAGATCATCTGAAAAAGAAGCTAGTTTGGCAGTATGAAATGACTGGTAGAAGAAAGCACAGTAATAGTGACAGCAAATCGTGTTCTGTATTCACTGAAACTTTTGAATTTTCGAATTTTAGTCTCTCCCATTGTGGTTCACTGTGTATCTTGTAAAGCCTGCAGTAAGAGAGATTTTACTAAACAATAGTAATACTTCAGTGGTATATATATACAACAGTGATACTGTTACTATAGAACCTGCACATACAGCAGTGAAAGCAACAGGGGATATTCCTATCTTCCTGTTCACAGCTGATTACATAATTTGTATTTGGGTGACATGTTCTCAGGCAAGTAGTAAAATAATGATGATTGGTGGTAGAGGAGGTGCTGAATTTTCTTTGGGCGTAAGTGGATACAGCTCTGTTACATCAGTGGTGCGTTTAGTTCTATGCATTTTAAGTTTTTGAGGCTGATTATTTTCCAGCTGTGCTACTCAAGTGTATTTTAAAGGTTCTTTGAGATGTAAGTTTGTGAAGAACCTGCCTTAGAGTTTTAAAGCACTGCTTTAGGAAGCAATTATCAGTAGATATTAATTATTGAACGTTCCTATACCTTCTGGAAAAGTTGTATCATCACTGGCAAGTGACCTTGTTAGAAGAGGGAGAGGGAAAGAGACATATAGTACCTCCTGAGATCAAGTGGAGTGATGCGTATCAAGAGAAGACACTAAAGATTTATTGTCTGTGGCAAAAGAAACACAGATCTCTGCTTGTGCAGTAAGTGTTTTTGACATCATACACCGTAAAGAATGACTGGATACAGTAGGTTGTAAGTGTTTCATGACGGAAAATAATAGATGTTTTCACGTTGCTGTTTGTATTAAGAGTGTCGATTGCTCACCTATTTAGTCTTATTGGTCCTGAGAATTTTATTGTCTCTGTATTAAAGCACGTACATGTTAAAAGGTAGAGGAATAATCATAAAAAAGGATCTTGAGAATATATCAACTGCAGGTAAAAGAAATTTAATTTAAGTGCAGAATATGTTTTTTATCTTGCTTTTTTATGCGGCTTGTAGTTGGCAAACAAAAACCATACTGCCATAGCCTTTCACAGCTGTTGTTGGAATCTAAGACACTGGGTGACATGAGAAGTTACTTCATTGCTCATGTAAAGTGTGTTGTGATGCTCTCATTTATTACATTTGCAAGATTGCCCCAAACTCTGGCAGTTTATAAAGAAGTTGAAGGTTGATTCTGCTGAGTGAGGAAAGTATAGTGAGGAACTGAACCATTCTGTGCTCTTTAGGAGGGATCTTCAACAAAGTACTGGCTCTCACAGCTCCGATGGCTGACTTGGGTCAAGAGTATTGCCAGTTCAATGGCCCCGTTTTCTCAAGGAATTGCAAAAGATTTCTTACATAGTTTACACTCCAGCCTTCACGGGTCTGTGATGTGGATTTTGCAGCCCGCAAGTCATTGGTAGATCTCACCTGACTTCCCTGATGCAGAACCCGCCCCACACTGGGACTGTGCTGTTGAATGCCCAGAACATAATTTTACACTTACTCCTGCAGTTTGACGAAGAGGTCCACTAATTTGTGCATCAGTGGAACAATTAAAGTGGTACAATTAAATGTTTTTTCCTCATCTGTCTTCCAGAAACTCAACTTCCTCATTTTTATATGCATCTGAGCAAAAAGAAAAAGGAGAAATTATGCAAATTAGCATTTTCCTTTTTGGGACCAGAATGTCAGCTGGAGCAGAAAAAACAACCTTTCCTACATTTTGGGGGACTATACTGTGTGACTTGTAGCTAGGGCTTTCTTAAAGAATAAGGCTATTTTTGCTTTCATCAGTGAAGTGACAAACTTCTGTTTCACTGCAAAGTGAGAGCTGTTACCTTTGCAGCTCCAGTTTAACATTCATTGAAAGAAGATCCCTTTTGATCTTACTGATTGCTGGACGAGGTTCTTACTGCATGATGTTCACCTCGCTGGACAATTCCAGCATCACACTGTTTGAAGGCCTTAAATAGAAATTTCATGTATTAATCTCCTCCTGGCCTTTCCCCTGGAATTTTCCCTCTTTTCAGAGGTGTTTGTGGAGTGCTTTGTTTGTCTTTAAGTAATACTGCTGTTTGGACTTTTCCTTCTGCACAGCCAGCTTTAATTGTTTCAAAAAAAAAGAAAAAAAAAAAAAGAGGGAAATCAATTTAAAACTGAAGCTAGGAAAAAGAAGATCACAGTGACTGAAATTCATCTCTCACTTCTATGATTGCCTGTGTTGGATTGGAGAGCAAGGCATTATGGTCAGAGAGTTTTTAGATAAATCATAATTAGATACACATGCAAATACATTAGCTAGGCCTAGGTGCACAATTAGGCACCTAATTATGTTGAAAATGCAATTGCACACTTAGCTAAAATGGCCACGCTTCCTCTGAGGCCATCCGGTTGATTCTGTTGCTTCCTCCAGCAAGTCTCTGGGCCGCCACCTGGTGAAAATGCCACTGCAAGTGGAGGTGGAGGTGTCTAACTAGACTGGGCATTCATCAGCCTTTCCTTCATTCAACACAAGCTCATCTTTTGGAAAACATAGCCCCCTGCCTACAAGTAGAAGGGGGTTTAGGTTGTTTTGACGCAAGAATGGCTGCTGGGGCAAGGGTTTGCAAGAAGGGCTTATGCTGCAGTCTACCTAAGTGCATTCACATATTTTTGCCTGGTTTCCTGATGAGACTGAGTTGATGGTACTGTGTTATGAGGGAGGGGATGAGCTAGACCAGAGATGTTCTGTCAGTCAGTTTAGAATCAGTTTGCCAGATTTTACAGAAAGGTAGAGGTTTCAAAGACATCACATTTCCTGTAAGTTTCAAGAAGAAGGTAGCCAGGTAGAGAAAGAAGACTTTGTTGATGTCTCCTTGGAAAGAGAGGCTATACTACAGTCAACTCCCTGAGGACACATGTGAGTATCCGAGCTGGTGTTCACCCAAGGTATCAGTCCACAGAGAAGCAGGCTTCACTGAGTTGATTTCTTGTAGAACTACTTGTTTTTGAGGAAATGAATGTGGAGCCACTGGAAGGCACCATGAAAGAGGAGGAGTTAGTAGTTCGCAGCATCTCTGGCATCAGGCCATCCTTGGCTCTTATTTAGCTATTTTTTCTCTTTCTGTTGCTTCTTTGTCTTTCTTTTGTCTTTCTCTAAACAAGGAAAAGAAAGGTGAAAAATGAAGCCAACTGTGATTTGTGGTTCAGTTGACAATGCATGATTGAAACTGCAGCAAGGTTGATTCTAAAGGAAAAATACAGTTTAAAATAGCATTGTCACTAATAAGGTAGTGTCGTCTTTACTGTAATGGCTTACTTGAAAATGTCAGTATCATGATGCACTGGGGGCATAATTTTTCAGCCAGTATTTTCTCTGAATTGATTTCTTACTGGGAACAATTGCGCAAAAGTTAGGGTTTTAAAAGTAAAAATGTATGAACTAGAGAAGGTGATGCTCAGAATTGTGGGAGAACAGCATTAACCTTTTCAGGGAATACTGTATGGATGATGTCTGAGTGTTTGGCTTCATTCCTGTGTACTTCTGCTAAAGTTTTCAGCTTGGATTTCAAAACCTAAGCCTAGGACAACCAAATGAGGTGTCTAAGTCTCAGATTAGGAAAATGAGAAAGATGCCAGATGAAATCGGTAGGGTCTGTGAGTTCCAAGTACCTCTGAAGGTACTGAGTACTGCATCCGAGTAGAGGGAATGAAATTCCTTGCTCTGATGAGAATGTGGGAAGAAAGTGTTTTTAAGATTCCAGATGCAGAGAGAAAATGTATCTGTCACCAGGTGAAATGCCCTACTACATAACGTGATTTTGTTTCATCATACATTAGCACTTGTTTGACCTTTTAAGTCTTTTGCAACTTGTAGGTTGAGTTAGATAACTTTTCTCCTAGTGTATTTAAACGGATTCTTACGTGCCAGCTTTTTCAGTTCTACAAATGGTGGTTTATAACTTCATATAAGCAGTTCATGAGATGCCATTGGGTATTATGGTGGATATGATGTACACTTAATAGTGAGCTGTGCTTGCTATTCTATGTGTTCCTAAAGGTATAAAAAACACAGTTCAGTATACTGAGTAGTGCTCTTCCTTCCTCTCTCCGGTTTTCTGTTCTTTGCTGTTATACTATGAATATCCCTCTTAACTTCCGACGCAAGGGGTAACTTCTCCTAATCTGCATTTTAGTATCTTCTCAAGAAGATGAGGGGATAGCTCTCCAAATTAATAATTAATGCTGGTTAATAATTACTTATTTTAATGCAACACAGTATATTTACAACAAGAAGAATCTTTTTAGTTAAAACATGATAATTCAGTTGCATTTTTCTTGTGCCTGTTGAACTCCAACATGGTATGTCCCATTCTCTTGATTCTTAGCCTTTATGTGACTTAATAGAAACATTATGGCTTCATTGTAGTGCTTCAGAAGTCCATAACAAGTACAAAATTACAACAGCATATTAATCCCATGATCTGAAGAGGTGTGTGCAGAATGGTAAGAGACCCAGCTCTATGATACAAAGGGGAAACCTGAGACAGTTTGAAAAAATGTGAAGGCTGAAAACAGTGCTGCCAGTCTAACCGGCAGCTGAGAATGATAATCAGCCAAGCACTAGTTTATAGCCTTGCTGAAGACAGAGGTTACTAAGGGAGAGGAGGAGCTTTAAACAGCATTTGAGCCAATAATACAAAGTCTTAGGTAAGTGACAGCATCTAATTTCACCTTTGAAAAGCCTAGTGAAAGGATAGCAAGAAGACCGGAACTGCAAAGTAATGCATGTACTGAATGATCTTTAAAAGCTTAGAAGGAAAAAAATAAATAGCTATATGTTTATAATGGTAAATACTTATGTATTTATAAACACATAGACATTCTTGCCTTTAACGAAAGGAAAAGAATGACTGTATGCTTAACGTGCCTGGAGGTCAAACTCCCGAGTGGGGCCCCAAAGCCTGGGCAGAAGCAGGAAACAGTGAAGTGGCAGAATCAAAGACATGAAAGATTTTGCCAGCAGTGGTGGATATGCTTAATGTGTTTAAGAGCTTAACAGCCTACTGAAATTAAACTGCAAATGTATCCCATATTGTGCCAAAGTCTTATGTCTGTCCACAGTCATGTGAACTGCCTTTTCAAGCTACCAGTTTTTCTTGCCTTTCCTGCATTCTAAAAAATGCAAACCTGTCCTTTATTTCCCTGAGGAAAATATTTTAAACTTGCCATTTACCAGGGACAAAAGGTTGGGGAAGATGGATGAGTGTGAGGATGGTTTTTTTCTTTATTTAGTTATATATATTTATTTTTTTCTCTTTCTAATCCTTGAAATGCGATATTGTAAAATTCAGAACTTTTTTCTCCTACTGCAGCATTTTTTTAATGTTCAGGTGATATAATAATTTTTTAATGATTGTAATAGGAGTAATTATTCTTGCATAGTGCTCAATATATTAAGCATCCTGAATAACAAAGAAGTAGCCCTTAAAATAAAGCAGTCACCTCCTCTCCTTTTTAACTCTATGTTAATTCCTATGAAGGGATGTGATCTGAAACTGAAAACTTAATATGGAAAGTGTGAGAATGAGACTTGTTTCAAAAGCTTCTAATAAGCCAAGGAGTGAAGTTTCTTACACTATAAAATCATAGAAATAGCTTTTTAAAATTTGGGGGTTTTTAGTTTAAAAATTTATATGATTTGTATAAGCTGGACTTCTCAGTCCATTTTGAGGGATCTTAAGTATCTTGATGTGAATATGGAAGAAAAGGCTTTCTGCATAGATGCGCGAAGAAAAGTTGCCTTTGGCTCGTTTTCATTCATTTCCATTCCGTTTCCAACTACTAGGCCATACAGTTGAGAAGAGTTTGCATTTCATTCCTGCAGTGTAACCATTACTAACTGCTAAAGAAAGCCATTATTTTGCTTGGGAAAAAATCCAAGGTCTCACATTTTCCCTGTTTCTCTCCTCCTTTTCAAAAGGATAGGTCCATGTTCCAATACCAGATGCAACAGAACCTTGCTAGTATGGGCATATCCTCCGGCTCCTGAGAAGCAGTGAACTGTGAAGAGCTTGTAGTAAAATAGCTGTCCTGCTTCTAGTACCAGAACTAGCTAAGTATTGCTATTAGGCGTGATGTGCCACAGTGCTGTACATCCCAGCTCACTGGTTCCAGGCTGTAGGGTACTAGTCATCCGGGAGACGTGCTGATGCTCGGTGGAACTGTATTTAGTCACACGAAAGGTCTGATGGCACTGTTGCATGGTGGTCCCTCAGAAAGCTTGAGGGAGAACAGCAGTTTATTGGTCCAAAAAGCTTGGGATCCTTATGAATGTGGCTGTAGTTTGACTTCAGTGTGTTTCCAGTCTAGGTGCAAATGGGGTGTAACTTCTTGGCTAAAGTGGGACTATTCTTCCTTAGTGGTGGGGCTGAATGAACCAGAACAGCAGGTTGTTAAAAACATCCCACTTGAATGTCTGAGCTAACAAACACATAATTTCTTAGTCGCAGCTCTGAAGCGCAGCCGCTAACACACTGAATCTCTTAAAGCCTTTCAAAAGCTATTTTGGTTAGGTGCTTGTTGACGGTCGCACATGCCACTATTTTGTGCGAGTTCCTGCTGTGTTTAGAACACTATATTAAACCAGGACAAGCTAATGTCCATTTTAAGATAATGTGCTAATATAACTGGCTTTTAAAAAACTATCTTGTATAGAATTCACGCAAATAGTACAGTACTGATTACCTGCTTTTTTTCTTATTTAGCTCTTAAACAAAAGCTGGCCTCTTAGTACAGATCGGCTTGGCTTAGGAAGCTATGTTGATATAGGCCTGGTGAGCTTTACCAAACAGACATATTTGTGATGGGATTTTTTCTTCTGCTGCGTCCCCATGTGCTCCTTCTGTCCATATTTCTCCGGCTTTCTCCTCCTCCTGTCCTTTTGCAAATTGCCAGCCTCACAGCAGCCAGTTCACAGTAGATAGAAATGCATGAGAAAAGAGGAGGTGCCTTTTGAAGTCCCCACCTTGGTGTGACCCAAGGAGGGGACACAGAATCCCACCTGGGACTCCCACCACCTCACGTGGTGTCACCCCACTGTGAATGCATCATGTCTGAGTGGGCTCAAAATCGGATAAAAGCTTTTTCACCCATTTCTCCTCTTGAGGTTTCCTCATCATTTGTTATTATATCTATTATGGAGGAGAAATAGGCACTGTATTTTCTTATTGTCACTATCAAGTCTGCAGTGATTTATTTTTATGCTTTGTAACTGAATTAAAATCTTAATTAAGCTTATGCCACTTTTTTTCTTCTTTTTAATTAGATATAGCCAAATCAGTTGTCTGTGGGATGAAGTAAGGAAAGGACAAAGAGCAGAAACATTTTTCCCTTGTCTGTACTTGTACTAGTGAAGCCTTAATGAGAATATCCTTTTAGAGGTATCAAAGGGTGTTTTTTCTTCTTTATTAATGTTAAGAATTTATTCTCCCTGAGAACCTCAGGCCTGCTATCCAGTTATATCCTATATCTTCTATCCAGAGGGTTCTCAGTAAAGGTTCAGTCTTGCTCCACTGAGCCTGACAGCGCCAGTTGGTGACCTGTACCTTGTGGAGGACAAATGCAAGCAGAAGCATCACGGGAAAGGCTTTTCCTTTAACAAATACAGTGTCCATAAAGAGGCAGAGGTCCATTTAGGATGACTGCTGTCTAACTGAGCATAACCCACTCTTAAAATGATTGATCAAGAAGTCCCATGCAGGTGAGGAGTGGCTATATTAGGCCAGGGGAATA
This sequence comes from Dromaius novaehollandiae, assembly GCF_036370855.1. NCBI lineage: Eukaryota > Metazoa > Chordata > Aves > Casuariiformes > Dromaiidae > Dromaius > Dromaius novaehollandiae. Next base: position 10,315,657 of record NC_088101.1, on the reverse strand, counting down.
AAGCAGTGCCACCGTCCATTCTTCACATGTAGATACACTCCTTTTTCCTCACTTGCCCTCAGAAACTGCTGAGACCCCATGACATGTTTCTGGTGACAGCCTGTACACCTCCTTAACAGAATGTGCTGCTACTTCAGTTCTCCCTGTTTTACACACCGACCAAGAAAACTTCTTGGCACATTTTCACTTGCCAGAAGTGAAAGTAAGGGAGAACGGGTGAGCACAGCTGCAACTGGATTTTGCATTTAGGTCCTGAAAAGAATGGGAAACCACTGACTAAATAACATCCGTCGTTCTTATTTTAAATGCTTGTAACTGCTTTGGTATGGAACTCGGGGAGGAGGCTGAGCAGCCAGCTGAAAAGCCAACAGCCTGCTTCCTTGCTGAACATGCTGTCAGTGCTTAGCTGTGTGCTGAGACTTGTTCACCAACACCACCAACCTTCTTGTCAGCTTCTTCATCTGGGCTCTTACAGTAGTACAGATGACACATTAAAGAGAGTGCTGTTATACAGGAAACCTCAATACTTCACAGAAGTGTTTTTATTGCGCTCTTCCTGGTGTTAACTCCACACTGAGCTTTTACAGTTCTTACCTTTAGACACCTGGAGACGACACATTGTAGCAATGAGTTTTTGATGCCTAAAATAAATACTGCTTCCATTTAGAGCAATAAATCACAGTAAAACAATGGCAAGCTAGTAGAGGATGCCTGTGTGAGGCTGTTTTGGTCTGCGGCACTCTACGGATGTCTGTCCGGGTTTTGCAGAAGCAACAATCTACACAGATGAGGTTGAAAGGGCGAGCTCAGCAGGATCTCGCCCTGCACTTCCTCCAAGAATACCGCTTCTCCTTCCTGCTCATGTTTCACCCACACCAAATGTTAAAAACATTACAAAGTTTCTCCTAGCAAATTAGAAGTTTGCACTAAACTCTCCAAAAATATCAAATGCTGCCATCAGTGAAGTGACTGAATGCATGTCTTTTCACAATGAGTTGGTTTTGTTTGGCCTTCTCTCAGTGTTGCCCATTCCTTGCGCTCTTGCCTGTATTCATCCTTGGCCTTCAAAGGTTGCAGTTTTGTGGAAAAAACGTAAGCTGTCTCTCTTTTGGGAGATGATAGCAAAGTTAATGTACTCGTTCGCAGGGCAGAATTCCTCCTAGCAATTCCTTTCAACCTCTTTTGGATTGAGCTAAAGCTTTTCATCAGGTTTATGTTGTCCTGGGGGTAGGATTTCAGTGAAAGTTAAATTCCAAAGTTTCCCGTCACGCAACTTTATAATTCCTATTTCTTACAGAACTCAGCTTCCACAGTTTCATTAATGTTTATATAATATGTTACTGATGAAGCCTTTATTAATGAGTCTTAGGAAGAAACTCTTAAACCCTCGTAAGTGCTTGTTCCATGGCGTTCCGTCTGGAAACCTGAGTTACTCCTTTCACTTAAATCAGCTGTTTATTGAGAAGCTTTCTTTAAAAAGCCTGTCTCTTGTAGTCATAACTAAAACCACTTCTTTCCATATTAACCTCATCGTTTGAGTTTAATCTGTACTATCCTTTGGGAAAGGAGGAGTTCTGGCATGTGACTGCTTTAATGTCCAAGTGGCAGACTTTCAAACATGCAAGCCCATCTCTGGTCTGACAGCTTACTCCAGTTAAGGCTGACGCGCTGTCCTTAACTCATCCTCTTGTGCATAGGTATTGCAGCACATATGGTACGTAACATTATGTGCTGATCTGAGACCTCTGCTGTACCTTTGCATGAAAGAGAACTGAAATAAGAGGTGTGGGAATGATGCTGGCCTGATTCTAACTTGATTTTAGATCAGAGAAGGTGCACCAAGCTTTGTGGAGATGCTCTATCACACAGGTGTGCATGAAAGAGAAGTGTCCATCCCCATAAAGTTAGCCTAGTCTGAAGGAGGATGTACTTCCTACTAGCAAATCTGATTATTTTAGTGCAATATGACAAGACTGAGATTTTCGAAGGAACTCATGGGATGTGAAGCTTTCCAGTGGGACTTGGAGAGTTACAGTTCTTCTGTAGATCTCTTGCTTAAAATTTGTGTGTTGACATTTTCTACTTAAGGGGCCTTTTGGCATCTTTTGCATTAATTTATAATGCTATAATAATTAGGCTGCAAGCACTGCAGGAAGACTGTTTATTTTAAAAAGACTTCACTTTGAAATCAAATTTGGTCCAATACAGAGATTGACCCCATACCAACTTCTTGTATCAATTTTTGCTTGTTTTTTAAAAATTGTTTTGATAGATTTTATAGATGTAGTGTATTTCCTAACAAATTTTCACCCAAGTCTTTATATTTAACGTGTTTTAATGAAGCATTATGTGACAGTGACAATACTTTGTACATGGGGAACCTAATCTTCCTATGCTAAATGGTGCCTTAACGTAGCCCTGTTGATTTTAACAGGATTAGTCCAGACAAAACTACCTCGGTGGTGGCAGCTTCCATTCCGTTTTGCTGAAGTATTTTGTTCACATTATTCTCTGAGTTTACATCTTTACAGACTGTGGGCGCGAAAAGCTTGGGTTGTTAATTTGTCCGTTACAACAGAGCCTTGACCTTTGCTTATTCGTAGGTATTAAACTGTAGAGGAGGCTGTATAATAGTTCTCATCCAGTGAAGACTAACATTCAAGTGTTTTGTGTAGTATAAGTGTTTTCTTAATTTGGGCATAAGTAGTAATAGTTTATTGACACTGGGCTTGATTTTTTAACTTTTATATTCTGTATGTAATTCTCAAACTCTGAAACCTCAAGTGGTTTGTAAATGCATAATTGGAAGCAAGAATTTTTTAGAAGAGCAAAGTGGAGCTTAATAGGAGTATTTATTTCAGTAAGGTCTTACCTGCACAAGAGAGAGACTGTCTTGATTAAATCTGTTAAACTGGTGCAAGACCCTATATGGACATGCCTGCATCATTTTAAATGTTTAAAAATCATTTAGCTTAAATCAGTCCTTTACTAGCTGCAGCTAAATAAATATAAGCCATATTTAAGACTGTTCCTGCAGCAAGCTTTACTCATTTAACTACATTTGTTTGAAAATGTAATCTGAATTGTGCTAGTAATTACGATAATTAAACCTATGTTTTATTTTTGTAAGAATATTTTTATTTATAAGTTCATAATTTAACATTATGAGCTTTTGTCTTATTATGGCTTCAGCTAGAAATAGCTTTCATCCCCAGTAGTGACAGGATTTAAAAAAGGCACCAATCTAGCCATATTATAATTAAATTCATGCTTAAGTATGTGTGTGTCTCCAGCTTTAGAAGATAATTGTGCACACCTCATTGCTTTTTACTTCTAAATGTTGCTGTGGTCATTTACCAGGTAATTTCTGAAGACAAGTTCTAAATTACCAGTAATATCATAAAGTTTAAAATATTCATACCTAGCTAGTGGATGAATGGGCATTTCCTCCTCCCCTCCCAAACAGGAGCAAATTAAACATTCATGAAAAATACCTAAAACTATGGGGGGAAAAGTATGTACTTTGAAGCCCTCTCAGGCAGCAAATTTTCAGTTTACTCTGCTGTATAATAAACAAGTTGTCACCATAGCAACAGCCACATAACTTGTTTTTTATGTAACAAACCACAAACCACATTTCTTTGCTAAATTCACCAATTAAATTTATCTTAGGTTTTTTTTGCTCTTACCTTGATTTTAAGGTACTGTACCATTTCCCTATCACTAATGAGGAATTTTTATCGTGACTTTTAATTTTCTTTTTACTAATTAAAATATTTCAATTCCTTAGCCACCTATCTTGAAATAGAATACCAGGATGATCATCATTTCTTTTAAATTTCTTAAAACTTTTTTCTCCTTCTCTTGTTGACACTTCTAAGTGTTTTTTCATGCTGGGAGAAACAAGTTAGCTCAGAGCACAAAGCTGCCCTGAGACCTGTTAATGTGCACAGCTGCAGCAGCGCAGAGGCCTGCTGTTCTCGTCGTGCACCTACGTCTGCACACACCAGATAGGTTCATGAGTGTCTGAAAGGGCTGACTGCGGAGGTGCTGCAGGTAAACTCTGCAGAGGTCAAAGATACAAAGGTCGTTTGTGGAAGGGAGAGGATTTGGCTGTGCGTACATTCGAGGAGCACTTCTTCATGGTCTGATGTAGCCAGTGGCTCAGTGGTTCTCCTGACGAGAAGCTTTCTGGCTCTAGTCCCAGCCTTGTAGGAGTGCACTGAAGCGTAGCTGTCTCCCAGCTAGCAGAAGCCAGCCCCGAGGTGAACCTGTCCTCCGCCGTGCTAATGAAGCTGCACAACTCCAGGTCTAGAGGTAGCTTGCTCAGAGCGTGGGCATGGCTGTACCCAGATGTGGCATCTGGCTGATGATGATGTCCTCCCCGCCCCCCTCAGCAAACCAGGAACACTGCTCTGAGTTTATGTACAATAATGCTGTTTGGTAGCATTTTTTTCACATTTCGGTACTGCAAGATGGATCACCCCTAAAAGCCTGTGCCAGAATCAGACCTGGCATGCAGCTGTGCCCAGTTCTGCTCTGAATTTAGTTCACTGGCTGGCATGGGTAAAGAATAGGTACTGCCATATAGAGAAGCAGAAGATCAACAGGAGAACACTGGGTAAGCATAGAAATGTAAGAGAAAAGGGCATTCAGGTCAGAAGGTAGCAATGTGACATGTATGTCAGCAACTGGCCATTTTAAATTCATAGAACTGCATTTTTTCAGTAGAAGCCAGTTCAAGTATTCTCCAGATGTTAAATGGCTGGATTCCTAAAATAAATGGACAGGGTTCCTTCCTTCACTTCAGAGCTGACAAGTGGATCACCAACCCTCTATGGCGATACCTAGCTCTAAGCTCTGACAAGCCTTATCAAGCCTTATATATGCTGCAAAGGAAGAACCAGATGTGCACTGTCTCCACAGCTCTTCAAAGTTAAGCTTCACTTTCTGAAATTGTCCTCAAGGGTGGGGTTTTTTTTTCCTTTCTTCTCCTCCCCATGTGTTAAAACAAAAAAAAAGCCAGAAGCTTTTGATAATGAAGCAAACATATTTTTGTGGTGTGGGCTATTTTTTTTTCAGTCTGCTGCTAGTTTTTAAATATAAAGTATAGCATATGTTTAACACAGAACATATGGAAAGAAAGAAAAAGCAAATCTTGAATTCCAAACATAGTATTCTTAGTAGAAAAGATACCCCAGTGTGAAAGTGGTCACCCAGAACAAAAAGAAAAAATATATTATATATAAATATTTATAAAACCAGCTCTATTTCTTCTTTTACTTTTCCTCATGTAAATCTGAATTCAGAGTCCTGACGACGGCGCAAAGTGTAAAGAAAAGAACGCGAACAAGTATTTGCATATGTAACAGATCAAAAAGAGTCTAGAGCTACTGTTGCTTTTACACCTTCCCTGTTATCAGCTCAGTGTCCCCCAAGCCATTTGGGCTCCAGGGAAGGGGTCCAAAAGCACAAGGTGGAGCTTTACTCTCCTCTGTTTCAGGCCCAGGTGGGAAGGGGCACCTAGCCATGAGGGAGTGAGAGATGTGAGGCCAGCCACGTGCCCCCCTCATGTGCTGCTGCCCACAGAATCTGCCATCTTCACTACTGAAGCTGAATGGTTTGGCCTACTTTGATTGAGCTGGTGCATTAAGAGCCCCCTATTACAGACCAAGAGTCGCTGTGCTACATGCTATATAAATACCATGACAAAAAGACAGTCCGTGCAAATTATGATTACTCTGTTAGCTTAACTATGAATCACCTTTAGCAAGGAGTATCTCTGGTGAGAGGATGTGACTTCTGTTCCCACAGTATTCCACTGTCCCCATGAACACAAAACACCTAAACACCAAGAACTGGCATTGGAGATCAACAGGTCTGCAAAGGAGACATGCTATATAAATCACAAGCTCTACTTTACAGTATCAGATGTCACTAGAAAGCACAATGAATGGGTTGTGCATCAAAGGACATAAAAGTAAAGCTGCCTGCATTCCAACATCTCTTCTTTCTGAGAGGAACATCTATTGTAATGTCATCCTAATTTCAGGGAATGGTTGCATTACAAGGAGGAGAGATAGCCTCATCATTTTTGGCACTGTCTGGACAGCCACAGAGATGTGTCCTGCTCTGCAGCAGAACACTGAATTGATTAGTGTTGGTAGAAATAGTGTTCAGTTCAGAGATGGTTTCTTAGCCCATCTGCCAGGAGCTCACTTGCTCACTCTCTCTCTAATACATAGGTTAGGCTGGGTAAGGCACACTCTCTTTGCTGACACACAGACATTGTACCCATTTAATTAAAACCATTTTTAAGCCACACAGTTCTGTTTTAAATTCTTAGTAGACAGTTATGTTTGATTTCAGAATACTCCCATTTGTATTTATATCTGCTCTTAGTACTTTGTACCTACCTACTTAGTGTAAATTGATATAAAGTGAAATCAATTAAGAGTTGCACAAAGTTCTTCTTGGGTTCAGCCACAAATATAGTAAAATGAAGATATCTTTGCCTTTAGTTGACGATCTTCTCGATGAACAGACTGTATTTATCTGGACTAGGGAGCTGTAGAGCCAGGAGCTATTTGTCTTATGATGCAGATGTAGTTGTACTTGGAAAAAAAGAATCTAAATATCAGAGGGAAGCTCTGAAGGATATCTGTCAGTCAGACTGTGTGAGGAGACAGTTAAGGACAGACTTGGACCATTATACTTTCACTGGCTTTGCCAGGGATTCCCTTTACTGCACTAGTGTTAAGACTCTCCCTGTCTCACAGATATATAGAGATTTACAGTTCAAAGGCTCTCAAAACTGCCTCAGTCTAGACAGACACAGGGGAGGAGGAAGTCAGGGCAGGATGAGGCTGAAGGTAGAGGCTGGCTCTGGTAGGTGCCTGGCTGCTATGACATGGCAGTCGCATATTACACACTGCTGTAAGACGGGCAATAAGAAAGCTTTGGATTGTGCAAAATGCTCCAGTTTCTCGGGAATCCTGGAGGAAGATTAGCATGCTGCTGTTTATCATCACTCTTTGACTTTGAAGAGGGAACAATTTTTTTTTTATGACATAGTAGAAGTCAAGCATTTAAAAACTACTAACAAAAGAAAGTACTTGCTTCACCACTTATTTATAGGAAAGAAAGAGTAACAGGCTATTTCCCACCTAATGTTTTGACCAACAGATAATTCAGAATGGAAAACAAAATGATAAATCCAGCATGGTGACATCTGCATTCCTATATACAGTCAATATTATAAATACGTTCAATACTAGCCGATCAATTAAAGGCATCACCAAGTCCACACTCTCTCCAACCAAACTGAAACAAGACACAATGCAAAAAGAATATCTCCAGGCCACAACGAACACTCAAATTCCAGTAGTGTCTTTCTTTACAGGCTTGCCAGCCTATCTTTCCCTTAGAAGATGAGAGTAGGGGAGAGTTTGTTCGAATACCATGATAAAATGAAATAGCTCTTATTTAGAAAGACTCAGAAAGGACACAACAGATTTCATCAGCAGTTGAAGTGAGGGACATCGGTGCAGGTGATCGTGCTCACAAGTGTGTCTTCTTCCCCGAATCCCATTAGTGCCAGCAGCAAGCATAAAGCTGTAGGTACTATCCTTACTGTTTCTCCCCCCCTTCTTTTTCTTTCTCTTTTTTTCCCTTTTTTTTCTGAGTGCACTTCCAGATAAATGCCAGTCATTTGGCCAGGGCTAACTCACAGAAGGTACAGCAGGCACAGATGGTACTAATGCATAAATGTAATCTAGCAAAAGGATGCCAACACCAACCCAGAAAAGGTTCCAAATAACTGCAGTGCACTTACAGGAATACAGTGATTGGCAAGGTGAAAGCTGAGATTTGCAAGAGCTTACTGTTCCCAAATCAACAATAGAAATTCTACAACAAATGAGCGTATTTATTTATTAATTTATAAAATGCACTTAATACCAAGATCTCTGGGCATGTGTATAATCAAAACTCACCAAAAACCTAACTCATTATACAAATTATACTGATCAAAGTAAAAGAAGGGAAAAGGGAAAGGTGGATATTAAAAAACAACATAAAAAATGGCACCACATACTCATTCCCCAGTGCTGCTCCAGAATGCTCCTAAGAGGAAAGGTAGGCAGCACAGAGGGGCTCAAAAGTCATGAGATCTAGAGAGTGACAAAGCACTGGCAGAAGCAAATCCCATGTGGATTGCTCTGTAGACCAAATATACCCTATCCTTTGTCAGGATTCAGAACATAAAAAGACCCATACCAAATCCTTTTTCCAGTAGCAACTGGTAATGTGCCCTTAGGAAAAAGGTACAGGGAAGAGGAGAAACACATTCTGAACGTCCCCACGGGACACTTTTCCTAGCTTCTGGAGAACATTAGCATCTCCACTAACCAGATCCGTGGCAGTCATTTCCAATGAGGAAAAAATATTTCAAGAATAAGCACCTTCCCCCATGTACCTACCCCAGTCCACAAGAAGGAAGGAAAAGAGTGCAACTACGGAAGAACTTGAGCAATATCTCTTTGCAGTGCACGCATCCTAGAGGCTGCCAGCACAACTTGCGATGGGCCAACTGCTCAGCAGTCCTGAAAGGGAGACCGTGACAGACACCGCGCTGTCATAATACAGTCTGAGGACCAGCTTCTGATGTTATTTCCATGAGCTTTACACTACTGACTTTAAAGGAACTACTCCTGATTTTCAGTAAGAGACATGAGTCCAAAAGCAGTGCCTGAAAATGAACAAGAGCTGATAACCATGACTCTACTACATCTAAGTGAACCGGTAGTGAATACCTTGCCAGACAGAAATACGGAGTACTGCTAGCCATCAAGATAACCCATGACAAAAGTATTCCTAAATTACAGACCTCTTGGGCAAGGAGTACTGCACAAGCCCACTGCATGTGTACTACCCATCCTGTCTTCTCTGCCTGAGTAACTTTTTGTATGAGCTGAACTCAAGTTGTTCACTTTCATCTCAGACTAATTCAGTAACGGCTACTTAAGCACTGTAACCCTTCTCTCTAATCTTTCCAAAAAGGGATCTTAGCTATCAAGTGACAAATCCATTCTCTACTGCCTTTTGCCACATTTCGGGTTTTATAACCTACAGAGAGGACCAAGAGCTCAGTTTGATGGGGCAGTACTCTGGATTCACAAACGCTGCTCTGTATGGCATGCCCTATTGATTTTACGGGCCATGAAAGAAGAATCCCCCTCTTCCTAGCTATCTATTTGCAGAGAAAGCCCAACCCAAGAGCATACATTCAATATTAATTCTTCAGTGGCTTCAAACAAAAACAAAACAAAACAAAACAAAACAAAGCCAGTTATTTGGCAAAGAGTGTCTAATGGACCATGTCCTGCCCTGGCTCTTTGTACGGAATTTGCAAGAGCAAGAAAAGGAGAGTTATGCAGCTCTTCCTGAAACCATGGTCAAAGATAGGGTTTCAACCAGAAGTAATACTAACAACAATTACACTAAATTAGCATAGTTAAATATGCCTGAAATACAATTAACATGTATCTTTGTAAATCAAGAACAGGGCAAACTAACAGAGATGTGTATGAACATAAATCAAACAGCTTTGTAGAATCTTCTCTCATAATCCAGAAGGTCTAAATCAGATGTGGAACAGGTCACAGGAGAAAACACATTCTGTGGTCATTTTAATTATGGCTTCCTGTGAGAGTTTGTCTTTCAGGAAGGATTTAGGCTTTGGTCCAAGGTAGAGGATTCTAGAGCTGCTGCTTCCAACATTGCTCTGAACAGAGAAGATGGAGGGGAGGGGGAGAGAGGTCTAAAATCTGAGAAGTTTATGATTACTAATCCATTTGAATTAAAACAAAAGCCTAATGATGTGCTGTGGGGTTTTGTCTGCAGGAAGGAGGATTGCCTCATTGGCGTGTTCATTGTACCAGGGAAGCTGACATGGGTTGAGGGGTGGGGAAATAGTTTGGCGTTCAGATTCTTTACTGGGCCCAGTCGTCAATGTCATTAATGCTGCATTCATTATCACTGCAAAGGATCCAGCTATCAGATATCACTGTAAAGGCTTTGGTTTGTGAAGTGACAGCTGGATCACAGTGGCATCTAGAGGGCTGTTTCACACAGTATCAGTGCAGGCATTTGTGTGGCAGAGCGAGATTCCTGCTGAGGCCCTGTCTTCCCCTCTACAGAGTGATCTCAATCTACGCAGTCAGAGCTGATAGAGCCGCACCATACTGCCCTGCTGGGGGATTTCTAGCCTTCCTCCAAAGAGAATTCACTTAAACTCTGCGTACATCTTCATATAGATTCACATTTTTCTATGGAATTTCTTAAGGAGAATTTTTTTTCCACAATAGTTGCATAATATTTATTAAAAAATGATACATATGCATTCATGATGCTGTAGAACTGGGGTGCCTTCTCTCTTTATGAATAATTTGCATGTGCCAGTCAGAGGCTGTAAAATCAAATGGGCCAGACTTTTAGCTGGTGGATGAATTCCATGTTATTGCTGTGCTGTGAGCTGAGAACATGACCCTTTGATGACTTACATACAGGATGATTTTAGAGCATCTGGTTCTTACGTGTACAAGCCATTTGAAGATGAAGGGGTCTCTTCAGAGAAAATGGGGTAGAGAAGTAAATCAAGAAGAGGAGACTGGGAAGTATTTCTAGGGAAAGGAGATTTTAGGAGAGGCTTGAAGGAAACTTTCCTGAGTTGGAGACATGGTACTGCAGGAAAGGAGTTTACAGACAATGGTTCTTGTGTCAGTCATGGTATATCCGTTATTATCTCTAGATTTCAGAGAAAGATAAACTGCATCCTTCCTTGTTTGAGTAGCTGCACACAGAGGAGGAAGGAAGAAAAATGGAGATTCTTGGCTTTTGCTTTAGAGATGCTATCCCTAGGAACTTTAAATGTCTGCTGTTTCTTTGACCTTTGAGCTTAGACTTAAAAAATCCCCCCACAAACTCCAGATTTTGATGTCTGCTGGTTTCATTGGGCTTCAAATTGCGTTCCTTTTCTGATTTTAAGGGGCTCAGAATTTTCTGCATATAGTAGCAATGTCTCTCCCCTGCTGTGCCCCTCTGCCTACCCACCACCACCACCAAAAAAAAAGGAGATGCAGAGGATTCGAGGAATCATTTAGGATGCTAACACGAGGAAACCATTTGGCACTAAAGATCAGGCCTGCTGTCAGTTTGGCTTGAGTCCTCCCAGAATATAAATGGGGTCCCCAGTAGCACTTCCTCCCGACAGGGATTCATCCCAGAAAATTTTAGAGAAATTCAAAGATAAACGACACTTCTCAAAGAAAACACCTCTCCTTCAGCAAAGCCCCTAGTGGTGTGAGCATACCACAGAAATACAAGGAAGAACCCTGGAAGTTCCACCTAGAACTGAATCCTACAAGCCTACCTCTCAGCTTTCTCTCTTAAGGAGAGGGAATTTCCCCCGTGACAACTCAGCCTATCAGTCCAGGAATCACGGGAGAGGAAATGTCCTGTTCATCGCACCCCTTTGGATGAACATCAGCACTGTGTTAGGCGTGTGTTCGGATGGCCGCCAGGATAGAGATCACTTTCCCTCTGGCAGTGACAATAAACTTGGTCTGCTTTCCAAGGCATAATTAAATCTGAAGGAGAAGAGCCCTCCATTGGCAGGCACTTGCAAGGGGAACGCAATAATGTGTCCTTCAGAAAAGAAGGGTCAAACCTTCCCTGGCCTTGGTGTATTTTCATGGAGGCAACGGTGCTCCAAGTGAGGGAGGCTTACTGCTGAGGGGCACATAAAGAGAGCTGGGACGCTCGCTCCAAAGAATCTGTGATGGAGAAACAGGGACTCTCCAGGCCATTTCCGCATCCTTTCCTTTTGCATAAGCAATGCTTGCCTTGTTTGAGGAAAACAACAAACTCCTGCCCTCTAGAGACAGGAGACCTCCAGCTCTGCTGAATAAAATATTTGCCACAACCTCCTTTTGAAGCAGATGCTACAAATGCATACAGTTTTATTCTCCCCTAAGGCCCACACAACCAGCTCAGCAGCTCATCGTCCTCTCTTCTCCCAGACCTGGAAGGCCAACTCGCAGGAGAAGCAGCTTGTCAGAACCACTCTTTTTCAAGGCAGTAGATTATTTGGGGAACTGCTGAATAAAGCAGTCACAGAGAACATGGTGAAAGAAGATAAATCCCTCCCTTCTTCATTACCAAAACCTGTCTAGGCAGGAAGGCAAATGCTGACACTATAGCGAGCACCTCTTTCTTTCCTTTCTTTCCCTGGCTGCCTGCACACCTCTACAATCTGCTCCCCTTCTTGTCCTTCTTTGAAAACTGGTCAAGGCAGGAACTGTCTCCCTGTTAAAAATTACAGAGCGATTAGCGCTCAGGGACCCAAGCACAGTACAGATTATAAGAATAACCCAGGCTCCTTCACTCGCTCGCTGTTGCTGCTGTGCGTTCCCCTCCTGGGCAGCCCCACAGACCACAGGAAAGTGAAGATCCAGGCATGTAGCCACCCGGCGCATGTGCTGTCCCTGTATGACTTAATCAGCAGTAGTGGGATGTGGACTGAGATTTTCAGATTCTTCTGTGGAAGCTTTCATTGGAATTTCAAGGGTGGAAAAATAAGTTTTGAAAGTCTACCCCTGGATCTTTGGTCTCCAGCACTGGGAGTCTTGGCAGAAGCACTCCTTTCAGTGCCACGCAGCATATTGAGCTACAAAATCTTTTCAGGCCTATTTTTCACAAGGTTACACCACTGGCAAACATGTACTTTGAAGAATTTATTCGCTGTAGCAACTGTGCCGAAATGTCCATATGTCCAGTTACAAAATAAGCGTTATTAGTGGGGTGAAAAGCTGTTCATAATAGCATTTTCCCAAAGCTGCCAGTGTACTAAAAGTACTACAGATAATACCCCTGATTCCACGTATTTTCATTTACATCTGAGCAAAGTGTGTACAAAGTGGATACCAAGCCGTGCCAGATTAGAACAGCAGCATTTTATAGTGCACGTACCTGCTTTGTACCAGTGAATGTTTGCTCTAGTTTAGCAATGCGTTTCAACATGACATTTACCAAAACACACACCTATGTCACATGTGCTTAAAAAAAATGCCCCAAAACCCAGAACTAAGCAGCTTTGCTGAAGAGTAGTGGACTGCTGAATCAGGACCATGTCAGATACAAGATGTAAATGGGTTTAAGATACCCATAGGGCTTCTCTCCCCAAATTAATGTTTACTACATAACATTTATATTAAGGTAACAGCTTGAGGTAGATGGCTACAACTGAGCTGCATATTTCACTGCAAGAAATATTTTTCTGACACAGCAGCTACAGACTCTTGGCCACCCATTATGCATTTTATATTTTTAGGCAGCATCTTTAAAATATCTACTTTGAACCTATTACTGGCAATTTTATAAGTACTCTTGGTGCAGAAAGACGGGAACTATCTTTTAAAAGAAATTGGTCCTGTACTTCTTTTCTGCACTTTACTCCTCCTTCCCCTTGCTCCTCCTCGTCTGAAGCAAGGACCATGGGATGAAAAGTGGGTATGAAGTCAGACTCAGCCTATTGAGGCAGCTGTAGTTGTGCAGGCACATTCTCATCATAGCAGACAGATGCTGCCAGTTTTCATCCTGAAACTGTGTTTCTTTAGATTCGGATATGTGACTTTTGAAAGTTGACCTAGAGGACTGCTAGATTGCTTGGAGAGATCATGAGATTCACACACACATGCTAAGAAGGCTAGATTACATAAATATGAGGATAATAAACAAGTTATATGCCCTTCCAGTTATCTCAAGTAACTAGAAAAAATTGCTGGAATGAAAAAAATCCTTTTTAGGGAAAAATATATAGCACCATTCATCTGTATTTTGTTTCTCTTTGTTATATGGCTGTTCTTTTAGATGGATTTCGAGTCCACCCGGTGTTGCTCTCAGGGCTCAGAGCTTACCTTACCTTGGTCAGACCTTAAGCCATGAATTAAATAATTTTGGGGAGAAAACCTCCTTGGTTGATGAGCAGCCCTAGAAATGATCCTGATGTCTGCATCAGTAATAATGTGTTCTGTAGTAATAATGCCAGTTCAGCATCATTCCTAGAAGAGATTCACTGCTGATTTATTCTCTGAAAAATGATGCTTCCAGCAATGTACAGCACTGCGAGTCATCTTTTCCCAGGTACTAAATATCTACCACCCTAGCATGGTTCATGGACACTCAGTGGGACTTTTCTACTTGCAGCTTGCGTAACTGCCTTATGGCAGTGCATTACGACGGCAGTTGGCGAGTGTGCAGCCACTGAAACAGGTTGTGGGTTGTCTTCTGTGGGTAATAATGCAACATGTGCAAGAGGAGGAAACTCTTTAACAACTTAAAATGGTTCTGCTTTATATAAAATAAACATGTTTGTAGCAACACACATCTGCAAAGATGAGGTTTTAGCACTAAGAGCTTGGCAACAGAGCATAGGTTTCTGTCAACAAAAGCGTAAAGCAAATTCTTACAATGTTTTGAGTTTCCTCGATCTCTGGGGCAAGGGATTACCTGTTTGTCAGGGACAACGTGGGAGAGGCAGAGAGAGAGGTGTCAGTTTAAACCTCTGAATGCTACTTAGCGCTGTACAGGACATGGGTGGTTAGCAACCCCTCTCCAAAGTAAACATGTAAATCAGCTATCTTTATTTTAAAAAAGATACATATATATATAAACTTAACTTCAGTTGTATGCTCCAGCTTGTCAATGGATATTTATGAGGTGAGCGTAATATTATAACGGTTATAGCAGTGAAATACATCCTGAGCGGAGGAGCTAGTAAAGAAGCACAGGAATGTTAATGCCAGTAGAATTTTAATGCCCAGGAGATGGGGGCAAGGTGACACCAGCTCCAGTTAATGTTGCTTGTGCTGGCTACAGCGAGAGAAGATCAGTGATCTCAGTTCCTAAGTGCTGTAACACAGCGGGGCTTGGCTCCTTAAACTGACACAGGTATGTCAGTGTGTGCTGTTGTCTTGTTATCTCCCTGTGATGCCTCTATGCTCTGCAGTGGGATTTTTCCAGTAAGGAAATACCTACTGCCCCTTAGCTCTTGCTAGAAGACTTTGAGGAAGGTGTTGCCAGTGCTGTCATCTCAGCGCCTAGTTTGAATCTCTGCCATTTTTGCTCCTTTAAAAGGTCCTTTTGTTGTCATCATTACATATTAGTCTGCAGGTCATGAGCACGTGTAGGAGTTTATTATGCCTGGTAAGCGCTGTATTGGGAGTTAATGATTCTAAAGAGGTTTGGAAAGCAGGAAATTGCCTGTTCCGTTGTATTACAGCAAAGAAGAAAAGACTTACACAATCCAGTCCTTTATTGGAAAGGCTGCTGGGAAGAACCTGATAGTCTCAATTTTGGCCCCTTATAGAGAGGCAAACTGCTGGATGGGCCACAGGGAAAGAAAGCTAACAAGAAATAAAAGTAACAAGAAATAAAATCAGATGAACCAGATGCCCATCTAATCATCAGAACCGCATCAGTGGTCTCAGCAGACTGTAGGGGAGAACTGTAGCAAGAAGACAGCTTTCAGGAGGGCTAACAGGGATGAAGCCGGCACAGAGATGAAAGATGCTCTGATCATGTTGTGAAGACAGGGCCAAGGTAAATGACACTGCTAAATACTTGTTTAGGAGTGACATTCCAAAATCTTCTCTTTCCTCATGGCTACGTGGGCACCGACAGATTGGATGGGAGGGCACAGAGTTTCTGTATGCCACATTAATGCACAAATCCCAACAGGGTACGTCCCCATTATGGGGATTCTGCAGCTGCAGGTAGAGGCACATGATTTTCAGCTTCTGCTGATATGTGAGTGACAAAAAATGGATGATCTTGATCCTCCAAGGCCCAAATGAGCCAATCTTTTATGAAATTATATATTACAGTAGGCAATAGTAATGAAGCAACTGCTCTGGACAACCACAGCTGTAAATGCAACTCTGGAGAATGCAGTTGTTCTTACCGTAAGCTGGATGCTAAGCAATTCAGCAGTGTTCAGGGAATGCTTTCCTATACAGTCACTCAGCATGTTAAAGAAACAAGTCACATGCAAGGACAACGCCTGCTTGTGTGACAAACTACTTGAGAACAGATAGTCCAGCACAGGCTGGGTGGATGGATGTCATAACCATTCCCTCTCCAGCTTCCTTGATTTTACAGGCAGCTTCATCTGCCCTTTCTGAATTACTGAGGAGTACTGCAAGTGAAGCCAAACATACCAAAGAAAACAGTAGCCAGGGATAGTGGGTTGAGGGTGGTGCGTAAAGAACTACATCTTAAGACCTATGACTACCCAGCAGCAGCCAGCTATATAAATAGTAAGAGAATGATTTAAAGTCCCTTTTTTGAGTAGAGGATATTCTCTCCCTTCAACTGTCCGTGTTAAACAGCTTACAGTTCTTACGTAGTATAAGCTTGTCAGCTCAATGGCATTTGGAGGATGGTTGTGATGAAGGATCCACAGCCTCAAAGGATGTAAGATCTCACTGGAACCTTTGTTATAACATTCAAAAGTTGGTGCTGGGTTCAGGGTTTTGTATAGAGATCCCGACTTCCTTTAATTGCTGCAGTCTTAGTCTGTGCATCCTTCTAAGTAATTACATAGTATATATAATAAGGGAGAGCACTCCAGAAAACATAAAATATTTGTCATTCGCCAGTTAAACAGTTACTCAATTTTGGAAAAGCTTGTCTGTCATTTCCATGCAGTGAAGCCTTCAGTGAGGAGGGTAGTGATTAGTATGTCTCATGTGGGTACAAAAAGCCTTTCATGCAGGAAAAGAGAGTGACAATTCTACTGCTGAATTTCAGCTTTGGAGTTAGTAGTGTGAGGACTGTTGTGGGTGCTTTGGCAAATGCAATACACATTTGAGATACAAACAAAGGAGTTTTTTTCTTTTTTCTTTTTTTTTTTTTTTTTTAAGAAGGAGTACTTCTGTCTTTCTGATGCTTCTTTTAATCACATACTGAGGCAGGACACATGGTCTGGATTGGCTATGTGCATCCATATGTGAATTAACATTTAGAACAGCTTATGTCCTGCTTGGGCGTGACATTTGACTGGCCCTCCAAGTTCTCCGATGACTGTTCTTCCTGAATCCTCTGCCTTTGTCCATCCTGGCTGCTGATGGGTAGTGCTATTCTGCCTCGGAGCTAACAAACAGCTGAAGAAAGCAAGGAGCAGAAGAGATTAAATCCAAGGCAAGGGGAGGAAACTGAGGGACTCAGGATGCAGAAGGGAGCTATGGGACCAGTGAAATCTCATATTTGAGAAGTTGTCTGGGATCAGGTCCATCGATGGACTGATTTCCACCCTTTTTTCCATGAGCTGGGAGGAGCCAAAGCTTTAGGTGCTTCATTTGAAATAGAAACTGGCGTGGTCTGAAGTGGTCTGGTTACTGCCACGTGGCTGCGCAGCACAATCACACACCTTTATTTAGATAGGGGCTTCATCTGCTCCAACCAGCCTGGCAGCTGACTGATTTAAAACATTTTAAGATTCTTCAACTGAAGACATTTCTTCTTGATTCATTTATCTCCCAGTCCAGACATCCATACCTGTGTATCTGTCTATCCTATGCATATACGTCATATCCTAAAAAAGATGCTTCTCAGAAAGCACTCATGGTGTTACTTAATAATAGAGAAAATTATTCTCTGAGGTGACTTAAGGCAATAAAACTCTCCCCAGTCAATCAGGCAGCTACAGAGTTTCCATCCAGTTCCCTTCCAGCCCATCCCTACTCCTGCAGCACCTTCCCACCTAACACTATGAACAGCTTGGTGGGGGTAAAGGTGGGGAGTGAGCTTTGCCAGCCTGCGACCTTACCACGAGACTGCTAAGGTCATGTCAACCTAAACGCATGTAACACATATGAGTTCTATTAGTGGCCTCCAGAAAAATGTTGCCTTTTATTCTCACCCCTGGGCAATTTGAAACACTCTTTTTGCTGAGCATTGTGCCTTCTGTCTGTGGTACTCTAGGGGGAAAAAAATCCCAATGGACTGTTTTAGATGGTTGATCAGGGCATAAAGTTTTATGGCTGTGTATCTTCGCAGCTTGAAACCAAAGGTGCAGAATGTTTCTAGTTCGTTTTTGAAAATGGAGAGAAGCAAAAGCTATTTTACTCTCTGGATCACTCAGGAAATACACTGTTAATATTTGTACAGCACTCTTAACATAGGGTGCCAGCTTTGGCAGTGGGGGGAGTGGGCAAGACTCTAGAGAAGTCAGTGAAGTTTCCTCCGCCAATGACTGTTGCCTCTGAAATGCCCAGTGTTACGTTACGGATCTCTGGAAAGCAGTGCATGTTTGCTCACACGTGCACACATACAAATTAAAGGACTTTTCATGCCTATCTAGCCAGCATCGACAGATGAGTTCCAAGCTCACGGCACAGTGCAGTCCAAAAGGTTTTCCACCTCCAGAACGCTGAGCGTATTGTTCCAGCAGAGCTATTTTCACAGAAGGTCACACTGGAGGAGGAGACGTGACAGTTTCAGTAGGCCTCTCTTTGGCTTTTTTTTGCATTGCCATGTGAGGCCCTTATTCTTTAGTCTAATAGGAGTGTCCACTTCTTCTGAAATTGTGTGTCCTGCAAGCAAGCAAGTTTATCTTGATTGCCCCATAAGTTAAAAAGAACTTCAGTAAGATATTCAACAATGTAACAAATGGCTTTGGTATATCAAAAAATATTCCTTCTTAGGTAAAAACCTTAGCCTTAGATCTCTCTCTCTCTTTCTCTCTGTCTCTCTTTTCTTCCTTTTTTAATGATTATCACATTCTTCTCCTGTAGTACCTGCAGTACATCTTTTAGCAGTTCAGAACTACAGACTTTTTTTCCTGCTGAATCTGGTGCATTGAGACAGCTCCCATATCCCACAGGAAGATCATGGAATGCTTGCGTTGTGTTTTAATTACTCTAGCCCTAAAACACCTATTTAGTTCAATTTTATACTGACTACATGTTGGTAGTGTTAAGGTTTATGATCCAGTGATTTACAAGGCATGATACATCTGAATTCAAATTGGTTGTATTGATTGTTTAATTAAGTACGAGGCCATGAGTGTAACATTAAGTCCCCAAACTGGCTGATCACGGTAATGTTGCTAGGATGGTAATTCATCAGTTTTATTAGTTTCATAGCACAAGCATCTTTTAATTCTGCAGGCCAAAAATAGACTGATGAGTCGATTTTTTAGTAAACAGTGCTTCTAGTGAAGTAAATAGTGCTTCTAGTAAAGTTTTGATTAATTAGAATAAAAATGTAATATTCCATTTCCGAGAGCTGACCTTAATGTTGAAATAAATATCACTACATAGGAAGTTTTGAGTTAGCGTAGGGAAACAGCTTACACACTTGTGAATGATTTGCCCCAAACCAGCTTGCTCTAGGACAGTGATGTTGGTTATAACACATACGATCTGATTTTCAGTTGATGTGTACTTGCAGTCCATATTGCCTTGATACAGAGCAATTAATGTTTAACAGAATTGAAAATTAGTTTTCTATCTTCTGTCTACTTCAGTTTGCCCATCTATAATGTGGATGGTTTAACATCTCATTTATACTACTTTGTTTGTATATATGTCATTATCTATTATTACCCAATACTGACAGCACAGGGAATTTTGGTAGTTGGTATTTCTTAGGTGCTTTGAGATCCACCAGTTAATGGTGTTTTATAGATACTAAATCAATTTTTGGGCACCATTAGAATATTTAGCTGACCTCTAGCAAGAGCGAGAGAAATATTCCCTCCAAATTCACAGTGCTGCTTCGTGGAAGCTACTGTAAGCTGCTTGGCCCTGGAATACCAAGAGGCTGCAGGAGAACTGAAACTGGAGCTGACCACGTTGTAAGAAAGTAATTGCTTAGATGCCTTCACTTACCCCAAGCCCTTTCTTCTCCCGGTTTAGTGTCACCACAGAACTAAACACCTTCCTATGCTTGCCATGTCCTACTGTGTCTCGCAGAGTAAAACGGCACCAGTGCCTTCAAGTGAGGGGATTCTCCAGACCAGCAGTAGGCAGCACTTGTAGTGTACGCACCAGGCTTGTAAATCTGCCCATTGGACTGGTTAAATGAGCAGGGGTCTGACTCCTCATGACTTGAATGAGGAGACAAGGCGGGGAGGGCACGGGAGATGAGTAGGGAACCATAATGGTAATTACTTATTTTACATTTAAGAGTTTGCTCCATCCCTGACATCTCTATTGGTAGTGTTCCTCTGGAACCACTCTTTCTGGAGGGAAAAACTCTCTAAGCCAGCATTTAGGAAAAGAATTATATACAAGAATCAAACTGGGGCAAACTGAGAGCAGGAGAGAGGCTTACAGATAAATATATGTATCTTATTTTTACTAACAAATAATAATAATAAAAGTATATATAGCAACTGTGCAAGTTAGACTAATTGCAAGAGAATGACGAGAGTTCGAAGCCCTATACATTGGCTTTAATGCTTCCTGTTAATGCATTTCCTGTGTAGGTACTGTGAAACCACACACCTTGTCACATTCCATTACCAAAATGCAAAAGCTGTTCTCTACTACGCTGGCATGCGGTATTTGCTGTTATGTAAATGACAGTACAGCATTCCTGACCTTCTGATTAATTAGCACTTTCAGTGTGTTTTCCAACATCCTGATTTCAGCTCTGTCTTCTGTGAATATCATATTGTTCACAAAAGATGGCTTGTTATACAAGAGGCTTTGTTTTCACTTGAAATCTCTTATCATCCAGTTTTCTTAAATAAGAAAAGCTAGTCAAAGTAAAGTTGCCAGAAGAGAAATTAAGAAAAGTCAGAACTCTCTGAATATCAAGTATATCAAATATACTTGCTAACTTGATACTTATGGATTTAACTCAGAGCTCGGCCTCCAAGAAGCCTTCTGCTCAGGCTGGGCTGGTGTCACTCGAGCTGAAGGACTGACTACGGCTCCTCTGTAGGTAGCACCTGCAACTTCCTTCTGCGCACTGCGGCAAAGGAGAGGGAGTGGCCTAGTGCGTCTGTGTGGCTGCTTTGCTTGGCAGCCTTTCTTTCCAGGCATGTCTGTGAAACACAAAAATTAATGCTACATCTATGCTAGTTCAAATACATATATATGTATATATGGGTGTATACATATAAGTATAGATGTAATATACATAATTTTATTTCATTTGTTTCATTATATTTTCTTACTTGAAAGCAATTTGAGGAAATGTTCTAGTTGAAACTGTTTGATATAAACTACCAAAAGAGAGAATGTTATGAAGCCTTACGGTAGAAGAAAAACCACAAGAGGTTCTTCCAACGACTTCTTAACTATTTCTAGAAGCTGGCAGAGAACATGTATTTAGAACAAAACAGAGTATATTTTTCTTAATTCCAGTAAAATCTATGCCTTTAACTCAATAAGAAATCACTTTCAAAATTTTTTTTTTGGTTTCACAATTTCCAGATTCATTTTGAAACAGGTTTTTGTTCCCTTTCCTCCTGAGTTCCCCCTGCTACTGCTGAAAAATCACCAGCAACTCATTGTCAGCCGTTAGAAGGTGACAGTCACTCCAGACGTTCAGCGTGCATCGGAGAAGGCCTGAACAGTAGAGCAGGGCACAGCACTACCTGCTGCACCTCCCCTTGCCCTGGGGTGGACAGGACAGAGCAAAGGGAGCAGCCTGGGCCACAGACCAGGGCCGCGGCTCTGTGCAGAGTTTACTGCTGGCAGAGCTAACGGATTTGTAGGAACCTTTACACTTGTGCTACCTGGTAGCATCCCAGTAAGGGCAGAGGTAGAAACCTAAGCTGCCTCCAGGAATAAGATTTCCAGGTGGAAATTTTTGCCTTATTTTCTATTCCTGGCTCTTCAATTAGAAATCTTTCCTATGTCCACGGGATACTGTTTTCCCTAGAATTAAGGAACTGGTTTGTATTTGTCATATAGTTAATTAATATCATTTTTTTAAGAGCTAAAAAAACCCACCCCACCTTAACATATTGCACTTACTGACTTGCTGCAGTCAGGTCTAGAAGAGCATATTTTACTTTGAGTGATCACTCTAGACCTCAGGTAAAGTGCTGGGCCACTCAAACTGCCTTCTAAATGAAAACCGAATGCAAATACCAAAATGATTAATAAAATCATTTGTCCAAAATTCATATAAATTCATGCACCGGTAACTATGTTTAAAGAACTGTGAGAAAGCTACGAACAAAAGCAGAGCTTTTGTAATGAAGGGTAAATTGCAATATAATTGCATCATCTGAGACACACTGGGACTCTCTCGTTAGCTGTTTTCTGCAAATGTTTTGTGATGTCTTGTTTTTGCGTATGCGGTATCACACTTGGATGTAAACATCCTTGCTGCCGTTGTTTAACGTTAGCTTTGTTGTCAGAAGTGCTTGAGTTGCATAGTTTTGGGTTTTTATGCTCCAGAAATACTTTGCTTCTACCACAAAATTCATTTTGATACATTCATTTCAGAAAAGCAAATGTAAAGTCACATAAAGCTGTGCCGTGCCTCTATGCTTTGTCTTTAATGGAATCTCTTAGCACTCCTGGTTTATCTCTCTGCATCTCTTCTGCATTTATAATCCAGATGATAGCAGCTAGAAGTTACTACGATTACTCTATCCATGTATTCGCTACCTTTTATATTTATTATATCGTTGACAGGAGGCAGGATCATTAGAAAAGAATTCTGAAAAAAAAATCCTCGGTCTGCCCTGCACTGTGTACTTACTGCTGCATTCGATCTAGACAACACTGCTCCTTTCATGCCAGTCAAGGGCAGATGCCTATTGAGACTTGCTTTAGTAATGCCAAATAACACTGTATCTAATCTCCCTCCGCTATTACTGTTAAAACATTTGGATCAAATTGAATGAATGAAGGTAATATGGAATTCAGGCCTAATTTCCTTTGATAATGCTATTATCTCTTACGTTAAATAAGAAAGCAGTAATTGCCCCCCAAACACACATCTCTAAAAAGAAAAAGGACTCAAAGCATGAGCACTTCTGCCTACTTCAAAACTAGCACAGTTTGCTTGGGATCATCTTTTAAGGTTCTCTTTTAAGTTGCTTCATGGATGCCAGAATTTATTAGAAGTACTCAGGTAGGAAGCAAAAAGAACAGAGAAAAAATTATATACTTCTTTCCTTTCCTCCTACTTACTCCCAGCAAAGACTTACAACCATCAATTAACTAAGAAGACCTTCAAGTAAAATCCCTCTAAACTCTGTGAAACCTATACAGCTACCTACCTTTGCAAATTTCCCCCCTCCTTCCCATGCACATATATATCCATATATATAACAGGCTACTATAAAAATACTTGTGGTTAATGTGCTCAAGAGGAGGGGAGCTCTGGCTCAGCTGCCGTAAGTGAACGTGGGTATCCGGTTCATGCAGCGAGCTGTACCACCCAGGCACGCGCAGGTAATGGTACCCTACGCTGAGTGAGTCATCTTACGGACTCCTCACTGCCCATCCAGACCGTGGTTTTGTATTACATAGCCCACTCAAATGGAAAGGCTTTGTAATTAAGAAGAACCTCAAGACAAAACATTTAACAAAGGTTAGTATACACTAATTGTAACAGAAGCGTTTTCAGAGTCTCCTTTATACTTAAGAGAAAGACTTTGGGGAATTACTTCCTCCCTGTAGAAAAGTCCTGAGCAAAGGCTTGATATAAGCTGTCTTTTCCATTATGGAAAGAAAAGGTACTGCTGCTTTGCCCAGGAGAGCTGTTTAAAGAGAGGAGTGATTCTGTTGAGACCACAGCGCACTTCAAAAACCGATTATCAATTTGGAGTTTTAAGATTTAAATAAGCTCCAAAAAGAACTGGTATATTTTCAGTGATTATGCCAAATTAATCAAAGGGGTAATGATTTTCATTACCGGATTTGTTTCACACTCAGCTACACTAAAAACAGTCAAAATTCATCTAGGCTCGCTTATGGACAAATAGTATTCTCAGATTCAACACCATGAGAAACCACTTTTGGTGCACAGAGATTTTAAGAACCTAAGAAACACAGTTTATAGATGCAGAGCCCTGGTTATCGCTAATAAAATACAATTTCAAACCAACAGCAGCTCTGCTGAACTAGCAGTCACATTTATCTGCACTGTACTGCGTGAGGAGTCTGCTTGGGGGAGATCCTTGGGGAGGTCTCCGTCTTTGCTGCGATCGTCCTTCCCTGTGTTTAGAACAGGAACAAATGCTCACGTTTGAATTGGCGCCCGACAGTTACTGAGAACTTCAAATTTGTCAGTTATCCTCACAAAAGACCTGAGAGTGTTCAAATGTGTCTTCTGTGCCATCACCGCTTTCATAACATCACAAATTTGGAAATCAGATGTCGTGCCTTGCTCTGGGTCATTTCCATTAACTCTTACAATGTTTTTCATGCATACGTTATTTTCACAAACATCTGAATTTAAATCACGGTCTTTATGTAGCATGTAAGGTTCAGCATTTGAAAATGTTGGTTGGTATTTATTACTTCACCCACCAATAAGAGCTTTTCTCTTTCTTCCCCCCCTCAGGGCCGATGTATTAACTTCACCAGAGTTCAATCTCAGTAAAGGAGGAGAAGAGGATACAAGGAGAAAATACAGCCACATTGCCACTTCTCAACCAGCCAAAGACAACTGAGCACTTCCTCGAATTGCTTGGATCATCTTCAAGCCTGAACTTAGAAGGTTTCTCCATTCCCCACCTCCAGGAGCCAGCAGTGCTGTACCAAGCTCTTGGGTTTTACTACGTTACGTTAATGCCCTGTGATTTGCGACAGTGACAAGAAGAGAAGCATTGACTTGCATGCCTACGCTTTTATACAATACACAGTACGCATGTGCGAGGGAGAATAAAGACAACCAGAGATGCTAATTTTTTATTTTTTTTATTTTTTAAGGACTACAGATTCTCAGGACGCAATGTGCTTTTAGCGGAGATGCAAAGTTTCTCAGATGCAAAGATGGCACGTGTTATTTAAATAAGGACTATTAGCCATAGGCGAAGGATAAAAATTCCCACCAGGCTAAGCAAATGCAAGAGTTCACTGCCTTACAGCGATGTCAGATCACAAAATCCTTCTGAGTCTCCCATCGCATCGTGCCTTACGGGAACCTTCTGACTGGAAATCTTGTCATTCTAACACTGAAAAGTGCACACGCATGACAAAATGTAGACAGGGTGCCTCAAGGTATTGGTAGCAAGCAAGACTTTGCCCTTTAGTTTTTGAAGACACCTTTCTTTCATTATGCACCCGGGACAGGAAGAAAATTAATAGAGCGTTATTCCACAGGAAGACAGCCTGTAACCAGAGATCTTGAGCAGAGTTTGAGGGACTGATGCTTCAAGACCTTGACACTGTGGCTGGTGGTTTTTTCCCCTTTCCTGCATTCAAAGTTCAGTAGCGCATAAAACATCATCATCTATAAACATACCTAGCAGTAGTAGGCTTATGTATTATTTTTTTTTGGTTAAAAAAAGCAGTAGCCACTAAGCTGGTATCTCAGGGTTTTTTTCCCCCTAAATCTCCAAGGGCTCTTCAGCGTCACAAGCCAGCAACTCTCTTTGCATGAGAATTTCAAAGTTTAATTAATATAATTAAAGGCAACAGCAAGCAGCAGCCTGTGAAGATTTTGCTCATCTTTTTTATGCCTTTTGACATTGAATGACCTATTACTGTATGTGCATTACTCGGTTTTTGAGGGGGCACTGAGCATTGGTTGAGATTCAGCAGTGGAAAAAGACCTCCTTCCATCAATTTAGAAATTAAATTTACGGGAGCGCCGGCCATCACAAAACATCGACAATGTATGTATTATAATTTTTTAGAAAAACCAGTGTCGTGTCACGTCGACGATGCCAAATTATGTTAGCGTGAGCGGAAACACTGTGGGGGAGGAAGGAGGGAGCAGCTGAAGAAAAAGGCTCAAATGATCCAGTCACTTTCGATACTGTACTTCAGATGCAAAATGGATATTCGAGTCGAAACCTGACAAAGCGCGCCTGCTTTGATGGGAACTGGTATAGACAATGACCAGTGGCTGGGTCAGTGGGATGTCTCTCTGCGAGCAGGGAGGCTTATCAAATGACACTAAAAATAAGTTCAACAACCATCACATTTGAGGGGAAAAGGCGAACATTTCACATTTGGTGGGCATGAATGTGCGCAAGATGGAAAGAGCAATGCGAAGCGTCCTGGTCTAATTATCTCCTTTGTGCTCTTCACTGAAATTGCAAGGGACATAAATAAATCTTTTGGTCGATGTCCAAATTCGTGGCACTGCCCAAAGAAGCCTTTACATATATCCACTTGCTTACATCTTTTGCTTGAGTTTATTTATGTCACTGGTAGCCTCATCATCAACAACCATGTGTGCACATTAGACTACAAATAAAATAATTACCTAAGTTTCTGTGATCATTTCTTCTTCTTCTTTCCCCCCCTGCATCTTCTTCACAAGTTAAACCTTAATTTTGCCAGCTACGCAGTCTCCCTCGCTACCAGCTCCAAAGGACAGACCACCTTCTTGTGGCATCACGTGGTATACCAAGAAAGCATGTCACCGCCTAACTCAGGGGCTTCTGACTGTTCCACAATTATTTAAAACGCATCAGACACGCTGGTACGTACAATATGTAGCATTAGCAATGTAAATAGAACAATAAAGTGCCCAGAGAGATCGCTGTTTCATCTAGCGTAATTCCAGCTTTGATACCATTGGCCTTTGGTTTGGAGTGGTTTCAAGCACGTGTGTACAAAAGGCTGATTTTAGTCATGCAGACCAACCATCAACACATCTTTGGGTTATTTCAAGCCATTGATTAAACCTCTGGGTATCGTCCAGCTTAACTCAAGACAGAGAACCAAACGCTAAGTAGGTTTGCAAAGACCCGGGTGCTGTTCTGTAGCCCTCCTCAGGATACTGAAGCAGTATAGGCAGAAATACTACACTCATCAGACATCAGGTTAAAATAAACGCTGTTCTGTTTGATTTATTTTTCCTCCATTTTTAACGTAGAGCCACACTTCCTTTGAGATATCTGTGAAATTGTCAGCTTGTATTTCAAGCAGTGTTGCGTAACACAGAAAAAACACACAGATGAAGATTTTTTCCTCACAGATATCTGCCGTCTCTCAAAGAATACTTGTAGCAAATATAGCCATAGAAATATAAATTCCCTAATAATCTTTTGTTCTCTATAGCTGTCTATCCATATTCATTAAAAACACTGTGGAATATGCAATTTTTCATGGAGTGGCTGATGCCAAGCAAAAACGTATTTCAGGTATCTACATTGATTTTCCCTTCTAATTGGCATGATATTACAGTATGTTACACTTTTCATTTAGTTGAAGATAACACCCTAAGAGTTTCATTATCATACAATGTGGAATATCTGTCACAAATAATTTGGGGGGCAAGAGGCGTAGGGTAATAATGGTTTAAAATTCACTGATTCAAAATGACACAAAGTAAGAATTATTTGGCATGATAGCTTAAAATACTTGAGAAAAATGTAATCGGTAGGTTTAATACAGTATGTCTCTTGCACAATTTAAAACCTTATGTATCTCCTTCTGATAAGACCATGCCCGATAATGTTTTTATACCTATTTTATTCTGGATAACAAAAGCAATACTGTCTTGAAAAAAATAAATGCGCAAAAAGAGTGATCTGGAAAATTTCCTCCACAGCAGTATGTAAAAAACTCACACTTTGAAACAATTCTTTAAGAAGATGCCTGCTGTTATTTCCATATCTTATTTCTAAGTCTAAAAAAATCCAAATACAGATGACAGCACATTTATAGGCATTAGGTGGTGTGATCCTTTACATGTGAAACTGGTCTAGGTCATCTGATCAGATGAGAACTCTCAAAAAATTATGGGAGAAAGAGCGTAAATTCAGAGTTTCCCTTCTCAGGAAGAGACCTAATTTTCCAGGAACACATGCTCTGTCTGGGTTTCCATTCTGTGTAAGATGAGTGGTTAGTTGTGAGCACAAGACTGTCATTCTAAGGCAAGCACTAAAAATATGTCCAAGTTTCCATATATGTTGCATTATGGTTTGGATGCCTTAATCAGTACTTTGGACGTTTGGGTCTCTAAAGAGAACAGGGTGTATAAAACATGTACTTTTTCTTCAAAAACAGAATAAGCTCGGTTATTTTATGTTGTAAACATGAAGATTAGCATAGAGCAAAGAAAAGACCAAACCTAGAAAAACCCCTGCTGCATGGCAATTTAGAAAACGGCTAGAGAGGTAACGATAAGGATAACTTCTCCTGAGTTGCATGTTATTTGACTCACCTGCAAATGCCTCATATTGCACAGACACTGAGCTTTCATTTGCTTTCATTATAGTTGAATTACAAGTTCTGCCTCGGTACCAGCTTTGTAAACGATACACACTTTGGTCGCAAAGGCAGTGTGCTTACAACATGCTGTGGCTGTGCAACACTAGGCAAAGTAATTATGGAGTACGAAGCATCAATTCCAGGGGACAGGAAATAAAATCTAAATGGATTCTTACACAGATGCTACCAGCGACACTGAAACCCGTTCCAGACACAGTATAACTGAGCCGAGAAAACCTGAAGTGCTGGGAAAACGAAAAGTTGGTTTCTCTGTCTTTATGCTAGATTCCCTAATAATCCCGGATGCCTGCGAATGCTACGCATTGGCAAGCTGTTTAAACAACACTGGGCCTGGATGATAAATAAACAGCATTCTGTAATAACCTCTCAATTTTTAAGAGATCTATCGATGCTCCTTTTACTTGGTCATGATAAAGAAGCGAAAATTTACCTTATCGCATACAAGAACATCACCAAGAGGAAGAGTACACTGGTGAAATGTTTTTTTCCCCTAAAGAGCAATGTGCAAAACACACAGAAACACCACCAGCCAGTCTTTGAGGAGCTTCAGTTACGACCGAGAGGAAGCAGGATTTATATCAGTGGGAAACATCATTGTGAACAACAGAATATCCTAAATGTGACAAGGCTGTTTTTATTTTATACATTTTGATAATAGGAGGATTTAATTAGCTGGAGTTAATATGAAACAAAATGAAAATGAATTTTTTAAGCATTCGTCTTCAGTCGGTTTTTAATTTAACTGGAGCTACTGCTTTCATCAAACATTAATC
Source organism: Dromaius novaehollandiae (assembly GCF_036370855.1). Taxonomy (NCBI): domain Eukaryota; kingdom Metazoa; phylum Chordata; class Aves; order Casuariiformes; family Dromaiidae; genus Dromaius; species Dromaius novaehollandiae. Next base: position 10,286,436 of record NC_088101.1, on the reverse strand, counting down.
CGTTGGGCTTAAACAGAATGAGACAGGTCAGGCTGATCTTTATAAGGTGAAAGGTAAGGGAATTTTCTCGAGTGCCACAATGCAGGTTCATTCGGAGGCACAAATACTGCATGAAAACCCAGCCTGCCTGTTACAAATTCATGCTGGTATTTTTCCTCCAGGAAATTACTGTGCCGCATTTCTCCTCTCCTAATCGTCCTTAATGCGACACCACAATTCTGTATTTTACGCAGAGATGTTAGTTTACATAACGTCATCCTCTTAAAACGTTCTAACGTGTATGCATTGTGGATGCAATCCGACCTGTTCTGGCTCTTTTAAAGCAAAAGATAACGCTATTTTTAATGGCCTCAGTAAATGGTACCTCATGCAAGTCATGTATATATCCCTTACCCGTAATTTTGATAGACTACAAATACACAGTTATCCAGCCTCTTCAGAATTAGTGGTGACATCAGACTGCACCATTCATTGTTTTCACTTTTAAGCACGTCCTTACAATTCAAATCATGTTGACATATTAAAAAAAAAAAGAAAAAGAAAAAGGTGAAAGCCACAAGTAAGGTAGTTTTTACCTTTTGTGCTTCCTCCCTTCATGCAGAAAGGAGCTAAAGGAGTTTATGTGCTGTCATTTTAGCCAAAACATATTTTCCAGCTGTGGGACAGTTCTCTCTCTTATTGTGGCCTATACTGCAGGACAACTTAGACTGCAGGGAAGGCTAAAGAAACAGAGCACTATCAATTAGATTTTTCCAGGTGGGCAAAATCTCCATTTTATCCTGTGATTATTGACTGCTACCTCATGACTAAAATAACATTGGTCTTCTGTGCAACGGTTTGCTTTTTTCTAGCTCATTGGGAAGCAGTGAAGGTGCCATCGCCATCTGTCTTTAGATTTTAACTCACTCAAACTTCTCACTCATGAGAGGAGCCTCTGAAGGGAATTTTGGAGGCTGAAGGTTACAGTGTAGGGAGGTAGGGCTGATTCTGCAGCTCCTGCTTGTGCCTCTCACATGCTGCTGGATGTGTCCCATCTCCTAAGAAGTTTCAAGGATGTCCTGGGATGTTTTGCTATGGAAGAAAAATCAGTGCAGAAGCTGTGATCCTGAGAAGTGGACAATGTCTGTAGGTCAGGGAGAAAAGCTGGCAAAAAGATGCTCAGAACATGATTTCCTATTTACACCTAGCCACAGAGTATTGATTTTACATATATAATCTAAGCTAGGGTGAGAATTCATAGGTAAGACTATGTGGGTCCTGTGGGCCAAGCTCATAAAGATCTCCTTATCCAGGGGACTATTCGCACGCACATGTAATTGAATTAGAGGCCAAAGGCACAGTCCCATCAGTGGGATTTAAGCATGTGTATGAAGTTAAGGATTCATTTCTTTTCCTCTCTGAATAATGGTAAACACCTGCCTATATTTGGGGAGCTAATTCAGATGAACGAATCTTGAAAAAGCACTGCTGACTCACTTCTCCAACCTATGGACACTGTGGCTTGGAAAGCATACTGAGGCCCAGAAGATCTACCAAGAGAAAATACAAAGCGTGGGGAGAAGGGATGCAACATAACGGTAACTTGATTTAGATATACAGTAACCTGATTGAGATGTGTGTGAAAAAGCCAATGGTGCCTTTTATTAGAGGCGCATTATCTACGTGTATCTATTTATGGGCAGTTCGGAAGATTTTTCTGGAGTCCCGTTTTGCATTTCCCCTGTAAGCAAACTTGGGCTTGATCTGACTGAAACTTCGCAAGAATGAGGACAGCCAGCAACAGGCTTTAAAGACATCGCCTTCGACAGCAGCGGCGTGCAGCTGACTAAGAGGTTTCCCTTCGGAGGAGCAGGTTTGCTTGGCGGTGGTTGCCACAGAAAGGTTAAATGTTCCTCTACTGTCAAAAACTGCAACCTATTCCATGCTACCAGCTGAATGGGAATAAATAATGGGGTAAATTGCTGTAGAAGCTACACTTAAGTATTAAAAGATACAACTATTTCCTTTCATGAAAGGAGACCACCCAGAGCGGTCTCAATGCTCCCGTCGAAGCGGGTGGGCAAGTTTTGCCATTGTCTTCAGCAGTAAGAAAAGGATCCAACGCAAGGAGCTGACTTTGAAAATGATACCATTGAAATGACAAGGGTCAGATGTGAAAGCAAGGTAGAAAAATTATATCTAGAGAAGACAAATTAAAGCAGGTAGAAATGTACTTATCAGTAACTTAGGAAATTACAGTAGGGAAGTGAAGTAAATGCTACATTTACTAATAAGCATCTCCTAAATACCTCTTGTACTGTTAAAAAATTACTTTATGTCAAAATTCATAGTAAGAGCCTTATTAGACCTGGCATGTACTATTTTATTTCAAAAATCTGTTTTGCATTGGCTCAATTAAAATTGTTATATATTTTTGGGTCTTGTGTAGGTGCCATCTGTTTAACAGTACAAGTGGGTCCTGCAATGCACTTGCAAATTTTCTGCTGCAATAATTTTTTTAATATAATGAGGGACTTCAGATACGAGAAATTGCCTATATTCAGTGATTTTTTTCTTTTTTGGCAGTAAACTTGCAAGGATTCTTACCGTGTTACAGGCATGGCTCTGTATCCTATGCAAAAGCAAACAGTTGATCTACATGTTTGCACCAAAGCCATATTATTTAATTCACACTTATTTTTTCATTTGCTTGTTCTGCCTCATTTTGTAAATAAGCTTATTTTCCCAAGCTGGAATCCATAGGATTGCTCTCAACTGGTTTCATATGTCTGCAGCTGCTGCCTTCCATTGAGCTATTTGAACTATATGCTAAAGTCAAGTCTTTATCCAATAAACAGTGAAGTACCATGAAGTCTAACCAGTGAAGTCCATGGGTCTACCTATCTCACGATCAGGTGTTTGATGCTTGTTTGAGGAAAAAAAAGCACTTGTTATTAAAATCCCGTGTAATGGCGAAACAAAACATCTCTGGCAACAAAGAGCCATAAACGGTACGTAGTTCCTTGCCTTACAAATATTTCCAAAGGAACGGACTGGATGGGGGGCTATTTCTGGGGTGTGGGACCCAACAGGAGACTTTTCATACTGACAGACTGGCTTTTCCCCTTTGCTGATTCTGAGCAAAGCTACAGGAGAAAGAAACTTGCTCCCTCAAAGCCAGACTAGCTGACACAACAGCACTGCTTCACAGTGGCGCTTCAGCTTTTGATGCTAGCGTGCCAGCGACAAGACGCAGTAGCAGAAGTAGCCAGGCCAGGGACCTGTCTGCTACCCAAACGCTTTTGAGAAACTGGCCTCGGGTATCCCGGGGATGGATGACATCAACATGTAAAAAGAGCACAGATACAAGATCAAGTTTGCAGAGTAGGGATTAGACACCCCTGTCTTGCCTCCAGCCTCAGCTACCGCCACAGCTCCTCCAAGAGCATTATTAGAGCACCAAGGCACAGAGAAACCTGCTCGCAGAGGCTCCCTGAGCCCAGCGCTCCCCGGGGTCAGCCCCGGAGCGCCCCGGGGAGCAGAGGCCGGACCTCTCCGAGCAGAGCGCCAAGCACGGCAAGGACGGCCCGAGGGCCGCAGCAGACCTGCTCGGGCGCTGAGTGACGCCTCGCACCGTGCAGTACGAACCTCTCGCTGCGCCTGCAGCTGCGTGAGCTCAAGCATACATACAGGATTCGGCCACAAAGCCTTCCGCAGCTGGCACTCACTGCAACCACTGCTGTTGCCGAAGCCAGTTAAAACAAAATGCACAAACATCTCATGAACGTGATTGGGAAAAAAATGCACCCTTTTGAGGAAGAAATCCCTGAAACAGTTCAATTTTGTGATGCGCTCTACAGCAGAGTGGAACCTGGGGATAAATCTCCTGGGAAACAGAACTAAAATATTCCTTATCCTTTGTTTTTTTTTATTATTAGCTCTTGCTGTTACGTCACAAGCACTGAAATACTGCCCCCAAATCACAACAAGTTAGGATAAAGCCCCCAACCCAGCCCCATTAGTTGGTTTTCCTTTACAAAATTTAGTCCCAAATTGTGCAAAAATTTTCATTACATTTTTAGGGGAATGGTATTTTTAATGTTGACAGCACTACAGTTTATTTTGAAGTACTCAGTTTTGTTCTAGAGTCAAGAGAGGGATGCCAAATTTTTCATGTATAAGTAGAATTGCTTTTTTTTTCTATAGCGGATCAAACTGTGCAAAGTGCTCAGCTACCTCGAGCGCTCTTTAGGAAGCTCAGGAGAGCCCCCTTCGTGAAAACCACAGATCAGGAAGAGAACTGGCTCTTCGCAAACTCTTCAGATGCACTGTAGGATCTCAGCTATCTTTGCTGACATGTGAAAAATGTGTTCTCCTTCCCACCAGACTGCTGGTTGAGAAGGTCCTGGTGACCACCTACTGACGGCACCAGTTCTGACAGCTTCTAGGCACTCCTTGAACACAGCCTTCCATAATAGCAGGAAGGAAAGAAGAAACATCTTTTTCATAATGCCATGCTCTTTCTAAGACATTGGCAGAGAAATGCATGTACTTGAAATATGCTTCTTGTCTATTGATTTTACTTAGAAAACTGGGATCAACTACAGAGAGTTTTTTCCCTTGACTAAATCACTTGCACGGCGTTTACTTGAGACTAGAGAACCCATGCACCGAACTGGTCCTGGCCACCTGACGCAGCAGCAGAGTGAGGTACCTTCTTCCTCTAGACAAGCTTCTGACAGCACAGCGCAACCTCACGCATCTGGTCTGATTGCAATGCCACAGCACAGTATCTTATTTACAAGGTAGCCGCATGCTAAAGCAAAGAACGTGCACCATGAAGACATCCTGATTCCACCGTAAGCACTTAACGCACCATCGCAAGTGGCCTTTATTCCTGCCCAAAACCTCTCCACGCTGTCCATTTTCTCCACAACTCTTTGGTACTTGGGACAGCTGCACGGGGTATTGTCAACACCCCGAATATATTGTATCTATTGACTGAACTGTAAAATGCTGATTAAATTATGTGGTTTAGCCAACCTGTGTAGGGAAATTTAATTGAACTACAAAACTGATGGGTTCAGTGTTACCTTGTTGGAATGGGGAGGCTGGGCTATGTAATGCTTGATCTCCTTTTATTCGATTAGGCAAATTAGGAAACAACAGTGTGAAATGCATTATTGTACTAGTGTGATGTCCAAAATGTGAATCTCATTAGAGCTCTGGCCTTGATGCTTTTTATTTTGAGTCCACATAAGCTGAGGAAGACTGAGTAGGCCAGAAATACGTATTTTTTAAATTACAGTAGAATTATCCCGTAATAAACAGCATATTCAGAACAGGCTTTAGTCACTGGAACCTATCCTTATAAAAAGTATCTCTAAGCTTCTGGAGAAATTTAATGTCAGATGAACAGGAAATGGGAGGAGACACACGAGGTAGATGAGGACGGAGCCAGAGAGCCTTTTCTGTCGACATAAGCTCACTTAGAGGGAAAAGCTGCCTCAGAGAAAGGAAGCTTTATGGAGTGAGATGTCCGCGTTGCCCTGCGGACAACAGCAGTCAAACTCCTTTCCCGGAGAGGTCGCGCTGGGAAGGCAGCGCACGGACCAGCTCCTCCCCAGCAACGGGGGGCCATGGAGCAAACGCCAGCATGACCAGAGCGTGGGGGAACTGGGGTCCTCAGCACCCGGGGTAGCGGCGACACTGTAGCTCCCAAGAGGGACGGCTGAATGGCCAAAACCTGTTTCCTAACACTCAGTAAAACTCGTCTTGGAGAAGGTGTATGTTACAGTTATTCTGGGAGAAGGAAGAAAGAAGGGAGCTCAAAGGACCGCCAAACACGAGGTCGGGACAGCCAGCTGCCATGCTGTAAGACCAAGGAAAACGTGGTTTTGCCTACGGAGGGAGCTTTGCTGCAGCCAGGACGGTGTCTCTGTGCTACGGCTTGGTGTAGTACCCCCTCCTGACAGGTATCTCTTCCAGGAAAGGTTTGAATTCAAGGTCACTCCATAATGCTGGAGGAGAACAAACATATGGTATAAAAGTAAAACAACACTACACTTCATATGTAAGAGGGTTTTACGAGAAGAGCTAGTTCAGATATAAGCTTGTAAAGGGTCACTTCACAATATAGCCCTTTCAAATTGCAGTTCAAACTCAGAATTAATTATCCTTTCACTGTCTTAGGTTTTCTTTTCTTCTTTGCTTCACATTAACTGCAGCTGAAATTATTTTAAAGCAATGATCTTGAACATTGTGTCCTTCAGCTGGCCCTGAAAATCCATTTTCTATGGAAAGCCTCCTTTCTTTTCCAAGATTTCTGTTAGTCTATAAAGCTCATCAAGGCTCTGGTTCTCTAGAGGTGTCAGATGCTAGAATAATACCCAGGTGTCTGCTTGCTGGACCAGTTCCAAGGTACTTCATTAGCATGAATAGGCCAATTTGAAAGCAGTTTAACTCCTTCAGCTTTCAGGGATATACAGTGCGAGTCCTGCAGCAGCAGAATACTTTGCGCATGCGCATAGCTACAAATACAGCAACAAATTCTGAGTCATCAAGTTGTGAGATAAAAACAGAACATCAAGGGCAACATAAATAGGCTGAGACATACCAGTTTGACAAAAGAGAACATTTTTCATGCAATTACACCTATAAAATATATCTTTAAGGCTAGAACTATTCATAAGCTCCCACACTCTTTCAGAAATGCCTCTTTTCTCCCTTGCTATGTTAACTCCAGGCACAGCAGAAGAACAAGGTAGCTCTCACATGTGAAGCTACCACACCTGCATTTCAGGAAGGGCCATTTATCACACTGCAGCTGCTCACAGCTCCCAGGTAGATCCGCACGTTAGCTATGCCTACCGATGGAAGACAAGAACCTAAAGGCCGTGCTTCTGGCTCCCATCATGGTACCTGCACAATTACAAGGCTGCACGCTCCTACAGAGGTATAGGCTTCACAGGTCTGTGCCTAACAGGCTGACTTAATACCATGCAGCTTGAAGACTATTACACAAGGTAAATCACTTGCTCGGTTCAGGAGGGGCATGCTTAATCCCTATTTTACCTTCCTATTTTGCATGGTTTTCCAAGGGGAGGGAAAAAATGTACAATTCATCCTGTTTAAATGCAATGTGTAGTGGATGGTCCCAATTCAAATCAACCTCTATGGAGAAGGAGTGAATGTGGATTTTGGATTTGACTTCAGGTGTGAAAACCTGCCTCCCTCCCTGTACATATTATTCTGTCTCCTGTCACGGAAAACTTTTTGACTTTTGCTTTGCATCAGGGTTTTCCAGTGGCGCTACAGGAGGTTCAGATACACACAGCAGCCCCACAGGTACCAGTATTTGTTGCTGGGAGATAATGCTCTGACCCACTCTGACCGCTGAAGCTTGCCTTATCAGGAGATGAAACCCAAGTCCCTGGAGCTCCCCCAGCTCCGAAGCTGGAAGGACAGCAAGAGGAAAGGAAAGCACGGAACTGGCACCACGTGCTCATTCTGCTCCTGAATGGAGCCATGGAAAGAGAGATCTTTTCACAGTCTGAATGATAGCCAGCCCTTACTGGACTCCCCAAGCAAAGCCAAAGGAAGAGTTGAACAGACTGCCTTTTCTCCCTTTTCACCAGCCAAGGAGGGTCCAGCCCAAACGATCACACACACACCATCCTCTATTATATTTTACCTGTCATCCCCAAAGTAAGGTGAAAAACTGGTCTGAAAGAAGGTGAGTCCTGGGAATTACATGCTGCAGAGATTTCCCTTTCCTTTCCCTCACCTCCAACAGTCTGTTAGTTGGTGTTTATGAATAAAAGACTTCAGACAGGATTTTCAGAAGCTTTTAACCAATGTTTCAACTTGGAAATAAAGGTGACTTGATCACTGACATCAGCCCACAACTGAGCTGGTGCTAAGAGCTCTTGAAAATCACTCCCTCTAAGCTCAACAGTTTTCAGGAGTGGAAATGGTTCTGTCCCACAGAGACTGGCCAAAATTTGATGCAGGGGACTGGTTTCTTAGCAGCCTTGCTGCAGGCCCTGGCCGAGGGGCTTGCCAACGGAGCGGCTGACTGTGAGAGATGGATGGGGGCACAGCCCAGAGGGGCATAACGGGAACAGTCTGACGTCCAGCTAAAACCGATGCAGCCTTGATGGCCAGCAGGCTGGGAGGGGTTTCATAAGTGCCTAACAAATCTCCTCCGTCTTAGGGCTGATCTTGCCAAGGAGAACAAATGTTGGCACTGACCATCACTGCAATACATTAGATGCAATAGCTAGTGAGGAATGTCATACTTTCCTGCCACTCAGACATATTCTGAGTGTTGGCACAACCTATGGTCATCTGATGAAAAGCAGCAAAAAGCAGCCTGGAGGAAAAGAAACTGAGACAAGGCTTAGCTGTGGGATGTCATGATTATGAATTACATGGCTGAGACTGGTATCTTGGTATCTAGTATCACTAGATACTGACATTTCCCTTGTACATTCTCTGGAGCGCAAGAAAAGGGACGTATAAGGAAAATAATAGCTATACTGAAAGATGAAACACTCAATTCCAGTGTCTCCTAGTCATCCTCGGGGACCTCATTTCAGAGATCCTGGCACAACTTAAAAATGTAGAAGGCAGAAGTCAGGAGTCTAGAAATGGGACATGAATCACGACAGATTTTGGCCAAGTTAAGATGCCTCTGTTGTTATGAATGGGATGGAGAGTACACGTAGGAGGGAGACACTTCAGACACCTCTGTATGTTTGGATGTCTCAAACAGCAAGCTCCAGCAGAGACGGGTTGCTACCAAACACAGGTGCCTAAAATGGCCCTAGAGACATACTTTTGGTCAAATAAGCCTCATATATTTACAGCTTCCCTGGTGAACAGGCCTCCTGATTTTTAATTTTCCAAATCAACTTGCTGGAGTTTCAATCTAGGGCTTAAGAGTTCCTGTGTCTGGAGCATCAAGGGCCTGTGCTCTTATATTCTGAATGATGATAGCCCATGTTCGATTCCTTTGCCATTGATTTTTTTCTTCCCTTCTGTTTGATCAGGGCTGCATCCCCAAATGCTTCTGCCTCCAGCTCTTCTCTTACGAGGCTGAGGGGGGAGGCACCCTGTCACTGTGCTCAGCTACCTGTTTCGCCTGCACCTGTCAGAGCGCCTTTCACCCCAACGCTGCCGGCCGCTCGTTCCCACAGCAGAGACGTACCTCAAGTTCCAGGCTTCCCATTTACTTCCTGTTCTGCCAAGCCGGTCGTTATATTCCTCCTACATCCATAATCATCTTACAGCAGGAGTTGAGGACTGTGACTTCTTCCGCGGGGTGTGAGCTGCCATATGTTGACCTCGAAACCCAAGAAAGCGGCTCTCATCTCTAATGTAGGAGCAGGTAGCTTGCAGCTGGGACTCCGCGTGGTTAACAGTGAAGGCAAGACCCAGCAGCCTGGCTAGGCAGATGCCCCGCTTGCAGGCATGAGGAGAGACAACCCTTTCTAGCTGCGCCTCTCAGGACCTGGAGTCTGAGGACTTGTCACCTGAGCGAGGCTGTCTGCAAGTGAAGCACTAGGACTTGGAAGTCAAGCTGCTGCTCCTCCTTGTACCAAAATTTCCAAATGCAATAACCCTGCAACTTCAGCCTTTCTTCACTCCTGGCATTAACTTAGAGCCTCGTGTACTGGATCAAGGCATGCAGACTAGGCCATTCCCCGGCAAAGGGGGGCTGTGGTCTCCCCAGTGGAAAATGGGAAGGGCAGTTTTCGTATAAGGTTTATCTGGAAGTCTGCAAAATGGGTGCTGCCCAAGAATACTGAAAGCATCATGAATGAAACCACGTGTGACTATTTTACTAGCTCTGTTTATGTGCACAATAGAGCCAAGAGTAAATAATACTTCTCCTTATTTTTCTTTCTTCTCCATATTCATTTTTATTCCCTATCATCTAATTTCTCGTTATCATCAGTTGGATTTGCTAAGGAAAACTTTGCCTAGAGCATGGGATAATTTTTGCCTAAAATTGTGTGTGATATTACCAACATCTCTGGGCTTTTTTGAAGTCAGTCTCTTCCAACAAAAGCCCTAAGGGAATGACTAAGCTATCACACTTTCCTTAGTAACACGCAGGAAGGGATGACCCCAGTATCTCAGGCACCACTGTGTGGCAACCAGAGGTAAACGTTAACCTTTTATGACTGCTGCTTTCTTCAGCTAAAGACAGACAGCAGGTGAATACGCAAGAAAGATTTTGTCATATTTAGAGTTTTAATTGGCTAAAAACTCTCTTGGTAATTTTGTTATCAGTGATAGCAAGTCTTGAGTGTTAATTGCTAAAAATTAGTGAAAGAGGTGAAGACTGGTAGTGTACAAAACTTAAGAGTAGTGAAAAGTAAATGCATAGGCAACTGGATGAAATTAAAGATGTGGAAAATACAGGTTAGATGTCAAGAGAGGTTTCCTGTGGCGATCTAGAAGGCAGGGCAGGAGGGTACCAGAGATGGAGGCACACTCCTCAAGCAGCGGGCTGAGTCCCTGCCTAGCGCTTACGCGCAGAGAGCAGCCACCTCTTGTGCACCCTTCTTCGGACTGTGCTGCTTCGCCACCCCAGGCACCCGCTACTTCACGCTGCCACGGATATGTCTTAGGGAAGAAATACAGTCCTGTCGTCACAGCGAGGGAAGATCACCCCAGTGTAATTCCACCAACATAAATAAAGGAGGGTTGGATGAACAGCTACAAAACACAGCTCTCCTGTATCCCTGCTGCCTTGGGCCTTCCGAGTGTTCAGAGGCAGTTTGTTTTGGAGACTGGCTAAACCATCTGGGTGATGCTCTCTCCTTCCTCACACAAACGCAGGAAGATGGAAAAGAAACTGTCGACTGTTGCTGTTTGGGAGAGAAGTCCCTTCTCTCAGAGCCCAAGGCCCAACATTCACCTTGGCGTTCACTCCTTGCTGCACGACAGGCTCGGCCGTTTCTGCACGCAGCAGAGCCGTGCTGCAGCCATTTCCCTGGCAGAATGGGAAGTCCGCTGCAATTCAGGAACCTGGCCGGATTTCCGTGCCCTTGTTAGCGAGCAGGTGTTGGGCAAGAGGGGCCTCTGACACGTGCAAATCGAACAGGCAGGCCTGCGCAGAGACAAGACGCCTCTGTCCAGCTTCAGAGACGAGAGGCGGAGGCAGGGCTACGTGGGGTTGTGTCCCTGATCCAACCAGGCAAACGAGAAATCAGCAGCACAGGACTGAAGATGTGAAGCTCCTGTCATCACTCACTTAAAATAAGAAGTCTGAGCATATGCCCTTGGCTCTCTAGGAACTAGAGATATCTTAGGTCCCTTTCTTACAGCTCCAGGAATTTGCTTTAGGAAAAAAATCAGAAGGGCCTGCCAAGTCTAATAGCCTAGAGCACATTTACTGGAGCACTGCATCCCCTTGTATAAGTTTGGGAAAAGGCGACGCTCTTCAGCCCACTCCCCAAGAACCAGCCGAATGGAAACACGGTCTCTGGCTCACCAGGAAACTGCCAGTAATGAACTAGTAGTAGCGCACGAAAAGGCAAACGCTCCTCTCTTCCCTTTTGCCAGCACAGCTAGTAAACCCAGTGAGCCAGGTCCTTCTCTTTATAAAGCAAACGACAGCCAGGATGTGTCACAGCATCTTCCCCACACTAATCCACCCTTTCTTAAAGGAGGTTCGAGTGGCAGCTCTGTTACAGGTATATACAGTACATATGCTTGATGCAGAGAGGTCTGTTACCTTTTAACCAGAAAGCCAAGATTTTGTTAACCCATTTCCTCCAAAAGCTTTGTAGCAAAGTATGTTGTGGTCTACTAAGTCAAAGAATCTGGAGAGAAAAGCTTACAAGTGATCTAGATGGAGGAGAGCGAGTTCAGAGACCGGTCCATCATATCCGATCTTCAAAGTTATACAGACTGGTTACTACTCAGACCCAAGAACACCACCACAAGTCCAAGCATCCGTCTAGGCCGGTTTCCTGTCACTAGGAGCGGCGCATGGCAGACATCCCAGAAGGAATACAAGAACATGAGTTTATAAGAATGGTGCAACTGTAAATGGTATTTTCCCTGCATATTCTCCCAGGCCACAGCAATTTGCAGCTCAGGGATGCCCCGATCCGAGACAGGGATTTTTATACAATAGCTTCTACGATCACATGGGATCAATCCCACCCTTCCACAATAGATTTTAGTTTTTCTTAACTTTCCAACATGCAGAACTAGACTACAGAAAATAAATAATAAAAACACAAACCCCAACCTTAAAATTCAGCTTTCATTTAAGAACAAAGCTTCATTCAAACTGCACAGTGTCCTACTTTAAAGATTGTAGAAAAAAGCTGCAAATCTCAGCCACCAAGGTCCATAAGATTTGAATAAACAGAATCCCAAAGACAGTCATTAAAATTTTTAAAATCAAATATTTAAATTAGTTATTATAGGGCTTCTTGAGGCCCATTTCAGAGGGTTTCCACATGGGGGCTGACAGCGTGGCGGCTTTCCTAATTTGAAATTACTTTATAAACCCTGTGTCTGCTGCAAGTATCCTCTCTACTCCATCATGGAGAAGCAAAGTTAGAAGACATGAGCTTGGGAACAGGGCTTATGTCTCTGGGATCTGCCTGCATAGTCTGGTCAGATCTTGACTGGTGCTCAAGAAAACTCTGCAATGGAAAGGAGTGGGAGGAAAGATAATGTTTCAGCTGGTGACACTACAGTTTTTCACACCAATTCATTCTGGATGCACATTTGCTAGAGGCTGTAAGCAAGCAGGGGCAGACACTGCTCAGGATCAGTGTTTAGCACCCAGGTCTATCAGCGGACACTCAACTTCTTTCTCTCCAGCAGTTGTGAGTTCCTCCGTATCCTTTCAGCGATACTCAACAGCTCTGCATACAAAGGCACTTACTTAGGGCCTCACTATGAATGTACTTACCCACAGGTAAATACATTAATCAGTCGAAGCTTTGCAACGCTGGGTGGGGGTTAAGGCAAGCCTCCCCCCATGCTCCCGCCATGTCATCCAGTTTGCCTCTCTAGTCTCTGGGTCCAGAGCTGGAAATTTAGGTACCCACTTCCGTGAATAATCTGCCTCTCGCTAGGGCTGACTCGCACCTTTGCTGGGGCGGGGAGATGGATGGACGGACTCTGAATTCCCTTTCCTAAACAACTTTGCAAGAAATTTCAAGTTGTCAAAAAATGAAGAGATTTTTACTCCTCAAGTAAGCTTTGAAGTCCTGTTTCAAAGAGAACAAACTACACAGTGCAGAATTAACAAGTTTTTGATGAAAGAAATGGCCTTCGAGACTGATCAGTTTGTAGGTCTTGTTTTCAAAAAAGAACAAAAATGGTAAATATATTCTGCAGAAGGTAGTTTGACAAACAAAGCTGTATCATGTTCCTGTTTCACACTCTTGTTTCAAACTCCTCCAGATCAGTTCAGCTATTTTAATGGCAATAAATAGTAGCTTCCTAACAGTTTGTAAGGAAATCTGCAGAATAGATGCCTGAGGATTTCTGTAAGCATCCCCCAAACTCACCTAGATGCTTCTGTTAATGCACAGGAAACTGAGGGCAGCTGGCTGCCATTTCCCTCTCTGGGCAGTATTGTAGGTTGTAACAATCAGTTTTTCAGGAAGACGTGGTGGTCACAGCGCTCTACAAATCCCAGCCAAGCTCTGTAACTATTTCTTTTTCCTCCCTGTAAAAAGTAGGTCAGAAAAGCCAACGCTTTGTTTCAGCGTCTCCCTGGCACTTCCCTCAGCGGCACCCGCGACCGCAGACAGGAAGCACCAGCAAGCAGGGCACCGAGCACAACAGCAAGCTGCAAAATGCTTCCTGATCCGTGCAAAGCTTGGTTTCTTGCCTGACATGCAACATTTTTAATCTCCATTTTAGCATGCAAAATACTACTGCTCACAGAATAACCCAGTCACTAAAATGCTGCTACGGATTTTAGCCTTGTGACTGCCAGCTGACTAGCCACTGTGCAAAGGAATTGAATTTGTCCATCTTTACTATGACTGCTGCTAATTTCCTTGCACTCCCCTTTTCTTGTTCTTAAACCATCAAAAGCTGTAGAAAGAGAAGAATTGCTATGTTTTAGCTACGTACTCTATAATGAGTGCCTCACAGTGAAGTTCAATTATGTATTTTCTTCTCCTGCCTCATTTCTGCAAGCCTTCAACACATAATGTATGTTATACATTAACGTATACATCCTGCGCGCACTGAGGGTGTCTGTGGGTGTGCTGGGAGGGGGCAGGAAGAAGGCATCCTTGCTGTGTACCACTGCTAATAGCTTTGTTAGCAGTCTCAGGGGCATCGCTCACCACCGTTTGCCATCGAAAAGCTGTCTTGTCCACTGCCTACCGCAGTTACTTCAACGTTAGGTTAGTGCTGAACACTACAAGAAATCCCACCAAAATGACCAGAGGAATTTCGAATTCACAAGCTCTTAGTCCTCGCTCTTCCCCTGTCCCAGTCTGCCCAAACACACCGTTCAAACCCCTTGGTTTTCTGCAGGAAAACCAGAGGAGAAGGATGTACTGGGCCAAGGCCCTCTGTGTCCTTAGTCCTCTCAGGTGCAGCACGAATGGGACAGTATGTTCTGCAGCCGGCGCATGAAAAGATCGCCCGACGCTTCCAAGCTTCCTCTAAACCAAGCTTTATCGTAATTCTCTCTAAAGCTACAGACATATGGACTGCAGGACTTCTCTGAAACTAGCCACTAAAATTTCTGTATCTGTACCTAAATCAAACCAGCTGATGGAGTGGCTTTGCTACTTCACATAATTTCCTCTGAACAGGCCATCCGGTAACCACCAAAAGTTCAATTTTTAAAATTTTACGGGGTGGTATTATTTGACACACAATGTTTGTGTCCAATCTAGCCTGTGTAACTCAGCTGAAAGACTTCTCCTGATTTCTTTGGTTCCTGGACTTGGCTTTCAAAGCTTTAAACACACTAAACTTTTCAGAAAGGAACACGTGCCATCTCTGCTTTTTCTGATGCATAAAAAAGGCATAAAGACTGTTTTTCCAAGCCATTCTGTCTTTCTCACATGAGAAGTTCCTTTTCCTTCAGAGCAGCTGGAGAAGTAGGTGAAGTTGCCCTATTATGTGCAACAGGAGAGTAAAACTGAGCACCTGAGAAGGCAAACACACTTTGGCCAGGCCACAACACTGATTTTAGCCTTTGACATCTAATTTCTTTGGCTTACATGAACTGCAAAGTCTTTGGTGCAAACTCAGTCGGTATCCCTGGGAAAAGTCTGACCCCCTTTGTTTTATTGGATTTGAGAACTGAAAGTTTCCTTAGGGTTTCTGGGTGCTCCCAAGTGGGCACCAGCAACGGGAGAACACAAGAGGCCTCCACGGGAGCCAAAGCTCAGAGCTGCTCTTCGTGATCGCTGCCTGCACGGCCACCAGCCTTCACAGTTCAACACTTTCCCCTGGCAATCTCTTTAGCCACCCTATGTGACGAAAATAAGCCACAAATACTTTAAGAGAGACCGGCGGCGGGTGATTCGGACCCTGTTGGAGGAGACTCTGACCACCTAACGTGCACAGCCCCTTTAACCGGCTCCTGCGCCCGCCCGGATCCTGGCTCGGCACGCGGGAAGCTGCTCTGTGAAGGTGGGGCCTGCCTGCCCTGCGCTGCGCAGCCCCCGCACGCCGACACCAGCGCGGCCGGTCGGGGCCAGCCATGCGTCTCCACCCCCCGCTCCGCTGAGCAGGGCTCGGGGAAGGAAGCACGAACACTCGCCCTCTGGATGATTTATTCCTTCGATGTTACAGCTACAGGCTATGTCTGCGCAACCAAAGAAAACATTTCACGTTGCCAAAGCATTACATAGCGCAAGGAGCCCAGTAATACAGAATTAGGAAAGAGCTGGCGAGCGCGAGGTTTCCTGTAGCTGGGCTCTCCAGCATCATGAGGAAAGCTGAATCCTTCGGAAGAGCGAGAGGAAGTTCAAGCCCTCTGCAGCACTGGGATCTGGAGCCCACGGCAGTTTAAAGGGGAAGAGGGAAGAAAAGCTATTAGCTCTGCGCCGGAGCTGAAGGGAAAGGCGCTGTCACTGTGAGACCCAGAGAGATGAGTTAACTGCAAAGTAACTGTTGCCCTTGCAACACTGTTTCAGCCTTTCACCTAACAGGGCTACCTGAATCCCTCCTGTCCTTCCCCACCCCTCCAGAGATGGCCCAGCTTTGAAGGGGGGCCAGGAGGGGGGCCAGGAATCTCCTGAGCCTGCCGTCAGTGCCGGGGAAGGAGGATCCCTTCCGGGACCACCATCACGCTGGCTAACGGCAGCTGAAAGCACCTGTAGCGTTAACTTCCCTGCAAACACACAGGGCTGTAGGAAAGAGGTTTGCTTTACTGGGACCTGGAAATCTTTAAGAGCTGCCTAGAAAAACCCCATGCTGTGTGAATTCACCCTATCTCGCAGAACAGCCAAAAACTCTGCTGGGACACTGCTGGCGTCACCCAGCAAGGGGGTCTCTGGCTCACCAAGGTGTCCCAAGCTGGATCTGACTTCTCTGTCTTCTAAGGGTGAGGCTGTGCCCTCTGGCACGTGCCATACCTAGAGGAATACTTCCGGATTTTCAGAACCTCGTCACCTACAAGAAGGTGACCGAGAGTTCGGAAAGGGGCTGACACGCCGCTGGGTACCTCCCTCACCCAGCCAGCCCTGTCAGATGCTCTTGGTGGGGTGACCGGCAGCGCCGGCTGACAGCACCCTCCTCGAGCCCCAAATGCTCCTTCTATTTACATTTTGTTTCTCGTTACATAGCTGCTTCAACCAGCAGCTGAAGTTTAAAGAGGACTGGCTTAAAACGTAAACATTTCTCACAGCTTTCTCATCAAATATATTAAATATAGTCATAAAGAAAAAGCCCCACGATATTTTCTGTATTTGCTGAAGGATGACGTCTTCCTTGCCTTAAGCGTGCGCCAGATTACTCATAAACCTGGACCATATGCCACTGCAATTTACTGATGGGCCCAAGCTGTTTTGGTAGATATAAAATCCGAAGGGATTAGGGAGGCTCGATCCACGCTGAAAACAGAGCAACAGTGGTGGGGCAGCTGCTTGCTCTCTTTGCTCAGTCCCAATTTAGGTCAGTAGCCGGCAGAAGGCCCAGGCGCGACGCTGGGGGAGAGCCGGGCCGGGCTGCGCTGGGCACACGCGGGGGCCGGCCCCAGCCGCGGCGGCCGCTCCCCTCGGTGTGCTTGCCCTTCTCCGCGGCTCCGCATCCAGCTTGGGCTGGGCGAGGAGAACATCAGGCATGGGCAGAGGAAATGGCCCTGTTATCTTATATACCTTATTACATCTGACACCCAGAGGTAGGCTGCCACATCTGGCTGAGCCAAAGACCCCTCAATTCAAAGCAAAAAAGGGATTGCTTCCCCTTCCCCATCCTGCTTTCCTCCCGGTTTGAATACACAAACTGCTGTTGCATGGTTACAACCTGGTGTCTACACACACTGTGGCGAGGCTCTGTGGCCGGAGCACAAGCGTGGGAGGGAGGAGAGCACAGTCCCTTCCCAGCAATAGCTGCTAGCAAAGCTCTCTCGTGTAAACCTTGTTTGGTGTAAACCAAGCAGCTACCTATTAAATCATTTCTTCATTGGAATTTTTCCCTCTCCGGCATTTTCTTAAATTTCTCCTCCACTAAGTGAAAAGACAAGCTACTTCTTGCTGATGGCTCCCCCATCACCATGATGAAAGACGCTGCATGTCAACAGGGCAACAGGGCATTACAGAATATTGTGGACACTGGGATAAAAGAGGCTGAGTGTGAACATCCCACATTTCCCCATAAAGAAGAGCAGCACTCTGTTGCAGGCTTTCTGTGCTTTAGATGTCAAACTGAAATACCCTGAATCAGCTTTTCAGAATATTCATCTGCTTGGTGTAATTTGTGACTGTAACTTCTCATCGCTTAAAAGCTCCTCATGAACACCAGATACTGACTGAATTTTCCAGCTGTTGGAGCTAGCAGACTGTGCTACTAAACATGGTGGCTTTGTGCCCTCGCTCAGGATGAGTCGCACCCAACGATTCCACTGGAGCTATCTGTACAGCTAAAACACTACCTGGCACAAGTAAGTAGATCAGAGTCTGGCCGTTATTATTTTATTTTAACTAAGATATTACCTTGCGCTTCTCACCTTGATGGTTGAAACGCACCAAAAAATGCAGAATTGTATCTGCCAGGCTTCAGAGGAAGGTGCAACAGAGTCTGCTAGCAAAAGCTTTGACCAAGAAACTCCAGAGCCACGTACTTGCGAAGGGTGAGACAACTGCAGGCTTGCAGCTGGATTGCTTGGCGGCTCCCTCTCCTCCCGCGGGCCAAACTGATGTCGGGGGTCTCAGTGCCTTCGCCCTCAGACTCTGACGTGGAGGGAGGAACTGGAACGCTGACCCATCCTGACCACTGCTCAGACATGACGATCTTTATTCTCCTCTTGCTTACACCAGTGAAACTTCATTAATTTCAGGCGTATTACTCTTATTCTCATCAAGGCACTCAGGATCACTTTATATTGTGCCCCATCTGCTGTAACAAATATTGGCCCTAAATCTCACTTATGCTAAAATCCCTTTGCATCGCTCTGGCAAAGCAGAGTATCTACAAGGTGTTGTGCAAATGAGCCCCCTGCATCCAGGCTATGGGTTGCTAGGAGCTGAGGACAGTAACATATGATTAGAAAGGTATTTATTAATGATCTGTTTGCTCTTACACATTTGTCCTTTTCAAGTTTCTTTGTCTGCGCTGTGTCCCCAGGTGACCCTGAAACGCACACGCCTTCTCTTTTGGTCCAGGGCAGCCAAGATCGAGTACTGTTACTCCCTGCTTCTCATACCCAGATGTGCAATGCAGATGGGGCTTGCAGAAAGGGACAAGGTTTGGCTGATGATGATTGTTTATAACTTTTATTAAACCCATTTTCCTTTTCTAATTATTATAATAGTTCCCGAAAACATCGTCCATGGACTTTAAGTGTTTCATTATTGTACGTTTTAATGAAAACTGGAATTACCCTGTGCTCAGTGCCACATGGCCCCACATAGCAATGAAGATACTAAATAATTTTTAAAAATTTATAGTGTACAAGATATATTTCCCATCTGTGGCAATACAGTGGCTCCCAATTGCATTAAATTTCATTATTTTAACAACACCTCTTAAGAACAATTGGCCGAACTCCACAGGATGATTTTATAATGACCCGAGAAGTGTGTTACAACATATACTCATGTTGAAGATTAACGGCATCTGAGTGATACCAAAGCAAATAAACTCCCCATCCAAAACCAAGTGCTTTTACACTTCAGGGTGACGGTTCAAAGTAATGCATTGGTGTTCAAAGTATTAATCCCATTAATATAAAGAGAAAAGTTCCTTTTGGCACTTTGCAAAAGCTCAGCTCAACAGCTGAAGCCATGACAGTAACAAAAACCTGCAGAGGTTAGAGTGCAATATCCAGAGAGTGATTATTCCCTGGGGTAAGATTAGTGGGAACTTTTTTTTCCTTCTCCCCCCAGAGTCATTCTCCATTGCAAAGCAAAAATACACGAACTGTGCCCAACTTAAAAATTGATTTTGGGATGTAAGCCAGACCAGATGGTTAGAAAAGCTAAATACCAATGATTTATTTCTTACCCTTTACGAAGCAATATTAGAGACAATGGACCTTATCAGAACAAATGAGAATAAACATGGGGATGCAGACTCAATACAGAATTAACAACCAAAGCTACCAGATTCTATTATGCTATGATTAATTTTGAAGTTATCAGCAGAAAATGTCTAGCTGTACGTAATGAAACCGGTGTCAGGCTAGACAGTTTTGCAGTTACTGCTCTTTAATTTGCAAGATACTTCAGCAGGAAAAAATGCAGAAGATGCCAGGTGGAAAAGAAAGAAAGTCAGCTGGAAAGTTAGCTTAAAAAACAAAAAACAAAAACCCTCCAAACCAGATGGACAACACTGTGAGCTAAAAGTCTCTGAGGAATGGAGGCCTGAGGGATCTCACAAGGCAGATCTCTGAGATGCAAGCAGAAGTCTGTCGCTCTTGCCTTCCTACTCCTTCTAAAGTGAACAACTGTCCTTCAGCCTCAAGCTTTCTACTAATGATCTCAGGAACTCAACGTGGTAAAACAACCAAGGAACAAGGATCAATTCTTTTAATCCTCTATACCTTCCTTTGGCTCTGAATTCTGCTACAGATGATGCGATGGCTTTGGTCACAGCTTTCTTTTTTTCACAAACGCACCAAGGCATCTGATTGCTATTGAAATCAGGAAGACATAGGTGCCTAAATGCTTCTGCAGTTCTTGCCTTTCCCTCTGTGTGCCTCAGTTTCCCCATGTATAATCCATCATTGCCTCCACGTTAGATGCTGTCGCAGGACAGACACTTCCACTGCAGAACTCCCCATTCCTCTGTTACAGGCAGTAGGCGCAAGATAGTATATATTACGTTGTGGCTATTGGTTACTCCTTGTAAACAGGTTATATTAATTACTTAACAAATGTTTGCTACTGTCCTATATCACCCTTAGGTTCAGCCATCTCTGCAGACAGAATATTCAGTACTGGTTAACTGCTGCTGGCAACAAGAGGAAATGGACTTTCTGATGAAAATGTTTAAGGTCTGTTATTTGTGAGATGCAGCTGAGATGGTATGTAATGAATTTAGCCCTGTTTCGCTTCATTTACCATGGCTAACACATACAATAAAAGTTTAGTTTATATTCTGGTGCTGCCATGCATGAATATCTCATTATAACTGCAAAGACTTTTTATTTTTATTGGGACCTGTAACAGCATTGTGGTATGTTAATTATCAACGATGTAACAAAAATGCAGCAAGCTTTCCTTCCTTCCTTCCTTCCTCTTATATGGGCATAATTAAAACCAAGGGGGCCTGTACATGGGCCAGTATTTAAGCTGGCATGTTTTATTAGATTATGGCTGCAGTTAATAGGGACTAGACGCAGAGCACGGAAAAAATGGCAAGGAAGTTACTCCCCCCTCGGCATGCAACCACATCCATGCCAAGTGCAGAGAGCCTCCCGGGAGCTCCGGCCGCTCCGCCCCCAAGCCTCCCGAGGTGCCTCTCACCGCAGGTGGAACAGCCACGCGCTAAACCTCTAACGAACTGAGGGTAGTTCTCGCTCTTCTCCCTTCCTTCCCCTTCTGGTCCCAGCACGTGGGTCACGGCCAGCAGTCCTGCCACATGAAGACCCATCACTTCGTAAAGAGCTGCTGCTGGGATGGGGCTGGGGACAAGATACCACGCTGGCTCAGTTACTCTCGCATCTTTTCACTCTCTCTTCTTTTACTACAGGAAACTTATTTATTACAGCCAATCTGTTTGATGAAAGAATAGTCTGCTGCCCCACTTGGCTTGCGCAGGACCTTACCACCCTCCCACAGCTCACAACATGCTTGGACACGTATATATGGCACCACTTGATGAGGGTATGGCC
This sequence comes from Dromaius novaehollandiae, assembly GCF_036370855.1. Lineage (NCBI taxonomy): Eukaryota > Metazoa > Chordata > Aves > Casuariiformes > Dromaiidae > Dromaius > Dromaius novaehollandiae. Next base: position 10,264,943 of record NC_088101.1, on the reverse strand, counting down.
TTTGGGAGCAAAGAGAAGGACGACAAGACTCGGAGGTCAGAAACGAAGCAAAGAAAGAAGGGCACCAGCAAGCGGAATCAGATCTATTTCAGGACATCCTGGCCTGCTGAACACCCTGTGCATTAAGAAAAAAGAAGAAAGAAAGGCTGCCACAATTTCATTGGTCAAAGTCATGAGTGGTGAGACCACAAAAGTGATGTCAGCCCTAAAATATGGCCAGCAACAAAAAATCCCAGGAAATCATCATATCCTGGCTTTGAAAGAAGTGGTTACTTCTGACATTTGACCATCTTGAGGAATGGGCACCACCGGTGGTTTCAGTAAAATCAAGTGTTATTGACTTGATGACAATCTCTTTGGTGTTTTGGGTAGGGGGTTTTCTTAGGCAACGAGGAAAACAGCATCCTGCTGAAAGCTGGGATTTTGTTTCATGTTCATCTCTAGGCAAATAAACCAGCTCTTTTCTACCGCTGTGCAGAAGGATTCCTTTAAACACAGCTTATCTGCCTGTAGCTCCAATAAGGTCATATTTCCCAGCTCTTCCATAATATCCTCTGAGCACAGCCAAAAGAGAAAGGAACAGCTGGGTGGAGGTGGAGGACTTTTAAGGAGTCCCTACAAGGGGTAGAGTCCAGTGATTAAAAAAAACTTTTCTTAACAAACTTGTGAAGAGCTGGTGGCTTACTAAAAAGTGGGACCACAGAGAAGGCACACAGGAAGGAAATCCAAATGCAGAAAAAGGCAGAACCACCGCTTAGCCAGCGTATGTAGTGGAATACCACCATAGGAAAGATCTTGCTGCTTATTAGGTAACATAAGCCTTCAACCCAGATGTCTTTTACAAAACTGTAGCCTTAAAAATATTCAGTGTGTTTTTTTTCCTTTCATGAACATTAATATTTTGGAAAACTACACACTGAGCATTACTCAAACTGCTAGTGCCCCAAGGGCTGAGGCTGTGGTGAGTCACTCTGCTACATAAAGTGACCTTTTGAGAACCTTTTGCAGAATTGAGCAAGCAGCTGCAATCACAGAAGGAGAAAAACATGTAAACTGCTCTTTTTTAGGGGCTCTTTACTAGTATCAGGACTGAACTCAGATATTGTTGCAAGCAAGTGCAATGCCACTGGCAGCAGCAACTTCTGGCCCAAAAAAGCTAAATGTTGTCCAAATTTTTGCCCAGAAGAGAAAGAGATGAGCAGTGGCTTGTTCTATGCTCTCTTCAACCATCACAAAGGTTTCCATCTTTCCAGGTATCCAAAATTCATTCACTTTACTCCCCAAATGTTCGCACAAAAGTTAGCTTGGTCTCAGGCTTCCTATTCCCTTTTCTGCTGAGTTTTGCTTTCAGTTTCAGGGTCCAATGAATAAAATAAAAATCTCAGAATGCTTTAAATCAGGCAGTTCCACCTTGGTCACTGGCTTCAGACTAGTGAGCCTATAAACACTAGCTGTAGAAATACAACTGCTACATAATCGGTCAGGTAAAGCAAATGTTGTGCTACTTTTTCCTTTCACCAGAGGCCAACACTGAGTCAGGGGAAGTTTTCACCCCATCACTGAATCCAAAGACCTGCGAGCATTCCCTCAGCTACCTCCTGGCTTTTGCAGAGGGTTGTATGCAAGTGGTGAGGGTGGTGCTTTGCACTACCTGTCTGTTAAATGTGGTCAGCAGAGACCCCTTCCCTATGTATGTCCACTGGTGAGGTCTTTGTTAGTCTGTTCTTCGTGTGCCGCAGATTTCCAGGGCTTTGACGCTGTGGACAACAGCGACTTGATCTGATGAATAATGATTTTGATACAATTGCTAGTGTTGCATATAGCAGGAGAGATCTGCAGCTGAACCTCATGTGCTCACCCAGTCAAAAATAAACTAAAATAATCTGGAGGAACTGACAGCTTGGTGGTAATGGAGTGAGCACCCTGCCAGCTGGATGAGGAAAGAGTTAGAAATCCTTCTTTCCTCCCTCCCTAAAGATGTATCAACAGCCAGGCCTGACTGGGACAACGTGCAGGGTCTGGTTCATCACACAACAGTGGTGGGGTGGGTGCTCCACTGTGGGCAAGAAAGGACTTTATGCAGCTCATGAGTTGGGTGTTTGGGGCATTAGCCTCTCTGTCGGACGGAGAACCTTCCTATGGGAATTTAGGTCATGCTGGCGAAAGCGAGTCTCCCTGTGTGTGGGGGTGTTTGGTTTATTCTCCTCCTTGCCAAGTTCAAGAGCTGGGATTCTTCTCTAACGCGTGGGGCCTGCTGTGTTAATGTTTCGTAGCAACACGGTGGACCTAGGGCTGCACGCTGGAGCCAGAGGGAGGAGGGAACGGAAGGTGTTTGCCAAGCCTGCTGGGATAGGAGCCTTGATAAAACTCAGCTCTGGACAGCACAACAAGAACATACTTCATTGCTTTTAATCAAACTTCTAAGCCTTTTCTTGCTATCCTGCCCTTTACTGTGGCTGTGGCTTGTGACTCAGTCGTGTTGCTATTCAAATTTCGTTTTCTCCACTCCTCTAATAAGTCTCTCTCCAAAAGCTGCGCAAGGTCTGCGCTGCCATTCAGTTCTCCCTGACTTCTTCCTTCCTTCTTCGCTTTCAGCTCTCTTTGTTAGGGGCATTTCTTAGTGCTTTCTAATCAACTTGTTCCTTTACGGCTCTGAGCCTAGTCTCAGGCTACAAGTGCAGTGGTGAGACGGTAAGGCCAGAATACACTTACTGCTTCCATTTGCCCGGGCCAGGCTCTCACTCCGACTCCCTGACCGTGAGCAGTAAGAACTAGCTGCTGTCCTTCACCTGCCCCGAACTCTCCCCGCGCTGTTGCGGGGTACCAAGCGCGTGACAGAGGGCCTCCTTTTCCAGAGAGCAGGGTGACCCGGGGCAATCCAAGTGATCGTCCAAGCCAGACGGTCTGAAAGGACCATATTATCAGTAGGGAAACACAACAAACTGCGGCAAATGAAATTTTCACTAGAGACGGTACTTGATCCCTCGTGGCTTTCCGGAGTTTAAAAAGGTAGGCGAAAAATACATGTCTTGCAAGTCCTGCACTTATTCATGTATAAGGTCCAGACTACAACAGCTTGGTCCTGGCAGAACCTAATACCTTGTAGTTTATGTGATTTTATCTTCCCAGTGCTTCCAGTTCAGTCTTGGCTGATTAGCAAGTCCAAATGACTATTTTTATGCTTGTCCAAGCCAACAAGGGAACTTTCCTGAAGTTTCTCCACTTTCATTTACTGTACGTGTTTTGGCCCAGGTTTGTATCGACCTGTGGCTATAACCACATGAGTTTGAGGCCAGATTTGCCATTTAGATCTTTGATCTACCAGAACGCCAGGTAACTCCCTTTGCACACACTCTGTACGTGATTTTACACAGCAGTTACTTCACCTAAGGTCAGCTGTAATTTATACTCAGAAACTTGCCTCCCGACCCACATTTTACAGCTGCTAGCACACAAAAAACTTGACATTGGATAGGAACACCTGCTTTTGGGATCTGTGCTCAGAAAAACTCAGGAGATACAGATCTGGCAATATACGCTTCTGGCAGGGCTGCGGAAAACTGGTGGTTCAAAAGTTCAGGTTTTTGACTCTTCAAAGGGAATGGCTAGCACAGCTTTTAAAAGTGTGCACGTATAGATGGGAGGGAACGGAATTTCTCCCAAAGGCCTTTAGCGAAAAACAAATCTAACTCATACCATATGAAACTTGCTGCTCTGACAATAACGTCGTTGCCAAGCTGCTGAGAAACAGTGCTGGGAGATGCACTCTGAGCACGGCTGCAAAGATTTTTTTGAACTGGAAGCAAACAGCACTTTCAGAAAGGGAACTCTGTCAATAAATAGAAGGTAGATGTGGCTCTCTGCTTCCCCGAATACCCATCTGTTCCTGTAGTAATCGCTGTGGAATAACATATCATCCCGCTGATGTCCTCCTGGCTGCATTCGAAGCTTTCAGCTCACCTCTGCGGGAGGAATTCTGGGGGACAGAAGAAGCTTCAGCTCCAGGAACTCGGTGGTGCTCGGAAAAGAGAGCCCAGGGCTAGGGGACATGAGCAGCACTGCATGGCAGGCATGGAGACAGTCGCTGTGACCCAAAGCTAGCTTCTGGCTTGGGCTCCAGTGTGCCCCTTATCTTGCCTGAGCCTCTTCAGGATCATCAGGAGAACAAAACAATTTCCTGCTTGCATGGCATAACTGAGATGTTTGTTATACGCAACGTACCTTCTCCCTAAACCATCTACATGATCGGGGCTGCCCTATGGCTTCCAGGAAGACAGTATCCTTTGTATCCGCAGTAGCCCATTTTCCATTCGATCCCAAGCCCTTTTGTGCTGACTCAGCTCGCCGCCTCGCTGCAAGCATGCTCTTCCCTCCTCCGCTGCTCAGCTTCCATGAAGCGATTCTGGAGGGGGGCAATATTTTGCTGTTCGCATCACCTACAAAGCAGGGTCGTTTCGTGCAGCAGCTGGGGCTTGTTCGGCATGCCTCGCGGGCCCGAGCTCACGCGAGCCAGAAGGCTGAGCGGTGGAGAGGTTTCTCTCCTCCCAACTTGCAAAAATATAAAACAAAGCAACACCTCTCTGCGAGGAAGCAGAGGGGGGCAGAAAGGGAGAGCAAGAACTTCTTGTTGCATCTGCGCTTTGGTGCTGAGTGCCGATGTGGAGGCGATGTAACGTAAACGGCCACACCTGCAGAGCTCCTGTCTCAACTGCACCGGCACGGCTCCTGGGGAGGGGGTTTGTGTCGTATTGCTCCGAAATACCATCCTCCTCTGCTCCTGAGAGCTCTCTCCTCCGCTCCCTCAGCTGCGGCGGTGGGATGGATGCGACACGTGCTGGGATAGGAGGCCGTTACACATGCCCAGCTTTGGCAGCTGGCTCTGTATTTCTTTTTGGCCCTGACAACACACTGATGTTCAGGCCCTTTCGCTTCCAAGAGTCTGTGTAACGAGAGCTGCCATTTGACAGCGCGATTATAAATGAAAGGAGAGCACGGCACTCATTCCTCAGCTCCAGCCCAACAGGAAAAAAGTCCAGGCAAAGACAGGAGGCCCCATTTACGTACGTCTTGGGCAAACGACCCGTGCCAAAGGCTTCCTGCATGGGCTCGGCCAAGTCAGTTAGACACCCTACCCCGCCTGTAAAATGAGGGTGGTAATGCCAGTCCCCTACTCGCACAGAAAGAAGCTGTTGTCGTTTGTGGTACTCGCTAGCTCATAGCAAAGCTGCACCCTTATTCAGAAAAGACTCTGAGATGCAATCGGAGCAAAGACAGAACCAAAATACCACTCGCTACGACCTTGGAGCCAGAGGCGCCCGGCTGGGATCTCACGTTACCCACGGGTCTTCCCTGCGAGGGGTGTGCAGCAAGCCGGCGCCAAGGGTGCTCACCGGGGAGCCCCACGTCCTCGCCGTTACAGGCTCTTCAGCTGCACTCTACCAAACCACGAGGCCACAGCTCCCACTCGCCCGACGCTCCGAGCGGCCCTGCAGCGAGGCGCCCGCAGCCCTGGGTGCCGGGGCTACTTGTACGGCCTCAGGAAGGACCCCACCGTGGTGTGCTCCAGCTCTGCCGGTGACAGACAGGACAGCTAGGTATGACAGACAGATGACTCCCTATTAATGCTAGGTTGTGGTACACACATTTAATGCCAGCTGATATTTAGGCTAGATAGCCACCGTGGTTTCCACTGGGATTGCCTGTGCTGCGAGGCACTGCGCCGCGGTCCGCTCTCCCTGTTATTTCTCAGAAGTGGCTGGCGGCGTTCCCGTTTTGCCAACCTGCTGACATACACGGGGAAGAAAAATTTGGGGCATACAGCAGGAGAGGGAGGGGATTAAAATGTTCAATACCACAAGAGCTTTCGCTACAGCCAGTGATACGTTTTTCAAGTGGGGAACTTGCAGGTCTTTTACCTAACTTCCCTTTTATAAAGATTTTCTCTAACCAATTTCTTTCTGTAAGTAGATTTGGATATTAAAATAAATAAAATAAATGCAGCCCTGCTACAGGCTTAGAAAGATTCCCTGATAGCTGTGCGAGCTGATGCAGAGTTTGTATTCCTCTTAAAAATATACCATGTTTAATTTCTGCTTACATGATTGGGTCTTTAAGCATAGATGCCTTCAATCACCACCTTGGAGCACATCATAAATCTCTGTTCAGTATTAGAGTAATAATAGCAGAAAGGAGCTCAAATGCCTCTGGCAGAATATTCCCCATTCGCTGTGCTTTGAGCGAGGGTTTGCCCTCACGTGGCGAGGGTGTTGGTTTATCCGAGGGTGCAGACACTGCAGTAAGTCACTCTCAGGGAACCCGGGCTGTGCCTTCCTGCCTGGCAGCTGCTCCGGAGTGGGTGCCCACGCACGGCTCTTACCCTGCAGTATCCCCCTTCCCGGGCTGCTACCTCCGGGCTTCTCGTGCACCACAAGTCACTCCTCCTCCCCATTTCCCCCAGTTTTGTGCATGATCCTGTGCACTAAAATTACTTTCAAAAGTGAGTTAGCTAAATGGCTGGAAACTTCTGTGTGGGTGAATGGAAATCAATTTCATTCCAGTTTATGTCAAATACTGCTTAAAACACCAAGGAATCAGATTAAGTTAAATCAGTACAAGACAGGTTTAAAATAAGTGTCCACAAGAGTTTCTCTACCCGTGCAGTGAAATAGATTAAAACCAGTTTACACTAGCACCCCTTTGTGTGAATCACAGGTTTTAGGCACTGCTTCTTCCACTCCTTCTGCAAGCTTATTATGGCTGGCAAGAACTGGTGGGAGGGAGCGCGCAGCATCTGGCTCCATTTCCTAAACAGAGATAACTGTACCGTGAGCACCGCATTTTACCACACATCTCCATCGTACAACTCTCTTTCCTAAGGGCCCATACCTCAGACCCAAGTTAATGGCATGATTCCCACGTTAGCGACTCTTCCCCTGCCTATGTATCCTGCGTTTCTAGGTCTGTGCAGACAACGGCTTGGAAAGGTGGCCCAAGCCACGAACACAAGTCATGCCCGGGCTGAGATTTTGACCTCCTGGTCTTTATGGCAACCTCTGAGTTGGGGGTCTCTGACTGCTCCGGGTTACCCAAGGATGCAAAACTTCCCTCTCCATGGCTGGGAAGACCATAACATATTCACATTAGGAAACGGCTAAGCAGATACAAGAGATGCTTAGGTGAAGCGCTGGAGGCCTAGGGCACGCCAAAGACAACATTTGTGCACCATGTGCTCAGCTCTCAGACAAAGGAGCCAAGCGCTGTAGGTGGTGAGCTAGTGAAATACCTTTCTCCCACCTCTTTTCAAAATGAATCACGATCATCTAGTGACAGGTACGACGCCAAACTATATATAGCATTATATTGCACTGACTAAAGAATACAATGGTTACTCCTTAAGTTCAGCTTGATGCTGTGGTGATGCACAGAAGTTTATTGGCTCTGAAACCGCTCCGCAAGTGTAAAAGCCAACGAGTGATTATACGGGCTGACGCTGTACAAAAAGGACCTATATGCGGTAGCTTATTTCAGCTAGAAACGACTATGCAAACTCACCAACAGAAGCAAGCAAAGGAGATCAAAAGGATTTCAAGAAAATGACTGAAGTAGAAAATCTTCCTGTGCCTAGAGGAGTATAGGGCATTAATCTCTCAGTTTGGCTGGTAAGGAAAAGGTAAGTGGTTTGGAGCTGCTCTGGGGAGCGCAGCCTTTAGATGGTGGTTTCAAACAGAAGCTGTCAGATAAGGATGCCTGGTGGCCCATGAGAAATTGCTTTATTTGACAGTGGTCCGCTCCTGAACTGCTTGGGTGGTGTTAAGTGAAGCAGAATGAACATGTGGGCAAAAGTATACTGCATATTGGTTTGAATCTCAAGGTAAATTACAGTTTGCCCGCATTAAAAGATCTTGCACGCTTGCTGGTCAAGAAAACATATAGCAAGGACTTTCTTAGAGAAAACAGAAAACACTAGCCTTAATGATTCACCAAAATCAACCCCCCAAATTATAAATTAATGTATCAAACTCATAACTCAAACCACCACTGGAACTGAGAGATTCACAAAGAACAACAGAAACCCAAATCTCACCTCAAACAATTAACAGCCTAAACATAACTATTAGAAACCTCTTTGTAAGATTTGTTGCATTACGATTACCTATTGTGCTGGAAGTAGTCTTTAGCGAGAAGAGCCCATTTTTTCCTCTTCTTATGCACACACCATGTTTTTCCTTGATGTCTGTCTTGTACATTTTGCTATCTGAAAATATTCTTTGAGCAAATTTCGTAACACTGCTGCACACTGTGTTCTCGCATGATATGGAGACCAGCGAGGTACAGTATTTATGGGGGCAATAGGGTGGTGGAAAGTTTCTGTTCAGGCTACGCATTACTGGTTCTCACTGTTTTTTTAAAGTTAGGTTTCCTTTTCTCTCAGGTCACACGAAGCTGTTTTGAATGGTGCGAGCAACATTTTTTATTCCAAGCAAACGCTCATCTCTGTTGGCAGTCTCATTTTTATTCCTGTATAGGTTATCGAGACAATATATTTTTAAAATACTGTTACAGCAGAGATCACCAGGGGATGGCATTATCCTAATGCTAAAAATACATTTTTTCTTAGCTCATGGCCAAGCTTTTGTTGTTATGAGCTTTGACTCTGCTTTCGAACCCGCCGTTTTGGGGGAGCTGTGGCAGCAGCAGGAAGTTTGATTGCTGCTTAACCCTTCTGCCTAGAGTCAATTTTTGAAACGGAGCTGCTCACTGAGGAGCAGGCCTCCGTGTTGGAGACGGAGCTGAGCACCAGCTGTGACCCCCTCTGATCCAAGAATAGCTTGCAAAGTGTAAATAACACAGATGAGTGCACTAAGAAAATATCGACGGAGACTAGCTGGTCCCAGCGAGCTCAGTGTTTTCACACCGCGCGCGACGCCACCGCTTTCCTCTTGCGTTCTGATGCAGCTGCGAATGGTGCGTCCTCACAGCTCGGGCTCAGCAAACAGCCTGACACAAGCCGGGACTGCGCGACCGACTGCGGGTGAAGACGGAAAGTGCCTCGGTGCAGTCAGAGGCCGAGCCAAGTGCATGGAGGTAAACAAGCAGTCACCAGGGTTTGCATGAGGCCTTTTCACACATGAACGTCTGTGTTCTAGGAGGTAGCTCCAGGCTTGGAGCGAGTGAGAAAAAGGAAGAGCACAGTAGCGTGAACACAACGAAAGGGAAAGGACTGGGGAACATGGTCACTTATAAACTGTAAAATCAAGGGACATTTCAGCAGAGCACAGGCTCGTGCCTAGAGAACACAGCTCCACTAGGCTATTTGATGTATAAGCAGGCGTATCTTCAAGAGAAGGACCTAAAGCCCCGCCAAAATTCCTTTCATGTACCCAAACCAGTTTCCAGATGACTCTAAAAATATGTTTGCAGACTTTCTTTATGAAACTAGGCTTTTCAATTGCAAATGTAGAGTTCAAAGTGATGTTTCGAAGAAGGAAGCAGAATGTAGTAGCCAACTAGCAGAAACACCCCAAGATAGAGGGCAGAAAATGAAAAATATCACTGAGTTGACTGATTAAAAGTGCAGAGAGAAGATCACGACAGAGTTACCTAAATACTTGGGTATTCTCTGTTTTCTTTAAAGAGTGGTCTCATACGCATACCCAGATAAAAAAGCGTAACCTCCAGCCAGAAAATCCCTTCCCAGCATCTTTCTTGTGTGCACTAACCTCTTCAGTAACCTACTCCCAGACCACAGTGCTTACGCAGGCTGTAAAACCCAGCTTTGTGCCCATGCAAGATGATGCTCCTTTGCTTGCAGTCACCGTTACAGTGTGGACGGAGGCAGAGGAGAAGGCAGGAGGGGTTGTACCATCAAAACTGTACCTTGTGCTTTCAAGCAAGTAAGACCTGAGTTTAAACTGATCCCCGACAGCAGAGAATCTAGCGGCTAAGGGCCTTCTTGCCGAGCAGTCGTGCCAGGGTTTTGGGTTGCTGCTCAGGCTCAGGCTTTATTCTTTCGAGACAAGAAGCAGCATTTTCTAAGGCAGCCAGGTTTGACCACCCCCGTTCTGAAAGGTCTCCAGCCCCGTGCCCATCCACAAAATCAGCATGTGCTTAAAATGAGGTACCTGCCTTTGCTGAACTTCCCCACTAAAGCAGGGGGAACTAGCTGCGTCGGGACTGCAGTATCAGGCTAGAGGTGAACAACAACCGGGGCTAGAGCAGTGTGCGCGACGAGGCTATTTAAGCTACACTACACTGATCTGGCTCCCTCTGCGTGACAGCTGAGCTCTGCTGGCCCGGGCACGTCACTAATGGCTCTGCAAAAGCACAAGCGCTGCGCACAGAGCCGTCGGTCGTGGCCGAGGTGCGACAAGCAGGGGCGAGAGGCCTGCAGAGAATCACAACAGACTTTTCAGCTGCTACTTCACGCTCCTCCCTCTGGACCAGAGCAACAAATGTGGAGAAGGGCATGAAGCTTGCAGCGCTGGGGCTTGGGACACGTGCACATAGGAGACAGAGTAAGGACACCACAACAGCTACATTCGTACTAGCTCCTCAGGTCTTCTGGGGAGCATGTGGAAGCAGATGGGTCCCGTTGTATCACCAACTGTCCTGTTACCACCTTTGAATGATAAATATATCAGCCCCGCAACAGTGACCGTTCTCCTTTGGCTGCGAGTCCCCTTGGAGGAGGTAGCCGTGCGAAAACCGGGGGAGAGGCTGCCAGCGTGACGCCTGAGCCGGCCAAGACGCCCGGGCCGAGGGAGATGGAGTTGGAAGGAGGGCAGCCGCGGGCGCCGGCGCGGCGCACGCATGAGCGGTGATCTGTGGGGTTCAGGCTGTCGGCTCCTGCCGGTCCCCGGGCTTGGCAGGCGGCGCGCCCTGCCCCTTCTGTGCTGGCGGAGAGGTAGGTGCCAGCACCGCTCCCCGGCTCGGACGCGCTTCAGATGGCGAGGGGACGGCGAAGAGCTGCGCTGCGCCGCAGCCTGTGAGCCACCGTGGCTTTCACCTAAAATTTAAATGCGGTATCAACTTGCCCAATATAAAGGAACTTGCTCATTAAAATAAGAGTGAGTTCGGACGCCCTTTTAAGCCATTTGATACTGGTGGTTTCAACCAGGAGTGGGTAATGGCATGGAACAAGGGTCTCCAAAGTGCCTTCCTTTCCTCTCACCCAACTCGCACATTTACCTTCATTTTCCCGGCAGTCCTGGGCTTCTGCAAAATCTGTCTTTTGCTACGTGCTGTGTGGAGGGGAGTACGGCAAGGTACGTATGGATATTGCACAGCAGCACGTTTACTAGTCGTAGCTACGGGGGTGGGAGCTGTTCATTTAACCTTCTCCAAGTGTGAATGCAAAAAGAAAAGAAAATCCTCCAGAACCTTAATCAAAAACCATATTCTCCTTCCTCTCACGGTTCAAGCGATGGGAGAGGCTGCTGAACTTTCCTCCCCCATGAGATTTCAATTTACAATAAAAAAGTGATGATTTTTACAGTCTTTTAATGGTTTTCCTTATTGGATCAACTGTGAATATAAATAAAAATGGTCACCAATCTATGCTTTCCTTTCATTACAATTATTCTAAGACACTTGCACTTCCGTAGTCTGAGAAGTCATCTGAAGGTCATCACTACAGATCTATAATTCATAAATCTAACATAATAAAAAGAACTACGATAAATTTTACAGGTAACTCCACTGCTTAATGTGGAAATCAATAGATAAATATCACCTCTGTATTAATTAAATGTACAGGAAGTGATTTATTTACTGTGATGGAAAATTCAGTAACTTTTTAATTGGCTGTGGAACAGGAACAGTGTTTTTCTTCCTTATCAAAAACTTGCCTAGCTCTATGTGCTTAGATTGCTAAGAAAAGTGCAGAGAGCTTTTTGTGCAGACTCCTGCAAAGATCCCCTCTGCAAGAGACTGTTTCGAGGACGAGCCGTATCGTTTTGTACTAAGGATGAAAGCTTTGGAGCAGGGTGGTTGTTTATGGGCTCAAAGTTTACGTTTATGGCATTTTTTCAGTCATCTCATTTGGTCTAATAAAAGGTTTCATCTCTTTGTACATCCAGCTTTACAGGGATTGCACTTGGCTGTACAGGAAGATGTATTTTTGTATTTTTGACATTCCTCTCAAACAACTCCATGTATTTTCCAAAGGCGGCAAATCCATTTTCCACCTCTGACAAATGACAGCCTCAGGAAGAACTTAAGGTTCCTCAGTGAACAAATCTAAAACGTAATAGTGCTATCTAAGAAGTACATGGCTGCGTTTCAGATTGCCTTTGCGTGCTCTGGCCAGGGAAAGGTGAAAAGGCCCAGGGTGGTACGGAGAAAACTTCTGCCAGCCACCGACACAAAGAGGATCGCTGCCGTGATGGGCACAAAGAAACCAAAGTGCTGTTATGAGTTGCTAGGCTAAATCAAGAGACAAAACGTAGGACCTCTTTGTGCAGCACGGCTCCAGCTCAGTGCTCGTTGGCAATGCTAACCCCACTGGAAGGCACTGGCTAACAGACACTTCTCACAACAGGAAGGCGAGGGAAATTCTACAGGTGTGATTTCTTAAAACTATACGACACCTCCATCAAATAGGGCGATACGCACAACTGTCTTCCTCCTCATCTAAAAGCGTTTACTTTCCGTACCGTACAGTGTCCTGCACTTTCAATTGTATTTTTCCTGCCTTTTGCCTCAGCAGCTGCTGACCCGCTTGCCAGCTTTGCCTCACAACAGGCCCTATGCAAATGTGCTAATTTCAAAGGGTTTAAAACCCCCCAAATCCGCGCTTAGGGTAACGTGGTTCTTTGCTGCAACTGATCCGAATCTAGCATCCTTTCCCCCAGGACCATCGCAGAAATACTTCTGCGTTACGGCAGTAACCGCCTATTTCTGTATTTCAGCACTATTCATCTAGGAAACTGCCGAAGACGCATTGTTCTCTGGAGAGGAACGTAAAGCTCTTAAAGATCCTACATCCTCATTAAGTGGAGTGCCAGTATAACGCCAGAGAGCAGACAGAGAGCGCTTGCTTCCAGCTTAAGCAAGGCTCTTCGCGAGAAAGAATATTTTTCATTGCAAATGTCAAGATCAGGGAAGCTGGCTCCATCAGTAGCAACTCTATTTTAAACCTGACCAAGCGCAGGATGCGGGTCGTTGGCACAGGGAAGCAAGCTGGGCTCCTTAAAACAACATGGATCACTCAGCGAATGTTATTGCCAATGTTATTGCCATCCAGGTATAAATATGTACATGGACTATCATTTTCGTGTAACAAACGGTAAAAGATATCCTGGTGACAGTGAGGCAGTCATGGAGAAAGGATTACTTTATCACCTACCTATGACTGTGTTTCCCAAGCAACATTCGCACCAATCGCAAGCCCGGTGTGATCATTAGTTCTTGCACATGGCAGCAATGAAATTGTCCCTTAAAGTAAATCATTCACGGATTTTTATAATCTGAAATAAAATTTTCTAATATTTTTTCCTAAGTTTTCCAGGTTTAAGGTTTTAATCTTTTATTATTTATTGTCCGGCAGTTGTGAAGGGCATGATGAGAAGCCCTGCGTAAATAGTTGTCGTTGGAGGATCCGTACACGACAATGCCGCGTTCAAGGGATTAATGATTCCTTTTCTTTCCCGTATTACCTCGATGCTCTTTCTGAGGGTGTTTAAACTGAACAAAACACAGTAAGGATAAAACAAAACAAACTAAAGCTGCACTTTGCCTTATGTGCATTTTCCTACCTCCTGGCTAAAGTTGCTGATAAATATTCTCTAGAAATTGCTCTGAACAGGGAGAGTGGCGTATACATTTTCTTTTCTTCCTTCACACTTAAGGAACCAAATTCAAACGAACACATTTCTCTACTGTTTTATATGACTGAGAGACAGACAGCTCCTCTATTTTTGTACTCTCTCTGATTAACCACTCCTTTAAACAGCTACACACAGAATTTAACCTTTGCTATCTTTACCTCTAGTAATTTTTTATAATCCCACCAGAGCCTGAATTACATGCTAATCACAGCAAAATACTGGACATTCCCTTAACTGTAGGCTTAAAAATAACCTTCTTTCAACAGAAAAAGACATAAAATATCTCATTAGACCAATAGCACTACCAGGCACAATCCATCCTAGAGTATAAAAAAATTTATGCTACGCATCATTTCCTTCTACCTAAATCCTACGGCACCTGGAATTCAGAGATTGAATAGTTGGTGCGAGTCCATGGCTGAACTGAAAGTAAAATAGCTCCAGTGCATGCTTTCAGGGCTTCATCCTGCGCTGCTGAACGACGAGACTTGAATAGGAGTACGGTCAAAGCTGCATATAGAGGTTTTCCCCCAAGCTATTGAAGCCCTTGACTGATCGTTGTGTTAAGGGCATGAGTGAAAGTTGTTCAATCAGGCCCTCTATTTCTGTGTATCACATTTTCTTCCTTTACGTACTGCTTATCTAATATTTCATATGAAATACATAAAATCAATAAGGTATGTGTCCTGGCTGCATTTCAGCACAGCCCCTGCAAACCTTTCCTCGTGTGCATAACCTGCGTCTATCTGGAGAGCAGACTTTATTTGGGTGAGCACGGAGCCCTAGGACCGGGCGCTGGGGACAGCGCTGCATCTCCCAGGCTGTCGCGAGGCATCATGCTCTGACCACAGCCTGCTTCCTAGCGTTACCGTGATTTGTTAGGCAGTCACCACCGCTCATTTTCAACTGTACGATGAGCAGGGCTGGTGAGGAAAGAAAGTGGGAGCAGACTGTCAGCTCTCTGCAGGGAGAGCTTAAGGAAAGGAGGCCAGAGGACCTGCACCATCATTCAAAGGGTAAGTGCTTAGAGGCCATGGGAGATCGCAGAAAGTAAATCCCAGCCCCGCAGATGCTGCTTACTTCAAATCGCTCAGCACTACGCAAGACAGAGGCTCTGTTTATTAGGCCCACTTGTACTTGAGTTAAAAGGGCAACTATGAAATATTAGAGGGCCCAATCATGCAGAAAAGAAAGTTGCAAGAGGAGCCTGCTTCCTAGGAGCAGCTCGGATGAACAAGTGCTCGCAGGCTCTGGTCCACAGTGCCTTTTAAATCCTTCAGAACAAACCCCCGTGTTCAAAAGAAAGCAGCTGAGGCTCTTCAGACTATTTTATGTCCTTCACATCTTTTTTATCTGCTTGACTGTATGCCCTACATTAGGACCAAATCTATACAGTACTAAGGACATATAACTCATCCCAAATGATCAAGGATAATTATATGCTTAAAGAGCAATATGCAAAGGTTCTCCTACAGATAATTAAGGAGAAAACTCACAGTTCACCCATGTGGGAAGTTAGCCAGGAAGTGCAGACATACTTTGGGAATTCATCCATTATTTATAATCTGCAGTGTCTTGTCAAAAACCCTAAATGAAAAGTTAAAGCTTTAACACATTCTCTAGCATACTGCTGGGCCATCACCTCCCATTAGTTTTTAAGTAACACTCCCATTGGGCCAGATTCATCAGAAGGTTTCCTGGCACCTGCTTAAACTCTTGGGACCTCAGGGAAGATTCGGCTCGAGGAAGCTCAAAATCGGCCTCTCTCGCTGCCCTCGCCCCGGGATCCGGCCAGATGTGCGTGAAGGCAGCTGTGGCATTCAGGCTGACTGCTCGGAGTCTGGAGGTCGGCCGTGAACGAGCACCCCCCTAGCACCCAGGCAGGGCTCTCCCACCCGCTGCGGCGACGTGCTTATCAAAGTGCGCCAGGTCTCATCCCCGCGCTGAGCTTACCGCTGGTGGACGTGGAAGACGTTAAACGTGGGAGCAGCTGACCGCAATGCGGCTGCTTGCAGGCCAGAAGTAAGCCATAGTCTGTCTTACCTGTCTGAATCAGGAACTTTCCCACCTATGTGCTAATGGTGATAAAATAATGCTGTGTATTGGTGGCATTGTAACTCTGCCACTTGTTTCATGCTGGAAACAACTTCCCATTTGATTTTCCCTCTTTATTAAAGAATAAAACAACATGAGGGCTCCATTTGCACTGTACACTGTTCCTACAGTATTTCAATTAACACAGCTCATCTTCAGGGCCATTTTTTTCCTAGACACCCCTACACTTCCATTCACAGCTGAGGTGCAAAACCCAATTAGTTATTAATTGAGGCACGTTAAAATTCATTAACTCTGCGTGTGAAGCTTAAGCTATAATTAACTGTCTTCCCAGGCTTTTGTTCTTTAATCTCCAGGTAGAAGGTCCCACTGTTAGTAAGAAAGATAACGCATAATCCTGCCATCTCTCCTGTGGGTAGATAGCTTAGTTCTGGTGGTGGCAGTGTGACATTAACCCCAGTGGGGACTTCATGTGTTAATGCTGTCCTGTCAGCTATTGAATATTGTGTGCCATGTGTGAATTGGAGCATATTTTGAAAGAATGGGAGCATTAAAAAAAAAAGATGAAAGTATTTTTCAGAAGGTCATTTTCAACAAGCTCAACGTCCTGCTACAGGACACGTACACCGGCCTCATTACTACGTGCATATCTTTCTTTCCAGCTTTGCCTCTGCAAGAATTTTCATTTTAAAGAGCTACTAGAAAAGTAGCTCAAGGCGAATTCTTGCTTCACATATGGAACAGCATGAAGCCAACCTTTATTTTAAAGCAAAATGAACGCAGAAATCAACGTCCGTGTCAAGTTCCAAGGCTTAACTTTGCAGCGATCGCTCTGCAATTTGCATGCATTTCTGTTACATCTCCATTCAGAAAAAGAAAGAAGAAAGAAGCAGAGGCAGAAAGCAAAGTTCTTTTCGAGGGTGTTTTCTCAAGCTCAGCCAGCACTTATTTATTCCATGCGCCCTTTACGCAGTAATAACCGAGCTGCTTGTGAACTGGAAGGACCATTTACATCTGGCGTAACAACCCGGTAGGGAGAGAGGCTAAACGAAGGGCACGTGGAAGGCTCTGCTTTTAGTCTCAGGCCTGTAGCATTTCTCCTGATTTGGGAGGGGAGCTGTAGATTTGCGTTTTAATGTTAGAAGCTATAGTTTAGGAGGTCAGCGAGGGGCACGGCCTGGGGGTCTCCCCCACCATCCCCAACGTGTGCAGTACCCCGTGGGGCAAAGCAGGGGGGCAGGTTTGAGAGGCGTTAAGGCTCCCTCGGCCCCGACTCCGTTGCACTGCTGCTGGTGCTTCCCCGGAGGGCGAGGAAGGGGGAGAGCCTTCCCCAGCCCCCATTCCTCCCGAGAGGCTTGCTCTGCCCAGTGACGTCCACAGAAGATTTGCCTCACCAAAAATAGAGGTTGCCGTGAAGCCATGGGCAGCCAGGGACGGGCAGGCCAGACTGGGGAGCTGACAGAGCCAGGACTCTGTTTCCATCCCTCCCCCCCGCCCCCTCATTTCTGCAATGTGCCAGCCTACACATTGGAGCTGGCACGCAGGGAAAGCAGTCTGTGCCAGCAAACAAGTCTGGTGCAGATTATTTCCCTGCTGGAGCAATGAGGAAGCCATGGAGACTCTGGGAGTCGCAATATGGTTCCTAACCCCACTCCTGCTGCAACGCGATCAGGCCCGGCTCCTTAGCGGGCTGGACACCAAGGGCAGTGTCCAGCCCTGGGGCTGCCAACGGTGAGAGCAGCCCCAGTGCTGGGCCTTGGCACTGGCTCATCTCCCGCGGGGCTAAGGAAGCCCTAAGGGCTGCATGATACATTTGGGGCAAGTGAGAGTTAGGCGCTGTCCCAGCCCCCTCTAACCTCGGCCCCACACCAGAGTGACAGACAGGGAGACTCTGGCAGAGAGAGAAAACGACATTAAAAACACACAGGTTTTTATTAGGATGAAAGGAGAAATTTTCTGCTTGGCATAGCGACAGGGGCAGCATAAGACTTGGATGGCATTTGCTCTCCCCTCGCCCAGGGCTCATCAAGCGCACTCCAGGTATCAATCTGGAGAGGTTTGGGGCAAGGACCCTTTTCTGTAGCACAGCTGGAAGAAGAAATAGCAAAGGAGAACGAGGGTGGAAATCACAGAGTCCAGCTGAGACACATTCTGATCTTTTGCACTACCCCATGCGTGTGTGTCCTCCAATTTGTCATACTCTTCCCCTCCATGTAATAACATGCAGACACAATGTGTGTGTCTACACAGAGGTGTCTTTAAACAGGGGACCTGCACCTCAGCCTTGATTCGAGAGCAACCACTGCAAAGCCGCATCCAGAGTCTTGCCTCTGCTTGTACATTATTAGCCCACGTAGTCAGCTCAGGCATGCACACGAGCTCGCTAATGCGCTCCTCCCTTGCGCTCTCTCTCCAGGGCTGCCACGTCTGTGACATGCGGATCCAGGGAATGACACTTTGCCCGCTGGCTGGCTCCAGAGGGCTAAAGCTCAAGCAAGAGCTCCAGGTCTCAGAGCCCTGCGTCCACGGAAGCAACCTGTCTGAACGCGCTGCTTGGACGGTGCCTTAAGCGGTCGGGCAGGCAGAGCCAGCCCCTGGTGCTGATTACTCATCTTCCCAACTGACTTAGCGGCAGTGCTGATGGATTCATTTCTCTGAGTTGAGGAGTCAGGGGAGCAACCAGGGCTTTTGTGAAAGCCCGGGGAAAAAAAAAAAAAAAGAGCACAGCAATGACCTTGCACGATTTTTCACATGCCTCTGTATCAATCATACATGTCCTGCCCTCATAAGCTCGAAAAGTAGCGCTAATACTAATATTGATGATGCTGTCAAGCCTTTACAATAGGCGCCTGACAGCACCATGTTAGCCAGAGATACAGATAGTTCAGGCAATCAATAGCTTGAAAAGTCTCATATGGAAACAGCCGCTCGGTGCAAGCATAGAAGATGGGGTGTAAAGAGTTTTCGTTCCTCCTTATAATCCTTGCCAGGATTCATGCTTGACGGAGTCACCCACCTCAAAACTGCTAGAAATAGGCTTATTTTCACGAGAGAAGACCAAAGCAATAAAGCCGTGTTCCTACCAACGAGCGCCGGGAATTGAGAATTAGCAGCGCTCTGTTGTGAAAAGAAGCTGAACATAAAGGAGAGGACGGTAACAATCAGACTGCACTCTCCACTTCAAGGGCTGAGAACACTATTAAATTTGCTTGCGACCGGTGGGTTTTCCTCCTACAAGCCTGTAAACTAGCACATCACCTTAGCAAGAAGCCTGTCTCTGCTGTAAATCCAGGTGGCTCCATTACCCTATCAACATATTAATAATGGTGTTATAAGATCAACATTTGTTTTGCCAAGAGCAATGAATAATACAAACAGTACCGCCTAAAATCATTATTATTTTATTTAGATCAGAGGCTGAGAGCCACCCTCTGATCCTGTGCCAAAACCAAATGAAAATGAAGTGCTTTTCGAGCTGGTGAAAGGTAATGGATACAAAGGCACGGCGACTGACCTGCTTCATTTATTAACGGAAAACAGAAAGTCAACGGCAGCACCCACTTGCCCCAGACTACGGCCACCAAATACGCCAGGCTTTTCTTTCATTTCGCCTTTGGAGCGTGTGTACTGCAGGAGCTGGAGAATGCTTGCTTCAAGCACAAAGAAGTTTCTTGGTTTGCTTCTTTCTGAAAGCGGTGACCCAAAAACTCTATCATTAGTAACAATAATTAAAAGGTGCCATAAGAGGGAGTGTATGGATGATTGCCACTAAAAGGAACATTCTCATTAATTTATTACAGATTTTTAACTTGGCTTCATTAGGACATGTCTGTTGAAGGCCATTTAGGACTCTGGGGATATTCCTGTACTTTAGATTCCCTCCATGTTGTCGGGAAGGAAGGCAAGAAAGACTTGTTGGCTAGTGCATAGTTTTGCATGTGTAGCCAGGAATTTATCATTTTGTCAATCTTCTAGCCAAGAAAAAGCAGCCTCTTGAAATCAAGGATGTGATTGATTGTGTAGCCATTTAAACATGAGCATCAAACACTGGTCCCCCTAGTACCACAGAATTTTAAACCATCTTTTCTTCCCTCTGTAATCCCACTAACCTTCAAATGCCCACAGAAAGCTCTGGAGAATCTGGAGTGGAAAGATTTCTCAGCTAGATGCTGTACTCATGTTTGCCACCAGCCTGCTTTCTTTGTACCCCAACCATGTGTCACCTGGAGAAAACCGTTCTTTCATTTACTTTCTCAAATCCTTCAATACTGATCTTTCTGCTCTGTGTTCGTGCTTTTAGGAAGAGTCTCTCCGTAGCACAAGCGGTCCTTCCGACATTTCCACTCTCACAGACATACCAGCCTGCGCCCCACACGGATCAGGCTATCGCAGTGCTGCTGTCCAAATGCTCCCCCACTCCTTGCCTGATGATTTCTTCTTCCCCCGTCATGCAGGAGGTTGTGAGGGCCTTTCTTCTTCCAGTGGAAAACAAACAACGTGGTGTTGCAGCCGCTCCACTCTACCGGATGAACCATTAGGGGCTAATTTTGTTTAGGATACTGCAAATTCTGTGCCAGGTTGAATTCAGCAGTAGAAATTAACAGTGCAGTTTAGAGGGATCTAATCAGATCTCTCAAGCTCAGCCCAAATGGAGAACTCGCACTGTTTACAGCAGGACTCATAAAAGACATCACAAAGGTGCCTGCTAGAAAACACTGCTTCTCCTTTGGAGCAGCGATGAGAACTCTTGAAGGTCCAACTCAAGCTTTAAGAGCTGATGGTGAACTTGGTGATGGCTGCTGGGCTGGCAGTTTTTATAGTTCCTTCCTCCTGCTTATTTCATGTATAGCTTACATTTGGGTTTCACATTAAAACTCCAGAAACTGAGGACATGTTTGCACTACGCTAGTCTTTGTTTCACCAACCATCAGGAACTCGATCTCATGGGAGTAAGCCCAAGGAAACAAAGAGACCACCTTTCCATGGCATTTAGGCACCTGACTCCTTTAAGCTTTTTTGGAGAAACCTGCTTCTTTGAATCTTTTTGATAAGAAAAAGTTCAAACCTAGCCTCTAATTGGGACACAGAAAAGACACAGAAGCCCTACAAATGATAAATAACGACGAGCACTTGGGAGAAGTTCCCTTGTTAGACAATACTCATAAAGCAGAGTTAACTAATAATTAACAAACCTAGCAGATACTAAGTATGTAGCCCTCTCTAATGGAGCAGAAGACAGGGAAATATTAAAGAAGTGCTAACAGCTGGCCTGTTAATACTCTGAGAGCCAATTTCTTACATAAGACACAAATGGGAAGGCAGAAATGTAATTAAAGTCTATTTTAAGGTAAACAGGAGAAAAACACCTTATGAATCATATCTTTTATGATACGGATATTTTGCAACTATTGGTCTACCCAGCATCCCCGGTCACCTCCTGCCCTTGCCCAGGGCAGGTCTGACAGCATGCTGAGAAAGGAGATGTCCTGGCCCGCTTCTCAGGTACTGCAAGGAGCTTTTAGCACAAGGGGCTTGTTAAAATAAGAGGAAAATGGCTCTCAGAAAAAAAACTTAGACACAGGGAAGCTTTTCAGCAGATGCAGGCTGTGGACCGGCCCTACTAAGCAGATCGGGAAAACACTAGCACTCCTCTGCCGTTTTTTCCAAGGCCATTAGCTGAATCTTCATAAGCCGCTTGATTTTTCCCCGTTACGGAGTAGCCACAGCAGTGGCTGTGGGCTCTTGGGAAAGAGAAGCAGGCTTCGGAGAGCCGAAGTCCTGAGAAAGCAAGACTTAAGTCCCCAAGCCAAAGGCATTCTAGGGGCGTTCCAGCCTCTGGGCATCGCTGGAGGAATAGGCTTTCTGAAAAAATATGCTAGCACTGTCTATCACATTAGGAAAAACACTTTTGTATCAGCATAGCTTTAAACGAAGTTGCTCTTACTTTTAAGGTACTTTCAGGAACGCTTTGAGGCATGCACCTCTAGGGAAAAATTATAATTTTCTTTTATTTCACTAAAAGCACACAATCTATGAATTGCATCTGCTTCCATCTTTGTGAGCAGCAGGCTTTGTTCCTATGTGCACTTCTCTTCTAATTGCCGTCAGAAAGAGAAAGCTCATCGGATACCATCCGGAGTGAGTTATCAGGGTTAAATCCACCCTGACTAGTAAAAGCAAATTAATGTAGGCTGATAAGGCACGAGCCTTTAGTTGCTAGGAATCCACTAAAGCCCCAGTCTGCAGAGATTTATTCCTGCACTTCATTTCCACAACGCAGCCAGCCTGCCTCCCTCCAACGCCGCACAACTTCCCTTCATACCTGTACATATTTATTTTCTCAACTGAAATGTAAATAAAGACATTTCTACCTGCTGCTAACACTCTGTGGATAGCATGCAACTAGGCAGCTTACTCAGCAAGGATTCTTTAATTAGTTTAAAACGGCATCTAATATCTGCATATATATTTGATCCATGTAAAACCAAAAGCGCCAAGAGTCTTTCAAGGGAGTGCAACGCCCGAACAATTTAAATAGCGAAATAAATCCAAAAGAAAGAGGAACCACATGTTCTAGATTATTTTATGTCTAGAATATTACACTTCACCCAGACAAAAGGCCACTCTGCTTCCATTTTTTAGTGCGATTCTTTACACACACAGTTTTTTGGCTTTTTTTATCATGAGACTAACAATGTTGGGTCAGTCCGCAAGCTCAGACAAAGGCTCTGGGGAAAGTCAGACGACTGCCCCTGCCATGGTTTAGCCGAGTTTTACACCCCCGGGCACGGGCGAGGAGCCGCCCGCAGCAAGGCATCGCTGTGTTACCGAAGGCTTTACAGCCGGGTGCTGCGAGGAGCTACGTTACAGTCCTAGGATGCAGCTTCTGTCTGTTCACAGGCCCGATGCTGTTAGCACATAACTGCAGCCCAGGACATTTGATTCAAAGCACAGGCTAAACAAAGCAGAGGGAGAAAGCAAGGTCCCGATATTGCTAGTTTCACGTAAAGAAAAGAGAACAAATCTCTCTGGAAAGGCTTCTCCCCCCCTTGCTAAGGAAAAGACTCGAGGCAAGAGAAGAATAACGAGAAATGCCCTATTTGTGCCAACCCCAGTGGACGGCACAACGGTTTTCCTTCTACCCGTCCGCTCTTGTGTGGGCCAAACCGGCTTATTCCCCCAAACCCTGCTGTGGGCCTGTCGGTGCTAGTACGAGCGTGATGTGCTGAGGAGCACGCGAGCCCGTCACGGCCCGACCCAGCTGCAGGCAACATCTGGCCGGCAGAGGAAGTGCTGGGTGCTGGCAGAGGCAAGGCCTTCCACGCCTGCGGCAAGCGTCGCTAACGCCTGGACACCTGTAGCACCGGAGCCAGGGAGAGGGAAAGAAATTCATGTTTTACGACCAGGATCTAAAACAAATTTTATTGGAAACTTTTATGTTTGTAGGTTTGAGTAGTTTTTATAGAGAGGAGTTCTGAAAACTGCCATAAAATTTTGCCTTAGGGGTTATGATTACATTTGTATCTTTCCCAAACTTATATAAATAAAGAAGACAGTTTTTACTGTAGAAGCTTAAAAGGTTAGAGTGGTATTTGGTCTGTGATGAACCTTTTATAGATATGATGTAGTAAGAATTTATTCTTAAATATCAATAAAAAAATACAACTTTACATTTCTTGATAAAGCAATGGCGATTAGAAAAAGAGCTGTTAAAAATGTGGTTGCATCACTAGCGGGATTCTTCCTGCTGAAATAAAGTTTTATTGAATTTTTCTTCACTGGAAACCACTCCAAACTAATTTGGCTTCTTTCAGAGGAGAAATGTCCCTTCTAAGGACACTTTGTGGTCTGCTCCTCTCTTCGATGTGAGATTCACTCTACCCATCTGATTTTCGTGGTGAGTTAGTGCCTCTAGAAGCCCCCATGATGGACCAGGACCCCATATAGATATACCTGGGACAAGTGTGGCAGTCTTTGGAAATCTCCGCTTTCTGCTACTAGACAATCCACACACTAAAGAATCAACAGGAGCTCCTAGCATTAGTAATGGTAACAGTTGAAAACTATATACAGCGACAGAACAGTCTCTCCTGAGGAAAATATATCTTTTTACATGCATTAATCCATAATTGTTTTTTACTGTATATGTAAACGTTTCTAAGTGCTGATAAAGTGTTCAAAGGCAAGCAAAGAGGAAGACAGAAAAAGACGAGTTTTAGCGCTGTAGTTAGCATAAACAGTAGCACGCTGTCAAGCCAAGTATGTTAAGGGAGGCAGATCTTTGCTAAAAGGCAGGCGTCAGACAGCAATGTATGTGTGGCCCGGGTTAAAGCATCACCATAGTACTGACTGTGTTTATAGTACAATCTATATAATGGTAGCTTGTCTTGGTGCAGACATCGGTTGGGTGGTATTGCATCTCTAATCCTCACACAGGCATATTTAACTGCAGCATTGCTCTACCCCACGTTCAGGAGGGAATCCATTGAATACGGCGCACGGTGAGAGAAAGTCAGTAAGGAGCCCAGCCTACAGAAGCTTATGGGGAAAAAGAACAGCCACCACGACCCAATAATAATACACTAAAATGCAAAGACAAAGCACCTTCATTTTTTCCCATTTGTGAGCGTCCTACCACATAACATAAATGATCCTGCCTGAATGGACATATACATGTTTCTCTATACACATCCCTAACAGTTCTGTTTTAAACTACTAGACTGCTTTTTTTTTCTTCTAAAAAAAACCCAAGAGTCTCCTGAGGGTTCCTCCTGTTGTGGGCTCAAGATTTTCTTATCAACACAACAGTTGATACTCCACTTAAAGTTCCATTTTGAAGGCCAAGCATGGGAAAAATCAGAAAATCAGTCTGTGAAAGCAAAGGGCAAGGAGGAGAACCCCAAGATGATTTCTTCGTCACCTGCTATGATGGCACCAACTGCCTCGTTGCCGGAGGACCCGGATACACGCACGCCTTGCAGGCATCCTGCAGCAGGAGCTCACACTGCAGTAAATGACTCTTGTTCTCCGTGCAAAGTGGCATCGTGTGCTCAGGCTCTTTGTCCTTAAAGGCTGCTCTAAACTCAGCTGAGGACATGGTGGTTTCTGAGCATGGGACCTTTCCCAGAGAAACTCGCGTGCAGATCTGCAGAAGTCAGACTGCCTAGTCTGACACACAGCATGATGCAGACCAGAAGCCCTTACCTGTACAAGAGCCCTCACCTGCACAAGAGCCCTCACCTGTACAAGAGCCCCGTGTAAGTCAGGAGGCCGTTTAAGAATTAGCACCTCCATAACAGCAACAGGTTTTGCAATGATGTATTTAAAAGGAACTCATTTTCTGGGAACTGTACCCATGCATAATTTTCATAAACTAAAACACAGGATCAGGATGTGGGCTCGGAAAGTTTCTTCTGGGAAGCCTGTCTCACAAGGGCTCTCCGCTCCGCACCAGAGCGGACAGGCTAGAGGGGAGGAAAGGGCTGGAGCCAGGAGCTGCAGGGCTCCACGTCCCCCTGCTCCCTCTGAAAAGCTGTCAGGCTCTGTGCTTCTCTTGATTCATGCGACACGTTTTCTTGCGCTTCTCCTCCCTTCCTCCCCTCCCCTGTGCCCACACGTGCCTGCACGCCCAGAGCCGATCACCCGCCAAAGTTCAGGAGCGACGGCAACGCAAGAGCAAACACTTCCAGTTGCAGAAGCACTTGGTACCAGATAAAACGAGCACTGCAACACGTCTCAGGGGAAGGAGGTAAATCACAGTGGCGGAGCTCTCTATCAGGATTAATACACTTATTTTGTAAACACGGAACAGATTGTTTGTAAAGTGAGCCCTTGAACACCAGAAGCTAGGATGAGTGAACCCACTTCCCTCAGACAGAACAATGATAGGACTTGAAATTTCAATAAAAAGGATGGTAATCTTGTTTGTTGCAAACAGGATGATTAATTAGTGAGGAAATCTCCTTCAAAGCATTCAGTGCAAGCAGTTCTCTCAGTCTGTGCACAATATATGGCACAGCGGGGCTCTCTGCGCTGCGTTAGCACAGATACACCCTACCAATCTGAGCACCACATGAATACATTCCCACCAAAGCACGCTGACTAAGCCACGGCTGGGCCTTTATGAGGTTATGTGGTCTTGACCACGCACCTGAATGAAACCTTTTGCCCACAGATATGTTAACAGAAAATAAATTGCGGACTTTCTTTCAAAAATACACATTTTAAGACAAATATTCACAATGAATTACTCCCCTGAATAACTGGTCATAGAAACAAGCTAAAATGAAAGTCTTAGAATTCAAACAAAACATCAAGAACACATAATGAGGTGGAGCACAGAGCAGCTGTCTTTTTTAGCTCCCCTTTCCCTTCTCTTCTCTTAATTTCCTCTTCACCAAACTCTGCTTAAAAAAAACCCCCATCTTCCACCATGGGAAAGCGTGGATGTTACAGAATTCCATTGGGAAACAAAATATTTACATCTGCCTGAGACAATTTATTCTGGTTTAGCTTGATTTTTAATAATTATCCTTTCACCTGACATAATGTTCCTTGATAAGTAAGACTTGAATATTTCTTACCTTGCAGCCTGCGTCTCCTACTTCGCACCACGACTGCACATCTGGCTGGTCATTCAAGGGCCGTGCTACATCACTGCAGACACAGCTGGACTGCAGTATCCAATGCAGAGCAGACAGCTGGTACAGAAGGCACCGTAGTATCCCTGCAAAATAAGTGTGCAAGCTTGAACCCAAAATGTTCTAACATTTCTCGATCAAGAATTTTTCACTGTGTGAGAAAGGTAACTGCATTTTAACTCTTTATCTTGATATGGGACAGAAATACATTTTGAGCCCCTGAGGGCAGCACGAAAACCACAGTTCTTTTCTTTTCATCATTTCCGTAATATCCCTTCTTCTCCCACCACCTCTCCATCCTTTATGCCTTCTGTTCTCAAAATGCAAGCCCTTGAAAACGGAACCGATCTATGGCTCTGTTTTTGCAGAGCGCCTACTCTTAGTGGGCCTGCAGGCACTACGGTAATGCAATAAATAACAGGAAATACAACGTCCAGCGCCTGGCATTCAGGCTATTAATTAAGGTTCACATTCTGCAAAACACTTCAATATATGCCCAAGCCCCATAGATATCCAAGTTAAACATTTGCTGAAATGCCTATCAAATAATAAAGATTCCTTGAAAGCTTAGCTCTGGTTGCATCCTTAAGTGGCTTAATAGGAAAGATAACGGATATCCTTCAAGCAGTACTGCACCGCTACTTGGAAACTCAGTTCCTTTACAGCAATGCAAAATTAGGACAAGAGAACTTCTAATAGCAAATCTGTTATCATTTTTTCCTCTTTCCCTCAGGAGGAAGCCAGGTATTATTAAAGCTAGGGTGGCCATATCTAGTTAAAATACTTTTGCCCAGGAAAAGCAAGAGGCTGCAGAGGCCTATTATGGCTTTCTCCTTAAAGCAATTTCTTTCCTCTCCTTGAGATGTCAGGAATTACTTCAAACAAGTCATTCCTCTTGTTTCTAAATCTTCTGGAAATCTATCCGGAAACTGCAGTAGTAGCATGGGAATTTAGGTTGACAATCACCACACACATAGCAGATGATGAAAAGCAAATGTTGGCATCTAAAAGCTCGTGAGAATTAATCTGGCTGAAAATTATTCACGTGAAGTATTCACATGAAGCTGAGGAATTAGACATAGTATATTTTTGTTAAAAACCTTATCTGCTTTCAGTCTTTCTAGGTGAAGGAAAACGTTAAAATCACCACATAATTTATTTGTTACGAATTGTCTGTTCAGGTCTTTGTACAGTTATAAACTCCTAATTGTTTGAACATAGGGCTTAAAAATATGCCACTAACAACTGACAATGACACCAAGTTTCATCCCAGGCAAAAGAAAGATTAAAAAGAAACTCAGTCCTAGTCCAAGGCTCCTCAGAGTCCTCTTCTTTCTTTCTTTTTCTTTAAACAAGAGTCGGTGTAACTGTGATCAAATGAAATCCAGTTTTAACGACACGTTGTGGGGACTTCTTCGACAAACATGGATTTTGTTGGGATTGCATTTGCAGTGCACTATTTTCTGATCACCTCTAAGTAGGAGCAGGAACGCGGAGAAGGTAGGGACAGAGTGCTAAACTGAAAACCGGAGCCTTTGGATCGGAAAACACTCATTCCAAAAGAAAGGAAGCAATAAAGTATCCGTCAGTCGCACAAAATGAGTGCTATCGTTTTCCTTCCACAGCAAAGCCAGACCAAATTGCGAAAGGTGGTAGAAAACACGAGGGCTCTCCTCCCAACGGATTCGAACTATTCAAAGAACATGGCAAAAAAGCTTCACAGCTTCACGTGCCGGCCCTCTCAGCTCCCTTCGGTTCTCTCGGCAGAGCAGCGAGGCAGGGGAACAACTCACGTTTTACCTTGGAGGCCTTCTACCTGGGCGCAGCCTTAACCTGTGTAGCCCCACTGATGAAGCCTTAATAGATGGTGAAACGGGAGAATTTGGGCTGTGATCTCTGGGGCTGGAAATTGTCACCTTGAGCTGTGGCATTTTGCCAAGCATGCTTCCGTGGGCAGGAGAAGTTGTGTCAGCTTCCCCCCGCCCGAGCACTTCTGTTTAAGTGCTACAGTCTGCAAACACACATGACTGATGGAAATGCTCCCGTGCCCTTGTCTCCTACCGCCCTAAGACAAAGACTCAAAACTTTACTGAAGGCTATTCCTGTAAACTCTTGTAGATACCCTTAACAGCATATTTTACATATATTGACTGGGCTCAAAGGAATGTAGCAGCTAAATATTGCCCAAGGGTAAAAAGAGTTTCAGAGATAGTGGAATATCGCCGGAAGCTGCAGGCTGAAGGCAATATGCAGAATCAAAGGAGCCATTGCTACCTGAGGCGATTTTACTGCTGCTGTCTCCGGGGACAGCCAGAGTTTGCTTATCGTCCTTAAAGTGCTTCTCTGGATGCTCAAGACTTTCTTTGCACAAGGTCTTTGTACATGAACAACACCCATCCGCACAGGAACTTTTCAACGCAGAAGCCTTTATGGATAGCACAGGGAAGAGCTTGAGTTGCTGCCCTGAGATTCGGCACCGAAACTTGAACCCACAAAGATCAACAGTGCGAATCTGCAGTCATTTACTGAGCCATGCGACCTGACACGTGCCAGTAAACATGAAAGGATGCAACGGGGTATATAGGGCTTGTATTTAGGGTCTTGATCAAACTGGTAATTAGAAACAGCACCGCATAGTAACACTGAAATACAGAATTACTCCACTTCTAATAGGCCCAAAGGCTTCCTAGGTGGGCTAACCCAATCTTTTGATTTTGATTACATAGGGCCATATATTTTTGAAGCAGTGGCCTGGTACTCCCTATTTCTGTGAATTACTGTACTGTACGGCAGAGGAAGCTATGAAGACTTAGAAGGGCAAATCTTAACACTGGCAGGCAAAGCTTAATATCAACGGTCTATTTTCTCAGTTTACTACACATCGTAATAAAGCCTGACTGCTAGAGCAGCCAGTAGCCTTCCTAATTCAGCTGTATGTGAAACCCAACAGAAGCATTTTCCATGGCATCCCTGCAAAAGCCAAATCCGCGTGCACGTGCTTAATGGGAGAAAAATGATTTTGTTTTTGTTGCAGATGCATTACGGGGACTGCATCGTTCAGCTAGCAAAAGGGGTGTTTTAGTTAACCTTTAGGTTTTCCTCATTAAACTGAGTAGCTGTCACTTTTTTTTTTTTTTTAATTCCTGTCTTTGAATTGATTGTGTGATGACAGAGAGCTAAAAGCAGATTTACTATGTGGCATATAAAGCATAGTCCAAGAAGAGTCAATTTTTTACAGGCTTGTTTGTTTTTTGTTAGGTCACCCCTGATTAGTGTTGTCACTTAAAAACATCCAAAATAATCAGGATAATGACTTAAAGCCACACTCCATCTTTATCCCAGAGAACTTCACAAGTGATGCACGAGGCATCAGCGCGCAAAGCTGCCTTGGGAAGCGGCTGACCCACAGCACCGGCTCACAGCAATCTGGACGGGAAACCGGGGAGCGGTGGGGGAGGGAAGGAAGAGCAGCTTCTCCAGCTGAACGTCAGTGGGGGAAGCCGAGGCAAAGCGAAGGGCATTACCCTCCCGGGGATGTGCCCAGACAAGAGACAAACTGGAACTGCCAAACAACCCCCAAAACAACCAAAACAGAGCCTTTGCTCAGTTTCAAGTTGCTTCTTTCTTAAAAAAAAGAAAAGAAAAAACTCGCTGCTTGAGCTGGGCTTGCTTAAAATCTTTGTCATGTGCTGTGCAGCATCCCGAGCCCAGAGCAGCCGCCAGCAGGCTGCGAGCAGAGATGCACACTTGCAGATCTGCCCCTGCACAACGTCAATGCCAGACCAACCACAGCGGTCACAAACTCAGCACCAGCTAACCACGCCGGCCGTGTCCGCAACAGCTTCAGAAGACCCAAACAGAGACGGGCAGTCTGAGGACACGAACAGAGGCGTCTGGATGAATCGGCCTCGTTTCCCTTGAGCCCAGCGGAAAGCGCCTGTGCCCTGAGCGGGAAGGAAACGCAGCGGAGCGTCCCAGTGCAGCTAGGACGTCCAAGGGCCCCCTAACTCCTCTGCTGCTTACCCCTGTCCCTGCTTCATTTCAGAGGGGTTTTCTCCTTGTTACCACGCACGAGAGGCACAGGCTGGGGCCGTAACAGGGCTAAGGGGGCAGAACTGTGTGGCAGGGATTACTGTACACGCAGCCGCCCTAGACAAATCGTTGGTGTTGCGCTGTAACTCTTGGGGGGCCCCTACAACACCGCTAGTGACTGCAGGCAGCCTCCGCCAGGTCTGACTGTTGGACTCTTCTGGTCTCTCATCTTCTCACGCAGGGTGTGCAGACAAGATGATGAAAGCTTCAGGGAGGAATTTTTTGCCAGCATGTATCTTTCTATTATTGTTACAGGTTGGCATCTCCAAAGAGCAAGGAGAGGGTGCCAAGTTTATTACTACCCAAGTTTTATAATTTACAACCTGCACAACTGAAAGCTGAAAACATAGCAATTTTGCAGGGTAATTGTGGGAAGTAACCATCCTACAGCACCAATTATTAAAACCACTCACACACATTAAAGCTATAAAGATTAAAAATATAGCACACTTGTCATTAAATATGAATGAAATCATGTAATATGTATTATGTACCAACGCAATGGCCAGCCGCGTGTGCTTCAGCACAACCCTATGGCAGAACTGCAAACCCTAAGTCCCAAATCAGCATGCATTTTGTCAAAGCCGAGGAACAAGTTTGTCATGCAAAATAAACACAGATGTTCCAAGCACCGACTGTAGCTTTCAGGCGATGGCTAGGACCAGAAAGTGCTGTAGGAAAAAATGCCTCTCAGTAAAAGTCTACCGTCTCTGCACATACTGTACTTCAGCATCAGCTGAGGCTGGATGAGTCATTTAAAGGGCATATCCTGTTGTTGTTTTTAATTTGGTTTGCTGTTCATTGTATTTTTCCTCAATACTCTGTCTTGAAACATATTCAAATGGCTCCCCATCCTGATGTGCCTGGCATGCGTTAGTGACACAGACACTCTTTTCCATGTTGCTTGCTAAATCTGCTGCATGTTTTAGAGAGGCTACAGTTTATTAGCACCTCAGGCCTTGCTTTGCCTTTTTATTGTAATTGTTTTCCTCTTTTCTCTCATTCAGCTCTCCCGAGGAATGAATCATTTTTTGTTGTGCTACACACAGGAACATCTTTCAGTTTCTCTCACCGCTGCACGTAATTCCCACGGCCTAGGTACCCACATCCGCCTACACTAACGCACGCACACCTACACACGCACAGTACTCCATGGTTTTCCCTCATCTTTCACCCCAGTTTTAATCTCTTTCCAGATAAAGGTACAGCCAGTGTTTCCGGGGAGACCTAACATTTATCTTAGCCGGGGAAAAAAAAAGTTAGATTCTGACATAATTTTTTTTTTATATATATAAACAAGCCTTTGTACTTGTAACAAGCAATAAAATGGCCTGCCTGGCTCGGTCTCTGAACATTAAATTCTTCAGCTTTAAGGAAGAAAGAGATGGTCTGGCTATAAAAATCTCCAAGTGGAGATAGAGTTTCCCTTCCGGGCGAAAGGCGGGTGTGGGACTGCGATTGGCTTCTCCATGCTCTGCCTTAGCTCTGTAGAATGGGCATAAAATAAAGATGTCGTTTCTCTGCGGCGCTTTTGCCTTACTGTTTACAACCCTGCTCAGAGCAATGCCATGACCAGGAGGAGCCTGGTAATCAACTGCATGCAAGTGTATCTCTATACCTGCTAAAAAGCTCATTAAATACTTTGCATAAAACAGAGGTAGACAAAATGTAGTTGCTGAGAGGTCAAACCCAGCCACTGCCCACTGCAACAATTCCCAACTGTAAGCTTTGCAACATGCCTCAAAGTGCACTGCTCTCTGGCTTTTCCAAAGCAAAGAACATGCCAGGGAGAAATGGGAAAGCCCTGCTGCTGCTGGCCCCTTTCAAAGTCCTCCGTGCCCTTCTGGCTTGGCTTTGCTTGTGGCCATGCTGATCCCTCATTAGCTTCCTCCGCTTCCCGAGTAACATCAAACCACACCAACTCATTGCCGTGTGCAGTACAGCGCTTACCAACGTGTGTAAAGCACTCTACAGTCTTTGCCTTGCATAAGAGCAAACTAATAAACTAGGGCTGCTTCAAAAATGGGAAACATTATTCAAAGAAGATTTCATATTCTTTTCTTTATTGGTGCTTGAAATATTGAAAAAGATATTCAGGATGTGCCGCGGTTAACACCACCCCCTCCTCCCCTGCCCAAGAAATAGTAATGACATTCACGACTACATTAGTGCTTTAACTTGGAATAGCATCTCCAGAAGCCTCTGAGTTTACTCATCCTAAACATCCTCAACTCAACGCTCTTCTGACCTTTTCAGCCCCTTGATTTCAGTTTAGAACGGAGTGCTGGGAACTGCAATGGCCACAACCTGGCACACTTTTGCATCTTCTGACCCTGCTTCCAGCCAGGCTACATGGCACGGGACGTAACAGCTTCACTTGCCCTGTCCTAACTCGGCAGGAAACGGGTGGGAACACCTGGTTTTTGAAGGAAGCCAAATGGTTTGTGTAAATGAGGGCTCTCCTCGCAGGTCTAGACTGCACGATCAAAACTGATATGGAAGTTACTGTGCTTTTTTAAGTCACTGTGAGGCACATGCAGAGAGCTGCAGGGAAACTGGGATGTTAGTGTCCCAACAGGAGAAATGGTGCCTGATCCGACCGGGAGGTACTAGTTCATCGGAATTAGCTATATAGAGGATGTATATAGATGCAATAATCAGTGTAGCTATTTCCAAATTGACAGTCTTACACTAAAAATGTTTTCTGGGGATTAGGATCGAAGTGTTAATTTAAAAAACCAACACACAAACTCCCACAATCCTACTGAACTCCAAAGAACCATCAAGCAACTGGCCAGGCTCTGACTGGACTCTAGCTTTCAGCCCTGGTGAGGGTCCCGAAGCAGTAACCCACTAGGCACACAGCGAGCTCACGTATACGCTACGCTCAGTCCCTTCATAAACATCCTATTTCTGAAAGGCCCATTGGCGTAACTATAGCAGGGAGCAGTGTTATTTCCAGTAGCGGAGTAAGGCCTGTGAAAGCCCTCACAGCGCTGCCATGTTGGTCTCAGGCATTTTATATCAGTGTAATTTAATTCAGTTCCCTGCCCTGAATAAGCTTTTCTGGCATGTTCAAGGTTATGTTGGTAAAACTGGCTGCACAGCAGACATTTTTTCTCCCTCTTGTAACTATGCCACAGATTCAACCTAGACAAAGATTAACAGACCTGCAAGAGGGAAACAAACCAGTTACTATAGATCTTACCTAACTAGTCAGAACTAAGCAACAGAGCTTGCACTTCCAATATCAAGGGTTGAATTTGCCTAGAAAACTGTATAAAATCAGCCATAGACAAAGGAAGGAAGAACAAGCAAAGTTCACCAAGTAATTTCAAAAACATAAATAGGTGCAGGAAACCTGGAATATCTGCAGAGATTGGCTATGCATGGAAAAAGAGGTTAAATTTGTCAAGTAAATTACTCGCCGAACATTTTCTCCCAGCTCTAGTTAGCAGTAGCGAGTTGGAGACAATGGATAATTCATTACCCACGCATCTCTGTCTGAACAGGGCAACAGAAGTCATTTGGCGTCTGTAGGCCTAATTAGGTGTCATTAAACGGACTGATGCTCGTTTTCCTGCTGCACGGCTGAAAAGGCAATTTGTGTGTGCAGCAGTTGCAAAAGTGGAGGAGGCTTTAAAATCCTTCTCTGCAACCTGACTGCAGCCGGGGTTGCAAACCTGGCTTGGGAGTAAGTGGGGGTGCAGGTGCCCAGGCAACATGGGGCAAGCTTTGCTCCCCCCGCTCCTCCCCGACTACTGTGAAGTGTGCAAGCGTGTACAGCTGCTGATACTTGGTTTGCTATTGAAAGCGGTAGGCCCCCCCCAAAACATACTGAAGCAGCTGAAATCTGGAGGGAAGGAAGCATCAAATCTGAACATCTGGAAAAAAAACCCTCTTTAATGAGATATTTTACACCTTCCTGTGTTTTATGCACTGCTTTTCATTACAAGAAAAGAGCATAAGCCAGAACCCGTTGAGGTCAAGGTAACATTTCTTAGAGAGTCATTCAGGTGCTTAAACGTAGGTGTTCGGTGGCTTCTCACAAAGCCCAGAGCACCTCAGGCATCCACACAGAACTAGAGGCTAAGCACCTCTGTCTGGGCACCGGAACTGCTCCCACAGTGGTTTCAGTGGGCCCTGGCCACGGCTTCCCATTGCTTCTGCTGTAATTAATTAAAACTCTGCTGCAAGATCAAGTTAGGTGAGACACTTGCAACATCTCCTGTCTTACTACACGTTTGAACTGCAGCCCTAGACGGGAAACAACACACTGTTCTGAGGCTGCTCCAATACTAAGTTCTGCTAGATCCAACCTTGTAGACAAGGCTTGTGTGTGGCTTGCAGACGTACCCAACAAAGCACGTAAAGAAATATTCTAAACCTGCCCTATTTGGTTTTCTTTGTTCCTTAAACTCTGAATATTTAACAAAGCACCAGAATAGCTGATGCTGTTGTCTCAAGCTGCTATTTCTTTTTCTATGGGATGAGGTAAATGTTTTAGATATCGAATAAGGATACTTATCAGGCAGATCCAGCCTCGAACCTGGGGGAAGGAATGTGGTGTTAGAGATGCTTAGACAAATTGCTAGAAGCCTAGAGACATAAGTTTGCAGAGTCACAGCGAGGTGAACTGTCATATCATACCCATGTATATATTTAGTGATCGCGCTGAACCTAGCTGGATATATTTTAGGAGAACTCACTTTCCTGTGGCAGAGTTTAAGTGCCCACACAGCAAATTACAGATTATGCCCACACTATTATTGCATTAACATAGCAGCTTCCAGACTTCTCCAGCATATGAAGAGCCAGCCCAGTGCAATAACAACCGCAGTGAAACAGTCCACAAAACAGCACCTACCATTACTCCACAGCCATGTTCCCCTCACGTATTCCATACTGAGCACGGTCAGTGGCATGAAATATTCTGGAAGAATGACCTCAAATCATTAGTGCTGAAATACTGAAAACTGTGCAACAGCCCTATGGGACACACTTTAGAAAACAGTCATTAAAACAGAGACTTCTTGTAACCACATATAACCAATGGGACCAAATTATGCTTGCTTTTCAATGCTGTAACAGCATTACCAATGTCAGTAACAACACTAAATCATTTTCTGAGGTTGCCTTTGAAATTTGCTTCTTTCAAAAACAGGTTTGTTATGATAGCATTTCTAGTTTGGAAGGCAGCCACAGTCAGCCAAACTCAAGGTAGATATAGGTTCAGAAATTTGCCATTTTATCTACCTTACTCTAGAATTTGCAAATCCCCAGACTAGAGAAGAACCTCAGCCTTGCATGGTAACTCATTCGCAGAAGCCGGCCCCATGCATTGTGCAGTAATGTGCTGGGCCCTGCTGCCATTAAATCCATTAAAAGTGACAAAATTCAGGCCCCCTTAAAGTCTCCCTCTGTGTTCAAAGATCAGCGCTGCACTCTTTGGGCCAGAACAGGAGCTATGCAAAATCACACTGATCAAGAACTTGGCTCACCCCAACCAAGCATTGAAATTAAGCCAGGTAATGGACGCGAGGAGGAACCCAACCCACCACGAGCTCTTTGCAGAGAATCCAGGGAGCTCACAAAACGGCAAACTCTGGAAATCCCACTCTCTTCACCCTGCTCCTGAGAGCTGGGAAGGTGCTTCTGGCTGAGACTCCAAAAGAACATAAGAGAGACTGATACCAACAGCCCACTGAAACTGGGTAAGGTCTGTGTACTTGTCTCCTACGAGGATGCTTTTAATATCCTACTTCAGGCAAAGAGAATTTTATTTGGGACCAACCTTGAGCTTACTCCAGAAATGAGTGTGGGAGAATGTGATGGAGAATGTGATGTGATGGAGGATTGGAGGAAGAGCATGAAGAATGATTACTTGCTATTTCTCAAACGAAACAAATTGAGTAGTATTAATTGCAATGCTCAGGCAGAAGGCTTAAAACATCCAGAAAGAAGACCTTTACGCAGGAAGTCATAGATGCTGAAATGTAAAGAGATTTGAAATGCAACTGGGCAAATCCATAGAAGAAACGTACACTGGGTTAAAAAGACAAGGATATGATTGCCAGCCCAGGGACATCGCAGAAGTCAAGGAAAGGTTAAACTCAAGTGTAAAAGAATTCAGGAAGGGAGGCCATTATATAGCGAGCAAGGTGGTACCACCAAATCAGAGGAGTCCCTTCAAGTCCTTGAAGCTCCAATTCAACCAAGTGATGACAGTCTTTTGCAAGATCCCTACCAAGTAAATATTCTCCACTCTCTTTTGACTGAAATTAGCAATGAAATTGTCATGGGTATATTTTCATTTGCCAATAAAGAAAAAATAAATCCATACATTTTCTTACAAAAATGTGCTTGTGCTTCTGTTTATTTTTTCACCAAGACACTATTTCAAACATGACCTTGATAAAAATAATACAGCCCTTAATATATATGCAGGGCAAACTCGGAGGGGGCGGAAAGAAGAGGGAAGGAATTCAGTTTGCGCACATACAAAGGAGTCAACATCAACATACTTTTTGAACCCATCCCTCTTTTTCATTTACCTCTTTACTGAGCCATATAAAGCTATATCCCTTCCTGCATCACTCTCATCAGACAGGACAGCATGGAGTATTTTATAGACTGCCTCATTAGGAAAGGCAGATGCACTTCTACCAGACCGTGATGCTTCCTTAAACCTAAAAGAATTTTCTCACAAACCAAAACTGAGACAAATTATGGTAATATTAATATAGGAAAAGCATGTGTGGTGGCCACAGATCACATTTGTGATCAAAAGGCATGAATTCCTGTCAACCTTCTGGTTGATCGGTTGTATCGTATTTGTGCTGTTGGTGGTGGTGACAACTCCTTAAACACATAGGGGGTCAGTCAAGGCTCCGCTGTATGCAGTAAACGCATATTTATGAAAAAAGATAGTTCTTGCCATGAAGAACTTTTGTTCTAAAGTCAGACACCATTGCTCTGGTTTGGTTACACACTTGTACTACCCTTCAAACAGTATCATTGGTGTTAGCACAAATGTATTTTGTGATTGCTACTCACACTGATGCTGTTGTGGAAGTAAGCAATGTAAAAAAAAATTAAATGCCTTGATTTATCTGTTTTCTGCAACTACATTACCAGAAAGGCCTTAATCACATAATCCCACCCTTAGTGTTTTCCCATACATTCCTGTCCCACTCAAGACTGCAGGATTGAACTGCTCACTGCTGTCTGATACACTGTTCCAGCATTTGTGTTCACCGAGTTGGTTCTTCCTTTACTTACTGAACCTGTATCTAAAAGCCTCTCAGGATTTGGGACTTCGAGCTTTCCAAGATGCTCTTTACTGTCATGCTTCCCCAACAAAAATGCACTTCTTACCTACTTAGCCCACTGGAATGGTATGGGGTAACATTAGACCTGTTTCTCTAGGGAGGAGGATTTGAGGCTAAGAGAAATTGTATGCAAGTGTCCATCCATTTTAAGTACCCAATTTTAGATGCCAAAAGCTCTGAATTTTTTTACAGCACATCCTAGACTTGAAGCACAGCTCCCCTTGAATCCAGATAGCCAGCACTCCTGCAGAGCACACCCAGGGAGCCAAGGATGCGCTGACAACCACCTGACAAGAGCGGTCAGGCAGCATCTCCTAGGACCCCACGTCACAAGCAGGAACTGAACCTAGTTCTGCAAGGCACTGCGACAGCCCCCGACACCGCGTACCATCCAGCTTCTGCAGCCATGGCTCCTACCACAAGATTCCTTAATACTGCTGCCCCGAGCGATCCCTGGAAAGGGCTGATCCTGTGCCCCAGGTGAAGGGGCCTACAGAAAAATATTTTGTAAGCATGATGCACAAGAGGATCAGATTCGACCGGTTTGGGCAGCCTCTTTTCTGGTAAATTTTACCTATTTAACTTTTCAGATAAAGCTCTTCCAATATGGGGAGGGCCAGGGGTTATCTCAGATGTGAAGTATGGATAGACTGTTAATGATATTTTGCTGTCACTGAGATCTCTTTTCTTTATTGGGGTTAGTCTTATTCAGTTTAAAAGAAAATCACAACACTCATTAATTAACTATTAATTAAGAGTAACTTGTTTAAGTAATACCTGGACTACAAACTACTCCCTCAGCTCTTTCCAGCCAGCAGCATGGATCAAAGTTGCTTGTGCGTACGATTTTGTCACAAATCCTGAGATACAGTGTTTTTTTGTGAAGCGCCAGCCTTTGTGGTCAGGAGAATCTTGGCTTTCAAAGACGTTACTAGCTTTCACGGCTAACAGAGAACAGCTGTAAAACCCATGAGAAGTAAATACTCTTCCTGCTTTGCTCATGTGAACCTTTAAGCCAAGCTCTGGAGGAGAGAGGGGAGTAGGGTGAGCTCAGCAGTCACGGCTGTGGGGACTGGCTTTGCTGACGTGCTGTCCTGTGACCGAGGCACACATCCGGGCCACTGCCGCATCCTCTCCTCAGGTAATCAAGGCTCTGCAGTGAAAACCCTGCACTGCGAACACGCGCTGGCCCTGCTCAGCACTTGCTTGCCCAGTCAGCAAGGCTCGCCTGGCCACATCCGCAGCTGGGGTGTTCCCCGGCTCAAAACCTGAGCTCTGCAGAGCTCTTTTACACCCGCTGATGAGGTGGCTTCTTGGTCTTTGTTTTTCACTGCCGGCCAAACATCATCCTACAGATGTGTACTTTGGACTTGCTTCTGCTAATCCCTTTGGCTTCGAAATGGCCAAGGAAAGGAGAAAATGGAAGAGCCAGTTTACATTTTCTGACAGTGTTTGTATACTAACAACTCACCCATGGCACAAGGTGAGGGAAACGGGGAGGACTTCACCTTGCCTTTGCACCGTTTCCTGGGAAAGCTGGCCACAAAATCCAAGCAACTGTTACTGATTTCAGGAGGCAGAAGACAGCTTCCATTTTCTCCTAGCAGAGAAAACGGCAGCCAACGGCTTGGTTTTTAGCCAGAACCATACATATGGATAAAATGGGGTCACCTCACATTCTCAGGAATTCAACATTCATGCACAGCTGTTTTAGCTGGACTGATACCAGCGCGTGATGTACCAGCAAGGGTGGTACTGGATCTTTTGAGCTGAGGAAGAAACAAAAAGAGAAAAGGGAATAAATGGGATCCAAATAATATTTCTGGTCTTTGGCAGCACTGTCAAGCACAGAAATCTGGAACCCACAGTGTTAACATGTATAAGCTGCTTCGACAAGGGAATATATACTGTTAAATCTTGGGAGTTATTTAAAATGCCAGTGAGTATAATAGCAGTGCTCTGAAATAACCATTTCATCTGCCTACATTACTCTAAAATTAATGAATAATGAAGCGATGCCCTTCACATTCTCTTCCCTTTCCATTCCAAGATATATTGATCAGATGACATTTATTTAAGTTTGGGATAATGTATTAATTTCAAGATAATTATTCAATATACTTTTGTCACTGTTGATATGCTTCAATGTCATACAGGGGCCAGGGGATGAATAAACTGTTATCTGACATTGCTGGACAGGGTGCTAGAAATAAATGCAATTTTTCTCCTTGAGAAGCACTGTCTTAGTTTTTCCTTTTCTTTTTTTCCCCTTTGGCGGGGGGGAGCATCGAGGAGGGTGTTCTGATGGAGTGGAGCCAGGCGAGACAGATAAGGGGGAAGAAAAAAAAAGGAAAAGAAACAGTACTGTGGGATGAACTGCTCTTTCGTTGTCACTGGGGTCAGCCTGATGCTTAGCAAAGCTGACAGAGCCCATCCTTAGTGGATGCCACTGCAATATTAACACTCATTTGGAGCAGATGTGGCTAAAAGCATGAAACATTGAACAAACAGCTGCCACAGATCCAGTGCCATTGCATGAGCACTTATGTTCTATTAATGCACTGTGCTGCCGGGGCCGGGAGGGCAGCCTTCATTCCCCTCCGCTCTCTAGCAGATGGGTCAAGCGCGGCGCTGCGGAGACGCAGCACTCCTTTTGCAGCGCGCAGCCCACGCGCTCCAAACGCGCAACGCCCACCCGGCCACTTCCACGCTGCGCCGCTCTAACCGCTCATTTTACATAGCAACATCGTCTTGCTCCAGATTTATTTGTACAGAGGAATGATAACTTTTCTTTTTTTTTTTTTTTTTTAATCTTGAGTCTTTATGTGATCCCCCACATATCACCGCTGGAGATAGACAGCAAAATGGGACAGTAAAGATTCAGAAATCCCAGCTCAGCTTCCGGAGATCTTGTGTTTAAATCTGGAGTAAATCTGTTGACCCGCATGGACTCACTTCAGATTTTAACCGGTGTCACTGAGCACCAAAATCTTCAGCTCTCGTGTGCAGAGGAGAAGACTAACAATAGGAAAACCTGACTGCACAAGTGTCTGGTGAGACAAGAAACGTGCAGCAAGCGAGGCATAAGTAAAACAGTGCACTCTCTTATTTTAAACTTACATTTTAGCTAAATGCTAAATTCACACAGAGAGACGGCGAGGA